>NC_140667.1:12550000-13800000 GCF_054131305.1 Coturnix japonica | reverse complement strand
TGCCGAGGGGCAACGGGAGGAAGAGGGGCAGGGAAGCGGCACTACCCTGATTACAGGGTTGCCGCGGGGTCCGGCGGGCTCCGTTTCCCACTCAGGTGCGGAGAGGTGGCTCTCGCCCTCCGTTACAGGGGGCCACGCTCCCCAGGCAGCCAAGGAGCAGCAAGGCAAAAGGCCAACTACAGCAAAAGACCGCAGCCCTGATTACAGGGAGGTCGCCCAGCACAAAGCCGGCCTGGACACCTATGGCGCCGGCAACGTTCAATTCAAATGTGACTATGCCCCTGCTAACAGGGAGGTGCTTTGCCCAGAATGCCTTTCTCTTTCCCCCCTGCATTTGCAGGCTTCTGCTTCCTCTTCTTGCTCGCTCCTGTCTCCAGGTCTCCCTCACCACCTCTTCTTTTTTCTCCAGCAGCTCCTGAAACTTTAGCAGGGTCACCATTAGTCATGCGGAGACTGACAAAGCAATGGAATTCGGCATGTGACCATCCAGCTAAGGAAGGCTTCGCATCCCCCCCTTGCACTGTTTTTATTGGAAGGACAGGAAACCTGAATACAGGAATTGTTCTGTGCTATGTCAATCACTGTGCCATCTTGGCTCTTCTGAATTGTGATAGTGGCCCTTTTCCAGTCAGAGGTCTCATGTTTCTCTCCTTGTCTGGTTGATTTGAGATTCACATTCACACAAATTCACCTTATTTCTCATTTAGTAGTTCGTAATAACATACCAGCATGAAATTACAAGGAAGATTTATCGCTTGTTGCATCTATTACCATGGGTTGTCTTAAAGTAGTATACAAAATATGACATTCAAGCATCAAGTTTTCTCTGAGCATCCACCCTCTCCCTCCTTTAGAGCTTTTTAAACACATTTATCTTCTTATACCCACGATTACCACTTTAGTGCTTCTTTTCATCACCACTGTATGTCTCATGTCCTCCCCTATTCCTACCACCTCATTACTTAGGACGAAAAAAAAAAAAAAAAAAAAAAAAAAGTTTGTTTCAACACGGCAATAGCAGTTGATATTGCTTTATTATTGCTGCTCACTGTTGCTTCGAAGTATCCGTTCCTCCGTCCTTCCTCTTCAAGCGCTTTCAGAGGTCGCTCCCTCGGAGCCCGCCCAGACGCCCCAGCCCCGGCTCCGTCCGCCCACCCGCCATCAGAGCCCATGAGACGGCCCCGGACCCAGCTCCATCCGCTCACCAGCCATAGGAGCCCTCGGGGCAGCTCCAGCCCAGGCCGCCCGACATCGGAGCCCGCGTAGCTGCTCTGGCTCCGGCTGCCCTCCTTCGGAGCCCACGCGGCAGCGGTAGCGGCGGCTGCCGCAGTCCCGGCCCCGACCCACCTCGGCCCGACCCCGACCCACCTCGGCCCGGCCCCGACCCCGCTGCCTCCCAGCCCCGCCTCACCTCGGCTCTGTAGACCGCTTGCCGCCCGTGCCTCCTCCTCCGCCGCCTGTCCCTCACAGCACCCAGCGCCTTCCCACACTCTGAGGAGAACGCCTCACGCACCTGCCCGCGCGGGCACCTTTTATAGCTGTCCCTAAGCGCCAACCAATCAGAACCCAGAACGCCTCAGTCGCTTCCCGCCGCTGTTCTTCCCGCCTCTTTCTCTCCCCCCTCAGCGTTCCCGCCCTTCCCAGCTGAGGCACCAGCCCGCGCTCACCTGTGGGTCCCGTTGCCGCCCGCCCCTCAGTGCGGAGCAGCCCCACAGCTGGTGAATGCATCCGCAAACATAATTAAAATAAATATATATTTTAATTGAGTTCTTCACCATCACTCCTCCCCCCTCTGCCCCCACAACAAAAACCCCTCAGCTCAGAGACATTGTTACTAAAGGAAAAGGGCACCTGACAGATGAAGGATATTATTTATTTGTTTTGCAGAGAGGCTTGTATCTTTTAACTTCTTCACAGAGCCTGATTGGAAATGCTCACCCGATCTCTGTGCTTTGCACTGCTCCTCTGCTAAATTCCTTTCATTCTCTGCTTGGCTACTTTCTTTCTCATTGTAGCAATGGTACAAAATAAGTTTTTTTCTTTCTTTCACCTGGCATGTTATCCAGTCCGATGGACTGCCCTCAAGAAAGGCACCCAGGACCTGAGGGAACAGGTTATGGTCCAGATGGTGTAACACACCAGCATCCAACCCATTTACACCGCATTGAATGAAGACAAGTTGTCACCGGCCATGTGTATTTTCTCCAAAAGTAATGCTTCCTTTTTATTTTTGTGCAAACTACAACAGGCAAAATGAGCACAGTAACTCTGATAGAGCAAATTCTGAGCTACAGAATGCTGTTTGTCAACATGGTCACCATCATTATCTGAGCATTTTTGCCAGCTATGAACATGAGGTTGCATGCTGTGCACATCAAAATCTGCACCAGCACACATAACCCACAGTCACTATCACCACTGAAGTTCACTACACATCACCTTATCTGTGCTCACACCCACAAGTGTTCAGCAAGCACCAATGAAGGTCAGTGGGTGACATTCCCCCCCACACTCACAGAAGAATGACACACTTTTACTTTATATGCACTTCCTGGATGTCAGGTGCCATTTTGTCAGTGTTCCTCTGCTGTCATCTGTCACACAGCAACAATATGTAATGTTAGACTGGTCGAAGGTTTAACCTCTACTGCCATACCACCAAAATTCACTTCTGATGTTGAGTCAACATTCACTTCTAAACTCCCAGTGTACTACATGATGTGAAATGGAATAACAATCATAAAATGACAACAAGGAATTAATCAGAGAGAGCACATGAGAATAGCAGTAATATAAACACATCAAGGTATTGTTCAGGATCTTCACTCAGTTTTAGATATGGTTTTGCCCTGGGCTAGCCAGAGCGTTTGTCAGGAACTGAATAGTAAGATAAGCAAGGTAATAGAACCGTCATCCCAGAAACCCAAGTGGCAGCAGAACAGCCAGTTCATATTCGCTTAAGGATCATCACGCTCAGACATCTCTAGGAGGATTTAAGTTTGATTGCCCCTTCTAATAGTTTCATTCTAGATTGGATTTGATAACAACTGATAGAACAAACTAACTGATATCTGACATCTGCTATCAATATATATATTTTTTTGTTGATTGTTACTTTAAAAAGTTTCAAAATAACTGAAGGTCAAGATTTTCTGAAGTACCCAAGCAACTTAAAAGCATAAGTTCTTTTTAGGCACCTAGAAAAAAATCTTAGTTTTTATACAAAGAAAGAAAACATATATTAACACTCCTGAGAAAATGCATTCCAAAGCAATGATAAACAGCTCCCATTTTAGAGGATATATGAGCCCTCCTCGATTTCAGTTATTAGCTTAGCAGAGGATGACTCAAATTCTGGATGTGTTTCTAAGTGATTCCAAGACCTAAATGTCTTCCTTGCATTGCTATGAAGAAGCATAAGGAACAGGTACAAACTCTGGACCCAGTGTCAGATGATACCTGGTACAGTCACTTTCATCCTTTTATTTCTGCAGGTATAATTTGACATCACCTACAAGACAGGCGTTGTCTTGTCTGAAATGTGTTGTAAACTGAGATGTAATTTGTCTGAAAACCGAGCTCTTTTAGTAGGGCCTCCAACAGCACATGGATGGGAAACTGTATTTCACTGGTAGCTCACTCGTTTCTGAAAAACAACAAGAAACAATATTTTCCAGTCATTTTTAACATCCTCAAGCAGTCACTAAGTGGATGTGATCAGAAACATAGTGAAAAATGCAAGACATCTTTATGTTGTTGTCTCTAGCATGTACTTCTAAAGCTACAACAACTGCAACTAAAACAACTAAATCCCACTTGTGAGAGCACACTTGTCCCTTGGGAAGAAAGAAAAGAAACAACAGATGACCATATGAACTGAAGGGTCATTCAAGCTGACCCTTTCTTAGATGCACTGGTCTCAACAAAACTTACAACGAGAAAAAATGCCCTGCCAACAGGAGTCAAGATAAATTCCTGATCAAAGGCAACAAGAAAGGGATGGAGTATGCAGACATCTCCTTCCTGAATGGAGAGACTGACAGATACAGATGCTCTAAGGCTGATAGAAAGTTAACTGTCAAATTTTCCACTCTGTGTATCAGCCTTTGCAGTAAGCTTACAACCAGGCAATATGTTTTTACCTATAATAGCTAGTCATACCATAGTATGATAGCACTCGTATCTCAATTAACAGTAATTAAAACAAACAGACAAAAAACAAACAAACAAACAAAAAAAACCAAAAAAAAACCCCACATAGGTATTGCAATTAAATAATTAGTATGACAATGAAAAAAAGGATAGCCCAGGCTTCTACAAACTGCAGAATTGAACAGTTTTCCCACTAACAATACCAATTCTCCCAAGAGGACATAAAAAACAAAATCATCAATTGTCAAAGCCACAGCTATATGAAATCCACACAAATGCTGGGGTTTTGTTTGTTTGTTTTGTTTTTTTCCAAGTAAAATAATTAATAATTAACACTCTGACCTTCGTTGCTCAGGGGGATTACACAGGGCTGGCAAAATCGTGGTACTTCACGGTCTTGATTTAGTAAAACAATAGTAGAATCCACTTGAGTAGCAAGAAATTCAAAAGCCTTTAGTCAGACTGGAACATGGTGCACTGGCTGGTGCATGTTTGGAAAGATACTAAAATGTAACTCTGTGTTAAACACTGTCAAGATAGAATGTGACAGCCAGCTGGATGAGTAGCAAAATGTAAACACTCGGAAGTAACAGAGCCAGGAGAGCACAGCTGGGTTTGGGTTGGGCACTGAGAGAAAGTTCAGACAATATTTATACCTACTTTAAATACTCAAATTAATTTCCATGGGAACATCACTTAATTAAGGTGAGCTGTACAGAAGTCATCTCATTTCCGTTTATGTTCCATCCCATATTTAATATACATTCCCAAGAGACACTGCACTATGCTGCATTGCTTTAATCACTGTCCTTTCCTATTGTATTCAAGACTGTTCAAGTCTATAACTGTCATGTAGATCAGCTTCACTTCAGCCCACATAACTTTTAGAATACCTTAACCCTAACCACAGAGAGACTCTTTGTGAAGGGCATGCCCCAGACTTATTTCCACTAAAAAAAAAAAAGAACAGAGAAACTGACCTCAGAGCTGTGGTATCAATAGTTGATTCAAATGACCCTTACCTGAGCTCAGGTAAAAGAAATTTATGGAAAAAAGAAAAAGCACAGGAAAAGACTGTACTAACCCTTTTTCACCTACAGTTTGATACTGAAGAACAGCAATGATTTATCCTTCTAGTGTCACCCTATCATTCTTCCTATTTGTTTATTGCTCTTCTCTAGATATCTAAACTCTGGAAACGTAGATAAATAGAACCAACAGAACATGGCTGTACTCTGGAGGATGATTTTCTATGCTAATTACACCATAAGAATATTATTGGGAAAACAAATTCATACATTGCCAGGGTTATAGAATCATATGAGTTGAAAGGGACCTTTAAACATTGTCTAGTTGAGCTCCCCTGCAATGAACAGGTATGCCTACAGCTAGATTAGGTCACTCAGTCCAGCCTGAACTTAAAAGGTCTCCAGGAACAGGGCACATCCACCACCTCTCTGGACAACCTGTTCCAGTGCCTCACTACCCTTACTTTAAAAACACCTTTTTCTCATAACTAATCTTTATCTCCTTTCTGTTAGTTTGAAACTATTTCCCCTTCTCCTACCACAACAGACCCTCCTAAAGAGTCTATCTCCTTATTTCTCAGCACCCCACATTAGCAGCCTTTCATTACCTATCAAATCACCTCGGAGCTTTCTCTTCTCCAGGCTTAACAGCCCCAGCTCCCTTAGCCTGTCCTTGTTGTAGAGGTCTTCTATCCCTCAAACTGTTTCTGTGGCCCTTCTCTGGATGTGCTTCAACAGTTTCTTGGCTTTCCCGTACTTAGGATTCCACATCTGGATGCAGAACTCCAAGTGACATCTCACCAGTGCAGAGCAGAGGGGCAGGACCACCTCCCTTGCCCTATGGATCACGCTTCTTTTGATGCAGCCCAGGACACAGTTAAATTTCTGGGCTGTAAGGGCACACTGGTGGCTCACATCCACCTTGCTGTGCAGCAGTACCCCCCAAATTGTTTTCCACAGGGCCGTGCGCAATACTTTTGTCTCCTGGCATGTATTGAAAGCAAGAGCTGGCACGACCACGGTTAAAACCTCGCACTTGATTTGGTTGAACCTCAAGAGGTTCATCCTGTCCAGTTGCCCAAAAGCACAGCAGGACATTGAGCTACATTTCAAAAAGTAACACTTCCCAAAAATTATTTGGCAGGCCACTACACTGTAAGCCTGTATAAAACCAATGTACTCTCAACATCACTGCTTTAAGGGCACCCCTCTCTGAGAAGACCTGAATGATTCTTAGGATGAAAGGTGCTCTAAGGATATGTTCAGCACACCGCATGTACTCAAAATACAGATCTGTGTCTTTAATGTTACTTGTGCACTGACCTGAGAGCATATTGAGATAAACTGCTTCTATTTCAAGGCTTATTTGCAAAGGCAGAAAAAAAAAAAAAAAAAAAAAAAAAAGCTGCACAATACATGGAATGAGCAAATTATCTATAACGAAAAATGAAAAAAATTCAGTCCAAGTTTCCAAATAAAAATCTCACTCATTTGACAATCGTGTAGGTTCAGAAATACCACTGCATGTGTGAAGGAAATATGGAAGGAACACCAATAATTCCAGCAAGTACCAACCAGCATAAAATCCTGACAAAACACAGAAAGAGAACACCATCACTGCATAGAGGTTGCTTGTATTACTATGTGGTCCTCTGCTTAATGTTCATAATCACATTTGTCAAGATGAATGCTACATGACCCAACACATCTCAGTCTCACACATGAGTAGTGTCAATCTCAGCATGACTTCAGCAAGCCGTGGTGTGCATCACTGATGGGAATCCACAACATACCAGTTCTCAGCCCATGTACTGATTTGTAATGACATGAATTGTTTGTTAAGGACTGCAGTGCAGAGGAATCTTCTAAACTTCAGCACTAGCACTTCAACAGCAGAAAGCACATATTGTGAAGCAGCCCTGTGTCAAAATCAGTATAGACAGATTTTCTTCAAGCCGATAATGACTGATTACAAGTATAGGAGTCTGCTGAAGGTTATTCAAACTTATGAAGACTTTATTAACAGAGGCATACAGAAACATGTTGCAAAATACTGGATACAATACTGAATACTGGATGCAAAAACCAAAATGATCTCAATTTGGTTTCAGAAACTTTAGACATACCATGGAAGGAAGCTTTACACTTTATACCATTCATACATGTCACTGTCTCACCTGATGCCTACAATCACAGAACTGCAGGGGTCAGAAGGGACTTATAGAGATCAAAGAATCCAACCCCCCTGCCAAAGCAGGCTGCCTACAGCATTCTGCACAGGTACATCTCCAGAGAAGACTCCACAACCTCTCTGGTTAGCCCATTCCAATGCTCCATCACTCTCCATCTTTTGCTTCTTGGCACAAAACTTCCTATGCTCCAATTAACAGTCATTTCCCCTTGTCCCATTCCCATACCACTAAAAAGAAGCTGGCCATGTCCCTTTGTCTCCCACACTTATAATAGTTATAAACATTAATCACATCCCCTCTCAGTCTTTTCAAGGCTGAACAGACCCACACATAGGGGAGGTGGTGCAGGCACATCCTCCATGGGACTGTTTTCAGGAGATCCCTGTCTTTTTTGTACTGGGGATCCCAGATATGGATGCGGTACTCCAAGTGAGGCCTCAGAAGGGCACAGTAGAGAGGGAGGATCAGCTCTCAACTGGCTGGCCACGCTCCTCTAAGCGCACCCCAGGATTCCATTGGCATTCTTGGCTACAAGGGCACACTGCTGGCTCATGGCCAGCCTTCCATGCACCAGGACCCCCAGGTCCTTCTATGCAGAGCTCCTCTCCAGCAGGTCATGAACCAACCTGCACTGACACTTGTGTTTATTTCTTCCCAGGTTCAAGACTCTACACTTGCTTCTGTTAAACTTCATATGATTTCTCACCACCCAGCTCTCCAACCTGTCCAGGTCTTACCGAACAGTATCACAGCCATCAGGTGTGTCAGCCATTCCTCCCAGCTTTGTATCATTGACATACTTGTGAGAGTGGACACTAACTCCTCATCAGGGTCATCAATGAAGATATTGAACAAGACCAGATCCGTCACAGAGCCCTGGGGGAACACTGCTAGTCACAGGTTTCCAACTGGACTCTGCACCATTGATCACCACCCTCAGAGCTCAGCCAGTCAGTCAGTCCTCAGGCCACCTCACTGTCCACTCATCTATCCCACACTTTATCAGCTTTGTTATCAGAACAACATGAAAGACAATATCTAAAGCTTTGCTGAAGTCAACATAGACAATACCCACTGCTCTCTTCTCATCTACCCAGCCAGAGATGCCATCATAGAAGGCTATGAGGTTGGTTGAGCCTGATTTCCCCTTGATGAATCCACATTGAATATTCCTGATGACCTTCTCTTCCAATTGCTTGGAGATAGCATTCACAACAAGCTGTTCTGTCACTTTCCCAGGAACAGAGGTGAGACTGACTGTCCTGTAGTTTCCCAGATCCTCCTTCTTGCCCTTTCTGTAGTGACACTGGCTATCCTCCAGTCTTCAGGCACCTCTTCTGTTCTCCAAGACCTGTCAAAAAATGACAGAGAGCAATTCAGAAAACACCCATCAGCTCCCTCAGCACAGATGGACATACCTGCACCCGTGACAGCCCCCTCCTTCCTCAGCACTTGAGCGTAAGTCAAGATACCAGAGCTCCCCCACAGTCAACAGTGCTGTTGTTTTAGTGTTCATCATTTTAGAGGATTACAGAGTGAAACTCAATCACTGTTTTTGTTTGTTTTCTCCCCATTATTATCAGACCAACTCTGCGTTCCTCAAGCTCCAGACAGGAAAAGAAAATAGACCTTTGCCTTAGTTCTCCCAGAAATACATATACATGGCAGCATTTAGAACTATCACTTAATGGAGCCACTATCATCTACTTTTATTGCCTATCATTTGATCGTAAAATAATTCATCTATAAGGTGAATATTAGCACACAAACATTTTGGCTATAACTACACTGGGCACTCATTTCTTAAAACAGGAGTTAAGCCTTTTGCAAGATAAAAATCTAAAAGCAATAGTGTGGAGTCATATATGCCTTTAATTTTACAAGACAATATAGTTTAAATTGTTTGAAAAGAAATATAAAATCACATCTTCCTTTCACTATCACAGCAAGAAATACCAAAGAGCGATCTTAGGTCCCTCACTATCTGAAACCAACACTACAACAGCTGGTCATGTACAAAGCAGAAAATCCCTTTTATTCCAAATGCACTTACTACAGATTCCTACCCAAAAGAGCTAAATAATAATAATAATGTAAAATATCAGAAATAAGTGACTGAAAATGAAGTTCAATTGCTAGAAATCTTAGCAGTACTGAAGCTAGACCTAGCACTACTGAAAGCTAAAAGTCACAGGATCACATTTATCTCAATGCTACACATTATAATTCCATTCCGAGATCTATTGTTTAGAGCTCAGCAAGCAAAGCAGCACATGACCAGATGTCAGCAGACAAAGTGTGCGACACGAGAGCATCATACCTATAGGTAAGTAAAAGAACCACAGATGAGAGCAGTTAAGACATTCACTTAATGCACATTACTTCTGACTAACTGCAGTGTCTGTGACTGTCTATCACTTGAAGTCCTGCACAGAAGTTCCCAAACACAGTAGAGAGGAACACAGCTTATTAGAGCTCTGCTTTCAAGTTAGGCCCAAGGCAGAGTGCAAGCCCAAGCCTTGCTTTGCCAGCTGGCAGCATTTTGCCCACACACATTAGATCTGAGATATAAATTTGAAAACTCGCAAATAACTGTTTCTGTACAGCAAAAACATTACTTTTATGTGACTATATTACCTGATCTGGTACTGCTTCGAGAGGGGCCAAAGCATCTTTATTGGAATTTGTACTCTTGATGACAAGAGAAACTACTTAAAATTCTTGTGAGCTGAAGAGAAAGCAAAACAGGTTGCATAAGGACACCTGCAAGATGACCTGCAGAAAACAGAAAAGACCGAGCATCAGTTGGCAACCAGCCCATTAGATCACAATATTCAAATGATGCCACCCAGGCTTATAATGAAAAAAAGTTTCAAATAAAAAGTTTCTAAGCATAAACCCACTTTAAAAACACATTGCATTCTAGAGCTAATCAAGACTTATTGTCTATGGCACTTATCTTACACACTATTTTAAGTACTGAAATGCTGTCCTCACATTTTGTTTTTGTAGAGAAAAATCATGAAATGCACTTGCAAGTACCATGAACAGGTGTTCTAATAAAATATACACTGCTTAAAGGTCATCTTTTTTGTCAGAAGCTTTTGATTTCTTTATTAAGTGTGGTAGGTTTTACTGGAAACAAATGGTGACATTCTGCTATGCTGCCCCATTACCTCTTCAGTTTCAAAGCAGAGACACTTTAAACAAACCTAGAAGGAACATTAATACAATGATATGCCAGCAAAAATCTGCAGCATTCTGGCCTAGCAAAAAGTGAGTCTCCCAGGGCTCTTTACTAAAGAACAGCAACATTCTCCAAACATAAAAGTACGAACAGGAGCTGCTTAATGTGAAATAACCCTCTATGTGGAACAGGCTTTTTTTTTTTATTTTATCCTAGAAAAAAAGGAAGCAGATTTGCAAAACCACAGTGTACCTAAGAGGTATCTGTATATTTTGTTTGATGTATTGTATTTAGGAGAAAAGACAGTTCAATTTAATAGGAAATGTTAAACTCGCTGTACAGACAACTCCAAATTTAAGCTTGAAATCTGTCCAGCACAACAACACCACCTCAGAAAATTCTACAGTTTCTGTCACTATATTTATTGATCTTATTTAAGGGCTGACTACCACTAAGGCAGAATCTCTTCCTCAGGAAATTGTACCTTTGTGGAATTCACTGTGAACCATCAACATCAGTGAGCATTTTCCATTTGTCGTAGATTATCTTTCTATCATAGTAATCTTTCATAAAAAACATCTGTTTAACCTCTGTTTGCCTATCAACTGTATAATTGTAAAACCACACAATGCTAGAGTAACTCCTAAAACAAACAAACAAAACCAACAGCTCCATAGCATAGACGCCTCCAAAAACCCATGTTTATTGTTAAAGTGACTTGGGCTCTGAGCATTTTGGGTTTTTATCTTCTTTTCCTGTAAAACTATGGCATTAGAAAACACATTGTTTATCTCTACACCTTCCCTTAACAATTCTCAGACCTGTTGGCTACCTCCTGCTGAACAGGGCAAGTGAAAAAGGTCACAAGAGCCAGAAGTTCCTACAAACCCAACAAACAAAAAAAAGTGGTTGCTCTACATACAAAAGCCCAAAAAAGCATCTCAAAGAGGAAAGGGAGCATGCTATGAGGTCAGTAATTATTATTAGATAAAGCAGACTCAACCACATTACCAATAACATCAGTACTTGGAAACAGTGAAACTGCTTCTGAGAAGTTCCTTACAGTACCAGGCAAAGCACCATCAGGAACACACACACACACACACAAATAAATAAATCTCATACAGAAAATTGCTGACTCACCTGACTGACAATAGGATCTCTGGCTGTAGAATCTTCCTCACCAGGATACAACCTTCTCCTTGCAGAGACTAGCCCTCAAATGAGCCCGCACACATTGATGGCAGTTGTTTTTAGCCATCTACTTATTTTTACACAAATTCATTGCTGAGCTCCCTACTTCAAAATACACCACTATGATCTCAGTTTAGTTATACTCAAGGACATTCATCATCTTTGTTCCCATCTTCTAGTACTGGATACACAGGCCACTGTTGTTCGAGCTACTGCTGATGTGGGAAAGAGAAGAAGGCATGTGAAAAAGCAGATTCCTTTTTAATATTTAATATTTAGAATATTTAATATTTAGAAAAAAATACAGAGCAAAATGAAAGTCCTTCAAACAATATAGATTGTTTTTAAAATCGGGAACATCCATACCTTTTATTGCTTAAAAAATCCCCAAGACAAAAATCTAATGTGAAGTAGAGAGAAATAAAGGTTATAAAGGATTAAGTAAGAAAACAGGCCATTTTGCAAAGCAATAGAAAAAATTCACAGCCTGCATTATTATTTTTCCAATTCAGATGAGCAGACATGCTAAACTAAGGCATTGTTTCTAAGAGAAAAGCTGTCATGGTTTTTATGCAGCAACTACAAAACCACACACTTAAATTGGTGCAAGAACCTTCCCATATCTTTACTGGCTTAACCGTTTCTTACTGCATAGGATGCCAATGCAAACACAGTCTAGGCAAGTGAGTACTGGGTGCACCCACAAAGTGATCTTAACCAGACTGATGTTTCAATATAGAGCAACTTCCCTGCTAGAAACACGGCCTTGGTAACAAAGTAGTGTGCGAACCCGCATTTTGATCTACTTCCAGAATCTGACATGCCTGGTTTTTAAAATACAGAGAAATGGGGAAAAAAACGCATGTTCCAAAACATAAAGACGAACCCTTCAGCCAACAGGCCTTCCAGGGATTGCAAGTTACCTCTTATTTCCCCAAGAACACAATAAAAAAGGCTAAAATTGTCACCTTACTGTCCATTCTAGCTCATTTTCAGTGTGTACATGCTAAGCCCACAATCTCCCTCCCTTTCTACCTCCCCTCCCAATCCCCAGCTTGCAGCTTATCCATTCACAGTACACAGCAGCATGTATTTCCCCCAGTTATTGAAAGCTTTCCTACAAAAGCTGAAATGATTCCTAAAATGCAGTGGCAACAGTAAAGTACCCTCCCTAAATCAAAGCAATAGGCACAGTTGGCTACTACACACTGTAAGTCAGTATCTCAGTTTCCTCTTCTGTGTAGGTATATACAGGAAACTGTTGTACTGCCACACTCACACACAGGGTGTATAACCTGTTTTCTGGCAGTATATAGAAGTCAGGACCAAAGCACTTAAAAAAAAAAATAAATCAAAGCTTTCATTTGGAAAATTGTGAAGCGTTTCCACTCGAATTATCACACCAAAAAATACCATTAATAAGCATTAAGGACAACTATAAAACCCTGTTTGAAAATGACACCTGCATCTTAAAGTTTTCTGGTAGGGAGACTTATTTTTGAGGTGATAAAAGCATCCTAACCCACCATCTCCACATTTATATACATATAACTTACATATACAACTACATCATCATATATATAACTTACATAGTACAAGTATGTCTTGGACCTCTTCCTCTAAGGGAGGAGGGAAGTCTCAGCTTTATGAGACATACCTTTGTACCCAGTAGGCAGACCCTTCAGTTCATGTGATTCTAAATCTTGCTGTTGAAGCCAGTGTAGACCAGTGGAGGAGGAAGACTGCAGTAATAATCTCTAAACTATCAATAAAAACAGGTGCAATAAGACACGAGGAAGAAAAGCATCCACACTTGATCTGGAAAGAATCATTTAATAAGGTGTAATATTTATGTGCATGAAAGACAGGCAAGATTTGTCTATGAGCATCTGTAAAATTTTGAGAGGAAAGGATTTTTATTTTTCAAGTCAAATCTACAGATTTAATCAAGCACTGCTTTTGTTTGATATGTGATGACCTTTGCAAGAGCAACTCTATCTGAAATCAGCAAAAAGAACTTCAAAAGAGTCACCTAGAAATACAAAAGCTTATAAACAGTTGTGCTGGATGGAATGTCTAGATGTGCTAAATCCTGACTAAAATCAAGAATAAAAGCCCTTGATCAACTGGATGCTAGCCAGGTAACATTAAATTATGTAACAATGATCCTCTATTTTTTTAAATTCAAAGATTTTGACACCTGGAGGGAAAGAGACACATAGGAAACCCTTCAGATAGTGAGACTTTCATCAGTTTTGCCAAAAGCACCAATTATGGCCTCTTCTGTACACAGACAAATGAAGCATGTTAAACAGGAGGAACAACCTTTGTGTTAGAGATGGCTACAAAAGCCCAAATTGGCTACAGCCAGATAAAATGAAGACAAAACCCTAATTCTGTAAATATCAAAAAAGTCATGGATAAAATACACTTTATATGTATAAAATGGATATAATGGATAAAATACCACTGCAATTATTCCACTCCATTTTAGCCACAATCTTTGTGATTATCTTTTTCAGACCTGAAGGTAAAACAGTTCCAAAAATCAAGGGACTGGAAGCATTTAGGTTCTTCTGTTGGATCTATGTTTGGTCAGTGTTTTCAGGGTATTAAATGTGCTATTTTAATAATACAGCAAAACAAATTCAAAATATCTGAGGCAAATAAGAATGGAAAAGGAAGAAAAGGCTTTATGATTCACTTCTACAGAAACATAAGTCAGCACAGATTTCAGGTACTGGGAATCATTTTGGAGATATAAAATGGGTCTTTCAGGCTAGCAAATCTGCTTTCACAATCTTTGGTTGGTCCCTGCAGCTGTGACACATCTCATGGTAAGATATTCCCTCAAACTACTTTGAAAAAGTGTTCTTACTTTTGCTGCTGCTTCAAGACTTTCTCCATCTTACTCATGAAGAATCATAAAGGTAATAAGGATGAGACTATCACTTCGAGAAAAATCCTACAGGCCCATTCTACATTCTGCTCTGCCAGCACAAGACTGGGAAGAACTACAATCAGTACACATTTAATCAGAGAGAGCTCTGATATGAATCACAGAAACACAGAAATACTGATGTTGGAAGGTACCTCTGGAGTTTACTTAATCCTACCCTCAACTTAAAAAAACAATTCAGCTCAATTAAATCAGACAGCTCGGGGCCTTGTCCAAGACACTGAGTAAATGAGGGATTTCAGTCCTGGAAATAAGATTTCATTTGTTCCTTTGCCTAGTCTATCCAGGTGAAATAATTTTCTGGTCTGAGTACTGGCTCTTGAAAGAGAAACTCTGAGACAACTAAAAATAATTGATTCTGGAAACCTGTTAAGCTACTCGTTATAAAATACCCATGATGGTTTTGGTTGCTTTTCTTCTAAGGAAGAAAAAACAGCAGAGCAAGGACACATTATTGTTTCGTTCTAAAGTATAACTAAAATACGTGTGTGATATGAGCAATAACATTTTCCCAGTTCAAGGTAAAAACAATGATGATTGTGTTAGAAAAGACAGATTTTTGTTTGCCAGGCCTCAACCCAGCAGCATAAAAAAAAAAAAAAATTCCATAAACATAATTAATAAATTCAGTAAATCTGATTAGAAAAAAACTTGACACTGGTATTTTCTAAGTGATATTTCAACACTGTTCAATATAAAGTACACCTTCATACAGAATATTCTGTCCAGTTTTGGTCTCTGTACAGTGACAATAATATAAACATAGTAATAAATACCCAAAAGATTATTTACAGGAAAAACTCACCCATCATGGAAGCCCTTGGTCTGCTAGGAAACACTGAGGCAATCTTCACCAAGAAGCAAGCTCCAAGAAAAGCTGCCTTAGTGGTGGTCAGCCCTTAAATGAGGTCTAGAGGAGACCTAAATTACTCTCACCTGTGCTCCCACAGCTGACCTGACACTTGCCTCAGCTGATTAATCAGAGGTTCAGGCTGTGATTACCAATTTCCCATACAGTCTCCGTTCACAAGAAAATTATTGATGTACTGAAGCAAGTCTAGCAGAGCTCCACCGAGGAGATCAGGAGGCAGAACACATGACAGCTGAACAGAGGCTGTGGAACAGAGTTTAATCTTAGAAAAGGGTAGATCTTACAGAGATCGTGGAGAAAATGAAGCCAGACTGTTTGTATTGGTGCACAGTGGAAGAGGCAGCAAACATGGGAACATGGGAAATTCTTACTTGACATACAGATTTATCTTTTATGTGTGTGGCTTTTTTAAACCATTTAAGTGGTCAAATACCAGGCCAGCTTATACAGAGTAGCTGCAGAATTTCCATCCTTGGTAGCGTTCAAAAATTGATTGAACACAGCCCTGAGCACCCAGCTCTAGTTAAATGTTGGCTGAGATGGCCTCTGGAGTCCTGCTTCCACCTGCATTCTCCTGTGATTGATTCTATGCTCTGCTCCAAAATACTATTTACTACTCACAAAAAGTGACATTTCCTCCATGCATACTATTTTCTGTGATATTTGTCTCAATTTATTCTCCTTCTACAGCTCCATGTCCTTGGAAACCACATTTGAATTTCTTCAGAAAAGGCAGAAATACCTGGCTGCTGTTCTGCAAACAGCTATCAATGTTACATGAAGGAAACGATCATAAACTTCTTCTCTCTAGAGCTTGATAAGTTTGTTCTCAGCTGTTACCAAATCATCTCTTTATGGTTTTGCTTCCAAAGACTTATAGAATAGTCTATTTCCTTATTAGCCTATTTCCTTATTAGCCTATTTCTACTCATACTCATAATTTATAAAGAGAGGATACCTATACAACTTTAGCAAGGAGAAACAGGCCCAGAAAGGATCTAGCTATAACACATTACTCAGGTCTGAAGTGTACAGCTTAAAATATCTGCAAGGAAAGAAAAGCTGTCACTGTAAAAAATGACTCTTAGAATGCACCTTTCCAAAATGGAGACTTCTACAAAATACATGCTAAGCTTTGAAATTTTAGTAATGATTAAGACACTTGCAAATAAGAACCCAAAAACTGAAGTGCAGAGACTGACAGAGTACACAACACGTACAGGTGAAAAACACCTTCCTAAGGAAACAGAAAAGATGGTCCCAAAGCCCCAAATTTAGCTTCAGGGTTCAAGACATACAATAGAAAGAGCCTGTTAAGTCTAAAATCTGGTTAAGTCTCTTATCCTCTTTTCTTCTGTTTTTGAAGCTAAATAGATCCAGAATTTAATGTAAGCCTTTCTCCAGAACAAATTAATCAGACATTTCAGCTTTTTTTTTTTTTTTTCCTTTTTCTTTCTTTCTTTTTTTTTTTTTTTTTCCACGGGTCCCTTGTTCTGCCATACTTAAATGAGGTATCAACAAGACCACGAATGAAAACTGGAATAACTGGTACTTAAACCGACACTTAGTAACTATGATTTGTAGACTACTGTTAGCATGTCTAAAGGCAGGTGTGTTTAGAGGTCAAGCAACGATATTTACACAGGTTCCCAGCCAAAGAATACCACAGCAGTGAGTCTGAGAGCACATATTTTAGGATGCTACAGTAATGAAGGCATTAGCTGAGAGCTGGAAGGCTCTGTTGAAGACAGCTGATGTACAATTAGAGTAGCACACACTTGCAGCGTGCAGACATTGTGCTTTGTGTTATTTTTGCCTCTATTGATGAACAGTAGTTGTCTTAACCTTCTGAGAGCTAACAGTAACTCTTCTTGTGCCACCATCTTGAACACAAGCAAATTTGGTACCCGAAGTCCTAGAACTTTTGACCCCGTTCTATGCTGCTACAAGTCCTGCCAAATGTTTTACAGCTTGAAAGACAGAAACCAGTAGGGATGTACTGAAAATAAAACACCAAACATTTTGCATCTTCAGAATACTGTCTATAGAGATATGGGGGGGAAGAGATAGCAGATCTAAGTAAAAAGTTTACTTACTTAAGGTAGCAAGCTCCAACACCAATGAAGCCTGATTTCTACTTCAGCATGGGATTCTAAGGGTTTCTGTTTCTTGATTCACTGTGAGACGTGACTGAGGCTTTTGTTCTATGGCAACAGTTCACTTTCTCTGTTTGTTTGTTTTCTAGAAGCTTCTATGCTGACAATACTCTTCCCTGAGTTGTTTTTAAGACCACTTTTTTTTTTTTAAAAAAAAAAAAACACCTGATTATGTCTGGCAGTCCTCGAGATCTTCATTTTTGCAACTCAATTTGGCTGGAGTCAATAGCTCCAGGAGACAAGCAGATTCATGGCATGAACAGACTAGTCTTGTTTCCTGTGAAAAAGGTAAACTGTACCATTTTGATGCCACTGCAGGGTTTTCTTTCTGTCCCTCCTAGTAATGGGCAAACTCCTAGTTACAGGAGTTAGAAGATCCAGTGAAAACAGTATCCCTGCAGATTTTGGCATTGCCACTGGAGGGCAGTGTAAGACTAAGAATGTAACATGACTTCAGCGGCAGTAAAAAGCCTGCAGCCTGCAACAGGGAGTTTGTATTTTATCAGGTGAAGAGTTTTACTTCTGAAATTAACAGATGCAGATATTTCCCCACTGGACTTGTATACTTTTAGTAGGCATTAAAATAAATTCTTCAGGTGATTGATACATATGCACAACACAGTGTTCTTTACAGCGCTTAGTAATACAGCAGTTCCTTTGGTTTTGCTGTGCTACCTATAAGTAGTTTCCCAAGAGCAGGCACCGTCAGAGAATTCTTACTTACAAGTGCTTTGCAGTTCCAGGTCAAACTGTACGTGTCAAACCTCCTTTCTGCACTCTGTCACCTCAGAACTTTGCAGTTCAGTTCACACCTGTGTTGAACTGGATGACCAAATCAAATCTGGAACAGCTAAAACCTTTTCTAGCAGAGAAATCCACAAGTATCTCTTAGAGGGAGAGGAAGGCAAGAAGCATTACTTCTGCAAAGCTTCAAAGAGAATATTAGTGGCAGTGAGCAGTGATTTTGGCCCTTCCCACAGCCCCCTTGAAAGCAAACAGAGACTTTCCCTTCCTGACCCACAGAGTATTTAACGTCTTAAGCAAGAACTGTGGCATCTGCAGGATACAATCTCAGATGTATTTGAAAAACCCAGGAGAGTAACTGAAGAAACACCTCAGAAAAATTTATTAGCCCCTTAAGGGGCTGCAGAGAAGGTCCCAATCTCCCAAATGAGACATAAAAGGTTACTGACTGCACAAAAAACATTGGTACTAGAAGAGGATGAGCTGTCCTCCAAGAATTTCTCTGTTCTCCAGGAAGTTTTAGAGTTCAGCAAAAAGGAGCAGCAGCAAAAAACTCCAGCAGCATTTGTCTGGGTGGCAGATCAGCTGAAACACAGGCGTGTCTTCAAACCTGAGACCCGTATTCCTCCTATACTTTCTGTCTAGTTTTCCATTTCAGTTGACGGCAAAGAGCTTCTATTAGGTTTGTTTCTTATTTTATTAATCTTAAAACTATTGTTGCCTTCCTAAGTCACAGAATCAGTCATACAATCATAGAATGGTCTGGGTCAGAAGGGACTTCGAGGATCATCGAGTTCAAACCCCTCTGCCACAGGCAGGCTAAGGGAAGGAAGGGCAGATAGTGGCAGGCTGAAATATCCCAAGGACAGATTAGAGCTATAATTTATCCACGGCAAGATCATTGCCTTGATCTCTAGAGGTTGTGGTTTTCAGTCCCTGCCTCAGATGCAGGCTCCTCTGAGGCGATCTGAAGCTCAAGCGAATCCTTCCTAGGCAGCAGCAGTCTTAGAGCCCGGCAAAGGAGACCACTACAGTGTGCTTGAGCAAATCTGAGCACGTTGACTGTAGCTCAGAGAAGGTGCAATCGCCACATGAATAAAGAGCACTGCAGCTGGGGCACAGCTCTGAAACACTCGGCTACTCTAATTTGCTGAGGTTGCCCACAAGTATTCCCTGAGATGCACCCCAAGTCTTCATTTACAATAGGTACATGCTTCACTGGAAGCAAGGTGAAGTATGCACCATGTCTGGAAGTACATGGGTTTTATTTCCAGGTGGTGTCATCTCCAAGGTAATTTAAATCTTGGACAGTTTCTTCCCAATTAACTGGGGCTGCCCTGGAAACTCAGTGCTGTTTATATGAATCTAGCATTAATAGAGGGAGAAATTGTCAGAAGATTTTCTTTTAAAGTGAACACTTCTTTCGCGAACTACTGCTGGACAATTATTTCAAGAGCTCCAAGGCCAGAAAGGCAAATGCGTGTTAGCAGCGTGTAAAAAAACACTGCTGCTATGTGAGCTGAGGAGGATGGGATTCAGAAGCAGAGAAAAAAGCCCCATGCAAAACAAGAACAACCCCCCACAAAGGAACACAAGGAAAAGATTACTGATCTAATTGCTACCTTGTTTCATGATGTAATTTAATATTAGGATATCATAATTTCATGCTATGGGAGAGGAAGGGCAAGATAGAATTTTCCATGTGTTTACTGTTAACTGTACTTTGCTAAACCAAACTTCACCGAACTAAGCACATGGAACTCTGCACATAAACCCCAATCAAAGGACTTCAGCAAAGGCAAAGCCCTGAGTAAATAATCATGTAGTTACGGTGCTTGTTATACACTGTTTGCGCTTGTTTAGCAAAGCAAACTCAGATACTGTGAAAAGAGAAGGCAGAAGTAGATTGGCAATCTCTAAAGTCGTAGGAAAGAAAACTGTAGTGAACTTTAGGTCCTGCAAAAAGCTGAAATGTTGAACAGTTTCTTATATTTCGTCTTCTGGCATCAGTTTTGCAGAGTGGGAGGTATTTTAATGGAAGACAAGTTCAAATTAAGAAGCCTCCTTCCTAAGCCAGATTTCCTAAATTAACTCAGTCTTTTCAGGCTACGGTAAACCTGTGTGCTCCTAAGTGGCAACCTCACAGACTACCTTCCAACTAGACTACATAAGCCATATTCATAGTTGCATTCCTTTCACAAACTTGTCTCTAAAACAGTAAAAAAAAACCAAAACACTTGCATTTTTTTTTCTTATGCCAGGACTTCAACTTTGAGAAAGCTCAAGAAATAGTAGAAATCAAAGTATTTTTGATATTTCTAGTGCAACAACTTCCATATTGAAGCATGTTTCTGTTGCAGGTTGATAAAAAGACAGAAAGCGTTGTATGTCACATTTTGCTATGCTTCTGGCTAGCCCCACTCTCCACATTTGATAAAGAAATGTGTTCTCCCAACTGCTGCCAATCTTCCTTAGTTCCATGAGATCATAGATCTTCCAGTGAGAAGAAATTCCACTTCAACACAAGTGATTTCTTGGAAGATTCTGGTTTCTTTTATGTAGGAGACGAAGAGTACATTCTAAGAATCATCCTGGAAATTTATGCCTGGACATGCTGTAGAATCATCATAGAATCATTAAGGTTGGAAAAGAATTCTGAGACCATCTAGTTCAACTGTCCACCTGCTACTAATATTGTCCACTACACCATGTTTCTAAGTACCACATCTATATGTTTCTTGAACTATGTGGTATATTTGGTATATTCTCATTTGATGTATTCTCATTTGCTTTACAGGCTAAAGGGAAGGACCAGTCATGAGTCAGCCACACAGATGCTGGTTTTCACTTGTAGAAGCAGCAGAAAAACAGACCATCTCCAGGCAGCTAATCTCAGTCTGACTCAATGACAAGAGAAGCACCACAGACTTTCACATTCTGGCAAGAATTGCAAGCATGTGGGGAGGGAGGTGGAAAAGAAAGCTCTTTATTCCAACATAAGTGAAGCAATATATATCTAACTACCCTACTTGGCAGAAATCAAGTAGAGCTGGGGTTGATGTTGCTTCACGCATCTCTCTTTTAAGCAGCAACAAAAGCAACAGGAACTCTGACTGAGGTACACAGCTTTGCACAGTGCCTGTGACCTGGCACAGCAGTGACATTTCAATAGCCTGTCTCTTTGGACTAGTGTAGCTGAGGACTCCTTGCTCTTTGTTTGCAGTATCTGTGGAAGCTGTACACTCCTGCTCCCTCTTAATAAGGCAGACAGCCTGAGGGCCTTGAATAGGAATTTAGTAAGTCAAATGCTGTGTTTCTTTGGGCTTCTAGTAACTTTCAGTGTGGGGGCAGTGGCGACTGCATGTGTAGTTTCATGTAATTTGACAGTTATACTGACTTATTATTAAGAATGCAGTGGCCTTTTCTGCACTGTCTTGGCATCCATGAAGGAAGAAATGCTTTTACAAAAGGGAGAGGGTAGTACCTGCTCTAGCCTGAAACCCATGAATCTGTAATTCTTAAAGAAGAATTTTCATATCCTCCCCCAGATGGTTTGCTTTATTCTGCTGCTCCGCATTTTCCACTAGGGAGGTAATTCAAAGAAAAATCTTTTGGGTAGAACAAACCCAAGGACTCCTGATTAGACGGCTTTCTGTGCAGGAAGTCCTTCTTAAGTGAGGAAGTGCCAATAGGTCAATGAGACCTGTGTGCACAAACACCAATTGGCCATGTCGTCACAATCCTTGGATATGGATTTTGAAAGATCTACATCTTGAAAAAACAGAAAAGGTGCAACTGAATGATTCCTTGCAAATGGGAGTAACTGATGTCCTTGATTAGTTATGGAAAGGTCAAGGAACCTCTGTGATGAGAGGTTACGGAGTTTTTTTGTTTGTTATAAGGTAAAAATGCAAGAAAACACCCACCCATCTCTTAACAAAACTGAGATACCAAAGGCATTCTTCATGTGTTGTGATAGACAACTAACTTTGCCTATTAGAGTTCACCCCATACCTCCAGCCAGTTCAAATTGTGTGGTGGATACTAACTTAATGAACCAAATAAATCTTTGAAGTAAATTCCCTAAATTTTAAGGGATTATACCAAGGATAAGAACATAATCCATGTTGACTCATTCTGGAAGTTAGGAGGGTGCAATACAGTGTTGTAATTATTGCTTATGCAAAATAGTTTGCCAAATTTGTTTCAGATCAGCACAACAGGGCTTGATACCAATTCCTGATTAGTCGTTTTCCTAGTTAACTTTACCTTTTTAATGAAGTAAATAGCATTTCTTTAGTTATCATTTAGACCATGATGGTAAAACACGATTTTACACTGGACATACACTGTAAGAAATAGTACTGTCAGTTTTGCCTGGAAAGGCCTGGAATACTAGAGGATTTCCAAGCTAAACCCTCCAGCAATTGTGTTCACCCAGGACAGAGAATTACAGACATCTTGGTAGCTTTGACAATTACAGTACATATGGGGTCACCCTTTGACAGAGGATGCCATTCAAATGCAACTGCCAGACTTCAGTATAGTTGCTGGGCATGAGCGGTGTTGACCCCTAAGATGCCTCCAGCTTGATTGTCCCTTTACCAAGCTCGTATGGGATGTGAGTCACTGATGTATTACATTACCTTCATGACGGTTTATCTCCAGTGAGTCAGTGGCGATAAAGAAGCTGAGTTAATGTTTGCCAATTGCATTTACTAAAATCACATACCCCTTAGTGGCAAATGATCCATGAAATGTGCTGTAAAGGGGCCAAAAGGAATTGTTCTTTTTGATAGAACAGCTGCAGCTGAGTGAAGGCCTGGTGAGCTGGAGGACCCAATAAGGAAAAGAGATTTTTTCCCAGTGTTTCAATACAGGGGAATTAGTTATAACTTGCATGCTTGCCATAGCAAAAATTCCATGGTAACAGGCTGACATATTCACAAATTTCCCGTTGGTCTGAATTTCCTTCCAAAAAGCTACCATAAATTCCTTCTGGAACCCTCAGTATTGCCACGTTTGCCCACAAAAATTTCATTTGAAAAATGCATGTATCCTCTTCCTATCAGTAGCTCCGAAATGATTACAGTGGATTGGAGCATCCCATGATTTCCAAGGAGTGTAGCCCATGTTCTCTGCAGAGAACCTGGCAGCAGGAGCCCTGATTAGTCACAGGCAGAATCTGTTCTTGCCAAGAAATGGCAAAGGAATGGCAAATTTGATAGAGCAGACAGAGGTAAGAACTGACACATGGCAAAAGGATTGGGTCTCCAGGCTCTTGCAGGACAGATGAGCCAGGTGTCTGATGCTCCTTTCTCTTCTGAATGGAGCAGAAGTGGATGACAGTTCTATATATTGTTTCTTTTATTCTGTCTGTCCCTTGGTCACCATTTTAGCATGTGCTGCTAATGTTCCTCCCAGGTCGGTATGTGCTAACTGGGTCTTGCAGGGGAAAGTCATGCTTTAGCTCATCCCTCCTGCCCACTCTGTCATGCCCCGAACCACATGTAAGAGACAAAGGGCTGGGAGTTGTGGTGGTCAGTCTCACCATGTCTTTGTCATGTAAGGGCCACTGTAATCTGAAGGGTATTTTTGTCAATGGTTTCGTATGTGGCACCTGCTGCTTTTGTGCTGCCCTTCAGGGATAATGGCATTTTGTTCTGAAGTCAGGAATCAGATCTCTGGGTTCTTGTCTTTTTCTTCTGTCATTTCAAAGTGAATGAAATAGATGTATTGATTGCCTGTGTGGGAATTGGAAAGGAAGATGGCCATGATTAAAAATAAATAAATAAATAAATTAAAAAAAAAAAAAAAAGAGCAAAAAAGCTATAGCTATATCTTAACAGAGTTCTTTATTGAAATTTTGAAACTAGCCTTGACGTGGGAAAGTCAAGAAGGAGGCTCCATCAATCAAAACTCAATCTGAAAGTTACGGTAGGATTCTGCTGACTTTGCGTGTTGCACTGTGTGGGATTTCCGATCATCCTCATAACTACAATGTCATATTCTCACAATTTTTGTTATTTTCTAGGTATCCTGAAGTTCTACATCATAACTGTTAGGGTGGAGAAGAGTGGAAAGGACAATTAAAAGGAAAAAAAGTAGAAATCTATTACTTCCATCTGTGGTGCTGTGAAGTCTGTCAGTTTGTACAGCAGCCAAAATGGCATGGCTTCAAGAACAGACTTTACCTTCCAGTTGTGCCCTGCCTCGAGTGTGACTGACAATGGAATTAATGAGGCACAGACAGTGGGAAAGGGGTAACGTGAACTCATGTTTCATGCACTGCACAATGCTCTCACCTGCTACTGCGGGACTTTCTTAAGAGCAGCAGCAGCCGCAAATCTTTGTCTGGCAGACGTTTGCACCTAATGAAGTGGCTCAGAAGCGTGTGAGGGGAACAACTGCAAGAACTGGGGGGCAGTTTTAGGACATTTAACTTTGTTCACACCAGAAAGCTTGGTCAAGCAGCGAGATAGGCACAGTAAGGAAGGCTGGCTCACTGCCTGCCAACAAGATAAAAGTCCATGGTCTGCTCTGGTCTGAAGATCTGCAAAAAGGATGAAACCTAAATCCACTTCAAGCCATGTTCCTGTTCACTTACTGTTGGGCGTCATTCTGGCATTATTGTTTTCCCAAAGAAGCATGAAGCAGTTGAACATTTGGGAATGTCTTTTTTGCTTGTTTGCAAGAATTTTTTCAGCTGGGTGAGAGGCTTCCTGTCCCTCAGGGGTGGTTCCCCCCACAGCACAAGTAGCATGAAGGTCAGCTTGTGCCAACACAGCAAGTAAATGCCCACTAGAGTCACTAAAGTTCCTGGCATCAATGATCTATGACAGGATACTTAAGAACTACCCTTCAGTAAAACATAGATCAGATCATATAATCATAGAATTGTTTGTACTGAAAGGGATCCTTAAAGGACATTTGGTCTAGCTCCCCTGCAATAAACAGGTATACCTATACTACATCAGGCCCTTAGAGCCCCATCTCGCCTGACCTTGAGTGTCTCCAGGGATGGGGCATCCACCACCTCCCTGGGCAACCTGTGCCAGTGCCTCACCACCCTTATTGTAGAATACTTCTTCCTTATATCCAAGCTAAACCTTCTAGTTTGAAATCATTTCTCCATGTCATGTTCCCTTCTCTGGGGAGATCTGATAGCAGCCATTTAGTACATAAAGGAGGGCTGTAAGAAAGGAGGCAGAATCCTTAGCTGGATCTTTGTGACAGGACAAGTGGAAATAGTTTCAAACTAAAAGAGGAAAGATTTTGATTTAGATATCATGACTGAACCTTCTGGATGTTTTATGGTTATGACTCTTTATGACTGTACATAATTCCTGACCTTACAATATCTTTAGTTGTTACCTTCAGAAATATAGCCATCAAGACAGCAGAAGCGACAACACTTCCTTGAGCTGGAGGACTGCGCTGATGTGCAAACCAGAGAAACACTGTAAAAAATGTCAGTGCTTGCTTGCTACTTGCTAAGCCAGTGCTATGGGGAAAAAAAAAAAGAAAAAGAAAAAGAAAAAGAAAGCTATTAGTCAAAGAAAAAGCAACACTGTAATGAAAGTGAAAACAAACACTTCGAAGAAAGGAGATGAGAAAGAGACAACTCTCCATGCCCATAGAGAGAAATGGGTACTTGTCTCTTCCAAAAGACAGAAAGTTGTTGGGTGCTGAACACTGACAACTGAAAGAAAAGTGAGTGAAGCTCCACCTTTCAGCTACTCTGCCATCAATGTTTTGTTCTCATGCCAAATTCCTGGACTATAAAAATCTGCCTTTAAGCCAAGAAAAAAACACTTCCCTGAAAGGATTTTCAAGTTACCACTCCATGGCAAGATGGAAATAAAAAAGGGGAGGTCATTTTGGATTTTCTGCCTCTTTTGGACTTTTTGCAAAGGGAAAGAACCAGTTCAGATAGGTAAGAAAAAAATCTAAGATTCTTTCTTCACATATTGATCCCCGTAGATGACAAGTGGAGTTAAATGAAAAGATGTAACATATTCCTTTAAGAGATGTAGGCATGCCAGATATTGTTATGCATTTTGCTTTCTCATCTTTAAGTCATTTAAATAATTTATTGTTATTTCATTATTTTTCTTCTCCAACACTGTGTGTGGTATATCAATTGCTTTATATCCTAGGTGACTGATCTTAAAAAAGCAGACTCTCTGCATGTAATTTGCATCATAAACAAGTGACGCCCTTTTAAAAACATTTTGCATATGTTTTTTTATATAATGCCAGCTAGGCTTGGTTGGCCAGTGTGAATTACTCCATTGGGAGTAACCACATTGTTGTGCTCTCTTGTACTGTTACCTCCTGGTTTGGCTTTGAATGTCTTATACTTTTCCTAATCACTTGATGCACAGCAATTGATGTGACTGCTTCTGCTGTGTTAGTAATTCTAGCAATTACACTTCCAAGAAGGAGTGAAAATTTCCCATTTCCCTTCATTATTGTGTAAAAAAGTGCTAAATTACACTATCCCACTTCACTGCTGTGAACACCTATAGCAAATTACAGTCTCTTTAACAGGCTGTTCCTGTAAGAGCCTTTCAGCACTTGAGCTTTTGTTGCATGGTTCTGACTTTAAGATGCTGCTTCTTAGATTTGAACATCTCAGAATGCTTTAGAGTTCTCTAAATATACCAGTGGCTGATTTGATCTTGAAGGACACTGCTGGGTTGACATTCCTAAATGTGGTCTGTCAGCAACACAAAGAAATTTGCTCATTTTAATTGCTAGTTAAAGAGGCCCAAAAGAGATGTAGCAAGACTATCTTATTAAATTCTGTGTGTAGCTTTCTTTGATTCCTATTTGCTTTATGCATCAGTGGTATAGAAATTACTTTCTTAAGTGATGTCTTACATGCACTTCAAGTACCCACGTTGCTCGAAAAGCAGTGCTTCCTATTTTTTTACACAGAGAGGGATTCAGTGACACATCTTTGCTTCTTTGCTTCATATGCACTTCCATGTCAGACTGCCTGTCTGCTGCCATCTGTCACGCAGCAGTAAAATGTAACATGGGGATATTGGTGGAAAAGTTCAGCCTCTACTACTGTACCACCAATATCCACTTCTGACATCGTGGGCAACATAGGAGGCATTACTTTCAGAGCAGCCTTCCTATTAACACCATTGGCAGAGCTACAGCTCATCGTCAAGACACAAGTTTGTCTGAGATGAAAAATAAGCAGCTGTGAGCTGATTTTTGAAGCTGGTGTCAATCTCAGCTGCTTAGACTGAAGGCTGCCATTTTGTTACCAACTCGGGTGACCTGTGGTGCATCCTGGCATCTTCCAGGACTTAACATTTTTTGAACTGAGGAATCTTTCCCTTTACAATTTTAAACAGCAGCAATAGAAAAAAAAAACAAAAACATCTAATGCAAGGTGAATCATTAACCTCGATGCTCTGAATCTTTCTTCAGTCCAGGTCTCCACAGTTGGTAGGAGTGAATGTACCACCTGGGGCAATTTCCACTTTCATACATTTGACCACGTTAAGTTCACTTTTCCTGGAACCTGCACATACGTCTTTGCTTCTCACTGCAATGACAGCTACCAGGACTTCAACATCAAAATCAGACGCAGTGACAAAAACAATCACCTGATCTACTTCACTGTCACTACTGATGGAGTGGTCTTGGAGGTGAAAGAGACAGGCATCACAGTGAATGGGAACCAGTAAGTACAGATGCTACTAGTTACTGCTTTCTAGCACTGCGGTTTTATTGCTGTGTATTCGTAAGGGGTGATGTATCTGAAAAGGTATCCCACCTTTATATTTTATATTATTTCTGTGATACTAACCTTAGCATTGTTTGTTGCTACTCAGGAACAGATCATCCTTTTAAAAAAAATTTACCATTTCCAGACTGTGCAGAAATGGCGCTCCATTGCAGATCACAGATTGCCATGGGGTCTTCTACACAAAGGGCTGAATTTCCAGAAATCAAAATTCACATCTTTAATTTCAATCTGAAACAAACCAGAAAGTGATCTGAAAATAAATAAAATATAGATTAAAAATACTCTTTGAGTACTACTGTGTCCTACTCCCAGCATTTGGGGGTGATGGCGTGAGGCAGATGTTGACTCTGGGAAGAACCCTCGCAGTCTTGTTGGAGAGAAAATCAGAAGCATTATGTACTGTCTTGTGTTGATATCCATCCAGAAACAACACTCAGATGTATCTCCTAAATCGAAGGGGCAAAAATCTCGCATGTTCTTGCCATTTTCTGATCCATTTATCAGGCTTCAGGAAAAGTGAGAAGTAATTGGCTTGGTAAGATCAAGAAGTAACACAGGTCTGAGTCACATCAGTGCATCAGTAGCAAAACAGGCAAAAATATCACTGTCACTTCCAAGAGATAAGGCAAAAGCCTGGAGAGATTATGAGAACCCGTGGTATCCTTACACAGAGAGCAATATCCCACTATTGGATCTTGCTCCCTGTAATATTGAGTCAGATCCTCAGTTCATATAAAGCAGTTCATAAAAAGCAGAGAAGCTACTTTGATATTGATAGGTATTACATGGCTAATGTAATACTGACATGCTCATGTGCAAAACTGTGTTGTGGGTCATTAGAATGTCACAGTAGACAAGGTGATAATACTAAGACTTAATGCATTAGCATGGATGCAGGCTGACTTCCATGGCTTATATGCCTCCTTCTGACTCTTATTCTTTTTTCCTGGATCTCCAGGAAGATTTGATTATTACTATTAGTTTTTTAAAATGATTATTTTGTTCTTTTTCCCCAGTATAACCTGTCTTGTTCCCTTCAATTTCCAGGATCCCTCTGCCCTTCAGCTTGAAAAGCATCCTGATTGAGGACACCTGTGCTTACTTCCAAGTCACCTCCAAGTTGGGTCTGACGCTCAAGTGGAACTGGGCTGACACTCTCCTAGTATGAACAGCCAGTTAGTTGTTTTTCTCTTAGTGAACCTCATAAATGATGAAAAGCAGAGCGGAATGCAGGCAACATGTTAATATAAGAAACAGAGGGGCAGTGGTGGTTGGGAAGTATCATGGTATCCACATGTCGATGTGGCCTACCACCATAGGTAATGGTTTCAGAAAACAGAGGAGCGGAGTTGCAATGCCCAGGCCTCCCTAAGCAATTTTACACTACAAAAGATGCCACTGTCAATGCTGCAGACAGCATTTCTATAGTTACCTGCTTCCTACATAGGGTACAGCTGGTGACCCCAGCTCTTTCTCTGTGCACATCTTTTGTGGGAAACTAATCCATGTGGTCATTTGAGAAGACCTTGGCATCTCTCATTCCAAGGCATTGCTTTAGGGCAATTCTCCTAGATACTTTCACTCCAAAATACCCTTTGCAGTGGAGGTGTATTTACACTTTTGAGTGTGAGCATTTATCCTCCTCAGTCAGGAGTAAGATTAAGTAAACAGAAGTTGTTCCGCAGTCCAGAGAGACAGAAAACAATAAGTAGAAAGTGAACAGAGTGTGGGGGGGGGAAAGTATATGTCAGGAAGCAATCAGGTGGTAATTCAGGATCTAATTTAATGAAGAATTTGTCATTTCTTTCCCACTTTGTACTATTTTATACCTGGGATATCATAGGCAACACCCATGGAGTAGATACAGTTTTAGACTGACACATCTCTAGGAAAAGCACTGCCATTTATAACTAGACCAGAGCAATGCCAGTATTACCCTCTAAGTATGTAAAAGGGATATGTTGCAATAGTTCTATCTAGAAAAGTCATACTGTGTTATTCTGTCTCTGTTGCCTCTGAATGAGCAGTACAAGAGGCAGATCCTTCCGTAGAGAGACTATGAAGTATTCCATTTAGCCTATGAACTAAAAAAAAACTTACATATTGCTAAAAGCTGACCGGAAACTGATTCTTTGTAGCTTTCAGCATCAGGATACACTTATCTATCCAGTATTCTGTACTGGGAGGCATGGGTCCAGGGATCAGTCCAGTATTCAGCATTCTTCAGTTGGCTGTTGGATAGGTAGGACTGCCAGTTGTTGAAAAATCATTTTCCTGTTTAAATTCAGCTTGTCTGTCAGTAGGTTTTATGGCAGGACTGTAATGGAAAATGTAACTGCTACAAGCAGGTAACGAGAATTTCTGCCACTGTGCTTTTCTGTGGCAAGCCATGTGGTAATATGCTGCTGGTGGGAGAAGAAACCTTTAAACCCTGAGTTTCCTCTTTGCTTTTCTTTTTTAGCTGGACCTGGAAGAAACATATAAAGAGAAAGTATGTGGTCTGTGTGGGAACTATGACGGCAATAAGAAGAATGATTTAATTATGGATGGTAGGCCATGAACACAGCATGCTGAATGTAGGAGTGTGTTATACATCACATCAAACTTGGCATCTGTTTCCTCTATGTGGGGTTTCAGATTTCTGGACAGACATCTTGAAAAACCCAAACATTTCCAAAGATGGAGCATTTTAAAAGTTTGTGGGATGATTTGAGATTCTCTGCTGCTTGCAAGTGTCTCTCAAACATTACTGACCCAGTTTAATTGCACACTCATCATGCAGCAGCATTGCAAAGTTTCCCACTGATTGTACCAAACTTTAAGGAATTTGCAGTCTCAAATGTGACATGTTTGCACTTCTGCCCTTCTGCTTTCATCACTTTACAGCTGGGTATCAGGTGTTATCAGTTTCGGCTATGTAATGAAAAGAAAGTGCCATGGGTGACCCAGGCAGATTTCACTGAGCATCTTTGCAGAAACCACGGTGCCAACCACTGACACCTTCAGATGCAGTTCTGAACTGCAAGGAGGGCAGCACAGCAAACAAATGAAGCTGCAGTCTTGCAGCAGAGTATGAGAGGCAAGAAGCTCGCACTCCATTGTATTTGCTGCAGGACTGAAGCCAAAATTTTAACATCATCCTTTTGTGTAATATCTGGGCTTTTAAAGTTACAACAAATAATAATATTGTCACCTACCGTTCAGAAAGAATAATTAAATTTCAGACCGTCTCCAAAAGATTTCTCAGATCTAGGATCAAGTGTCTGGTAGTGCTTTGGGAAAATATATCCCTATACTCAGTGTAATACGTAAATTGTGTGCCAGTCTTCCCAGCTTCTTTAGCCTGTACAAAGCAGCAAGTTACTGGATGAATACACACGCATCCAAATTGCACTTTAGGTTGTAATAGTATGACGCAAAATAATCTGTATGACCATTACACATACAAAATTCTGTAAGATCGTATGTACTCATAAAGAACCAAAGTCTTTGAAAGTGATGAGATATAATAGGATGGTCAAGAGTCTTGTGATTATTGTTGCCAAGACTGTCAGCAGTTCTTGATTGAAATATGCCAGATTCCTGATCCTAACCCAAATGGAAGTAACACCAGGAAGTTATATACCGCGTTATGGTATTTTGATAAAGATTTGGTAAGGGTGAGATGCATATTTATAACAAAATAACTGATCTAAAGGACTGTAAAGGATTCAAATGAATCTGGGGGTTTTGCAGGGTATAAAATGCACCCAAGGCAGTTTGGGAACTTTCACAAAGTTGAGGATCCATCAGAAAAGTGTCCTGATGTGAGGCCAGATGAACACACTGGAAGACATCATACAGAGCATAATGACAGATGCGATAAATACGTAAGTATGTGTGGCTAAGAAGTATAAACCTTCCTGAACTATTACAGTCCAGAAGTGACTGTGTTGAAACAAGGGGCTATTTAGAGAACAGAATGTTATCTTATACTTGAAGGACTGTCCTACTATAGTGATAAAGAAATAGATAAGTGGGAAAATATGCAATTTTATGACAGCATCGAGGCCGAGAAAAAGAACCTCGTAACAGAAAGTTAGACTGGATGACCTCTGGAGGCCCATGTGATCATGGACTTGTGTCATCAGAGGTTAGGATCCACATCCATCAGCCTGATAGTTGCTTAAATGTCAATTATTTCTTTTCTTTTCCCCTCAGAAAAAAAAGTGCAAGAAACTTCTGTCCCGGTTTGGAAACTGCCCCAAAATGGTTGCTTTTGATGATTATGTAGATACCTGCGCTGAGGATATGTGCAACTGTGTGGCTCATTCTTCTCATTCTGATTTGGTTCCCAGCTGCATATGCAGCACTTTAAACCAATACTCTCGAGATTGTGTCCTTAGCAAGGGAGACCCTGGGGAATGGAGAACCAAAGAGCTTTGCTGTAAGTAGTACTGCTCTGGAGTTTAGGATGCTGGATGTGTATGCATGAGCCCTAATCCCAGCAGAGCAAAGATAGGAGCTCCTTTAATTACACTGACTCAATCTGTAGAAGTACTTTGACAGAAATGTTGTTAATGGAAAAGCCTCAACAAGTTCAACTTGATTTTGCTCCCCAATTAGAACTTGTATCTTAGCATCTTCTCTCTTCTCCTTTTTTCAGTTCTTTTTTGAGTTTTACAATGCTCATTTAATTCGTAACTAACCTTGTGTGAAGTTTTGATGTCTCGTCTAAAGAAGTGACACAGAAGTCTAACATACCTGTTCTTAGCTGCTCCTTTGCTTTACTTTACTAGTAGTTGCAGCTACTGAGCAGGAAATCCCTGCCAATCTGGGGTGAAGACTACAGGTAGTTCTTCGAAACAGCTGTTGTGGACTAGGATGGAAGATTACTGCCAGAATGAGAGTCGCCTGAGGCAAAAATAAGTTACTGCAGCTCCTGGTGCTGGTATCATCACTTCAGCCAACCTTGAGTTAGCAAAATGGTGTTAAGTAACTAATATTTTCCAGCATTATTACTATTTTCTCCAAAGATTAAGTAAAAGCAATTGGAAGACATTCCTCTAGAGGGTAACAAGACAGGACACATCTGGATAGAAAGTTTTGCAACCAAGATTTGGGGGAAGGGAGGAAGAAGGACTTGGGTAGTGATGCAATGATTTTTAAGCATTAATAAATTCATCATTAACATAACTCATTTTTCTTTGGTTTTGCAGATCAGGAATGCCCAAACAACATGGAGTACATGGAATGTGGAAACTCCTGTGCTGACACGTGCGCTGACCCAGAAAGGAGCAAGATATGCAAAGCCCCATGTACAGACGGTTGCTTCTGTCCTCCTGGTAAGGAAGTTTGCTTCTTCCAATAGGTCACACAACAAGGGACAAAGAAGGAGAATATTTCCTTTCAGTTAGTGGGTTGTTGGGATTTTTTTTCCCATTATGATTTTACACTAAAATCAGTGAATAAGCTGTTTCTTCTAGTATAATTTAACAAATTCCTTCTTCACAGAAATGCAGAATCACTGAACCATAGGGGTTGGAAGGGACCTCTAGCAATCAATAAATCCAAGCCCCTGCTAAAGCAAGTTCCCTACAGCAGGTGGCACAGGAAACTGTCTTGGAAGAACCGAATCTCTAAAGATTCAGGATCTTGATGCTGGACCAGGGGACAGAAAAGACATTTTTTCAGAAGATATGGAAAAAGGAGAGGGATCCTCTAGTTAGTAATGGTATAGGTGAGGATGTCTGATGAAATGCCTCACAGTTAGAAGTCTAGGTGTATGTGTAACCTAGTGGAGAATAAGGCTTACTGTAGGTTGTGTCATATGTAAAATAAATGTATTGACAGGTTCATTCATGAGCAATCTTGCACATGAAGAAGTTGAAGTTTGATCTGTTTCACTGTTAGAAATGGATGGAAACTGGCTGCCTGGCACTTGGTAATCCTGCTCATTGTGTAGAACTCCAATAACAGAGAGATACGCTTTGGGATATTTTATCTTATGTTGCTTTCATTTGAGCTCCAGTGAGAATTCATTCACATCAATTAATGCCTGAGAGGGCCCGGTGTGATGCTTTTGATAAAACATGCCCCACTCATTCATTTGTAGAAATGACACAAGGTTTATTTCTTTATTTTGATCTTCCTTCATGTTGTTTCCCAGACTTACTAAGAAATATTAACCAGCTAATGTGTCTGAACAGGAACTATCCTCGATGACCTCGGTGGCAAAAAATGTGTTCCCAGAGACAGCTGTCCCTGTATGTTTCAAGGCAAAGTCTACTCATCTGGAGGGACTTACTCCACTCCTTGCCAAAACTGGTACTGTTGTGAACTTGATTTAACTGACAAGATAGAGGCATTTATTGGAGAGCATTGATTAGCTGCATTCTATTCTTTAACCCTTTTTGCTGTTCCTAATGTCCTAAGTAATCATGGCACTAATGCAAAAACTGGGATCTGAATAGCAACAGGCATTTGGAAAAACTCTGAGTTAACCTTTAACCACACACTGTTATCACCTTCACTTGGAATTGCCAGCAAGTATTAAGCCTGGGATACCAAACTGCAGAAAAATGAGACTCTTGGCTGATTAGTTTAGAATCATTGGCCTCTGAAGTGTAGCAACTCCATGCTAATGAGTGATTTTACAACCACTGCTAGATCTAAACGGATATTCCAAAGCTTGGACCTCAAAAAATTACTTTGTGGCGCATGGATGGGCAGAGCAGATGTTCTGTGAATCCCTTTGGTTTAACTGTTTCCTACTCATTCTCAAAGGCAGGAAATACTCCCCAAAACCTGAGTTTCGAAGGGCTCTAAGTGGTTTCCATATAGGCATGGGCTCAGTCTTCACAAAATCTGAACACGGCCTGGCTGTTCTCCTCTTGCATTAACAGCTCTAATTTTTACAACTGCTCATTAATTCAGCCTCTGAACAGTTGCAACAGCAACTTGCTGAATCATCAATAGCATAAAGTGATGCAAGATCCTGTTTGAAGAGATTATTTCTTTTAAAAGGTTAAGTAAGCAGGTTAGGACCTAGAAAATATTTCTTGTTTGAGCAACTCGGTGTCTCTGAAGGATATAGCATGAAGTGCAGTGATCTCCCACTGACAGACAAGCGGAGCCTTAGTATAAAATCTTTCTCCCTCACAGATTTAATAAGCAGCTGAAAAACAAGTAGCTGATGAGACAAAAAAAGAGAAATTGATCAGATACAGATCTCAACCTTTGCTCTTTTGCAGCTATATTTATTCTAACTCACTACTCATTTTTGTGTTTTGTACAGTACTTGCAAAGGAGGCCACTGGAGCTGTACCTCTCTGCCTTGTTCTGGAAGCTGCAGTATAGATGGCGGATTCCATATAACAACCTTTGATAACAAGAGGTTCAATTTTCATGGTAACTGCCATTATGTCTTAGCTAAGGTATGAACTATCTCCCATTTCACTTCTGAATCTCTAGAGTAACATGAAGCATTAAGCTGTGCTGGAGCTCAGTATGACTTCATTTGATTAAATGGCCTCAATCCAGCAATTCACTTCAGTACATACTCAGTATTAAACCACATAATTTTTTCTATTTGCAACGGACTTGAAGTTCAACTGTGATGCTAAGCATCAAGCTTTTGCATTTTTAACACAGTTTTACATCCCCCTTACCCCCCTCCTCCTTTTTTTTTTTTTTTTTTTTTTTTTTCCTTTTTTCTTTTGACAAATGTTTTTTCTTACTGGATGCATTAATGTAGATTAAAGCGTTTCTCCTGAAACTTTCATGTGTGACTATAGAAATGAAGTGGATGAGCTGACTCCTTCACAAGAAATTGGCTATTCTATGACTCTGTACAAACACTACAGACTCAGGTTGATGCATGGAAAGAGTAAAGGGGAAAAGCAGTGAACATTATTGGGACTAGAAGTGAAATTCAGCAATTTGCAGTCAGAAATTAAACGCCCCAGATCTTTCATTCTTACATTTTAACCTTTCAGAGAAATATATTGTCTCCTTTTTTAAAAATCATACGCTAATGACTTCTGCACATCCCATTTCTCACCTCTTTTCAGAACACCGATGACACATTTGTGGTGATTGGAGAGATCATCCAGTGTGGGACATCAAAGACAATGACCTGCTTAAAGAATGTCTTAGTCACACTTGGAAGAACAGTAAGTAACTTGCTTTAGCAAGCATAAAGAATGTCACTTTTATTTAAGTTCACAGGGTTCATTTATGTTCTCTCTCTTACTGTAGAATCTTTTTGGTCTGTTGCAGTCCTGGGACTGCAAGCAGATGATGCAGTGCATGTGTTTATTAGTTTTGTTCTACAGGAGTTATTTTCTTCCCAGTTTCTTGGATTCTGGCTTTTCCATTTTCTTCAGAAGTGAATGGCTCAAAATTATCTTCACCATTTTTAGCATCTTTTCCATAACTTCCATTCTGAAGACATTGCTTCTTAATGCTTAAGGAAGCTTGGTTGTTATTGTCTGTCTCATGTGTATTCATTACTACAGGCTTTTTCCTTTTTCTGTACAGACAATAAAGATCTGTTCCTGTGGAAATATCTACATGAACAATTTCATTGTGAAGCTTCCAGTAAGCAAAGGTAAATACCTTTCTCCACAACTCTCTCAGAATAGCCTACATCAATTTACAGTTTGATTCCTGCTCCTGTCTCTGATTATAGGTATCCTGCTCATTATAAGGTCACTGATTTAGGTAGATACACTCTGACTACCTGCAGGATTCCTATGTTATACTGTGCTGGTAAAAGGGAGTTCCTGTTTTCTCAGCCTTATAAAGATTGGTGAAGTACTTTTTCTTTTTTTTTTCTTTTTTTTCCTTTCACTCTTTTCCTCTTTAGATGGCATCACCATCTTCAGACCCTCAACGTTTTTCATCAAAATCTTGAGCTCAACTGGAGTACGGATTCGAGTGCAAATGAAACCTGTAATGCAGCTCTCTATAACAGTTGATCATTCTTACCAGAATCGCACATCTGGTAGGCTGTGTTCACTCTTTAACAACTTTTAGCTGCTTATCTATAAGGGATTAAAATATTTGATTTTATATTGCCTTTTTCATGTTAGAACCCGTGATTCAATCTATACTTTTCTGCAACAAAAGATTGGCCAAAACCTTCTATTTGCTGAAGATAAACTCTGTGATGTTTAGTGTGTGCACAGCTTTTGGGTTCTATTTGTAAGAGCATGCTATCATTACAGTCTTGTGAGATGCAGAGTTCTCAGTTTTTCCACCAATCTCTTGTTAACATCATTTAAGCTTTTTGTGTCTCTGCTTCCTATCTGTGTGACTGGATAACATCTGATCCCTCCAACTCATTTTGGTTTGCTTTTGCCATTTTCTTTGACTGTAAATTTTGGGGAAGGGACTTCTCTGCCTGTTGGTGATTACTGAAGCATATTTATGCAGTTTCCAATTTCCATGCCCTCACTAAGTGCTACTGCAATACAGGAAATAACAATTACGAAGTAAAAACATGGTTCTGTCTGATTTGTGGGGAGATCAGGAAAATGAGCTTCTTACAGGCAAGCACCACTATTGAGATAAGGGTATTTATCGTGAAGTCATTGCTTTTCCCACTTGTATTATGATTTTTTCTTCTTTCTTCTCTTCTTCTTCCTCTTTCCTTATCCCTACTGCCACCAACTCAAGGTCTTTGCGGCAATTTCAATAACATCCAGACCGACGACTTCAGAACAGCCACTGGAGCTGTGGAAGATTCAGCTGCTGCTTTTGGTAACTCTTGGAAAACCAGAGCCAGCTGTTTTGATGTCGAGGACAGCTTTGAAGATCCTTGTTCAAACAGCGTGGATAAAGGTAGCAGGCTTTTCATCCCCGAGTTATCAGTGCTAAATAATTTTCATGTGATAAATAACTGAAAAAGCTTTAGAAGTCTCATAAACATCAGGTGTCTCTGCCTTTGAGGCTATTTCTAGAGAGAGATGTTGCTTTCTCTGTGCCTTCTAAGGTGACAGCTTTGCTGGAAAAAGAGCCAGCACCTTCTTTGCTGATGACTTGAAAAGCACACACATCATCAATGAGAGCAATTTAGGCTTAAGGCAGAGCATAATTGGTTGTCATTATTTGGGCCCAACCTAGGTTGCTACAGCTGTGCTGAGCTTAAAAAGTTATCATCACTACTGAAATCAGCAGGTGTCTGTCCAGCTTCTCATTTTGACTGGATTTGAATATATACAGGATTTACAGTGTAGTCTCCTAGGTATTACCGTATATAGTAAAAGCTCACTTATTATGATTTATTATGCTATGCTTTGTGTAATTCCTTGACTGTATTTCATGAAGAAATAGACAAGTTTAATTGAAAGCAATGAAAATGGGGAGGATTCTTTTCAGATGCTTTGTAAATCCAGCCATTTTAATAGTGTTGGTATTCAGAAGGATGAAACCTTTCTTTCAGAAAAATGAGTGTTCAGTCATCCAACCATGCTTTGCTTAACGTGTTGGTATGTTTATGCCCACTATTTCCTTCCAGCATCATTGGAACACTTCAGAACATTCTAGGACTGTGTGATACCTTGTAAGAAAACAAATTCAAGTAGTAATTTGGTTTAAGTGACTGTGGACAATATTTTTTCCCATTCAGAAAAATTTGCCCAACACTGGTGTGCTCTCCTGTCTAATACAAGCAGTGAGTTTGCTGCCTGCCATTCTGTTGTAGACCCTTCTGTGTACATCAAGGTAAGGCAGCAGCCTAAATCAGTGGTTTGTTCTTATCCAGAAGCTGATCTGCCAGGGAGATGGTCTGGTCTTTGGGAGTTAAATGGGTTAGAGTAATGTGAGTTTCCAAAGTTCATTGATGCTGATAAGAAAAATAAAATGAGAGTTTGTGCAAGATACAATGGGTCTTATTGCCTGCTGTCCTGAAAATACTGATTGACTGTCTTCTATGAGCAGCGCTGCCATCACTGACAGTCCTGTTGCATGATCCTGAAGAAAAGTAGGTAAAATGGGGTTTGCTGGTTTTGAAAACTGTTCAGCCTTTGGAAGGATAAATCGGTGTTTCTGTTTGGAATCAAGCGAAGGGGTTTTGATCTCCTGATTTCATTTAAAATTCACATCCTGTGGGAGTGTATACACTACTTTTAGAGTGTTTGTATTCCATTTATTAGTGTGGAAGGATGTTACTCTATCTGTATTTAAAATGCAGGAAGCTGCCCATAGCTCATGGTGTACAGCTCTATAACATTACTAAGCTAGCAAGTTACCACATTTATATGCATAGTAAAGCAGTTCCTTCAAAAACTGCAGAAAATTCACACAGGGTTTCTGTGAGGTACAGCTTACTGAGAAAATACCTGAACTTGAAATTTTGCATAACATTTAATGTGTCTCCAGGTACTTATAACTATAACTCAGATAACTGTGGCTTACCCTTTACCCCATTAAATTGCTGAATATTTCCATGCTCTTTCTGTAAACCAGACGTAATTCCCATGTCCTTTTCTGTCTCCTAGAGATGTATGCATGACACCTGTAATGCTGAGAAGAGTGAAGTTGCACTGTGTAGTGTGCTCTCTACTTACTCCAGAGACTGTGCTGCAGCAGGCGTGACCCTTGAGGGCTGGAGGCAGGGGATCTGTGGTATGCATCCTGTAATGTCTTGAGTAGGGATGTGGGGGAACTGCAACCTGTGGCAGCCTGTAGCTTCTGAGCTCAGTCAAGATCACAGATCTCTGAAAGATAGGATAGCATACATAAGCTATTTAGAAACCTCTACCTGCCAGTATCACTTCATGACGAGGCTCTTATCACATTAGGTGGGTTCTGTATGGAATCACAAGCTGTCATGATTCAATTAGTTTCAGATCCATGGGCCTCCCATTGCATTGTAATTCTGACATATTTTTTACAGTTCTCTCCAACCTTTCTGTCTCAGGCACTGGCCATGCACATGGTATCATTCTCATCAATTGCATTTTTTCAAGCTATAGCTTGACTGTCTAAGAAAAAATAAATGTTTCTTGGAACATAAGAACATAAGTAAGTGTATATTTGAGCATATTTGCTGTGGGATGCTATTGGACCCGCAAGTAAAACTCATCAGTTGTAGTTTCTGCATATTAGTACATTTTCTATTTTTCTATTAATTACCAGACAGTTCAAGTGAGATTTGCCTGCTCCAACATGAAAATAAATGTATGGGTTTCTTAATAACTTACCTGAATAAGAAATATAACAAGAATGATTTTGATGCAGCTATGATATATGTTATTACCTGAGTTAGAGGCTAGGTGGAATGTTTAATAGAGACAATGCAGCTGGTGCTTTGTAGAAGGCATGGAAGACTGGAGTAAGGACAATTCAACAAGCCTGTGCTGAAATAATTTTGAGGGAACACAGTGCAGTCTACAGCATATTATCCTAGGGTCATACAGACTTGAACACTAGCCAGTCCCTGTCTATCAAGAGATTTGTTGTCAAGATAGATTTACTGACACACTGCACACCGAAGCAAGATGATTTTGCAGCATGGGCCTGCAACCTGACTTATGACATAATAGGCAATATTAACTCAAACAGTGCAGTAACCTCGAATTAAGTACTAATGGCCTAATAATCATGATCATTTTTCATTTTAGCCTTTTTTTTTTTTTTTTTTTTTTTTTTTTTAGAAGGAATAATCTTTTGGGAACATGCCTGTGTTCCCAAAACTGAAAAACTGAAGGTTTTGTTATTCAGCAGTGAAGGAGTAAATGGGCCAGAACAGTCACTCTCAGTGCTACCCCCTGGTGGCAGGTGGGAAGGTTCTTTCGGCTCCTGCAGCTGTGGGCAGCTGTGCTGTGCTGCAGGCACCATCTGAGACAGGTTATATTGCACAGGGTGGTTACAGTGCAGTCAGTAGAGCATATGAAAAAGAAAGGTCCACTAGCTAATGGAAGGCAGTTCATATATACGGCAGTTCTTAATGTAAGCACAAACCATTAGCTGAGCTTCTCATCACTGGGATTAGTAGTCTCTTCTAATTCACAGTGCTTTTATTCTAGTTCTCCTTGTTCAAACTGCATTGAAACTATCATTACTATGCTCATGTGCTCTGCCTCCAGTTGTGAAACCCACATAATCATCTAAGATTACAAATCTGTGACTGTGGGTAATGTAACCAAATAAGCTTCTTCTTACCAGACCTACCTTTACCAAAGTTGGTCTTTTCCCACCAAATAATTAAAGGGAGAAAGTAGACACATTTGTTAGAAATGATATTATTAATAATTAACAATTGAAACACCCAGTCAGATACATCTTTTGGTATATCAGATGGACTGTGATATAAACTCGAGTTCAAGGACTTTATTAATATCTTTCTTACTTGACCTATTGTGATTAATATATACCAGCTGCTGCATCCTTATAGCATTCCTATAAAGTGTGAAAATATGGCCTGCCTAACTGAAACATGAGATATCACATCTGCCCCAGCTGAGAGCAGGAAACCAACTGGCTTTTGTTGGTGGAGGTAGTTTTCCATGTGTACACACACCTAGCACACAAACTAATCTGAGAATGCATACAACGGTCATTGACTGGAAAACCATTCAGAACTTTGTTTAAGCATGGAGCCTATGGTGATAATATTGCTGCAAAGATTAGTGCAGTTGCCCATAAGCAACCCTCCTGTGCCTTCTAGTACCTCCGTGCACGTCTGAAAAACACAGCAGTGGGTCTTATCTTTGGGGATTTGAGTCAAAAAGAGGTCCAAGAGGACTGGGTCCCCAGTTCTCACTGAATTTCAGAGGAATGTGGATGCCAGCCTTTCTTGAAAGTCCCATTCCTGATACCTCCTTACACAACTTGATCCTACTGATTTCCTTACTGTTCCCTTACACAACTTGATCCCTACTGCAGATTTTATGGCAGAGTTTTGAAAGTAATATTTCTTGTTAGCACACAAAGATTAATCAGCTTTTCACTGTCTTACAGGTTTAGTTGAGATCTATAGATTTTTAGTATTTAACTCTTTGATCCACACAACACGGTGCTTAAAAATTTGGTTCCTCATTTCTTTAAAGGATAAAAAGAAGAGGTAACATCAAATGATTATCAGAGTTCCTTATCACTGCCCATTTAATGCCCCAAATTGACCCTATAAAATAGCTCAAGTCTTCTTCATTATTTTTTTTCCCCCTACCCAAATAAATCATTAGTTGGGGACAGAAAACTCATTTTTATCAACATGGATGAAGTGAGAATTTATGGGCTTCAGTTCTTGACATAAGATGGACTTGTAAATTTTACAAATACAAAATGGCACCCACTCTTATTCAGTCAAGATACACCCTGTTGGGCATTTCAGAATTCAATCTCACCTAGTGTTATGCAGGTTTATGTGAGCAGGCTTCTCCCAGACCACTAAAAGACAAAGTGTTCTGGTTAGGAAAATGCACATTCATGGATCTCAACCTGCAGAAAGCTGCATTAACAGCATGAATGATGTTTGCACATCCGTTTCATTTCTCTTGCAAAGATCCCTCAGAGGAGTGTCCTGAGACTATGGTTTATAAGTATAGTGTGAAGCACTGCAACCAGTCTTGCCGCTCGCTGGATGAACCTGATCCACTGTGTAAAGTTCAGATTGCTCCTATGGAGGGCTGTGGTTGCCCTGAAGGGACCTACCTCAATGATGAGGAGGAATGTGTGACTCCAGATGACTGTCCCTGCTACTACAAAGGCAAGATCGTTCAGCCTGGCAACTCTTTCCAAGAAGACAAACTGTTGTGGTAAGCTGCACTAATGATGCAAAGGTTGAACACTTGGGCTTGCTGGGGAAGTCCCTGCTCTAATCCTTAAATGCACTCATTTTACTGTAAGGAATCATGATTAATTTCTGCTTGATTTTACCAAAGTAAATGTTCCCTTGGCAGGAAGGGCAGCCACAGTGAAGATTAAGATCCTATATCCCTGCTAGCAAACAAGAACCTTAAAACATGTAATGTTTGTGACCTATCTCTATGCAAAGTTCACTGTTGTGTAAAAAAACACTCGCTTACAGCGGGAGCAAGATATGGGCTTTGAGAGTGGAGTTTCTGGCTCTGTGATGAAAAGGAGTCAAAAACATCCCCGTAGGCACCATCCTGCAGGCTGTTAAAAAAATATATTGCCCAAGGGAAAAAAAGCAAAATCTCAGTTTTTAAACATAAGGAGAAAACTAGGGGGGCGAATACTATCGGTAAGGTAATTCTCTTGCATCTCCAGTGCAAAACAACTTCCTTTTCCTCATTTCCAACCAGGGTATCAAATACATTTAAACAAATTTCAGGAGAGGAACGAATTATGCAAACAATGTATTTTTATCTTTAGATGTCTGTTTTTTCTCTCTCTCTTGCAACTCTTAGACTTTTCTGTGAAAATTTTAACTTGCTTTGTAGAAACAAATTTGCTTGGTAATTTAGGAAGCCTCTTACTTAAGAAGGTATTACTCCTATCTCATGGAGTGGAAAAGAAATGTTGAGGAAAGACTTGACTTAGGGAAGGCACGCACTAAACAAGTGGCAATTCACATCTGTACCAAACATTAATTTGATGGGAATTTGTTATTTGTGTTAATAGTAAAGCTTTGCAGGGGCTTTCTCTCTAGTGAGACAGACAAGTGTGAAGAGCTGATGTGTTTCGTTTTATGGAATCTCTTTAGCAAATGCATTCAAGGACGATTAGACTGCATTGGAGAAACTGTCCTGGTAAAAGGTGAGATTTTGTTAAATATTAGCATGATGGTGTCAGCTAATGTTTATAATGTTTCTCTCTACACCTCTTTCTTTCTGTAGCATTTTGGTAGTCTGCACATTTTTTTACTTTCTTCCTATAATGTGTGAGTTATTAGTAACAGTTTTCTTTACAAGAATGACCCCAGAGTTGCTGAATTCTTTTAAAGATATCTCCTAAAGCTCAGAGGCTGTCTGCCTCCTTCTTCATCCTGTTGGTAGACAGAACAGAAATCTAATGGAAACTGTAAATGAGAGACAAATGCTGCCCTCTGAAATGCTCTACTCAGTCACACAGAGGGGCTGATGACATCCTTATCACTTTCACCAAATGGCCTTACTACAATGTTCTTCATCCCATAGATTGCCCAGCTCCTATGTACTACTTCAACTGCAGCTCGGCAGGTCCTGGTGCCATTGGATCAGAGTGTCAGAAGAGCTGTAAGACGCAGGACATGCACTGTGTAAGGGTTTCACCTCCTATCACAAGTGTGAGGCAACATGATTGTGCATGTGTGATTGTCCTGAACAAACGCTGGTGGTAACAGATTACACTGTTCACAAGACCAGTTGCTCCACTGATAATACAGCAGCTGCAGCTACCCACCTAGATGTGAGGCTTGTAGCCTGATTGTTACTAAGTTACTGGCACGTCATTTTGAAAGGCAATCTAAAAAGTCTGGAGTCCAGCACTGACACTTCTGTGGGTTCCCTGTACATTCTTTGCATTAATGTATTGCCTTGTATCATGTTTTTATATATGCAGTATGTCACAGAATGTGTCTCTGGCTGCATGTGTCCCGATGGGTTGGTGCTGGATGGCAGTGGGGGATGTATTCCCAAAGACCAATGCCCATGTGTCCACGGAGGGCACTTTTATAAACCTGGTGAAACCATCAGAGTTGACTGCAACACATGGTATGTTATTCCTGGGAGTTTTTTGGAACAAAGGCTGTTAAAAAGAGTGCATAGTATGTCCATGGGGCAGGATGCCTTCGAAGCCTTCCTCTTCACCATCAGGACCATCAAATATCTTGAAGAAGAAAAAAAAAAAAAGAAAAGAAAAAATAAAAAATAAAAAGAAAAAAGGAAGCATTCCCTCTCTGCAGCACAATGCATGAGCTTGTATTTAAGGGAATGGCTACCAAATGTCAAAGAATTTCCATTGTTTTTTTACAAACTGCTTCCACTCCAGCTTTAGAAATCCCAGCCACATCAGAACTGCTTTGTGGCTGCTCATTGTATAACAAAGAATGGAGTCTGTCACTGTGGGGCTCAGCTTACACCCAGAAAAGGGCTGAATGTAGAGTAAGGAGGAACCAGGGTGATCTTCCAGCTACCTGGAGTTCTTCTGGGTGCACAGATCTCCCAGTAAGACAATGAATGGTCCAGTTGTTTCAACTGTGGGTATAACGCTGCTGTAGTTCTCAAAGATATTATTTATCATCGTAGGTAAAATTCTTTGAATCCTTACCCATTATTTAGTGAGAAAATAGGAGAAGATAACAGCTAGAAACACTGGTTTGATTATCACTAGTACAAGCAATGCGTTTAACATGTGAGGCCAAACCCTGATAAGGAGTTGTTCTCCCAGAGGCCATTAAGAGGTTTTATTGCAGTGAGGTCTTTGTTTTCTTATGAGAACAGACTGCACACATGGAAAATAACTGCAGAATATATGTGCTAAGGGAACAACTAAAATGGTCTGTCTATGGTGCCCGTCAGCTGGAGGTGAAGTCTGCCAGGGGAGGGTGAGAGGTAGTGTTGGTTTGCACACTGTGATAAGGAACAGAACAGGCCGCAAGGTATGTTAGCTATCGTTGAATTATCTAGTTTTTCATCTTAAGCTGAGGACTTAAATCCCCACTGTCTGCTGTCAGGCCTTAGTGATAATAATAATAATTTAAAAAAAAATAAAAAATCAAAATACACAACATGTCTTGGTAGAAAACATGAATTTTGTAATTAGTAGTGCATTATACGGCATGGTCTCAGAGCAAATTACTTTGAAGCACTGCAGAGGATTCAACTTTCAGTACGAAGATGGTGACCCTTTGTATTTCACCCCCCCAGCACCTGTAACAAAAGGCAGTGGAACTGCACAGACAACCCCTGCAAGGGAACCTGCACTGTGTATGGCAACGGGCACTACATGAGCTTTGATGGGGAGAAGTTTGATTTCCTGGGAGACTGTGACTATATCCTAGCTCAGGTATCTCAGTTTTTGTATTCTTATCCACAGGCTCTTCACAGATTACACTGCAGGGTTCCATTTGAGAAATGATTTGATAAGACAAGGGAAAATGGTTTTAAACCAAATGAGGGGAGATTTAGACTGGGTTTGAGGAAGAAGTGTTTTACGATAAGGGCAGTGAGACACTGGAACAGACTGTCCAGAGAAGTGGTGGGTGCCCCATTCCTGGAGGCACCCAAGATCAGGCTGGAGGGGCTCTGAGCACCTGACCTAGTGAAAGTATCCCTGTTCATTGCAGGGGAGTTGGACTATGTGGCCTTTAAGGGTCTCCTGCAGCAAAAACGATTCTGATTCTATAAAGACTGTCTTATGTAAAATAATGAACACTGGTGAGTTGAGCTTAACCCTTCTGCTCTAGTACTCAGAGCAGATACTTATCTTCTGTTCAAAACCAAAGCAATTAACCCTCAGAAATGACACAAGAGGGCACTGTGTGATCATAAATGATTAACTCGTGGGCTGGGCTGCCCTTTCCTGTGTAACCACCATCTGCAAAGGAGGGGATTCATGTAGCATTGAAAATTAATATTTCTCTGGACCATTCAAGAGTGACAGTAGGGACAGCAGGCTGACAGAGCATCCTGATGTACCTGCAGGTGTCCCTGTTCATTGCAGGGAAATTGGACCAGATGGCCTTTAGGGTCCCTTCCAATTCTAATGATTGTGTGACTATTATTATTATTATTATTATTGTTATTATTATTCACCAAAAGCTAGCATATGGATCTCAATTTACGTACAACAATCACATGTAATAAGTTAGTACTGAATGAGACATTTTCTCATCTCCAAATCAGGTTTTTTTTTGGTTTTTTTGTTTTTTTTTTGCTAATATTGAGGAAAAAAAGTAATTAAAACTTACTGGCTGTGCAGGACTGGTGTTATGAGAGGCTCATTTTTTTTTTTTTTATTTACCTCAGCTTTTCTCTTTATGTATTTAGAGCTCTTGAAAATGTATAAGACTGGAGTAATTGCATGAAAAGATCTAATACAATGTTATCTTATTTTTTTCTAAGGATTTTTGTCCCAATAACATGGATGCTGGCACCTTCCGAATTGTAATTCAGAACAATGCCTGCGGGAAGTCACTCTCCATCTGCTCCCTAAAGATCACGCTGATTTTTGAGGTTTGTCTAGAATCATCCCAAACTGAGGAGCTGTACTCCTGATTTTGCTGCAGTTAAATCTACTTTATATTCCAACTCCGTTGTTGGTATACAGTAACTACATTAATCAAATAGCTTGAAAGCAAAGGCAGACAAGCTGGGAAGGGTGTAGGTAGTTGATGTTACCAGGGCTGGATACTTCTGCAGGGAATGGGGCAGGTTCAGGGGTCAATAGCACTCTGCATACATATGTGTGTATGTGTGCATCTGTGATATTAGTGGTGCATGGGTGGAAAAAGAAAATTTAGAGGACCATGTTGTATATTTCTGTGCCATGGTTTGTGCACAGGGCAGATGTCAACCACAGAGGGAAGAGTTTCTTCCTTCCAGCTCAGCTTTAGCATTTCCCCAGAGTGAACACAAAAGAACAAAGAAATTTATCCCAGAGTAGGGGGTGAGGGTAGGGTGAAACAAAGTGGCGTGACAAGGAGTGTTCTGGCATGCCCAATTACCCATGCACTCAGGAGATGTTGTGCCAGCGAAATAGATTTCATCTAGAATGAGGACAATTTATGTGACCATGAAGTAAGACTTGTCATGCATGGGCAGATGTTTCCCATTGAACTCAGTGGGTCTTGTCTTTAGCTCACGTGTCCTGGGACAGGCCAAGATGTACTGCAAGAACTACAGAAAAATGAGATGAAGGACAAAAGACAGAATACCAGAGCTGTTATTCTATTTGGCTTCCTTCCATGCAATATATTTGTTCCTTTTAGAGCAGTGAAATCAGGCTTTTGGAAGGAAGAATTCAGGAGATAGCCACTGATCCAGGAGCTGAGAAGAATTATAAGGTGGATCTCAGAGGAGGTTATATTGTGATCGAAACAACTCAAGGGATGAGCTTCATGTGGGACCAGAAGACGACAGTTGTTGTTCATGTGACACCATCTTTCCAGGTAGGCGCAGTACAGACTGAGTTACAATTTCAAACTCAAAGTCAGACAGACACCCAGAACTGAAACCCCAGTTTGAAGTTCAGAGCTTGGAGAAGTGCTTGGTCTCAAGGGCAAGAAGCAGTGAGCAGGCCATGCTTTGTGTTTTGTTTCAATGTCCAGTTGGTATGGAATGCTCCAAAATATTGGGTGCTAGAAGTAAAGCAAGATATTTTGAGTACTGGTGGGCTAAAAGAATGATCATGTCACTTCCAGTACAGCTTTTTCTATAACATATTTCAATGGCTGTTTAGAAATTCGCAGCTACTTTTCCTTGGCTTGTTCTGTAGTTTATTTCTGTCAAAGAGTGGGCTGTACTTAAAATAACCTAACCACTTACTGCGCCTACACAAATTACTCAGGGAAAAGTCTGTGGCCTTTGTGGGGACTTCGATGGCCGCTCAAGGAATGACTTCACGACCAGAGGGCAGTCTGTGGAGATGAGCATCCAGGAGTTTGGAAACAGTTGGAAAATAACAAGCACCTGCTCCAATATAAACATGACGGACCTGTGTGCTGATCAGCCTTTCAAATCTGCCTTGGGACAGAAGCACTGCAGCATCATTAAGAGTAGTGTCTTTGAAGCATGCCACAGTAAGGTAATCCTGTTCTCCCATCATCAGTACTTTCTCACTAGGCATTAGTTGCTATTACACAGCACATTTGTGCACAAACTGTTACTATTAAAGGCTATTACACAACATCCTTGAGAACAGGGGCTACCTCTCTCAAAACCTTTCCTTACTGTGGTGGCAGTTAAATCCTGCTGTTTGGCACTGGGGAAACAGTGGTGCCTGTTTTGGCAACCGAGGACAAAGGATAACAGCTGGCTACCAGACCTAAAAAGCTGGGTATCAGTTTGTAACATCTAGAGATAACAGCATGGGGCTGTTTTTATGAGTATCCTTTGGGAAAGTTTATTCAAATTACCAAAGCAAAGAAGTTATTTTGTTTATTTTAGATGCATCAAATTAATTTAAACTGATACAGAGTTGCTAATTCTTAATGAGACATGCCTATGTGAGGCTTCAGTGCAGTTTAATATGTCACTTAAGGAGTGAAGTTGGCCTAATTTCCTTGGTTAGCTCGTGCTGACACAGGTTAAAGCACAAGAAATGTGAAATGCAGTGGAAATATAATTTCATTTTATACTCCATCCCTACCTGTCAATTAGAAAGCACAGGCACTACAGAGCTGTGGTAACCCAAAGCCAAGTAGTTTAACTCTGCAGACATTATGCTTGGAAAGACAATGATTGTAAATGCCAGTACACAAATAAGAAAGAGAAGATTTAAAAACCACATATATCAGACAGGTGAAAATAGAAAAGCATCTCCTGTAAAACACCCTAGCTCTGTAGTGACAAGATCAGACTGTCACAGACGGTTCTGCTGAAGAAACTGCCAGGGATGGCAGAAATTCAGAGCCCTTTCATTAAAAGTTAGAGCAAGAGGTACAGCTGTGATAACAGACCTGTTGGTATTTTGATAGGTGAATCCAATACCATATTATGAATCTTGTGTTTCTGACTTCTGTGGCTGTGACAGTGTGGGAGACTGTGAGTGCTTTTGTACCTCGGTGGCTGCTTATGCAAGAAGCTGTAACACAGCTGGTGTCTGTATCAACTGGAGAACGCCAGCCATCTGCCGTAAGTATGGCACTGGAAATGCACACAGTAAAGAGGTGCTCCATGTGCTTGGGCACATGGGGAAGGAAGAGCAGAATTCCAGTATCTCAACACGTGTGTGACTTAATAGGATCTTGTTTGCAAGAATTAGAAAATAAATCCTTCCCAGTGTCTGAGACTTGGAGGTTGTTTTTTGTTTGTTTGTTTGTTTGTTTTCCCTCTGTCCCAGCTGTGTTCTGTGATTACTACAATCCACCTGACAAACATGAGTGGTTCTATAAACCCTGTGGAGCACCGTGTCTAAAGACCTGCAGGAACCCACAAGGAAAATGTGGAAACATACTGTACAGCTTAGAAGGTAATTCTTCCTTGACATTGATGCAGTCTGTTGTAGATTTGTCTGATTTTAAATGCCTTAAGCAGCAAGATTGCTGCCTTACCCTGGAGGAATATCTCATTTGCCCTAGAAACTCACTGACCATGCCTCGCGTGAGGCTAATTCTCTGTGCTATAGTAATATTTGCATCAGAATTTGCATGTTACTTTTAAACTGGGCAGAGATACAAGGATACTGAGTCTAAATTCATAAAGAATAATCATCTGTTGATAGAGTTCATTAACACTTTCAGAAGACAGGGATAAAGAGGACATGGAAAAAGGGAAAATGAAGAACATTTATACACGATCATATTCATACTGGGATAAAATCTGCATCTGATAGAGGTGCTTATGTGATTGCCTTGAACCTACGTAAAGCAGACTAAATATGTTTTGTTTACTTTTAACTTTCCAGGCTGTTACCCAGAGTGTAGCCCTGACAAGCCATATTTTGATGAGGAGAGGAGGGAGTGCGTCTCCCTCCCTGACTGCACTTCATGGTAGGTCAGTTGATGGTAAGGGAGATATAATAGCACTGGAGAGCTATGCATTGTATGGTTTATGTTCACAAGAAATCATGGCAGCAATAATCATTAAAACCTAAAGTATCAGGCTTCTTTGTAGAAACAGATACTGTCTGCAGAGAGATACCATTTCACACACATTTCCACATACTGATTCAAGTCAATAAAACAAGTCTTCTCTCCTCCTCTTTATCTCCAGCAATCCTGAAGAGAAGATGTGTACTGAAGACTCCAAAGGTAATATTTGACCACCTTTCATTGAGTGATAATGAGACTGGAACACCCAACATCACATGGTGATAAATCTTCTAGAGGTGCTGTTTTCTGTCCTCTAACTAAGTAAGAAGCCTAGACAGTTAGCTTAAGAGCAGCCTTATGTGGTTCAGGGAAACTCATGTTTAGGAGTTCATTTCCCACATATAGCAGAAGCCACATCCTCAAAATGCAGGATGACTCAGTCAACAACACTTCTTCAATTTCGCTCATTTTTTTACAGTAATATAGATGAATCTCTCTGTGTTTCCTGAATACACATTCTCAAAACATTGCAGCACTTCTTATATACTTAAAGAAAGTTGTTTATTGCTGCACATTCCTCACTAGTGGTAATGGAAGTGCCAGGGTCACAACAGTCATCAAAGCAGCAGTCCCAGCCATATTCCTTGCCAAGAGGGAATATCCCCGTGCTCTAGACTGGATAAGGTCAGTGCTAGTTCTGATACTTTCAACAGCCAATAAGACAACTCCAAGAAGAACCAGCAACAAAAAAATTCCAACTCATTAAAAAATAAAAAGAGGTAGACTCCTAGTGTGACTTCTCAAGTAGAAACGGATAAATGTTTTTCAGGCAGGTAATTCATTTTTGCTTATATGAATGGTAAATCCAGCATTTGATTTTCTTCTCATTTATATTTATATTATGAGGCAGTGTTCTCTGACACCATGGTATTTACTCTTTTACTGCCTCAGATTGTCTTTGTTGCTACAATGGGAAGACCTACGCATTAAATGAAACTATTTATAGCCAGACCAAGGGGACTAACTGTGGTAATGCTTTCTGTGGCCCTAACGGAATGATCATTAAGACATTCATCCCATGCAGTACACCACCCGCACCAGCAAAAGGTACTATCAAATCTTTAATGTTGTGTAATATTTTTAATCCTTATGGTCAGTGTAAAGATGATAGCATTGAGAGATTTAGCTGTTTTTCAACATGGCTTTTCCAGTATCTTTGGGCCTTTTGCAACTGATGCTCTGCTGTTGTTCTCAAAATTTCATAGTTCTACACCTTGTTTTTCTCTTTCTCATCACCTATTATTTCACACTATTGTTCTTACTGTACTGTTTTCTGCATTGGATTAAGTCAGTCTCAAATGACTCATTGGAACAAGATAAAGCTACCTTGTGGTTTAATCTCTTCATAAAATAGAAGCTGCAGGGCAAAAGGGACAGAATAAACAGAAAAACATCATAAGAAAAAATGAAGCTGTTCCATGATTATAGCAAAAAATAAAAATTAAAAAGAAATAAATCAGCGATTAAAAGAAAATATGCTTTGATAGCAAATTGTACAAAACATGGCAATCAAAACTAACAGATAGCTTCTCTATTCACGTGAGTGGATGAACTGAAGACTTGGTAAGCTTATTTGTTTCCTGTTTACTACATTTGGTAACACCCGGAATAAAACATATAATGCTGTAATAGCTAGGAAAGGAAAGGCTATTTGAAGCAGAGTATAGAGTGGCTTCATTAAATGTCTAAATGAGACATACATATTTAAATAAACAGATTCTTCACAACTAGCCTTTACAGAACAAAATGGTGTGCCACTGGAAGTCAACTCTCCAAAGTCAGGTGAAGTCCAACGGGATTAGAAAGTTAAGAAGACCTCAGTTGGGAATAAAATAAGAGACAGCAGAAGGGAGGCTTACTCTCTTCTGTATAAAAATACCTGATGCACACACCTGGAGGAGTGTGTGCATTACACTAGTAGCATACAGCGTGTGTGTGTGGGGGGGGGGGGGGGCATTAAAATATAGGGAATGTTTTCAGTGTGAACCTGTACAGGATGTGGTGAAGGTGTAATAATGACTTTGTTCCTCTTCTTGTAAATGTAGAGACTTTGATAGATGTCATCAATCTTGAATATAGAGTAGCAATAGCTTTGGATATTAATTGGTTTAATTTCCTGCAGAACAACATATGCAACCTGTAACATCCGCACCACAGTTATCAACAGCAGCCACTCCTTGTTTCTGCACTGACAATGGACAATTGATACAAATGGGTGAGAAACCAAGCAATTTACTTTTTCTGCACCACTGATGTGGGAAGATGTACTGTTAGATAAATGCGCTCCAGCAAGTGATGATTCAGACTGCTGCAATTACACATTACCAGAAGTTGTTACATCTATGAACTGTAACTAACACCTCCAAAACTGCTTTTCACCTGCACCCCGTAACATAGTCCTGGTTTGGATACCCCTAGTATAAGTAAGCTTATAAGGTTATGTTAACTCGAATGTACTCCAGCACAGCCCCTGAATCCCATAACCTGATCACAGGTTTGTAATCCACATTCTTACTCCAAAGTTACTGGAGAGAAGGCTCCTCTTCTTCATCTCTTAGTAGCTCCTGTACATGTATTTCACGCTCTTTGTGAAGACCAGATGCACTTAGTGATACACTCAGCATTCTCCCCTTTTGGACCATATTCACTTCCCACCAGTGTACTTACTGATGAGCTGAAAAAATGCAGATTTGTCACCCGTGGCTCTCCCTGAGCCTTTTCCATTTTGGATGAATTGAGACCTGATTCAGCCATTAGATCCAAGGATCAGCAGGCAAACACACTGAATGTGGCCATCAGGTGCAGGCAGACCCAGTTACTTCCATGCAGGTCTGAGAATGTGTCTGAACTTGATGCACAGACATCCAGAGTTCACAGCAAACATCTATCAGTTTCAGGGGCAGTTCAGGGCTAACTGTTTGGTTTTGGCCTTACAGGGGAAAACGTTTCTCTGCCAATGAATGTATCAGGTCATTGTGCTTACTCCATTTGCAATGCATCGTGCCAGATTGAATTAATCTGGGCAGAGTGTAAAGTCGTTCAAATGGAGGCCCTTGAGACTTGTGAACCAAATTCTAAAGCCTGTCCAAGAACAGCTGCTCCCAACGCAACAAGCGTCATTCCTGCTACCATGCTGGCTCCTGTGAGCGACTGTCTTGGGCTCATTCCTCCTAGAAAGGTGAGAGAATTGAAAGAAGATATGATTCTTTAGCTAGAGCATTGTAGGTAGGCAGTTACCCGAGATGAAGAGCAGTTAGGAAACCACATCAGGCCATGTCAGACCTGCAGAAGCAGTCAAGACTTTATTCCTGAGACATGCACAAAATGCTGTAGAAAAGAAGATATCAAAGCTGCATTGATTGCTATATACTTCATATTTTCTGGCTTGTGGAGAGTAGATAGTAAGTAGTACCATACCAGATAGGGATCTGAGTGGAGGGTGGTTGGTGTATGCGATTGTTACATTACTTCGCTCTGGTCCTCTCTCTTTCAATCTATCAATAGTTTAATGAATCGTGGAACTTTGGAAACTGCCAAATTGCCACTTGCCTGGGAGAAGAAAATAATATTAAACTGTCCAGCATCATTTGCCCTCCTCAGCAGCTGAAACTCTGTGTCAATGGTTTCCCATTCATGAAACACCGTGATGAAACTGGTTGCTGTGAAGTCTATGAGTGCCAGTGTAAGTACTGTGGCAAGTGAATTTGTGGAATTTTTGTTGTGAATCTATGTGGCCAACATCTGTATTATGTTTGTATTGATTCAGTAGGGTAGAATGGAGCAGAATTCCCACCTAAAACTAAGAGCAGATAAAAATGTGCTTGCTAAGCTAGCTTTTCTTTACCAAACTAGTCTTTTCAGATCTCACTGAAGAAAGATTAAAAGGATTAAAACCAGCTTGAAGTTGAGAAACTAAACTTGAAGTGTGTCTTCCAGGTATTTGCAGTGGGTGGGGAAATGAACATTACGTGACTTTTGATGGAACGTATTATCACTTCAAAGAAAACTGCACGTATGTCCTCGTGGAGTTAATTCAGCCCAGCTCTCAAAAGTTTTGGATTCACATAGACAACTACTACTGTGGTGCCATCAGTGGAGCAATCTGTTCAATGTCCTTACTCATTTTTCACTCCAATTCTCTTGTTATTCTGACACAAGCGAAGGAACACGGAAAAGAAACAAACTTGGTAAATATTTTGTTAAAATGAGCTCTCATTGCATGACTGTAGCTACATTACTGCCAAATGCCTTGTCAGGTCAAAGGATGAGATTTGAGAAAAACAGAACTGTAGGATATGCAGTTACGTTGCTTCCTTGCTCTTTCTTTTTCTCCCTGACAGCAAAACTTTGTATATTCCAAAAGCTTGAAACTGTCACAGAATTTATTATGTTTTTCTTCCTGATGTAAGTATTTAGGTGTAAATTACAGCCTATTAAAAAGGAATAATCAGGAACTGCCTAAATGAGTGCCTTTTCCAGATTTCATTTTGTGCACCTGAGAGCTGAGAAGTAGCAGTTCTGAGTTATACGAATTGTGTATGTTATTGAACATAAGTTTTTATTGAACTCTTCTTTTTAGGTTTTGTTTAATGATAAGAAAGTTGTTCCAGACATTTCAAAGAATGGTATCAGGATAACCAGCTCTGGCCTTTACGTTATAGTTGAAATACCTGAATTGGAAGTTTATGTCTCTTACAGTCGACTTGCATTTTACATAAAACTCCCTTTCGGAAAGTATTATAACAATACCATGGGACTGTGTGGTGAGTGTGCTCATCAGCTGACACTAAAGAATGCAGTAAATTTTCCTCCTTTCTCTTGTCCCCTTGTAAACATCTCCAAATTCTTGCAACTCCAGTGATTGCTATGTTACACAGATCTTAATGATTTATCTCTTTTTGATGGGAAGACACTATCAGAACAATGTTTTGAGTCATTTCCTTCTACTCTGTACATTTGCTGGAGACATGCTCTTTCTTATGCATGTCTTCTTACTTTTGATCATACCTACTCATTATGGAGGGTCTTGAGCTAGGCAGAGCCATCTCAGTTGCTTTAGCCATTCAGAGGAATTCACTAGGCAACACCTTGGTTCTGGTTTTCATGGCAAACTATTTCCTCTAGCTTTCTCCTACACAGCACTTGTAAGCCCATCTGTGTCATTACTTTCTCATAAGAACTTCCCTCCAGGTATTGCTGTTTTATGTAAAAACAGCTTTATCAGCATCAAACAGCCTTAATCTGTCACTTTGCTTCTATTCTGCAACCAGGTACATGCACCAACCAGAAGTCTGATGATGCTAGGAAGAGGAATGGCGAGGTCATTGAGTCCTTCAAAGAGATGGCATTGGATTGGAAAGTCCCAGTTTCTACCAACAGATACTGTAATCCGCGCATCTCAGAACTAGTTAAGATTGAAAATCATCAGCACTGTGAGCCTTCTGTGCTGTGTAAAATAATCTGGTAAGATAAATCCCAAGGAGGCCAAATAATAAGCTCACAAGATAATTTTTTGCTTAAATACATGACTTGGGTGAGTAGCTTATAGGACACAGTGAAAATGCGAGTTCTAGCATACCTTGCAAAACTGAGCAGTGAACCGCTGTGTGAATGTTTCCAAGTTTGGCAGGTGTTTCTCAGCTGCAGCAGTATCAGAACTCCCTTAACTGTACTGCTTGGCACTCCCTCTACCTGTGGTTTCTTGATAAGTTTAGCAGAAATTGGCAATTGCTCAGCATCTATCTGAATATTCTGGATGAAAAGGAATAGTCAGAATACAGCAGGCAGATGTGTATGACTTTTTAAAATAACATTGTCTGAAATAGGATTGCCAACCGTGTTGATGTTACAGTGTCAGTGTGTAGAATTACAGTCATGAGCTGCTCAGAAGACTCTTCTTTGCATATGTCATTCCAACGTAAAATTGCTTTGTTTCAAATCATTGTAAGGAATGGGAGGTAATGCTCATTCTTAAGTAAACCATAGAATCATTACGGTTGGAAAAGATCTCTAAGAACATCAGATCCAACTGTCCACGTACCACCAATAGTGCTCACTGGGCCATGTCCCTCAGTGCCATGTCTCCACTGTTGCTGAACTCCTCCAGGGATGATGACTCCACCACCACCCCAGGCAGACCATGCCAGCACCCCACCACTCATGTGGGTATATTGCCAATCATAGCAACTTGTCTTTGTATTTTTGCCTTGATGCTTCCTCTGAGTGGGGATCGATTCAGCTGGGAGTAGAAATCTAACCCAAGCAGCTCAAGGAAGTAAAATGCTACATCTGTTTTCCTGTTTCCTTCCTTTGCAAAGGAACCTGACTGAGTGCCACCGCGTGGTCCCTCCGCAGCCCTACTATGAGGCGTGTGTGGCCAGCAGGTGCTCACAGCAGCACCCCAGCACTGAGTGCCAGAGCATACAGACATACGCAGCCTTGTGTGGGCTCCACGGGGTTTGTGTGGACTGGAGGGGGCAGACCAGTGGGCAGTGCGGTAAGTCTAGCAAAGACCTGCTGCAGAAGTGGCTCTGATCAGCTCTTTCCTAACATCATTTTTATTCCTCCGCATCAAAATTTCTTTAGCTGCTGAGGACTCCAAAAAACAAAAAACAGGAACAAATTAAAGAGGGGGGAAAAAAAAAGGTTGCAATCTAGAAATGGTGCAAAACAAGTGAGAAGCAGGTCCGTGGGCTCTTCTGAGAAGCCTGTGGAGGGATGGGTTGGGACATCTCTCATTTTTCTCCTCTTTGTGTTAGCTACAACTTCATCACTAGATGGCAATGCACAGCTTCCCTTCTCACTGCCTGCTCAGGGGCCTTTGGTTCTGGGTAAGCAGCACTGGAATTGCTGCAGACACTTAGGGAATGTATGAAGCCCCACTTGCTGAAGACGCAGGGACCCCTTGCTGGGCAGGAGCTTAGGCTATGTTGGCTGCTTGTCTATTGTGCACTGAAGGCTACAAGTGATCCTGGGCTCTCTAAACCCTGTGTTGTGATGCTCTACAGAGGCTACCTGTGCTCGGGATCAGGTCTACAAGCCATGTGGGGAAGCAAAAAGAAGCACTTGCTTCAGCAGGTGAGTGATTTCCATAACCTGAGAAGTACCGAGGAAGGCTCAAAGATAACATTTCTCTGGGTTTTAGTGTCTGCTTGACCCTGTGCATGTTTCTGCCTCTCACTCATTTCTGTTCAAATTCTAATTGTGTAGAGATGTCATTATGGACACCCACCCCTCCCGTAACAACACACCAGTGTTTGTTGAGGGATGTTACTGCCCTGATGGGAATATTCTGCTGAATGAACATGATGGCACCTGTGTTTCTGTCTGCGGTAAGAAATAATATAGAAATTGGGATGAGGCGAGATGGTAAGACCCTATGTAGAAGTGCACATAAGGGAAATGCTCTGGGTACAGGGGAAATGAGGGAGGCCTTCATATAGACTCTTTCTGGGTGGGCTGGAAATGCTTCTGATTGATAGTTTCCTTCTACTTTTAGACACAAAGTGAAACGTTTGCAAGATCAAAGATAGGGATATTCAAGATGTTTTGGCTACATAACCTGTGAATTTGCACACTTAATCTTTCTCTTTGTATCCATTTCTCAGATTTCAAGAGCCTCCTATTCCTGTCCTGCTACTTCTGTTGTTTTCCTCAGTCCAGTTGTCACTAACGGAATCTGATTTATTTTGTAGGTTGCACTGCGCAAGATGGATCAGTGAAACAGGTAAGGAAAAGGAAAACACTAACTTTATACTAGCTGGGTGCTGTGACCTACTGTAAAATTAACTGCATGAGTTTCTTTTAATTCTAAGCTTAAATACCAATGAACTGTAATGACAGTGGGGAAGAAAACAGCAGATTTTGTTAACACTAGAACTTGATTAATTACTAAACTCTATTAATTACTAAAATATGGAAACAGAATTAGCAGCTTGTGGGAATCACTTTTCTAGTAGGAGTACCACATTTCCCTTCTGGTAACACATAAACCTACAAAGGAAAGTGGCAGAGAGCATTTTTTCTTCTCTTCCTCTGGAATTTGAACTCCAATTATCCTACATATGGAATAGGGCAGCCCAGACCTGTGCATCACAGCAGGAAGGCATCCATTAATCTAATGCTTCTAGTTTTTCTCTTCTAAGGATTCCCTCTATTGTTTTCACAGCCCAGAGAGGCTTGGGAGCACGACTGTCAGTACTGTACTTGTGATGAAGAGACCTTGAATATCTCCTGCTTCCCCCGCCCTTGTGCTAAATCTCCACCTATCGACTGCAATAAAGAGGGCTTTGTACGCAAAATAAAACCGCGTCTGGATGATCCGTGCTGCACAGAGACAGTCTGTGGTACGTCAGTGATTCATGTGCCCTCATGTATGTCATCAAGTAGCATCATTTGCCTCATGCTGACCCAACAGCTAGCAGATTCAAATAAGCATACTGGACTAGTCATTTATGCTTGCCATCAAAAGAGACCTCCTCTAGGTCCGCTTGTATTCTAAACTAGTGCTATACCTCCTCCTCATAGTCTACTCAGGCCCTGGACATTTATTCCTAACATTCATAGGAGGCTGCAGTACAAGGGATCCTGGCAGAAGTGGGATGATTTCCTCTTCCTCATTCCCTCATACTCCCAAAGAAAGATCCACTGAGCTCCTTTGGATGTCCTGTGGGCACTGCTCAGAGCAGGGTGCTATGCCTTGCATTTCCCTACTTTTACATCTCTGACCCTCAACCACCAACCTCTTCATTTTTTCCACTCATTCGCTTTTAATCCAACACTTTTCTGTCATTTCCCTTTTTCTCTGAGATGAGCACGTATATTTTTTTAGAGATTACATCCAGTGGGGGAACAGGAGAAGCATGAGCTAGAACTATATGCTAATGAAAAAGCTTTACAGCAGGTCAAGCTTCAAGAAACTTGCCCTGAACAAATCCCAGCCTTGAAAGATGTTTGTTTTGAGAATCATCTATTTTGTGGATGTTCAAGTTTTAGGCTGCAAGTAAAACTACTGGACAGAATTATTTGGCTTACTTTATCTCCATTTGTCCATTGCAGAATGTGATATAAAAACCTGCATTATCAACAAAACAGCGTGTGACTTAGGTTTCCAGCCAGTGGTAGCTATATCTGAGAATGGTTGTTGTCCTATCTTCTCTTGTAGTAAGTACCACGTTTCACTATGATGCTCTTTTGAAATTTTTCACTGAGAGGGCTTTGAGACCCAGGCCCAGGCTGCCCAGAGAAGCTGTGGATGCCCCATCCCTGAAGGCGCTCACAGCCAGGCTGGATGGGGACTTGGGCAGCCTGACCTGGTAATCAGCAGCCCTGCCCACTGCAGGGGGTTGATATCTTTGAGGTCCCTTCTAACACAGGCCATTCTAGGATTCTATGACTCTATCATTTTTAATTCCTTGAACTATTTCAGTTTTTCTAAATGAGTCACAATCACAAGGACTAGACACACTCCTTCCCTCCCTGATACTTTTGGTAGAGCAAGAGTAAATGCTTTAAGTTCTCCGTAGATAATACTCAGTGAAATATCAGTATGTGATTTATGAAATACTCAATTTGTATTACAGTCAACCTATCCAGAAGTTCTGCTGCCAAATCTTGTGTCTGGAACTGTATACCTCACCCAGCTCCTCATTTACACAGTAACCAGCAAGGTGGCTAACAATAAAGAAAAGCTCAACTAATTTCAAGTATGGGTAAAACTATGTGAAGTAAAATAGTTTTGCCGTATGGAAAATAGCAGTAAATAGAATTACCACAATCTTTGTGCATAATGTTTGAGCAGATATTACATGTGAGCTTCAGGATGACAGTTAGCAATGTGTACTAGCTATGCTTTCCCTTCCATTGTGCAGGCTATGGAGACTTAGCAAATAAATTCAGTTCTACTCTCTGCCTTCTCTAAAACACCAAGAATTCCGAGCTGAGTACTATAACTGGTTATATCATTCATAGCACATCCTTTTCATTTTCTTTTCTTACAGTACCAAAAGGTGTATGTGTTTCTGAAGGAGTTGAATTTAAGGTAGGTCTTTTTCCAGACACTTCTTTCCACGGGTTGATGCAGCCTGAATCAGAATTTTATGAACTTGTTATTGTCAACGGCCACATAAGAAACAAGATTAAAGTGGTCCATAACTGTTCCCTGCCAGTAACCTTAAGTGTCACTGGAAATATTAATAAATGGGTGATCCTAGAGACCAGTAGCTAATTTAGTAAATGATGTAATTAAAGATAATTCGATTTTGGAGTGTAAAAGTAAGAATGGTGACGGAACACAAACTTAAAAGCTCTTACGATGCTGTATGAATAATAAGTAGATCAAGTTGAGGAAGAAATGAAGTATGGAGTTTATGAGATAACATAACTCACACAATATGTTCAGTGCACTTGGGTGTGTCGATCTCATGTGAAATTTGTGATATCGACAGTGTTGGTTTCACAATTAAAGATCTGATTCCAGGAAGTTCTGCCAAAAATAAATATTGAATATAATCATTAATTTTCGATAGTCCGGGGGACATATGTTCCTACACACCCACCAATTTCTTGCCAGTACCTGTTTTCTCTCTGATTTCCTTTCTCTTTTCAGCCTGGGGCAGTGGTGCCAAAAAGCTCTTGTGAAGATTGTGTGTGCACAGATGAACAGGATGCTGTGACGCGAACCAACCGCATCCAGTGTGTCCCAGTGAAATGCCAAACCACCTGCCAGCAGGTCAGTGCTGAACACAGCCCCCGCCACCAACAATGGCTGTTGAGAGGGTGTACTGTAAAGCCGGGGCAGTACAAGTGCTGTCTTGCTGAAGGATGGCAGGATATAATCTTCTGTTCAATTTTTGTAAAGTCCCTTTTACAGTGCTGGCCATTTTTGCAGAAATTACCCTTGCAGGGATACCCTGAAGATGAATGACTGCAGAGCTACTAAGGAGAAGTCTTACTGCTGAAAGATGATGTTTATGCCATTCTGTTGGTGTTGTTTTTAGCTCAAAAATTAAGATCACTGAGAAACCGCGCAGCTGTTTATGTGTTTCCAGACACTACTCAGTACTCATGAGTTGAGAGTCTGAACAAAAACTGCTCAATCTATTTCTGAACATAAGCAAAGAATGGCTCCTCTTTCTCAACCAGATAAGGCTAGACTCTCTACCCATCCTAAACAATAAAAATAAAAATGGATAAAGCCATCATCCTTTATCTTGGAGCAAACCACACCCATGAAAAGACTGATGGATACCTAAAGCACAGGGAAGAAAAAAATTGATGCATGATCTTCATGTGTTTGATAGTGATGACTCTGGTGAATAATCTGATCAAGCACTGGTGGTAGACTTTGCAAATAAACTTATAATGAATTAATTTATTTGCTCTAACTTGTGTTAGCAAAAAGAAGAGTAGCTGAAAGCAGGGTCTACATAGTAAGTAAAGTGCCCCAGAGGTCACTATTAAACATGGGAAAGAAAGTGCCAGCTTTAGTTGTCAGGCTTAAAGTGATTCCAACAGTGTTCTAAAGGAAAACAGAGGTGGGCTCATTTTCCCTGCTATCACCAGTGTTGCTTTGATCCAAAGCTGTTTTGTGAACCAGGTAACACGGCAAAATGGTGACCTTATTCCAACAGGGTTTCCGCTATGTGGAAAAGGAGGGTCAGTGCTGCAGCCAGTGTCAGCAAGTGGCTTGTGTGGCAAACTTCCCATTTGGCACTGTGACCATTGAGGTGAGTGCTGCCTTGCTTTGCATGCCAGCTGAATTGACTTCAGTGCTTTTTGAAGTGGTGTCATACATTTTGAGGCTAGGAAGACCTTTAGGAGATTAGAAAATATCTGCATTTCCAAAGTAAATGTCAAAGTTTATATGGCCACTCTCTTTGCTGTGCGCATCTTGCAGACACTGCTATCTTGAAAATAATTTATCTCTGTCAGGAAAGGAAATAATGTCACTCCCTCTTCCTGGCATGCAGCAGAGAGAAGGAATTTGTAGGGGGTGGTGACATTGTGTAATATTGCTTTTGCACAGATAAGTGAGATGGCTTCACATTATATTGCTCCAGTACTGGAAGCAGAGTCATTATCTTGCCCTGAAGATACAGTACAGGGCTAAATAGTTTGAGCGAGCCATGTAACTGTACTAATGCTTGTTACAAATTTGCTGGGGCAGAAATTGAAGGTGTCATAGCTGCTGTAGTGCATGTAGTGCACCTTACTAATGCACTCAGGTAATACACTAGGTCTTCTCAGCTTAGTGTTCCATAGATGTGAGCTCAGCCTCAGGCTGGCTGTTTGCTTTTATTACCTCCTGCTATTGCTGTGAACAGTTAATGACACTGTCTCACCCAGTGGCTGTCTTATGTGATATTTCTCCTCTGGTAGCTCTCGAGCTCTGCATCTCTTCTGTTTCATCCTTTCTTTCCTTGAAAATTTATGTTGCAATTGGCTTCCCTTGTGCTAATGCACAATTTTTATGCTTCCACTTAAAAGGTGGTTACCATGAGGAGGTTTTCCTTTTATCTATTAACCTCTATTATGAAGATCATTTTCCTCTTTCAAACTATTTGCTTTTCTTCCATCTGTTAACAAAAAAAAGCTGAAATACTGTAGAATTATTTTTCTTTTGTTTATATTTCATTCCACCTATATTACCAGATATATATTGTGGTGTCTCTTAGTATTTCTGCCCATACCTGTATATTTATTCTGCCACCAGCTTGTGCTTCTTTCCACGTAGGTGACCAGAAAAGGAATTTTGTGGAGGCTGGTAGTGAGCGAGCTGGGTAGATGGGAAATCAACACCTCAGAACTATCAGATTGATTTGGACATCCCAGCCCCTCTACCAGGGGCTGCATTACTATTGCATTATTCTGTTTGTGCTGTCATATTATGTTATGATTTAATTATTCTTCCTGTTGTTTTTCAGGTTGGAAAGAGTTATAAGGCACCATATGATAACTGTACTCAGTATACATGCACCGAATCAGGGGGCCAGTTCTCCTTGACTAGTACAGTTAAGGTCTGTCTACCATTCGAGGAATCAAATTGTGTCCCAGTAAGTATTTCAGAACTAAAAAAAAGCCTCCTGAAATGAACTGTGCCATTGCTCTGGAAGATTTCTTTACTCTTTCTACACTTTTTTTGGACCTTTTTGAGTCCATCATCCTATTTGAAGCAAATATGCTTTTCCAACTCTCAATGGACTGTCCCAGGAAGCATAAAAAAAGTATCTGTGAGCAGTGCACACACTTCTTGTGAAGTAAAGCACTAGCCGACAGAACCTAGGTAAGGTCAGGCACATATTGCAGAACATCCCACATGGTTTGTGAGTAGAAAGTTACTCCCTGATGGATTTTTTTAAAGCTGTTCTGCATAAAAAAGGTACAAAGTACATGAATGGGTCCGATGGGGAGTTGGTGTGTTGGTTACAGATGAGGGCATGTTTTTGAATTCCCCTTGTTTCTACCAGCTGCTTAATAATAAGCTAGACTTGAGTATCTGAACTTCTCTGGTTTGCTTTCAAACAGGGGACTGTTGACGTGACTTCAGATGGCTGCTGTAAGACATGTGAGTATGTTAAATCACTGATTCCCTACTCAAATACGGCTGGGTTCTCCACTGCTTGTAGCCTTTCTGCACGCAAAGACAGCTTGCACTTTCCATAGAATGGAAGGCTGTTCATTTATCAGCAGAGCTCTTTTCTAACTGATAGTTGAGGCTCAAAGCTTACTTTGTTCTTGCAATGAGGACACCATAGCATCCACCCTAAAACTGGAGGTTGTCATAGAATCATAAATGTTAACAAGCACCACTTACTTACAGCAATTATAATACAAACTAGCTAACAGAACACTTCATATCTCCCTCTCATCTTCATTCAGCAGCACCTTACATGAACTTCATCATAAGTCTTTACTTGAGCCAGTCCCCAGAGAAGTGTCAAGACAAACTGGGAATTGCTTTGCTGAATTGGTGCCTCCTTGTATTCTCTGTTTTTTCTTGTGTTGTTTTTTGGTTTTGTATGTGTACTGCATGTTTTGTTATGTATTGCTTTTAAACTACAAGATGTTTTAGTAGAACAATCTGCCCTTGGCTTCTCAGCAGATACCTTTCCAAATTTCTTTTACTCCGCCACCTGAAGAAGTCTAACAGCAACGTTCTCCCCCACAGGTATCGACCTGCCACATAAATGCAAACGCAGTGTGAAGGAGCAGCACATTGTTCACAAGCACTGCAAGTCTGCAGCTCCAGTCCCAGTGCCCTTCTGCGAAGGGACGTGTAGTACCTATTCTGTGTAAGTAGGAAACCATTTTCTGTGTCTGGTCTTCCTGGCTTCTTGTTTAAAGAAATTTCTTGGTTGGGAAACTGGGTGTGCAGAGCAGCAGCTGTTAGCAACGTGACAAAATGTCCTTGGTGCGATAGGAGTGCCCTTATCTTAGTCATGAAAATAGGCCCCTCTGAGAAAAGACCATTTAATTTATTAATTTCCTGTTCTTACTCTTTTTCACAGCTCTGGGGTTTGATGGAGGTTTTTTCTGTTCTTTGGTCTCCTCTGCATGAATTGTTCATTTCTATGTTGCCACAAAGGGGTTAAATCCCAAATCCCCCAAGTTTTTGGTGCCTTCCTCACTGATTTCAGAGGATCTGACCCTGCATGGCGAGTAGCATCCTGGGGAAATCTTGTTATGAATATTCAGAACAACAGATAGTAAATTTTGTTCCTTTGCTCATTAGAAGTACCTCTGTTCAGAGTGGTAAATACAGATTGGTTTAGGAAGAAAACAACTGGTGTACTGATGTGCAAATATCATTTCTATAGGTATTCCTTTGAGAACAATGAAATGGAACATAAATGCATTTGCTGCCATGAAAAAAAGAGCCACATAGAGAAGGTGGAACTGGTTTGCTCTGAGCATAAGACACTCAAATTCACATATGTGCACGTGGATGAATGTGGATGTGTAGAAACCAAGTGTCCAAGGAGGAGAACATGAGCATAAACTAAAGGAGGAATTTCAGCTCCCATTTCATGCTTCTCTAGCAAGTGGGTAGTTTAGAAAACAGCCGTGATTAACCTTCAAGTGACTGTACTTCTCTCCTGTGCCTTTTCTTTCTGGTATTTTATGCAATTATGGAAATAAGCTAAAGATTTTGCTCTAAATGCTTGTAGAATAAACCGCATTTCAAAGAGAACTCGTTCTCTTGTTTCAGTGATGCTGCTGAAGGACCTAGGGGGATAATGGCTTTAATCCCACAGTGGTGTATAAACCAAGGTTATCACAAGGCACTCCAGAGAAAGCTCATGCCTTTCAAAAGTCCTGCCTGAAGAAAGTGGACACTGCAAAATCATGATGAGATGCTTCAACTGATTTCCCTTAGAAGGGGAACAACAATCACTTCTACTGGGGTGGTTCAGTTGGAGATGCAGGTCTCAGCACAGGGGCACACTGGTGATCTGCTCCCCTGTGGTCCTGGGCCTACTTTGGCAACAAAATGAAGGTCGGTGGAGGAAAGCAATGCACCTTTTAACTTCTACACAGCAAGCGCTACATCAGGAGTGTAAAAACACACTTTAAGTGCACACTACAGTATTAATATATTCACATCCTCTCACTGTTTTTTTTTTTGTTGTTTGTTTGTTTTTCATTATTAGCCAACACCAAACTTCAAGCTGTGTGTCTGGTGTGAGAGGCTGATGTTCTGATCTATTGCTCCTTGCAAGATTATGACTTATGTTAAAAGCAATTTACTCTCAGCACGTTCTATGAGACAGGTTGTAGGTAACAGTACTTTATCTGGACAGGGGTCAAAATAACTCAGCGATATCTTCAGAGCATGCAGGTTAGGCAGACATTTTTGCTGCTTGAGCAATTTGGGCTTTTTGTGACCTGAAAGAGGACTAAGGACCTGGACTTAAGAGCACACTGACATGCAGCCTGCTGAGCAGGGGTTTGGGTGCTGTTTTGGAGGGCACAGTTTTGAACTGACACAGCAGCTAGCACGTACACTAACTTTTAGTTTTCCATTTTAAAATGCTGCAGCTACTGAGGTCCAATTTCTTATTTAATTTTTTTTTCATAATTAACCGTTGTAGTTGATGTCAGGTTAATTTCAAGCATGCTGTCTCAGTATGGTGTAACCAATCTTAAACTACTGGAATCCTTGACTTTGAATAGGCATAGGAATTGAATGATATAACTTTTTTCTTCATCCCTATGCCATAGGTCCATGCTTATTTGATCATCACAGAGATGAACAGAGCAACCCACATTATGTTTATGTGGGATTAAGCACAGCTGGTTTTAACTAGTAACTACTTAACTAGTTCTCCATCCCCTTTCTGGAATGATGTGTCTCCTCCTGACAATGGTGTGTTAGAAGCCTTAGGAAAGGCACCAATTTTGCAGCACAGGGTATTTTAAGAGCCACTGTAGTCAGACGAAACAGCTGAAGTCAGAGGAGGCCTATTTCATCTTTTGTCTTTCTTTTGTTTCTTTAAAAACAGTGAAAGAGAGTCTGTGTGTTCCTAACAATAGCAGTGGGAACAGTTGATTGCAATGGGAATAACATAGTGCAGGCTTCTCTGGTAAATGTCAGCAAAAAAATTCAGCACGATGTTTGTGCTGGTAACAAATTGCAACTTAATCTTCTGTTCCCAACTTCTGTTGTAGTCAATGGACCAGTTTGAGTATAAATGATAGAAATCCTCAAATAATTCAGATAAACATCAGTGCAATGCAACTCCCTTGGAAGGCATGTGCTGCACTTGCTGGCAACTGAGGCTCATGTATAAATTGCACGTTAGCGCAGATAATGTTCTTACTGATAAAAATCAAGCACAGGCCCACTTTTGCAATGCAAAGAACAGCAGCAAGGAAGAAAACACTCCTTTCCTTCCTCCTTCCCTTTCCCTGAGGGGAAGAAATCATTCTTGAGTGGTTTTGTCACCAGAAGACTAAACAGACATGTAAGTATTCAGATATAAACTCATTTAAGCTCTGGAAACCAATCATTTTCAATAGGACTGCTCAGCTAGAATACAATGAGAAACCCTTTCCCTTTCTGCTTTATCTTCAGATGGGAGAAGGGCGTAAAACACAAATTAATCTTAGGTACACATAGAAGTCCATTCTCCTGGTTTTACTGGTACTGAGACTTTATCCAGAAACTGAGAATGCCATAGGTTGAAAGGCTTATTTTCCTGTTTTTTTTTTTTTTTTTTTTTTTTTTTTTTTTTTTTTTTTTTTTTTTTAACATGCATTTTGCTTTTTAGGTAAGGCAAGTAAATGAAATTATTTTAGCTATTTAGCTACTTTATTTTAGTAGAGTCCTAGTTGGATAAGACGTGGGCAGCAAGGTGAAGTCACTTTAATGAAAATTTTCAGGTTCCTCAGCTCAGGGAGAGTCAATGAGCCAAACACTCCAAAAAAACACCCCAACACCTCACCCCACATGCACAAAGACACAGGAAGAAAAATCAGCCTGAAAGCCCCACTTGGCCTGTGGGGTATGACCAGAATTGACCAAGATATGACCATAGCCGCTCTCCCAGAAAAATCTGTGCAGCTATTTCTCATACGTGCATGCTCAGCCACTCATTTGTAGCCTCAGAAAACCTCATCCAGCTAGTGACCAATCTGCAAGTCAAACATTTCCACAGCATAATGCAAGAAAAATCAATGGCATTGCTCCAAGTACTGTTTCTTCCATTCTGTGTGAACTCTTTGCATTGGCATCCATTTTACTAGGGTAGCCCCAGGAGAAACACCCTTCAGATGAGCCAGTCAAGCCAGGGCTGAACTGGCTTTAGCTTGTATCTGTTCTTTTCTTATTATGAGAGGATGGTACTACTCCCATTTGTTGAGCAGTTCTGAGAAAAAAATACCAGGAAGTGTATTGTCCCATATTACTAAAATAAATATTTGCCAGAGATACTGCCTTGTGTCAGCTGAACAAGTCCAAAGAGACATTATCATGTCACTGATGTGAACTGAGCCATTACAATGTGAACTCTGATTTGCCTATTGGGTAGGTGGCTTGGTAAACTGAATTCCCATTTTCATGTGGTTTAGTTTAGCTAATTTTTTGTTTGGGTTTTGTTAACAGTTGTCAGAGTTTGCAAAGAGGACAAGAGAACTAATGGTCTGCTCTGAATACTTATTTGAGTAGAGGCACTGTTCTTTCACATACTTTTCCATTGAGTGAATCCCTTGCCTGCAGAATCAGACCACTAGTTTTATCTACAGCGAGCTGTATCAATATCAGTCCATTATGGTATCTGTAATCTTGAGTTGAAAACAAAGACCGTGAACTGTACATGCCCTCTAATACAGAGGGGATTGTTTAAAAGAATGCTGCAACTATTTTCTTTCAGTGCAACAGCTTAGCAATTAGAATGAGAAATTTGTAATGTAAATGTGAAAAGGACTGTCTAAAGTATGACTTAGGAAAGTAACCTGATTAGTACCAAACTAGAAAAGAAAGTGGCATGGCAAATTCAGTGGATCACCTTACAAGTACAGGGGAGACAAGCATTGGGAGAGTGTTTTGTCTGACTCTTCTACTGATCTGTGTGCCCAAGTACACGTTCTTGGCCTTGTTTTTATTTTCTTTCTGATCACAGATAAGGATGAAGGTAGGGCCCTCTTTTACCCAACTGTAACAATTCAGTTCATAAAAATTTTTGCACTGGCATATAACATTTCATTTGTGAGTCTGAAGGTGCCACACTTGTGTCTGTCAGGCATCCCAAACATGAACCACAAGAAAGAAGTGTGACAATTTTCCAAAGCCACCAAAATAAAGGTATCACTTGTGAAAATCTTTCTGGTTTTTACACTTCAAAAGATCTGATTATATAATATCTTCAGGGCAACAATGGGTTTTAAGTATCAGTTTACTCTGTACAAGGCCATTCTTACATCAGTTTAATTCTTTGACAACACCAGCTCCTCTCTTAGTAAAGCAACACCCTCAGATGTATGCCCGGCAAATTGGCTCTGTGTCAAAAGCAGACCAATGTTAGAGCAGGAAGCTGCAAAGTTTAAGTTTCTTATAGACTTTATGCTTCTCTAGCTATGAAGACAAACTTTCCATCTCTAGGATAGTTTAATTGATACTGGCTTTAATTAATAAATTAATTTCATTTTTATTTATTTTTTTTTTTTTATTGAGGGAATCTGTTTGGTGGTATCCTGTCAATCTAAGTTGAATGTTCTGTTTACAGAGAGCCCCACTTCACCCAAGCTTCACCTTTGCTTTCTGTGAAGTTCTGTTTTTAAAATAATCTTCTTGTTGGGAAGGAAATTTTTTAACTGTGATCCTCCCGAGGAACCTAACCAGTGAAGTCCCCCACAGATACGACTGGCTGGTAGTAAGACAAGGTAGCTAGAACATAGTTCATCTCACCTACCTTCAGGCAAAATAAATAAGCATCTAAACTGAGACCTGAGGCACTGTAAACTTTCAGTGTAGTTACTGATAATTAATATGCTCTTCACCTATGAGTTCATCTGTCTCCTGGAAGTGCTCTCACCTAACTCTTGACTTCACGGGCAGTCTAAGATAAGTATAGCTCTACACTGTCTAAATCCTCAAAAGCAATGTAAGAAGCTGATTAATAGATACATCAACATATGCATTCCTATTGAGAAGCACCTCAGAAATTTACCTCAAATTCTTACAGCTCTGTGTCCTACCTTGAACATCACAACCATCCTCAGGTCTTTTAGTGAAAGTTTCTTTCACCCATATGTCCACAAGAATGATACTGAGAACAATATCATCATATTCAGTATATTCTTTGGGGTGGGTTTCATCTCACTTACCTTTAGTGTTCATAGTGCTCATGTAACTTTTTTTTTGTGTGTGTTTTATTTTAATGTCGTTTGTTGTAATTGTCCTTATCCTCACACATGCTACAGAGTGAGACATTTTGAACAACCTCAGTGTCTCTTAGTACCACTTCTGCAAATCAAAAAGGGATTACAGGAAGTTTGTTGCCATTTCCATGTGTTTTATATGTCAGTTAATTTGGCTTGAATTTCCAAAGATCACTGAGGAAGTGTTCAAGCTCTGAAATGTCTCGTTTTCTGTGTCACCATCTCTCCCTACACTGCTGTTCAAAGGTAGTCGTGAGGCAAGTCCCTTGCCACTCCTTTACAGCTTCTTGTCCTCATTCCTTTGTGTATCCAGACATTTTTCAGTATTGATCAATCCATTTCCTGCTATACCATAAAATTCTGGCTTAAAACCAGAGTTTAATCTGACCCTTGGGGAGCATTGTTCTACAAACAAAAGGCTACTGCAGTGCCATGTAGCCATGCCAGCAAATCATTGCTCTATGCTGCCACTTAATTGAGTGGAATTTAATTTTCCCTTAGATTTGCTTCTCTTTACTTCCCCAAGTTCTCCAACTTAATTCTAGATCTCCAAGTTCCACTTTCTTTTTTCAGCCTAGGCATGGAAAAGATTTTCCCTGAATGTGGTATAAATCGTAAACTCATCTTTCTTTACTGCTACCCAGGAAAATTCTCAGGAGTTGCCACATTCATCGTGCCCTTCCTACATGAACAGACTTGGGAGACCCTTCAAAGAATCGCTATAGTCTGCTATACTCACTCTGTGTGATGAAGTGCACATCTAGAGGCCACTTAATGAGAACCAGGTCAGCCGTGTCGCATTCCTATAGGTGTTCTTCTTTTCCAGTGCCAAGTGAATATGGTTGGACATCTGTGCACTTCCAGCAACAAGTAGTTAATTCAGTGGCATTTTCTAATCTGTGTTGTTCTGCTCACACTGTATTATAATAGTGATTCTTTAAGCCTTCCTAAAATGAAAAGCAGTTTCAGGCACATTCTCACCCTACATCCACACTTGCATAATTGGATAATTAGGTATTCAATTACTGGTCATACAAAGATTTCTGGCAGAAACAGGAGCTATGCCTATTAGTTCACCTTTCCCTCCTTCAAGATCAATGAGTGGAAAAACATCTGAAAAAAAAAAATAAAATTTCCCAGCAGTCTCATATTTTGCTTTCAGAGCAATGTATAACGAGAATGCTCAACTTCCCTTTTGTTTTTACTATTAACTAATGAATTAAGTGGTTTGCAATTGATTTTTCACTTCAGAGTGAAGACTCGGTGAAAGCATTTTCTTTGCATCCCAGACATGAGTATCATAGGGTCATATGACAACAATGTCCCAAGTTGGAAGGGACCCTCAAGGAGCTTTAAGTCCAACTACTGGCTATACAAAGTACCTTGGGAAATACAAACTCTAAGTCTGAGAGCAGCGTCCAAATGCTCCTTGAACTCCAGCAGCTTGCGGCCATGCCACACATTGCCCCAGGGAGCCTGTTCCATGCCACTGGTTCTCTGATGCAGAACATTTTTCTAACCCCCACCTGACCCTCCCCTGTGGCAGCTCCATGCTGTTCCCTTGGGCCCTGTCACTGTCACTAGAACAGAGATCAGTGCTAATGCCACATAGATCAACCTAGTGGATATCATGGCACTCGACAACAAAATTGTTCTACAAAAATCCTAAAGAAATAGGTCATTGTTTTGTTTGATGAACACATTCATCCCTGTGAAAGAGACTGGGAGTCCCACAGTGTGCTTCTATCACACTGGTACTGAATCACTTTAAATTTTCAATTCAGTATGTATTGAAGAATATGAAGAATATGAATCTAAATTCAATATCTCTGGCCTGATTCTCTTCCTAGCTTCTAGTGTATATATCTGGGATAAATCAGGAACTTTTTAAAAAATTATTTTAACTGCAGTAATACAGGTTTGAAAATGAACTACATTTTTAGTTTTTCATTTTCCTCATTGGGTGGGCTATTTTTGAACCAGAAAGATTCTCCTAAAGACAATAAGTAAAAAAGCTTTCATTACCATCAGCAAAGATAAATATTTTGTACACGGAACAAGTAAAACACCACAGGCTCCAACTATGTGAACAAAACAGACTGTCAATAATGCATGCAAAGGATTATTAGTAATTAAGAACCGTTTCTCCTTGTTCCCACAGTCAAAGCAACAGAGTGAACATTGAAATATATAATCTTTGTTGTTAATGGATCCTAACTGGACTAGCAGGTCGTGCTTCAGCAGCATAGCCTGCCTTGAAGGAAATACAAATTAATTATGTTTTCAGTTCACATCATAGCTGGAGAGATGGGGTGGCTCAGGACAATCCTTAGAGTGAAATTAATGCTTGTACCAGCAGGATTGCAGAGTGAGAAAAGCCTTTTCTCTCCCTGAATCTGGTATTTGGTCTGAGCTGACATGGAAAGTGGTGTGGTGATGTGACAAACATGGTGTGACAGGATCCCCAGCTAACCCATTTGCTGAAGTGGAATGTTTTTAAAGCAAAAAGGGGCTCTCCTGTGCAAAAAACAAGCAAACAAACAAACAAAAAAGCCAACAAAAAAAACCCAGATGCTTGTCTCTCACACGCCTCTAGCTCCATTTGTCCTCCCGAACCTTCTCCCCACCAAGGCTGTGCAGTTACTGTGAGGGAATGAGCCATCTCCTCCTCCAAAGAGGGTTCCCTGCAGCCTTCAGCAAGTGCTTTTTCTCTCTATGGAAGCACAGTCCAACAAACAGGTGTTTGTTCAGCTGATTTTACATACATCTTGGTTTTCTTTGAGAAAAGCTTTGCAATACTGTCTCAGAAAATAACCTTCATCTGAACCATCTGCAGTATTTTTAAATGAGACAAACTGCCAAGATGGAAAAAAATTCCAGAAGTCATTTTCTTTAAAACTGTTTGACTTAGATTAGATTATTATATTGCTGTATTCATAGTATTATTTGTGCTTTGGCTTTGAAATTGTACCAGGGGTACTGTCAACATTCCATAAGTGAAACTTCATAAATCGTTATTTCATTCATTCTGGCAGGCCTTGATCTTTCTTACACAGTATCAAGAGAGAACAATTGTAGCAACACAATCATCAGAACAATTAAAAGCTAAAAATTCATATTACACTTCATAGCGCCAAGACCCATTCTCATGTTTTGATAGAGGCTAAGCCGCAACCACTGATGTGAAACTTGAAGGAAAAAATCCATTGTTCGACCACAGAATTGTTGAATCATTAAGGTTCAAAAAGACGTCTAAGATCACCAAGTCCAATCGTCAGCCCACCTCACCATGCCCACTGAGCCACATCCCTCAGCACCACACTATGGTTCTCAAACACCTCCAGGGATGGTGACTCCACCACCACCCTGAGCAGCCTTTGCCAGTTCCTCACATACTTTCTGAGAAGAAATGTTTCCCAACAGCCAACTTGAACCTCCCCTGGCACAGCCTGAGGCCATTCCCTCTTGTCCTATCACTGTTACCTGGGAGTAGAGGCCAACCATATGTCAGTCCCAGATAAATGTGTTTGTCATTTACCGGAAATGAGTTTTGGATGTAAGGATAACATGGAGAAAAATGAGTTTTAAATTAGTCCTGAAGATAAAATACTCAAAGGCCTTCCATTTCATTAATGGATGTTCAGGACCATAAGAATTTTATTTTAATTATTAAAGCTATACTAAATTACTCTTAAATACTTCTTCATTCTTTTAGACATAATTTCTAATTTCCTCATAGGTTGTGTATTTTTTTTTCTTCTGCTTGCACCAGAGTCTACTGACATCCTCCTCCTAATGCATTTATGCAATTAGTTATGGAATGTCTTATTATCTTTTCATGGTTTTCTTTGCATCAGTTTTAGCATAGCACGTGCATGTGGAGAGAAAATATTAAGTATTGCTCATTATTTTATCCTTAAAGTCCATTTGAAGCAATGTTATATTTCTATTGCAGATGTTACTGGGTGCTTTTCTGTTTTTTCTTAGGCTAGCATAAACTAGGACAAAATTAGCTCAAGTCATTATAACTGTCATGAAGGAAAGAAATAAGAAAACAAAATCCACCTGTGTTAAGAGAGAATTAATCATTTGTTTACAATAAAGCATTACATTCATTAGTAATACGTCCATGTGACTGCATACGAATCATGTTATTTCATGATTTCTTTTTCTAGCTCTTCTAATTCTTACATACAACCATAATCCTCATGACTGTAAATAATAACGTTTGTTGAGAACCAAGAACATCTGGTGTTGAGAGAGCTTTTTTAGGTAAAGGATATAGAGCCAATTTGCATATTTTGGTGCACACATCATCTACACCCAGAAAGTCAACACAATGTGGGTGGAGTGATCAACAGCTTTTGCAAAGGCATTTGCTTTTCTTTTTCCTTAATCTGGAAATCAGATATAAGCCGTCAAACTGAAAGGCTTTGAAACAATTTTTCTTACAGAATGGCAAAGGCAAAAAAACCTATTGGGCTTAGGATGGAGATCAACAGGTTTTTGAGATATTATCAACCATAATTTATTCTGGATGCCAAAAGGGGATCTGGTAGCTTCAGAGTTTGCTTTGTTTGAGGTTCTTAAAAAAATTCACATGTAGACCAGAGACAAGAACTTAAGTGACATAGGTCAGGAGGACCATGTTGATGCTTATTAGTCAAGTCCATCTTCCCTGTTTGAACAACATGTTCTTGACTGCTGACATATTTCTATACGATCAGCCAAGTTAAACTTCATTGTCTTGCCTTTCAATATATGATTTGACATATACCATGGCTGCAAAAGGCATGTCCAGGAGCATTGCCAAACTGGACATTTACACAGCTTACATCCCGTGCTAATGTTCCTTACCCAGCTGCCACACGTTTTTCCAGTGCTAGCTTTATAATTTCTACTCTAATTGAAACAATGTCACTGAATGTCAGCTTATCTTATCCGTGACCTGCTTTTCATCACAACACTGCAGATCTCAAGGTCTGAAGTTAAACCAAATCACTTGGCCTTCTTTTCTGGGCCTGACAAGGAGATGTGGAGGCTTGTACGACCACCTCTATTTTGTGGTTCATCTGTTGTTTGAAATTCAGTCACAAAAACAGAGGCTCCCTTTGTCTATTCATACCGTAAAGGAGATGACTGCATCTCCTTCATCCTAGATTGGCCATATGCTTTTTTCAGGAGAGCACAGCCTGTGTGACCAAGTGCTACTGCAGTGGTATTTTGACATGCTTTGGGAGGTGTCAGAGGAGAACATTAATGAAGCAAATTGCTATGTGCTGCTAATGGTGTTCTTGCAATAGACTGTGTTTGCTTTACAAAACCTGCATTCAATAGATCTAATAAATCATTAAATTGTTTTTCACAGGTCTGCTGCAGCATAGCTAACCTACCTCCTGCCTAACTGGTCAGGCAGACTTCAGCAAACACTGTACTTAGGACAGCTGAAAAGGGGCCCGAACATAATGGCAGTGGTGAATTTGTTCCTCTGTTGACCAAAACACCTATTTCTCCTTAAATCAAATATACTAGCACAATGGAATCACCCCCAAAATACAGTATATTGTGTTGATCTTAGGTTTTAACATGGGATTCTGTGCTCTCATTGTTCTTTCCACCATGCCAGTAAGCAGCGGTGTTTACTGTACAATTTCCATGGGCTCAGTTTCTGTGCTTGGTTAATTATAAAGAAGCAGCTACAGTTTGAAGTCATTGCATTTCTGAATCCAAGGCAAAGTGCTACCAGACAAAACTTTGTTCTCTAACTGAAAAAGTGCTTTTGAACAACTTTTACGGCAATAGAGTATACCCTCTTCCTGTCCCTGTCCAATCCCAAGTCTTTTTCATCATGTGTGAGTGAGCTTGATATCAAAGGTGAATTAATTTAGTTTAGTACACGTGTGGTGTCAGCGTGACAGGAGCTAAATGAGGAGCAGCAGATGATGTACATGAGGCTGAAAAAGTCCTGTTCCTCAAAACACATACAGTGAAAGAAAAAAGGGGCAATACCACAAAAATGTAGTGATCCAAAAGAATTTTCCTGTGTTCATTTGGATTGCTAACAAAGCACAAATGAGACAAACCAGGTCTGATGAAACATGGTAATTCCTGTGAGAATGACCGAGACTTATGGAGCAGCTTCACTGCAGATAACAGACCCATCTCTTCCCTTTTGAAATATGCCTCAGTTTCACAATCTGAATAAGTTCCTGAACAACAAACTTAATAAGGGATAGGCTACATCAAGCTGCCTCCACAGCTGGTCCTCCTGGTGACCTTACTATTGATTTCTTATAGCATTACAAGAATTCACTTTCTTTTGATGATTGACATTGTGTCATCACTGGGCTCTGCAGAGCCAAATGTTAGGATAGCTGCAGGACAGTTTGCCTCTAAGCTTGTCAGATGTATTGCACATCAACCCATACTGATGTGTTCAGTGTTTTTGACACAGCTTTTGACTGTTTACCAACAAATGCTATCTCATTAAAAGAGAAATGTTTCTGATGGAAATTAGTAAAGGAGAACTTCTCTTATTTTACCTTTGACTTAAACCAAATGTATATAATGGAAAATAAACTGAGCAGCAAAATTACACCTCCTGTTCTGCCTTCTCCACTCATACTGGTTGATTAGTAAACTTACTGTAAGCTTATCTCCTCACAGAAGTGAATTTGGATTAAGGGTGTGTGTACGAATTCAAACTGTTGCTTGTCACTGATTGGCTTTCTGGATGATTGCTCTTATCTGCAAATAGAGAGTGGTCTATGGACAAAGCTAACTTGGAAAAAGACACCCTTTCCAGCTTCAGAAAACATTTTTCTATTTACTTTCACCTACAAGTGAATGCTTATTCTGTGGTAACACAGTCACAGAGGGAGTAAGGGTGTCTTATCACGAGATGCTCATAAGAGGCAGGAAGGGAAGGATGGTAAGGGCTGTACTATTGGCCATGTAGAGCATCACAGAATCACAGAATCATCAAGGGTGGAAAAGACCCACAAGATCACCCAGACCAACCACCCACGCATCACCAATAGTTCTCACTAAATCATGTCCCTCAACACAACATCCAAACATTCCTTGACCGCCTCCAGGGTCAGTGACTCCACCACCCCACTGGGCAGCCCACTGCACTGCCTGACCACTCTTTCAGGAAAGTAGTATTTCCTAACGTCCAGCCTAAATCTCCCCTGGATCAGCTTGAAGCTATTCCCTCCAGTCCTATCACCGGATACTCAAGAGAAGAGGCTGACCCTCAGCTCACTACAACCTCCCCTCAGGTACACTCCTACTTTTCCACAACCATAAGAGCTGATAATAGTGGAGATATGTATTTGCTGCTGCTAAGTTTCTTCATACCTCCTGTGAACAGAATAGGATGTCAGGCAGAATTTATCATTCTTCCTTACATGCTGGATGTTACATCATTTAAGCAATTTTAGCAGAGGTAGAAGTATTAACAATTTGGCATCCTGGATAGATGCCAGCATTCATAATTCCATTTTGCTCACTCATATAGACTCAGCTCCTGTAGCCAAAGCATTTGTGTCTAGTTGCCCTGAACTGCAGATAATATCCACATTGTCAGTCTGTGAACTCACAGGAAGGAGTAGTCATATGAATTGTACTGCTACTATATCAACCACACACAAAATGCTATAGCTGACACCATTTTTTCCCCTTATTCTTTTAACTATTGAAACATTTAACTAAGAAATGGGCATTTTTATTTCTTGGCAACAAAAGTTTTGTGTTTTGGTTTGGATTTGCTGGAGAGGTATTTTCTTGACTGCAATTTGACTTCATTCTTTAGCACTGATTTAACATCAGTCTTTCACCTCTCCTTACTTTCTATCTTTAGATTTGGTGAAGAAAGCCAATAAATTTAATTTGCATTCTAACCTTAAGATAATTAATACATAAAAATGTACTTCAAAAAGTAAAGAGATTGATTAAATTTTGACACAAGGCTAAAGAACAGTGCCAATATTCATTACTTCTACTGTCTGTCTTGGCTAGTGATAATATAGTCAGAGATCTTAAAAGGAAAAACACAAATTCTCAGCACTCTCTAGCAGTAGCACAGATTCTGTTCACTTATCCCTGCCATTCTGAGATGTTTCGACATGAAACCAGGTTGGATGGGGTCCTGGGTAGCCTGATCTAGTAGCTCACAACCCTTCTCATGGCAGGGGGCTTGGAACGAGTTGAACTTTGAGATCTCTTCCAATCCAAGTCATTCTATGGTTGTACGATAAAGGCAGTGATGGGGCACTCTCAATTCACCATTGCAAAGAAATGTCATACCTGGTGGGAAGGATTTCACTGCCCCATTTCTAACTCCTCCAAAGCATCCTTGTTTAAACCTTGAGCAGTAAGAGAACCACTCCATTTAAGTTTGTTGCAGAAACTTTTTACTTTTAAATTTAAATAAAGACCGTGATCCTTTAAACAGTTCTTACATTTTAGTTTCTGACATTACTCTTGCAGTGGGACCAAACAAAACTGGAAGCGTTTTGCAAGTTTACTGCATGACGAAGGCCAAAGGTTCTTTATCTAGAAATCAGTGAATATTTAGTTAGACTACAGTCTTTTTTATCCTTCTGAGTTAGATTTAAGACAGCTTTTGTTCATCTACATAAAGAAATAAATGAATAATCCTTACATCTAATTGAGACACCTAGTCTAAGTGCCATTAGTTTCTTAGTGCCATTACACGATTAGGTGTAAGAAACGTGCTATTTAGGGTCTTCTACCCAGAACTGACCTCAGACAGCTTTCTTGGGTAAAAAAAAAAAAAGCAGAAACCTTCCTGCTTCACAAAAGACTAAGCAATGAAGTCTTACCTTGTTTTCTGCACACCCAAAGTGTCAACAGTAATGGCAGAATGAAAGCACTGAAAATATAACTCTACAGTGTTATACAGTGTTCTACAGTGGAATGAGCAGAGTCATACTTTTACAACAGAAAGGGTATTAAAAGTGCAATATTTGGTAGGAAATCTTCCTATGTTTTAACGAATGATTTTCAGGAAGGGTTGTGATGCTGGATGTTTTCAGTTAAGACTGCACATGTACAGCACAGTCTTATTTCACACGTATGTTAGGATTCTTAGTGAAGAAAGGCACTATTATTAATGCAGTACATGATTATCATTATTAATGCATTAACAACAGAAATTACTGCAAAGGAAGTGAGCTGTTTGTTCAAACAGCATCGCTTTATCATCAATTCCTATCTATGTACAATTTAAATGGGATTAAATCCAGCCCACAATAATGTTAAAAGTCCAACTGAATTTCATTTACAGTGCATTAAGCAGGAAAGGAAGATAATTTGGGAAGTGTGGGTTGTTTAGATTTTGCTTACTTTGGCTAGACTCATTCCTGTATAATACATTCCCGGCTCTCCCATTTTTTGCAGTTAAGATTTTCTTCTCCAGTGCTACAAGATTTTTGTGCCTCTTACAAAACAAGGCTGCATACTGCTCCTGGCATGCAAGCCAAGGGGAAAACCCTCTCTGTTCCATGTCCTGTGGTTTTCAAAGGCGGTGATAACATTTTCCCTCTGCTGCCATGTGGCTAGCATTTTCAACTTCCTGCAGGTGAAATAAAGAAAGCAGACCGGCATCTTGGTTGTGCATTTCACAGAAGGAGCAGTTCCCAGCCTGATGCTTTTGGGCACTACATTGAACCCACTTGGCTTTAAGCTTCCCAGGTACACAAGGATTTTACAGCTGGCTTTCCCCTTTGTCCCATAGTTACATCTCCTTGGCACAGCTCCTTTCTCAGAAGCTCTGAAATAGTTCAAGTGCTGCTTTCTCATCACCACCCACAGAGGCACCATCTGCTCTGCAGAACCTCCAGCTCACTGTGTGCTTGGGATTTATGGCAACCTGAGTTAGGTGTAAGACTTGTCAACACATTTCCTTTTTATATACAGCACAAAAAGCTATACATGGTGAGGGCAGGGAGGGAGCTTTGGCAGCAGTGTTTTACAGGTCTGCACACACTGCCCTTTCTCCTTTTCTTCACCAGCTGGGAGCACTCTCTGAGAAAAATTCATGCATTCCAACTGCTTCATAGCCATGTGATAAGAGTGTTTGGTGCATAGTGGGGCTGAAAGAGCAGCCACACAGTGATCCACATTATCCAGGGACCTCATTCCAAGCCATGGATTATTTGCAGATAGACTGAGGCATAAATGAGAAAAGCCACTTCCTGGAGTCCTGACTTTCAGGACTTGCACATCTTCTCTATCCCTCACCAAATCACATTAGGATATCACATTCACATCTGTGAGTCTTATGCAGCCCTGGACAAATCTGGCTAGTCCTACTGATGGGTCACTAAAGGTTGCACCTCTGCTGTAGCATGTACAGGATCTGTTACCTCGTAATCACGGACATTCACCTCTCAATATACACATATTATTTTATCTTTTAGTTTTAGTTTGTAGCAAGAAACAAGCTTCTGCATCACCAAAATTTACTTCTGCTTCGCCTTCTCTATCTGCTGGCTCTCAGTATTACCTAAGACCTCTTCTGCCCATGTCAAGATTTTAGTTCTGTTTTAGGAAAACTCTATTTCTCCAAACTCTAGCAACATTGAGAAAAGTGAAAACTGACTACCATTAAATTTTGGTCATTCCTCAGTCAGGCTTTGGACCATTCACCAACTGATAGCTCTCGACACATGACCTCTTTTAAATCCAGATTCGTATCTGCCACTACTTTGCTTCATAGTAGGAGTCAACAGGAGGCAGTAAAGGCAGTTCTAAGGCAAAAATAAAAGCAGCCCTGCCACACCTGCAGAGAAATTTCTTAGTTCTTTGGAGGGTCATGATGCAGATGGAAACAACTACACTATACATTTCACTCATAAGAGAGAAGTAGGAATACATTCATTGATATAATGCAGTAACTTAGCATCAACTTAATGAGATTCAAGATGGCTGGATAGATTTGATTATTTGTTGCAGAGAGAGTAGGGTTAAACACATACATATAGGAAATCCTCCTGTTGAGTCATAAGATTCAGAGCGTACCCCATTTGTTTCTAAACTCCTTGAACCATGGAATGAAGGATCCCAGGTGTGGCTGGATCCACTTCTTGTCCCAGACTTAGACAATAGTATATGTCTAAACACGCACAATCAATCTAAGATGTAATCTTAGCAAAGCTAACAAGCTTAAAACAAACTATGAGCCACTAACCAAGGATCTGCATTGACAAGGTGTCTTAAAAATATATAAGGGATCTCTGCACAGGCATAGCATCATGAATCATCCCTACTTGAAGGGAGATCCTGTCATGCAGTCTGCTGACAAACAGGAGAGGTTGAGGGGCTTTGGGCTACTCACTATTTACAGGGGTAAGATGGTATGTTCAAAGTCATACTGAGCTTTCAGGCACATGCTTTATTGAACCTCAGCTATTGAACCAAGTATCTGTTATAATTTCTTTCAGCCCCCCAATTGAGATAGATTTGTGGTCATTAATTTGTATTAAGTGAGAGTGGAGGAAGTTGGGGAAAGAAAGGAGAGAGCAGGGAGCATGCTTTCACAGGTCACAGCATGCGGTTTGATGACTTCAAAACACAGTACCAGGAAGTTGGTTTCTATTTTTTGTTGATTCCATATCAGAAGTTTCAAGTGCTTGAAGGACACTATCTGACCTAATAATGATACTTAGTTTGTCAACCTATTGCCTACATAGATCGTAAACATTTATATATTTGAGGGAGAAAAAAAAAAAAAAAGGAGGGAAGGCAACATTTCCTTTAAAAAGAGAAATTACTGTGCTCTTAACTCATCCCCTCTTGACTGAGTTATGTTCAAGAGTCATGGAGGGCTGGCCTTAAGTAAATATCCTAGCGGGCTTATTACGTCAAAGTCATGTTCTCTCCATTGTGTCTAATGCTAAAGGTATTGAGGAAATTCCACCAGTAAAATCATTTTCCAGCCTCTCTGCATTCGTTGCCAAGAACACCATCAGAACAGCTCATAGCCAGAGTTGCTACTGGCCTGTAGCATTTCTTTAAAAGGAAAACAAGTGCAAAAAGAGCGATGTTGCTGAAGTATAATATAAAATGAGAATAAAAAAGCTAAAAACATCACTTTCTGGTTGCCAGTTGAACAAGACTTTCTGTGAAGCAAGTAGAACACAGTATAACGTGAAACAAACACTAAAATATGCACCTTGAATAAAGATCCAGCTCTGACTGGGACCCATCCATCTTTGGTGAAAACTAACCAGTGTAAGGACATTCAAAAATAGTCTGAAGGTTAAAGGCCCCTCAGGGTTCACTGCCTGTCACAACTCATTTCATGCATGGTTACCCTTACACAATATGAGATCTCCCTCCAATTATGGTTCTCCAGCATCTATTCCTGTTGTTTGGGTCACTTCTATCTTTCACAAGAATAAGGAGTCTGGAATGAGCTAGATAATTCCTCCTATCATCTGAGAATTCTCTCCAGGAAAATGAGAGCAACTTATAAAGTTCTGAGTGAGCGTAATCAGAACTGCTTAAAACACACACCATCTTCAGTTACTAAACAGAGGCCTTAAGTAAACACATGCTGTTAACTATATTTCAGGCCAGAACCCATTCTCTCTCTCAAACAAACCAGAAAGATTTCAGATGTTTCTCAAACCAGATCCTCAAAGAAAACCAACCAAGCTTGAAAGTTATTCAGCTTTTGCATTCTGATTTTCCAGATGAGATCCTTTCCTATTCCACTGAAAAAGCATAGAAGAATAAGGATCTCCTACACATTGCAGAGGTCAAGCTCCTTTTGAATTACCTCTCCCATCATTTATCTTCATTTCTTTACTCATTTTTTTTCCCCCACATCTTATGCCTGTGATGCAAATACAGCAACGGCATGTGGCTTGGCATCCCGTGCTCACAGTAGTGGTACTGTAGCCCCAGGAGTACTGCATTTGTGGAGGTAGAGGAGTTAATGAAGAGAAAATAGCAATAAGCAACTTGAGAAGAGGGAGAGATGTTAAGAATTGAGGCATTGTTTTCTGGATTAATGGTTTGTACACAAAGAGGAAAGTAAAAACTTTTCCTGTTATAGGCAGTTGAGATTGGTACATAGTCTGCTCACACTTTAAGAAAAAAAACATTTTAGTAATTTTCTCCAAACAATTCCAAGTAAACTGAAACTTTTCAGTTTGTTTAGTCTTCCTCCTGATATACCATATGGTGACAGTTTAACTCCGGTAATCAGAGCTGTAATGTTTAATGTACATGATCAGATTTGTAGGGCTGTGAATGGAGAAGTGTGCTAGATGGATATATGTAAGTCATCTTGCTCTGCTAACAGTAGAAAAGGACAGTAGGAGATGAGAGGGCTAAGTGTTTAGAAAAGCAGTAACCAAAGGATCTTGGATTATGCGTAGAAAAATCAATCTTAGCAGTGAATCACTAAATATGTCTATCCACTCTGTTAAATCCCTCTTCAAAAAAAAAGGTGTTTTCAGCTCTGTTGGTATAGCAGTAGCTGTTATGCATAACTGTCTTCAAAAGCAGATTTATCTCTAGAAAAGACAATGAGCATAGCTAAAAAGTACCTCCAGAAACAGTGATACAGACTCCCCAGTACCAAATATAACAGTCTGCTCACTGACATGCTGATTACAGCCTCTTTTCTCTCCCACACCACACCTTGTCCTTCCCTAGATGATTGCTTCTTCCTAAAGTCACAATGATGATCTCCAACTACTTACATTCTTCATGAAGGTAGTCAGCAGCTTGGTTGCATGGGAACACTGGTTTAAACTCACTTAATGAGAAAATACAAATTACTGCTTGACCTACCCTGCATAATCGAAGGCTGGCATATGACCAACACTGGACACAAATTTTGTGGAGTCTGAAGTACATTTACATGTAGATTCTTGCTCCATCTGCTCTTAAGTTTATATGAGCCAAGTGCTTAAGAAGAGCTGAAGCACAAGGTTGCTTGACAGAGTTTAAGAAGGGACAGTGTAAAAAAATGCATGAAACACAGGACAACATATTTTAAGTCTATTAATAATGTTCAAGCGTAAAAGAAACTCCTAGGTTTCAGGTCCTAGGTAGTAGTTTACAGCTGCAGATCTCAAGGAGGCTTCTCAAGTTCAATATGATTTTATATAAATACAGACTTTAAGATTTATCAAATTACATTTTGGTTCCTATGATCCCCTTCCAATTTTAATCAGCATAAGTGAGGTCGAAACTTGAATACTTTGAACATCACTCTGAGTTTATACTACCTAATTTCAGTCATTTAGCCATATTAATGAACAATGACCCTCGATGGGGAACAAATCAATATACTACAAAAGCAGCTCAGCGCACCAGAGACACAACTCTCCTTGTATTACTCCACTGGTACAAATCCTAATTTAAATGCTCTCATGTCAAGTGCCCACATTAGACAAAATATACAGCCCTCATATTTTATTGTTTTACAAGTTTTGGCATCTATTAAAACTCAGTAATCATTTAAAGATACTTGGCAAAGCTCCAATCTGACTTGCATAGCACAAAGTATTTCTAAACCTTCAAACCAAATGGCCATGGTCTGCTATTGAGAGGGACTCCATCAGGAGCAGACCCCAAACCTGATCTTCCATTCTTACTCCTGCCTTTTATTTTACAGAAAATGTGCAAATTCCTTTGCATGTTCCCCAGAGAGAACACATGCTTTATAACACCTTTTATTCACATAGCTCATGGTCTAACCTGCACCTACATTCAGTGATACAGCAATAAACACAACAAATCCTGAAATGGGTCTGTTTTGAGATTACAGACTCTGACTAAAGACTGGAAGGACAGCATAAAAATACAAATATCTTCATGATCATGGAAATTTCCCGTAACTCTTGGGAACTAGAGCTCAGTTGTACTGTTAGCAAATGTCAAGTTAAATATTAGTTTGATTTCTGACAATAGTCACTGATGCCATCTCTTAGTCCCACAGAGTTACCCAATCCCAACTTTCATAGCAAGTTTATGCTTACTAGAAGGTTTTGTCAACCTTGTCAGGACACTGAGGATCTTCCTACTCTGCTTCATATTATTTTATAAAGATGAAAAGTCACTTGATGAAGGTTAATTTTAAGTACAGTTCCTTTTAAATACAGCTCCTACCTACTAGGTTACTGTTTTTTCAGCCTGCTTTTGTCCTCTGCCTGTCTACTAACCTTCAAAAAAACTTCTAAGTGCAGTAACAGAGACAGTCAATATTATAAGATCCAGGAAAATGAAACCATTCTTTATCGATTAGATATTCCAACAAATTCTGGGTAATAACAAAGAAAGGTATTGTTAAACTTGGACTTGAAGAACAATATGATTAACTCTCTATCTGGGTAATGTTTGTTGTTTCTTTCAGAAGAGCACTTATTTTCTTTATTTGTTTCTTAGACTAAAAACATCCTGATTAAGTACAGCTTAAGCAAACATTATCATTGTATGTTATGCAAGACTAAATGTGCATTGATGGGTGTTAATCAGCTCCTTTCAGGGGTAGAAGGGGAGATTAAATCATAGATTAATACAGGGATTAGCCACATAAAATTTCCACAGTAATGAAACAATGGCTTGCATATTTACATATCTGTATTCAAACAAAGATGTTTCCTTTGTTGGGAAGTGGAGGTCCAGTGTGGTCAGCTCTACCACTTCTACTCCGTTCACTCTTCTATCCGTGTTCCAGTTCTTCATGAAGATACATCCTCAGCCTTTCTGTCCTGCATATCTCTCTCTTTTTTTTTTCTTTTTTTTTTTTTTTTCCCCCCCATAGATTGAAGAGGAATTAGAGAAAATTTAATGAGCTGTATGTACTAGATTTCTCTCAGCAGAGAATATCCCTATATAGAATTCTTTTCCTGGCAGGTATTTCCTTAAATTTTAAGATCACATTTTTGCTGTCCATAAAGGATACAGCAGCGTTCATAGAATCACAGAATGGCCTGGGCTGAAAAGGACCAGAATGATCATCCAGTTTCAACCCCACTGCTGTGGTCAGGGTTGCCAACCACCAGACCAGGCTTCCCAGACCCACATCAAGACCTGCCCTGAATGCCTCCAGGGAAAGGGCATCCACATTCTCTCTGGACAACCTGTTTCTCTGCATCACTACCCTCTGTGAGAAAAACTTCCTCCTAACATCTAAATCTCCCCTGTCTCAGTTTAAAACCATTTCCCCTTGTCCTGTCACATAACGATAGTGATAGGACCCCATCATCAGATGGACCTCCATTATGAGACGGACATGCAAGGCTTGGACTCTCTTTTGAAGCATCAGGTCAAGGCTAGAAACCCCACTGACACAGAAGGGTTTGAAAAGACTTGAGGAGCATCAGTTAAGATGAATACAGAGCTCACTGTGAGGGACTTCTGCCAAGGAAGAAATCCTTGGCTGCTCCTGCAGTAACCACTTCAAAGCAGGAGGGCTGGAGATGAATGAAAATATGGACAATGATCAGATGTTACTACAAAAATCCATCAAGCACGTGCCCTGAAAAGGAGAAGTGATGGAACGTGATCAATTGTAGGTTAGTGAGGTTGCTGTTTCCCCCAGGGAAACCTGCCCTGTCACCTCAGTAGTTAAGACAGACAGCATATTGTTTGCATTGTAGTCAACGCTTACGTGACAGCTCTCAGGGTCAAGGTACCATAAATCATGTCTTTTTTTTTGGCCAGAATATTTAAAAGTCTGATATAAGGCTCCTGACAAAAATGTTACACCACTGGAATGGCCAGGAGTCCCTTTATTTTATATGTATGCTGCTGTGCTTCCCTGTATTCAAAATAATTTGGTTTACAGCTAAATGTGAGTTGTTACAGGAGCTATTTCAGACTTTGAAAACCAGTTATATTAATGGCTTAATGGTGACAGATTAGCTAGCTATAGAGAACTGAGATGATTATTTCCCATTAAACAATCAAACATTTCATTCAAAACTATTTTTCCAAATATCATACCATTAACCTAAATTGTCCCTTGCTCTAAACTGATCTCAGTGTGTTTTTGAGCTGTCATAGTTCCAGAGCTAAAGGGAGCACTGAATTGGACATAATCTTAAAAAGTTATATTTTAGTATGATAAGAGGTAGCATGCAGATTTCATTCACAAATTGGGAAGTGGTGTTAATTTGCCTAAACTTCAGGTGGCTTACCTGAGTTGGGGGGAATCAGACAGACAAAAAACAGAGAGATGTTGAACAGCCAGCAAAAAAAATACACTGACCTTAATTATGAAAGAAAGATATAATGCTTAGAATATTAAAGTCCCTGGGTATTCCCACTGGGACTCTTGAACATCTGACAACCATGCAAAAAGCTCTCACATTTCCAACAGAAATACACAGATTGCACTCTTTGTCATACTGAGACATCACTGACCTTTACTCACAGCTTTTCTGTATAATAAGAGGCTGAGACAGTTCATACAGCAAAATCACACAAATCCACATAGGCATGTGAATTTAAGTACGGATGGTTTAATTTCTCTTCCCACTCTCATTTAAACCCTCACTCAGTTGATCTACCCAGTCTCCTTTTTTTTCATAAAATGCTTGTATTCTCTCTTGAGCCTCTGTTGCTCAGAAAGATTAAAGAATTTGAAGTAGTTTATTAAAAGTAAGTTAAAAGAGAGTAACTTACTTAGCCAAAGATTCAAAAGGTTGTTATGTTATTGTATATACATAAAAGGTAGGAATCTGAAGAGTGGAGAAGAACAAGGCAAAGAAGAATGATGCAAACTAGAAACTGAAATAGGTGAAACATCAGACAATGGTACAGTGGTCATGACCTTGAGATGACCTGATTTGTTACTGGTTTTACAAAGGGCTATTAGAAACATAAATGACTTGAAGATGGAGATTGATCCCTGCAGAACAGACTAAATAAACTTGGAGGAGAAATTCTGGAAATAGACTTAACAGTTCTGATACATTGTCCCATAGCTTCATAGACAGGGATGATGAAGGGGAGAGTAGGAAGTGATCATTTACTCCATTTCCCTTTATAAATGTTTTGGCTTCAACATGTGGCTTTTCAAACTCAGAAGTACTAACACTGAGCAGAGGTAAGGGTGCAGTAATTCCTCTGTGATTTGGCCAAACCAATTTACACAGCAAAATTACATCCTATTTTTTTTATATCCTTAATGCCACAGGTCCTGGGTAGGCTGTTTTGTTCATGCTTTCCTGATTCATGACTTCTGAATGAACTTTCTCTGGGAAATCAGTTTTTTGAAATGTTGGTTTTACATTAACATCCATTCAAGAGGCAATGAAAATGTTTTCATAAAGTGAAATATTGTAGGGCACAGTGTCATATCAAATTTATCCAATTTCTACTATGCAGCAATAGAGACAGACAAGACATCTACTTCAGCATTGTCATGAGGCCTTCTGCCTATATGGCATTGACGAGCTTACTGACAGTTAATGGTCACTTGAGAGCTTTATCCTGCTATTTCTGCACTAAATGGAAAGTTGAGAGTTTTCATACATTCTCTCAACACTAGCTGTGCTTCCTTTATGACACGCATCAGAAGACTTTAAGGCCTGTTGTGAAGTGAGTGATGGCAAGCCTGACTCTGAGTATACACTCTCCTTCACAGGAGGAAATTTTATGCAAGTATAACCTCTTTTCTCTTTTCATGACATATCTCTGATAGGTTTTCATTACTATTTCTCCTTTCTTGTGTATTGCAGCATTACCTGTATCAAACAGACTAGCCTCTACACATCATTTGCTACATGATCTTGGAAACATATCAAATCTAGAAAGAAGTTTAATTAACCTCTGTAGTCAATCTGATAAGGCACAAACATATTTACAGCATAAACACTGGCTAAATACAGATGGCTAAGCTTGATGAGGACGTGAACCATTAATACGTCCTTTAAGCTTTTATTTCCCCCTTCCACTTTGCTATTTGCCTTTCATGACATATCCCCTGCTATGAACTTCCAGATAGATGCAAATTCCTGAGAAGTCTGTGGCATGCAGTTTAAATCTCTGTATATTTCACCCAAGGAATTAGAAATTATCTGATGCAGTTCTCTGGTTTCATTTGCTGTTTGCTTGTTGATGCTTTCTTGCATAGCTTAATCCTGGTGAGTCCTTTGGGGGATCCTTTTCGATGAAAGAAATCCCAGAAGCTAGGGTGAATGACTGAAGCAAGGAATATACTTGGAAGAGGATCATACCAGGGAACACTTGAGTAAACTTAGATGTTCACAAGTCCATGGGCTACGATAGGATGAGCCCACAAGTGCTAAGGGAGCTGCAAAGGTGATTGCAAGGACATTCTATCATCTTTGCTTGTTTGTGGCAACTGGAAGAAGTGCATGAAGACTGGAGAAAAGGAAATGTCGCTCATACCTTCAACAAGGGGAAGGAGGGGGATTGAGGAAATTAAAGTGTGAGACCAGAACAAGAGGAATTCAGGGAGCACAGAAGTTTTTAACAAATTAACAAACGCAGGCAAAAATTGTCAAGATCTGTAAGAGCTTCCCACCTTTTATCTTCCCCTTTTTTAGGAAAAATAAAAAAGAAAGAGAGAGAGAGGGGACAGAAAAAAAAAACCACAATTGCTTTCACTCAAAGTCTATCAGATTCACAAGAAGTCTTGCTGCTACCATCAACTTTGATTACAGCCTTACATTTCCCATATACTCTTACCTCTCTCTTGGCAACATGACTTCCAGCATTCCCCATCCCCATCAATCCTCGGAGCTAATGCCAGATGAATTCACTCTTTTTGCACTTTTTTTTTTTTTTTTTTTTTTGCACCCCTGAGAACAGGATGCTGCTGCTTCTGCAATGTATTTGAAAAGAACTGTCTAACTTGCTCCCAAAGAGCACTATTGCTACATGCTTAACAGACATATACTTATCTAATCAACACAGGACTAGAAACATTCTGTGTGTCAGAACTATTCAGTCTTATTTTGAAATATCAGAACAGGGTTTCAACGCACACACAATTACTAAAGAATGAAGATCACTCAGAAGATGCTTGTGTTGCTACTGTTATACCAATAAGAGCTGGTTCATTATGCCTCCCACCAGCCACCCTCCCCCATTTATACAAGGCCCTGTATCCTGCATGCACCATATGCTTTTCTTGAGTGAGCACCAATATTCTTGCTGAGGGTCCTAGGATCCCCTGCCACATGTTCTCCAGCTCAGAAAGGAACGTGTCTGCAAAAACTTGCTTCTCTTCCATGCATCTCTCTTTTCCATGCAGAATAGGAGAGAGTATGCAACACGTCAGAAGCTAGGAACAAGAGTTGTGCAATTCCTTTCCATCAGCCTTCCTCGTTAAGATCTACACGTGGGTGAACTCCCAACACTCTGCAGAGAGTGGAAGTCAGAGGCAGCAGGGTCAGTCTGCTACGTGAAGGTGAACCTCCCACCACAGTCATGCAGTTAGGGGTCAAGAGGAAAAGCTTAGGGTTGAAATGCAAGACAGATATTGATCCAGGACCAGCATAAAGGACAACATAACTTTTGCTACACCTACAACTTTAATAGCATAGCAGAACTACGCAAAACCAGGTAAGAACACGTAAGTGGATTCCTCACAGAATGCAATCATTGGATCACCCCACTATTGACAGTCATTAAGATTTAGGGAAAATAGCAAGTGTCAGCTTCCTCTAGAAAACATTTTCTAAGTGAAAACTTCTATTGTTTATTCTATGTCTATTGTGAATCAGAAGATAAGAAGAGTACTACACTTGGTTGAAAATAGTCACCAAGTTTCAAAGTCATGAAAACTACTTCTAACTGGAATCAAGCCTCCATGGGATTAACACCTTCCCCTTTACTGAATTTACCAGTAATCTTCAATTTGGACCTGTCAAATTGTCTTCTAAGCAAAACACCATCTTCCAGTTATACACATAATGGATGAGAATGTCCAAAGCTGAGATAAAAGGTGAATTGCCTACTGAATTATGTCATATCCATGACTGAAAATTCACATCCACACAGACATATCCAAAACAAGGCTCTTAGAGTCTGTTCTTGTCAGAAAATTGCCCAAAGTGAACAGATATTTTAGATACTCGCTCTTGCAGAATCCCTTAAAAACATGCACCATGAGGTCAAGTGGAGCCTTTCCATTGACTCTATTAGCTTTTTCAATGAGATCACCATGCCCAAAATCTTACTGTATTTTTCCTTAGAACAAATCAGAAATCACATTGTTTTGTATTTATGTCAAATCAATTAGTCATTAACCTCTTGATGGAGAGATGGCCACTCCCACATTATTTCTTCAATTTCTTTAGTTGAAAAGTCAAGATACATGTTACTTTTAGTTGTAGCTCTACTTAGAAAAAATCGGGAAAAAACAACAACAACAAAAAAACACAACAAAACAAACAAACAAAAAACCAACAACAAAGTAACAATACTTGTCAGATTGCTCTAGTTTGGACTACTCCAGATTTTTAAAGTATTATTAGCATAGTGAAGGTAGACTTAGGAATGTAGAGGTCATCCTGAAAATATCAAATGCTACCCCACTATCTTTGGTGATTAAGCAGCAGACAGACTAGAGAAGTTTAACATACATAGCTGAAAATTTCTGAATTTCTAAATTCACTTTCCTAAACTCTACTATTGACATTCACTTTGACCAGTACACCCATCAATTAATCTGTATGGATATTAATTTACACCTTGTTGTTGGTTCAGTGTTTTTACCTGGACAACCAGGTTCATGGAAACATTCATGTATTGTAACCTAATCAGAGATGAGATAATGTAAATGAGCATTGCGTGACTATACCAGAGTGGCTCAACAGGTTTTGGTCCATGTCTATTACAAATCTAAGTTCTTTTGATTTACAGTGACACCTCATCAGATTTCCACGCGGAAGGACATTCTAGTATTAATCTGGAAACTTCTTTCAGCAACCAGATCCTAGTTTGCTTCAGCCAATTCCACCAATAATTGCTTTATTTATTTTTTAGTCACACAGAATGTTTTGAAAAATCTGGATGATCTTTATTTTAAAAATTTTATTAAAAAAAAACAAACCAAAAAACAAAAAAAAGAAAGATAGTGATATTATTGTGATGTTTCCATTGATTTTAGTAAATCTGTTGTACGTTATTCATTCTTTGGCCATGTGCTTGTTAATTGATCAGTGCTTTTAATATGATACCAAAACCAATATTTATCAGATATACCAATTTATCAGATATTTAACAATATCCAGAAGGCTGAAACAAGTTAAGGGAAGGCTGGTGCCCTGGATAAACTACTGACATATATTTGAGGAAACGGAAGTTTGAGCCCCTTAGGCAATAATCTAATTTAAAACAAACAAAAAAGAAATGTCATTAAATTAGTCAGAGATATAAGAACTTAAGTCCATAATCACTGATGAAATGAACAGTCTGTACTTTGTGAAACTATTATTTTACCACAGACTGTCAATCATTAAAAAAAAAAAAAAGAGAGAGAGAGAGAGAGAAATAAATGATCAGAATAAACTAGATAATTGTATAAACAGTGAGAGAATTTATAATTATTATATTCAGGTCCAGAGGAGGGCCATGAGGATGCTCAGGGTGCTTGAGCACCTCTTCTACAAAGACAGCCTGAGGGAGCTAGACTTACTTAGCTTGGAGAGGAGAAGGCTCCATGGAAATCTCGTTGCAGTTTTCCAGTACTTAAAGGAAGCTACTTAAAGGAAGCTTATAAACAGTAGGGAAATCAACTTTTTAATGGGTCGATGATGATAAAACAAGGGGTAAGATTTTTAAGCTAAAAAAGAGGAGATTTAGATTAGACATTAAAGGGAACTTTCTCACTGAGAGGGCAGTGAGGCACTGGCACAGGCTATCCAGAGAAGCTGCGGATGCTTCAACCCTGAAGGTGCTCAAGGCCACATTGTATGGGGTCCTGGACAGCCTGAACTGGTGCCTGATTTATGGTTGGCAATCCTGCCTACAGCGGAGGGGGGCTGGAACTGTATGATCTTTGCAACCCAAGCTATTCTACGATTAAGGTAATTCTAGTTTCTCAAAATAGATGGGGAAAAAAGACAAAAGTGTAATAAGATTGAACAATATTTGAGAAGAGCTAGATATACTGCATTACTTTATACAAGTTCTTTTTCACAAGCCTGCAACTCTTACAAAATGGTTCATCTGATCATCTTTCAATACTGTGTTTTGGTTTGTATTGATTTAATAGCACTGTTTCTGTCCAGACACTACCAAGAGAGACAAAGACTTCTTGTACATCCAACAAGGGGCAAGATTAAGTCAAATTTTCCTTTTCCCTAGTTAATCACACTCAGGAAATAGCAGCCATGTCTGTAAAATGTTAATCTTGTCACAGATCTAACTGGGAAGTGATCCTTTACGTCACACATTTTCATTCAATTCTGTTAATGCAAAAACATGCAGTACAATGTAGCGAGGCTTATTGTGATTATTAAAGATAAGGATCTACACATCTAAATTCTGCCTTTTTTGATGCAGCTTTTTCTGCTCTTTTTCATGATGGGGTACAGTATAACTTGGCACCAAGAAGTCAAACATGTAAATACTATGCCCAAAGGAGCATGATCACTCTGAGTGACTTCGAGGATTATGCATAGTCAGAAAAGTAAAAGAGAAACAATACTTCTCATCTGCATGTTTAGATTAATGGATCGCCAGGTCTGAAGCTCACTGATATGTCTGGAACAGTATAGAATTACTTGTAAGTGACCCACATTATATCACTTCACTAGGAAGAATTTTTTATGAGTATCTGAAAGTCTATAATGCACATCATTAATCATCTGGAAGCTGGAACATGGAACACGTTAATGGTGTGGTGCAGAAAGGATTATTAAGAAAGACAAATATTGGATTATGTGAAATATATTCCCCCGGTATAAAGTAAATATTAGGATAACAGAAAAAAACAAAAAAAAACCCAAAAAACAAAAAAAAAAAACAAACACCCAAAAACAACAAAAAAAAAACAAAAAAACCCCCCACAAAACAGTGCCCATCTCTAGTTTTGGAAGATGAGGAGAAAAGATGTGCCAGCTGGCAACTACCTTTGCAAAATAACCTGTAGCCTCTAGGTAACTGAAAATTAATTATTCATAAGTATGTAAAATCATCTGCCTTGTTTATAGTACACTGGCTCATTTGACTTGTGAACAAGATCATGTGGAGAAATACTCCTTATTTCAATTCATAAAATTAATGGGTGATATTGTCCTAAGGCATGATTTACTGTACTGCACCAGTACAGCCTTTAGTGAGACTGTGATTATGGCAGTACAGAGGTATTGCACTGTTCCTTAGCACGGAAATAAACTCTAAATAGCACTCAAAATATATCCATGTCTTATATATTTACCAGAATAAAATATCTGACTTCTTTCTGTAGACAAAGCAAATCTGAAGTAAAAATAACCAACTCTTTGAGCCCCCTGTACCAGAGGGAATTATGTGAAAAAAACATTAAACAAAGGGGAATTGACCAGGGGGCTACCACTGCTCAGGGACCGCTGGTTGGGCATGGGTCAATGGGTGGCAAGCAATTGCTCTGTGCATTGTTTTGGGAGTGTGTATATACATACATATATACATATACATATACACACACATATATATATACATGTATATGTGTGTGTGTGTATATATATTTTTGTTTGTTTGTTTTAACAAAAACACGGATTACTGACATGGAAAAGGTGGAGTTACAGAAATAAATCAGACTCTAAAACTACTCTAACCAACTTCAATGCAATGATATTGCGGAGAATGTTGAATGACAGGTTAGTTAAAAAGCTATTTGTAAAATTAGTATCGTGTTTCAATACACCACAATACTTACTGCAGTTCATTAGGAACTATTTTAAGCAATCCTAATAGTCTAGGCTTCCAGTAATAGCATCACAACTGTTCTTCTCATACTCACAATGATTTCTGCTTAAGCAAGAAGAGCAGATGTTGGAAATGAAGAGCTGATTATTTTTAAAAAATCAAATCTGTTTATAAAGTACTTGCATTGGTTCTGTAATTTGTGCTGCTTATTTTATTGGTTAGCATTACAGTTACATCACTTTCATATTATTGATATCACTAGGTACTTTATGTCAAATATTAACTTGGTAAATGTCCTGCAAATACTGCTCGACTTAAATGGATACTCGGTGCTGAATACCTTTGCTGCATAATTTATAAAGATGTCAGTTGTACCACATGAATGAACTACAGGATTAAACACTCATATTTTTCCTTCTGAGGCAGTCATGTGACTGTTCTTATACTAAAGTAAACCACGATATACTTATTTTAGTCTCACGTTCAATGTTTATACCCTTTTTTTTTTTTTCTTTTTTTTCTCTGTTTGAGCAGTTAGGTAGCTTTTAGGAAAATCACCCAAACCTTAATTGGTTTCTGTTTGCATAGCTCTATGGCCATTAGAGTTAAAAGCTCTAATGTAGTGAATAAATACCTCTGTGCATCCAGCTGACTACCATCGACATTCATATGCTGATGTATTGAAAAGCCTGACACAGGCTTCTAATTTCAGCACCGATTTTATGTGCACAGCATCACGTCAGACAACATCCACCACAAGAATTTTGTTCTTCACAGCGTTGTGCTGGGACCTTCAGTAGTGACACATAGGCCTTAATGGGCTCTTGTGGCACACAGGACACTGTTTTTGCTCCAGTTTGGAGTAACTGAAACAACCACATTGCAAGTGGTTCTTTTCACATCACATTGAGAATATTGTTTGACATGTAAGACTACAAAGGCACCTCAGTTCACCCACATCAAATCACCTGGAGAGAGGAATTGTCTCCTAGACTACAGACAAAGGAAGATCTGTACAAACCCATAAAACCAGAGTTCTTCATGCTGCTCTGGTTAGACAAAAGGGTTCCTCCTGAATGACGCTACCTATCCTTAGAGATTCACCTTATGTAAAAAAGTCCAGATATGTTTAGAAATCTGCTGCAGCAATAAATGCAGATTTACATTCTTTTTACGTAGGTTTTGTGATACATCTTCGTCGTAGTTGGAGTGACAGCAAAATAGACATGCCTCCAGGAAATGGGATGTCAGTTTGGTCAGTGATTCATGCAATGCACTATGAGCATTAAAAACTTGACAGTGAACATGCTGAGAGTATGCTGAGTACTGCCAGGCGTACACCATTTAGTACTACATGAGTGTACAACTTATTCAGTAATTTATAATATGCCTGTCAGCTAATAAAACAAAACAAAGCAAAAAAGCCACAAATGAAACTAGACACTATGTAACAGAACCGATCATTGTTTGTGTTGTTTCTGAAATAATCAGATTTCTCACCAAGAAAAGAAAAATAAAGTACCTAGCTATACAACAGCAGTACCTTCTTTTGTAAGGGTACGTGGCTATGACTTTGACAACCTGTCTTGCACACATACTTCTTCATTTTGGGTACATAAGTAACAGTCATGGGTAAATGATGCTCTCTCTTTCCAGTTTTACTTCCAACTCTCTAAGTGGTAAAGACTGTTTATTGCTGAACATGTCTTGCAGTGATCAGAGATTAGTTCTCTTATGTATGAACTATAGAATATAGAAGGAGTAGAATTTGTTGTAAACTACTTAATGATCTACCAGTCCCTTATGAAATTTATCAGGTTTCCACAACTCCTACATTTTTATGGTGTTCCTCCCATATATCTACCATGTGTAGACATTGTACCAGTCCTTGAAAGGCAAGATGGGAAGCAGTGGTGCAGCGATAAGGTGATGACTCTGAAGAAGCGATCTTTTCATGTGAACAAGATGGGTACATAATAGCAGTAAGGGACAGGAAGCTTAGCAGAAATTTTTCATGTTATGATGGAGTACAGTAGGCATGCAGGACTTGTACAGAAGCCAGACTTCCTACACTGAGGCACCTGGCCCTACAATGAGGGAGTGGGGCACAAAGTACCTAAATATTGCCCTTCTGACAGAACAGCTAAAAAGCTACATAAAACCTTGAAGTCATTGTTTCCCTTTCTTGAGTACTATGCAGCAAGAATTAGAAACCATCCCTGTTTATCTGTCATTTATCTCAAGCCTGCATGAACTACCAAACATAAAAAGAATCTATTTGTAAAGAACAAATATCTGTTTCCTTATCTACTTTTTCTCCAGGCCACTGAATCTTAAATGGCAAACAAAAAATGATTTTGTGACTCTGAGACTTATCAGCCTACATCTAAAGTGTTTATTTACAGCTACGAGCAGTTTTTCAAGGTTGAGTGTATTATGTGGCAAAAATCAAGTGTTGTAAGCTAAGAGTCAGCACTTAAGCAAACTGATAAAAATACCACTTACGTGAACAGTAGCACGTTTATGCTTTTGACCCAACACGTTTACTTACAGCTGAAGTATTAGTCTCAAACTTGTTTCATTACATTACAATATTAGAATTATTTCTGAGACTGACTAACTCAGTCTAGCCCCAGTGTGAAGTATCAGGGATCTCATTGGTTCATCTGAGATACTCACTTGAGATGGTATGAATCATTTCAGTGTATCCCCAGCCTTCTATGTTCTGAGTACAAAGGAATATGAGCAACTTTAACTTCAGGGGCACATAAAGACCAGAAGGCATGCAAAGTTCGGGCTGTTGTTTAACTCAGGTTTTAATGTTTTCTACACAAAGAAACATGCACAACTGTACACAGCATTCATCATTGCTCACTCATCACTGCACATTCCACCAGAAATGCCAGTCTCTGACTCAAGCTTGTTACTACCCATGTCTCCACTGTTCAATTGAATATCCTTTGAAACCATGCATTTTCTCCTTTATGTAGCTCAGCTATGTGGCAGCTACAACATCATCATCCATTCATCAGTAAATATCACATCAACAGCAGTTATCAAAACTTCACAGTCCCCAGTCCCACACACCACGTGGCTATCAGATCTCTCTGTCTGGTAGACAGCTACTGAAAATAATGTTTACAAAAACCTTCAGGCTTCATTGCTTGAGAAAGAATAGGAATAAACACCTCTTATAAATGAGCTATTACTTCACCGTCAGTTGTCAGGTTTCCCACATTTTACTTGGGAGGGACCTACTTGACCAGTCATTGCCAAACGCAACTTACGGGATTTGCAAGTTTGGTTGCCAGAGTTAGTCTGACGCACTCTTCTGCGAATGCGTTCCTGGTGTTTTCCTACAATACATGCAAGCATGACAACAATTCCAAGAAACCTCAGAGGGTTGTCTCAGACTGCCAGCAGCTGAGAAGACTGTACTTGAGAGTTTGCTAGTACCTCTTCCTCGTATTCTGAGGAAGGGCCCTGAGTGACAGAACATGCAGAGAAGTAAAAGCTCTGGTAGTTCACAGTGCAAATGATCAGTGAAATTCTGAATCCCCAATGAAAGACATCTCCCTCTATGAGCACTGAAGATGGCTTCAGAATCAGATTAGGAGCTGTTTTTTTGAACATTCAGTAATGTCTAATTTAGAGAGCTAAATGATTTAAAATATTCCCTTTAATAATACATTGCCTTGAAACATGCAGTTTAAAAGCTCATAGACTGAAATCAGAATATGCAAGTGGGTGCCTTCTAGAAGCATATAGCTTATTATGTGCATAGACCTAAATCTATCCAGACATAGAAAGAAAAAGACATCAAAGAGAGAAAAGGAAAATGCAACTCAAAGAATTAATCTAACAAGAAAGCTTCTTTAAAGCTTCATAGTTTCAGTAGAAAATTTTGTTCAGATTACTTCTTTTTCACCTACAATTCCACATCCCAGCCAAGATTCTGGAGTGCACTAACATTCCCAACTTACTTTGTACATAAATAGTTGATCTTCCTCCATCCATCTCACTGCAGTTATTAATATATTTATATACTTCCTTGATTGTCAGCACCACTTTCTGCCACTTTTGACTGGAGAGATAGATGGCAGAGTTGCTCCCATTTTTCTCAGCATTACAAACCTTATTCAGCTAGTTTGTATAGTTACTGAAGGCATGTGTACAGACTCTGTGCATATCTTCATTTCAGTCATGGTTGAAACTTATCTAAACAGCCCTACAAACTGAAAACTAGAACCAGAAAGAGGAAATAAATTGCACTTTCCTGTTATATATTTATACTACCAGCTGCAAATCTTCATAAAAACTCTTCAGTAAAGAATTAAACTTTGACATAGTGCACATCACAAGGAAATATTTTAATAGACCAGATCCTCCACTAGCTAAAAACTCACAGCAAGTCTAATGAAACGTAAAGAACAAGGGTTGCTGACAACAATTTCAGAGATGGCCTGTTATTCATAGTTTAGATGGCTGCTTTGAGACATATCCATTTTTTCTTGCCTTTATCACAGAAATGAGGTAGAGAAGCAAGATAAGCAGGCAAAGATCTCCAAAGTTCCCACATGCCAAATAATTTTGTTTTACCAAGATAGAAAATAAGTCTAAGGACACTCAGGGTAAGGATTCTAGAGTTGCATCTGGCTGGTGATTGACATCCATATAGTTATGTATTACGTTTACTTCTCTCACATAATTTGTGCAATCTGCATCTGTTCAACATATTTTCAGTTAAGCAATCCATAACAAGTGTTTCCTCCTTAGATAAGTGGATAGATAAAATAAAAGGTTGAGAGAAATAACATAAATAAGGTTATCATTTGATAAATGAGTCATATTTATACGAAATACAGGTGCATGGAGGCATCAGCTATGTATAAGTCTGTAAGACAAATACAGTCATAGACCTCACTACATTAAGAAGAAAAACCATATTAGTCACCTTCCTCCTACCAACAAAATAAAGACACCACTTGGTATCACAATGAACCTTACTTCACTACTGATTTTCTTTATTTTCCTTTTTTAGAAAACCATACTTCTAACTCCTTCACTTCACTAACAATGAGTTATATTTAATGAGACCTTTTCAGTAGGTTAGCATTTTGATGTTTGAATCTCTTGTTGATTTCTCATGCAGTACAGGATAGGTTCACACTTAAGCTTCTATATGGAACAACAGAGATACCTTAGTGAAGTTGCATACTTTTACTTGACTGACTACTCTTCTAGCATTACAGATTCCTTGAGCCATTAGCCATCTGAAATCAGCCAAAGTTCCAGAAAATGTTCTGGAGGGCAGACAGACAAATGTTCACCTCTGGAAACATACCCCTATTTTATAAAAGACATTCTCTAACAAAGACGTCACTACTTGAAAAGTGAATCTCTGCAGGCACAGATCGCCCAGTGTTCATCAACAATACAGCTGTTTTTTAAATGTTTACATGGCTTAACTTTTGTATAGCTGGCAAACAATGTAATGGGGAATAAATTAAGTCATAGAACTTGTAGGAAAAACCAAACTGCAAGAAAAGAAGAGTGTAAGTATAATTTATAAAGATCTCCACAACTGCGGGTCTCCCACCTTCTACCGTTGATTAAGCATTTCCTTACTGTTTAAATCCAAAACCAATAAATACAGCCTCAGTTTTCTATTTGCAGTTTTGAGTATAAATATACATTGACCTCATTTATTTGATAAGAAGGTCCTGACCTGACTCTTTTCTGATGTATACTTCTTGACAAATAGCTTGTTGTGTCTGCAATATTCCTAGTACAGTTTGCACTTGAATACTGGTTTATGTTCTACAGCATATAATAAGTGAAAGGTATGCCATAGGTACCGCATGCAACTCACTGCGCCACAACCATAGAATCATATAAACATAGAAAAACTTAAGTTGGAAGGGATCTTAATTATTAACCAGTTCCAACTCTTCTGTTGTGGAGAGGGTTGCCAACCACCAGATCAGACTGCCCAGGGCCCCAGCTGAATTGGCCTTGAGTACATCCAGGGATGGGGATTCTACAGCTTCTCTATGGATCACTTTCTCAGTAAAGAATTTCCTCCTAACACCTAACCTAAATCTCCCCTCTTTTAGATAAAAACCATTCCCCCTTGTTCTATCACTATCAAACTGTAAAAAAGTTGGGTCTTCCTCCTCCGTGTAAGTTCCATTCAAGTACTGGAAGGCCACAAGGAAGTCTCCCCAAAGCCTTCTATTTTCTAAGCTAAACAAGCCCAGCTCCCTCAAGACTTCATCGTACGAGAGGTGCTCATACATTGATATCATGGGACTGATTTCAGTTTCTGTTATGCTTTGGCCCAGCAGTAGTTGATACTCTCAGCCAGCAGAGGCAATAAACCCCTTGTGAGCAAAAATGTTTCCTTGGTCTGCTCTTCTGCCAGCAAATGGCAAGTGCTTTTTGATCCTTCTTCAAAGTTCAGATGCCCTTGTTCATGGGATTTGTTTGTTAAGGCTGTGGTAAATTTTCTTGTAAATTTGAACCATGTTTTTCCAGCAGTCCTTTTCTTTAGTTGTGAATCTTCAGTATTTTAAGAATTTTGCTTGTTATGCAGTGCTCTGCTCCGTGCTGTAAAATTTATTACCTTTCCTGGATTTTGTTTCCATTAAAAAAATAAAAACTAAAAAAATAGCATCTTGCTACAGGCTTACTGTACATACCATTAAAACACCCAGAACCTCGGTGAGTCCACTGCTGCAGGCATGCTCATCACTTACTGCATCAAACTCACTATTTTTATATTTTAGTGGAGATAATGGAAATGTATTACTTCATTTGCTCACCATTACTAACTGACAGAGCAAGTACATATCGGTTCTTTACACATTATTCCTTGGAGGAACACAGTTCCTTCTTATAGCATTTTATATACATTTTAATGCTGAAAATGTTCTTAAGGGGTAGTTGCCTATCACCTACCTACAGAACAACTGGAAAATGGTGGCACAAAGCTAAAGCCTCATTTATTCTGCTGCACAGCAAACCATTTGTTTTACCTTTTCACAAGGTTAGACGCTTTCACTGTATGTCATAAGAAGTCACCGCTGAAGCAAGGATTTAATATAAAGGGTCTGGAAGCACAGTTTGTAATTGTATATGCACACTGTGTTTTTTTATGTATGATCTACACAGCACTGTTGTTTGTATTTGGCTTCACGCTCTCCAGACTCTACAGAAACTCTTTTGGCACTCTCATCCTTAGAGGCTTGCTAGCAGCATCAGATTTTATACCTTCAGGATCTCTGAAGGTATATTATGTTATTCTGAAGACAACATTATACTGTAAAATTATGAACTGTTTAAATGTTTACTGGGACATGACTGATGTACAAAGACAGAATACTTAAAGATTACTGTATCACAGTTATATCTGTTATATGCCAGATAACTGCTTTTCTGTTATGGTAAGTCAACTAAGATTTTGTGAAAGAAGATTTTAGTGTTGGATTTCAGATATCCATTCCACTTAAGCATTAATTCAAGAAAGCTAAAAATATGAAAGGTACCGTAGAAAAAAAACCAAAGTCTATGATTTAGATGAAGGGCATGACCTAATCCACACTTCATCTAAGCAGTGACGCAAGGACTTGGATTGAAATGGGGAGATTCTGGGAGAGGCTGAGATGAATAAAGCCTCTCACTAAGGGGGGAGATGCTGTCTCTTTGCTTATTGAATAGTTACTAAAGTTCACTGTCAAAGGAAACCCTAAACTGCTTCTCAGCTCACAAAGTAAAACTGCAGCCATCCTTAGAGCAATAGCAACCTCAGAAGGCAGATTTGAAACTGATCGGTTTGAGCATTAAAAAATGAAAAGGAATAGAGGAAAGGGAAAGAGAAAGGGAAAGGGAAGGAAAAGAGAAAAGGGGGAATGGGGAAAAGGAAAAGAAAAAACAGTAGCACAGTGCTTTCTGTCAGGCAGGGTGGAGGCAGGTTATCCCTAGTTCCATTGCCCCACCAATGGCTCCTAGAACCAGGAAGTCCTTCTGCCACCACAAAACACTGATGGTTACCAAGGAGCAAAATCTCACTGCTATCTATAGTAACGCTATCAGGTTTTTTTTGTGTTCAAATTGAAAGAGAAAAAAAGGGACACATCTCCTTTCTACACAGGTGCTTTGTTAAGGGCTATGTTAGCAAAAGTTCAACACTGATCCAAAGATTAGACATCTGAAAGGGAGCAACAGAAGAAGGAGAACCAAACTATGAAGTAAACTAATGGCATTTTCTTCATAGATGTTTCCACCCTTGGAAAAGGGAATAACAGCATGTCTCACAATACATATCAAATTTTCCATTACGCTGTGATAGCAGTGTATGACAACAGTTTCACAGAGAGAAGGTTTTGGCCTTGTTGGGGAAATAACTGATGTATTTTACTGTCTACCGTTACTGGATTACATTAACAATGAAAGCCTTGCTTCCACTTCTGGATTTTGAGATATTTTCTCAAATTTCATACAAATTATTGTCACTTCTGGTCACGGAACTTATAATTATGCATGTAAATCTGTGATCTCAAAGCCCAAGTTTCTATGCTACTGCTCTTTTCTTTTTTTTTTTTTTCCTTCTAAAGATGCTAAAATACAAAAGTCCTAAAAGAACTCAAATGGAAAATGACCCTTCTGATACCAAGTCTTTAGTAAACTGATCCCTACCAGCAGATGGGCCCCACCTTGCAGGAAAGTGAACAAATAAAGAATAATTTATCTTTGAGTGCAATAAGCATCTTTCATACGCAAGTTTGCCAAAGGCTGGATAATTCCACAAAGGTGCTCAACAAGAAGCCAGAATTGATTAGAAATGAAAGGTCCCACAACACCACCCTGAGTACTCAGCTCTTAATCAGGTTATCAGACTTTTCTTAATTGATGTAGTCTTTTATCAAATTAAAGTGTTATCTGCCCAGTGAGGTCATAAAATGAGTCACACAGTCAATAGGATATCTAGCACAAAGGCAATGCTATGCATTATAGAGTCTAAGGATACTGTAGGTGCAGTTTACTTAAAGGTAACTTGGTGAATGCTCTGGCCCTCTTTGACCTTCAGAAAAAGCTGTTTTAACTCCCTTTTAACTTACGGTTACTGTTAGGAGTAGTTTTGCTAATCATGATTTGATATTGTTGCTTTGGTAAGGCAGTGTGACATTTTGAGACCAACATCTAATTCCTCATAATCAGCTATTAATTCCACTGATTTTCAACTGCCACAAAGCCTCAGCTGAAGTTTTCATGTAGCTATGCTGAATGCATTCTCTGAAAGCTAAGCTTGGTGTAGTTAAGCTGCCAAACAAGTTCCCCACATTAAACAAAGAAAAATGAACACTGTGAACAAAGCATTTGGCAAGTACTTTCCTTAGGATTTCTACAAACCAAAGGTGCCAAACTCTTTGATGTTTTAACAGTGTTTTGTTCTGTTAGCTTTTTTTATTTTTTATTTTATTTTTTTCCTTTGGCCTATTAACTAAAATAGATGGAGACTGAGTCCATTAAGAAAACCAAGGAATTCAGCCAATATCTGTGAAAATCCTAGTAAAGGCCACTCAAACATTAATCGGTTAGTTAATATTCCATACTAGTGCTGTCATCTGCACTAGCTGTTAATGCTTTAAGTCAGAGCTGACTGTCATCTATCAAATTCTGACTGCTTCACTGTACAGCGCAACCTAAACCACAGTCCAACAGCTTCCCATTAGGGCAATTGCCTTCAACCCATAGCATTGCAAACAGCCTCGCAGAAAGGCAACTCTTTATATGGTCATGTACAATGACCTAACTTCCAGGTTTCCAAGCCCATTGCCTCAGAGCTCTGATATTTTAGGTACATTATAGGAGCAAGTTACAAGATGTAAATGAAGAACCAATCACAGCATGTAGACAATTTTCTTTCTGAGATTATTTATAAAAACAAAATCAAAATGATTCAGTTGATCAAAACATCTTGTGTGTGCATTAGGGATGTTTTGTTTCACTTTCAAGCTGTTTAAAATTCTATTAAACAAAGAATTACGCAAATGTAATAGTAAAAAAAAAAAAAAAATAGAAAGAAAGAAAGAAAGAAAAACAAGGACGTTTGGCAGCTTCACTGTCCTTGCAAAGTCATTTCAGCAAGGCTGAAAAATCAATTCCCTGCTTCATTCTGTACACATATGGAAAGGAGTTCACTGTGTCAATTTAACCTTTCTTTCCCTTGTTAGGACAAATACAATTCTAAGACGAGAGAAGTTATTTTACTTTCTTTTTTATCTTGTACTTCTGGTTTTGCATTCTGTTTTCTTTTTTGCTGAGTGTTGGCATAGTGATGTGGCACACAAGTTTCATTTTCAGTTTTGAAAGTAAGTTCTAAAAAGTTGTAGTGGCAAATGAAAGGACACAGCAATAGCCCACATACAGTTCACTTTAGAGTTATCAGTGGAAAAGGGCTTGAAATCAGAGGAATTTGAGAATAATTGAAATTGAAATATAGAGGAATTAAAGATTAAAACTCTTAAGTAATGAAATGTTCAGATATTTTGGTAGGAAACAGAACTAATTCTGAAAAAAACAAACTTCAGGTAATACTGAAGTAATACAAGAGAAAACAACCCATTAAATCCTTTCTCACAGATCTGAATTCGTCTTTCTCTATCAGTGGGACAAAAGCAAAAAATAAGCTACTGCTAAAGACAAAGACAACAATGTGCCTTTGCTTGGCTGCATAGCAGTAGCCATCATGAAGTTCTTCATCACACTGAAATAATGCCTGACGTCCACTGTCAGGTTTAAACTTTTCAAGCACACCAAATCTGAAATTCAAATGAATGAATAAAATGAACATTCTCATTAAAGAAAAATACTTTTATACCCTGAACTCTTATTTACACAACAGCTTGCAGGTAACTTACAGAAGAGAACTCAAGCAAAGAAATAGAAGAAGAAAACTAAAGTCTCTCTGGAGAAGAAGCCAAGAACCACCACCTGCTGTTTTGAAAACTGCTGCATTATCATGTTGCTATCTTTTGCCACATCCAGAGGCACTAGAAATATCTACAGTTACATGCTCTGTAAAGGAAAGTGGACCTCAAAAACATCTCCCCCTGTGCCACCTCATGTCTCATGCACTTAATGAAGACTACTCTACCTTTTATGAGTAAGGAAGCATATGTTTCATTACCAGTGAATGCTATGTTTTTGTTCAGAGCAACAAGTTGCCGTAAGGATCTGTAGGATTTCATTTCCATGTTGCTTCAAATGTTTGCTCACGCATTGTTCAAAAGGAAATGGGGATTTCCAGGTATAAAGATACTTATTACAATAAAGAAGACTACTTGTAATGCCTCAGTGTGTTTGTTACCTGGACAAAATTCATCCATGGCTTTGAAAAGCCATTTAAGCCTAAAGACTAATAGGGCTCTGGAGGCCAAAAATAAATTGATGGTAGAAAGTTTGCCAGAGAAGTCAGTGGAAAACAGAAACAGTGCTAAGGCTGAAAAAAACATATTCTCAAGTCTAATTTTTCCAGATCCTTGGTGCCACAAACATGACAAATTAGACATTAGCTCTTCCCTCACAAGAAATTTAATTGAGTTCTACGACTCCATATTCCCTTCTCAGACATGGTTTCGATTGCTTGCTCATACTGCAAGTATGCCAACTTACTCCCAGGCTCTTTTTGGAAACAAACTAACTCCACCCAGGGTAAAATCTGAATTACAGAGATACCCTTTGGGAGTTTCCCTCACAAGGGAGAATGGAGGTGCTAAAGTTAGGACCAGGTTGCTGTGCTCCAGTCTTTTAGTACTATTCAATCAGGCCTTGAATCATCAAATAATGACATGCTCAAGATTCACAACTGGCTCCCTTCTCATTGATTGGTGCTTTTTAGGCTGAAAAAGTCCCAAACCAAACAGAGAATTACGATGTCTTTGGGCCACAGAAACCTCATATAGATCCTAAAGGAAATGCAAATCAACAGATTCCCAGCAGGAATGTCTGCTCCAGAGGAAAAAAACAGTTTGGAAACCAGAGATTGTTTGGGCAATGCCTTCAACTGTGAAGTCATAGCACGATGTGCGTGTCCACAAACTAATTTCACTCTTCCCTGTAATTATCACACTGCTAAAATTTGGCATCTCATATTAGATTCTAGCTTTCTGAATCCAGAAGTTTCATTTTGCTTTTTGAAAGGAAGTTCTGAAAAGTTATAGCGGCAAATGAAAGAAGAGCTTTAACAAGCCCACATTCTGCTCATGTTAGAATTATCAGTGGAAAAGGGCTTAAAATCTTTTTATAGAGAAATTAAAGATTAAAACTCTTAAATAATTAAAATCTTTAGATATTTTTGTAGAAAGTGGAAGTAACTCCGAAAAACAAACCACTTGAAGTTTTCAGGCAAGAAAAACAGCCCCCTTCTTATTTGCTCTGTGGGGCAGCTGCCCAAGAGGTATACATGGCAAGTGGCTCTTCACAGGACTCTCTAATACTGGCAGTAGTAGAGGTCAGATCTCAGCTGTGGGATGTCTCCAGTCTGCCCAAAAGTTATGGCAGCCTTATTTGGTTTCATGTGTAGAACTGACTTCACCATTGCTGTGCATGCCTTTAACCTGGCTGTTTGTGCAGGAGAAAACATTAGATGGTGTGGGCATTGCTTACTTCCTGCACAGCTGTTCTATGTCTCTCCAATGGAAAGTAGCCAAACTGAAACAACCCTTGTTGTAGACTGTGCCAACAGGATGCAAGTGCTCACAAGTTTGTATTTTTCTGCACGGAATTGATGTATGTCAACATTACTGTAAAGGAATATGGCTCAGCACCTGCCATGGGCACAAACATGTTAATCAACAGACCCCAAGAGCTCTGAGTACAATAGCCACGCAGAATAGAGTCCTGTGGTCTCCCAAAAGATTTCTTCCTCCCTTTTAACCCTGAGTGATGGAAGCCATCAGGGGGATCCCCAGAAGTACCAGTGTGAAAAGGCAGACTGCTCGGACAGAGTCCATAGAGACTTTACCTCACTATTTTGGAGTAAATAAGAATAAGTAAGAGTCCAATTATTGACTTTCCCAAGGCCTGTCTCTCTTGAACAAGACAAGTCAATGCTTTAGGGATATGATTATATTTAGCTGATTTTAAAATAAATAAATAAATAAATATTTTAAGTATTTTCCGTAGTATGTTTCATATGTTAAGTATATACTGCTAAAAACTGAACTGGGCGTTTGATTTGGGGCACAGAGAAGACATCTGAAAAATGCTGACTGTTATGTCCAAGCTGTGGCCACATCACCACCCAGCTCTAACTATAACTATTTGATCCTGTGAGGGGTATAGCATAGATCCTCTCCTCTCAAAACAGTATCCCAAAGCGGATCTTTAATATGTCTGAGTGAAGGCTATTACTGATGGTACTCCCATGTTGCTACTTGGCGAAATAGATTGTGGTACCCTTCTCCTTCACCCACCCACGCTGTGAGAAAAAGAATGCATGAAAAACAAAACTACATATGTAGTAATGGGAAGTAAAGGAGGGGGAGGTTAGAAGGGAGAAAATACAGTTTTTTTGACAGCTCATTTAGCCAAGGACATCAGGTAAACATAATCACACACAAAGAATCACACAAAATCTAGTCCAACCCCCTGCTAAACCAGGCACCCTACAGAAGGTCATATGGGTTGTCCGGATATGTCTTGAATATCTCCTGATAAGGAGACTCCACACGGACACAGATTTTGAACATCACATAGACTTGTTCAGAGTAGGAGGAAGTCAGATTGTCTGACCCAATAACTTTGCATGGGTTGTTACTTCTCTGGTTATTAACTACTAAATCAGTAAATTGTTAGCATATCTGAATATGAACGCAACAAGCTTTACTTGCTCATCCAGTTACTGGTGTGCATGCTTTGACATCAGATTCATCAGGGAAGAGGATCTGAACCAGGAACTCCTATAAAAAATTGTTCTTTGAAATCAGATTAGCCAGTCAGAAATGCCAAGTGATAAGAGAAGACTTTCCTTTACAGACTTCCTTCAGCAGTTCTAAGCCAAGGATATCAGGAGGACACAAGACTTCATACCCACCCAAACAGATAAAAAATGCTGGTCCTCACCTCACAAAACATACAGCTGCAGCTTCACTGTGGCAAGTTATGGAATATAATTAGAGATGGATTACAACCAAATAGTTTCTTTCCTAAAAATAACTAAGCAGTTCTCCTTTCTTTCACTCTTTTGAACTTCCATGATAGATCTCAGACTCAACATCTTTTTTTCCCATCTGTTAATGTTATGCAACTTTAGAAGCTGCAGGTATCCAGCCTTTTCCCAGCTGAAGAGAGAATTATTCAGCCTGAGAATTTTTGTACTTTTTCTACCTTTCTCTAAAAAATTTCCCATCTGATGGTCTTCAGACCATCACAATTACAAAAAGTTTAGTTACATTTTCAAACTGCTCATTACATAGCAAAAAATGTGATGACAGTCCTTCCAAAGTGTAGGATACTTTTAGTACAGATATCATGTCAAAATGTCTAGCATCTATAAAACTAGATGAGCAGTATTCCAAAAAGTATTTTACAGAAGGGATTTTACACACATTCTTGCTTACATTGGTCTAGAACAGCCTGTCATTCAAACCAAAATGAAGGCAGACATCACGTGCAGGACTAAAAAAAGCCTAGAGATCCAAAAGCATGTAACTGAGTCTCTTGTATCCAGCAATTGGATTTAAAGCTTCCTGTTCCCTCTCTATTAAGTATGGAGAGAGGTGCCGCCAGGAAGCCATTTGTCTCACTTAGAAGCTGACTGGAACATGCTGTATAGCTATAGCTGCAGTCACTATTTCTGTAGCAAACACCACTGCAACAGCATTCAGAAGTAACTTCTGATACCCAATCCAGGAAACTCAGCGTCATTTCTTTGACTTGATCAATTTTAACGTAAAAGAAAATCTCATTACACTGCTGGAAAATGGAGCTAAGCTCTGTACATCCAGTATTTCCACACACAAGTTGTAGTTAGGGTTCTGATCTGTCATCTGTGTGGTTGGGCATTAGCCACAAGTATGATGTTTTCTGTCAATATTTGTTCAAGTCTGGAAATAAGTCGATTGCCTACCTTCTGCAAAGGTTTGCGTGTTAGATTTGCTGTTATCAGATCACAGAGGGTGTAACACAAATTTAACTACATCCATTTCAAAGTGCTAAGGCTCCTTTCTCACCCTGATGGTTTACCACAGACTTGCCATAGGAATATCATCTCAGAAACAGGGATGTGGTTGACATAAGATAGATGATAATGGGAAGAAAAAATTTTACATTTACTTATCTAGATGTAATATATAAATTGATAGTCAAAGGATATCCCAGATGTAAAATAAAAAATGGCTGTTTGAGTAAATAGCAATTAACTTTACAAAATAAAGAAAAGCCCTCCAAAGGGAATGCGAAGAAAAAATAAGTCAGGACTCTCTCATTTTCATAAACATCTGAAAGGACTGGTAGAATAATGTAAATAAGATGTTTAATTCACACCCCTTATATCCAATGGACACATTTTCTACTCTCTCTACAAATTTTTTTACAGCAGTGGTTCCTACTTGAAAATGAACAGAACTTTAAGGGAAAAGAGTTGCAGGGGTGAACAGAGGATAACAATCTTTTCTACAATGTCCCAGAAACAACCTAAAGCACATACCTTAACCAGCTGTCACGAAAACCAAGATCATGTTGAGGCCACTAAAGCAGCATCTTCCAGTCAATGGGAGAGTATAGGCTTCTGTGAGGTACCTTGTTCAGTGTTTCTCAGACAAATGGTGGAGTTCCCTGGCTTCAAAGAAAACAACAGTTAGTATCCTAAAGCAAAAACCATATATTCCACTACTGGGGCAAATAGTTGCTTGGACTTGACTATGAACACTTACTCTTTTAAATCTATAAAGTGGTCTGAGCCTACATGCTTCCTCAAGCAAACTGTGCTCCAATTCCAAGCAAAAGAATTTGTTGGAGTTACAAGGACACTGAAATGTCACACTCGAAAAGAGCAGCAGGTGAAGACATGCAAGTTCCAGGTGGAAGAAGAAGTTCATTTTTAATTGACTTAAAAACATATAATCATCATATAATCATTGGATGGCCTGGGTTGAAAAGAACCACAATGATCATCTAGTTTCAACCCCCCTGTTATGTGCAGGACCGATAACCACCGGACCAGGCTGCCCAGAGCCACATCCAGCCTGGCCTTGAATGCCTCCAGGGATGGGGCATCCACAGCCTCCTTCGGAAACCTGTTCCAGTGTGTCAGTGTGAGAAAAACTTCCTCCTAATATCTAACCTAAACCTCCCCTGTCTCAGTCAAAAAACATTCCCTCTTGTCCTATCAACAAGCACTACAGCTAGAACTATGCATAGTGGGCACTTGGAGAAACACATGTATGTGATTGTCCAACATTAATATAACATTGAATATTTAAAAAAAAAAAAAATTAAAAAAAAAATTAAAATATATGTTTCAAAATGACCAGGTGAAAGGGGTAGAGGACTGGGAAAATTTTGCAAGTCTAGAAGGGAAGAATTGGGAAGAATTAGTACTATAATCTTTGTTCCTGCATTGTATTTTTATATATTCCCTTAGGGTTTTTTGGTTTTTTTTCAGTTTAATGTTAACATTAAAAGTTTCTTTCACAATTTATTTCCCTTAACTTTCTCCTCAAATGAATTTATTTCATACTAAGCTATATTTCTGTTTCTGCTTCGCATACCCATTTTATTTCTCCACATTTCTTTCTTTTAAAATGAATGAATTTCTGCTTTCTAATTTAGTTTAAGCCAAGTAAGTTTCTGCTTGATGTTTTCTCAATTAATGACAATTGCTTCTCATTTTCCTATATACGTAACATTTTCTTTTAATAATCCTCTGGCTTGCTTTCTTTTGATATACATATACCTACAACAAGTCTTTTATTATGCTGTTTATGGATTTCATATAGGTGTACTCTGCTTTTATACATGTGTACTCAGTTTTCATACCTTTCTTATGTTCTTTTCAAAAGAAAAGTACTTCTCTCTTTACATTTCCACACACCCCTAACATTTTTATTGGTCAGATAAGAGAATATGAGCTCTATTTGCTAATGTGTTAGTATACAAAAAAGTAGAGTAAATGAGTTTGCTTTTGTTTTATTAGCTATTAAAATGGTTTAAATGCTTTCTGGAGAACAGAATGCAGTGCAAGATGTTAGGCCTATGTATGCTATCAAATATAACTCTATTGGGATGTAAAGTATGCAGAGACATAGGAACCTATTTTGACACCTTTATTCTGTTTATGGCACCTACCACATCTCATCATAATTACCTATGAAGTGTCCATGATACCATGGCATAATATTTCTTCTAGTTTACCTATAATTCTAACATGCAAGTGACCAAAAATCGGCTTATTCCCAAAAATCAGGTGCAGTATCTATAGCTAGTAGGCAGTATAACTTCTGTCTTTTCAGAGATCTAGAAAATTATACTGGCTGTGCTAAAATCCTTGGTCCAATGTCAGCATCTCAGCAAAAACAACTCTTCAGTTGTTCTGTTCTGTTGTGCCTTTTTTTTTCCTTTCCTGCTACTAATCCTGCTTCTCTGCACAGTGAAGACAGAAATACAGCACAGCCAGGAATCCTTTAAAAAATCCTTTAAAAGGTAAAGCTGTTTTATGGAATAGCTTTGGGTTATCTGAATTTTTTTGGGAAATGATGGCTAGGAGTATCTAATATTGAAACACAGACTTCAGACATAGTTAAACTACGTGTGTTCATCTGTTATGTTTAATGCATCTTTTCATTCTATTGGAGTCCTGTTTGGGCAAGTGTAATTACAGTAAATTTCCAAAGGGAAGAAACGCTTGGAGATGCTCTGCTTTCTCCCAGAGACCCACCACTCAGCTACATATATACAAGACTAAGGAGGATAGAGGCGTGAGCTGATATAGAGCAGGAACTGTTCTCTTAAAACTCAAACTGATATAGCTTTATTTCTGGAAGCAAATGAGAGAACAAGAATCCCATATGGTTAATTGGTGACCTCTGACTATATCTCTGTGTACAGGTGGAGGTGAATTACTTCTTTATAAATCATTAACATAATTTGTGTTTACCATCATGTGGTATTATGACAGCTGAATGGTCACTAGTGAACAAAGTCACTATGTCTCAAAGAGATGAGGGCAGGATTTGACTCAAATTTAGCTGTGCTAAAACTGTCAAGATATGAAGCCCAGAAATGTTTCAGATGAGATTATTCTATGCTCCAAATCTCATCTTCACTCCCGCATAGAATATTAGTTGGGAACTAGTGATGCATGTGGAACTGTCAAATCTGCTTTCAAGCGCATTACTGAAAAAAAAAGGCAAAAATACCAGTCACTATCAAGAGTACCTTGGATGCTGCCATCTGTTGATGTGGCTGTTGAAGTAGCAATAAACTGTAACTACAAACTGAGAGTCTCTTTCATCACAACAGTACAGTGAATACATGTTGAATTGAGGTTCATGAGGTCCTATCGCCTCATTCATTGAAGAACTGTTTCTACAGAGTCTTGTCTAGCTCAGGTCTGTCTCTAGAGAGAGAAAAGAAGTAGAAATATTAGCTATAGATGACTGACTGAACACATATAACTGGAGGGTAAAGAGGTTTAAAACGCAACTCCTTTCCCTCATTGACCCAGCCCCAGCCTTAACAGTCACATCTCAGAGGTAAATGTTTAGTGGGGGCAGATGTTTTTCCTGCAGGGTATTCTCATTTTGCACGCAGTTTCATGAGTTTGTCCTTTTATGAGGGTCTTGTGCAATGCTGCAAGCCTGGCAGAACAGGCTGTGGCAGGGTGTTTTGGCATTTCAGCCTTGCACTTGCTCCTTCCAGTCAAAGACACGTCTCTAAGAGAACAGGTGTATAGTGGCTGAGCAGATCGGCTGATTTCACACAAATGTCCATTTTCATTGGTCCTGGATAAACATCTGTGGTAATTCTTTGCTAATATTTACTTACAGAATTCTCTGTTACAGGGAACAGCTGCACTATATATCCCGCTTCAATGCATTCTGGTATTTGCATGTATTTTCAAGACCGCTATCTAGTTTCCTTGTAGACTTTTACCTGCCTGTCATCCACAGAACTACTTTGATGTCTGTTGTTTTGTTCCTTGGTTGCAAGACCTTTCTGGAAGACAGGAATCTTTTGCTTTTACATGTCTAGCACAATAGCCTTTTCTTGACTGGTAACTATTCATTAATAGGAAGGACAGCAGTTCATCTGCTCTGTACATGTTCAACTCTTTGTACCTCCTTCCACAAGATGGGCAGTCACTCAGCTCCTTCCTCTCCTGTATTTCTCCATTCATTATCACTGTAGATAATGAATTCTTTCCTGAATTCCCAACACTTCACTTCTATCAGACACATAATCTGAGCCATGCATTGTAAAATAACAAATCTTTGGTAGCCATAAACATACAACAAGCAGAGTCCAGCCTGTAACTAGAGGTAAGAGAAAAGAGCATGATCCAGACCCATACCTTCTCAGGCTTCTGGAAGATGTAAATCATGATTCCAATGCTAATTTTCTGGGCTGAATTTAAATTACCACAGCAGAGGGCAGAGAACCATACTTTTGTATCTCTTCTAAAGGCTAACTGTATGGACAAAATACTCCTCTGTTACAGCACTTCACAGATCAGACTTGTAACTTAAATAAATCACTTAGAGCTAGATTTATGTTAGTAGAAGTGAGACAGCTGACAGTATTTGAAAATTTGTCTCTATTTTTTGTAACAATAAAGAAATTTTCTAGGCAAGTCCTTCCAGATAATGGTTTCCTAAGATATCTGATGTAAACATTTGTTATGGAAGCTCTTCTTGTCAAATTTTGGAGTTTTAGGGACAGTTTATACCTGAAGAGCATTACTAAATTGCAAGACCATCACATTTAAAGATTCTGGCTGAAATTTACTTTTCATGGATGGACTGCAAGAAATACTCTGCTACAATCCTGGCTTAGCCTTAAATGTTTGGAAACGTGAGACCAAAATCTAGCAAAAATTTTGCTCTGTAACCTTATTCAGGTGTCTGATGTGACTGCCAGTTTAGGGAGGTCATATATTAGAAATCCAGGTCTTTTATAGCTAGGTATAGACATCCACTGAATCTGGGTTCAAGGAAGGAGTTCCCATTCATCCTCCAGCACTGTAATTCTTTGAATGGTTTAAAAATAGTCTGATATAATAATTTCTCAACAGAGCCAGAGGGCCCAATTAGGCAGAAAAAGCCAATGTTAGTTGGTCCAAGGCAATGCCTTCCCTGATACAGCTACTTAACGGTCAATCAAACAGCAGATGAAAACAGGAACTATAAGATTCCTGCAGAAAAAATAACTTCCATCACACCCATTCATATAATAGAACCACAGAGCAGGCTGGAAGTTGAAAACCCAGCCATGGGCTGGGCTGCCACTGACCAGATCAGCCTGCCCAGGGTCCCATCCAACCTGGCCTTCAGCACCTCCAGGAATGGGGCATCCACAGCCTCTATGGGCAGCCCGTGCCTCACAAGGGCAGAGAAGAGTGAGACAATCACCTCCCTTCTTCTGATACAGCCAAGGATACAGTCAGCCTTATCGGTTGCAAGCACCTACTACTGGTTTGTGTCCATCTTTTCATCCACCAGGACCTCCAAGTCTTTTTACTCAGGGCTGCTCTCAAGGAGTTCTCCCACTCTGTATACATATCCAGGATTGCTCCTACCAAGGTGCAACACCTTGCACAAGGCCCTGTTGAACCTCCCTTAGTTCATGTGGTCCTACTTCTCATCCTGTCCATGTCCCTCTGGATGGCATCCCTTCCTTCTACTATATCAACCATGCCACTGAGCTTGGTGTCATGAGTAAACTTGCTGTGGATATACTTGATCCCACTGTCTAGGTCATGTGGGACCACGTCAAAGGCCTTACACAAGTCCAAGTATATGACATCAGTTGCTTTTCCTCAGGGAAGTGCAGGGAGAGTGGCTTAGCAACCACACTGGCCAGTTCCTTCAGGACCCTGTCTCCCACAGGCTTGTACTCATCCAGACTCATAAACAGATCTTGTATTTGCTCTGCTCTTGATTTTGCTCCACTGACCTCCACCTAGAAGTCTGGGGATATGACAGGCACGGGAAGTGTGACCGCCAGTGAAAACATGCTCAATACACTTCATAATCCAGATCTTAACCTGACTTAGCATTTTGGATCAAAATAGAGTCAGATTTCCTGAGGGAAAGGTGTTGATCTGCAAGTGAATATAATTATGGAAAGAACATGGGGTATGAGCAGTAGCAAGCCATATTTCCACGGATTCTGTTTATTTCTTGCCACTGCTGTACCACTTCATAGCTATGAGCTAGAACATCTCCTTTCAGGTGTGTTGCTCCCTGGTTAGTCAGTCAGGAAAGAAGCTCAGACTGATGATATTCTAGGTCACTTCCAACTACCTCTGACAGAGACAAAATCATTTGTCTCTTGTGTTGCATAAAAGAAATAAAATGTATATTGGTATGCTCAGCATGTACACTGACTCTCATATTCTGCACAGTGTACTATATATTCCTTATAGGTCCACAGCACACAACCAGGAATAAAAGATTCTTCTATTTGCATCGCATTAACCAGGAAACCCTTTCAGATAAAAGCCCGTCACATAAAACTGCACAATCTTAAGAGAAACAAATGAATTTAACCATGTAATATTAGACACCAGTGAAATTTCGGTTGAATAAGAATTCCAGATTTAGGACCTCCATGGTTATGGGCTATCTGGGTACTATCAAGAGAAAGCCTGGTATTTATTTTGGGTAAAATGAAGTAGGACATTTGTACTTTATTCTGCCACAACCTGACAAATTTCCTTTCATCTATTTGTCTACACAGCACAGTTCTATAAATTAATTATTTATTGAAATAGCATTGAAAGTTTATAACTCAGAAATAACATATTAGTAATAAGGTATTACTAATAATACAATTAAATGAATCTGCAAATCTACATGTCTATATATAAATCTGAAACACTTACCTTAGAATTACAGAGATAATTGTCCTTTAATATATCAAAGCATTTTAGCTCTTTATAGGAAAGTTCTGGTCCAGTTCCAATCAGTTATTCATTCATGATTTGGATATTGATATTTCTTGATGATTCAAGATGGCCAACAGGTACACTGAAAAAAAACAGAACAGGCAACAAAATTATCCAGATAAACTGTAAAAGATAGCTAAAATAAAGACCAGAACATATAAATTATTTGAGCAGTAGTCTGGGGGTCGGTAAAGGAATCTGCAATTGCAGTGGGAATCAGGTACCACAAACCAGCCAGGAAAGTGGTGTACAGTTTGCTATAATTTCCAGTCAGCATGTTAGTAAAATAGCATCGTACCAAGCTCCATTCAGTTATTTCCCCTTTACCACAAAATATATTTGAGACTCTTATGCTTTCAAAGCACTATTGCACAGTCTTATGTATGCAAGCTGTCAGGAATGTACACTGCAGCTTCATCATCCTTATTAGAAAAATTACCAAATTAGACTTCAATCTGTAACTTCCAGTGGTTCTTATGATTACATTTCCTGCTGACAACAATAGTGTCAGAAATCACCATCAGCCTTACAGTTATCCTTAAATAACGCAGTCAAGGATATACTAATGAGACCCAAAGCACTGAGGACATGTGAAACAATTACCAGTAAGCTGGACAACTGCATGACTCTTTACATGCATTATGAATTGTGAAGGTAAGCCTTGGTATTTGTAGGTTAGGGTAGAGACACATGAAAAAAGAAAACATAATATCTTCATATCAGCTTGGCCCTCTTGGCTGCATTTTCAGAAGGTGCTATCTCAGCTCATTTTAACTAATGTTTCTGTACTCTTGAGAAACATTATGCCATATGCAAATCTCTTAAGATAAGCCATAGCTTAACATGCAACATTACTACTCTACCAGATACTTCCTTCCACTTCTTCTCCCTTCTCTCCCAAAATTCCCATGAGGGGCCATAGCAAAATTCTCAGGATGCCTGACAAAGCATGTTCTGAGGCAGTATTTCCATTAAGTATAGTTATTATTCTTCATAGAGTTGGGGACAAAATTAAACAAAATTAAAAAAAAAAAACAAAACCAACAACAAAAAAAACCAAGCAAACAGTCAAACAAAAAAAGCAGTGCTGCAAAGATCTTTATCTGGAGCAGATAAATTATACATTATCTAATGCACAGTACCACAATATTTCATTCATGGTTTGAATCAGCATGTGTCAAGGAGGCTGTAATAAAAGCAGTTTCAGACTTCCAGCATTTCATTAAAACAATAGAGTTCTCACACTACACTATCTGGATCTGAGATTTAGGACACTTTTTTCTTTTTTCTCTTCTCTTCTCTTCTCTTCTCTTCTCTTCTCTTCTCTTCTCTTCTCTTCTCTTCTCTTCTCTTCTCTTCTCTTCTCTTCTCTTCTCTTCTCTTCTCTTCCCTTTCTTTTCTTTCTTTCTTTTTTATTTATTTTTCAGGGAGTATCCCATGGAAGAGAGACTGAATTGTATACCCAGAGTATGGGCACTTAAAATCTTCATCATGCCAAAATTTCTTGCTTCCACCCATCTTTAGCACTTAACCTGCTACTCTGGGTTATCAAATGCTGAATTTTCTTAAGCAGTGGCCCAGACAGTGGCTAGGGCTTGATGTATATTTAAGATTTTAATGAGATTTTTCCTGGTTAATCTTACACATTGGAACTGTAAAGTGTAAAACATTTATTTACTTCTTAATTTGCAAGTCTGGCTCTGACCACATTTCTCTGGTGTCTCCCCTCTATCCCTTTATCTTCCAATACAAATCACCATCCCTTCAATGCCTCCAAATTTTAAGCTTCTGAACAAGAAACAAATTCTGCAAATCTGTTTTTATTTAACACACAACTCCTCCATCAACACCCTGTACTTTTGCAGCTAAGAGGTTAAGAAGGCTCATACTACAAGCCCACGGAATTTTTCTCTTGTTTCTCTCATGGAAAAGTAAGCTATCAAATTCTACTGCCAAGGCAGATCATCTCCCAGGACCACTAGGTTTATTTGGCAGTCAAATCATCTTTAGCCAAATCTCGACATCAGTCTTCTAGCAAACTGTTTTTAGTACCACTCAGCTGTGCAACTCTTCAATGGCTGATGAATGCATACTTCTTCAGCTCAACTCTTCCTTCAGAAAAATTAGACTGTGTTTCAGCAACGTTGTATTCATAACTGCCAGAACAGCTTATCAACAGATGGAGACAACTGTCTGCAATCGGGAATCTTTGAGTTAAGAAGGGACACTGGCTTAAAAGATATGCCCTAAATCAAATGTAAGTTGGTAACATGGAAAATAAATAAATAAATAAATAAAATAAAGCATGTAAGAATGTATGAGGGTTTCAGGGGGATTGGAGCTCCATGATCCTCGAGGTCCTTTCCAACCCAGGTCATTCAGTGATTCTGTGTGACTCTGTGGTGTAGTCTGAGTTATAGATGCACTCTGGTTCAGTAAAAATTATCACAATGATCTCTGATGGCTTTACATCTTTGAGCCTTGAAATGCATTAGGAGATGTTTTGAATATCAATGAAATACTGTGGCTCAAGTTTACTTCTATGCAGCTCCACAGAGCTCTGCTGAAGTGTTCTGAAAGTACACCAGCACAGAAGACCTGCGTTTCCAGGAGTCTTGAACTCAATCCAAAAACTGTAAGAAAAGAAAGTGCTCTCCACCCTTTTGCATGAATGATTCAGAGAAAACAAATGAGCATACAAAGGAGTTCCAAAACTGCAGGATCCACACCATAAAAGCAAACTTACTTCTCCTGTTTCTCTTCTGGTTGGCCAGAAAGAGAACACAGAGATGGACAGCTTCCCAAATTGCAGCTGTTTCAGAAAGCTATCTGAGTCTACCATGAAACATACAGCAATATTTTCTCTCTCTCTTTGGGGATAGTAGTAGACTTATTTTTCCTACTTGTAATGACAGAAAAAATGATTCCTCATTTTCTCTATCAAAAATGTAATTGCGTTGATAATGAGGGAAGACAACCCTCTGTGTCAATATTAATCTGAGATAAACATTATTAAGAAGTCTAATCCACTTTCAATTTCAAAAAAAAAAAGTCAGCCTCTTAGTAAAGTCTGCTCTGTAGTCTTTTTCATGAACTTCTAATAAATCCCACTGTAGACAAGCTAATAATAGTGTTGAGCTTAGTTTGAATCAACAATTAAAAACTTGCTTCCACAGAATTACTTTACTAGACATTAAAGTTCAGTTGTTTCAGCAATAAGCAATATCTGCTATTATTTCAGTCATGAAATTGAAACATATGCAAATGGTATATTTCAGTGAAGAAGTTAAATACATTCTAGCACGAACTATCCTTGTTCTATCACATACTATATCATAAAAAGATGGGAAAAGCACTGAAGACACATGAACAACTGCAAGATATGTCCCCAAAGCAAGCTGTGGGGCAATATAAACAAGAGGCTCTTCAATTCTGTACCTGTACAATGGCTCCACTCCACAAGCATGTATCAGAACTATACAAACACAGTAAGTCTTAAGATAACGTAATGCAGGACAAAAGTATCAGGAAGATTAAAAAAAAACAAAAAAATTCCACATATTTCTCCTTACCGAAATGATTACTAAATCAACAGACAGATGAGATATGGAAGAAAATCAAGAATTTGAAAACCTGGAGAATAAAATGAAAAGGTACATTTTTCCTCCGGGAAGTAAGTAATCTGTTATGAAAATTCAGTGACTTTGACATTATTTAAGGTATTTAGAAATGCTGCTGTTTCCGTTTTTTAGGGTGATCACAAATAGTTTGTAATTCATTCTTAATTTCCTAATTTGCATCTCACTAAGCCTCCCCATATCTCTGAAGTCTATGTGGGCTTCTCTCAGTTCACTTGATAATAATGCAGACTCTACCTCCATTATTTGGAAATATTAACAGCATTCATAAGAGCTGAAGTTATACTCTGTCAAAACCAGACAATGGAGATAGCCATCACTATCAGCTTACACCATTATATTCCTGCTTAAGACTGACAGTCACGTTGCCATCAATAAAGCTTTCCCGATTATAAGAATATAAAGAGCAGATTCATTTACTCATACATCTTTGTCAGGCATTTCAGGTCATGGGAAGCAAATTCACTCAGTGCTGTTCTGAAATACAAAATGTGAACACGGAACACCAGTTTTCATTTGCTTGCAGCAACAAATCAAAGCAGATAAGGATTTTCATAGTTTTCTGAACAATAAAATCCCAAACTAACTATAAAAAAGGTCAGTAGACAATTCACCCAATGACGTATTTGATGTTCAATACAGTGCAAGTCTAGCTGTTCACGTTTGACAGCATTTTTGTTTTATATCATACTTTGTCATTCCAAAATGATAAGCATGCTGACAGCTTGCCTTAGCAAAACATGAACACCAATTAGTCACCTCCATGATGCGTATTTGGAGAAAATATCAAAAAACCACAGACTATGATAAGTGACAACGTAGAGCCCAGAGAAATTAGGATTTCTCATGAGAAATTCCCTTCGACTTACTCAGACTCACTGGGGAAGTAGCATCTAAATGAATAAAGACTTCAGGCTATCTCAAGCCATAACGTGCTCTCTTTGTGCATATGCAGTATTACACAACCTACAATTACATGACTGGATCTCACAATTCTCCACAGGGTCTCTATTTCACTGAATGCACAGCATGAACCTGTAGTATGGAGGATGAACCTGAATGTGTGAATGTGATGGTTATCCACTGACCAACCTAACATTGCCTGGAGAAGATGACTCCTAAGAAATGAATGTGGCAAGCAGACATTGCCAGGCAGGAAGAGACTTAGTTTTAGACATACTGAAAAGATGGCACATGGCAAGATCCTCAGATATTTCTCACAACCCTGCAAAAATACGTAAGTGAAGCCAATAAAGCAAACCAAACAAGCCTACTGGCTCAATATTGTTGCTGACAATCCTGTGACGAATAGTGACAAATGCAGTCTCATTGTCTGAGACTCTGCTAACATCCTGCTGCCAAAATAAGCTATTAAGGAGGAAAAAGAAAGGAGGAATTTTTATGAGTGCAAAAGAACAGGTGTTTTACAGAAGGTATGAAGTGGGAAAAATTCAAAGGAAGAGGGAAACTTCGGCACTTTGGGAAGCAGTTGTGTAATTAATTGTATCAATAATGTATAAGTAAGTACATATAGTGGTAATGCTGTAGATGTACATATATATATATATATGTGTGTGTGTATATATATGTATATATATATATACATATATATACACACATACACATATAAATTAATATGGCCAGTTTTAACACCATGTGTTCCTACTAGTATTACAAACATATCAGAATGATGTCCACTAGTTCCAATATAAAGACTTCTTCAAGGTTGTGCATCACTACTGCTCCTTCCAGGGTTTTGTGCTGCTCAGCTCAGACACTCCTTTCACCAACGTACATTTGTACTAGTCATTCTGCTAAGTTCTCTATTTCTGTTGAGACTGTAAACATTACCACCTGCTTCTAAAGACTGAGTTTTTTAATTTTTTGGACACAGCACTGGTCCAGTTTTCAGTGGTTTTCAGCACTGTCACTACAAGCATATAGTCCTATTCAGAGATATCATCTCAGATCCCAATGCTGCAGTGTCACTGATTCAGACAAAGATAAAATCACTTAGCTGCAACTTCATGTCCCTATTTAGTACTATAAATTTATCTTGGCTGTTGTTAGCAGTAGGATGTCTACAACATGCACCACTGCACAATGTAAACCTGTCCTCAAGAATGTGTGTACACATGCAGATTCTAGTCTATAAAATCAATTGCAAACATCAGTATGCACAGTTGTAATGTTTGTGTTTACAAGCTGAAGAGAGGATTAGGTGTTGATCCCCTCTGTACACAGAGATATCCTGGATGTTTGCAGGTGACATGACAACCTTACTGTCACTTGTTTTCATACTCCTCTTGATGCAGGATGCACATGTTTCTTCTACAGTCCCTTCTATTATTCAGTGCAGTGTAGGGATTTTTTGGTAAAGAATTAAATACAAAAGAAGAATATAGTCTGAAAGATTTCCTACTTAGTTTCCTTGTTGCACAGCTTAACATTGAAGTGACTGAATGAGGGAAATGCCGGAAAGAGCGAGGACGGGATGCTTGAATGTCATAAACTTCATTTGTGATATCAGCAAAAGATTTGTATCAAATTATAGTTATGATTCTTAACTGTACTTTCTTCATTTTCTGGACATTTTCTTCACAGTCAGACAGTGTGTGCAGAAATGCTGAGCATTCAACTACTGCCAAAAACAGTGCAAGCCACGCTACATGGTATGTAATACCAAATACTCTGAAAAAAATGTATTAAGTTGTCTTCAACCATGCACCCAAACTTAGTGGTACTACTGACCATACTTCAGTTGCATTTCCTCATCTGCCAGAATTTTGTATAAGTACACTTGGTAACAGCAATTTGTGAAGAAGTCAGTTGCTACAGTGATAGCATTTTAGAGACTTATTTAAGGAAATTGGTCATTCTGTTACCAGAGAATGGTGCGAATAGGAACCACTAAATAAGATCTGGTCCAGTACTGAATATTATGAAATTACAGCATTGCTGTTCATTAACAGGGAAGTGGAAATCACAGAGGTTCAGCTGTGCAAGAGTCTTCTGGAGAAGTTGTGTGCCATTACATAACTCGTATTTTATCAGAAAACTTAATTCTTGATCATAGTTCATTTGCCCAACAGAGAATAATCTGTTAGGCCAAATCTAAATTCTGGTATTGTCTGATTTTGAACAATTGCAATCGTAGACTATAGCTACATAAACCTAAAAGAACAATGTTGCTCGCATACTCTATCTCCTGTACTTCTGGACATATGGGAGGTAACATTAAAAAATGCCTGCATTAAAAACTGCATTCTGGACACCTTTGTGGAAACACTGCCATAAAAAATCATGGGCACTGAACAGTACCATGGATTCAGAGAACAACCCAAGCAGATAAATGAATCCTGATTTCAGAATACAAGCACACAAAAGGCACTAAGTCTTTGCAGAAAATAACCTTTTTCCCTGTCCTTTCCTGTTTTAAAGAAGCATTTCTGTATTTCATCATGCCTACTAGCATATCTTAACTCTGAACAAGAAACATAAACATTAAAGTTTTCTACAGAGGAAAACAGAACAGAATAGAACAAAACAGTTCTATTAGAAGGAACCTTCAAACTTCATCAAGTCCAATAGCCTGACCACAACAGGGCCAATCAAAAGTTCAAATGTATCACTGAGGACATTATCTAAATGCCTTTTGATCACTGACAGGCCCAGGGCATCAACCACCTGCCTTGCAAGCCTGTTCCAGTGTCTGACCACCTTCACAGTAAGTTAAGCTTTACTTAATGTCCAGTCAGAACCTCCCAGGCTCCTGAAAGACATTTCTCTCCATTTTCCATGCACTGTAGGAGACAAAAAAAGCAGGACAATTTTTATGAAAGCAAAAGCTAGAAGGAGAGTGGCTATGTCAAGAAGAGGAAGTTAATGGATACTAGAGGAAGAAGAAAAGTAAGGAAGACTGAAGAGCAGTATTATTAATTCAAAGTAGAGCTGATCAAAGAACTAGTTGGCAGAAGCAGCCAGTCACTAGAAGGGTTATTCTGCATGCAAAAATCCTGAGAGTGACAACCTGGGTTTATGAAAAAGGTCTGAAGAAAGAAATGGGCTAAAACAGTGCTGTTCAACTCCTGAGTGCATTATGACAAGAAAAGCACCTCTACTAGTTACTAGCAAGGTTACACTGGGAACTTGTGGTAATGTCACATTATTGTGCTAATGCTAACATTATTGTTCACTTGACCCAGCCAACATCAGTCACAGCATTTCAGACCTCTCCCAGGAAACAACATCTAGTTACTTTATGAGCATAGATCTATTTGAATTATACAGTATTTAAGTGTTTTTCCTTGAATACGAAGAACTAAAAAATACTCTTCCATGTTGCCTGTGTAAGTCTATTGAATGAATGGAGGTGAAATACAACCTAAAGAGGAAGTATTCATTTGAATAATTAGTAATACTACTAAATTAATTTATCACAAGTACTGGGAAATTATTTTCACAAGTCTCATATATTTTGATGCATTTCATTATAATTTCTGAAAAGTCTCAGTACCAGATAATGAAAGTTAACTTGGCAGGAAGACTAATCGAGGTAGTAATGGAGTGTGGGAATAATGTGATCTGTAACAAAAACACAGACATATGCAAATGCTTCTGATGGTGTCTTACAGGTCAAAATAATTAAATGTAAGTATAAATTTGTTTAGGCTTTACTTGTGGTGGCTTACAAAGGGAATAATCAGTAATGACAAGTCTGGGGCTTCGGAGAGGTCATAACACTTCCCTGAACATGCAGGAAATGTTAACCTGTGTATTTGAAACCGCAGCATAGCAACTGTTGATAGTAATTGATTTTTCAGTGGTAATGATTCACAAAGCATATTTTCCCTCTCACTATGATGTGTTACTCCATCAGAATCACTTAATAAACTTACGTTTGTTAGCCAGATGAGTTTATCTTATTTTTTTTCTTTCATCATGACTTTAATTATGCACCAGGTACCTCTGTTAAAATTTTTCTTTTCTCATCTTATAATAACTGAGATGATAACATTTGCCTTAATTTTGTACTGCATGTATTTCCATACATGCAAGTATTTTGTAGCCACCTTCTTTCCTCATTCAGATAATACTAAGGTTAATTCTACACTGATGTATGTGTCAGGGAAATTGCCAGAGGTACTAATGACTGAAAGTGACCAATTCTTTTCTTCAAAACTTCCAATTTCACTTAGTTATGTCACTTCTATTTGTAATTTTAAAATATTTGATAAAAATAGGATCATTTCTTGCTTTTCCATGACTTACCAAAAAAAAAAAAAAAGTGCCTTTTAATTCTCCCTTCTTAATAATAAAGTTAATTATTCAAATATAACTGCTCCCAAAGAGAGAATACAATAATGTATAATTTTTTTTCAGAAATAAAAGTGTGTTCAAAGGAATCTAAAATGGCCATTTTTTCCATTCCCTGCCCCACTATACTGTCAGTTACACTGATGCCATGCACAGACAGGTGTTAGTCTAATCTGCTCTTAAACAATATAAGTGATGGAAATCCAGGAGTCTTCTCAAACAACCTCTCAAACATGCGCTTCACCACATGCGTAAAAATAATTTATTTTCTCCATTGTCTAACCCAAAAGCCGCTCCTGGCTTTACACATTATTACGTCTTGTCCTGTTCTCAGTGAATATGGAAAACATCTTAGTACTTCCTTCTTTACAGGAACTGTTCAGTCAATCCCCCTTCTGAAAAACTGTTTATCTATGGCCCAGGGAAAGACATTCTAAAAGGTTAGTTCACCATAGTAACATATCTTTAAAACCATATTTTAACATATTCACAAAACCCTGTTCATTCTCTCATTGTTCCTAAAACACTGACCACTACAAAGGATATTCCTGTAAATTCATTTTTTTGTGTGTCTCTAGGTAAAGCAATAATCAAAAATGCATCTAGTTTGATTGTAAAATGAATACATATTTTTAACTCTAAAAATCAATCTAATTTATTATGGTGAGATCATGTTCACAAAGAGAAGGAACTGCTAAACTAGCAATAAAATTGCACATGTGAGAAGGAATCTTCAAGAAAGGATTTATACTACCAGCTCTCCAAAGCTGAAGGATTTTCACTATGTCATCCTGTAGATAAATGTCCTTAAATGGCTTTTGTTCTTTCCCATTTTCACAGGCAAAGTAGCTACAAAGTAGCTACTCATGAAAAATTTGTGTCAGATAGAACTTTAATTTTTTTGAGAAGTTGCCATCTTTAACTATAAGGAGGAAAAATATAAAACTGTGGAGTTCCAGGGTTCTGCTTAAATGTGACTCAGAAGTCCCCTAGATTACATTTACCTTACAATATTAACACATTTGGAGGACTAAGGCTGAGCAAAAATTTTTCCTGTTCACCTTTTGACATTTCATCTGCAAGACTTGTAGAAAGAAGACTCCTCCTAGAGTGCAAATACAGTAGGGAAGTCAGAGCATCCTCTATTTACCTGTGCACCTGCAAAGGAAAAGTAAAACGTCTGAAGCCCCACCTTTTAAGGACGTTGTGAAGCAATCTGGGAGCCGAGCCAAAACTTGCTCTCTCACTATATAAAACTCAGGAGCAGACCAGTACTTTCTCAGAGCAGGTTGTTCGGTAGTTTCTACCGGACTTCCAGAAGATGGGCACAGGTAGTGGGACACGAATACCTCTATGGATATCAATACTAGCACTTGCCTACATACAGATCAAAGGTAGGAGGATTTACTTGCTTGGCATTTTTACAGTTTTAAAGAATTTATGACCTGTTTCAGAGTTTGAAACCTTCTTCTTGGCTTTGAGGAACTAATGTATGCCTTTATGCAAAATTTTCTTCTCTGTTACAAATACTTTCCTTCCTAAAAAGGGGAAAATAAATGTCTTCAATGTTCATATTCTAGTTCATGTTCTTAACACATTTGAAATCTGGAATAATTCATACTTTTACCACTGTACCTCAAGACTGGCATTTAACTTTTGATGTGAGTCTCTGAAAGTATATCTTTTATAAATGCACAAAACAATAGGTGCAAAAACACATTTAAGACAGAACAAACTAGCAGAATCTGTTTGCATTCTCAAATACTTTTTTGTTGTTGTTTTATCAGGATTTTTCTTGAAAAATGTTGTATGTTATATTTTAAATGTCATTTATCCTTAAGCATGAGATTATACAAAAGCTTAGAGCAATTGTTTGTTTCAGGGTGTGAAAACAAATAGATTTGCCTTAAATATTATAAAAAGGCACTTAATACTTAGAGATGGGTAGAAATCTGTTTTATTCATATTCCACCTGTCAGTTTCCTTTAAAGATTAAGGTGAGAACAGTGTTAGTTTTTAGTGTGTTTCAGTTTCAGACATAAATCTTAGTGAATTTCTTTATATTTTTCTTGCATCAGATAATTCCACACTAACTTATGTTAAAAAAGTATTGCTAAGAATAGCTTATCAGAAGGCTACCTGTAGTATTACCATACAACGCAATGGAAATGGGAAACAGGGAAGCATGTGGCACTGGGCAGAGTGTTGGGCCATACTAGGCATCTAAAAAGAAGGAAAAGTACTCTGAGGATAGGGAATGGAGGAGAGGAACCCAGAACCACTCCAAAAGGGATACAACACATCTTTCCGATCCTAGATGCAGATTCCTATCCAATGCAAGAAAGGAAGAATTTATGGAGCTCCCTTCAGCTCTAATTTCAGTATTAGCCCCTCTAGTGGTGCTACCCATGGACTGCCCTGCTGTGGGACATAGCAAACACTCAGCCTGGCCTGCCTTTGTAGTTTTCTACAGCTACCATGGCCTCCCCTGCAACCTGCCCTGTATCTGACAAACTCTCAGCAAGTTGAAATGCCTCTTGGGTCCTACAGATTTTGTGTGTATCCCTACTTTGAAGCTGAAGGGGAATGGACTGAAAAACAATTTCACTGGTAGAAAGAGAGTGCTTTGATCGGGGTCTTATTTCTTTCTGTATAGCTGGTGGGTTTATTTTTCTTCTGCTGCTTATTATAAAACAGTAAAATAAGTAGTAACTTTGGCTTTCAGTAAGAGAAGAGAGATTGCTCCTCCACTTCAAAAATGAGTCCTGTAAAAATCTGAACTATTTTTAAAGCCCCTTAGATAGACAAAGGATTTTACTTATGACTAAAGGGCATAACAATCATAAAATAGAAAATTAAGTCATTTATTGGAAAAACGTAACAAAATATTGAGGAGATATTACAACAATTAATTGCATATGAATCTGCTCATATTCTCACTAGCACATTTTCAATAGCTTCCTTGAAGTAGTGCTTCATTAGCCTGCAGAAAATAATAGTTTGAGGAGTGGTATAGGGCCATCATGGAACACAAGCCCTGATGTAAGTTTGGCTCCTAGCACACAAACATAACTGCCAGTTTTTATACACTGATTCATTCAAGTTTAAAGAAATGTAGTTGGGAAAGAAAAAAAAAAGGAACTAATGTAAATTAAACATTAACACTTTCTTTTTTCACTCTCCTTGGTGCAGCTCAAGCTCAGGGCAATGAGCAAGAATCACAATCGAGCTATGACTCTCCACCATTCCTGCAGAGAAAAAACAGTGAGTATTTTTATGCTGGGATATTTCTAACATTTTATCCCAAGTTTAAATGATAAAAATCCAGATTCACAGACTGGGCCTAGAATAGCTTAAACCCACTTTACCTTTACAAATAAATGAGCAAACATAAATAAATAAATCAAATAGAGAGAGAGAAAAATATATATGTCTACAAAATATCCAAGTCTCAGCAGTTACCGGGTGAACTAACTTCTTCTGAGATCTACCCAGTAGATCTGGTCAACTGACGTGATACAGTTATCTAATCTTTAACTTCATGAAAGGTACATACTTTCTATCAAAAAGTGTATTTTCAGAAGGGGGTGTGTATACATATATATCACCAAGGTATTTGATAAAAGGTAATAAAAGATACATTTTTTAATGCTGTGTCAATATGATCGCATCACTCACAAGTGAGAATAACAGAACTGTAGCTACCTTAAAGATTAGAATGATTAAACACTAAATCATCATGTATGCGAAATGGTTTTATGACACATACTGGAACACAGTAACAGTACACAGCAAAATAAGGGTGAAAAGATAAAATGCCAACTGGCGATGACGCTGCAGTAATTAACCATTTAGCCTGCACTGCTATTGGCAATTTGTGAAATCATTAGCTGGGAATTAAAAACATACTGAACACAAATTGGAAGTATATTTCAAATTATTTCATAAGAGTGCATTTAGTTACTGGAATAGATTATCAAATAAGGTAGTATATGTGCTTTCCCTTAAAATCCTTACAACAAGACTGAATGCCTTTCTAAAATCATGGATTTCTCCTACTGCTGTTTTAGTCTAAACAGATAAGTAAGCTACTGATATTCCACAGCCTACAATTTGAAAGTTATTCTGTTCTACAATTTTAATCTGTCAAGGGAGAAACTGCAGCAAATCCTCAAACTTTAACGTCAAGAAAATATATAGTAGATTCTCTGTTCTCCTTTGTTGCTGGAGCTATAGAGAAAACATTGGATTTGGACATAAAAAAAAAATTAAGGCAGGATCCTACGAATGGAAGTCTTTGCAAGAAGAGCAAATTATTAAAGCTTTAAAGAATTTAAACAGCTTTTCTTTTAGAAACAAAGGAAAATAAAAAATCAAAACCTTTTCACAGAGGGTTGTGCAAAGTTGCATCCTCACCAGAGAGAAAGAGACTAGGTTCAAAAAAAAAAAAAAAAAAAAAAAAAAAAAAAAGCTGTTGTTTCTCATCCTCTAAGGTTCTTCAGTAGCCTTTTGCTTCTAAGTGGACTGAAAGGTGAAGGCTCAGATACAGACATTAGCGTGGCCATTTCTCCACTACTATTACAACACAGCAATCTAAGGATTACACCACTGTCTTTGAGCTCAGATCGGCAAGGCCAGCATTAGATGAGAGTCTTGAACGAATAATGGAAATAAGAACTACAGCCAAAGACCACTGTCTTTGAGATTCGGTTGCTAGTAAAACACATGGAAAGACAGAATACAAAGGACCACACAAAAAGCAACAATAAAACCTTGTGGAAATTCTCAGTAGGGTGTGAGTAGTACTAGAAAATGTTATACCACTAAACATCTTAAGCAATCTCTAGCTGTTTTTCAGGATTTCTCACAAGATTATACTTGACCATCTTTTTTGTCCTAGATCTTTCACCAGTTTCCAAATCCAATGGAGTGACGATCATCCCACCTCTTCCAAACACACTGAAAGTAAAGGGTGAGTGCAACAAATGTCATGGTTCAGATATGTGTGTATTAGTACCACACAAAACCTGGATTGAACTAAACAGATTCATAAAATTTATAAAATCCTTCAACCTGATAAAATAAAACAGAAACCAGAAAAATAATCAAATAATAGGGATAATCTACAAGCAGTGTGACCTCCAGCCTATATTTTGTTAATATGACGGAACCGGGGAAAAATATTATATATGAAATACTGGGATAAATCATACGTGCTTTTTCCAGGAAAGAAAGTTAAATGTGTTCAAAACATTGGTGAGATGTCTCACCTAAAGAACTCAATGGAGGGTATCTACAGCAAACTGCAGGAAATTCTTATGGCTCATTTTGAATCCACAGCTGGCAACCCCTCTCACAATGGCCGTGTATGCAGCACATGGGGTAACTTCCACTTCAAGAACTTTGATGGGGACATCTTTTACTTCCCTGGGGTCTGCAATTACATCTTCGCATCCAACTGCAAATCTCCCTATGAGGACTTCAATATCCAGATTAGGCGTACCATGGTGGAAAATGCTACTGTGATCACTCACGTCATCATGAGGCTGGAAGGAGCAGTGGTTGAACTGACCCGCACCTCTGTCCTAGTCAATAGCAAACAGTATGTTCACATCTTCTACTATGAACTGAAATTGTTGGGACTGCTTTCACTCCCAGAAGGCTCATTGAGCAAGCATCCCTTTTTTTCATCTGATCTGATACTGCTCCCAGACAGCTGAAGGGCTCTGGTCCTTCCTGAGGCACCAACAAAAAAAAGAGTGCCTGACAGTGAGCTACATGAAACTTCTGCAGATTATCCTTGTGTGCATTTTGTTTAGAGGAGCTATATATTCAATGGATATTCTGTCCCTACTCCCGCTGAATTATGGTGATCTCTTCCCAGGATTCAGATGCCCTACAGCCATATGGGAGTCTTGATAGAGAGAAGCAACAGCTATCTGAAAGTTGCTGCCAAATTAGGACTGACCTTCCTTTGGAATGAAGAGGATGCCCTCCTGGTAAGAAAATATCCAAAATGTGACTGAAAGCCTGTAGTTAGAAGATATTCCATTTAAATTTTTGCAATTTAAAATAGTCAAGCAGACATTAATTCTTTGCGAATTTGTACCTATATTTAGTATGGATACAAATCTATATTACAGCCTTTCCCTGGTTTTTCTATTTTTCCCACTGGGAATCAATATATAACCGCATTACAGTGTTCCTACATCATGCTGGAATACCAGATTCTAGACTTGGCAGTACTCAGATCTTCACTGTCCTAGGTCTAGACAAAGATGAAGTTTTTCTTCATGATCATTGACCTTCCACATCCTACAGTGTGCACCAGCATACCCATGTCAAATTCTGACTACATGAGGACAGTGTTTATAACCATCAGGGTTGACATTACTGTGAACCTAAACTTGCTTTCCTCACTTCTTTTAGGTGGAACTAGATAAGAAATATGCCAACCAAACTTGTGGACTCTGTGGGGACTTCAATGGAATTCCAACTAACAACGAGTTTATTTCACAAAGTAAGTAATAAAAAGCATTATTATGTCTTGGAACTTTTTTTCTCATTTTAGCAGTACAGGACACAGGTTATATTAACTGCAAAACTAATGATACATCTTCTAGTTGATATTTTTATGATGTCAGTTTTAACATTTAATAGAGTCACAGCTTTCAGATATATTCAGGTGTTTCCACAGCTGTTAGATCTTTCAAAACTACGTAACTTTCCACTTTTTTTTTTTTTTTTCAGTTGCTACGTCCCATTCCCTTATATGCCTTCTTTGTCTCCTTTTGCCTTTTGTACTATAATGATAGAATTTGGTAGTCACTGTTTTTAATGGGTAGTATCTCAAAAGAAAACACCTCCATGCAGAAGCTAGTAAAGCAGTAAATATCATTCTAATACTTTGTCTACTTTATACAGATGTAAAACTGACTGCTGTACAGTTTGGGAATAGGCAGAAGATAGACGGACCCACAGAGCAGTGTGATGATCCTATTCCTTCTGCTGTTCTGATGAACTGTTCATCTGAATTTGTAAGAACCTCTCCTTCAGAATTTGTTTTTTCAATGTAACATACATTATCCTTTTCTCTCTTTGTTTGGAGAATAGCTGCTAAGTTTGGTAAAAATACAGCATGAATATGGCCAGACATGGGTCTGGAAATAAAAGATTCCCAAATTTAGAATTTAATCCTTTGCTAAAGTGAATTAAAAAAATAAAAAAATAAAAAAAATTACATGCATTCAAGAGAAGACTGGACATTTTTAAATGAAAAAGGAATTTACTGAGGATGTCTAAACACAAGGAAACTATGCAGTGCTTGCAAAGTCACCTGAGAAACTAACTCGACATATGGGAACTATCAAGGGAGTTCCATGAGTCCTAGTGTGATAACATCTTTTTCTGAGCTTCTAAATAGATCTTTCCCTAAACATTTGCCTATGGACAGGGTTGACTGGTGGGCAGAGTTTTGTTCCAGATGAATTTTTTATTTGTTTTGCTTCATGTCTTAAATGAAAAAACTTTTTCCATGTTTTCTAAACACTATTTCACTGTTTTCCTTTCCAGGCTTCTATCTGCAAGACAGTATTAACCAGTGAAGCATTCACAAGCTGTAATGCACTTGTGGATGTCAAGGACTACATTGAAACTTGCATACAAGACCTATGCCACTGTGATACTTCTATGGCTGACTTCTGCATGTGCAACACCTTTGCCGAATATTCCCGGCAGTGTGCTCATGCAGGTGGACAGCCTCTGAACTGGAGAACCTCAGAATTATGTCGTAAGTATCCCTGGAAGAGACTTCCAGTTATGCTGCCTACTTATATATAGTAAGCTTCTATTATCTACCTTTTTCCTGAAGAAGACAGCCATTTAAAGGTACATATAGTTTCCATGAAATCAGCTTACACTTGAGTACACTCAAGATTTCAGGGATATGAAAGTTTAGAGGATTTTGAATTATCGTTTTCAACATATATCAAAAGGCCTAAAACGTTGCAATCTACACTTGGATGTTGTCCGTTACAACTTGATAGAAAACATCCTTGATATTAAATACTCTTTTCTCAAAACCTTAAAGGAAAAGCCAGCATCATATTACTCTTTCTTCTTTCAGCCAAGTCATGTCCTTTCAACATGCAACACCAGGAGTGTGGCTCCCCCTGCTCTGACACCTGCAGCAACCCAGAAAGATCTGCACTTTGTGAAGATCACTGTACAGATGGCTGCACCTGTCCTCCAGGCAAGTTACTTCCTACCCTTCATTAATAGCCAAAACCATTAAAACCTTCTTACTCTATCCATTCATGCTATGTCATTGTTGTTGTTATCTTCCTTGATATGCATACATCGGTTCTATGCTGGTTATAAAAACACCCTTTAAAACACCGAATGGTCCTAAAACATGTATACAATGACTGAACTGTGTATAAGACACTTTACTACTAATGATAAGAGGATGTTCTTAGCATCCACATGCAGTTAACTGAATGTGCAGAATGTTTTATTACATTCTGTCCACAAACATAAGCCCTACTTTTAGCAAAGCTGGGTCTGTTTACCCAGAGTACCATACCCAACAAATGTGTAGTTTACTTTCCCCATGCTGACTTTGTGCCTGAGAATTGTTGGCATTGTGAGTGATGATCATCTTCTCCCATTGTAGATCTTTTGCACATCTTCAGTGATGTCTCATAGAATTCACCACCACTTGTTTATACAATAACACTGACACCTCTTAGCTAATCCTCTGACTATACATATATATATATAGTACAAACATGTCCCCTGGCAGTATTATAAATGGTTCATCTACTCCACTTTACTCTCTAGTAGTTTTAATCCTAATTCCAATCTAACAGGGCCTATAACAGAAAAGACTTTACTTAGAAGTTCCTTATGACCATCCTAGGATTTTAGATAGGCTTCAATGGAATATAGCTCCTTCATTTCCTCTATAGCTGGCATTCTATTATTTTAAGGAGCTTTACATTTTCCCTGTGCAGGAGAAATGCTAAACACTTCATACATTTGACAGATATGTAGACAAAAACAGATTCTGTAGTACACAGAATGACTAACAGACTGTTTCTTTCCCTAGGAATGGTATTTGATGACATTAATGGTGCTGGCTGTATTCCCCGTAAGGAATGCCACTGTACCTATGAAGGCGAAACTTATGCTCCTGGTACCTCCTTCTCATCTAAATGCAGATCATGGTAACATAGCTCCTTTCTCATACTTCTTTTTTTCAGGGTGCTATCTAAACATTTTGGAGACAGGGAAAAATTACTGATTACTCCTTAAGAAGAAATGAACTACTTATTAATTAAAGTTCCTCAATTTCTTTTTAAGAGGATTTTCACTTCTGTTTTCTCCTCAGGCTCAGAAGCATAATTTTAAGTTTAGATATAAATTCTTCATTGGCAAGACTAACCATTTATAGGGAATAATCAAACTCAAATTGTGGAGGCTGAAAAGCGATTTGTAGTTGCAAATTACCATGTCACATTCTTCACAGCTCTGTGTTACACTAGAAATATACTAATAGTAATGAGGGACAATCTTTCATATTCAGCAGAATGGATACCAGGTTCAAAAGAATTTAGGTCTGCCGAATGACTGGAAATAGAAAAACATTATGTTAATAATCTTGAGATTTCAAAGAAACGTGGTTTCTTTGTAAGTACTATTTTCTCCAGAAGGCAGCATGATCAGCAATAAGGAAAATTAAGGTGCCCTTATGTCTAATTTCATTTATACATGCACTAGCAAGGTTACAGAATGCCTTCTTTATTTCAGTACTTGCGCTGGAGGTGAATGGACTTGCGTCACTCAGTCATGTCCAGGGACTTGCAGCATTGAGGGAGGCTCCCACATTACAACATTTGATGAAAAACACTATTCCTTCTATGGAGATTGTAGCTACGTCCTAACCAAGGTAAAAAGGAGTCACATTCCTTGCTTTAGTAATATGCTAAAGGAAAACACTTTTATTAAATACAAGGATGTTTAATTTAAATTACTGGTAATTACAGCAATGTTCTGAAACTTAAAGGAAAAGTGGAACCTTAAATAGATCCCAATGGGCTTACTGATAGTTCTGTAGAAAATAAATACACTTTAGAATTCTTGTCTGTTTGATCAGTGTTTAAGAGTTGCACTGAGTTTTTAAGTTTCCATTAAACAGCCTCAACACTTTTTTTAAATTGAATATTTGGCTGTTGATTTGTGCTGAGTATTGCAAAATCAATTTCATAATGACTTTATACTAATTAAAACCTGCTCTGAAAAAACTCATGCGGAATGTTACCAGGAAAGTGAACCATAAACACTTAAGAAATGAGCTAGAATGACAAAATTTAGAAATAGATTAGATCAATGAAAATTTTCAGTGAAAATCCCAAGCACAGGGCTGGATCAACAATGTGAGCATATGTGTTAAACTCCCTTTTTTGGCACCAGCATGTAAAATTAGATTCATGGGGCCCTGGAAGTACACCAAAACCCTCAACTTGGACAGATAATATCTAAAAAGCCCTAAATTTGAACATTCCATTTTCCTGTTGCTATAATTCCACATCTCAGCTGTCCTCAGTTTAGTATTGTTAACACCAAGAATATGAGTTCTGTGTGTTTCTCTGTAATAACTTGGCCATTAAGCACACTTCAAATACATCTCACAGAACACAGTCTGTGAAAAATAACAAAGACTGAGTGTGATCTTTCTAGTACAATGGACTTGTTTGGTTTTCTTCTACCAGCTCTGTGACAGCAATGAATTCACTGTTCTGGGTGATATCCACAAGTGTGGTCTGACTGACACGGAGACATGCCTCAAGGGTGTAGCCATCAGTCTAAGTGGAGGACAAACTGTAAGTAGCAAGTGCAAACAGCTAATATTCTGCAGTGATGTTTTCCAGCCTCAAAAAGCAAGTAGCAGGCAAATGTCATTACAGCACTGACTGATTTCTGTTTTATCTGATTTGAAAATGAATCCAATTTTTGAAAAAAACAAAGCAGATACAACGGAAGGCAAAATCCTCTTAGTTTTCTGTCATTAGTTGTGTTTTAGGCGTCAATGGATCTCTATAATAAAGATTAAAGAAATAGTAAGGGAATATGAAAATCATGATAGCTTGAGTCCACCAGCTTCCTTCTTCCCTTCCCCCCCCCACTCCTTCATCTTAAATAATGCTAGATAAACTACATTTGGAGAATGTTTTACCTTTCCTAAACATGCTTGTTAATCATTGCCTTTTCTTGCGGGCAGAACATTGTGATCCAGCCTTCTGGCAGTGTATTTGTGAATATGATCTACACGCAGCTGCCCTTCTCTGCAGGTAAGATCCTGTGGAAGACTTCCCTGATGTTTTTCATTAGAGAGTATCCTACCAGTTCTTCTCAGACACTGCTGCACCTGAACAGAAAGAAAACCATTAAATGACAGAATAGCTTTGTGTTGGAGTCTACCACTAAATCATGCTAAACATTTTCATTAAGCAAATGTGGTCTTTTAGATAGGAACAGAAACGTATGCCTTTCGCTCCACTTTAAAACAGCTGATGGAAAAGAGAAGTTTTAATGCATATTTATTCTTTAAAGTAAAGACAGCCCATTTTGGTGCAGGATTTGAAATCCTTTTTTTTTTTTTTTTCCTTCAAAAACTAGGATCACACACAGCTGTGTAATCCTCCTATACAGTGAAAAGTTGTTTCAACTGTTTATCTTAAATGAAATTATTCCTCTTTGTCTACAGCAAATGTCACCATTTTCAGACCATCATCATTCTTCATCGTTTTACAAACAACTTTTGGTCTTCAGCTGCAAATTCAAATTGTACCTCTCATGCAACTTTTTATAAACTTAGATCCATCACAGAAAGGGCAGACCTGTGGTAAGTGATCTTATTCTAACAACTGCCTTCATCAGCATGCTTGATTCTGTAGGAGACTTTCACAGCCTATCTACTTCCCTTTAGGTCTCTGCGGAAACTTCAATGACGTCCAGGCAGATGACTTCAAAACCACAAGTGGTGTAATAGAGGGTACTTCAGCTGCCTTTGGCAATACTTGGAAAACTCGGGCTGATTGTCCTGATGCCAAAATTACCTTTGAGAATCCCTGCACACTCAGCATCGAAAATGGTAAGCTCAGGATATAGTAAAGTTTTCTGTTCTCTTTTAAGACAGAAAGAAGAAATAAGCTGATCAACCACAAAGCGTTTAGCCAAAGTAACAGTGAACTATTTGCATACACATGCTATTTTCTTCAGCAGACACTAGAAATTTTCAATTAATAAGTAGTAAGTGGTTCAATATTTTGGATCTTCAAAAATATTCTTTTGGCTAAAGAAAGCCAGTGTTGCTTTTGCCAATTTATCTAAAGGGAACTGGAAACATACAGCATATAAGGAATCTATTCCTGGAAAGCACTAGTTGTCAACCAGGAAAGCAAATTGTGCACAGCTCAACTGAAGGCTGGAGGACTCACTGTGGTGCTTCCACTATCAAACTGTCAACCAGACTTACAGTTCCTGACTGACTTCATGGCTCTCTGAATCTTAAGAATTTCAACCAAAGAAACACTTAAGTTTTCAGCATCCACAGACACTCTTCAGTTTTTTAAGAACTACTGTATTTTCAATTCTCAATGTGATACTTCTTTATCATCTAAGCCATTTTAGTTTATTCCACAACAACTACCATAAATTAAGAGCACTGAGTTTATGAAGAGTTATTATTTTTGCACAGATGATGCAGAATACTGTTAATATTTGAGGAAACAATTGAATTCTGTAAAGGTAAAACCTCTCCAATTTCACTGCAGGAAATAATGTTATGTAGAAGCAAGAATTTAGGCAATGAAATGCAATATTAATGTGCATGTTTCAAATTCACAGATAAGTATGCTCAGCACTGGTGTGGCTTGCTCTCTGATACCATGGGACCTTTTGCTGAATGTCACTCAACAGTGAATCCAGAAGTTTACCAGAAGGTACTTGGCTCTTAACATTTTCACGCTTAAAAGAACAAGACTTGGACTACTTATGCTAACACCTGAGAGAATAAGATGCCAATCAGGAGAAGACACATTTACAACAGTTCTTTCCAAGGATTCATTTTATCTATTCATCTTAATATTTACTCCTTTATAAAAGTAATCTTTCTTTTCACTCAATGGTAGATAAATTTACAGGCATTTTCCTGCTGCTAAATGCCTAATCTAGGAGATCCAACTGTCTGGATTCTTTATCAAGTCCAATAACAGAAGGCACCTTTCCGGAATTAAAAGGAGTACAAGTAGTACTTTGCCTAGTTGCTCTCAGCTTGCACCTTTCTGCACATTTCTAAGGAGAAAGCAAGAAGTGAAAGTACAAAGCAACAAATGTTAAAAAACATTCCAAGATTTCAACCTATGGTCCTACTGGCTTAGTAACAAATTGAATGACTCCCACCCCCTTTATTCCTCTGAATCAGAGAGCCTAGCAAAGATGCAAAAGTCAGGTGGAATTAAGTACTTACTACTTGTTCCACTGTCTATCATACCATGGCTACAAATTGGAAGCAGCTGGGAAACCTGTCATCACCCGCAAAAGTAAAGAAAAACAACATAAAGGAAAAATAAGTTAAAACCGTGGGCCACTGATCACTATCTTTCTTTGCAAATCATCTTTTCTGAAAAGGCTCAAGGAAATCTTCAAATGAAAAACAGGCATGTGCTTACTTACATGCATTCGAATTACATTTGCTTTTAGTTGTAATGAACATGACGCTTCAAATAAAGTCTAAAGAGCCATGGTTTTGAAATGATAATCTGATGATCTCACATCATCCTCTTTCCTTAGAACTGCATATTTGATACATGTAACTGTGAGAATACTGAGGACTGCATGTGCGCTGCCCTTTCCAGCTACGTCAGAGCCTGCGCTGCTAAAGGAATACTCCTCAGTGGATGGAGGAACAAAGTCTGCAGTAAGTGGTACACCTCTTTGGCTCTTGAAAACAATTACCCAAAAGACCCTACAAACAAGCTTTTAGAACATATGGGATTTCCAGGGTAAATTGTGTTAAATTATGTTTTAAGTATAGCATTTGCTTCCAGGAATTTGGGGAAGAGAGAAATACCATAAAAGACAAGCAGCATACAGGGGGAAATATGAACAACAGACTTTGTTTACTTGCTCAGAAAATAGCAATAACGGAAAAACACACAATGTATCAATATATTTGAGTTTTTTTCCTTTTTTAATTCTGACAAAATAGTTGTATTTATGACACATTTACAGAGGAAAAATTTGCTTTGGCAGTTAAAAACAAAGCACCACACCAATGAGGACATCAGAAAAGCACATCTACTGTAATGCCATTTTTTACCACATGTATTTTACCTCAAATACTGTATTTATATCTACACTGATCCTTAAATTTAACTCACCTTGTTTTACTCTCTCAAGCAAAATACACCAACACTTGTCCAAAATCCTTGGAGTACACTTACAACGTTGATTCCTGTCAACCCACTTGTCGCTCTCTGAGTGAGCCTGATGTCACATGCAACATCAAGTTTGTCCCAGTTGATGGCTGCACCTGTGTAAATGGAACCTACATGGATGAAAGTGGCAAATGTGTGCCTGCTTCTAGCTGTCCTTGTTACTACAAAGGGATGCCTCTGTCTATTGGGGAAGTTATTCACGATAATGGCATTGTCTGGTAAGAGATTCTCCTTACTAGGATTAACCTTACAAATGAAATGGAATGTTCTGAAAGACAATTTTTAATTAGACAAATGGACAGAGCAAACTTTTCCACATATAGAATATAATGGTATTTTGGATGAAAAATAAGTATTCTGATGAAAAATAAGTTTTCTCCACGCAGTGTTTGTTTCATTATTTCAAATTAATTAGGAGACAAATTGAAACTCAGCAAGAGAAGCAAACATAACACCTTTCTCCTTTTTGTAGCACTTGCAGTTATGGAAAGTTGAGCTGTATTGGAGAGAAACCACCACCAGGTAACATACTACTTAAGATTTTATTTAATTTTCCCTTTATGCCTTCAACCTTTTCAATTCTGTTTTTGTTATAATGATACAAATTCTACAAGTGTGAAATCCACAGGAAAACAAACCAATGATTCTATAACACACCATAACTGTAAAAAAAAAACAACCAAAAAACACTGTTTTCACTTTCAAATGGTATAAACATCAAGCTATCACCTATTGGATTACCCAGGGGAAAAGAATACTTGCTCACTTTGGTGAAATTCAGGAGAAAAATGACTACTTTTCATATATTTTGTTTAAAATTAAAGAACTAAAAGCCAGTCACTTCAAACATGCAAAGTAAAACAGGTTCTTTGTTTTCTTATTTTTCCTTTGCTGAGAAGAGGTGTTTAATGAAGCTAACTGGACATTATTCTCTATGAACAGTCCAAGCATATACATAAAACCAGAATGGACATGACTTCAGAACATTTATTTCTATCTCTGGTTGAATGCGTTCTCTTAAGGTGCATGTATCTGAAACATATATTTGGTTTTGTTGGTATTGTTTTTTTGTTATTGTTGTTGTTGTTTGTTGTTTTGTTTGTTTTTGAATTTTTAAGGAAACACGAAGATACAAATACATGATTCACTTCACACTTCTCGTTCTTTTTTCTCTCTTCCAGTCTGTGCACCTCCCATGATCTATGTTGACTGTGGCAACGCTACTGCAGGTGTCACAGGAGCAGAATGCCAGAAGAGCTGTCAGACTCTAGACATGGAATGTGTAAGTATAGAATCTGTACACCCAATTGAAAGCATAAGAAAACAGATCTCTTTTATGCTTACCAGTTATAGATGGACTCTTCCATCAGGGCTATGTTTCAAGTCACATCTTATACATGGTCTTTACAGTACAAAACCCACTGTGTCTCTGGCTGCGTATGTCCTCCTAACTACGTATCAGATGGCAAAGGTGGCTGCATAGCTGCTGAAGAATGCCCATGTATTCACAATGGGGAGTCCTACCGTCCAGGAGACTCAATCAGAGTTGGCTGTAACAACTGGTAAGAGCATAATGAAACATTATTTTCAAGCACCTAAAAGGAAACAGTTTAAATTCTAGTAGAATTACAGCTTTTCCCTCCAGCAGTATCAAAATTTGTAGGAAAGAATCCTAAATAAGTTTATAAACTAAGCAAAAAAATAAGGCTAATTTGGCCCATTTGTGACCATTTTACATAAAAAGCAAACCACTTCTGTTTTGAAAGTGACACACACAACAGAAATTGCATGTGGTCAGAATAAAAACGTGGTTTAGATGCTGTCATATTCATTACAGTTAAGACAGCTTTCTTTTATTCTTCTCAGGCAATACCTATAATTCAATACACCCAACAAGATTTAGAAATGTGGAACATCTAAGTTTTTTCTAACCCAAATTATTCATGTCATCATGAAATAACATTGTCTTTGGGTAACTTTGGGTAAATTGGGACTCTGGAGCTTTGCTGCATTTCTGAAAATAAACAAACCTTAATTTTGCACTGTAGGGTTAATATTAAAAAAATAAATAAAAACAGAAGAATGTACATATAGAAATGTAAATACAAATTGGTATGATATGTGCATATCTGTTTTTTACATTTTTATTTCTTTTCATCTTACGTAGCACGTGTAGAAACAGAAAGTGGCACTGCTCTGAGGAACCATGCCTGGAAACCTGTTCAGTTTACGGAGATGGGCATTACACTACCTTTGATGGCAAACGCTTTGATTTTGAAGGAGACTGTGAATATGTTCTAATCCAGGTAAAAGATTCTTTCTCTACAACTATCTGAAAGGATGTTGCAGTGAGGTGGGAGCTGGTCTCTCTTTCTGGATGTTGAAGATCCTGCCTGCAGCCGGGGGGGGTGGAACTTGATGGCCCTAAGGGTCTTTTCCAACCCAAGCCATTCTGTGATTCTAGGATTCTCCAAGTAACAGGATGATAGGAAATGACCTTAAGTTGCATTAGGAAAGGTTTACGTTGGATATTAGGAAAAATTTCTTCACTGAAAGAGTGGTCAGACTCTGGAATGGGCTGCTCAGAGAGGTGGTGGAGTCACCGTCCCTGGAGGTGTTCAAAAAACATTTAGATGTGGTACTAAGGGGTGTGGTTTAATAGGGAAGTATTAGTGGTAAGTAGACAGTTGGACCAGATGACCTTGGGGGTCTTTTCCAACCATAGCAATTCTGTGGTTCTTTAATTCTTGTACACTGCATCACAGAGCATCACTAACACAGAATATTATTCCTCTGTTTCAGAACTACTGTGGCAGGAAAGGTCAGAATCAGGGAACCTTCAGAGTCATCACTGAGAACATTCCATGTGGCACAACAGGAACCACCTGCTCCAAGTCAATTAAAGTTTTCATGGAGGTAAGTATTTATTCTTCAGTAAGTTTCACCCCAAGCCTAATCTGCTGGAAGGACTGCTGGGTTGTCCCAGACAGACTGTATCATTAAAGTGTCCCCCAAGACAGTAAAAATGTTATCACGCTTCCATGCTCACTGCCAACAATTCTCCTGGGGAAAGCAATGGAGGGATTTTTTATGAGAAACAGATTAAGAGGATAATCTTAACATTTTTATGATGATGATTATTATAATTACTATTTCAAAAATGGTTACTAGCAATATAAGAAACTGGATCTAATGGGTGACTTTTAAAATCAGTCTCTAACTTTTTCATTTCTCATCCCAGAACTATGAGCTGGTACTCAGTGATGGACATTCTGATGTCATCCAAAGGTCACCTGGAGGAGTAATGCCATTCCAAATCCGTTCCATGGGCATTTACACAGTCGTTGACACTACTGTTGGTCTGATACTCATGTGGGACAAGAAAACAAGTATATTCATCAAACTCAGCCCAAGTTTTCAGGTACATTTTAAAGTCCAAACCCTGGAGTGAACACTCCTTGACCCATTTTCATGGTCTATCTCATATGGAAATATGGAAATTTAGGCTGCAACTGAAATAGCAGTTATTACCTATTATCTTTGTAACATTGACTCAGATTCTATACACACTTTTCCCATAAATTATGTTATTCAACCATGACAGAACAGCAGCTGTATCAGTAGTTTCCTTCAAGAAATTGCACTTTGCTGAAGAGGTACATTTAATATTAATCTTAAGAACAAAAACAACAAGTCTACTCTGCTTCTTTCCCTATCACTCCTAAGAATGAATTAGAGACATCTCTTCAGAAAGCTATTTTATGGGAATGTCCAAGACTGTTGCTGAAGAGGCCCAGCCCATCTTAAATAAGATTAATCCTGGAGTACGTTCCTCACAGATACTGAGAATCTGTACCTTGCTGATCTTCATTATTTTGTGTTTATCCCCACACAGGGACATGTCTGTGGCCTTTGTGGAAACTACGATGGCAATGGAAACAATGACTTTACTACACGCAGTCAGTCTGTGGTAGGAAATGTGCTGGAGTTTGCCAATAGCTGGAAAGTGTCTTCTACTTGCCCAAATGCCAATCAAACCAAAGACCCGTGCACCGCAAACCCATACAGGAAATCCTGGGCACAGAAGCAATGCAGCATCATTACCAGTGAAGTATTTGCAAAGTGTCACTCCCAGGTATGATAAAGCTTGAATCTGAAGTTCTTTTAAGCCAGAGATTACATAAATTTTTACGTGGGGTAGGTGAAAACACACTAGGATATGGACTTAATCACAAATTAAAAAAGTCAGATCATGCTCTAGATTAAGGAGAAAGGATATACACTTCCACTCCCTCAGCTTATGCCATTTGCTAACACAACACAAAAATTCATAGGACTTGTTTTCTTGTGTTATAGACAGTTACAAATAAATAGCAGGATACATTTTAATTGTGACGGTGTCATTTTCTATTAATATAAATATCAGCTGCATGGTATCTAGAATTGTGTGCAAGCATGCAGTAATGTAGCAATACTCCTTTTGCAATTGTGTCATTAACACCAAATTGTTCCTATTGGTTATGACTTAGTACTAATAGCTGTCCTCAACATTTTTCTCTTAATTTTTCAAAATATTATCATAATTTTTAAATATATTATCTTTCTCAAATATACAGAGTGTCCAATTTCAGATATTTTCTAATTTTTTGTACTACAGAAAACACCTTTTAAAAGTGAACAAGTGCAGGAAACAAAACTCAAATGTTTTTTCCAACAGGTTGAACCAAATGAATATTATCAAGCATGTGTGGATGATGCTTGTGCTTGTGACACTGGAGGAGACTGTGAATGTTTCTGTACAGCAGTAGCTGCCTATGCTCAAGCATGTAATGAGCTGGACATCTGCATTTCATGGAGGACTCCATCCATTTGCCGTAAGTCTCACCCCACTTCTTTCTTAAAAAGTTCAGAGGGAAAGAAAGCAACAGACAAGAAACAAACAAAAACAAACAAAGAAACAAACAACAAAAACAGAATAGGAAGAAGAAAGGATAAAACTATATTTGTAAGAGACACTGTTGTATCCTAAAAATGGGCAGAAAAAAAACCAAACAGTGCGGTAATAACAAAAAACCCAAAGCAATTTGAGTAAATCACTGGAAGTCAATTTACTTAAAAAGAAACTATCTGCCAGTAACTCTACCAGAGTATTATTAGGGTCCTATTTACTTGTCACTCATTATTTTGCATGCTTAAAGTGCAACTCTGTTCACTGCTTTATAACTTTACTGGCTTCCAAATGTTGTACAAATATAACAATAGTATTAAAAAAGAAATTTAAGACAACATGCTGCTCACCACTTACATGATTATGCTGATGACATGGGACTTTCACCCAGCAAAATAACACCTATGAAAATAAATAAAATTGAATCTTTTCTGTCATTTCTCCTTCCTATAGCTCTGTTCTGCGATTACTACAATCCACAGGGAGAATGTGAGTGGCACTACAAGCCCTGCGGAGCCCCTTGTATGAAGACCTGCAATAATCCAAGTGGGAAGTGCCTTCATGAGTTGAGAGGTTTGGAAGGTAAGTACAGTTATGCATATCTCATTCTACTTCTAAAAAACAAACGAACAAAAAACCGAGTAAGATTAACAAAATTTAGATCACTCAGCATTTGAAATGTTTATAGCAGAAATTTGAAGACAATCTAACTCCCCGATGAATCATACACTAGTTTGTAGTGAAGATGAGGACAAAATTCTTCCAAAGATTAATCTCTAATCAATGAAATTGGAGTAATGGAAGGTGAAATTCCAATTACCATGTGGAATAATTTCACAAGATCAAATATTAGCAGAGTATAGAGTTACATCTAATTGTGAAAGATCAGCATCAATATGACTCTCTATTTTATTGCAGGCTGTTATCCACACTGTCCAAAGAATAAGCCCTATTTTGATGAAGAAACCATGGCTTGTGTTTCTAATTGCGGCTGCTATGAGAACGGAAAACATTACAAGCCAGGAATGCAGATGCCGTCAAAGAAGAACTGCCAAACATGGTAGGATTAACAAAGATTTTTAAATGTCAAGCCTAAAGTTGCAGAACTTAATTCATCAGACATTTGGTTTTTTTGTTTGCTAGCAAAAACACAGCCAACCAGGCTGCTGAATAATGTCAGATTTTATTCTGTTCCCACAAATGCAAAATGATGAAACATTTTACTTTACGGAGATTAATATATTACTCACTTTGCATTCTTATTACAAACATTATTAAGTAAAAACAAATTAAATTAATAATAATTTTGTAAGTAATCTGAGGACTTACATTAAGATATCCCCATGTCAAACTTTCTATCAAACAGAACAAAGTTAGCAGAACCATTTTTGAAGCAGTTAACACTGTTCTGAGACATCTTGGGGAGGGACTCCCTGAGACTGCAGCAATAGGACAAGGGTAAAAGTTTGAAGCTAAAACAGGGTAGGTTTAGATTAAACATTAGGAAGAAATTCTTCACTATGAGTGTGGGGAGACACTGGAACAGGTTGCCCAGAAGAAGCTGTGGATGCCCCATCCCTGAAAGTGTTTAAGGACAAGTTTGATGGGGCTTTGAGCAACCTCGTCTAGTGGGAATGTCCCTACCCATGGCAGGGGGTTCAACTAAACAATCTTTAAGGTCCCTTCAAACCCAAATCACTCTACAATTTTATGATTCTATGATCTTTAAAATAGCTATAAATGAATAGTGCAAGCAGTGCAGCCAGAGCGGCAAAGAGTCTAGTACAAAGCCCATCTGACTATTTACTCAACTTTATGTTACACTTTGCAACTCATAGATAGCTTTGATTGCCTCACCTATGTCATCAACAGTACTAAATGTAAACTGTTAAATACGTATCTGTATTTGCTTAAGTTTATGAAGTGTACTTATGCCTTTAGTCATATAAATGTAAATAAATATATCAGGATTCAATTCTTAACAGATAATAGATAAATTCTCTTTAAAAACTACATTCCCTGAAGCGGTTTGTCGGAAATCTGATGAAAATTCTCTGTATGGAAAGTATTAACATCTGTAACACAATGATCCTTTCTCAACTGATATTTTCACTGCACTTTCCCTACCAAAAATGTCTCCTATCAAGGAGACAAGAACATTCCTAATCACACCTCCCCATATCTTTGCCTTGCCTCTAAAGGCACCATCGAGAATATCCTGCGTTTAGTATAATGCTATATAAGAATTTATTTTCTTGCCACAAAATGGAGTGATCCTATCTAACCTGAATTTGTAAGGCAGAACTGAACACCTGACTTAGAGAAATCAGTCTCCTTGTACACTGCAACATGCAATGAACAAAAGACAACAAAAAAAGAAATAGTAAAATGATACTACTAACCAATACATTCAGATTCATCATCTTTTTTCTCTTTTCCAGTGAATGCACGCATGATGGCAAAATATGCAAATACGATGAACATGGTATGTTGAAAAAGCTGTTTTCATAAGAGTATAATGCATTTAAAACACCCTGCTCTGTGTTTTAGATATTAAAGAATACTATCCTCTTTCGTTTTACAGAATGTGTCTGCATTTATGAAGGACGGACATATAACTATACAGACATTATCTACAATACTACAGATGGCATAGGAGGATGTATTGTGGCAACCTGTGGTCCCAATGGAACACTTCAAAGAGTTGTGTACGACTGTCCAATCTCAACATCACCCACAACACCGTTTCACTTCAGCACTACACCGCCTGCCACTGTTTCCACAGGTAAAATCTTATAGCTCATAGGAACTTATTCTATGTATTACTGGGTAAAATACAGCCACCACATATCACTTTTATTAGTGTTGGGTTTCAGTCAATATTTGGTAATCAAATTAATACAGTACAGAAAACAGAAATGCTTCCAAAACACCAACATAGAAATAACTGCACACTATTTTGATACAATTATTTTGTTTGTTTTCACAGCAAACTATAAGAAAACTGTATGAGATCTATTACCTCTCATTGTAACTATTTTGATGCCTGGAATAATCTTTACTAAATAAACAGATCACTCACCATTTTTCCTATTAAACCATAGAATGATTACATTCTATAGATTTCCTGATAGGGTTCATGATATGTATAATTACAGTACTAAGTAGACTGCTTAGATAATACTCACTTATAGAATTCTTCTCCAGAATACTAAAGGTTGGTAATCTCTAATTACTGTGACCACAAGTTTAACAAAATACATATTTTGAATTACGAGATTTCAAATCTCAGAAACCATCAGCACAACTGGAATTTGTTCGCCATTTTCCAGCCATTTCATATGAATAATTTGTCTGCAAAATCTTATGGATTCCTCCCCACTCAATAAATAATTTCTTAAGAGCAGAACTAAAGAGCAAAGTGTTGAGGTGCTAATGATGATGTTGCATCAGGGATATCTTAACTTCAAATGAAGAATAATGGCATCGCCATGCATTTCATGAGGAATAAATTCATTAGGAATGAAAATTAAATATACCAGTGAAATAAATGCTATTCTTTCCGTCACACTTGACACTAAAGAGGGACTACTAAATAATGAAACAAGACACAAAACCAAAGAATTGCACTGAATCAAATGTTAAAAAAACAAAAAAAAGGCTTTTTCCTTCAAAACAGATAAAATATGTCAAACATGTCAGTAAGTTAAAATGCTAAGTAATGGATTTTCTATTCTAGTTGATATTCAATTATGAGCATCCCAAAATAATATATTAGAAGGCTCACAATGCAACCAGTGATGTTTAAAAAAATACAGCCCATTTAATATAATGAAAAAAAAAAGGGGGGGGGAAATTATTCTAAGTTTCAAAGTATTTTCTTTCACTCTTTCAGTTACATCATCACCAACGACATCAGTATGCGTTCATGAAGTCTGTCAGTGGTCAGAATGGTATGATGGAAGTTCACTAATACCTGGATTTGATGGTGGAGATTTTGAAACATTCAGTGATTTGAGAGCTAAAGGTTATGAAGTCTGCAGAGATCCAAAGGCTGTTCAATGCAGGGCAGAGAAATTTCCTAACATACCACTGAAGGACCTTGGCCAAAGAGTAGAATGTAATACAAAAGCTGGGCTTATATGTTACAACAAAGATCAAATTTCAACTATGTGCTACAATTACGAAATCAGAATCTTATGTTGTGTTTTTGTACCGTGCTCTTCCACTCCAACCACCACAACACCTTACGAAATTTCAACACGGACCACACATACCCCAGTTCCAGAAATGACAACCACAACAGCAAGTACCATTATTACAACTTCATCTACAATCACAGAAACAGGAAGTCCTACTGTCACAAGTACTTCATCAGAAACAACAAGTACCTCTGAAGAGACAACAGGTACAACACCTTGCCAACCGAAGTGCAAATGGTCCAAATGGTATGATGTCCATTTCCCAACTTTGCACAACAAAGGAGATTATGAAACCTACCAGGACATTAGATCTGCTGGAAAAGCAATCTGTAGAAACCCTGAAAAAATACAATGCAGAGCAGAGAAATACCCACATAAACCTATTGAAGAAATAGGCCAGGTTGTCCATTGCAATCTCACATATGGACTTATCTGCAGAAATGAAGATCAAAAAGGAGAACTGCATATATGTCTTAATTATCAGATAAAAGTATTCTGTTGTGATGACTACAGCCACTGTCAAACAAGAGTGACGCCTACGGTACCAGAAGAAATTACTACCACCTCTACACAATCACCAGTTACTACAACCACAGAAACGTCAACATTTACAACTAAAATAACATCACCAGTCACCACATCTCCTTCAACAGCAGAAATCTGCGTAAAAGAAGAATGTAGCTGGTCAACTTGGTATGATGTAAGCTATCCAGAGTCAGGATACAATGATGGAGACTTCGATACGGTTCAGAATATAAGAAAACAGGGGTATAAAGTCTGTGCTAACAGAAAGGCTGTAGAATGCAGAGCGGTAAGATTCCCTAATACACCATATCAACTCCTGGAGCAGCATATTACATGCAACACTGAAGAAGGTTTAATATGCTACAATAAAGACCAGCTACCACCGATTTGCTACAACTATGAAGTACGATTTAAATGCTGTAAAAATGTATCAGTACCATGCAAAACACCACAAACAACATCTTCAACTGCCAAACAATCAACAACTGGGACAATCTCAACAACAAAAATTACACCATACACAGAAGTATCAACAACGACATACACACCAATTATACAAACAAAACATAAGACAACAACAACAGAAACAATACCACCAAGAACAGAAAATATTCACAGTGAAACAACAACAACAAAACAAAGCACAGAAACAGAAACAGTCTCCACCACAACAGCAACAACAACAACGATAGGCTGCACATCGACCGGTGTAACAATTACTTCCACCAGCTCACCTTCCACCACGCACCACGTTACCGCCTGCACACCTGAACTCTGCTCCTGGACGGACTGGTTTGACGTTGACTTCCCCTCCTCGGGGACAAGCCAGGGAGACTTCGAAACCTACCAGCACATCCGCGCTGCTGGGAAGGAAGTCTGTCGACAGCCAAAACAAATTGAGTGCCAGGCCGAGGACTACCCCGAGATTTCCATCGAACAAGTCGGACAGGTTGTGCAGTGTGACGTCCACTACGGACTGGTGTGCAAGAACCAGGACCAGCACGGCAGTTTTAAGATGTGCCTCAACTACAGGATCCGTGTCCTCTGCTGCCGGCCTAACCCCGAATGCGTACAGACCATTACTCCTACCACCAGTCCCACCACCACCACCTTCTCCACAGGAACCTCTTCCACTACACCCTTCATCACCGTCACAACCTCCACCTCCACCGCTACACCCACCTCCTCGGAAACAACACCAATAACCTCCACCAGCACCAGCACCCTCTCGCCGACCCCCACTCTCATCTCTTCCACCAGCTCACCTTCCACCACGCACCACGTTACCGCCTGCACACCTGAACTCTGCTCCTGGACGGACTGGTTTGACGTTGACTTCCCCTCCTCGGGGACAAGCCAGGGAGACTTCGAAACCTACCAGCACATCCGCGCTGCCGGGAAGGAAGTCTGTCGACAGCCAAAACAAATTGAGTGCCAGGCCGAGGACTACCCCGAGATTTCCATCGAACAAGTCGGACAGGTTGTGCAGTGTGACGTCCACTATGGACTGGTGTGCAAGAACCAGGACCAGCACGACAATTTTAAGATGTGCCTCAACTACAGGATCCGTGTCCTCTGCTGCCGGCCTAACCCCGAATGCGTACAGACCATTACTCCTACCACCAGTCCCACCACCACCACCTTCTCCACAGGAACCTCTTCCACTACACCCTTCATCACCGTCACAACCTCCACCTCCACCGCTACGCCCACCTCCTCGGAAACAACACCAATAACCTCCACCAGCACCAGCACCCTCTCGCCGACCCCCACTCTCATCTCTTCCACCAGCTCACCTTCCACCACGCACCACGTTACTGCCTGCACACCTGAACTCTGCTCCTGGACGGACTGGTTTGACGTTGACTTCCCCTCCTCGGGGACAAGCCAGGGAGACTTCGAAACCTACCAGCACATCCGCGCTGCCGGGAAGGAAGTCTGTCGACAGCCAAAACAAATTGAGTGCCAGGCCGAGGACTACCCCGAGATTTCCATCGAACAAGTCGGACAGGTTGTGCAGTGTGACGTCCACTACGGACTGGTGTGCAAGAACCAGGACCAGCACGGCAGTTTTAAGATGTGCCTCAACTACAGGATCCGTGTCCTCTGCTGCCGGCCTAACCCCGAATGCGTACAGACCATTACTCCTACCACCAGTCCCACCACCACCACCTTCTCCACAGCAACCTCTTCCACTACACCCTTCATCACCGTCACAACCTCCACCTCCACCGCTACGCCCACCTCCTCAGAAACAACACCAATAACCTCCACCAGCACCAGCACCCTCTCGCCGACCCCCACTCTCATCTCTTCCACCAGCTCACCTTCCACCACGCACCACGTTACCGCCTGCACACCTGAACTCTGCTCCTGGACGGACTGGTTTGACGTTGACTTCCCCTCCTCGGGGACAAGCCAGGGAGACTTCGAAACCTACCAGCACATCCGCGCTGCCGGGAAGGAAGTCTGTCGACAGCCAAAACAAATTGAGTGCCAGGCCGAGGACTACCCCGAGATTTCCATCGAACAAGTCGGACAGGTTGTGCAGTGTGACGTCCACTACGGACTGGTGTGCAAGAACCAGGACCAGCACGACAATTTTAAGATGTGCCTCAACTACAGGATCCGTGTCCTCTGCTGCCGGCCTAACCCCGAATGCGTACAGACCATTACTCCTACCACCAGTCCCACCACCACCACCTTCTCCACAGGAACCTCTTCCACTACACCCTTCATCACCGTCACAACCTCCACCTCCACCGCTACGCCCACCTCCTCGGAAACAACACCAATAACCTCCACCAGCACCAGCACCCTCTCGCCGACCCCCACTCTCATCTCTTCCACCAGCTCACCTTCCACCACGCACCACGTTACCGCCTGCACACCTGAACTCTGCTCCTGGACGGACTGGTTTGACGTTGACTTCCCCTCCTCGGGGACAAGCCAGGGAGACTTCGAAACCTACCAGCACATCCGCGCTGCCGGGAAGGAAGTCTGTCGACAGCCAAAACAAATTGAGTGCCAGGCCGAGGACTACCCCGAGATTTCCATCGAACAAGTCGGACAGGTTGTGCAGTGTGACGTCCACTACGGACTGGTGTGCAAGAACCAGGACCAGCACGGCAGTTTTAAGATGTGCCTCAACTACAGGATCCGTGTCCTCTGCTGCCGGCCTAACCCCGAATGCGTACAGACCATTACTCCTACCACCAGTCCCACCACCACCACCTTCTCCACAGGAACCTCTTCCACTACACCCTTCATCACCGTCACAACCTCCACCTCCACCGCTACACCCACCTCCTCGGAAACAACACCAATAACCTCCACCAGCACCAGCACCCTCTCGCCGACCCCCACTCTCATCTCTTCCACCAGCTCACCTTCCACCACGCACCACGTTACCGCCTGCACACCTGAACTCTGCTCCTGGACGGACTGGTTTGACGTTGACTTCCCCTCCTCGGGGACAAGCCAGGGAGACTTCGAAACCTACCAGCACATCCGCGCTGCCGGGAAGGAAGTCTGTCGACAGCCAAAACAAATTGAGTGCCAGGCCGAGGACTACCCCGAGATTTCCATCGAACAAGTCGGACAGGTTGTGCAGTGTGACGTCCACTATGGACTGGTGTGCAAGAACCAGGACCAGCACGACAATTTTAAGATGTGCCTCAACTACAGGATCCGTGTCCTCTGCTGCCGGCCTAACCCCGAATGCGTACAGACCATTACTCCTACCACCAGTCCCACCACCACCACCTTCTCCACAGGAACCTCTTCCACTACACCCTTCATCACCGTCACAACCTCCACCTCCACCGCTACGCCCACCTCCTCGGAAACAACACCAATAACCTCCACCAGCACCAGCACCCTCTCGCCGACCCCCACTCTCATCTCTTCCACCAGCTCACCTTCCACCACGCACCACGTTACTGCCTGCACACCTGAACTCTGCTCCTGGACGGACTGGTTTGACGTTGACTTCCCCTCCTCGGGGACAAGCCAGGGAGACTTCGAAACCTACCAGCACATCCGCGCTGCCGGGAAGGAAGTCTGTCGACAGCCAAAACAAATTGAGTGCCAGGCCGAGGACTACCCCGAGATTTCCATCGAACAAGTCGGACAGGTTGTGCAGTGTGACGTCCACTACGGACTGGTGTGCAAGAACCAGGACCAGCACGGCAGTTTTAAGATGTGCCTCAACTACAGGATCCGTGTCCTCTGCTGCCGGCCTAACCCCGAATGCGTACAGACCATTACTCCTACCACCAGTCCCACCACCACCACCTTCTCCACAGCAACCTCTTCCACTACACCCTTCATCACCGTCACAACCTCCACCTCCACCGCTACGCCCACCTCCTCAGAAACAACACCAATAACCTCCACCAGCACCAGCACCCTCTCGCCGACCCCCACTCTCATCTCTTCCACCAGCTCACCTTCCACCACGCACCACGTTACCGCCTGCACACCTGAACTCTGCTCCTGGACGGACTGGTTTGACGTTGACTTCCCCTCCTCGGGGACAAGCCAGGGAGACTTCGAAACCTACCAGCACATCCGCGCTGCCGGGAAGGAAGTCTGTCGACAGCCAAAACAAATTGAGTGCCAGGCCGAGGACTACCCCGAGATTTCCATCGAACAAGTCGGACAGGTTGTGCAGTGTGACGTCCACTACGGACTGGTGTGCAAGAACCAGGACCAGCACGACAATTTTAAGATGTGCCTCAACTACAGGATCCGTGTCCTCTGCTGCCGGCCTAACCCCGAATGCGTACAGACCATTACTCCTACCACCAGTCCCACCACCACCACCTTCTCCACAGGAACCTCTTCCACTACACCCTTCATCACCGTCACAACCTCCACCTCCACCGCTACGCCCACCTCCTCGGAAACAACACCAATAACCTCCACCAGCACCAGCACCCTCTCGCCGACCCCCACTCTCATCTCTTCCACCAGCTCACCTTCCACCACGCACCACGTTACCGCCTGCACACCTGAACTCTGCTCCTGGACGGACTGGTTTGACGTTGACTTCCCCTCCTCGGGGACAAGCCAGGGAGACTTCGAAACCTACCAGCACATCCGCGCTGCCGGGAAGGAAGTCTGTCGACAGCCAAAACAAATTGAGTGCCAGGCCGAGGACTACCCCGAGATTTCCATCGAACAAGTCGGACAGGTTGTGCAGTGTGACGTCCACTACGGACTGGTGTGCAAGAACCAGGACCAGCACGGCAGTTTTAAGATGTGCCTCAACTACAGGATCCGTGTCCTCTGCTGCCGGCCTAACCCCGAATGCGTACAGACCATTACTCCTACCACCAGTCCCACCACCACCACCTTCTCCACAGGAACCTCTTCCACTACACCCTTCATCACCGTCACAACCTCCACCTCCACCGCTACGCCCACCTCCTCGGAAACAACACCAATAACCTCCACCAGCACCAGCACCCTCTCGCCGACCCCCACTCTCATCTCTTCCACCAGCTCACCTTCCACCACGCACCACGTTACCGCCTGCACACCTGAACTCTGCTCCTGGACGGACTGGTTTGACGTTGACTTCCCCTCCTCGGGGACAAGCCAGGGAGACTTCGAAACCTACCAGCACATCCGCGCTGCCGGGAAGGAAGTCTGTCGACAGCCAAAACAAATTGAGTGCCAGGCCGAGGACTACCCCGAGATTTCCATCGAACAAGTCGGACAGGTTGTGCAGTGTGACGTCCACTACGGACTGGTGTGCAAGAACCAGGACCAGCACGACAATTTTAAGATGTGCCTCAACTACAGGATCCGTGTCCTCTGCTGCCGGCCTAACCCCGAATGTGTACAGACCATTACTCCTACCACCAGTCCCACCACCACCACCTTCTCCACAGGAACCTCTTCCACTACACCCTTCATCACCGTCACAACCTCCACCTCCACCGCTACGCCCACCTCCTCGGAAACAACACCAATAACCTCCACCAGCACCAGCACCCTCTCGCCGACCCCCACTCTCATCTCTTCCACCAGCTCACCTTCCACCACGCACCACGTTACCGCCTGCACACCTGAACTCTGCTCCTGGACGGACTGGTTTGACGTTGACTTCCCCTCCTCGGGGACAAGCCAGGGAGACTTCGAAACCTACCAGCACATCCGCGCTGCCGGGAAGGAAGTCTGTCAACAGCCAAAACAAATTGAGTGCCAGGCCGAGGACTACCCCGAGATTTCCATCGAACAAGTCGGACAGGTTGTGCAGTGTGACGTCCACTATGGACTGGTGTGCAAGAACCAGGACCAGCACGGCAGTTTTAAGATGTGCCTCAACTACAGGATCCGTGTCCTCTGCTGCCGGCCTAACCCCGAATGCGTACAGACCATTACTCCTACCACCAGTCCCACCACCACCACCTTCTCCACAGGAACCTCTTCCACTACACCCTTCATCACCGTCACAACCTCCACCTCCACCGCTACGCCCACCTCCTCGGAAACAACACCAATAACCTCCACCAGCACCAGCACCCTCTCGCCGACCCCCACTCTCATCTCTTCCACCAGCTCACCTTCCACCACGCACCACGTTACCGCCTGCACACCTGAACTCTGCTCCTGGACGGACTGGTTTGACGTTGACTTCCCCTCCTCGGGGACAAGCCAGGGAGACTTCGAAACCTACCAGCACATCCGCGCTGCCGGGAAGGAAGTCTGTCGACAGCCAAAACAAATTGAGTGCCAGGCCGAGGACTACCCCGAGATTTCCATCGAACAAGTCGGACAGGTTGTGCAGTGTGACGTCCACTACGGACTGGTGTGCAAGAACCAGGACCAGCACGGCAGTTTTAAGATGTGCCTCAACTACAGGATCCGTGTCCTCTGCTGCCGGCCTAACCCCGAATGCGTACAGACCATTACTCCTACCACCAGTCCCACCACCACCACCTTCTCCACAGGAACCTCTTCCACTACACCCTTCATCACCGTCACAACCTCCACCTCCACCGCTACGCCCACCTCCTCGGAAACAACACCAATAACCTCCACCAGCACCAGCACCCTCTCGCCGACCCCCACTCTCATCTCTTCCACCAGCTCACCTTCCACCACGCACCACGTTACCGCCTGCACACCTGAACTCTGCTCCTGGACGGACTGGTTTGACGTTGACTTCCCCTCCTCGGGGACAAGCCAGGGAGACTTCGAAACCTACCAGCACATCCGCGCTGCCGGGAAGGAAGTCTGTCGACAGCCAAAACAAATTGAGTGCCAGGCCGAGGACTACCCCGAGATTTCCATCGAACAAGTCGGACAGGTTGTGCAGTGTGACGTCCACTACGGACTGGTGTGCAAGAACCAGGACCAGCACGGCAGTTTTAAGATGTGCCTCAACTACAGGATCCGTGTCCTCTGCTGCCGGCCTAACCCCGAATGCGTACAGACCATTACTCCTACCACCAGTCCCACCACCACCACCTTCTCCACAGGAACCTCTTCCACTACACCCTTCATCACCGTCACAACCTCCACCTCCACCGCTACGCCCACCTCCTCGGAAACAACACCAATAACCTCCACCAGCACCAGCACCCTCTCGCCGACCCCCACTCTCATCTCTTCCACCAGCTCACCTTCCACCACGCACCACGTTACCGCCTGCACACCTGAACTCTGCTCCTGGACGGACTGGTTTGACGTTGACTTCCCCTCCTCGGGGACAAGCCAGGGAGACTTCGAAACCTACCAGCACATCCGCGCTGCCGGGAAGGAAGTCTGTCGACAGCCAAAACAAATTGAGTGCCAGGCCGAGGACTACCCCGAGATTTCCATCGAACAAGTCGGACAGGTTGTGCAGTGTGACGTCCACTACGGACTGGTGTGCAAGAACCAGGACCAGCACGGCAGTTTTAAGATGTGCCTCAACTACAGGATCCGTGTCCTCTGCTGCCGGCCTAACCCCGAATGCGTACAGACCATTACTCCTACCACCAGTCCCACCACCACCACCTTCTCCACAGGAACCTCTTCCACTACACCCTTCATCACCGTCACAACCTCCACCTCCACCGCTACGCCCACCTCCTCGGAAACAACACCAATAACCTCCACCAGCACCAGCACCCTCTCGCCGACCCCCACTCTCATCTCTTCCACCAGCTCACCTTCCACCACGCACCACGTTACCGCCTGCACACCTGAACTCTGCTCCTGGACGGACTGGTTTGACGTTGACTTCCCCTCCTCGGGGACAAGCCAGGGAGACTTCGAAACCTACCAGCACATCCGCGCTGCCGGGAAGGAAGTCTGTCGACAGCCAAAACAAATTGAGTGCCAGGCCGAGGACTACCCCGAGATTTCCATCGAACAAGTCGGACAGGTTGTGCAGTGTGACGTCCACTACGGACTGGTGTGCAAGAACCAGGACCAGCACGACAATTTTAAGATGTGCCTCAACTACAGGATCCGTGTCCTCTGCTGCCGGCCTAACCCCGAATGCGTACAGACCATTACTCCTACCACCAGTCCCACCACCACCACCTTCTCCACAGGAACCTCTTCCACTACACCCTTCATCACCGTCACAACCTCCACCTCCACCGCTACGCCCACCTCCTCGGAAACAACACCAATAACCTCCACCAGCACCAGCACCCTCTCGCCGACCCCCACTCTCATCTCTTCCACCAGCTCACCTTCCACCACGCACCACGTTACCGCCTGCACACCTGAACTCTGCTCCTGGACGGACTGGTTTGACGTTGACTTCCCCTCCTCGGGGACAAGCCAGGGAGACTTCGAAACCTACCAGCACATCCGCGCTGCCGGGAAGGAAGTCTGTCGACAGCCAAAACAAATTGAGTGCCAGGCCGAGGACTACCCCGAGATTTCCATCGAACAAGTCGGACAGGTTGTGCAGTGTGACGTCCACTACGGACTGGTGTGCAAGAACCAGGACCAGCACGGCAGTTTTAAGATGTGCCTCAACTACAGGATCCGTGTCCTCTGCTGCCGGCCTAACCCCGAATGCGTACAGACCATTACTCCTACCACCAGTCCCACCACCACCACCTTCTCCACAGGAACCTCTTCCACTACACCCTTCATCACCGTCACAACCTCCACCTCCACCGCTACGCCCACCTCCTCGGAAACAACACCAATAACCTCCACCAGCACCAGCACCCTCTCGCCGACCCCCACTCTCATCTCTTCCACCAGCTCACCTTCCACCACGCACCACGTTACCGCCTGCACACCTGAACTCTGCTCCTGGACGGACTGGTTTGACGTTGACTTCCCCTCCTCGGGGACAAGCCAGGGAGACTTCGAAACCTACCAGCACATCCGCGCTGCCGGGAAGGAAGTCTGTCGACAGCCAAAACAAATTGAGTGCCAGGCCGAGGACTACCCCGAGATTTCCATCGAACAAGTCGGACAGGTTGTGCAGTGTGACGTCCACTACGGACTGGTGTGCAAGAACCAGGACCAGCACGACAATTTTAAGATGTGCCTCAACTACAGGATCCGTGTCCTCTGCTGCCGGCCTAACCCCGAATGCGTACAGACCATTACTCCTACCACCAGTCCCACCACCACCACCTTCTCCACAGGAACCTCTTCCACTACACCCTTCATCACCGTCACAACCTCCACTTCCACCGCTACGCCCACCTCCTCAGAAACAACACCAATAACCTCCACCAGCACCAGCACCCTCTCGCCGACCCCCACTCTCATCTCTTCCACCAGCTCAGCTTCCACCACGCAAACCTTTCCCACCTGCACACCTGAACTCTGCTCCTGGACGGACTGGTTTGACGTTGACTTCCCCTCCTCGGGGACAAGCCAGGGAGACTTCGAAACCTACCAGCACATCCGTGCTGCTGGGAAGGAAGTCTGTCGACAGCCAAAACAAATTGAGTGCCAGGCCGAGGACTACCCCGAGATTTCCATCGAACAAGTCGGACAGGTTGTGCAGTGTGACGTCCACTACGGACTGGTGTGCAAGAACCAGGACCAGCATGGAAGTTTTAAGATGTGCCTCAACTACAGGATCCGTGTCCTCTGCTGCCGGCCCAACCCCGACTGTGTACAGACCATTACTCCTACCACCAGTCCCACCACCACCACCTTCTCCACAGGAACCTCCTCCACTACACCCTTCATCACGGTCACAGGTTCTTCAACTTCCAGCAGCTACAGCACTATTACCTCTTTATCAACACCATGTTACTGTAAAATTGGAAACAACATTTATTCTCCTGGTGAGTGATAGTATTTTTTTCTCTTTACATATATCTTTTTTTTTCCTATGTTTTAAAATATTTTTTTTCAAAGTTATTTTTATATTTATTTTTTTAATTACACACCTTTTTTTTTTTTTCATATTACCTTTGAATTTGACATACGAATGTCAATTGGATTTTTACTTACCTCTCTCCCTTTTAGAGCTACTGTTGTAATCTTTAGATATAATCGCCTGAGCCTTATTTTTGAGTGTTTAATAATAATGATTAAATTCTGAATAAATAGATCTGTGACAGATATTATAAACTAAACAACTGATTACCAATCAAATTTCTCATTACCATCTTATATGTATCATAACAGTGTATTTGAAAAAAACATTTCGTTCACTATATTTGAAATCAGAACACTCAGAAATGTAATGCTTTGTTAAGTTTTAAATAATTTTCTTTTCTCTCTGTTTTTGAATTTTTTTCCCCCCCTTCTTCAGGTCAACTGATTTATAGCACGATGGATAGTGATGGATGTACATTTTATGCTAGATGTAGTGAAACATGTACAGTTGTACGCTATACTGGAGACTGTAATTTTACTAGTCCAGTAACCACTACATCCACTCAGATGCCTACCGTAACAACATCACACCCAATTCTTCCTCCAGGTTGTGTTTCTGCTACGCACCCTCCCCTTCAGGTATGTCATTTCTCTGTTATGATTTTTGAAATAACATCAGTGTTAGTTTTATACTAGAAAGGTATAGAAAAGGAACAGTTGCCTATCTTATATATTTTGCTTGTCAGAATAACTCTTGCTGCCTGTCAATATATGACATAAATTTTCTATGTGTCTTCTTTCAATTTTTTATTTTATTTTTTATTTTTTTTTTAATTAAGAAAGAAAAATGCAGTGATTTTTTTTTTTTTTATGATTCCACTGCTGGTTAAACATACTTTTTAATGCACTGCATTGTGTATGTAACAAACCTTCCTTCTCAATGAAATAGAAAAGCAAGTTTTCTTGTGCTTTTTGTCTCTTCACTGAACAGAAAAATTAAAGCTAGTATAGAGGCTTACTCATCTCATAACAATACTAGTAAAATTCATACCTGTTTGCAAATAATTGTGACAGCAATTTCTGTTCATTTTGCAGCCTGGCCAGAGATTCAAATTATCCAACTGTACAGAACTCATCTGTGAGGGAAACAACAAAGTTGTAGTAAATCAAACAGTGTGTCCACCTATAAAAGAAATTACCTGTGCAAACAAATATCCAGCAGTATTGGTACCTGATGAAAATGGATGTTGTTACCACTATGAGTGTCAATGTAAGTGTAAATTAAGGAATTACATTTTTGAAAATAAGCAAAAGTTTGCACAGAATATAAGGAAATTATATTTTCCTAAGGTTGCATTTGAAATTGTAGTATATTCTTCTACATTTACTTTCGTGTTAACATAAATATTTTCTCTATGCCAGGTGTGTGCAGTGGATGGGGTGATCCTCATTATATTACTTTTGATGGAACCTACTACACTTTCCTTGAAAACTGCACTTATGTTCTGGTGAAACAGATTGTGCCTAAATATGACAACTTCCGTGTTCACATTGAAAATTACTACTGTGATTCAAAAGATGGACTTTCCTGTCCTAAATCCATTATTATTTACTACAAATCTGCAACAGTGAAGCTGACCCGTGAACTCCTGGATGGTGTGATGACTAATGTGGTAAAAAAAAATTATTTTTACTTCTCTGCTATTGAAAAAGAGAAATAAGGTCCACAGGCCTTATGGTTTTTCACTTGAAATACAGTTTATTAGAATATCAGATTATAAAGGTGACAAGAGCATTGTATGTTGCTACTGCTATCAAACAGGAGTTGGATATGATGCACGAGAATACAAAGTTATGCATGATTATGAAGATTAGAAAATACATTATTTTAACCAATCAGACAGAAGCAGAAGCTTATTCTGAAGTTGTGTTTTGTTTTTTAAACTCTTCATTCAGATGTACTTCAACAATAAGATTGTCCAACCAGGCTTTCACAAAGATGGCATTTATTTCTCCACGCTTGGTATCAACATGATTGTAGAAATACCAGAGATTGGTGCAACCATCACCTTCAGTGGGCTGATTTTTTCTGTGAAACTTCCGTACAGCAAATTTGGCAACAACACTGAAGGACAATGTGGTAAGACAGATGCACTTATCATATTTTGCCCACCCTCCATGGCTATCATTACCCACTCTGGCTATGCAAGATCATGACATGCACATATACTTTGAACTGTTTTCTGATGTCAGGTTTGGGTTTTGGATTTTGATTGTTTTTTTTCATAAACTAAATTAAAACTCATAAGACCGTAAAGAATCCTTGTGAAGTAGAGAATTATACATTTCACGAGCACATCACATCTAAACTTAGTATCAGCACACTAATGTACTGCGCATCGTGGATGTGGCATACGAAGCTAACATAACTTGTCTCTGTTATCTTCCAGGAACATGTACGAATAACAAAAGAGATGAATGTCGCTTGCCGAGTGGTAAGATCATTTCTTCATGTCCCCAAATGGCTCATCACTGGCTTGTTGGTAACGACACATCATGCACTGGAGTACCACCAGTACCAGTAACTACACCTCCTGCAAGGCCACAGTGTCCCGTTCCTGAACTCTGCAAGCTTATCAAGAGCAAGTAAGAAAAAAACCCCAAACAACCAGAATCAAGTTGCTCTTTATATATAGAAATGTCTCAGCATTTTATGAAATGGTATGAACTACAGTCCTATAAGGGATTACTGCTGAAAATATCAGCCCAATGTAAGGATATATACAATAAAAGGCCTTTGATAAAGAAACTGGTCTTCTTAAAGGACTTGCATTGCTAAGATAGCTGAGCAAGAAGTGAAATTAGAAAATGAGAGAGATAGCAAGCACTAAAGTCCATACACCTTGGGTTGTTACCATATCGTTTCTGTTATCTTTTTCCCTCCCTGCCTTCCAGGGCACACTTACTCACTCTTTGTCACGCTATTAAGATAAGGATGAAACTTTACTGTGAAGTGATCCCTTAGTTCTGAAGGGAAAGAATCTGGTTACCAACCAGAATAAAAGAACAGACAGAAACATCTCAGCCAAAAGAGTCCCTCGCTTTCTAAATTTTATGTAAATTAGGGAATTCCAAAACCAAACCAAACCAGAACAAATAAAAAACAACAAAAAACAGTACCAACAAAGGCTGTTTCCTGAAATATTTCTTACACTTGTGTGAACTCTAGCAGAGGTTTTTTTTCAGCTGTGTCATTTATAAAGACCTTCATCTGCATGTTTGCTGTAGTGTCTAGTAAATTACCGGCTATTCTGTCCTAGGTTTCTGTTTCTCAGGTACTTGTAGCATTCTTTCTTCATCTACCTGATGCAATTGCCTTCTACAAGAAATTTCTAGTGTCAGATTGATGAAATATTGTGTACACTTACGCAAACATTGTAACCACGAGAGTCTTTAGGAAAAAAAAAAAAAATAGAGCTTCAAATTTCTAAATATTTCCATTTCTGAATCTATCTCCCACAGTAGTGGCCGCTCATATAGCTAACTCTCTTTCTCATAATACACTCCTCTTGAAGCAGAGAGTAACATGCCATTAATTGGGAAAATGCCACACGTGATCAGATTTTATATAATGACCAGTTTTTTTCTGGTTTCTTTTCTGTCTGTAGAGTTTTTGCAGATTGCCATGACGTGATACCGCCAGAACCATTTTTCAAAGGATGTGTTTTTGATGGATGTCGTATAACTGATGAATCCATGCAGTGTTCCAGTTTAGAGATATATGCTACAGAGTGTGCTGCAAGAGGTGTCTGCATTGACTGGAGAGGAAAGACAAACAATACCTGCCGTAAGTACTGCAGAACTCAAAATGTCTGAGTACACCAGCAGCAGTTAGGATTTTATTGAGAAAGGATATCTTGCATCTTACACTTGACTATAGCGTTTTACCTACAAAAATACAGAAATGTCCTTACTGTCATAAACCACAGATGTAGGCAGTAAAGACAGGGTCACTTTTGCCATAAAAATACCTACTATCAGTTTCTGATCATTTTCCATCTTTTGTCATACAGCATACAGTTGTCCAGCAAACATGGTATACAAGCCATGTGGGTCCATTAATCCTGCTACCTGCAGCCAAAGGTATGTAAAGACCAAACAAATGCTTGTCTTTTTTTTTTTCCTAGTGTTTTTAGCTTCCCATTTTCCTTACAAAACTGAACTATTTCATAATTAAATCTCATGAATTTTCATAGTTTATTCAAATTTCATAGATATTGGTCACTGCTACGAATACAAACATCCTGTTCCATTCAGCAAAATACAAATTCATTTGTCTCCCTTGTATCTGACACAATGACTCTCTTTACACACCTGTCTCTCCAGCTTCACTGCAAAAATATGGTACTCAAATACACATATATAAACATATATTTCTCTCACTCCAGCCTTGTTGACCATCCCGGCTATGGAGTAACCGAAGGCTGTTTCTGTCCTGAAGGAAAGACGCTCCTGAGTGAAGACAGCAACATTTGTGTCTCTGAATGCTGTAAGTACTCTATAACTAGTTTGGGCAATGGAGGTCTGTATTGTTAAAGAGGAGACCTGATTAACAATGGCAGGAGACTTGCCATCTTTTACATACTCAGATTGCAGGCAAATCAACTTATTTGAGTTCCTTTAGTCTCCCCATCTAAAAACAGAATAATAATAAAATACCCTAGTTTTTCCCCATCTTTCTTACTTAAATGAGACTGGGCAAGATGGAAGAATTCTATCATTTCATATGAACTAGTCTGTATGTTCATTTTCTTGCTATATTTATGTTCACGGTGTTTTTATTTGAAGCTGCACAAACTTACTCCTCCTGTCAGGTGTCAGTAGTATAAATCTCCATTATTATTTTTTTTCCAGCTTGCAGAGAACCAAACGGAGTATCCAGATGGGTGAGTATCAATGTAATTTATCAAATACATGCAGCTGAAGCAAGAGGACATTCGTTGTTTGCGTTTCACAGGAGCAAATGAACGTCCTCAGAACCTTTAGTGGCCTCTAGGATCTTCTCCTAATTTGTTTCACTTTAAGGGTTTCTTAATAAATCTAAAAATACTAGGACCATGAAAAGGTTGACGTAATTAGCTATCACTGTATTTACGAATAAAACAATTAGAAGAAAAATTAGAAGGGAAAAAAAAAAGATTATTTATTTTTCTTTTTCTATAGCCAGGAGAAAAATGGACACAAAATTGCCAGGAATGCATCTGTGACAAATTTACTCTCAGAGTGCACTGCACAAAACACGAATGTCCTCTGCCACAGCAAGTGTCTTGTTCTGAACCAGGATACATGCCTGTTCAGACACAGATACCAGAAGATCCATGCTGTACCAGGACTGAGTGCTGTAAGTACTGTCTCAGTTCTTCATTGTGCATAATACACTATATTTGTTTTGGGAAACTACAACAGTAATTTTATTTTATTTTTTTGATTATATAGTTTGCATTGATCTCATAACATTTTTCTCCTTCATACTGCTTCTTAGAGCCTTGTTGCAAAGCATCTACTGGATGCTTGAAGAGAAAACATTTAAAGAAGAATTGATTTTACACTCGTAGACAAAGGAATGAAATCTGTAAATTCATGTTCAAAAGGAAAAAAAGAAAACCTGTAACACTGCCACCACCTAAAACAATAATGAACAGCTATTCAATACCTCTTATTTACAAAGACCAGCATACACATTTTATCTAATCTTAATGTATCTCTTGAACTTTAGAAAATGTTCAATAGACTGTCTGAAACTCATACAGCCATCAGATTTTCTGATTAGCTGATATGCCTTTTCAAGCAATCATCACTCTACTCTTCTCTTGCTTTGTTTTGCAAAGGTTACAGAAAAGCTCTTTCGCTTTAAAAATAGAGGGGAAAATATACTGAAATAGTTATTAAACTAACTGGTTTTTACCTACAAAACTATAATTGCCTCACTTTTGAAGTTCATGCAAAACAAAATTGCTAATTTAAAATTTCACGATTTGCTGCCTTCTGTTACATTACACAGACTGCAACACGAGCCTCTGCCCTAAGGTCACACACCAATGCTTAGAGGGACAGGAAGTAATTACAGTAGCACAGCCTGGAAAATGCTGCCCTACCTTTGAATGCAGTAAGTACTGTGCAACTTTTTCAATGTGTTACTCAGAGCTACGAATACAAAATCCTTAAAAGAAAAAAGATGTAATTAATCAGTGTGGTCACATTGGGCCAACAAAGTAGCAATTTTTTCACATACTTCTGCTTCTTCAGTTTTATACCTTGGTGACACTATCTTTCTTCCTTCTTTCCAGGACATGGCTGTGTAGTCAATGAAACCTACTATGCAGTAAGTACACAGGGTAACTCAGTATAAAAATACAACTTTACATTAGATTCACAATGAAACATTATTGAGACCCTTATTATAGAGCCTATTTTGTGAAAAAGATATTAAATGAGGTTAGCATATCTGCACCCTTCCTACATGCAGAAGTATTATCTGCTCACCTTTCACATTAGCATAATCTCCTTTCACAGTGAGAAGCAGCATGCACATAGCCAACAACAGAAACTCAGAAATTCTGCTTAAATTAAACAGCCAAAATTGAATTTAAGGATAGCTTAGCCTACAGATAGTTCAGCCTTGAATTGTCTGTGATGTACATACACATACTAACTTGCTATGGCTAATAATGATCTTCTATTTTTCCCTAGCCTGGAACTGTGATCCCATCAGGCCCCTGTGAAAGCTGCACCTGCTCCAGATCCCTTTATTCAAGCCGTCAGAAGTTTGCTGTCAAGTGCCAGCCTGTTATCTGTGACACCCACTGTCCAGTGGTGAGTGTCATTTTGCACTCAGTAATGCCTATCCTGCTCAGTTCAAAAAATCTGTCGCTTAAGCTCAGTGTCTTGACTCAACAATATTCCCTCTCTGTTTCTTTCAAAATAGGGTTACAGGTACACAAAGGAACCTGGAAAGTGCTGTGGCACATGCAAACCTGTGGCCTGCATAGTGGTCATGGAAGACAACACTACACACGTGCTTAAGGTAACTAGCCCTTCTGCAGTTCGCTTTTGGTCAACTCTGCTTGCCTTTTAACTCTTTCCTTTCCTTGCCTCTACCACTTTTACCTGCAGTGTCTTTCCACATATTAGAATACTGCTTATTTAGATGGGGAAGGATTATCTCACATGGCTTGAACAGAACCTTGAGTCACAAGGCTAAATGAGGCTTCTGGAGCCAACTGTGATACTGAACAATGGCTTTTAGAAGTTGAAATAGAAAAATATATGAAAGCAACGCCATCTTGTTTGCCTTCAGCTAGAAAACATAGCATCAATTTTGCTCAGTTTTGTCTTTCTATGTGTGGAGGCAGTTTCTGCTCCAAATATCCAATCTCAAGTTAACTGTGAACTCAAGAACAGGATGAGTTGGTGAAATCACCTGGAATTCTGCCATGTATCTCAATAGGATTAGGGCACATCATAAATTCTGACACAAATCCACTGAAACACAAATCAGTCTTCACTTATCCCACGCATGCCAAAAACCACAACCATAGCCACCTAAAATCACAGCATCTTCACTTGGTTAATTAAAAAGACAGTAGGATAATTATACGATAAGCAACTACCAGCTGCAATTCAAGGACATAATTCAGAATAAGCACTCTGCAGTGCGCAGCAATGATAGAACATCAGCTGTTTGGGTATTTTTGCTTCGCTTTCATGCAAGAAGCTTTTTATTCACCTTTATTTAATTTACCTGCTTTCAGGTTGGAAAATTCTGGAGCCCACCTGGTAATAACTGTACAACTTACACATGTGAAAAATACAACGGCCAGTTCATTACAGTCATCTCAAAGAAAAGCTGTCCCGCCTTCAACCCTGATCTCTGTGAACCTGTAAGTATTTGTCTACCAGCAATCATGTTGGTTTGAAAAGACTGCAGCGATTAGCACCAGTAATAGAAAGATCATGGTGCCCTAGGACCATACCTAGCAGGACCATCACACAGGATGTAACTCTGATTTTATCCCCTCTGAAACAGTCCCCCATCAAATTTAACTTGAAAAAAAAAAAAAAAATCAAAATTAAAAATGGCAATATATCCTCTCTGAGGAAAGAAGATAGCACAGGGTACCAGAGAAAAGGGCACAGTATAATGCTTCACATTCCTAAAAGTACCAGGTGTTTAGGAACAAGAATATTACCAGAAAAAATAATGGAATTTTTTTTCCTAAATTATTCAGACTTATGATTTCATTTTTGGAAATCAATCATTTAGAAAGTGAAGGAAAACAAGCTACTTCCGTTTACTTAACACACCTCAAGACAGATCAGAACCAGGACCAGACATCTGGAGAGTCAGTAGTTCATTAACTGTGTTACACTGTCTGACATAACCCTTAATCTACACTGCAATTCAAGTCCCTTCAATATATGCTTCCAAAAAAGTCTTAGTAAATACTACAGCAGTACTTACATGCCTTTAATATTTAGAGCTGCTTGAAATTAGATTCCATGCCAATACAAAGAACTTTCTGGCACCAGAGAACCCTACAAGGCAGGGAAAGTCTCTGCTTTATCATGCATATTTGAAACCTGAATTATCTTTTTCTTTTTTCCCTACTAAAGGACAACATCAGGCTATCAGATGATGGCTGCTGTAGAGTGTGCTCAATCCCACCATCAGGTAAGCAATGGTAATTTTGGGTTTAAGCACAACATGTGCCTTGTTAGCTGTATTAGTCCAACTTGCATGGCAAGAGACCAAGACAGAAGAGGTGAAAACAGAACAGAACACTTAGGGCCTTTGAAAACACAGATATGGTGTACTTTCCCACCCCACACTGTTCAATATTAGCCTTTAGTGAAATAGAGAGTACTGTGTCTATTCTGCAACTTCTACAGACACATTCTCTTTAAGGATGAAAGTGAAGCTGGTCCTGGGATGTGCTTTGAACAGTTGCCACGGCACTGCTCTGTATTTTTGCATCCTGCACACCAATGCAGCATAAGAGGAATCTTCCATTCAGTGCTAAGACAAGTAGCAAGATCTATCATTTAGCCATAAGCAATTAAAACAGAAACACACTGTGACATAATTTCCTATTTTAGCTCTATCCACCTCAGTTTTCAGCTAAGGATTGTCTATCATATACAGGTGCCTATCTATATACATGTATTTTAATCTATTTTCTCTTGGTTTGTGGCGACATCAGGTTGCAAGAAGTACAACACTACTACTGTCATCAAATACCGTGGATGTGTTTCTGCACCTGTTGAGATGACATACTGTGAAGGCAGCTGTGATGCTTACTCAAAGTAAGTGGTGTAAAAGATAACTGTAGTCTCCTGTCTTCTATTTGTTACGATAGTGGCAGAAAACAAATTGCTAGTAATTTTGTACAATGTCTAACACTCATCAAGCCATCAACTGTTCCCATTAGGTTAACCAGATTTTTTAACAGACATGGTGCTACATTAGCTTAATTACCTCAAGACTAACCAGGTCTTAATAGACTGTTAAGTGACTGGTCCCAAGTTTTGATCTTGCCTATGTAAAAGTGATGTTGTTTCATACCGGTCTCTCTCGCTTTGGACTGGCTTGATAAGTTATCTGGATTAGTTTTTTCACTTTTCTTTTGTCTTAATGAATCATAGAATTATAGAATGGTTTGAGCTTTAAAATGATCTAGTTCTAAACCCCCTCCCATGAGAAGGGATGTCTGCCACTAGATCAGGACAAAGGCTTACCCATTTTTACAATGAAGAAGAAATTCTGCATCACTAAACTACTGGAAGAATGCTAATGTTAAGACAAATTACCACATGTAAACACACAACTTATAGTTATATTTAGCGATGTGTGAAAGAGGCAGCGGTATTTCTCACGTCATTTCTGAATATTTCTCTTTCATTGGTTTTGAAAACAGGTACTCTCAAGAAGCAAACATGATGGAACACAAATGCTCATGCTGTCAGGAAATCCAGACTAGTGTAAGAAAGGTGACTTTGACATGCAGTGATGGAACCAGTCTTGACCACTCATACACCTATGTGGACCAATGCAGCTGTGTGGGTGCTGAATGTGTTCCCCAAGACACTGTCAACCAACAACAGCAAACAGGCAACATATGAGATGAAGCCCTCTCAAGAAAAAGGGAATGCCTAAAATTAAAACTAAAGAGAAGCCAAATGAGTTGAATATAGATGAAAATAAACATTTGAAAAAATTGTCAAAAGCAGCTAATATTTTTGACGAGCAGATTATATTTTCTGCATACAATCTCAATATGTCTGTCCACACTATTTCAGCTTTCCTTACCATTATATCTCATACTGTTTTTCATGACTTTTATTTACACCTTGAGGGATACAGTATAAGATCATTTTTCTATTTCTGGTTACTTTGTCTTATGAGAAGTGCTAAACCTGAGATCACACAAAGTCTTTGATTAGAATGACATTCTACTGTGCATCTAGGCTTTCCTTTGGTGGCACAACATAAACTGCAATGGTGCAGAGTAAACATTACTCTGTAGGAAATCAAGTTTTGCTGGTCATTACATTCTGCAACTACTCGACAATATCTAAGATTTCCATTGATATACTGAACTATTACAGAACATTTTAATTTCAGTTCATTGAGACAGATCAAAAGCTAAAGTCCAAGAAAAAGAAAACTGTACCTCTCTTTTTCTATCTTTTTGCATTATGGAAAACTTAGATTGCAAAAAGCTGTATCTTCTCAAAGCCACAAAATTGAATGTTATAGACAATTTTTAGGGCATTTCCCTATCTATTATCAGGAGAAAGAAAAGAAAGAAGAAAGAAGGAAAAAAAAAAAGAGAGAGAACAGAAGATACTATAACGATAAGCTGCTGCATCTACTCTTTGTTTACATAACATCATCAGCATAGTAACTGCATGAAAATTTGGAATTTTTTTTCTTTGTGGTGAACTGTTTACAGAAGAAGTATATACATATATATATATATAAATATTGCCAATGGGGCATATGAAGGACTTTTGTAAACAAAAGTAATAATAATATTATATGTAAATTCTTTCCTAGAAAGCTTTTAAAAAGTTGTACTGTTGCTATTTATTTTGTTTTTTGGAGAACTGATTTATTGGGCCATTTCTTTCAGGATTAATGTTACCCCATTTGTTAGTCTTAGTCATATTATCTGGGTGTGGTATATTTTCTTCTTCCGTTTTGTTTTGGAATGTTGTTTTATTTTTGTTCTTTATGAAAAAAAGTAATGATGATTAATAAATTTTAAGCATTTTACTACATGGCTCCTCAGTCTTTTCCCTGAAACACTCCCTGCTGGCCCTATAAAATATTTGCTTCCCACTCTACCACAGCCTTCTTTGAATAGCTCCACAGAATGGCTGAAGTGGGAAGCTCTCTTGAGCTGCTGACAATCACAGAATCAGAAGGTTGGAAAGGACCTCTAAGATCATCAAGTCCAACCGTCCTCACTCTACCATACCTACAGAAAACCCCTAAACCGTATCTATTAGCTCCCTATTCAGACGCCAATATATTATGCATTAGGCACAATACCGTGCCTAATACAGCCAAGAATACCAGCTGCCTTCTTAGCAACAAAGGCACACTGCTGACTCGTTCAACTTGGTACCTACCAAGACTCCTACGTCCTTTTCTCCAGAGCTGCTTTCTAGTTGAGCAGCTAATATGCCCTTGTGCCTGGGGTTCTCCATCCCAAGGTGCAGAACTCTGAAATTCTCCTTGTTGAGCTTCATAAGATTATTGTGAAGCTGGAAGACTGCACAAGTCAGCCACTTCCCCGAGTTTCATGTCAGCTGTGACATACTTCTGACCTCCAGATACAAGTCAATACAGACTGTAGTACCTAACTCCCTACAGAGCTTCTATACTGCTTTGAATGAGGAAAATAAAAAAAAAAAAAAAAAAAAAAAAGCAGATTCTGAAAGTGTTCCAAGTATATCCATTTTGATGCCATCAGTAAGTGAGATTTCAGTAAGCAACCATGTTTTGGGTCCTCCAAATCCATTAAGCTTCCCAATGCAGTACTACTCATGCATCTGTGACCAATTTGGTGAGTAACAAATTCTCTGAACTTCCCTCCCAGGTAAACTGGGAAATGATTCTTCTCCTCTTCATTCTGCAGATGGGAAAAGCTAATGTCTATGTAGTATAAAAACTGAAAAAAAGAAAAAGAAGCAAAGGAAGGGGCAGACCCATGTCCTGGTGTGAAGAAGCAAGTAGGCAAGGAAACAAGGAGGGGAACCTTAAGCAAAGGCAAACTATGGAGGCATGCAGAATCTGTAGCTGAGGACACACTGGAATCCCTGCCTTGAAGAAAGAAAGAGCAGTCTCACATACACAGTTCCAGTGATGAGAAAGATAAAATGGGGGCTATAAACCAAGAAGAAAGAGAACAGGTCACAACATGCTTTGTGCATGAAAGAGCAACTGGAGTTCCCAGAGCAGCATTAAACAATACATGGAGTAGATGAAAAATTAATTGCCACTAGTGTTTCAGGCTCCCTAAATTTACCTTTACATAAGAGCTTCTTTTGTTCTGAGACACTACTGACACAGAATGGATAGTAGATCCAAATTAAATAACTCCATTCTAAAAACTGGGATCAGTTGCTTTCTCATAATCACTAATATTTTAAACCATAGATAAATTTTAAAGTCAATAAAAAATTAGGTGATCGACTTGGTAGCCCTTTATTGACATAGGTCAGAATACTGCGCAGCTCACATTGATTGGCATTACTGCAGACAATCAACGTGCATTATACAAACACTAACACTAGAGGGCTCTATGCTCACAATTTACAAAGACCAAGCAAAGAGGAGCTGGTTCAAAAGGGTTTCTTCGAAAGCACTTTGAAACAAGCAAGGTAACAACTATTGCCTTGGTTTCCAGTCATTATGATAAACTTTGCTCTTTATTATTTCACGAGTCTATGGGCATCCATTCTAAACATCATAACAAAATTTACTTATATATCACATTTCCTGCCCCATTCAGGATTTTTGTAGCTTAACTACTGCATGACCAGATTATTTTCTTCTCCCTTTTCTGTGCACCACTTAAAAACTCAGCAGTGTAAACTACCAATCGCTAAGAACAACTTTTCAATTACACTTTGCAATAATGAATAATATACGAAATTAAGAATCTGTTCAGATTCACCACCTTGGAGTCCCATCTGAAATAATTTATTTGAGTATTAAAGCACACGAACTTCCCCAGTATCCAACCTAAATCTTCCCTCCTTCAACTTAAAACCATTTCCCCTTGTCCTGCTGTTATCGGCCCTTTCAAAGAGTTGACTCCCCTCCTGTTTATAGGCTCCCTTTAGGTAACGAAAGGCTACAACGAGGTCACCCCACAGCCTTCTTTTCTCCAGGCTGAACAAGCCCAGCTCCCTCAAGGAAGTCCTTCCACAGTTCTGGAAAACTAAAATCATCATAGTCACTTGAATCACATCCTGGAAAAGTGAGGAAACTTCTACTCTTGCTCCTTCAGAGACAAACCAAAAAAAGACAGGTAGCAAAGAGAATATAATAAAACATGCATGGGAGTACTTGATCTGACAGACTGCCCAATCATATTAAATATACAGACTCTGTTGTGCAAGGTGTTGGCCAAATCTTTGTTTATAATGAAATTACTGTAAGCTTTCTTGTAATAAAACCGCACCATAGATTTAAATCATCAGTCAGAGACTTACCTGGCAACAAGGAAGACATCAGCTGATCAAAAGACCATGTGAGCTTCTCTAACCTGTCCTCTGTTCAGCTCAACGTGTGCTGCAGAACAGATCAAGTCTGCTGAACTCCCGCCAAAACTCACAACACTTAAAAGCTGTTCTGGCTCAGTGAAGCCATTTCTGCACACCTGAAACAGAAATTCACACAAAACAGCCATCATAAACCAGACAGCCAACAAACGTAGCCTGCATCTTGAGACACAGAGAACCATACGATGGTTGGAGTTGGCAGGGACCCTTAGTGGCCATCTGGTCCAAATTTGCTACAACGAATAGGGACCACTATACCAGATCTAGTGCTCAGAGCTCCATCCAGCCTGACCTTAGGTGCCTCAGAACCCAGCCAGCATTGCACTGCTGTGGATATAGCAGCAGGATGACCATTTACCTCACAGTAAAATACAAAATAAACATGCACACTATGACCAATCTCTAACAGAAAACTACAGAGACGCTTTCCTCACACAAAACTTAGTCCCACCCGCCATTAAACAACAACGAACCAAACCCCTGAATACCTATTTTTGCGGAGCTGAGAGAAAGTTGAGTGTCCTCTAACAAGTACCGAGAAACACAGCACGTGAATCCCACATGGCCGCAGCCGCGTGCTCCGCCATTATACGGACACAGCGCCGCCAAGCGGCACAACAGGGTCTTGGGGATGTTCTCGGGTCCCTGCCGATCCGTCACGGGCATCGAGCCTGGCCGGGACCCTGGGCACGGTGTGTGCATAAAAGGAACTTGTCACCATGCCTGCAAGCGACTGTGCAGCTCTCCTCTCCACCGACGGCGCTGTGGTGTGAGCTGGCAGGTGCGCTCTGTCTCAGCGCGTGTCTCTGGGGCGGAGGGGTGGCAGGCAGCTCGTGCCTGCAGCTCGTGCCTGCAGCAGTCGTTCCTCAGTTGTTCTCACTGCTGAGAATCTTGTGCCTCGTACAAATTAACTCAGGCATTCTGACTGCAAAACTGGTGGCCGTCAAGGTCAGTGGGTACCTTGCAAGGAATCAGCGGAATGTTTGGCATCTTAGTAAAACAGCAGTTCTGTCCTTTCTTATATTTCTTGAGGCTATGATTTTTCCTGTTATTTGTTCTTTGTTTTATTCTTAATATCCATTGTGTCATGCAGCTTAATGCATATTTCAATGGGTGATTATATTGCATTCCCTATGTTACATGATATGGCAACTGACTGTTTCATTCTTTTTAATGACATGTCTATGTTCTCTTTAAGTTCCTAAATAGATATTTTAAGCATGTTATCCTTAAAAATGTATTTTAAAATAAAACCATATGCTTTCACTTTTCTGAACAATCTGAAGCCATGCTTCTGGTCCCCTATAAAAATTACTAGCTCCTTTCACATCCACATAGGAAGTTTCACAGCAGCACATATGATTTATATATCAATCAGCCATTATATAGAAGGTGTATCTTGTCAAAGTTAAGCTTCCATACGTAAAATAGCAAAAGGAGTGTTTTATGTGACGCTGCAGATTATTTTGCTCCATTCTCCAAACAATTTGTTTGTAATGTGGGATGTGACTCAGGTATTTCAGCTGTGTTAGGCAGTCTGCTCTGAGCTGCATGTATGTGAACTCTCACATTAAGAATACTTCATGTGCTTAGTGCATAAGAATGCCAAAGGGGAAAGGATCTACAGGGAAGGAGTGCATTTGTTGTTCCTAAATCAACCAGTTTCTTTGCTCCTGCTTTCAATAATCACTCAGGAGCTGTTCTTCCTTCTCTGAAATCTGTGTGGTCTTTTAAGGTTATAGGTAGCATAACATAAGATTTGTAAGTGGAAATAATGTGTTAAAAGTTTAGACGGTTCAAATTAGAAAAAAATAGGCAAATGTTTCAGTGCACAAACACTTGTATCGTTGACACTTGAAGAAAAGTCATGCGATGTTTTAGCAATGTGTTGTTATAAATAAATTAAGTTTTGCTGCTTCTGTGCCACTAGAGACTCTTTAAGCTATTTGCACTGTTGCTGTAAAATAGATAAGCTAATAAATGTAAAAGGGAACTTGTTGGAGTCATTCTCACTAGCTGTACTGTTGCAGTGGTATTTTTTAGTTTCCAGTAAAGCATACATTTACACATCACTGCATTGCACATAACACACATATGCAACAACCATGTAGACAAATTGTGAGCATTCAGCATTTTACCTGTAAACACTCTCTGGTAATGCTCCTATCTCTTGAGAGACTGTTTCTAGCAGAAAGGATTGGTCCCTCTGATATTAACGCTGCGGCAACTGGGGCGGTGGTGGTTACTTATTTCACTGAAACCTGTTTGACGTTATATTTCTTCAGGATCCTCTGTGTCTACCCACACTTGTGACATCATTACCTGCTGTTAGCAGACATCGTGCTCTTACTAACTGGAAAAGCTGCTTTGTCCTTGAGTTCTGCAAAGGTTGAGAGTCATCGTCATTTTAGCCCTGTTAACAGACCTATTCATTTTGACAAAGGCTTAGATATTTATCAGGCGTCACACAAACTGAATCTATACCGAGCAAACAGTTGGACAGAGGCTGCCATTGTGGATGACTTGTGTTACCTTCAGCCTTGCACCTAAAAATGTCCTTGAGGTGTGGTCTTGGCTCAGCCTGAGCACAATGCACATGCTGACAGATCAGAGCCTTGTAAAACAATTGCTAGTAGCTAAAGTAAATCTTCATCAAAAATGTACCCTGTAATGAAATGGTCACAATATAAGCAATCAAGGCCTTCTGTTTGGTAGCTATTTAAGGGTATGGGAATATAGTACAAAAACTAGTACTTTTGGTTGAAATATTTCTGTAAAAATCTTGTAATACTTTGAGTAGAAGGGAAGGATGAGTCTACTCCTTTCTCTCTCCCTCTTTTGTTCCCATTTTTCCTACCCTCCACCAGGTGATACCTTTTTTTATTTTCCAGTTCTGTTTCATTAAGAACATCCATGGAGGCTGTGGATTATTGATTCTTAGCTGCCAGCTCAGCAAACTTATTGAGAGTTTGTTAAACTCTAAACTTGCCAATAGCTCCTGGGATTACTTGCACCTGTAATGTCTGATTACACTTAATACCCAATTCAATTCCGCATGCTTATTAAAAAAGATAGTGTGGGAACATATGCATTTCAGAATAAACTAAATGCTTGCTTTGGCATTAGTGTTACCCTAACAGCTAAGAATTCTACTCACACAGATCAGGATTTTCCTGTGGTAGGTACTACGCTCTGTGTCAGTTCTTTGAAATGCTGCCACACATGCTTTGCCAAACTGCATTAGAGTTTTATTTTGCTTACATCTCTCTTCTTTGTCCTATTATTATTTATCTATGTATTTACTAAGCCATGGTGGTACTTGTAGAATGGCATACAATTATGCTCTGCTCTGCTGTCCAAACACAAAACTTGAGAATTCTTGGAGATAAAATGTAATATAAAGACACGGAAGAGAGGAGAGGAAAAACAGTAATAGGCATCTAAGGTTACATGTGCTATTTATGAAGCTTAAAGAAAACAGCCAAATACCTGAAACTGACATTTTGCTAGTTATTTCTGTAGCAGAGCAATGCTTGCTCTGCTAGTTTTAGGACACTAGTCCCAGTGTTCATGCAGTGGTTGTCAAACAGCTGAGAGATTAGAGCTGGCTAGAGATAGAAACTTTTCTTAAACTCGAGAAAGCAATGTCATTTAAAGGAGATGCTGAGATACAAGGATGTCCGCACACCACCTCCAAGACAAATAAAATTCAATAGCATGACGTCCTTTCCACGGCTTGCCCAGAACAGTGCAGAATACCAAGATGTTTAACTCTTTCCATTACAAAGGCCAGTCAGTATGTTTAGTTGTATTTGATTTATTTAGAGGTACAATCAGCTATATTATCCCATTCATTTTTTCACTTTCTCATGGTCATTCTCATCTTTCTCACTTGCATGTACATACCCATTTATCTCTAGCAATGTTCCGCATTCTGTCTCCTCGCACATTTGTCCTAGGCATTCTCCCTTTATGTTTCTCCTGGTCCTACTTCTTCCTCTTCCCTCTCTTCCTATCAGTGCTCCAGTTTTCATCTCCCATTGTATTCTGTAAGAAGTGATCACTCTTGTAGCCCAGGGCTGATGGTGGAGGCAGCAAAGGCAGAAATAAAGAATAGTGAAGATGAAGTTTATCTGCTGGCTACAGTTATCTACTACAAAATGCCCAGGAGAGAATGAAATGGATCAGTCTTCAATGTCTTCTGACTCAGATTTTGAATCTTCTTAGTTTCCATATTGACTGATGTATATCCCCTTTTAACATAAAAGTAGTAACAAAGCAAACAAACAAACAACAACAAAAGAAAAAGCCATACAGATGGTCGACCCAAAGGCATCACATTAGGATCCCCTCACTCATGCAGTTTTTGAGCATAGGGGGGCATTCACGAGAATTAATCACTTTGTGATTGCTCACTTCTTTCCTTGACATCCATTGTTGGCCACTGGCTGGATTTGGCATTAGGTTGGATGAACATTTCCTCTTATCTACTGTGCTGATTCTTATGGTAAATGAAGAGGGTGAAAGTAGTTCTCACGTTGATTAAAACCAGCAACCACTTAGCTGTGCTCCTTACATTAGTTCTGGGAAGAAAGAAAAAGGCCCAACATACTAGAAAACCAAACAAAGATGGTCTTAGGTATTTTTCAGGAAGGTTTCCTAGTATCCAGTTTACTTTTCTACAGAATTATAGAAAGGTTAAGAGTTTGATTTGGCATTCAGTAAATGCTTTACCACACAATAGAAATATTAAGATCTCCTTGAGCTGAAAAAATAGGCACCCTGAGATGACAACAGAAGTTACATGAACAACTTGAATTCTGATAAGTCCCAGTGAGGTAGTTCTTTGCTTTGCAAATGTAATTGTCAAAATATCCTTTTTAAACAGAAGCAAGATCTTCCCAAATTCACGTATGCAGCAACACCTTGGCATGTTAAACAATACGTCAAGCAATTTGTTCTCTTGACTCACTGTGAACAACTGCAGTATTTTCATCTTCCTGTTTGAAAGTGCAAGTATGCAAGTAGACCATAAGTCTGTAAAATGTCAACTAAAAAAAGGCTGATAAAGTTGTAGAAAGTGGAAAGATGGTCTTAGCCTGGAAAAATGTTTTAATCACATTTGTCAGTGCTATAAGGTAAACCTTTCACGTGAAGGGTAAAACTGGTCAGTTGTGCTCTAGCTAACGTATAACTAATAGTTCAGGAGTTCATATCAGTAGATATGCAGTCATTCAGGTTCATGGAGTCTGCACAGGACTGAGGATAGGAAGTGTTTTGCCTATTTAGTATGCCAGTTTATAAAAGGATATGATCATTAGCAAAGTGTACATAATTAAAGAATTAATAAAATGTGTGATTTCCCGTGAAAGTCTCTTCATGTTAGACATGAGTAATGTTCTCTATAGTTCCAATTTTTAGCAAACTGAAGTGTAGAGGATAAATAAGATCAATCACAGTAAATACAAATGTAAATTCTTACATTTTAGCAGACTGTCATGATTTCAGAGAGGTACTAATTTTTACAGATATTTGTCATCATTTTAATTCTGTGGATCTCTGAAACACAGAGAAGATGCCTAAACCCAGTTCTTTTCCCAAAATATTCTTTGCTGAATCAATGAAGAACATGTTCCTGCCTCAGCCGGCAGGAAAAGCTTTTCCATATCTCAGACACAGAATCCATTGAATGAAAAACAGTCTGAGGAAAATGATTTTTAAGATGAGTTTTAGTTCAAAAATGACTGATTTACCTGCATAAATGTTCTTACATTCTTCTGTCTCCACAAGCAAATATTAGTTAAATTAGTGACTGATTAGCAGATACACCCAAAGAACAATTGTGAAAGTTTCCTGACACTTCATTGTATTCTTTTTGGTTTTGAAATATATCGAATATTCCACTCCATTCAGAAGTTTATATGGTTTTGATCCACAGATATTCTAACAAATAATTCTATAACCAAGTGTCTTCCTGGGAAAAGCTAGTGTCTCTGATGTACAGAATGAGCTCTTTCAATTCTTTCATGAATGGTCAAACTGGAAACTCTTTCCCAAAGCCCTGCTGTACTTGTCTTGTTGTGCACATAATGTTACTTCTGTTCAGAGCAAAAAAGCACAAAGTAGAAAAACCCACTGGATTATCCAGTGTATTTGTACTACATGTACTGTGGTCCTAGGATGCATCACAAGAAGGGTATCCAGCAAGAGTAAGGGAAGTGATTGTTCCCCTCTGCGTCACCAAATAAAAAACAGAGTGGTGAAGCAAATCCACAGCTGTGTATAGCCCTTAACACTATTGGCTGCTGTTTCCTGACAGAGCCAGCAAGGTCAGCAATGAGATGGCAGTCAGACTTTCATTCCCAAGGATTTATGTTCTTCCCTTCCTACGAGGGATCCAAGCACTTTGTACATTAACCTCAAATTTGAAGAGATCCTTTGTGCAGTGACACAAGTTTCCAAAAGAACCCGTGAAGGACAGATATTAGTATGTTGATCAGAATCTCCGAGTAATTCTTCAGCATCTTGACTTCATTAAGCCACTTTAATACCACACTATTTGCGTTTAGTTTCACAGTGCAGTGAATCTGATTTCCAGGCTTCTTATCTGTAAACAGGGTACCTGAGTACCTTTGTCTATAACACAGAAGAATGTAAATGAAATAAGAATTTTGCTCATCATGTTCATAAAACATAAAGAGTATCAAAAATATAAAAAATTACTGTTCTTTGCAATGATTTTACAGACAGTCAGCATCAGTGTAGAATGTCTGAACATATAGTCAAGTTTGGATGAGATGCAGTTGTTAAGGATATGGACACACTGTGCTCCTTTATTGATGTATGCCACAGTGATGAGAAGAAACAAAGCCTGGCTTATTTCAGGTTCTATTTGGGAATCTGAAACTAGAAGAGAAGAAACAAACTTTTTTTTGCAGCTACCAGGAGTAATAAAACCAGGGCAGTCTCCTTCAGCACATGCAATATATTCATCATACTAAATGAGCATGCATAGATGTGCATACAATGGAAGGTTATGACATGCAAATAATAAGTAGAATGAGTGGCTTACAGCCTCTCCCAAAGCAAAGATTCATCAACATTCTGCTCTGACTGGCCCTTAAATATCATTGCAAAATGGCAATTAATTTAAACCATGTAAAAGTTACTTTGCATTTTCTTTCTATTTGTAAGGAAGGATTTAAATTTGAAGCTCACTTCAGCAATAAAAAATACATTGTTAAAAAATGACTATATGTAGAACTAAAACACCGATTCTCTGTCCCTGACTTTTCGCAGCTTGTAGGTTGGTTTCCTACTATGTATGAGCAGTAGAGAAGGAAATGGTGCAGAAAAGCCATGAACTAAAACCAGAATTGTTGGAGTGCTGTTTGTCTGCTTAGCAGGGATACCAGGTAACTTTCATCAGTCAGAAGAATAGTGCAGACAAGGAGACAGGTGATGATAAGCTTAACTTCATATGCAGAAGCTCAGCAGAGCTTCTAAACTTAGTCAGCGCTGTAGAAAGGAGTCAACTTTATCTCCTGGTCCATGCACAGAGTCTACAAACTGAACTTAGTCTGCCAGGGGTTGAGCTAGGGACAGCACTAATGAGCACACTCATATCTGAGCAGCTTTTTGTGAAGCAGATGCTAAAATGGTTCATCAGGCAGCACTGAGATAGACTCACAATAGAAGGAAAAATACACCAAGATTTATTCAACAGCAGATTCTGAAATACACAGGAGTTGTAAATGAAAACCAGAAAGTGCTTTGGAAAAAAAAAGAAATGTGAAAAAGGAGGACTGTGTGCAATACTAGGGCATGAGAAATAATTATGCTAAACCTTGTAGAGAAAAACAGAGAAATAAACTTTATCTAAGTCACCATCGGTGATTCAGAAGATCAAATTTTGCTCATGTGAGTTATAGAATAATAAAATGATTTGGGAGGAACCTTTAAGACCATCTAGTTCCAACCCCCTGCTATAGGCAGGGATACCTCCCTTTAGACCTGGTTGCTCAAAGACCCATCCAGCCTGGCCTCGAATGCCTTCAAGGAGGGAGCATCCACAGCCTTACTGGGCAACCTGTTCCAGTGTTTCTCCACCCTCACAGTGCAGAATTTCTTCCTAATATCTAGTCTTAATCTATCCTCTTGCAGATTAAAACAATTTCCCTTTGTCCTGTTGCTACCTGCACTTATAAAAAGTCCATCTCCAGCTTTTCTGTAGGCCCTTAAGGTATTGGAAGGTCACTATAAAGCCTCCTTGGAGCCCTCTCTTCTCCAGGCTGAGTTATTTCCCTATTTTATTCCCATGGAATAAATGATGTATGAAATAAAGAAAAGGTACACAGACAAGGTGAAAGCTCAGTAACATATCAGAAAATGAATGCTGAATAGATAACAAGCCATCAGTGATGCTGTTGTCCAGAACGGCATCCTCAGCACTACGCAGAAGAGGAAAGTAAAATTACATCATTAAAACCCAGGGGAATGAGTAAGAAGGTGTTGAGCTCACCTGGGGCGTAGGCTGGCTGCTCAGACGTCAAGCAAGCTGTGTACTTAAGAAGACCTGTTGCACCTGGAAACCACAATGTGAATGAGTAATATCAGTAGTTAAATTTCATGTGCACAGAAGCCATTGTTGCTGGGGTACTAGTTTCATTTCTTTTTCACAGATCTCTTCTTCCCTTTGGTTCAGGTGAGCAGAGTGACAGCTAAGCTCTCCCTTGCCTGTCAGTGCTCCTCTTCCAAATCCTTCAAAACACAAGCAAAAAAAGTGAAGGCAGCACAGCTATGACCATTATATAATGAAGAAACTATGACTATTGTCACTAACAAATGAAGCAAGTTACTTTGTTTCTTCTAACCCTTACTGTTCTCTCACTGATTTACCATTTAGATTATCCAGTCTCCACAGCGAGAGAATTCTTCCAATTTTCATAGTACTTTGTGCAATCATTTCTAAAGCTATTGTAACAAACTAAAAAATGGCCACAACCATTTACAATACACCACTCATCTGCCATTCATTTTAGGAGTTTAATACTCTCTCCTCATGGAAGAACCTCTCAGATTTCTCAGGTGGTGTGACATGTTACTCTAAGCAGGTAACAGACTGCATCATCTATTCTAAGAACAAGGAAAGGAGCCCATGATCAGAATGTGTCCACCATAGTCTTCCACATTAGCAGTACATCTTTTCAGAAGGAGGAAATTAACAAGTTAACAGAGTATTGAAAGAAAGATGGATAGAATGAATTACCTGGCAGGGCTGGTTATCAAAGTCCTGATGAGTCACCTGTAGATTGTTGAAAGAAATAAATGTTGAGGAAGAAGTGAGAGAAAGGTGAGAAGACCATGAGCAGAACAAACCTAGGGGAGCAGCTGTATCTCTGCAGGGACAGACAGGAAGGGTGTGCTGGGTCCTCTGTTAAGTTAATGCCAACTTGTTTTATGTTAATTGTAAACTTTCTATCATTACTTTGCATTGATTTCTACAGTAAATATTCCTGTTTACTAACAAAACTGTTTATTCTTTTTCCCAGTTTACATGGTAAGACAGGTTTTCAGAGATCTGGAGCCCAGTGCAGTTACTCAGTTCCCAGCTGTCATGCTTGGGAGGAGGTGGGAGTTCTCAACACCTAGTGGAGCTGTAATTAGAACATAGAAAGAAAATGAATTCTGGTTTCATTAATAGTCTTAATACTATCTCTTCCTAACTTCTGAATGCTTGCCTTTGCCACTTTTATATTATGTGACATATTTTCAGATTGCAGTGTTTTTATCTAGAAACACATTTAAACTAAGAGGGGAGACTTAGGTGAGATATTAGGAGGAAATTCTTTACTCAGGGAGTGGTGGGGCACTGGCACAGGCTGCCCAGAGAAGCTGTGGGTGCCCCATCCCTGGAAGTGTTCAAGGCCAGGTTGCCAGGTTGGATGGAGGCCTGGGCAGCCAGATAGGGTGGGTTGCAGCCCTGCCCATAGTAGGGGGTTTGAAATTAGGTAATCTTTAAGGTTGCTTTCAGCCTAAGCCATTCTGTGCTTCTGTGATTATTTCAGTTTTTCCATTACCACTGATATCTTTGGCCATCTATTGTTAGAGGTTAAAAGGAAATAGAAGAATATTCATCAGCCAGATCCCTGGCTTTTGTCATTCATCTCCATTAACCTCCTATGAATGAGCTAATCTATACCAGTTTTATAGAGCCATCCTACATTTATTTTCTGTGTTATTTGTCACTGAGATGTGAGGATAAGGTTTTGGGTTTTGCACAGAATTATAATTGAGAAAAATGGATGAAAATGCAGGAAATAAAAAGATAAAAATGCTCTTAACACCTCCATGAGCATTTCCTCCTGCAAACAAAAGTGCTTTGTTTTTGTGCTAGGCACCAGGAAAATGGTGTCCCTTTAATGGATTCCTGGTGTACATGAACAGTAAAGACAGCTGCTTTAATTATTAAAACTCTTCATAAACTTACTTCTGGGTCTTCTTTCCCCTTGCACAGCTGGATAAGTGAGTTTGCTCCTCCCTGCCTGCATAGGTAAGTTCTTTTCACCATGCTGAGAGACTGAAGTCCTCCAACTGCTTTTTCTTTAATCTGCAGGAACCACTTGGAGAAACTGCCCATTTGACCAATAAATATCTAAACTTAAATCTTTCTGGTTTTAGTAAAAATATAAGGTCTGTGTACAGATAAGATTCTTCCAGCAATCAATCAGATCACAGTCTGATAACTCTCAAAACTTCATAAGCCACTTCATCAAGTGACTTGTTTTCTTACTGTTAATTGCAGCCACTCCTTGGGACTGAGGAAGAGAAAGAGCCTGTGCTGTTGGATTAGCTGAACGCTGGAATACCATTTGAACGTCACTACTCCTTGTAGATCAGAAATTTCAGTCTGAGCAGTAGCAATCGTAACAATTTCAGTAAAATATCTGAGTAACACCTTTGAAGAATGCCCACAAATACAACTGGACAGTTCTCACAGCAGCTGTACTATGTGCACTTATAAATTCTTAGTGAGGTTGCATATTCAAGGTTGACATGTGTTGTTCTAATCAGAAAGAGGTATAATGAGCGTAAACTAAAAGCTATCTTAGAAGAAGAAATGATTTGGTATTAACACTGCTTAGCAACAACTCCAGCAAAAGAGACAGAGCAAAAGACAAATCCGGCCTTGACTCCACCAACGCTCCCAGGAAGTCATCCTAGGTACAGACACCCACCTCACCTTCCTCACATGGGTAGCAAATAGCACAAATTCTACCCTCAGAAAACTCCTCCCTTCACCAGTAGTCTCTTGCTCTGTTATACCCTGTGGGAGGCAAGAAACTCTTTTCAAGTGTTTTGAAGTAATATGAGAATATGAGAAGAACCTGATACTCTGTTTTTCCCCTCAGGCAGATGTGTGTGCAACTGAGAAAGGAAGCAAGGTCTTACTCCTTCACTATGAGGTCTCAGTAAGTAGGTAAAATGCACAGCATTTGAAAGTTATTCTGTCTTTAAGTCTTCCTTGAGATGCTGGGTCATGTTGTTGCAAAATTAATACAGAAATGGGTATGTGTTCCAGCATTTACAATTTACAATACAATTTATAGTATTTTATTCCATTTTACTTTGAGTTGATTTTTGTAACTGCACATAACACAGAATATAGTGCCTGCCCTATATATTTATAAATGTATTTGTAATTAAGTTAAAAAGACATGATGATCCCCACCTTTTCTACTACATTGGGTTTTAATGCCACTTAATACTATTAATGTTATCTGCTGAAGAACAAGGATCTAAGTCACTTCTAGAAATTCCTTTCCTCTAAAGCCACCATCTCCCACGTAAAGTAAAGTAAAACATCCTATCCATTAATACTGCGCTTTTTTTTTTTCAGTGATTCAGTGGTGTAACTAATGCCTGTAAATCTCTGCTTTGAGGCAGCTTTGGAACCTGCTTTACTGGGATACTTTTTGTAATTAACTTTCAGAAAGTAAAAAGAAGAGGATCCACACCTGAGTTATGCAGAGGACATTAAGTTTGGCAGAAGAAAAGCTCTGCTACCTCTGAGGATCACGTGTAGCCCATTGCTAAAGGTATATGCACAGTAGTTGCTGAAAGCCTAGTTTGGTGGGTAGCCTGTTTAAATAAGTGAGACATTTGAATATTTATTTAATACATCTAACTGGTCACGTAAATAAGATACAATTTGCTTTCTGTATGTACAGATGAATTTACATTCATTATGAGTGCTGGCACAAAATACAACAACATTGTTTGGGCAGGAAATCCAGTCTTTTCTTTTCTCCCCATCTGCTGAAGCATGAAGATATAAATCTAGGGTGTGTAAGCAGCTTACTACAGATTATGAAGATGTAACTTCATTAAACATCCTGGATATTTTGATAGGGAACATGTTCCATTCTGCATCAGGCTAATATGTTGACTTAAGTACCCTCATCTTGCCATAGTAAACCACCACTGATTTCAATCCAAAAGTCCAGATAATACTCCATAAAAATACATTTTGGGTTTTATTTTATAATAGTGAGTGAGGATCCAATGTATTTAGTTCTAGCCGTAAATGGAAATAGGGGCTGAAAACAACAGCAACATCCTAAGCAAGATCCTAAATGGAGTATGGGATTATTGTCCCCTATTCTTTTGGGATTCTTTTGAATTTATAATTATAGGTCAGGATTTTCCTAAGAGCCCACAGGAATCAGGCATCTCGCTATGTTCACATTTTGCAATTAGGATACCTTCCCAAATGTTTCTTTTTCCTCTGTTTCATCAAAAGTGAAAAAATTAGTAAATACTGCTGAACTCAATCTGACCAGGCACAGAGGAAAGTACTACACCATAGTATTCAAGTCCTTTCTGCAATTTCTAGACATCCTAGCATGCATGAATTTTATTCTAGCTGCTTCTTTCTCCTGTGCTTTAGCCACCCCAATTCTATCTCCCAGACACCTCTTGCTAAATTCCCCACTGTGCAGCAGTTCTCTCATGATTTGTTCCATCAGCTACCTATGTTCTTGCGTCAGGACACTTTAAATAAACTGAGGGCAAATGTTATCTGTGCACCAAGTGCTGGGCTGTGCACTATTTTTTTTAAACAGAAGTTTAAAAGAACTTCAAACTTTTTGTCCATATATAGCCGTGTTAAGGTAAGGTCTATTGAACTTGAAAAGACAGTGGGAAATCTGACCAGAGCAACTTATCCGATCCTTTGATGTCAAGATAAAAAAGAAGGGGAAACAAAATAGAAATCTGGACTGGTTATTGAAGTATACTCTCATTCACACTTTTGAAATGATAACACAGTAGAACTGCAAAAAGTCAACATTCAGGGGGGAAAAAAAGTGTTAAACATTAACTGACAGGTCTAATAGGCCTGATTTATTGTCTGTTTCCCTAATGTGTAGGCCACATTTCCCCATAGATAGGAATGGAATTACGCAGGAATGGTAATGAATGTGGTCGTAGGCCTTTATCTGTTGAACTTTTCTCTTCTACAGAACTGTGGTACGGCTACCTAACTGTGTGAATTTACTGATATTTTCTGTGAGAAGATAAAATCAGACTGCAGCAAATTCAGAAATAGATGTCAAGATCTGAACCCATGTCTAACAAATCTAGTATATACTCCAGGGAAAGCTGACTTAATTAATGATCCTTTAACAGATGCCTAATGCTTGTCAGTGTTGGAGGTTTTCATAGCATACTCTCGGTATGACGCTGTGATAATGCAGGACCCTTCAAGGTCATTAGTCTGTTCTTTTTGCAAGATTAGCTACCCTGAATGGCACAGAATGACTTTGTAGTACTGTGTCCCCCCATCTGAAGTACTCCACATCTTCTTCAAATTTCAGAAATTAGCAATTTGTTGGTTTTATGTTTCCTTTTGCCAAGGAGCAGCCTGGCATCATTTACAGTACTGAAAAACTTTTAATAGTTACTTATATCCCATATGCGTAACTGTAAGGCAACATCAAATTCTATTTGTTCTAGGACCTTTTCTTTTGTGGAGGGGGACTTGTGTTTTATTTGCAGTTATGTTATATTTCTTTATTAGGCTGAACTTTTACAAAATACATGTACGTATATGCATATACTCCTCCCAAAGTGCAAATACCATTGGCCAGTTGCAAAGGAAGGAAAAGCATCCTCTGTTTACCTATTCATTTGCTAAAATCCCCCAAACCCCACCTTTCTGGATTATCTGAATCAATCTGGGACTGAAGCCAAAGTCACCTGCTATATAAGACCGAGGGAGCACAGGTGAACTACTCTTCCTGACCAACCTTAGACTGGCATCCTTCTGCCAAACTCCACTCAAGATGGGGTTTGGTAGGGGGATATGGCTACCAGAATGGGCTTTCCTTTTAGCACTTTGCTGTACCCACCAGATAGGTAAGGAGTTAACTCTTTTATTATTGCTTAGATCTAATAATATATCTTAAGGAACTAAACTCATTTTAATGTTTCACTGAACAAACGGTTGCACTTAGACCATCTTTGCATCCTTGCTTTTTTTTTTTTTTATTTTAAATTTACATTAAATATTTGGTGTCTGTCTATTAACTGGACTGATTTAATTTCACACTGCCCCAAGCCACTGAATATAACTACAGTTGATAAATAGTCTTAGAAATTAAATCAAAAAGAACTATTATTCATGACTTTAAGTACTAAGTGTACAGTAGTCCTTGTGCCTTACAAAAGCGTTTCATTTCCTTTGCATTTTATAGTAAGAATGATTACAAATGTTCTGATCTTTTTATGAAATTTAAAGCACTACATTTTCCAGTTGCTAGATCAGGCTACAGGTTAGTATTTTCCAGTATCTTGTCACCTACTAGAACTAAACACCAGATTACTCTGGCCAATTCCTTTGCAAAATAGACTAGAAGTATTCATGTGACAGTGATTTTCAGTAATTAATTGTGTGCCAGTACTACATTAGGTATAATATTTACATAAATTGTTGATCTTTAGTATGAAAATCACTGTGAGGTTAATTTGTTGCATTGCAATTCATCATTTTGTGCACTTTTTTCTCTTGTTTATTGTATCACATTAACTGAGGCAATCTTGGCAGGTTTTGTTAATATTCAGTCATGTTCAATTAATTGGACTATGCAGATAGAAATTATCTGCTTGAATATAAGCTTGCTAAGTCAGTCCCATTTGTGTACAGTAACTACTTCCTACATTTAAAAATCTTCAAATTGCTTTTCAATTTACCTTGCGGATCATTTTCCAAACATTAAAAAATAAGTGCAGATACAATTTTAGGCTACTTTACCTTACATGAAATAAGCACTAAAATACCACTAAGTTGATTTAAGCACAAAAGTACAACTCACCTACAGTGTAAGCTTACATTTAGAGTCATGCAGTATCAATCAAAAGATCCTCAGACCTTCTTTGTATGAGAAAGTTATTTATATTGTGCAATGCTAACCTGATAAATTACTTTGAAAAATGAATGGTAGTGAAACCAAATCTGGCAAACGCTTCTTCTTTCAAATCACACTAGGTGGAAAATATATTCAGATGTCCTGACTGACTACAGAATATTGGCCTTATCCCATGCTATCTTCCCATTTTGCGCCTAGCTTTCTCCTTGGGGTCAAATTCCAACTATTATGAGTTGCAATGAGAATTGTGCATATAGGGTAGCAGCTGGATAGTGGCTTGACAAGGTGCATCCAGAAATATTTGTAATCAAAGATCGAATTACCATGTATATTCTTGGAAGCAATAGGTATCTATTTTCATAAGGATCAACAACATGGCATTGTGCAATTGCTAGATAAACTAATACAGCTAGAATTTCCTTGGAAATAATACTTGCTTAATAATAAAAAACAAAAACTGCATTTCCCTGAGAAAAATTAACAGACTAAAAGACATGTGTATACTGTTTTGTTCTGTCACAAAAGTTCTCACTCTTTTAAATAAACATTCACAATATTTTAAAGAGTATTGGCTCTTAGATGAAGTCAGGATGATTCTGCATCCACTGAAGTTCCTACAAATGTGTTGAATGAAAGCAAATTCTATCCTATTAATAAGACTCACAGAGGCATTTGTTATATTTTCTCAACAATTGTAATGGTACGAATGTATTTACCTAATGATATTATCTGTGATACTGAAAGACCAACAGAAAGCAGAAAAAGGTTAAAGTTACTTTTTTGTACGTCACTAATGGTCAAGTATAAAGGTAAATGAGATGAGAACAAAAGCTTAGGGATGAAAGGAAACTTCTGCAGACACTAAAACAAGTGGAGATGGTGAAGCTACCCAGAACACCCTTCCAAAATTAGGAGTCTCTTGGGTTTGTCTTTGGAAGTTTGAATACCTTCAGATAGGCATCCTTCAGCTCTGAGATCCAGTACTCAGTTTGCTTACATGGTGTGTATTTCCAGTAGAAATCCTTGTTAGGTATGGTTGTCTAATCCAGTTCTAAGTTTATGACTCTGTCTATTGTATAATGTGTAAGGGGACCTAGAACTAAATTGCACAGGCAGCTCTTCTTCAACTGGCAAGTACTCTAGACATCAGAAGTTCAAACATGAGTCATTTCATCAGCTAAGTCCTCTGAGGATTTATTCTTGGCATGTTGTAGGTTGGAATTACATGTTTACTTATAAAAAACAGGAGCTTAGAGCACCAAACTTGGAACATAGGATCAGGTGTTTTTCTAAGCATGATAGTTGGGCCATGTGTCAAAAGCAATTCAAAACTAATGGAGACAGAATAAAGAGAAGGAGAATTCAGATGGAAGACAATTGATGTAGTTGAGCTACTATTTTACTAGAGGTACAAAAATAATAATTGAAGCAGAACACAGGAATAGGACAGTTCTGATCTAGCTAAGAGCCATAATCACGTGGCCACATGTCCTGGCTTTTTTTTTTTCCAGTCTGAGTCCTTTGGTGCTATCTAAATGCTTCACGGAAATATTTGATTTATACTGCATATTTGTATCCATTCCTCACATCTTCAGTGAATAATAAAAGTGCCTAAAAACCTTCCTAGCAAATTCCTGGAAAATAATTGTAGAATCATAGAGTCACAGAACAGCTTGGGTTAAAAGTGATTGTTATAATCAAAGTTTTCTATTTCCTCCTTAGTCGGTGTAGATGTAATGAAAAGCCAGCTATGCTTTTGTACTAGGCTAATTTGGTATAGCTTAACCCTTTGTATTGGTTGTTGTGTCTGAAGAGCTCCAATACGCAGAGCTGTGAATTTCTGCCTATGCTAACACAATTTGGAGTTTCATAAAAGGGTCAAAACTACAAGGTAGAAAATGGAGATCTTCACGGCTGAAAACAATTTCTTATGATTGAATTATGCAGAATTTGAAATGTAATATGGACTTTTAACCTGACTCACATCCTGTATAAATCAACGCCAGGCTTAACACTGTCATCTTAGCATGCTCTTCTTTTCTTTCTAGGTCAGTTTTAGATGGAAGTTTTTGAATTGTTATACTAGGTTTGCTTTTTCTTTCTTATTCTTTTTTTTCTTCTTTTACAGTTTCATCTGAGGTGAAAATCATCCAGCAGACGACAAATCCAGTGATAACACGTAAGTTAAGTAAATGAAATGTATTCAGTAAGTATTTAGTTTTAGAAGATTTAAACGAAGGAATTTAATACAAACGGGGAAATGCATTGGTAAAGGGAGTCATGAAGTCATAAGAGGAGAAAGAGATCAGTTAAGAAGCAGCATAATGTTGAACTGTTATCTTGTATGAACTGTGAACAACTAAATCTACTTGAATGTAACTACAACCATTTACAGGGATATATATGATGAACAGCAGAAAGAGGATGGAGAATGAATACATGGTGACTTATTTTGTGATGGATAGATGGATGGAAAATAACAAAGGGAGGTGGGCAGGAGAAAACTATGAAAGAATGAAGCCTTTGAAAATGTGATTCACCATGCTATGGCTAGGACTTTTAAGTCATTTTTTACAGCTAGTTTTAAATTCACAGCTTCCAACCCTGCTCACAATGGCCGTGTATGCAGTACATGGGGCAACTTCCACTTCAAGACTTTTGATGGAGACATTTTCTACTACCCTGGGCTCTGTAATTATGTTTTTGCATCTCACTGCAATGCTCCCTATGAAGAGTTCAACATCCAGATTAGGCGTACACTGGTGGAAAATGTTCCAATAATCCACCGCATTGCCATAAAACTTGAAGGTATAGCTGTTGAGCTAACAAAGGATGTTGTCCTGATCAACAGCAACAGGTGAGTTTGTTCACACCACTTGTCTGATAAATACAGATGGGTTTAGTTGTTTGTTGTTTTTTTTTTCAAATTGGCCAAGTACTTTCTTGCATAATGGGGAAAAATTAGCGTTCTACAATAAGTCTGACAGTTTTATACATAGAAATAATGAATAAATTACTATTAATTTGAGTCACAATAAATCAAAGATTATCTCAAAAACTAAATTTCTATAAAAAATCCTGAGGTTAGATTCAAATTTAAATCCACATCTGATGGTACTGGACTATTTTAATTGCTTTTCTTTCCACACAACTGCATTATATCCCTGTAAGATACTCAAAAACACAAGCCTTTTTTTTCCCCTCTTTATCAAACATCTGGCTCAGAAAATATTTAGCATTCATTCTACCTTTCTTATAGAGTTCAACTGCCATACAGTCAAGCTGGAATTACCATAGAGAGAAGCAGCATTTATGTGAAAGTTATCAGCAAAGCAGATATTGTATTTATGTGGAACCAACATGACAGTATCTTGGTAAGAACAGCTCTTGGACCTGTCTACACCTTCAGATCAGACAAAATGCTTATCTTTGATTAGGATAATACTTGTTTAGAAGTTACTATTGCCTTTCCATCTTATACTGTTGAGCAGTTTTTCCTTAATAAAGACAGTTTTGCATCCAGGTAGTCCCAAAGGAAATTATGTGGATTTACTTCTCTTTGATAACAGAATTCTGCTTAAAATAGGGTGAAAAACCACTTTCACTATCATTAATATATTAACATCATTGCAGGTCTAACTTACCTCTTGTAATACAATTTTGGAGCAGAATTTCTCTCTCCCAGGAAAGCATTTTTGCTGTGAATTTGATTTTCTTTCTGAAAATCGAGAGAGAAAGGCTGGGCACTCTACACATACTGCAGTGAAAACCTAAGTCTACATTAATAGTTTGGAGTTCATGTTGTAAATCAAATCTAAGACAACTCTTCATTCTATCCTTCAAGTTTAAATTACATTTCTAAATAAAATTACATAGCTCTGATGAAAAATAGGGTCAGCAGGTACAAATGTTTTTATGATCTGAAATATATTTAACAATGTGTATACTAATTTCTATCAACATATTGCCTATCTTTTTAGTTGGAACTACATGAGAAATATGCCAATCAGACCTGTGGTCTTTGTGGGGACTTCAATGGCATTCCAGTTTACAATGAGTTCTATTCAAACAGTAAGTTTTTTAAATATCAGAAATTGGTTTCCAGAGTGTTCAAAATGTATTCTGCTTTCTATCAGCATTAACATCATCATCATTCCTCTTTCCTATCCTGTTGAGGGATACTCAGAAGTTATGATTCAATCTTTGTTGAAAAACATAATAAAAAACAAAGCAGATAATGTATTAAGTACTTAAAGGTATTAGCCAGTTTCTCACTAATAACATAAATATTTAAATATATCCAGTAAAATAAAATGTAATTGTAATATCTAGTCAGTGCATTTATTGTTTCAGTTCTGTCATAAAAATAATTCTAATAGTAACATATCAATTCTGACGTGAAAAGCCTGAGAAATAGATCTTCTGTCTATATTGAGTCCATTACGTATACTGTCAGAAGTTTGAATATATAATCCTATTCCGCAAAATATATTCACATTTGCCTTCTTATATGCATAGTCTATATGTAAACCTCTGTTATTCTATCCATTCTCAATTTGAGTGTTTTCCTAAACCTTGTTTTTCAGCAGACTCCATTGTAGAAATCCCTATTATTTTCTCTCTTCCCTGCACAGACTCAGTATCATCTGAAAGCCATCTGTTGTTTTTTTTCCAGTTCAAATCTTAGTTTGTGTTTAGATGTAGTAGGCTGAAAGTTGTTTTCTAATGCTTTTTCCAGGTAATGATGTCAGTGTTTATTTTGGAAGGAATGATGATAAAATGAAAAGACTCGAGGGAAATAGCTGCCTTAACTAGTCTTGAAAAGAAGTCTAGACAAGTGGAAAATATACTGGCGAGTTGCATTGACCAAGAAAACCTGAACAACCCTCATTATTAAATTTCTTTTGCACAGATATCAGAATGACAGCCTTACAGTTTGGGAATATGCAAAAAATGGATGGGCCAACAGAGTACTGTGAAGACCCTACTCCTTCCCCACAAGATAGTTGCACATATGACTTTGTAAGTATATTTTTGATTATTCCTTAATTTTTCTTTCACATTTATCTGTATCATTCTACAGCTTCAGAAGAGCTGACAGGAAAAGACCTAGGGCAATAGTATGAAAAGAGGGATATGAAATTCAATTGAAGAATAATCTAGCAAAAAATAAAAATTTGCTCCTTTCTATTTTCTGAAAGTTTTCTTGTGTGTTTGTTTGTTTGTTTTCTCCCCAGGATGACATATGTCAGAAAACATTGACCAGCTTTGCATTTTCGGACTGTAATGCCCTAGTCAATGTTACTGACTACATTCTGGCTTGCCAAGAAGACTTGTGCCGCTCTGAAGAGTCCAAAAACAGCTCATGTATCTGTGATACTTTTGCTGAGTACTCCCGGCAGTGTGCTCATGCTGGTGGGGAACCTCTGAACTGGAGAACCTCAAAACTGTGCCGTAAGTATTAGTGGAGATGACACTATTTTGTGTTGGGTAAATAAAAATAAATGAGTTCTCAACTAATGATGAGTGTGCATTGGAAATTACAGGCATTTACTGGGGGGTTCTGATGTACAAGCTCCAGCAAGACTAAAGGGAAAGAACTAAGAGTTTTAATGCAAACTGGCTTAAAAAATATCACTTACTCAAGAGCTGAAGTGTCATTTAATGAATTGGGACAGTAATGAAAATACAGACAGGGAGGAGGAGGAAGAAGGGTGATTTGCTTATTTTCTGTTTCTCTCCTTTTTTTCATGGTGGCGACAGTATTTTTTACCCCCACTGACTAATTGATTGAGTCTTCACTGGTCTTTGGGTGGTTTATCATTTAATCTCCTCTAGCTTGATTTGAGGAGTTTGTACCACTGTAATCTTCAAAGGTTTTCACTGAATTAAATGCCTGCATGTTATTAGTGTAGCTGTTGATACTGTCACCAACATTTGTTTCAAATTAAAATCCACTGGGATACTATTTGCCCTTCCAACAATATCTGAAAAATCTGAATATACTAAAGCTATAGAAACTTGTTTCTTACATTTCCCTAGTAATGCAGATGTTCTTGAAAAGGCCAACTTTAACAGAAACCTTGCTAACTTTGGAAACCATTTTCTTGGTGTGCCTAGAAATCTAGTCATTTTGCCATCGGTTAAGTTTTTCTTTACCCTGATCATGAAAACCTAATCTCAACTGTAAAACATAGATCTGAGTGGGTAAAATTAAAGATTTTGAGAAGTGGGTCTGAGGTTTAGCGTGGTTTTAAATCTAGCTCAAAAAAATGTAAGTGAACATACTTATTTTCATGTACAGTGAACTAGAGATACTTCAGAATGAAAATACTCTCCTTCTATTAACATTTCAGCCAAGAAATGTCCGTACAACATGCAGTATTCAGAGTGCAGCTCCCCCTGCGCTGACACATGCACTAATCCTGAACGATCTCAGTTTTGTGAAGAGCACTGTATGGATGGTTGTTTCTGCCCCCAAGGCAAGTTCTTATATACTCACATTTCTGATCTCAAAATAAACAAGGCAGGTTCCATGAGGCTTAAGGCCCTTCTATTTGCATTTTTCACAGCTGCAAGTGATAAGTATTTATCATTTATCAACTGAGGAAAGACATATGAATTAATTGCCAGTGCACACGCAATATTTAGAAAGCAGGAAAGCAGAAAAGCAAACAGATCAAGGCTAGTCTTTCAACAAGCCACCTGTACTAAAATAACTCCTTTTCAATGCAGATGGAATTTAAGAATACAAAGGTTGAAAGTCTGTAAATTGGCATAGTCCTGCTGTTCTTGGTATATCTATGACAGTTCACAGCAGCTGCAGATCTGTCTTCAGGGCAATGTTTAGTAGCGAACAAAAATGGTTATTTTCCCATGTATGGAAAATGCCTCTTTAATTGATTAAGTTTTGTGTTTTGTTGTTTGTTTTTTTTTAACTTAAGGAACCGTTTTTGATGACATAAACAATTCTGGCTGCATCTCCCGTCAGCAGTGCTCCTGTATTTACAATGGCAACACTTATGCTCCAGGAACTTCTTTCTCAGAGCAGTGCCATTCCTGGTAACCCTTACTATTTTCTTAACTCATTATTTCCTCTAATATATTTAATGGGTTTAATGGTTTATTATTTGCAATTGCATCATCAGTAATTGATATGTGTATTTAACAGACTGCCATAGTTCCAAAATAACCCCAAAGAACATTCTTTGTTTTATTTAGCAACAGCCTTAACTGTCTTTGCACTTGAGCTCAACGTGATCAAAGTAAGGATTTACAGTGTTTAGATTTCTCACCAGTGAATTCAAGTGCTTCCTCTTTATTTTATTCAAACATTTGGACTTCTCTAAAGGGAATGAAGTTGCAGTAATTTACATATTTGCAAATATTTATTTTCTCTGAAGAAAACAAGAGATGCTACACAAGAGACATTTCACAATTATTAATCCTGTACCTGTGCAGTACCATATTACCTTAGGAAACAGATATACTCTGCATCAGGAGTAGATTTGGAGTCACATTTCTCTTAGTTTCTTACACATCTGTACAAGAAAACAGAAGAGATTTTAATTTGGCATTATGTTTCATATTAGCTACAGAAGACAAGCAATTGCTCATGCAGCTCCTGTTGCTATTGAGTCAGCCTGTCCAAAAAAGGAATAGAACCAAATGAGCAAAGTGGCTGCATATCACGGTCACTCCCTTTAATGCTTTGCATCATATGTTCACAATGCTTGAGAAAGTCTTAAACCTGGATTTACTGTGTATTCAAACTGTAGACTGAAAGGGAATAGCAGTGCTAAACCTAATGTTATTATAATTTCTAGAAGTCTGGACTGCTATCACTGATTTCAGCTAAGTTCGTCTTGTCTCTTCCAGTACATGTAATGGAGGCAAATGGATTTGTGAAGACATGTCATGTCCAGGAACATGTTCCGTAGAGGGAGGCTCACACATTTCTACATATGATAAAAAGCATTATGATGTCTATGGAGACTGCACTTATGTCCTTTCTAAGGTGAGAATCAAATATTACTTGGTCATAAAGCCCTATATGCTTGTGGAAAGGAAAGCTGATCTCAGTCAACATATTTGAAACTTACGTCTTTTGACGTATGTAGATTGAATTGCTTCAGTTAATCAGACACTTACTGAAATGTATTCTGCCATTCAGATGACTTAATTATCAGCTAACTATTAGGATGTCATGCAACAGTAAATGGTAGTTTTGAGGAAATTTCCAGTTCTGTGATACAATAAATGCTGACTGCATTTAGTAGCATTAAACCAAATTGTATTCCAAGTCAGAAAAAAATGCACTAACAGTTCAAAAAAATAAAATCTTTAATAAGTAAGACTTTTTTTTTTTCTTGGAAGCTCAAATATAGAAAAATCAGTTCAAGTCAACTGATGCATTTTATTTAAATTTTGAACCATTATAAAAAACAAGTTAAGAGAAATAAAAAAGTAAAACATTCATTATAATCAAAACATTTTGTTACAATAATGGGTGACTGAAATTGTCTGACCTTTTTGATCTGTTTCTTCTTTGCTTTCTTTCTTCCCATTTCCACAATTCAGTCTAAAAACACAAACAAATCACTCTTTGTTACTGCTGATACTGTAAAGATACTGAAAAGAGAGAATTTGACAGGACAATTTCTGTAATTAGCATTTCACAGAGTAACTGTTGGGACTTCTATTTATTTTCAGCACTCTGAAGATGAAATATTCACCATCCTGGCAGAACTTCGCAAATGTGGCCTGACAAACACTGAAACATGCTTAAAGACAGTGACCCTCAGCTTGAATAAAGGACAAACGGTAATAAAGCAAAATAAGCATGGGAAAAAACTGTTAATAACATGGGGAGCAAAGCATCTAGGTCTATATTGGGTTAGGGAATTGCACTTATTTCCATATATGGGATAAGTACATGTTAGGTTTTTATCAAGTGAAAATAAACTATTTTTGTTATGAAAATGAAATATTAGATTTGGCTTTGTGGAATTTCATTAAGAAAAAGCTGAAAAAGCTCTTTTTCTGCCATTTAGATGAAAACACATGAGCTTGTAATTTAAAAGCTACACATACAACAGTAGTGGGTGTGATTCATCATAAAGTTTTGTTCATAAAAACCAAGATGATAGAATTTACTAAACAGTTGAGAAAGACTCTTCAAAACCCATTTTTCTTTGGCAATGAAAATTAGTTAAGAGCATAAAGTGGAAAGAGAGAAAAGTGTTGAAATCACAAAAATGACTCCTTTTAATTAATTGTTCTTTTTAAGTAATATCACCAGAGTCACCACTATTATTACTCTTTGGACTAATAGTCCTTCACATGATTACCTGTTGTTCCTCTTCCTTAACAGCTCATTGAGGTCAAAACTGATGGTAGTGTGTTTGTGAACTCGATCTACACCCAGCTACCAATCTCAGCAGGTATTTTTTCTTTTAACATTCACCTCTGATGTTGTAGGACAATGAAATCATAAAATAGGAGGCAATACTTTTAGAGCAGCCTCCGCACCTTGATGTACTCTGTCCTGCATTTAACCTCCTCCAGAAAGTAATCATTCTGTTTTTTCTTTTATAGCCAATGTCACTATCTTTAGACCTTCATCATTCTTCGTCATCATACACACAAATATTGGTATCCAGGTTGAACTCCAGATAACACCCATCATGCAGGTGTTTGTGCGATTAGACCCTGTATTCAAAGGCCAGACTTGTGGTAAGTGAATGAAACTGAGGACTATCTTGCTAAATGTCTTTTGTGGAGTACAAGCAGTATAAACTTTTCACTGGTTTTCAACAGGTCTTTGTGGAAATTTCAATAATGTTCAAACTGATGACTTTAAGGCCATAAGTGGAGTAATTGAAGGAACAGCAGCAGCATTTGCTAATACATGGAAAACTCAGGCTTCTTGCCCTGATATCCAGAGCAGTTTTGAGAACCCTTGTGCACTCAGCATCGATAATGGTAAATGCTTCTTAACATTATTTTCTTTATCACTAAGAAAAAAACAACTATTAGAAAGCAAATATAAGAGAATGAAGAATTGTATATTTGGCAAAAATTTACATCTAAAATCAGAATATTCACAGTGAGAACACAAGGGCTATCTAGTGAAGTAAAGGAGAGTCCTGGAGGCATAATTAAAAGAAACTGTATGATCACTGAAAACAGAATGTCTAAGCTCACAGCTTGATATCAGAAGAGTGGATCACATGAGAGTCCTTGGAAATTCTTTATTCATGATCTTCACTAACTCTATCTCATTGCACCTTTGGTTTTAATAACCTTAAAGCACAAGCTGAGTGAGAAGAGACAGAAGGGAAGAGATTTGATGTAATTTCAAGACTGGGAAATGGGTATATGGGACTAATGAGGTATAAAGAGTAATGTGCATTTGCATGGTTTGTTCTTTTTATAGAAAAATATGCTCAGCACTGGTGTGGACTACTAACTAACAGTGAAGGACCTTTTGCTGCTTGTCATTATCTACTGAATCCCTCTACTTACTACACGGTATGTTGATAGACTGGTTTCTCCTTCAGAAACAATAGAAATAGGATCATTACAACTAGCTACCAGGAAAAAACCAATCTCAGACATATTTCCAATCTTCTGCAATGCCTGCATTTTCATTTCTGTGCTACTCTTCTTTCTTTCAACATGTTGCTGTTTTTGTTGTAGCATTATGTTATTTTACTTCTCAGTCTAGGTTTTGTCATTGCAAATGCAAAGGCAGCTGTTTTCTTTTTTGTTTTTTTTGGTTTTTTTTTTTTGGATGGATATACCTATATGGTAGGAGGTTTGCACAAAGGCATATCAAATGGTTATTTGAAAATTGCAGTTAACTGCCACCTCACCAACCTCACATCTTATTATTAACTACTTGGCACTGAAAGACCATTGGCTAATTATCATCATTCCACTGTCAGTGTGTTGTCAAACTTCCTTCTCAGTATAAATGACTCAGATGTCGATGTGATGAAATGATGTGTCTAGACTGCACAGTGTGGATAAACCTGTACATGCCACTGTGCTATATATTCACAAACATGGGTTCAGATGAAGCTTCTAAATGCATAACAGACTTTAAAACTACTATTTCCCAATAATAACTGAAATTAATTTCCATTAGCTTTATTCTCCCCACTAGGAACCTTAAATAAATAATGAAGTTATTCTAGTGTTGTATGTGACTGAGCTTATCTGAAGAAGGATTTGTGCATGAGATTTTAGACTGATAGTCTTAGAAGTGTTGTGATTATATTTTTCTCACATTCCTAGAACTGCATGTTTGACACATGTAACTGTCAAAACAGTGAGGGCTGTCTGTGTGCAGCCCTTTCTTCCTATGTGAGAGCTTGTGCTGCAAGAGGAATCCTAATAGATGGATGGAGGACTGATGTCTGTTGTGAGTACTCTCCTCTTTTTCCTTTCCTGTGAACCCATAAATAAAAACTGTTGATGAAAAAGGTGATTGATGATCCACCTGTTTCTGTACAACTTTGAATTTAACTATAGTTTTCCATATCTTCTAGTGTCATAGAGGTAAATATGACAGATTAGAACAGCAACATTAGTAATACTAACCAGAAACCTATAACAATAAAATAGCAGCACCAAATGGATGTTTCTTTCCAAACTCTCATTTGAAAAAGTATATTCCTTATTACATATATGACTTGACTTAATCTACATGTACAGTAGCTTTCGGTTCAGAAAAACACTGATGTGAAAGATACAGCATAGGCAGAGGTGTATATTATCATTTACTTGTTATTGGTACTACCTACCATTTCTTTCTTCCCAGCAAAAATTACCACCTGGCATTAACAAATTCATTCTCCCTTTTTTTCTCTCTCAAGCAAAGTACACCACCTCATGTCCCAAATCCCTAAGTTACAGCTATACCATCGATTCATGTCAACCCACGTGTCGCTCTCTGAGTGAGCCTGATGTCACATGCAAAATTAAGTTTGTCCCAGTTGATGGCTGCACCTGCATAAATGGAACCTACATGGATGAAAGTGGCAAATGTGTGCCTGCTAATGAATGCCCCTGCTACTACCGAGGATCTCCCATACCACTTGGAGAAGTTGTCCATGAAAATGGGCTTGTATGGTAAGGGAAACTTTTGCAAAATGTTCAAGCAATAGTGCATGCATAATAATAATAATTAAAATAATTAAAATTTAAAAATAATAATAATAAAAAATAAGCTTCATTTAAACTGTTCTCACCCAGCCCTGCATGAGTTTCAATACAGTACTCTCAGAAACATTTTTTTTAAAAAACTTTTAAGAACATCATATACTTCCAGATTGATAGAGCACTTGTATATGGGAGTATTTTCTATTTAATTCTGTGACTTTTCAAGCACAAAATACATGACAGAAAAAACAAAGAGAAATCTGAGGAGAAAGTAAGTAACAAGGTAACATGGTTACAAGTTAATGTTTTTCACTCTCTTGCAGCACTTGCCTCCAGGGAAGACTGAATTGCATTGGAGCACCCAATCAAATTCCAGGTTAAAAAAACATCTTCCACTTTCACTTGTGTTTTTCTCTGTGCCAGGTTTAGGACAGAAATATTTGGTAGAATTGATACTTCCTAATGAATTTTTTAATTACAGAAGTATTTCTATGCCATGAAAGGTAGAAGCAAACCTTGGTTCGTGATAAGATCTATTCTAAAAGTTGTTTTTTTTTTTCTGATATAGTGGGGAAGGTTCATGGAATTCAATGCTCTGAAGTGAATCTACAATTGGATTTAGCAGACTGAGTTGGAACAGCAGTCCTTACTAACTGAAATGTACAAATTCCAAAGAATTTCTGGATGCCTGTTATAGTTACAGCTGAGTGATAAAACCTATGCCATTGCTTACTTTTCTCACTTCTTTCCTTCCTCTAGTTTGCGAACCTCCCATGTTCTACTTAGACTGTGGAAACAACACAGCAGGAACAACTGGGGCAGAGTGTCAGAAAAGCTGTCAGACTCTGGATATGCAGTGTGTAAGTATGGCATGACTGGATGAAATGGCACTTTCAAGTCTTGTCTGTTATATTTGTGCTACAGTCATTACTGATCTAGCTCTCCTACTCTGAATCTACATCACAGATACTTTGTATACTAAAATCCCAAAAACATGTTATGAATTGTTAACAACAGGATCATCAGAATAAAATATAATAAAGTAACATCCAACTTCTGTAAGATAAGTGTCAAAATTTCTTCAGCTACTGCTCATAGGAGTAATTAGTAGTGAAAATATTTAGGGCTTTGCCACATATTGTACCTCCTTAGGAGAAAATTACCTGTTGTGACCTGGCTAGGAGCAATCATTCCTTTTCCATATGATAGAGCAATTGTGAATTTCTTGCACATCTAATTATATCTCTCTAAGTGCATGATATCCATTTGTAATGTCATGGATAGGTACCAGAAGAGATGCATCTGTTTTCAATGCTACTCAAACAAACAAACTGAATTTACTTACTTTCTTCTGAAAGCACAATCATTCAATCACAAGTCACTCACCACAAAGCATTGGGCTTCTTCAGCTAACACAGAGCAAATCTTAAGATCCAATATATTTCAAATTTCACAGACTTGAACAAATGCATTTGGGATTAGAATACATCAAATGTTTAGCAGTTTTATATGCTAATACCTTTGACTTTGTTCTGGAGGCCTATAAGTACTTCAGAGTTTTCTCTTATTTAAGCTGGGCAGAAATAGAACATATAAAGATATTTTAAGTTAATCTAATCTTCATTTTTCTGCTGTGATTATTTGATTCTGAAATTGTATCTTCCTCTTGACCTTTCCAGTATGGCACACAGTGTGTATCTGGCTGTGTGTGCCCATCTGGGCTTGTGTTAGATGGGAAGGGTGGTTGTATTCCTGAAGAGGAATGTCCATGTATTCACAACGGAGCCATGTATCAACCCGGGGAAAAGATCAATGCTGACTGTAATACTTGGTAAGTAATTTCTGGGAAATGGCATTCCAGGTTCCATCATCTGCCTTTAAAAACATCTTAAGCTGTACAGTAATGAGGAGAGATTTAGACTGTGCATTTCATCGATTGATGGGTCTTTCGGGTTTTGACCCAATAAGATGTGCAAGTTTACTTCTGTTGCAGGCAAAAAGCTGAGGCACAGACTGTGAAAAAACCTTTGGGAGGATGGTATCCACTACAGTTTGGCTTTTTTTGCAGTTCATACATTTGGAATAGCAGAACAGAACTTTGCTTTAATACCTCACATGGGAAATGTTAAAGACTGTTTTAACTTCAGAATCAATATAACGTTTACCAAGAATGAGATGCCAAACAAATGCCGAGTTTTTGGGATACACCTGCATAAGACAGTGAGCTACTTTATTACTAAAACCTTTAATTCTCATTCCTAGTGTGTGCAAGAATCGGATGTGGGAATGCACCAAAAAACAATGTCTGGGTACGTGTGCTGTTTATGGAGACGGACATTATACCACCTTTGATGACAAAAGGTTCAGCTTCAACGGAAACTGTGAATACACACTAGTCCAGGTACTGTTACTTAACAAAAGTAAATTGTAATATAATCTTGATCTTATCTGCAACAATAACATATTTTTTCATTTTACTACTCAGAACCACTGCGGGAATAGTGACACAGTGAATGGGACCTTCCAGGTTATCACTGAAAACATTCCCTGTGGCAGCACTGGGACAACTTGCTCAAAATCTATCAAAGTTTTCATAGAGGTATGTAGGTACTGCATTACAGACCAGGGTTTTTTTGTTCTGTACCTGTGTAAGGCTTGGGAGAAGTCAGGATATCCATTGCTGCAGTTTGGAGAAAATGGTTTAAAAAGTAAATCAACTTGTAAATTAAGTTCAGACCAGAATCAGGTGAAGCATTTGTTACAGCTCCCCAGCTTTCTGCCTATTCTACCCTTACAAAGCCATCTTATACTTAACCTTGGACAAACTACAGCTCTACAGGAAAACTGCCTGTAGCAGAAATTTAGCTGATCACATCAGAAGATTCTCTTACTCTTTGCACTGTAGTTCCTCCACAACAACATAATGTCATTTTTTAATCTACAGTCTGCTCCATTTAAAATACTTTTTAACCACAATTCCACAAACCTGAGATTTGAGCCACACTGTCGAGATATACTGCATTTGGATGACATATTTTCATTAAACAAACTGGTTTTAGTACTCTTAAAAGTGGGGGAAAAAATGTTTGCTAGCACAGCTGTAGCTCTTAGGTTCATTTCTAAGCACCTTTTCCTCCTGTTTCAGCACTATGAACTGATACTCAGTGAGGAGCATGTCAGTGTGATTAAGAGAGGACAAGATGCTGAAGTACCATTCACAGTCCGCTATATAGGTATGTACACAGTGATTGATACCACCAGTGGACTGATCCTCATGTGGGACAAGAAAACCAGCATCTTCATCAAGCTGAGCCCAGAATTTAAGGTAAGGAAATTTAAGTCTGGACACTTTAAGTCTGGACTGGGTGTTAATTTTTTATCTGACTCAGACAATATCCCAAACAGATGATTTCTCTGGCATTCTTGTAGGACGTCATATGTTGTTTTCTATTTCTCTGGTACCTTAGGAAGACATGTAAGCAGCCTGCTGCTGTTTAGAGTGCTCAAGGCAGCATTCAGTTTCTATTTGGCCTGACAGAACCTGAGTTTGTAGACTGCTTTTGTGGACTAGACTTTGTTAAAATTACTCTGTGAATCTTGGTAAAACTTATCAGACTTCACTAAGATTACATAGCTACATGTGTAGAAATCAGTTCAGTAGTCCTGATCTTGAAAAATGATCCATTGCTTCCAGTACACAGTGACACATAAATCTGAATTATCGTACTCCAAGAACAAAGTAAAATACTGTGTAAAATGTCACATATTTTTCAAGAATATATATGAACAAGTGATAAAGAAAGTATGGACAGAAAGTACAAGCCTTGGATTCACAGCATCTGCTATAGTCAATCACCATTTCACATATCAAAATTTGGAATGAGATATTTCTGGAAATGCAAGGAAAATGCCATTTATTTTTCTATCTGTCAGCAGTGATAATAGTAGATTCAGTGAGTAGGGTGGACTAGCAGTACTTATGACAGTTTTGTAAGACTATCTTTTGTATTAGCATCTATTGTACAAAACAAAGCATAAATGAAAAGCACTGTAACATTGTCAACTAGCTGAGTGCTCATTTCCCTTGTTAAAGATACACCTCACAGTTGGTACATCCTCAGAAATGACCAAGACAGTTGTACTGTTCAGATTTAAAAGAAGGAAAGTTGGTAGCTGCCTGTAGCCTTGGTGATCATGTTCTGTTGCTGAGGAGACAGATGGCTGCTTTTCCAGGATATCTAAACATAAAATATCTTCAGTGGGAAGACTGTGGGAAAGTTAGAACAGAATGGCACTCTAAGACCTGAATTTCATGTATTCTTTCAGTTTCAGATCTTTTGTTTTCTCACACCCGTAATTATTTTATTTCTTTTTGCAGGGCCAGATCTGTGGCCTCTGTGGAAATTATGATGGCAATGGCATCAATGACTTCACTACAAGGAGTCTGTCTGTAGTGGAGAATGTCCTAGAGTTCGGAAACAGCTGGAAAGTATCCTCCACATGTCCTGATGCTAACTTTGTAAAGGACCCATGCTCTACCAACCCTTATCGAAAGTCCTGGTCAGAGAAGCAGTGTAGCATCATCAACAGCAATGTCTTTGCTGCCTGTCACTCACAGGTATCGTCAGGGCAGGAATTCACTCTGTGAAGACTAGGCCTGAGTGTTACTGAATCTAAAATGCCTATCTTCATACGCTTTGTCACATGTGTCTAATTCATTAGAGAGCATGTTTCACTTTGAATTGTGTAACTTCAGTCTGAATATTGTGCAATTGAACAGATTTACAGCCCCTACCTGTAAGAAATAGTAGGCTATATAGATAGTAGAAAATGACGGTAACTTATTGGGAAAGAAAAATGATTTCAGAATTACTATATATTTTTATGTTGGGTGAACTGGGTAAAATATACCATGTAATGAACACAAATTCAATGAAATAACATTTTGGGGGTAGTAATGAAGCAGCATTAACATACCAACAATGCAGGATAGTTTTGTGCTCTTCCTATTACCTTAATTATTTCCACTGCTAGAGATCTTCAGGTATGGCTGCCTAATACAGCTTGGGAACATGAAGCTAATCTTTCACTGGGACACAAGTCTAGATGTCTAAAACTATGTCAATATGTGATTTGGATGTATTATCGGCACTACCTCTGGTGTTTAACAGTGTTTATAAATATAACAAAAGAAACAACCAATACAGGCCTTCCTTCTGAGATACTAATTTTAAGAAAATTAGCCTAGTGATGTTGAGAAAAAGGCAGAATATATAGTTTAATATTTCTTTTTTATGACAGGTTGAACCAGCAAAATATTATCAAGCATGTGTGACAGATGCTTGTGCCTGTGACTCTGGAGGAGACTGTGACTGCTTTTGCACAGCAGTAGCTGCCTATGCTCAAGCATGTAATGAAGTTGGTGTCTGCATAGCCTGGAGAACCCCGTCAATCTGTCGTGAGTTTTATTTTATATACAGTTCTTCTGAATGCGTAGTAAAACATACAGCAATTCCTTGCTGAGATCTCTGAACACATATTCTCTGTACCTCATGTACATGCATTGTAAGTGTACTGTGTACTTTTCACAGGGTTTTGATGGTCACACATTTCACCTATTTGTAAGTTTTCAAGGCTGTTCAAGGCAGCATGGTAGGGATCTGAACAGACACGACTCAAAAGAATTTTGGTTTTTTTTCTGAACATGTTCAAATTTATGTTTCTCTTTAGCACTGTTCTGTGATTACTATAATCAACAAGGAGAATGTGAATGGCACTATAAGCCTTGTGGAGCCTCCTGTATGAAGACCTGTAAGAACCCAAGTGGGAAATGCCTCCATAACTTGCCAGGGCTAGAAGGTAAAAAGAGTTTGCAAGTACCCTTAAGTGGATAAATTTGTTAATAATCTTTTGAATTAATGGAGACTGTTTTCTCCATCAGATGCTTTTCCATCGTTTAATTCTCTTCAATGTCATTGCATCAACATGAATGGAGATAAAGCACAGATAAAAACATCTGTGGCTAAGTCCTTGTAGGCCCTGCAAATGTTATTACTCTGCATTACTTCCTACAGTTACTGGAAAAAAATGTAGTAAAAATTATTGTTGTTAAAAACACAACCTGCAAACACATCCTGCACAAACAAAACCTTTCCTGATTTTCTCTCTTCACGCTTTTACAACTTTTTATATGCCCTTTTCCTTGCCTCAGGCTGCTACCCCAACTGCCCACCAGACAAGCCATATTTTCACGAGGATCAGATGAAGTGCGTCAGTCTCTGTGACTGTTATGATAATGAGGATGGGAAGATATATATGCGGGATAAATGTCAGTCATGGTAAGGCTTAACACATCAACCTAATGGTATACAAGGAAAACCAACTAAACCAGTAATGGGAAATGGCATGTTCCTGTTTCATGACATGATGAGTTTTATGCTGTCTGGCCTTTTCACTGAATGCCAGCTTTATTACTAATTAGTACTATTAGGGTCTATCACATTTTTTGTTCTGCTGAATCATAATTATGTTGTAAATCCTCAGCACAATGATACAACAAGAACAGTAAGTATTTTGAGACTAAACTTCTTTAATTTTCCATTTCTATGGTGGGAAAAAATGTCATTCCAGAAGTTTGTATATCTATCTATCTGTCTATCTGTCTATCTGTCTATCTAATAAGGAGTCTGCTTCCAAGGATTTTACTACATTCTTATATGGCTAGTAGTATTTAGACTCTCCCTTCTTAACATGTTTGTTTTTTACCGTAAAAAAAAATTCAAGGAAAGTTATCAGTTACCTATTTCTGTTTCTTCATGCTAGAAACTGGCAGAAAGATGACAGCAATACAACTAGATTATAATAAAATAAATGTATTTTCTGCTTTTTATTTTAGCGAGTGCACATCAGAAGGTTTACAGTGCAAGTTTGATGATAAAGGTAAGACAGTTAAGAAGCACTGTTAAAAAAATTAGATAGAGGATACTATTTTTTCATAGGTGACTGACAACAATCTTATTAATCTTATCACTTACAGCATGTAACTGCATATACGAAAACAACACCTATAAATATAATGAACTCATCTACAACACTACAGATGGAAGTGGATGGTGTTTCCGTGCAACATGTGATGTTAATGGAACAATAAACAGAAATATATTTGCATGTGGAATCACAACCCCAACTACCACGTTTGTATTTTCTACCACTCAACCTACAACAGGTATGCATGAATACTCTGCAAAGTAACTTAAAAATATCTGGAAGGGATTGAAAATTCCCTGGAGGGGATGAGCCATCAGCACATAATTTTATTTGAAACTATTGACTTCTGAAGCAACCAACTTAATTGGCAGCTTCAGAATATACATACATACATACATATACATATATATATACATATACATATATATATATGCAATATATATATGCTATATATATATATGCAATATATATAAAATACAGCATATATATATATATGCAATATATATATATATGCAATATATATAAAATACAGCATTTCTCACAAAGTCAGTCTACACTACTGTGGTGTTTTCCAGTGGAAAAATGATCAAACTTACTTGTCTTTGTTCTTTTCAGAATCCCACTTCCCTGCAAATAAAAAAAAAAAAACAGCAATTCTAGACCAACACAAAAGACAATTACTGGCAAATTAAAAACTACTGACCACATTAGCATAAACAGAAGATAAGAAAATCATTCTGAATGAATGCTCAAATTATTTTAAACAATTTTTTTAATCATTCCAATCTGATCATCTTTAATAGCCAGAACGTCTACATTATTCCAGCAGCGAACTTATTATAGTGACCATGTAATAGTGAGAAATTGAGAAATGTTTCAGCAAAATTACAGAATACTACAGCAAGAACTGTACAATCAAGTTTAAGTCTTCTATTCAGTGGATGTGACAGTTGTGTGAAGGAATGGGTATATGCATCATACGCTTATTTTCATAATGCTAAGATACTGAAAAGAAATTACCTCTTTATAAAATAAATTCACAAATGAATGCCATAATATGATACTAAAATAATTGGAAAAATCATTACTTTCTAAAAATATTTTAAAACTAGTGTAGTTATGTAGCTAAGCAATAGCAAGTGGAAAGTGGTAATGAGAACAAAAATGAGAAAAGGGATACAGGCATGAGATGAAAACCTATATTAAAAGTGAAACTCAAGACTCATTAAGCAACTTCATTAAAAAACAAATTAACATACAAATAATACGAACAGCAATAAATGCATGGAAGGTGAATAATTTTTTTCTGATATTTTTCTTAGTAGGAAAAAAACAAACTTAAATTTCTTCCATTGAATTACAGCAATGACAACCACAACAACAGCAAAAACTGTATGCGTGAAGTACATATGTGAGTGGTCAGAATGGTACGATGGGACACAGCTTGAGAATGAAGAGGAAACATTTCAGAACATCGCAGAAATAGGAAAAAGCACTTGTAATGACACGAGAAGCATAGAATGCAGAGTACACGAACACTCAGATAAGACAATAAACTATAATAACCAAAAAATACAATGCAATAAAACCACTGAATTGGAATGCAATAGCAAAGATAACAAATGCCACAATTACCAAATCAGAGTCCTATGCTGCAATTATAAATCATGTTCAGACCTACAAACAACAACTCCAAGACAAACAGAACAAACAATATCTACAGCAAGAGAAACAACAGTGATTACAGTACAGACAATAACAAAACCAACAACAACAATAATAATAACCAACCAACAAGAAAAAGAAACAGCAACAGTATCAACAGCAACCAGCAGTACCAGTACCACCACGAACACTCCTCCTGTACCAGGGAGCACAACCACCATCATCACCACTACACCCACTGTGCCCAGCTCGCCCACCACTACTTTCACCACTCCCTCAACCACAACAGGCTGCCAGCCAATCTGTACCTGGACACAATGGTTTGATGTGGATTTCCCAAGCTCTGGGAGCCAGGATGGAGACTTTGAGACCTTTGCAAACATCCGTGCCGCTGGTTTTGACCTGTGCGCCCAGCCACAGGACATCAGGTGCCGTGCTGCAAATTACCCTGAGAGGAGCCTGGAGAGCTTGGGCCAGAATGTCAAGTGCAGCCTGGATGTTGGCCTTGAGTGCAGTAACAAGGACCAGAACAGCAAGTACCCCATGTGCTTCAACTACCAGGTCAGTGTGCTGTGCTGTGACCGCCAACACTGCACGACAACAGTAACAACTCCAGGCACCATGCCAATCACCTCAACTAGTAGCGTTCCTACAGGAAGCTCCACTAGACCAACCCCACTTACAGAAAGAACCACTACCTCCTCTACTGTCACATCTTCTGAGGTCACCAGTACAAGCACCACAGTAGTCACTACGACCACCAGCCCTCCAACAACAGGCACAACCACAATCATATCTGAAAGTACAACAACACCTGGTCCCACTCCAACAAAAAGTACAACCGCCACTACATCTACAAGTGCTGGGACCACCACGCCTACCAGCAGTGCCAGCACCACCAGGACCTCACCCCTTCCCACAACAGGTACGACTACCATCACATCCACAAGAGCAGGGACCACAACAGCAACCAGCACTGCCAGAACCGCCGAGACCACTCCTCCTGTACCTGGGAGTACAACCACCATCATCACCACTACACCCACTGTGCCCAGCTCGCCCACCACTACTTTCACCACTCCCTCCACCACATCAGGCTGCCAGCCAATCTGTGCCTGGACACAATGGTTTGATGTGGATTTCCCAAGCTCTGGGAGCCAGGATGGAGACTTTGAGACCTTTGCAAATATCCGTGCCGCTGGTTTTGATCTTTGCGCCCAGCCACAGGACATCAGGTGCCGTGCTGAAAACTACCCTGAGAGGAGCCTGGAGAGCTTGGACCAGAATGTCAAGTGCAGCCTGGATGTTGGCCTTGAGTGCAGTAACAAGGACCAGAACAGCAAGTACCCCATGTGCTTCAACTACCAGGTCAGTGTGCTGTGCTGTGACCACCAACGCTGCACAACAACAACTCCAGTCACCACGGCAAGCACTTCATCTAGCAGTGCTCCTACAGTAAGCTCCACTGGACCAACCCCACTTACAGAAAGAACCACTACCTCCTCTACTGTCACATCTTCTGAGGTCACCAGTACAAGCACCACAGTAGTCACTACGACCACCAGCCCTCCAACAACAGGCACAACCACAATCATATCTGAAAGTACAACAACACCTGGTCCCACTCCAACAAAAAGTACAACCGCCACTACATCTACAAGTGCTGGGACCACCACGCCTACCAGCAGTGCCAGCACCACCAGGACCTCACCCCTTCCCACAACAGGTACGACTACCATCACATCCACAAGAGCAGGGACCACAACAGCAACCAGCACTGCCAGAACCGCCGAGACCACTCCTCCTGTACCTGGGAGTACAACCACCATCATCACCACTACACCCACTGTGCCCAGCTCGCCCACCACTACTTTCACCACTCCCTCCACCACATCAGGCTGCCAGCCAATCTGTGCCTGGACACAATGGTTTGATGTGGATTTCCCAAGCTCTGGGAGCCAGGATGGAGACTTTGAGACCTTTGCAAATATCCGTGCCGCTGGTTTTGATCTTTGCGCCCAGCCACAGGACATCAGGTGCCGTGCTGAAAACTACCCTGAGAGGAGCCTGGAGAGCTTGGACCAGAATGTCAAGTGCAGCCTGGATGTTGGCCTTGAGTGCAGTAACAAGGACCAGAACAGCAAGTACCCCATGTGCTTCAACTACCAGGTCAGTGTGCTGTGCTGTGACCGCCAACACTGCACGACAACAGTAACAACTCCAGGCACCATGCCAATCACCTCAACTAGTAGCGTTCCTACAGGAAGTTCCACTAGACCAACCCCACTTACAGAAAGAACCACTACCTCCTCTACTGTCACATCTTTTGAGGTCACCAGTACAAGCACCACAGTAGTCACTACGACCACCAGCCCTCCAACAACAGGCACAACCACAATCATATCTGAAAGTACAACAACGCCTGGTACCACTCCAACAAAAAGTACAACCGCCACTACATCTATAAGTGCTGGGACCACCACGCCTACCAGCAGTGCCAGCACCACCAGGACCTCACCCCTTCCCACAACAGGTACGACTACCATCACATCCACAAGAGCAGGGACCACAACAGCAACCAGCACTGCCAGAACCGCCGAGACCACTCCTCCTGTACCTGGGAGTACAACCACCATCATCACCACTACACCCACTGTGCCCAGCTCGCCCACCACTACTTTCACCACTCCCTCCACCACATCAGGCTGCCAGCCAATCTGTGCCTGGACACAATGGTTTGATGTGGATTTCCCAAGCTCTGGGAGCCAGGATGGAGACTTTGAGACCTTTGCAAATATCCGTGCCGCTGGTTTTGATCTTTGCGCCCAGCCACAGGACATCAGGTGCCGTGCTGAAAACTACCCTGAGAGGAGCCTGGAGAGCTTGGACCAGAATGTCAAGTGCAGCCTGGATGTTGGCCTTGAGTGCAGTAACAAGGACCAGAACAGCAAGTACCCCATGTGCTTCAACTACCAGGTCAGTGTGCTGTGCTGTGACCACCAACGCTGCACAACAACAACTCCAGTCACCACGGTAAGCACTTCATCTAGCAGTGCTCCTACAGTAAGCTCCACTGGACCAACCCCACTTACAGAAAGAACCACTACCTCCTCTACTGTCACATCTTCTGAGGTCACCAGTACAAGCAAAACAGTAGTCATCAAGACCACCAGCCCTCCAACAACAGGCACAACCACAATCATATCTGAAAGTACAACAACACCTGGTCCCACTCCAACAAAAAGTACAACCGCCACTACATCTACAAGTGCTGGGACCACCACGCCTACCAGCAGTGCCAGCACCACCAGGACCTCACCCCTTCCCACAACAGGTACGACTACCATCACATCCACAAGAGCAGGGACCACAACAGCAACCAGCACTGCCAGAACCGCCGAGACCACTCCTCCTGTACCTGGGAGTACAACCACCATCATCACCACTACACCCACTGTGCCCAGCTCGCCCACCACTACTTTCACCACTCCCTCAACCACAACAGGCTGCCAGCCAATCTGTACCTGGACACAATGGTTTGATGTGGATTTCCCAAGCTCTGGGAGCCAGGATGGAGACTTTGAGACCTTTGCAAACATCCGTGCCGCTGGTTTTGACCTGTGCGCCCAGCCACAGGACATCAGGTGCCGTGCTGCAAATTACCCTGAGAGGAGCCTGGAGAGCTTGGGCCAGAATGTCAAGTGCAGCCTGGATGTTGGCCTTGAGTGCAGTAACAAGGACCAGAACAGCAAGTACCCCATGTGCTTCAACTACCAGGTCAGTGTGCTGTGCTGTAACCACCAACGCTGCACAACAACAACTCCAGTCACCACGGTAAGCACTTCATCTAGCAGTGCTCCTACAGTAAGCTCCACTGGACCAACCCCACTTACAGAAAGAACCACTACCTCCTCTACTGTCACATCTTCTGAGGTCACCAGTACAAGCAAAACAGTAGTCATCAAGACCACCAGCCCTCCGACAACAGGCACAACCACAATCATATCTGAAAGTACAACAACACCTGGTCCCACTCCAACAAAAAGTACAACCGCCACTACATCTACAAGTGCTGGGACCACCACGCCTACCAGCAGTGCCAGCACCACCAGGACCTCACCCCTTCCCACAACCGGTACGACTACCATCACATCCACAAGAGCGGGGACCACAACAGCAACCAGCACTGCCAGAACCGCCGAGACCACTCCTCCTGTACCTGGGAGTACAACCACCATCATCACCACTACACCCACTGTGCCCAGCTCGCCCACCACTACTTTCACCACTCCCTCCACCACATCAGGCTGCCAGCCAATCTGTACCTGGACACAATGGTTTGATGTGGATTTCCCAAGCTCTGGGAGCCAGGATGGAGACTTTGAGACCTTTGCAAACATCCGTGCCGCTGGTTTTGACCTGTGCGCCCAGCCACAGGACATCAGGTGCCGTGCTGCAAATTACCCTGAGAGGAGCCTGGAGAGCTTGGGCCAGAATGTCAAGTGCAGCCTGGATGTTGGCCTTGAGTGCAGTAACAAGGACCAGAACAGCAAGTACCCCATGTGCTTCAACTACCAGGTCAGTGTGCTGTGCTGTGACCGCCAACACTGCACGACAACAGTAACAACTCCAGGCACCATGCCAATCACCTCAACTAGTAGCGTTCCTACAGGAAGCTCCACTAGACCAACCCCACTTACAGAAAGAACCACTACCTCCTCTACTGTCACATCTTCTGAGGTCACCAGTACAAGCACCACAGTAGTCACTACGACTACCAGCCCTCCAACAACAGGCACAACCACAATCATATCTGAAAGTACAACAACACCTGGTCCCACTCCAACAAAAAGTACAACCGCCACTACATCTACAAGTGCTGGGACCACCACGCCTACCAGCAGTGCCAGCACCACCAGGACCTCACCCCTTCCCACAACAGGTACGACTACCATCACATCCACAAGAGCAGGGACCACAACAGCAACCAGCACTGCCAGAACCGCCGAGACCACTCCTCCTGTACCTGGGAGTACAACCACCATCATCACCACTACACCCACTGTGCCCAGCTCGCCCACCACTACTTTCACCACTCCCTCAACCACAACAGGCTGCCAGCCAATCTGTACCTGGACACAATGGTTTGATGTGGATTTCCCAAGCTCTGGGAGCCAGGATGGAGACTTTGAGACCTTTGCAAACATCCGTGCCGCTGGTTTTGATCTTTGCGCCCAGCCACAGGACATCAGGTGCCGTGCTGTAAACTACCCTGAGAGGAGCCTGGAGAGCTTGGACCAGAATGTCAAGTGCAGCCTGGATGTTGGCCTTGAGTGCAGTAACAAGGACCAGAACAGCAAGTACCCCATGTGCTTCAACTACCAGGTCAGTGTGCTGTGCTGTGACCGCCAACACTGCACGACAACAGTAACAACTCCAGGCACCATGCCAATCACCTCAACTAGCAGCACTCCTATAGGAAGCTCCACTGAAGAGACAAAGACATCAGAAAGACCCACTACTGTCTCCACGTCTTCCGTGACCACCACCACAAGCACCACAGTAGTCACTACGACCACCAGCCCTCCAACAACAGGCACAACCACAATCATATCTGAAAGTACAACAACACCTGGTCCCACTCCAACAAAAAGTACAACCGCCACTACATCTACAAGTGCTGGGACCACCACGCCTACCAGCAGTGCCAGCACCACCAGGACCTCACCCCTTCCCACAACAGGTACGACTACCATCACATCCACAAGAGCAGGGACCACAACAGCAACCAGCACTGCCAGAACCGCCGAGACCACTCCTCCTGTACCTGGGAGTACAACCACCATCATCACCACTACACCCACTGTGCCCAGCTCGCCCACCACTACTTTCACCACTCCCTCAATCACAACAGGCTGCCAGCCAATCTGTACCTGGACACAATGGTTTGATGTGGATTTCCCAAGCTCTGGGAGCCAGGATGGAGACTTTGAGACCTTTGCAAACATCCGTGCCGCTGGTTTTGACCTGTGCGCCCAGCCACAGGACATCAGGTGCCGTGCTGCAAATTACCCTGAGAGGAGCCTGGAGAGCTTGGGCCAGAATGTCAAGTGCAGCCTGGATGTTGGCCTTGAGTGCAGTAACAAGGACCAGAACAGCAAGTACCCCATGTGCTTCAACTACCAGGTCAGTGTGCTGTGCTGTGACCGCCAACACTGCACGACAACAGTAACAACTCCAGGCACCATGCCAATCACCTCAACTAGTAGCGTTCCTACAGGAAGCTCCACTGAAGAGACAAAGACATCAGAAAGACCCACTACTGTCTCCACATCTTCCATGACCACCACCACAAGCACCACGGTAGTCACTACGACCACCAGCCCTCCGACAACAGGCACAACCACAGTCATGTCTGAAAGTACAAGGTCTGTTCCCCCTCCGACAACAGGTACAACCACCACTGCATCCACAACTGCTGGGACCACCATACAGACCAGTATTGCTGGCACCACCAAGACCTCACCCCGTGTGACAGAAAGTACGACCACCGTTGCATCTACAAGTGCTGGGACCACCACACCTACCAGCAAAGCCAGCACAACTAAGACCTCAACCCTTTCCACAACAGGTACAACTACCATCACATCCACAATAGCAGGAACCACCACAGCTATTAGCATTGCCAGCACCACCAAGACCACCAGCCCCCCGACAACAGGCACAACCACAATCACGTCTGAAAGTACAACAAAAACTATTCCCCCTCCAACAAAAGATACTTACACTACCGCATCCACAAGCGTACAGAGCACTGTACCTAGCAGCAGCGTCAGCACCACTTTGACCACTCCTGTTATAGAAAGCACAGCCAGCACCATCTTCACATCTACACAGAGCACTGCAGCTACCAGCAGCTCTGCCACTACCAAGACTTCTCCTACTCTGTCCAGAAATCCAACCACTATTGCAACCATACCTACCAACAGTCCTAGCACTTCCAAAACAACATCCTCTGGCAGGGAATCCACTGTCCCTACTTCTACCAGCTCACTGCCCAGCTCTTCAACTACACTCTCTCCTACAGCAATCTCCACTGGAGTAACACAGACCATTGCACAGTCTTCCACTTCAAGGAGTTCTGGTAGGTCATCATCTAAATCAGAAAGCTATTTTTGCTGTTAGTTGTTTGGAATATCACTGCTACAGTATTCTTCTGTGACTTCTACTATTACGTGTGCTTCTTTTAACAGAAAGAATTTTTCTTCTATCAGCCGCTGTGCTCATCCTACGTCTTTTAGCAGATTCCATAGCTTCATATTTCTTACCCTGACCGTTAAGGTGACATTGCTCTGAAATGTTAAAAAATATTAATGCTGGAAGCCCAAATATTTGCAAAATCCCAAATGATACTTGGTACAGAGCATTAAGATTTGCATGGTCTCTACTTTACTCTAGTAAGCGGGTCAAATACTGGAATGAAACCAAACATTGGTTTGGTTTGCACAGATTCTGATCAGACTCCTGTAATATGTAACAATTACGAGAACCAAGTGCTGTGCTTTGAACGAAACCTTTTTGTTCTCAACAGCTGGTACTTCACAGACAAGCCACACTACAAGCACTTCTACAGTCTTCATTTCTTCCCCCACCACACCTTCCACAACAGAATCAAGTGAAACGACTCCGTGTTTCTGTCATGTGCTTGGTGATTTGTTTTCTCCTGGTAAGCCTCTTACTTAATGGTTATAATAATTTTCATAAGCATTAGGATCCCTTAATAATGTATTCAATTAAAAATAATTACTCAAAGTCATCTTAAACAATCATTTTAACAGAGTAATCCGCTTAATGTTTTCACAATATTTTGTGTTATTTGGACCTTTCCTTAGCATTTTTATTAGTCTTTTACCTTTTTTTCCATTTTTTCTCTACAGGTGAAGTTGTATACAACAGAACAGATAAGGCTGGATGTAATTTTTATGCACTTTGCAGCAGCGAATGTGAAATTGCCCCATTTCAGGGGCCATGCCCTACAACAACTCCTTTAACTACGGTGTCCACAGAGACTACAACACAAGCCTCTTCATCCACAGAATATACATTTTCTTCTGCTTCACCAACAGCAACATCCCTCACAACTCCACTAGAAAGAAACTGTACTGATGTCAGTCCTCCACGAAAGGTGATTCCCTTCATTATTTTAATATATCACCATTGCAAAAACAGCCCAACTTCTATCCTCTATCCTCAACTCAAATCAGCATGCATTATTTCAATAGCAAAGTTGATGATGGAAGAATATCCTGATAAAACATAATTCAACCTTGTACCACCAGGTTTCTAACACATCTAGAGATAGAAAAGTTCACTAATACCATAGCAGAGACTTTTTAAGAATAGGGAATATTCAAACATCATAATAATAAGTAGACTAGCTATGAATTTGTTGTTTTAGGGTTTTTTTTTCCCACATAGAAGACAGTTATTTTATTGTTCCCAGCTTGCCTGCTCTTAAGGTTGGAAAGTGTATGGTACCAAAACTTTATTCTGGAATCCTTACTAAGCGTGAATGTCTAAGTCAAGGTGGCCTAACTAGAGAGAAAGGACACATCACAATAAATCATTTATGTATTTTCAGCCTGGAGAGAAATGGACAAGTGAGTGCCAGGAGTGTGAATGTGATTCACTCACTGCTACAGTGCATTGTCAGCCTCGCCTATGCACAAGACCTCGGGAAGTAGTTTGTGGCATAGGATTTGTTGCCTTACCTTTAGTACCAGTAAAAGACCTGTGCTGTCCTGAACTTGAATGCCGTAAGTACTAAAAATACCAATGTATGCATCAGGCTGCACTGTGGGAAGTTACCTTTGTGCTTTTGTTAATGTCTAAGCAGATCCTACCTCCATTATGGAAATATTGAAGCACATTAACATGAGTCTAACTGCAGCTAAACAGATACATAAATATAACAATGAGCCAGATCTTCATAGTTCACTACTATGGTCATACGGTAATATGAAGCAATAAAGTAAATCATAATTAGAAACTGAATTGCTGATGTACAGTAAATAATACTTATTCTTATGGTATTGTAGAACACTAATGAAATTTATAGTCCATTGGTCATATATATTTATTTATATACATATATTTTTTAAATATAGTAATAATAATAATAATAAAGTAGCTACAACGTAAGCCTGAAAGAGGAAAATCAAAAACCAATGAACTGTGAAGTCTGAAGTTATTTTGTGAGAGCCACAAATGGAATCTGCCATGTCATCAATCTGCATTACTACTGTAAAAAAAATACCACTTTTCCACTTGATCTCACATCCAAGCTCCATTCTGAGAGGTCATAAGGCATCCATATACAAAGGCATCTTTGAAGATTACCAGTTTAAAAGTGTTCAAACAGAAAACAACTCATGATCCTTTATGGAAAGGGCAAGAAAGAGATTTATTTTGTTTAGCTCAAGCTTGGTGCCATTTCTGCTCAACTCTTCTAGCTAATTAAAAGATACAGTCTTTAACATCCAGCTATACTGGTTTGTGCACATAGAGAGCCTGAATTCAAATTTTCCGTAATCTCTATGTTATTAACAAATGTCAATAAACATCTTTACTTCTTATGCATTCCCAAAGTTTGAGTTTGCTGATTGTTATTTTGGTTGTTTTTCAGAGCCAAGAACTGACATCTGTGAGATTGATGATAAAATATATGAGGTGAGCACAGCATACTTACAGTGGCATTTTACTAGAAATTAAACATACAGCCTTTCTACCACAAAAGCCCTTTGGAAAATTCTTTTCCTGATCCATGTCATTTTATAACCCTAACCTCCGTTCCTCAAGAAGCTTCAAACAGGAGCGCATCATTTTTAGTGATGTACTTCATAACAAAAGCTTTCTTCCATTTGTGGAATTAATATTTTGTTTCTAAAGGAGCTGATATATCATGAAAGCTCAGATGTTGTTTGAAATAACCCTATGAACCTTCAGAAACAAAGCCAGATTTTTTTTTTAATCACTTGCATATTAGAAAGCTTAATAGTATAAAGCAAGTCTTTCACCTTTGCCTGTGCATTATAAGGACACTTCATTAACAAACATTATGTTTTCATTCCCATTTTCCAGATTGGAACATCCGTAATTCATTCATGTAAGAATTGTACCTGCAGTTCTGAGAAAAATATACTCACTGGGAAGCGTATTATGAAGTGTGAACCACTTAAGTGTGAAACATCTTGCCTGCCGGTGAGTTGAGATTCAATGGGATGCCCTATCAGCCCTCAAACAGCTGTATTCTAGTGAGACCGGAACCCTCCACCATCAACTCAACATACTTTTATTTCTTGCGAGTAGGGTTACGAATATAGGATTGAGGATGGAGAGTGCTGTGGGAAGTGTTATGAAAAAGCTTGCAGAATTCAGCTGAATAACAAGACTGTTGTGCTTGAAGTAAGTAATCTTTTCCTTCTCCCACCAGCCAATATATCCCCTTTCCAGTCAGAATTTATTCAACACTGAAATTACTCTGAAAACAACACTAATACAAACTAAAAATATAAGTTTCTGAACTGAAGACTTACTTGGAAATTCTTGAACACCTCTGGAAAAGACAACTGTCCAGGCAGCCTCTTGCAGTGCTCTGTCACTCTCAGGATACACAAGTTCTTTGTGTTTGTATGGAGCTTCCTGTGTTCCAGTTTGTGCCCACTGCCCCTTGTTCTATGGCTGCACGCCCCTGGAAAGAATCTGGTCTGGTCCCAAGATCTATGATATGAATTTTCAGGACAGCCACAGTTCCCAAAATTAGGCTTCTCCCATTTGCCACATGAAACAAGTCTAAATTCATCTAAAAATCCTTGAGGTGTGAGAGCATAACTCATACATTTTTGAAGCAAACATACAGTATCTGATTACAATGGAAAAAAACATATTTTTCCTTCTCTTAAAATTTCAGGTTGGTAAGACTCTGCCGATTGATCCCTGCAGCCACTACAAGTGTGAATTAATTGAAGATCAATATGTTGCAGTTCAAAGGAAAAAAGTATGTCCGGAGTACGGCCCAGCGGAGTGCGATCCCGTAAGTTTTTATCCCTTCAGCATTAACTCAACACAGCATAGAAGAACAAGGGGGCAAGAAAGTAAGGAAGAATACAAGTTTTATCATTGAAGTTGCAGGAAGTTTTAAGAAGGAAAATAATGTTGCTGTAACAACATTAACAAAGAGAAGATCAGTATTTTTACATGAGCTCACAATGAAGCAAGATTCCTGGGGTGATGGATCAGCAGTGAGACACCCATGTTTTCATTCAGTGTTCATCACAAAGAAGCCTTTTGCTGAGTGTTAGTGATGCTAACTTGATAACATGCTTGGTATCATAATCTGTGCTTTAATGTAAATCCTTTATTTCTGCAAAGGATGAAGCAGAGACTACTGCTGATGGCTGCTGCAAGATATGTAAACGTAAGTAATGCCCAGCTAAGTGTTTTCCTCTTACAGATAATTATACTCAACTTCTGTCTGTATTTGAGTGGGAGAAAAGATTGTTCACAGACCCAGCTCCCACTTACCAGTAACCTTTTCAATATAATTGCTTCAGAAGGAATAAGTGAATTTCCTGGCCAGCAAATATCACAAATCAAACCCCCAACACTCAGTCCTCAGCTTCTGTCTTCCAAATATGCTGTACAGCCAAGATCAAAAAATCACTAAGAAAGCTCCAGCTGCAGTATACAGCACCATCTGCTGTGGCCTGCTGCACATAGTCTCAGCAATGAGACATCATGCACTTAGAAGTTGTGTTAGCATTCAGTTCTGAGCTAGAGATTTAAGGCACGCTTATATTTTTTTCCCTGTTCTTTTGAAGCTCCTAACTGCAAAACTTACAGCAAAAAAACTGTAATCCAACATGAAGACTGCGAATCTTCTGAAGCTGTTGAGTTGACTTATTGTGAAGGGACTTGTCCTGGCTCCTCCATGTAAGTTGAGAATCTCTTCCACCTTGTTTGTATTTGTGGTCTCTCTTAATTTAATCAGTCATAGAACAGCAGCAAAATTAAAGTGTGTATGAGTCTCTAGAGCAGAATCAGACTAAAACAAAGCAAGAAGAGTTCCACTCTTCTTATATTAAAATCATATTCACACGATGCTCCTATTTGTTGCTGTTTAATGAGAAAGTCTTCTTTTTCTGGTGGAACACAGGTATTCTCTTAAGGCAAACCAGATGCAACATGACTGTACTTGCTGCCAAGAGCTCAGCAGCCACAGAAGAGAGGTGACCCTGAATTGCCAAAACGGAACGAGCATCAATTATAGCTATGTCTACGTGGATCAGTGCCAGTGTATAAATGCATGCAACCCACAAACCATTGAAGCAGATGATTACCAATCAAAAATCAGCCAAACATTGGTGTGATCATTGCAAGAGCAACAAAAACAGACCCTAGGAAAGCTGGAACCATACCTTCCTCAAAATAAACTCTGCTCCTTCTTTAACTGATATTTGTTTATTATTACTTTCTCTTTTTTTCCCCACTTGTTAAAGCCAAAACACCCTTCAGTATAATTTCTTATTTAAGTGATATAGTTTTCAAGGCAAAAGAGAGGCAACCATGTAAAATATCTTTCTGTATATTATGCAAATATGTCAATATGTATCAGTATGATCACTAAACTGACATCGTGGGAAAAGTTTTAATGGCTCCAAAAGCAAAACCAGAAAACATTGTGGGTAACATTGCACTCAGCTCTTATGACTAGAGAAAGTTTTATTGCATAGCATTTTTATGGATACGATGCTTTTAAAAGACATCACTCGGTGGCAGGGAAGAGTTCCCTGTTCATCTTGTCTCTTATGTCAATCAATAAAACTTTCAGCATTTTTCAGTTTCGGTGACCAGTACTTGTCTTCACTGTCTAAATAGCAGGAAGTTCAGTGACAAAGACGTGGGGTTTTCTGCTTAAAATAAGGAAGCCAAGATGGAGGCTTCACTGGTAGTTTGTGCAGTGAGATCCAGAAAACAAGCATAAAACAAGACAGAAAACTTGATTTGCTGTTGCTCCACATCCTAGACCAAAACAAAGAAAGCAGCCCTTCTCAAGTTGAAGAAAATAGTCCACATATAAATGAAAGGTCCAATCAGTTAAAGAATACTTACAGTGAAGTCATTTACTTCAGTAGATCCAAGCAACTCTCCTGTTGTTTGTAACAACATTTACAAACAAGTTCAGGATATAGTTTCTGAACTGTGCCCTTGTTTCTGACATTAACTAGTTTTTGAAAGGATTTACACTGGAGAGAAATTCAGCTGCATTTCCCCCACAGCAGTTCCATCATATTTACCTGAACTGCTCAGAGCAGTTATAAAATGAAACCTGACATCTGATGCGAAGGCTCAGCTGAAAAACTAAAGAGTCATTGATAATTACACATTTAATGTGTGCTTAGGTAGAAATTCAGAGGGCGGTGATGCACTGGAACAGGTTGCCCAGGGAGGTTGTGGATGCCCCATCCCTGGAGGCATTCAAGGCCAGGCTGGATGTGGCTCTGGACAGCCTGGTCTGGTGGTTGGTGACCCTGCACATGGCACGGGGTTGAAACTCAGTGGTCATTGTGGTCCTTTTCAAACCAGTCCATTCGATGATTCTACAATTCTGTGAAATGAATCCCTTAATGGTATCAGTAGAACCCTCTCTGCTGCCCTTCACAGACATGACCTGATAGTCATACTGGGATTAACCAGTAAGGAGCTTCACATTTTACTGTTGAATTCCATACCACAGCTACAGCTTGCCCGGCCCACAGTAGGTCTGCAGGTAGGATTGCCAGGTAGGACAGTGGTGCACACAGCACTTCCTGCACCATCTCCAACCTGGTGATTCACATACTTGCCCTGGGGAATAAAGGCTGAATCCAGACCAGCTGTGCACCATCAGTTCCATAAATTCACCACTGCAGCCCTGAACACCAGGTATTGCTACAAGACAGCCCATCAGTCCTGAAGAGTGCCCAGCGCATGAAACACTTGGCTAGCTTCAGTGCTACTTCCACAGCATTTAGCACTCTTTGCACAGCACCATGGAACAGAGATCCTGCTGTGATCCAGAACTGTACTTGAGCAAGCAACCATCACTCCCACCTGCAGGAGGGCTCACTGTGTGAGAGGCACTCACGTTCACCAGCTGTGTGAGGCCTGGCACTACAATGCTGAGATAGCAATATCAGCCTTAGCCAAAGCAAACTGATACCTGCAGTGCTGACAGGTCCCAGTCCAGGCTGAAAAAAAAAACCAGCAACACTTCACAAAATCTAAAGTGCTTTCAACATTGCCTTTGAGTTCATATTGAAGCCAGTGAGATGCACGTATTTCCTTCCTCCCCAGCTTCCTAATCCCTGGACTCCTGAGAGCTCAGCACTATGCTCACTAACTACAATGTGTCCTTAACTCTGTTTTCCTGAGCTAATTTTAGTGCCATATTAACACAATAGGAGTACGTTCCAGTTCAAGCCTTCAGCTGCCCTCTACCGGTCATTTTCTTCACTAAAGAAAACTAACAGTAACTACCTCCCTAGTTCTACCATAGACACGGAGCTTTGCAAAGCACCACCACCCACCAGAGGGAAATTCCTTCTTACTCGATATTGCTAGATCATGCAACTTCTCCAAATTTTGCTTGGGAAAAATATCCCTGCTGATAACAGAACTGATATCATTCTCAGCTATCTGATCTCTTAGTTTCCCAAACACTTAATCCTAGCACTGATGATCTGCTTGATGCTCTAAGAAGGACACTTTTAAATCTTTTAAAACATCTGTCCTAAGGGAAATCTTCAAACAGTCCACAGAGTTCTCTGTGTGGGGAGAGCTCTCATAGATCTCCCACACATGGATGTAGCACAGATTAAAATCCATCTGTTTGCTCCCACTACTTTGCTTTTCTAATTTACACGCAGCTTTTACTCCATTAAATACGGTTTATTTTCCTTACAAATGGAAATCCACAAATTGGCAACATGCTTCTAACGTAGACAAACTGTAGCATGAAAACAGACCAACTGGAGTTTCTGAGCAAGCTTATGAAAGACCCAAGAAAGCTGAAATCTTCACTGCTTCAGTGAGCCACAACTTAAAAGTGCAGCAGAGAATACTGCAACTCTGACTTCTCATTTCTAATACCTACTTTTAAAACACTCCCAATATTTCTTCCCAGAGGCTGTTTTCACTGATGTACTTAGACGTTTTAATCATGCAAAACGCTGCAACTTCTCATTGTACTCACAAATACCATCACTGGGTAACCAGCATTGAAATACAAATGCTAATAAGCAATGAAATGCTGAACAGATGCTTCAGCCATCACAAGAAGGCCCATATTCGTTTAGGTAAATTAATCCTCATTTGCCCTCTGTAACATGATGGAAAGCACAGCAACAACAGCAGAGTAGCTAACCCTGGGATGCAGCAAGTGGAGGGTTGTTTAAACACAACTGCCGTTGGCACAGAAAAAAAGAAGTTGCTTACCTTCAGAAGGCTTCAGGTACACAGAGAACCCCAGACAGAAACTCCTGCCCCCACTGCCAACCCTTAAATGAGGGCTGGGAAGAGGTGGATCCTGGCTACCCCCCCTTCCAGACACTCCTCAGCTGCACTGCAGACATCTGAGCTCCCCTGGGTTGGCCCTGCCTTCCCACTCACAGTGTGCTGGAGAAATGCAAAAGCAAGTGGTAAGCTTTGGAACACAAATCAGGATAGACCGGCCACTCAAGAGCCATTAGCAGCTCATTAATTCTCACTGAGCATAGCAATGCTGCTGAAGATGTAAAAGGACCTCAGCCTTCCAGTTAAGGACAGAATTAAATAATAAATCAAATCCTTAAAATTCCTCAATACATTAAAAACTAGCAGGTAAAACCAGTTTGTCTTATAGCTGAAATACTACATCAGTTTTATTCCCTATCTATTCCCCCTACCCCACCCCTTCCCCGCTTCAGCCTGTCCTCCAGACCTGCCATACTGCAGCAGTTCCAGGAGGAGCAGCACCTGGAAGTCAAAAAAGGCCAACGCCTCGAGATAAACGCTTAAAACACTTCTGAGCACTCACTGCACCAGTCCCATTGGATGACCGCATTTCTAAGATCTGCAGCGTAACAAACGTAGCTGATGCACCACAAATTCTGTGTCAGCCTACAGATAAGCAAACTGAGGTGCCCTCCAATAGAGACACAATACGCTTTCATTTAGATGATACATTTATTAAATTAGAACAAAAAAGTTTATGTATTCTGGAGTGCAAGAAACATTTGGACACTGGACCTCAATACAGACAGAAACAATGTCTTCGGAATTATTACAGCAAAAAACATTCTCTGTATTGTATTACAGATCAACCAAACAAGCAATAACATTTGTAAGGGAAAAAACATTCGGTACCATCAACAGATGCAAACAGCAGTAGAGAACAAAGCAGCAAGGATCTAGCTAGACAAAAAATGTTCCTATTTTAGCAAGTTCAGGCTCTTGGAAGGACTCAAATCAGTACTAACAGCACTCACTTCAAGCAGGTGCCAGGCTTTACATCTGGCTTTGGCTCTGAGCTGCTTGAAGCTGTTGAGCAGAAGAACAGTGTCCAATAGTTACCATTCCATCAGCATTTCATTGAAAGCTACAACAGTGGCGACTGATTCCAAGAACCAGACTTCTGGTTCTAACGCTTTCACTTCACAGACTGCAGGAAGGCCAACCTACTCCCCCCCACCACCTTTTTTCCACCTCTTTCCAATTCAAACCTGAATGAGCAGATTGACTGAGCGTCTATTCATGCTGAAAAGCTGAGTAGGATCACAATCAGCGTTTGTTTTTAGAAGATCTTGAACTAACACTTTCAGCTATAATGCTTAGGTATTTCAAGATAAAAATCCCAAGAACAGTATTTAAATACGGTACAACATGTTGATACCCATCTACTGGTCACACCACCTCTAAATCTCTGTCCTCAGCTCCTACCTACCCTATTTTGCATAAAACAAACTAACAATGACAACAACATATGTTTTACAGGAGCTACAGCTTGCTCAGAGGCCTGGAACCCACTTTATGACTGAGCCTAGCTAACCTAGCATTCTCATTCCTCCTGATGGTTAGAATTGAAGAGCGTTTGTTTTATCCTTGAAACAGAGCTGTCACAGGATGCACTACAATTTACCAGCCATTGAGTTGAACTGTGACCGCTGCTTTTATAAAAAGCTGTTATTGTGGATCCCAGCATTGTAATATAAAAACAAAAATCCAATAGATACATTTTCCCTGAATTGTTACATCTCTATCAATTCCCTCTGAGTACAAGTCAGCACAGGGGAGGTCTTCCTGGAGATGTCCAAGAGTTAAAACTCCATGAATATTTACCCTCTTGGGCATCAACAAGTTTCTGTGCTATGGAGACAACAGGTTTCTGGATGACCACCCGTTTTATTTTAGAAAAACAAACTGCAGGGACTCCACTACTAAAGCATGACAAGTGTACCTCGAATCTCATTAAGACCATGGGAGGATCTATAAGCATATTTATGCTTTCAAGGGTAAATTTACGACTGCAGGGGGCTTTGTAATACAACGTAAAGCTCTTTATTATGAAAAAGAACAGCTTCAAAAGAACCAGGATAGATTTGAACGCTATTTTAAAAGTTCCAGCATCATTTTTTAATTATAAACAAATAAATATTCACACTTTACCACCAGTGCTACCTAAACATTTCTTATGTGTACATAGGGGGAAAAAAAAAATCAATCAGCTTTTCAGCAGATATGAAAGAATATTTTAAGTGTGTGACATGCAGCAGAGTTTGAGGAATAAGAGAACAAGAGCCCCTCATCTCTATTCCAGACTCTGCTTTAGAGTTCTCATGAATCAGTTAAGAGACTGGATTTCAATCGTACATTCAGTCCAACTCTTGAAAATGTAACAGCTTATGGCTATTGTAGAAAGTATTTGAAATCAAACATTAAAAAAGATAAAACAGCAACATTGCACATCACTGAAAAAATTAACTGGTACGTACTACTTAAAGTGCATTACTTTATCGCCTACCAAAAGACGCTGCAGAACATTATCTGACAGGATACCTGGTGCCTACTGTAAGGTTCTGCAGCTCCAAGATGAACTGTTTCCTGGAAAAAACTAATAATAAATACAAGCCAACTCTCACCTCCTCTGGGAATCAGATAAAGTCAGATATGTTACATTTTCTCCCACGAAGAATTTATTTCCACCTGTACCAAATTGTGTTGGACCAGATGACCCTCAGAGATGCCCTCCATTCTCAACCATTTTGTGACCACAGCAAACACAATCAAAGTCATTGGGCAACTCAGTGACATTCAAAGATAGAGACCATTTTCCATGCTTCTACTTTCAAACTGCACGAAGAAATACAACGGTCTACCAATATAAAATGGTAATTTTGCTGAAATATAGATGTGAAGAAAGAAGCCTTAAACAGATCATACATACACTTGGTAAGTCAACAGCAATACCTTCAATCTTTACAGCTTCACCAATTCTCCAGGTACAAAACAGTTTCTTCTATGATCATCCTTTGAAACAGTCATGGGAACGCAGCAATTTGCAGTGGGAGTACATTCAGGCTCAGTCCTGCTCTCTGCTATAGCAGTAGACTGCACAAGTTAAGAAGTCATTTGCAAAGATTTTAAGATAGATAACCATGTTCTGTGGTGTGATAAAAGCCTCAAATACACACGAGATAATATACTGCTTTGGTGCTCAATGACTACACTGAAGGCAAGATGCTCATTAGAAATACCAACAAGCACAACCTTAGAAATTTAACTTATTAAACCAAAAGTCTTCCATCAATCACAAGCAGTTGAATATTTCACAGCAGTAACTGAGCACTGCAAGGACAAGGAGCAGGCCTTTCATTCAATTTCTTCTATAAACAGGTTGCTTGGTTAAACCTAAACACTTCAGCAAATAAATTGATTAAAAAGCAACCCCTCCATTGGAAAAGCAATTTTTCCAATCTAACAATCAGTAGTAAATCTCATACTGCATAGAGTTACTCTGTAAGAACATGTTTCTGAACAGAGTGAGAAAAAGGAGAAAAAGCAGCATTATTCCCTCAGAATACAGCCAAACAGGGCACAGGTGATACCAAAGATGTTTCATTGATGTACTGTAGGACATTCTCTACCTGCACATATTCAGTTTAGCATAAGAAAGTGAAAAGATCCAAATGCTCAAGGAGAAAAGGGGATATATTCTTGAATACAGGATGCACTAACAGCAAACTGTTAGGAAATTCTTCCTCTAGCTAAATCCCTGGCTTGGCAAGTAAAAATAAGTGGCATTGAGGAAAAGCACAATGCAGGAAGTGATTCTAGGATTCTTCAGTCATCTGAAGCAAGGAGTTGATAGCTGCATTCTTGTTCCCCCTCTGAGCTTCTAGCACTGAGCGGATTACTTCTCTGTCCATGTTGGGAAACATGTCCTGGATAGATTTCAGGTCCTCTTCATTACACAGGTGCTGAGGATTGACTGCGGGAGGTGGTATTGCCACAGGTACCATGTCAGGATTACAGACTGCAGGCATTCCTGCATGCAGGAGAAATAAAAAAACACACACAAGGGAAAAATAAATGACTGCGAAGAAGGAAGTGGTCCATCCCTTACCACCAATCCACCTGCTTCAGAGATTGCAAAGACCATTGCAGTCAAAAGCACTTTCCTAGAACTGGTCCTCTGCCCAAGCTACATTACAGAAGCCGTAAGCAATATAACAATAGGTACAGCTCAGAATTAAGATACAACCTATATCAACCAGGCTTACACATGATTAAGTCATCAGATACTAAGTGTATTTTAAGCCCTATTGCATTTATATTGCGATAAGCTGCTTTTTAAACCAGCAATATATATATCCAATAAGTAGACATTAAAAAATAAATGTTATCTTCATCACATTAAAAGGAAATCCATGAAAGGACTCAACCACATACACAAATGAGTGTCGAGCAAATGGTCCTCCTTGTTTCAAGCTCCTTCCAGTTCCACCTGCAAAGCCCCAGAGCAGCAAAAGTACAATTCCCCTTAAGCCCACAAGAGTACATGCGACTTCTTCAAGTACCCCCAAGTGACAACATCAGAGATGCCATCCGGACTTGCAGACGTAGGATCAGGAAAGCCAAGGTGCAGGCAGAACTGAACTTGGCGAGGGATGAGAAAAACAATAAGACTTTCTACAGGTACATTGGCCAGAAGAGACAGGCCAAAATGGGTGTACCTTCTTTGGTAAATTTAAGAGGACTGGCTTCAACAGATGAAGAGAAAGCTGAGGTACTGAATGAGTTCTTTGCCTCGGTCTTCACTGGTGGCCAGGATTCTAGTATTCCTCACATCCCTGAGCCCTGCATCCCCAACCCTCTATGAGGAGACCAGGGAGGTAAATCCCTCCCCACTGTGAGGGCTGAGCAAGTCCGAGAGTGCCTCTTGAGACTGAATGAGTACAAGTCTATGGGGCCAGATGGCGTGCATCCCAGGGTCCTGAAGGAGCTGGCTGAGGTGGTTGCTGAGCTGCTCTCCATCATATTTGAGAAGTCGTGGTTGTCAGGTGAGGTCCCAGACGACTGGAGGAAGGGTCACGTCACTCCCATATACAAGAAGGGGAGCAGGGAGGACCCAGGGAACTACAGGCCGGTGAGTCTCACCTCTGTGCCCAGGAAGATCACGGAACAGATCCTCCTTGACTACATGCTTGATCACATGAGGAATAAGTGTGTGATCCAAGACAGCCAGCACAGTTTCACCAAGGGAAGGTCATGCTTAACCAAACTTGTGGCCTTCTATGATGGAGCGACGGTGTTGGTTGACAAAGGTAATGCGACCGATGTCATTTACCTGGACTTGAGCAAGGCCTTTGACATGGTGCCCCACCACATCCTCATCTCCAAATTGGAGGGATGTGGATTTGATGGGTGGACCACTCAATGGATAAGAAATCGGTTGAAAGGCCGCAGACAGAGGTGGTGGTCAATGGCTCCATGTCCAGGTGGAGGCCAGCAACAAGTAGGTGCAAGACACCTACAGTTCCTGAAGTATGAGCTGCTCCTACAGAACCACTGTTTGTTTATGCTTACTAACTTGTACAATCATTCCAGCCTTCAAAATGATGTACTAAAATTCATACTAATAGTTGGATCAACAAATCCCACCTTAACTTACATCAAACTTTAGTTGACAGTGCCCTCTAATTGAATACAGTTTGATTGTGCACCACAGCTGTTGTTTTACTTCACATATTCTTTGCTGTTTCTTCCTTCAATCTGGACTTCAGTCCCATTCAGTTTCATGCAGAAGTCCACTACTGATTGTAAGCGTCTTGGACATGCTAATCAGTCTTCTCTGATTTTAAAACTCTCCTTGTAATCTTCTTCAGCTTTATTAGAAGCAAAAAAGGAACCGAGGCCGCATCTATTTAAAAAGGTTCACACTGGCACCTAAATAAAAGCCTCTTCTCAACATAACTTTGTTACCCACACACTCAAACTATTTCTGCCCAGCCATACTACCTCACAAGGACACCTGCAGTCCCCTCCACAACAGCCTGAACTTGGGCTCTACAGCTTCTGAAGCCATTTGAATCATGTTCCCTCAGATTCTACTTAGCACTATTAGATTCTTTGACCATCTGGCACATTAGATTATGGTTGTACCCCAGAAGTAAACAACAAAGCGGTCCTAAAACAACATTGCAAATGCAGCTCCCTGCACAAAATACAAACAAATACAACTACATCCAGCAGCATTTCAGATTGCCTCTTCTGAGCTTCACCTCAGACTCCTTACACTTCAACTCCTTCTCACTCATCCCACAAACACTGAAGGCATTTAAAAAACAATTTTGAAACCATGCAAATTTGAAGTTGTAAAGTGAAAGAATAGAGCTAGGCAAGTTATACTTCACTTTTAAGTGAAGTTTCCTAACAATAAAGTCAGTCACCAGCACCATAAGACTATCCATCTATCAGCTTAGGCTATTCAAGATCTGTGTGTAAAAAAGACCAGTTTAAAACAGCAAGACAAATGAAATATCAAGTTCACTTCTGAAGTGTCACAGCATCCTATAGCTTACCATTAAGTTTGTCTTTGAAAAGGAAATAATAAAGGTGACAATTTCCTTACTGCTTACATCAAAACAAGGTAACTATGAGGCCAGATATCTGTACATGCAACATTAAGTACTTCCAGTCTAAATATCTGATTTTAGAGATGAGGTATTTCTTGCCAGTATTGTTCTCCCCACATTCAGACTACACCAATGGAAGTTAGTATCAGCGATATTTCGTAAGCACTTTAGAATACATGCTTCTTTTTCATGGAAATCAACATAGCCAGTTTCAATAGTAAATTATTCTTGACTTTGTTGTTGTCCCCTCCCCAAACACCTATTATTTCTGATTTACAAAATAGTAAGCAAGACTTAAGCATAAACTTACACACTATGTAAGTTAACATAAACATATATGGTATGTATGACATTCGTATGAATAACACAGTTATCAGAGTAGCTGTAATAAACCTCAGCTTTTTCTTTGTTCAGTAAAAAGCTGCTTTACATGTTAAGCAGTTCGTTTCACTAACAGGTGAAGACTGAAACATCCTCTAGGTATAATGGAATGCTCCTGCGTTGCTTTCAGTTAAGAGGTGTTACATATCAGAAGAACGGAGCACTGTTTTCTAATTCAATGAAATGTCAATGGCAAACATGCTGGCATAAGCAATGGCATTCCAGTAAGTGAAGCAAGTACAACAGCAGTCCATCGCTAGAAGCAGTAAGGAAGCACCAACAAAGCCTTCAGAGTGTAAATATTACCCAGCTGCACACAAGGCATTACACACTTATTTTACTGTTCAGTCAAGCACCTTAACGTTATTAACTCCTTACTACTCTGCTTCATGAACAGGGATGATCCTTCCAAAATTAACTCATGAGCCACTTCATCACAAACTCTTTAACAAGAAAAGCAGTATCATTTTTTGCTTTAAGGCTCAAGATCTGTATTCCGGTAGGTCCTAGTGATGCTTGCCTCAGAAAGAATCAGAAAAATGCCACCACTGTTTCCTTTGAAGTTCATTTTTTACCTGCCAAGCAGCTTGGTGACATGAAGAACATGAACCTTCAGAAGTTTTACAGCTCCACTGCTCTGATTAAGCTAAATACACTGCGGCAGCACATCTGTTGCATTTACAGTGTTATTCTGAGATTCGCAGCATCAATGAATAATTTTATCTCATGATGTATAAAACTAGACTTTTCTGAACATACTTGATCGACCACCAATGCTTATACTGAAGGTAAGGATGTCACAATATCTTTGCACAGTTCCAAAGTCAGACATGCCATATTAAATTAAGGCTAAATTGAAGAAAAATGATTTTCCGTAACAGAACTCACCCTTAAAATCACACCAGATACATAAATTCCCACGAATCTAAAATGGTGTGTGTAAGATAGGTAACACTTATTTCATAAGTATGCATTTTTTACATAAAAAAGGCTAATTTAAGAAGTAACAGAAGGTAGGTGACAGGCTGTCTTGTCAGAATGTCATTACAGAGCTGAGTTCAATTCAAAGTTCACAAACAGCCATGACATTACCTCATTCTCTCCAAATCTTGCAGCAGAACAACTGCAAGATTAAAGCAAGAAACCAGCATGGCCAGCTAAAACAGGTCACTGACACAGAACAGCTTCAGAAGACAGTTAGCGTCACATTTTATCAGCTCTATCACCAATTACTTTAATCCTTATATACTCAAGTTGAGCAGAAGATTAAGGAATCTCCCACAGATTAGAAGGACTTTAGCAATTTCAAGAGATGCATTATTTTATTGTGACATCCAAGTGGAAATACCTTGTGATACAGTCTGCTGTAATGTAAATAAGGCTGTTCACATGAATTCATGCATAGATTTGAATCAATGAGGATGGGAGTGAGTAGAGAGCTTGGAAACTTACCCAGAGCAAAGTATTCAAGCCCTAAAGATAAGTGGAAATGAAGGGGCAAGGGAAAAGGAATAAGACATGGGAAAGAAACATTAATCTATATTTAAAAGGAAATGAAACATTTAGTTTCTAAAGGTGAAAGTTGGATAAACTGAGGTAACGGCATAAAAACTACACTACCAACACTAGCAAAAATGAAATGCTGGTAGGATTCAGTCTCACAGCTACTTTTGTTCCAGCACTCAGAAAAAGCCTCCTAGATGTGCTTTCTTATTGAAATAAAAAATAAGAAGCACTCCCAAAATAAGCTACTAGGCATTTATAGTAAGGATTATATTTTATAGCCCAGAAAGGACAATAAACATCTATGCTGTTCTGAATAAACAACTTTCATGAACTAACCCAATGAACCCAATATGGAGACCTAAAGAAGTAACACATACATTAAAGTCGGCCTCTAAGAACACTAATATTCCAAACTCTGAAATTAGCCTTGGAAAATTTTTAACCCACTTGTTATACAGGCATTAAGTGCAAACGCACTTTATCCAATGACAACTTAACTGTAAAGAAATCCAGCTTCACCGAACTATCTGCGCTAAACCTACTGCCTTTCACAGCCTGCTCAAAGACCAGCTTTGACTGGCAAACAATGCACCACACTATATATTCAACAGCACTAAACTGGCTCAAGGTTAGAAGACGCAAGTGAAAGGACATAAGTAAAGCCAAGTTTTAGAAGAACTCCCAGCACAGAAGTTCAGTGTTTTCAAACCCATCCCTCAGATAGCATCCATGTGACTGCAGTTTGTAGCAACTAGCACTATCATCAGGATTCTTTCATTTTTAAAGCCTTCAAAATGATTTTGTACATGGCAAGAATATTGCATGAGCAGTATCAGCTGCTCTGACCTTAATTAGAAGGTTAGTTTTGTACGCCAAGTTCTTAAACAGAATTTTCTGTTATCCACAAAAAAACAATAGAGTTTGGCCCTTCAAGACACAGTCAAATTTCACTTACTATCATTTCACTTTAAAACTCAATTATTTTGGACAGTTTCCACAAATAACTGTGATCTGGACTGGATAATTGTTCCAGTCCACATACTGAATGTATTTTCCATCTTGATGATACTTTGATTCCACCTTGCTCAGCAGCAAAATCTTGCCCCTTACACAGGCAATAGGTTAATCACGTTGCCCTTCCAGCTTGCTGAAGAAAACAAATATATAAGACTTTATCATCCATGCTCATTTAAGTGGACAAGTAGAAGGGAAACTGGAAATAAAGAGATGGAACAAGGTACACATACTCCTCAGGAACATGCTGCTGCCTTCCTTTAAGCTACACAATCACGCCTCAACCCACAGAAGTATTCTGAAGTCACTTGCAAAGTTAAGACTTCACCATCCTTTCAAGTATTACGAGTGGGTCATTAGATTAGTGAACAGGCAAAGGCATCAAAACTCACAGTGCTTTGAGAAATTTTCACAGTGCCCACAAATTCTGTAACAGTAAACACATGGCAGAGCAATATTCAAAAATATATCAAAAATTGTGAAAAATAGAAACAGGTGAAGGGTGGTTTATAAAATCTCATTGGGTATTTATAAAGATAGCAAAGTTCATTCAAGTTTTCTCAACACAAAAAAGCTTTAATGGAATGGTGGGACTCCACAACATTTTAAAAATACAAGTTCTCGCATGAGGGAGAACTTTTAATAAAGAAGATTATCACAGCAGTAATTAGAACAAACATGCAGCATCTTCACAGAAGGGAGACACTTCTACATACATCAATAAAACTGATGCATAAACACCCATATGATGTCAGGCATTACAATCACATGCACCAAAACATCAGTTGTTTGTCCACCTGTGCAAATCAATTCTTTATTTTAAGTATTTCTGAAAAAATCCTCAAGATCAACACAAAACTCACAGAACACCAAGATGTTCGTCTCAAGATAAACCACTGTACTCGTTTTTCTAAATCTGAAGGCCTGCTTTCAGTTTTACCTGTTCAGTCTGATGTCAGCTTTCAGTTACATATGGAATTAACCTCTGCTTCATTTTCAGTTTGCAGCCTCACCAGCGCAGCATGAAAATCGCTGTTTTGATCTATTCGAGGAATTCTTTACTTTTCTTTTTGCAAAACATTTAACCACCTATTTATTTAACCAGCTACCCAACCACACACAACATATTAAGTCTGAGGTTTACTAACTGCTTCAGTGTATCAGGATGTGCTGAATCCAGAAGTGGAAAGGTATATCTAATCCAAGAACAGAAAAACACAGAAGCTAACTACAATGGAATGAAATTTCAGAATACACACAGTAATTTAGAATAGTTAGATAGTGAAGCAAGCAAGACTTAAATCCTGAGAAGCTCTAGAGATAAAAGCGCTTTGAATGAAGCATTCTATACATTGTCATCAAGGAGTTCAGTAAGTAACCAAACTTCTATGTTTTACAGGAGGCACATTTTCTTAAGTTAAATATCCAGATTTATATTGTGGAAATTTGCTTTTTCAGAGAATGAAATTTAAATTAAATCAGGAATTGAGTCTAAAAGAAAAATATATTGTGCCAGTCCTCAATACTGCAACTGCGACCCATATACTCTATCAGTTATCCATACAAATACATGTGAAGAAACTCAAAATATATCAGTAAGACTATCGTGCTGAATTCTTGTTTAATGTAGAGCTTTTAAGAGCTGAAACTAATACAGGATAAAACAAAAAAAACCCCAAACTTTACTTACCAGTCCTTTAAGAAAAGCAAACATGTGGTTATTTATATACTTGAAGTTTCTCACTTTTGACAGTAAAACTACAGAACCTAACTTAACACACCTATCTATAGAAGTCAAAAATTTACTTCACACAGACCAGAACAACTGACAACTGCTTTCTTTCAGCTTTCTTGATATACTTCCGTTAATCTATCTCAGAGCTCCCTAATATTATTCATTCACAGAGTTAAGTGGTTTGTGTGTTGCGTTTTCAACAGAGCACCTTTAAGGTCCACAGGAAAGATAATCCCTTTATAGTCAATTTTAGCTGCAGCTCTGACTACACGATGCATGTGATGTGCTTTCTGAAGTCTGAGCACTTTCTCACCTGGGTTGCCACCATCTTCCCAGCACACAATATCTGACAGACTATGTTTCAGTATATTTAGTTATTTAATGACTTACATAAGACTTGATTTCATATTCATTAAAAGTAGACTTAATGCTACTCGTTGTGACTTTACAGTCATTTGAATCCAAACTTTTGAATCTCTATCAAACTCAGAAGTCAAAAAGGCTCACACTTAATTCATGTCCTCCCCTCTGGCATCATGGAAAAAACAGTCAAGGATGAAATCACCTACAAATCCCCTTCACTTTCCAAAAAGGAAGAGAAACTTGTTAGACAGCTCTGCAAAACCCCTTTACTTGGAAGCTTTAGTCTTCAATTAAAGACAACATACCTGCTATAGGCACATATCCCACTCCTTGCTGGTATACAGTGGGCATCAGAACCACTGGCTGGGGCTGCATCATCATGGCAGCTGGCAAAGACTAGACAAAATGCACAACAGACATTAATTGGCATTTTTGGAATTGTTTTAAAACGTTTGAAAGAGGTCACCACACTGTAATACAGAAAATCTGCACTGCATGCACAATAAAACCTACCCGATTTGTATTAAGCAAAATTTTTCGCAAGTTAACCGAAATGCTACTCTTTAAAATGACAATTTAAGTGTAAATCAGAATAAGCACACACCATTTATCCTTTCCCATCAGCTTGATGCAACTGGCCACTGAAATTCTGTTACAGAAACAAATTGCTCTAAAACATGGCTAAGTTTACACACTTTATTTTGGGAAAACGAATACATGGCGTATTTATTTATCTGAAGTAAAAATGTAAAGCAAAGCTGAATTTTATTAAGAGTAGACATTAGTTCAAATCATTTTTTAGGTAAATTAGTACTTTTTAAAATGTCCAAGCCCATTCCTTTATAGTACCACAGTTTCTGTTCTCTTTCATCATGGAAGACATTAGAAGATCAGATTCTGTGCGCAGCACATCCATTGGTGCACATTTTAAAAGTTAATAAAAATTTTTACCCTAGGGGTAAAGGAACAATTAATTGTTCAGTTGTGGGGCCAAATAGGAAATTCAAGTAGCAGAAGCAGCTGGTCACAGTTGTGCACCCAGCAACAACCCAGAACTTCTGATCACACGCAAGCGTAGTAGGAAGCACTGAGGAGCTATCATGCCATCCCACAGGTACTTATGACAAAGATAACAGACTAGAGAATATCCAGAAGCTATTAAATAGGCCAAAGTCAGCAGTTCAATACAAGCACTAAATAAAAATGGAAATCAGAATTCAAGTCACCAGAAAGTGCACTCAAACTTCCCAAAAAGACCAAAGAGAAGAGCTGTGACTACCTTTACTTATAAAAATGACCTAAATTCAAAGTAGAAACTTTGTTGTTTGTTGTTGTTTTAATCAAATTAGAAATTAAAACAAATTATTTGACTGAGGAGTAGCCAAATAAATATTCAATTGCTACCTCACCAAGAAGGATTTACTACCTTAATATTTTTGGCTGCTATGTGCAAAATAAAGTACAAATATTTTAAACGCTAACACACACACAAGAGCGAGATACAACGGAAATACTCCTAGTTTAACCTAGAATATCTCCTCTTGTTATCTCTCCCATTCTCACTTTAAACTTGACTTACCGTGTATGACATCACCAGGTTAATCATTCCTTCCTTGTCATCACCCTGCCTTCCACTCAGGCTATACCATTCATCCTCCACATTTCCTTGTTTTAGAGATTCAGGAATTGTAATGTGTGTCCAAGCAATGCGATCATCCATTGAAAAGGCTCGCTAGACGAAAAACAGAAGAAGAAACATCTCAATTTTACCTTACTGCTATCTACATGCACACACGAAGCGTAACAGAGTTCAGACTGCTAGGAAATCACCTCTCAGCTTTCTTTTATCTGGGCTGAACAAATCAAGTGACCTCAGTCACTCCTCCTAAGTCCTGCCCTCTAGACTCTTTACTATCTCTGTTGCTCTCATTTGCGTGCTCTCTAATACACCAGTTTTACACCCTCCCAATGCTGCGGCACCAAGCACTGTATACAGTGCTGCAGGTGAGACCACATAGCTCAAAGCAGCCCAGCCCTTCCCTTACCCAGCTGGTAGTGCTGAGTCTGGTGCACCCAAGGCACAGAAGCCCCTTTTGGCTGGCAGGGCACACTGCTGACTTGCATTCAACTTGCTGTCAACCAGAACCCCCAGATCCTTCTCCTGTGGGCCTGCTCCCAAGTTTCTCATCCCCTCATTTGTACACGTACCCAGGGTTTCCCCATCCCAAGTTGGGAATCTGGCACTGCTCTTCTTACTTCTTTACATGGATGGAGATTGTCCAGTCCTCTAATCTGTCAACATCTCTGCAAGGGCTCTCTGCCCTTGAGGAATGCAAGAGCTCCCCCTAATTTCATATCATTCACAAGCTTTCTTAGTATGCATTTGACTCCTGTGTCAAGATCACTTATAAAAACATTAAAGAGAACTGCCCCCAAAAGAGAGTCCTGTGGAACCCCACTAGTCTATATCTGTAGATAGCAGTCATGCTATTAAGAAACAGTTTCTGTCTACATTTAAAATAATTCCAGTAATTTCAGTAGAAATAAGCACTGATGCGCCTCCTCTGTTGCAGTAATGAAACTTCAACCAATTATCACAAAACAGCATCCAAAAGCCTCATTTGTGTAACAAGTGCATGGCTGCTGCAGTGTCAAGTTAAACTCGCACAGTAAGAGGGGAAGCAAAGAAGGGCAAGTCATAGACATTTGCCTCAGTTGTAGCCTCTGACATTACTTGAGAACACAAGTTTGTTCTAAGTCAAAGTCAACATCCCCAAATGGAACAGTTAACACATAGGCACATACTCCCTGCTGCCAATAACAACATCTAGTAGAATAACACATTAGAGTTTATGACAGTACTACTCTCATAAGCAACGTTTGAAGAGCAGATTATTCAACTGAGCTGTTAATCAGATGTACTTAATCTCTGAGAAACTGAAATCTGTAACTTGTAAACAGTTTACCACCACTGTATGTTAAGGAAAACATACATAAGTGGACATGGAGGGACTTGCCATTAAATTCAAACATAGATAGAGTTGATTCTGTGAATTATTCCCAGTCACTACACATTCCATATATGATTGGTTAATTCTCAGTACTAATGGGCTTGCAGTTAACCTTTATGTGGGCTAGAACAATGAAAAATCTCAGGCTAACCCAGCAATGTAAATAGTTGCTATTTTTAATAGGAGAAGTAGAGAATATAAGGCTGCAACACATCTTGACAGTTAAGAACAGCTCAGATGACACTTCTCTTTATTTGCTGGGAGCTCCTCTAACATTATGGTATTCCAAGCTCTGGCATTCTTGGGCTGATGTTCTTGTAGTAGAGCACAGCTTCACATATTGCTGCTCTTAAGAATCTGATAAATCAGCACTATCTCCCAGAGAGAGCTGCTAAGAAACAACCTTTGCTAACTCAATTCTACCTTGCAGGACTCCACCCAAACCTCAGCCCAACCAAGGGATGAGGAAACAAAAGCAGTATCAACATTCTGACCTCATCAAATATCTCTAGGTAAAAAGAGTCCACACCCGGAGGAACAGTGCACTGAATAACTTTGTTCCAGCGAGGGTTCTTGGCTCCATTATGTGCTGTGGGGGTTTCATACACAGCGTACCCCAGCCGTATCCGGCAGTAGGGATCCATGCGAGTCATACCATAGTTCTTTGCCAATTTTGCCTGGAAAAAAAAAAAAAAAAAGAAAGCCCTTTAAGCGTGTAATATGTACAATAACTTGTGGTTACAATTAGATCACAAAGAATCAAACGTCAAACAAATACATTAAATTGAGGTAGAGAAAAAAAAGTCAATGATGTCATTAAGTGCTTGAGAAAACTTGACAAGACTCTTTTTAAAGTGTCTTGTACAGAAAACACACATCTTCACCAAAGCTAAAATTACCTCATAATAAAACCAGCAGACACATGGTTACAAGGGAATTGTATTATGTTCAGTTTTCGCCTTGATTTCTGCCCTCCAATGGAACTCCACATTGCAGGTAGCCTACCCTCTTTTACTGAATATTTCAAAGGATGAAATAACAGATTTGAGAATATCACACCATGTTTGCTGTAAAAAGAAACCACTTAGAGTAAGACCCAGCTGTTTATACTTTTGAGATATGAGAGCGTGTATTTGATGTTACATAATTCAGTGGGCAACTTCAGTGTGATGGTACTGGAAGGACACAGATACAGCACATAATCTGAAGTTACACAACATACTTTCATTATAACATCAGGGGAACAGAAAAAAAACCAAGTTTGTGACGGTCCTAAAGACAGCATCAAGTACTGCTGCACAGCTATGCCAAGCAGAATACAGGTTTATATGACTTATTGCTCTAACCTGTAAGAAATGGCATAGAATTATTTTTTATGTTTAAAAAAAAAAGAAAAAAGGTGCCTATGATGCCTCTCATCTGCAGGAAGTTTAAGGAGTTCAAACAGTTGAGATTTGCAACAGATTTAGGCACAGCAGCTGCAGCTCTGGCCGGAAAGGCCTTTCATACTTCAAGACATACACTTACACTGTTCCTTGTAAATGTGGGCTATGCAAATTAAAGTAGGAAAGTTAGCACCCATGTTATTTTTCTCTCTAGACCCTGAAGTCCTGAGATTAAGAAGCTTGACATAAAATGCTACCAGAACACAGCATATAAATTATCAATGTAATAATTTAGGAGAATATAATCAACAGCACTTAAATTCATTACGATTGCTGCACAGCCTTGAAAACTACATGCTTCCTTAAAACCAAGCAGTTGAGTAGAACATTCAACACAAAGACTTTTGTGGCCACTGACAAAAAAATGACTGAAGTTTCTATTGGTACAATTTATACCTGTACTACAGTAATGCTCAGTCTGCCTACTGTACTCATGGGTCCTCCATACTGCAGCTGTTGAGCTGCCTGGGCGTCCAGTTGGATTTGCTGTTGCTGCTGGGTTGGAGTAATACGAAGAAAGTCTTGAGGAAGTTCACCAACATACACCTGGAAAAAACAAAAAGACTTAAAGCTTAGAGCTTCCGCTTTCATAATGAACAATGGAAAGGAACAAAAGACCCAAAAACCTCGGGAAAAGCACTCAGCATTTTACTCTAGTTTTGACAGCATGAACAAATAAATAAATAAAGCACCTGTCACACAGCACAGCAGAAAAACAACTAAGTTCATCTCTACTGCCTATAGAGTTGCTTCCGTATTTAATAAAAATCTATCTAACGTATGAAGACAAAAGACACTGCAATTCCTTACATTAGTCTCAGACAAGATTACTCAACTGTGTATCCAGCAAACACATGCCTACAGAACATGCTGTCAGAAGCGAGGAGGCCCCTAGGACATCGCTTTTGAAGATTAGACAGCACTTGCACGCCAAGATTGCATCCTTGAGATAGCAACAGTCACACCAACTGTGATTTGGCAAGAGACGCATTTGGCTCCGTTGAAAAGCCTCAGGGATCCTGGCAGCAGTAGGTGTCACATGGCAGGGAGGAAGTGTATCAAAGCTGCTGAAGAGGAAGTGCTGGCTGCCTGCTGCTGGGAGAGATGGGAAGATGCACTTCTGCTCACATGCACCTTAGAATTTCATGCTGAAAAAGTAATTTTACAGGAGGGAACCATTTTCAAGTGTCTTTAAAGTGCCACTTTACAGAGGCATTCCCTCTACTACTGTAACAGTCCAGGAAGAAGGTGAAATTCAACACCGCCCAATCATTAACTGCGCCATAAAAATTCCATCTAACAGCTGAATTTACTAGATTCATTTTTCATGTAAGACAATTATAATGGCGTCACCATCAAACTTAATTCTTCAGGCAGATGTCGAGCAGGCATTCATAACAGTAAGTCTGCCTTGTAATCACTTCTTAATAAGCTTTACCGACAGCGTTGCAAATCAAGAATATGAATTACCTAGGAACAGAACATCGCGCCTTCTGTCTGCTAGAAACATCTAATACCTCATTTTGAGGTTCTTTAGAGCAAAAACGCAGCAGATGTAACAATCAAACAACCACCACCCACAATCATCAAGTTACTACTCAGACCAATGGCTCTGTGGAGCTGTTCAGGCCTGGGCTGCCTTAGACTCCTCTTCATGTTACCTCTCACCCATCATGCAACACTAAGTGGCACCAAGGCAACTATAAAGGAAGCTTGGTTTACTTGGCTTCCTGATAGCCCTTCTAGCCTCAGCAATTTCGATTCTATACAACTAATATTACTGCATGAATCTCCAACTTCTGTAGAACTGTAGCCCAAGGCTCTACTTAAGCTTCTCAATTTAAAGACAGGCAAAGGAAAGAACTACATTTAATAAGCTTTAAAAATTAATAAGCCTTAATGAATAATAAAGCAAAATAAAAAGGGTAGCAAACTGCAAGCTATCAGACAGTTCTTAACTCATTCTCATGATTCTTTTTGCCAGGAATTTATCACCTGCTTTGCTTTCATCCATCTCCAAGCACTTCATGAGTCCAGCTGTTACTTTGACAGCATTTCCCCTTCCCATGTATACACACTACATTTAGCCCCAACAGAATATTTTGCCACAAGCTGTTGCCTCTGAGTTTTCCCAGCACACTGATACTTAAAGATCTACAAAGCACAGCCACTAATGAATTAAAAAACCACTGGTTTTAGGGAAGGAAAAGCTACAACGAACCTACACTATTTCAGTAAGTAGGGAAATATTTTGTAATTTCTGGGCTGATTACAGCAGAAATAATCATATTCAAAGCTGAGTTACATAATGAAGATAGAATGAATGAATGAATGAATGTCTTAAATTCAAGTCATGTTTACAGCAGCTCTGAGCTACATTTCAAAACAGAAACTTAAACAGATGACAATACTTACGCAGTTAAATGACAGTATTAAAACAGGAAAAGAACCGAGCACTCGTTCCAGCTGCACAACAGAAGAGTTCAAACCAAAGCAGAAATGAACAGGGAAGCCAAGGGAGGGGAAACCTCAGCAGCTCTAGTTTGGCACTCAGTTTAACTTTGGAGGACCTGACTTAGTCGTCCGCACTGCAGATAATCACAGACACCCATTCTGGGCGTGTTTGGCCAGCTGAAGGATCGACACACAGCACTGGGGTCTCAAACTCAAGACTCAATCTGAAGCCTGACCAGACTGTTAGTGATATCTATCACTTGAATAGAGTTACCTTTTAGCAGCCCCTCTATCTTCAGCTGCAGCGTGGATTTCAAAAGCTGTACTGCTCTTCAAACATCACAAAAACACACTAATTCCCTATTACCCTGAAGTCACCCCAGGAAATCTACATTCTAGCAGGATATTTACCCTCAGCAGACAGGATTCCAGCTCTGCTTCTTCTGCAAAACTCAAGAGCAATCAAAACTTTAATTACTTACCAAATAAGCAGCCTCAAACTAGAAAGCATGGTCCTAAGATCAAGACTGTCAGCAGCACACACTGCTTGCTTAGCTGCTTGAAACCATCCTGAGTATTGTCTTACCTCTTCAGTAACAGTAGAAATGCTCTGTAGCACTGAAGGGAAAACGTTTCCCAGTCCTTTAGCACCGTTTAGTGGCTATTCATTTGCAATGCAACTATATGTAGAGAAACAAACAGAATTCTATCTTCTGCCCTTCAGAGAATTAAGGAAGCCGGTACGTACTGTATTGGCCTTCTCACCTATGAACGACAGCTTCTTAATGCTGCATAATAGTTCACTTGAAATTATCCCAGTTTCTAAAATGTTAAGACAAAGAAGGAAAGCACACACAGTGCTGGGAGTATATAAGAAAGAAAAAGCTGAGGCCAACTCCAAGGAAGTCCTCCCTAAAATCTTATCTCAACCCAACAGGAGGTTTTAGCTTGATTAAGACAAGTCAAGGTTAAAAGTAATACATGAAATGTCAACAAGGTATTCAGCACAACAAGTAAAACTTCCCACAAAAAGAAATGCCGCTCCATTTCATGGAGGTATCACAACCAGCACAATGTTGTCTCAGCAAATCAGTGCTGCAGCCAGGCCTGTGTCCAGCTTTATCCAAACCATCACAGCTGGCCACCATCTCCTTCAGCCCCCTCCTCTCACACTGATTCCCTACAAGTTCCCCAACCTTCTCCAAACATCAACTGAAGCCTGACTAGGTGTTATTTTAAAACAGTGTTGTCAGATACATATTTATTAGTAATACCTGTTACAAACTGAAAGAACAGCATTTGGGTGCAATCACACCATCGACTCTCAAACACCAGGCCCCCGTGGACAGCAATTGCCTAATTCATAGGTCACAGCACAGCAGCTGTCCATCCATAATACTGTCAAAGAATTAACTTAATGCACTGTTTTGACCTTAATTCTCCACCAAAAACTTACTCCAAGAAAACTCTCAAGCATTGCTCAATTCTTCCAGCCAGGAGCAGCACATGGCACACGACCGAGGTGATGCTGCACCACCAAAGCTGTGCAGTGCACAGTACAGCACCTATGCAAGGTAGAGGGTTATTTCAGAGCAGAACTCGGCAGCAATAGCTTCCCATTTCACCATCAGCGCAGCCTCACAGGACTGTTAGACTGGACCGCTCGGTTTCCAGCCCTGCGGCTGCATCCTACCTCAGCACATTGAAGAGTGAGCACATCCCATGCTGCATCTTCCAGGGACAGCTGTCTGAAGCTGCCCAGTCCGAGCAGGAAAATAGGAAGTTCTAAACTACATTCAGGAGAAATACATCAAGCTCTGGTTTAGTTTACGCTGTTTTCTTCTTCAGGAGGCCCCTGGCACACGAGCGGGCACCAGAGCCTGTCGGAGGCGTGTGGGCAGAGAGAAGGACGGCTGCCCTGCCCTGTTAGGCGGGGACCGGGGAGCACAGGCAGCCTCACCCCTCGCCACCACATCGGACCGAGGACGGACACGTTCACTTTCCTCTCTCCCACGGGCCACCGGCCGGCAGGCGGGAGTTGGGCCTGGCAGAAAGCGGGATGGAAGAGCCCACACCACACCAGGCCGCGCAAGGATTAAGAGGCGAGTATACCCAAGGGCGAAGCCGTGTCCTGCCAGCAGCACTCACCGGGCCCCGCTGTGTGCTGACGGTGGTCGCCATGGCGCCTCCCTCGGGCCGAGCCTCCTCCTGCCGCCCCGCCAGGCCGCCCCGTTACCCGCAGCACCAGCCGTCACAGCGTGAGGCAGCGAGTCAGCTGACCCCGGGCCGGAAGCCCCTTGGCTATGGGGTGCGCGGTGCTTCCTGTCTGCGCATGCGCCAGCCGTTAGCAAGGGGGGGGATGAGGTAGCGCTGTGCGTGTTTTGCGCATGCGCTGTTGAGCTCTGCGGGCTCCGCAGCGCGGCACAGCGCAGGGCGCCGCTAGGGGGCGCTGCGGGGCTGGCAACGAGGCTGCGGGGCCGCCATGTTGAGGGCGGTGATGGCGTGCCCTTGGGCTGCGTTAAGGGAGAACACGGGAAGGAGGCACAGGCCGTGCTGCCCTTCTGCCAGCGTTGAAACCTCTCTCAGTGTGAGCTCCCACACGACGCCTCTGCCACCTCCTGCTGTGTATGAGAGAGCACAGCCTGACTGCAGGGTGCGGTGTGTGTGTGTGTAGAAAATGGCTTTTGTGTCATCCCCGCTGTGGCACTGACCAGTTGTCCACAGCACAAAATGGCTGCCCCAGCTGAGGTGCCCTCCTTGAGCAGCACAGTGCGCTGCTTATCCTTCCAGAACAAAGCAGCTTTAATATTCATCCGAGTGCTGCTTTGGGAGATCAAATCTGATCGTTTCAAAGCCTATTTAAATAACATAACTGTTTCCTGTTGTTAGGATCCGCTGCAAGAATTTTAGCCCTTAATTAAAATTCTACTGTGAATTTCGGCAGCTGGAAATAGAACAGTGCAATTAGGAGCGCTCCAAATATAGCACTGACTTCTTTTTCACACTGCCATCTCATCTACATGGAGTGGGAACGGCCTCATCTTTCTGCTCGTCTTGATACTCAGAAAAATGAGTACTACAGGATATAATTGATTGGGAGCCATTGAACAAATATAGTTGATGCCAGATGCAAGCTAACCAGAAGAGAAAGGCTCTGATATTCCCTTATCACTGTCACCACTTCCTCTACTGGAAGCAGAAATCGAGTCAGCCCACAGAATTGTTAAAGAAGCAAGTCATCTTTCCCTTGCTTCTGCAGGTAGAAAAGAGGCTAAATCTGGAAATAAATGCATCTTACAATATTAGGTACATGGCCTGCGTGTACAAAGCTTGTATACTGATGGAGTAGCTGATAAAGAACGTGGTGTCGATATTACTCCTATTTTAACCTATGTGCTTACCCTAAGGTTAGTTATTAGCTGAAGGTGGCCTGTAAACTCAACAGAAATACCGGCTTTGCCATCTAGTGGACGTCCACGAGAACAGCGTGTCGCCTACAGCCACCAGGCAGGTGGTTTTGCTTCCCCAAGAGCATCATCACCACAAATAGGGAGCAAGAGCATTAAGTGAAGCATCTGATAGCAGTGTAGTAATTAAAATGGAATGTAAGCTGTGGGAAAGGTGAGAGAACAAAAGTCATAAAACCCTGTTATTTGTAACATACGGACATCATGTATATATTAAAAAAAGGTTGAAAGGTAATTAGAGAAGCTATAATGACAATTACTTGCACTTATCTTGTAATAAAAATGTTCATGTCATTTTTTTCCCACGTCATTCTTTTAATTCCTAGGTCTCTTCTCTATCCATCTTTATTCTTCTCATCTCCCCCATAATCTCTCCTCTCCAAACCTGTAACAAATTCATTTGCCCCTGCAAACTAGCAAAGTACATTTTAGGTTCTATTTTATAGGTGTTGCAAGCATACAAGAATATTGTGGAATGGCCATGTGTTGTGTATCTCTGCCTTGAGTTTCAGGCATGATCAGTCCTGAGTCCCTGAAGGATCTAGAAGTAGCACAAAGGTACAAATCTACTACATGGAGAAAAGCATCTGCTGCAAATCGCAGAGCCAGATTCTACCTTCACTTCTTGCACAGTCTCCCAAAGCTGACTGTTATTGAAGGCAATAACAAGCAAATGTGGCTGAGAAGTTCCAAGGGATCCACTACTCTGTGGCTTCAGCCCTTACCAGAGTGGAAGTGCAGCAGATGGAAAGGGATGTTGCAGGCTTTGAGCTACACCATAGAGTTCAATTGTGTAGAGCTCTGCTTCTCAGGAAATATTTGTCCTTAGGTAGACACAGCACCAAATATACAACAGTGGAGTGTAATGCTAATCTTTTCTTCATGGTACGGGTTCAAGCTTGTTGACGCACAACAGAACTGAAACCCTAATGTGGAAATCCCATATGGCATTCAGACTGGCTGTAACAAATAATAATTTCCACTTCAATAGCATGCAAGGAACTCAGCGCTTTGTGAACGTTAATTAATCCTCGCAGTCCGGTTGGGATGCAGATGGATTACGTCCCTCATCACCGAAGGAAAGATGAACCACAGCAACTCTGTAACGTTACTCAGGAATTCCTGCCAGGTCATGTACTGTACTGAAACTACAGGGGAATTCAAGTGGGGAGAGTGAGGAGTGAAAGATTTGAATACAAACTGAAGCTCAAAGTTGGCATTGCATCCCTCCCAGCACCACGCCATGAAACAAAGATGTTAAACAGCAGGTAACTCACCACCACCGCAACCGCGGCATAATTTCATACCACAGCCTTATAGGTACTGATTGAGCTAGATGAGTATTGGCAAACCTGTTGTTCAAGCAATTGCGGGGGATTCTAGCAGAAAAGCCGAAAGCACAGCCGAGCAGCTAATAAGTGGCTGTTCTTCAGTCATGCTGCACTCAGAATAGCTTTCCAGCAGGGGAAAAAGCAAATTCTATTGGCTTCAACACCTGGTTGAGCAACTTAATAAGGACAAAATTGAAAGTTAGAGCTGAAAGAGCTGAATCATTATTTATTTTATAACTACATCTTCATCACACAGTTCACCCTAAAATGGGAGTTATTTCATTTCGAATCAAGCTCGTGCCAGCTTTTTCAGTAGGCTCATTCAGCACAGAGGCGAGGCAAAGGTTCTTTGAAAACAATTTCCAATGGCAGCTGCTTCAGAGCAGGAGAGCAATCTGCAATCATAGGGAAGAATTTTTTCCCATTTTCTCCTGTTCCCCCCTGCCTTTCCCAAGGTGCGCTTATAATGCACCAGGAAAATGGGAGCAGTGCAAATGAAGCTTAGACTAAATGTAACGTCTAATCCTTATGATTAGACTTAGATGAAGCCTGGTAATTACTGTTGTCTTCCTCTGATTTTTTTCAATAGGTCTTACCTTTCTTGAACTGCCTTAAACTGGACTCGGCATCCAATAGCTGGGGAATAAGCAGCTGAAAGGACGGCTGAAGATTTACTGAATGTTTTGTAGGTGATAACACTGCCTATAAATTGCAGCATTTGCCTTTTTTTTTTATGGCTGCTTAACATTGCTTACTCCATTCAGGCTGTTATCTGTGTTAACATTCAAATCATTTTCTGCCATGCAGTTACTTAGCTTGTCCTTCCTCACCTTTTATTTTTGCAGTTCATTATTCTAGCCTAAATGCGATGACCTGCTTGTTTTTACTCAGTTGCATCCCTTTAATTCATCATGGAGTTGTTCTGCAATGTATACCTGCTATGTTTGATTGGCAAAAATATCTACTCAGAGTAATTATGAATAAATCAACATGTTTGTTTATTTAAAGAGAAGCTGCTTTCTTCTCAAGGGAGAAGCCTTGCAAATGAAACCTTCACAGCTCCTTATTGAATTAGATTATCCTTTTTTTTTTTTTTTTTTAAATCTAGATTATCTCTTAAATAGGAGAATTCCCTGCAGCCTCATTTCTTACAAAAAACGAGAGTTCAGAAGTCTTTATTTGACAGTAGGGACTAGAGCACATCGATTTTGGCATTGTAGTCTCACAGATGGACAGACAGCCTTTCTAGGCTGTGATATCCAAACCTGTAACTACTGCCATGCCAGTGTGGAGGCAAATATTGCAGGGATCTTGTCTGTGACCATTTTCTTTTTCCTTTTTTTTTTTTTTTTTTTCTTTTCTCCTGCCTCATCAATGTATAAATTAAGGCAAAGGAGAAGAACAATGGAAAATAAGAGTGAAATGGTGCAGGAGGAAGCAATAATTTCCATCAAAAAAACTGTTTGACAGGATGTCTTCAAAACACTTCACACTTCATTTGTTCTCACATTTCCTTCTTCTTTGTTTTTTTTCCCCTGATATTTTGTATAAGTTCAAACAGTGCAAATGTGAATCTCTGCTCAGCATAAGAAAACTTCCCAGCTCATTCAGGTGAAAGGCACAGTTGCCCAAGCTGTTTGCAGGGGGCAGAAATCAACGTGCAGGCCAACACCACACTTCTGCTTGGTCCAGCTCATTATAGAAATCATAGAATCATTGAATCACCAAGGTTGGAAAAGACCTAAAAGATCATCCAGTCCAACCATTCACCTATTACCAATAGCTCCCAGTAAATCATGTCCCTCAACACAACATCCAGTCTTACCTTGAACATCTTTGAAAATCTTTGCTTACATGCAGCAAAATACAGTTTTCCCCCTTTGTAGTTTAGCTAATGTCTTGTTCCTCCTCAGTAAGATGATACACATGCAAATCAATATCCTGTCTTTCTCATCGTCCCAACTCCTGTTCTTTATAAAAAGAAGCACCAGTTCTTTATGTGAAAGAAATTCTGCAAGTCAAACATCATATTTTCTCCCACTGGGTGCTTAAATTTTATAGACATTAGTTCTTACAATCAACAGTGAATACTAAGACTCACAGATAGCTGTCGCTTTGTGTAGTGGTATTAGCAGGTACTTTCTCTGGTTAGCTCTCCCTCTTTATATTTGGTGCCTAAGTGCCTGCAAGGAAATCATTATTATCTGATAGATGTTTAATTGTAAATCTTGTGAGGAAATTTACTATTTTCCAAGTAATTCACAACTAACTTCATTAGCACATTGACACCCTAGTTACCTTCGGCAGCTCTAAAGTCCATCTACTCAAAAAAGACCCTAAGCCAACATTCCCTTAGGAAGCCTGTTTTCAGATGATACAGTGGCCTCGTGTACTATTTCCATCTTTCCTCCACAGCCTTTCTTATTGAATGTGACAGGTTTGGGGACACAATTACACTTTGTGCCTGCAGTGAAAGGATTCTAGTACAAAGTGGTTCTGATTTCTCTGGGATCACATCTCAACCTTCTTTGGGCACACACAGATGGTCTTCCAACAGCCTCAAATCTGTTTAGGTACCAGAGGCTTTCCTGAAGTAAAGCAGATTCCAGGTTGGCTGTAGCCTGTGTTCTCAAACATCTGGACTAGACAAGCCTGCATCTGTAGCTGAATATTTCAAATAGCTAAGTAGTTTTGGACTCCTATTTCTGTTCATTGATCATTTGGTGTCATCCTGCAAGGTGCCATCTCAGTGTTCAGTCACTTGAGTATATGGGTGAAGAAGCAGCTTATTTTCTGTGTACAAAGGAAACTTCTAATGAAGTATTGGTCTTGTGTTTAGAGCTAATTGCTGTAAGTGGAAGAGTAGTATTCATCTTAGACTTGCTGTAGATCCAAGTTGGCTTTCTTTAGGCTGTGTGATCTTGTAAGTAAGCTGACCCCACCATGCATCCTTGTCACTTCCAGACACGGTGATACAAACATACCTTTTGCATGCTACAAATCTGCACCTCTAGGGGCAAGATCTCTGTGACAATAAGCATGCACAGAATGCTCAGCACAAAAGGTCAGAGCATGGTCAAAATCTTCAATGCTTACTGCAGGATGTAAATATACATTCTGCAATTTAATGAAGAAATTACAAACCAGATATTTAGGGAGTGTCCCTCACTGCTTTCTATTACTTAGCAGCTTCTCTGGGCAGCCTATACCAGTGCATCATCACTCTCTGAATAAAGAATTTATTCCTAACATCCAATCTAAATACCCACTTTCAGTTTAAACCTGCTCCCCTCCCTATCATATCCATGGGTTGTACAACACTGTATAGATCCCCAGTGAGGACATTACATATCTTATAGACCCTACCCACAGGGAGGTTCAATGGCAATTTGGTACAATATTCTTGAGATTTTCCAGGGCTGCTGTAGAAGAAAACAATTACATTCATGATTTCTACTGTCAAATAAAAGGAGATTCACATATAAACATGTTGCTTCACTAGAAGATAAATACGTGATGTGCAGGTGGCCTAATCACTGGTGTCAAGTGGGAGCTGCCAACAGGCTCCTTCATTACAATTAGCAAGGTAAGTTCTCCCTGCTGCCAAAGTACATGCACAACACAACACAGGTCTAAATACCAAGCTGTATGTATAGGATAGGACAGCACAGCACAGGCCTGCACTTTCTCAGGTTAACAGTCACATTGATCACTAACTCATTAAAGCATTGGCCTTGTGATTGGGATCAGAGCAGAAGTAGGTGTGCAGGTGAATCTTCACAAGATCCCATGTAAACCTCAAGTTGTCTGCAAGAATGTGCCTGGAAAGAATGAATGCCAGAAGAAGTAACAAACAGAATCAGGGTACAAATGAAACAGGGAGGATTTTAAAAGCCAGTCTTCATCATTATATGCAAGATTTTCGGGCGATTGAAATTAACATTTAAAAGCAATGAGTGGCTGTTTTAAATGTGGTTTTAGCTGAAGTTATATTGAAATCCAAATAAAGGAAAGGATTATATAATGTACAGATAAAACACGTCCATGTAACACATACACTCACATACCTGTTTCAAGTCACCTCCTGTTCAGCTTCTTTGCTGCTCATGGCATTATGTAGCAGTTTCTGGCACATGTGGTGTCTTCAGTGGAAAGGTGTTGTCACTTGACTGTAACTACAGAGGTTTTCCAGGCAGGAATTGAGTCTAACATCTACATTTAGAGCATGAAAATAAAAGGTTTGAATTAAAAATACAACTTCGCTTTTTTGTGTGTGTGAAAATTAAGCATATAATTTTCTTTTCCTAAAACTGAAGATAGGAAAGACAGAAATATTGTAGGTTTATCTGAGCCTTCTGTAAGTCATTCGTAATGGCAGCAAAGTGTAGAAAGGGCAGTTCTGCATATGTTATTTTTTTGGCTCATTCTGGTCCTTTAAGCAAAGTTTAAGAGATAAACCTTGTTTCTGTATCACTTGTAAATACTATTATTGAAACAATTTATCAAAAACAGTGAAGTGTTTCCCTTCTGTGCGGAGTTCACCACATTTTTATGCGTTATATGAAGTCAAAATCCTTATTAAAAATAGACTTGCAAGCTGGAACGCTGCCATTTGCTCCTACGGAAACATCTAGAGTTTTATATATGCCACCCTCAGACCTGGAGCGTGCTACACATACAGGGCAGCAGCTGAAGCTGATGGAGAAGATCTGATGAAAAATAAGAGCAACGGAGCTGTCTACCCCACTGACGAGCTACCCCAATTGACCCTTCCCATGGATTTTTGTGGTCACGTTTCATTTTCACCTTTGTTCATAATGAAAAGTTGGTTCTTCCCTGGCTTTTACTGTGGCAATGGGCAACAAAAATGAAAGAGTATCAGTCTGGCATGGCACAGCCTCTCTACTCAAGGAACTGCCGGGCAATATGGTTCAAGACACTCTGACACAAGTGTCCCCGTTCAGGCAGTTCACCTCTCCCAATTAGTATTATCTAATTACAATATTACTTAAGTGTCTCTATTTAGATTAGCTCTTAATTGTACAAAGTGTTCTCCATTTTTACATGTACACTAAATGTTCTGATGGATGGTGTTAATCCTGGTTAAGAAATTCCTACTCTCAGCCTTTCATCACCACTTCTTTTTTGAGAGGGTACATTCCCCACCTCCACTCTACCCCTATATCTATACACCGTACCATTTCCTCCCTCTGTTCTGTAAAATTATTCAAGTGAGAAAACAACAACTACAACAACAAACAACTAAAAACCACCACCAAAACCAAATAAATGCTCTCAAATATCAAAAGAGATGCTCTTTTAGTATTGCTGCTTCATTATTCACTTGGGGAACTGACATACAGAGATTAAGTGAGTTGCCAGAGGAAAAGGAGGAAGGAGGCAGGAAGAAAATTCACTTTCTCTGAGTCACAGTTCAGCATCTTAAACAGAAACCTTCTTTGTTCTGACTTCACCTTACCTCTGAGTGTTGCCCAATCTCTTTATGCTCAGACTTTCCTCTTATAGGCTGTATCTCTTCTCATTTCAAAGGGAGACTTTCTTGTCACACAGGACAGGCACGAAGGAGATTAAGGGGTTGTTCCAGCCTTTTCATCTCTGGAATTTTTCTTCACTGCCACTACTGCAAGCTGCTGCATATAACACCACTGAAAATGATGCCCTGGAATTACAGCTTTCCCTTTGCTGCTGTGGATTTTTATTTATTTATTTTTCTCCCTGTATCATATTTGCTCAGAGTTCTGCTTGTTTGCTAGCTCCTGCCTGGCAAGCTTCATCTGCTTGCTTTGTACATAAATGCCAGGGATAATTCTGAAGGCTCAGCATGATTACCAGTTGGCCAGCTTCCACGTTGGTCTTTAGGATTTAATTTTCCATCCACAAAATGGCATTTATTTATTCACTTGTATTTAAAAGAAGTTCCTGTGGCTGTTGTCTCTCAATATACAAACAAAAGATTTTAGCCAAGCATAAATATGCACTGTCTAAATAAATGTCCAATACTGAACGCCCTCAATAACCAACCTAAGAAAAGGCACTAAACTCTCCTACATCTTTAAATTCCTCCAAGTTCTTCCTTAAAGTCTGGGAAAAAAATGGATGCAGTGAGACTCACAAGTGGTAAAAGAAGTTGGCAGACCAGCAGGGATGGGCATTCCAGGACCACATACTATACATTGCCACTTTCACTCAGATTAGCACAAACTGCAGGGGCTTTTTTTTTTTGTCTCCTTTGTCTGAGTCAGAGAATTCTGTTGAGCTTTTGCTGCACATGCTGATCTACGAGGGCTGCTCCAAAAGTAATGCCTCCCATTTTATTATGTTGGCCCATGACATCAGAGGTGCGTGTTGGTTGTGTGACTGGAGAAGTTGAGCCCCCTCACCAGTTTGTGGCAATTTTAGAGCACCCACATATTGGAAAAAATAGTGAAGTTTCCCAGTTCAACTCATTAAAGCTTTTCTTGCGTGTCAGAAGTTCTTTAGACTTTTCTACCAAGTGTCAGTTCCAGGGCAGAGCTTACATTAATTCAACACACACACCAAATCCTGGAAGCAGTGTGTTGTGCCTCCACAAACATACTGTCCCTGTGTGAAAAGACTTGCAACAGACTGTGTGCACCCCCGTGCCAAGAATCTCACTCTTCATTCTCAGTTGCTGATGTACTCCAATGATGTCAAAGATCCTGTTTTTGTTGCTGTTTTGTTACACTATGAAAAATAAGATAAGGAAAAGCAGGCATTAATGAGCTTGATTAATAGAGGAGAATTTTCTTCAGCTGTGATATACTTTTTCATCTGATTGAGTTTAGACAGTAAACTGTATTGATAATGCGCTACTTTCCTCCCTGCCTTTCTTTTGCTTGCTGGTAACGTATGTCCCTGTTGTTTGAAACCAATTAGCAGGTGTACAGCACTGCAGAACCAGTAACATGACTTTCCAAAAGATCTTCACTATCTCTGCAGATTCTCCTTCACTAGTGTTACATAATCCCCTCCTCTTGGTTGAGTTATTCTTCCATTTTATGCTGTTCTAGCATGAAATTACAAAGCCCCATGCTGCAAATTAGATGCCTGTAGGGATATCAGATGTATCAATAAAGGCAACTTCAACTGCCCTCAAAAAAACTGCCTCCTGAATGAGACTGGCCGTTCACCCTGTAGGGGAAATGGGGCAACAGGGGCATAGAAGACTGTGGTACGTTTTACACTGTAAAGACTGAATTTATCAGCCTTGTTTTTGGTGTGCAAAATCCATATTGTTTTCAGTAAGTTTGGGACATGCAGCAGCTCTGCATGTAAAGTGACTCACTTCTATTAAGATTTCTTTGAACAATGGCCCTTTAAAGCATCTCACTAAGACGGCTGCGGGGAGAGAGAGGAGTTCCAGAAACGTGCAGTGAATATCTATGGAAGGAAAACATAGTTAGGAGGACGTGAGGTTACGGTCCAACTCGTTTTCACTTGTACAGGATTTGCTCATCACAGCGAAGGTTCGCTAAAGTAGCACTCCACCAGCTACATAAAACCCAAGGGAGACTGAAGAGAGTGATAATCACTGAAAAACCCTGCTAATGACTCCTCACATGGCTTTAGGATGCTTCTTAAAGACTCCATGCGGCTGTTTCAAAAGCGCAGCCTCCTCCCTGCCTGTGTTGTATGTGTCATTGTGGTTGTTCTCATGCAGGAGAGAAAGACAAATTCCTATAAGACATAAGTATGAATAATACAATGGATAAAAGGGTTCAGCTTTCAAAACAGAAAAGAAGGCGCTCCTTGGACCTCAATGACTTGTCATAAAATTAGAGAATAAATACCTGCATTTGACATCAGTTCATCTACTGGAATTGCTAGAACAAAAGACAAACTTTTTCCCCCAAAAAATACTTAATACATTTCAAACTTTTTATCCACAAATCTAGAAAGTCTTGAGGAAGCATTTTTTCTCCTCTATCTCCAGAGCTGATTCTCCTCTACCCACCTCCTCAGTCCTTCACCGTATCCAGTCAGAGAACAGCAGAAGGGAGAATCAAACACAGAATCACGTTGTTCTGCTTTCCCTTTTATCATATTCAACACTTGACCCAAGCAATCACGAAGCAATTAAAAGCTTCTGTTTCAATTCCCCATCCTGCTCGAATTCTTGCTCTCATTTTGTTTGTCTGAAACTTTGCTCTTTTAAAAGCTTGTCAGTGCATGTGAGTGTGCATGCACTTACAGACACGTGTATGACCTTGTTCTTCCTATCAAGAGAAATTGAAAGACATTTTATAATATCAAACAGGGTTCAGTCATCTTCATAACGTGTCCTTTAACAAAATTCTCAACCTTAATGCTCTTCAAAACACCTCTAATGCTTTCTAATTTACTGACATTTTCCCTGAGCCCCTCATCAATTTGACTATTCAAATTGCTAACACTGTTAATAGTTCATCTGTCTCCAGTAGACCCACTGTAGACCTTGAAATCCCTCTGCTGTCTTTGCAGACAAGAACACATCTGGTTTTGTACCCACACCATGCCGAATCAGAGTATTTATTAGCCTGGCAGCAGAGTCTCATCACCATGCAACATGATGATTAACGGCTTCATTTTCACCATTGCAATCCAAAAGGGCCTCTCACGGGGCCATTTCCTCCCCCTACTTCTACCTTACAGTGGTGTAATTCCACTGATTTCACTATACAGAGAACAGCATGAGCACGAGAACCTGTCTTTCTAAGGGTTTGTGGAGAAGATCTTGAGAAATGTTTGGAGCTGGATGCCAAATTGCTTTTGAGAAAGTCCAGATGTCTGTACTTTGGGGGGGATTTGAAGGGGAAGCAGATGCAAGCTGACTTGTCTTCAGAAAAAGACCAAATTTTCAAAATAACCCAGTGTGTGTTCTGTTGGGGCTTTATAGAGCTGAATGTACTGAACCAAGCCAGGCATGACTTTGTGGCACATCAGCTGAATTGTGCCAACTGCTCTTACACAGTGGCATATCTCAGGCATTTGGAAATGCCTTTACTATCAGGGCAGTTCAGGCCCTGGAGTGTTTTGCATTCCAGATTCCTAGACAGAGCTCCCACACAGGGTCTGCATTTTAGGTGACTCACCTGGAAATTTCTCAGCTGATGTCCATGGCAGTACACACACAACTAGCAAACAACAGGTGAGTTTCCTAAAACAGACCTTTCTGCTTGTACTTGAAGATCAAAAGTATGGACTAAATCTGATGACACTATCACAGACAATGAAAATAACCACACAAACTCAGACAGAGACCTGAAGGTACACAGCAGATAGCTAGGAGAGCTGTTGTAAAGCAGAAGTTCCTCAGGGGAGATTTCCTTCAGAGGAACAGCCCAGCAGTTAGAGCATGAGAAACTTGTTAAAAATTCCTAGAGTCTGTATCTTAACCACAAACTTCCTGTTAACAAACTTATTTAACCTTCCTGAACCTTGTTTTCCTCATTGGTGAATCTGCAGTTGTGATATCCATCTTCCTAGGCTTACATTTACAAAAGGCTTAGTGATGCTGCAAAGGAAACTACCGATGACCAGGAGCATTTTCTAGATATCTAAGAACATGGGGCACTTAACTTCACTCTACTTTTCATGGAACTCTGAAACCAGATCCAGAAGACAGAATAAATGAGTTTTTCAGGCTGTCTTTTTATCTGCATGTTCTGCAAAACTGGGGTAACAGTAACTACTGAGCTTCTCAAATGAATAGTCTCGCTACCTCCAGACCTATGGATACTCAGGAAAAGTTAAACTGAGGTCTGAAATGGTCCACAGCAAACTGAAGTCCACCCCTTTGATCAGTGTCTGCTCTTTGACAAATACTTCTGCTCTGTGAAAAAACAACTTCAGAGGCAAATCCACAAATATAATGCCAGGATTACGTTCCATGCTTCCACCCAGGGAACATTCTTAGAAAAACAAAATATGATTTCCAAGTCCTGATGACTTCTAAAGTGAACTCTGTCCCCCCATATGCATTAATTTGATATTAAAAGTAGCTCCTGCATGCATAAAGCCTGAGTGAAGAGTGAAGAGCATTGTTCTTTTTTGTTCTTTTAATCACTGAAGACTCCCCACAACCACAGTGCCTTTTAAAACAAACTCTGAGCAACATTTTAGAAACTTATTCTCACATTAGAAGTATTAAATATAAGATATAAACTTCTGTTAAAGTAAAGGAATACATAGATCAAGGTATAAAGCTTTTGATACTGCAATAATACTTCAGTAAAGTCCTGGTTTGTGTCCCTTATTCTGAAAGGAGAAAAGACATGTTCCCTGCAGCTTTGCATTGGCCATGCTCAGATAGTTTCTCTACAGATGTGAGGAAATTGTCTGGAGTTTAGAAATCAGACCATAATCCTAAGGCTTTTAGCTGATGTAGAGGAGCCAAGTGCTGTTGTGGATCTTAGCAGATAAATGTGGATATCATAAATGAGTTAGTCAGAGGAAGTAAAAGCAAACAGGAGATCTTAGTATCTTCAAAAACCTAATGGGAAGGATCAAAGAAGGTATGTTCCCCCATTCACAAACTGGGGGACAGCAACTCTGTAATGAGAGAAAAGTTGCTGAGGACATCAACTTACCATCTTCCAGCCACTTTCTGATGCAGGTACACATCATGCTGACATGTGCCAATAAGAGTTTTACTGTGCTCCTCCTCCTGCATTGCCCAGTGGTCTCCCATCATCCAAAACAGATGAAGATCCAGTTCCTCCATTACTCTGGTCACCTTCTCCAAGCACACTCCAAGATCTCTATCCAGCCTGTGTAGAGGCATCCCAAAGGAACTGCAGTGCTGTCTCTCCTCTATGTGAGAAATGTGCTGCAAAATTTAAGTCCCCCACTATAACCTGATTCTTTTCCAAGGACCTTTCAAAAATTATAAGTTGACTTATCTGCCAGAGCCCAATCAAAAAACAACTTACTGTTCTTTTTTCACATATATATATATATTTCATATATATATACACACACACATACATATATAATTATATATATATATATATATATAATTCCCTGATTAGAACAGCTCCCTGGTATACCTTGCTTTCATAAACAGCGTCATTTCACAGTTAAAATCTTCTGCCTCATTTTATTAAGACAGTGACAATTAAACCATCAGATGAATCACCTGAAAAAAGCCCACACCTCTATTTTATTCCATCTCGTGTCCATTTTATTCCTGGCAGTCACTGTTTACACAAACAGGAAATCACTTGTTAATCCTCCTCAACTGTATTCCCACATTTCTGGAGAATAAGAAATTGACAGGTGTGGCCTTTTGACCAGTTCACTTTCCCTTGCAGCATATTTTCTGTTTCTTTTTGCCTGTGAGACCCTGTGTGCTCAAGCTATTTTCAATGTCTGCTTTACACTACTGTTAGCTCAACTGATTTGGCATTTCAGGCTTCACAGCTCCTTGCCCATATCTTGACTCAGGAGTCCAGACCTTAAAACACAGACCTCAAAATTATGAGTTCACACAGGAATTGCCTATGTCTTTTATTTTCTGTCTCTGATCTATTCCCTGCTCAATGTAGTTTCACGTTATCATTCCTGTTATGCTCCTTAAAATAGCCTTATTTTTTTTCTATCTTTGAAATAGGACTAACATGAACAACTTGGAAAAAGTGGACTCTGCCTTGACATTAACAAGCAAAAGGATCCTTGTAACGATTACACATCCTGAGCTATGAACACACTGGCAAGTGCACATCCCAGACAAATAACAGTCTCAGAATAAAATTCTGTCAGATCTGTCTCATGTACAGACCACTTTGATGATGAGAAACATCTTCGCATACATTTCAACAGAAAGACAAAGAGAAGACCAGTTCTGATATATGAGACAGAAGTGACAACAGGCACTTGCAGTTTAGCAAGCCTAGTCTACACAGGAAACTGAAGTAATTCTAAATTAACATGACTAATTAGCAGCCTTAGATAACATAATTGCTATGCAGAAGTTCCCAGTTTTAGTTAGCATTCTATATTAACTACTATGTAATTATTAAGGCACCAACCTCAGCACCAGCAACTTAATTATCTTTATATCATTGCAGTCTCAAGCATGAATGCTGATGATTAATAAAACGTAATTATTTACATTGTAATTGTGGCATTTTAATTAAACTGAAAATGCACTCCGTTTGCTTTTTGCCACAGCGCTAATTTTTTAAATTAAGGTCAAATATTTTCATCAAGCTTCTTTTTTTTAATCCTTAATTGCAAGTTTGATAGACTGATCTCTTGTCATCTTAAGAAACCATTGTGACTGTTGGTGACAAATGAGTCCTGGGGTAACAAAACAGCCTCATTGCTCTAGAGTCATGTAACCCCAGTTCTAATAAACCATGCCTTGATAATTTGTATTTCTCTGAAGTAATTCCTATGTGTGTAAACCCCCTCCCACCTCCCCTTTTTTTTTTTTTTAGTCAGACTTTTCTATGATTTGGTTTGCTATAACTTACATTATGGCACTACTTAGAAGGCTCCTTAAGATCAAAGAATTTACAGACCAACAAAACCAAAGGTGAAAAGGAAGTGTTGGCTCATGGAAGTGAAACAATCCCCTCATTGTCACCTACTATGGAATATAGCACAGCCCTCCCAGCTCCTCTGCTTATTAGCTCTCATTGCTCCCCAAGCTAGCAAGTTCAGAAATGCCAACTGCATGACGTGAGGAGGCAGACTCCTAGCCCCTATTTTCACCTTATTACTGGGGATTCCTGCCTTAGGAGTTCCCTAATGCATTTTCGTAACTCCACTGGCCTCAGAGAGTATCTTTACGCTAGTTACTTACACTAGCATAAGATTAGTTTGTTCCAGGATTAATAATTTTCCTTTGAGAGCAGTTAAGTTTCACTTATATAAAAGAAGAATGATTTTCCCTGCCATTACTCAGAATGAAAACCACTGAAAATTTTCAGCAACAGGAGCAAATTCTGCCCCAGTTTTTGCCTTCGGAGGGACTCATACTAGTAGCCAGCAGAAACTTGACAGGTGAGAATCAGTGTATTTTTAAATATATCTATCTATATACAGAATATGACTTAAAATATCAATGTGCTTGCCTTGGGGGAAAATAGTGAGAAGAATTATCTAGCCCATTTTAAGGATTATTCTTAGTTGTGCTTGCTGCATGCTGTATCTTCGAAGTTACAGGACTGGAAGCCCAGAGGTGACATGGCTGAGCACTGGATCAAAAGCCAGATTTTGGGGAGCACAGCGAGAGAGTATTTGTCATGTAGGCTGACTGAAAGCCATGACAGACAGAAAATGAAGCCTAGAAAAGATCCGGGGGAAAGAAATCTGTCTGCTTAAGAAATAAATGAGTTATGGAAAGAAAGATGCTTAGGGCTGCTCTACTTAAAACAGAAGCAAAAATATCAGCAGACTTTGAAAGCTAAAGGAGGTTGTGTAGAAAGCGTGTCTGAAAGCTGAGAAGGGAAGAGAAGAAAATGTTGTAATTGTAGTACCGCTTATTTGTGATGTAATCTTTCGCCTGGGCAAATCCAGGACTTAAGGATCTGCTCAGCTCAGCAGAGAAATAGTGAAACAGCTAACTACCAAGAAAGGGGCAACCAGTTGCTTGTCTGTAGAAATAGCACTGGTATCTCCGAAGCTGGTTTAGTACTTGATGAAACTTGAAAAGGCTCTCATTTTATAGGGAAAAAAATTGTCTGTGCCCCATCGTTTCTAGAATTTACAGTGTCCTGGTTAAAAGACTAATGCCCAAATCTTTTCCCCATATGGGAAAAGAGTGGAGAGAAAAAAAAACAAAAAACAGCAACACAGTGCAAGGGCAGATCAAAAGAAAACAGGAAGGATAAGCCAGCCTTATGTGAGAAAACTCAATTCCCTTCCATCCGCATTCAAATTCCCCCCTCTACATCTGAAAATCCTCATTTTAAAAGACTCAATTAGCAATAATTATAGGGCTGGAAGCTTTTCTCAGTTGATTCTTCAGCTGTTGTAACTTCTGTGAAGCTGCTGTGGACTTGCATAAGCTAAAGAAGGATCACAAAGCCCCTTACTCTAGGGATCACTTGCCTATTGTTTTTGATGCAGATCTCTTAAACTCTGGAGATTATTCTTCAGTTACTTAAGCATTCTGGCTGAATTTCAAGTCGTTGTAATAATGAGCAGGGTGAGGACAGGGGATTTATAGGCATTAAGAGAAGCACTTTCATTTTGTCCCGAAGCAGACATATAAAGTTGAGGATGGTAGCTTGATTCCTGAAGCTATTGGAGGCTTTGAGAATGACAGTACTTAGCAATTTAGGGAGAAGATAACAGAGGTGATTTACACCACTTAAGGGCTGTGCCAGATTCCTAGCACAGCATTGCCACCGTGAAAGTGTCCCACATGATGGCCTCGTTAGCTTGGAAAGATGCCAGCTGAATCCTACTGCTTAGGTAAAATAGAAAGATGCTAAAGCTTTTCTCAATCAGATTTATTATCATGTGATATAGATAAAAATATGGATGAAGAGTGTGACTCTTTCAGAGGTAATCCCTGCCATAGTAATCCCTGCTTCTATCACTTCCAGATTGCTTAGCTACATTACCCTTTACACAGGGCTTTACCTTAATGCCCCTGGGAAACCGAAGCAAAGCATGAAGTCCACAAACAATTTTCAAAGTAGCATCATGATAAAAATATTATACCAGTAATTCTGGATCTGTAGCAGCTGCCACTGGGTTTTTAGATGGAATTAAAAAAATAAAAGTTAGAATCAATCTGAGAATCTCTAAATTTATGGGATATGGTTACCCGAGGGACTCTTTTGCAGCTGTCCTGATGGAGATTTCTAGGGGTGCTTCATAAAGAATTGTTAGAGTATAAATAAAATAGGTCATGGATTAAATGTCTTCCACAGGGATAGGGTAAGGGCTGAAGATGCCTGGTCCGCATCCGCACTTAGTAGAAGAAAAAGAAATCAGTTAGAGCAGTTTTACTACAAATTATAAATAACTGTAGTCCGTAGGATAGGAACAAACAGCAGCACATAAGCCTCTCTGCACAGCAGCATTTATGAACTTATATCCATTTCTGTTGCACTTGGGTTTCATACAGCATCATGAAATCTCAACCCATATACGCAAACACCTTGTGGCCACAGCTGCCTTCAGCTTCGTACCAAGTCCCTCTTCCCATGGAAATCAAGTATGGCTTGCCCTGCCACAATTTCTAGGATAAGCTACAACACTGGGGGCATTCTGCAACTGTAGAAAACAGCTGGGTGGCCAAACTGGTTCCTTATGGTGGTATACTAACCTTGAGATATTCCTTAGACCTATTCTAGGGAGTTTTGAATCTTGCCATACTGAAAGCACCATCCTTACAAATAATAAACAGGAGAATGGGGTATACAGACTGCTTCGTTTAGCTTGTTTGTATTGGAATGTGCAAGCTACGGGCCCAGTCAGTACACTGGGCCCAATCCATTTTCACACAAAAAATTCCCATTTAACTTCTGTGGATCCAGATCACACCCACTGAAAAGGACAGCAATAGCAAAATTCTAACTACTTCTATGTTGGAAATTTCTGTGTAGAATAATATTTTAATAAAGAAAGTAGAGCTAAGGAAGCATGATTTCCATGCAATGAATTATACAGATCTTGAATACTTTGCATAATTGCTCAATGTTTGCCTATTACTTTCATCTGAAGAGCTTTTTACTATGACTACTTGCACCCCCACATTGTCTTTGATATAGTGTTTGATATGTAATATTTCTAATTCTGAAAAAAAAATTAAACAAATAAGTGATCCCATTATATGATTGGGAATATTCACCTTCCACTTCATAGAGCTTTCTCAGAAGAAGAAACATAGGAAAAGGTCTGAAGATTCATGTTTCATTAAACAAGCAAGTACAAAGTCAGTCATACTAAAATTGCATGCAATATTAAACCACATCTCACTTGAGTATAAACAATATTAGGCTTTGATATAAACTATTAGCAATCAGATGAGAATGCACAGTGCCATTTATTTTCACACCCAATCACTTTTGTCTCAGTTTTTCTTCAACTTTTCCTTGTTGAACTCACATGCAAAATGGAAAAGAAAACCAGCAGTCCCCACCACTGCAGCATTCAAGTACTTTGTATTTTAACTTACTGTTTGGGATTTTGTTGCTGTTGTTTGAATTAAGTATATTTTACTTAGATCTATCCTACTTTCCACTAACACATAGTTCCCATTGTCACAGCAACACAGAAACTGTTCCACCTTTCTTCTCCAATCAGCCTTAATCCCACCTGTAGTCTACCTGGACATTCAGTGCTCCTCTGAATATCGTGGTAGTCAAGAGCTGAGCCTTCTTGGGCTAAGTTCTCCCTGACAGAACAAAGCTAAATTAAGCAAATCAATTAATTTACTTCAAAGAACATTTAATACTAATTCAAGCAGACTTTATGGCAATTCAGCTCACCAGCCACAGAATGCCCTGATTTGTGGGGGTACCCCCAAGGACCACTGAGTCCAACTGCTGGCTCCACTCAGGACCACCCAAAATTCAAATCCTATGTGTACCAGCATTGTCCAAACACTCCTTGAACTCCAGCAGTTTCACCATATTTGCAGCCCTCCTTCAGAAGCTCTCTAACAGTTTTATGTCCCTCTTATATTGAGGCATCCAAAATGCACCTAGTGCTGGAGGTGAGGCCCAGCAAAGTGGGACAACTCTTTCCCTTGCCTAGCGGCAGTTCTGGGCCTGGTGTACCCTAGGTACAGTTGGCTTTTTGGGATGCCTGGGCACACCGCTTGTTCTCATTCAACTTGGAACCTTTTACTACAGTAGCAGGTGAGTTAAGAATTCTGTCTTATTTTAATAGTTTTAATAAATAATCCCTCTATGTTCTTTACAAGTAAATGCAATTCTTCTGTTCTTCATGTATATGCCAGTTTGAATTTCATGGCTTATCCTTTTTTCCCCTCATAGTATTCCTCCATTTGCTTCCTAGGCTGGACAGCAAGTAGTGGATATAACAAAAACGAGGGAATGGGCTCATGTTTAAGGAAATGAAGAATACCCCAGAAAACCATATTCTTTTTCTGCATAACAGTCCTCAGATAGCATACTGCAAGATAAGTAGTCACATGTTTGATGTGGGTTCATAAATTACTTCCTACTTCTTAAATATCTGATCAGATGTGCTAAGTACTTGCAGCTAAAATTAGCATCAGTGAAAACTATTTAATTTATAAAGCCCAACACAAAATGAATAAACAATTTGCATCTAAATCACTCTGTCTCAGTTTCCATCTGGAGAATGTGAATAAAAATAAATGCTGCTGGAGGAAAGCGTGAAATACTGGCATGGTACTACATTGAGTGCCATAGACAGCAAAACCTAAAGGGAAATTAATAATTGTATTCTTAAAAGGATTTGATTAATATTCAGTAAATACCCAACTTTCTGACCTGTGAGCAATGAGAATAAAAATAATGTTTGCTAGCTAGAAGTAAATACGCTAGCACTGAAATTGTTATGGTCACTTAAAAAAATTCTGAATTGGGATTGTGTTATAATATAATCAGCTTAAATTCAGGAACTTTGCAAATTTAAGCCATCTGGCTTTGCAAACTTATGATGGATCTAGTGCTATTTGTAGGATACACTGCAAATACACTGCTCAGTACAATCCTAACAGTGCTATTTTTAAAAAATAAGGACTCAGCCTCTACGCAGTGTGTAAAAAGACTCCACGTATCATCCCAAACTTACAACACATAAGCTCTGAATGAATTTTCTGGTAACTTACAAGTAAATCCATTAAGTAGATTAAGTTAAATTAATTAAAAACAGGATTCTACCAGAGATCTATCATCTGTGACACTTCTGAAATGGACTTGAATAACCATCCTAACAAATAACATAGACACTTCCAACCTTTCAGATAGCAAAATTAGTAAAATCCTCTCTTTGAAGACATTAAACGAAGGTCAGCAATTGTTATGATTATTCAGGCTAGTGACAAGCTTGATTTAAGTTAGCATGTGTCAGCAATTGAGGAGATCAAGCAAAGGAGGAATTTAAGTGTCTTAGTCTGAGCAGGGAAAAGCAACTGTAAAAGTGTTTATTTGCATGAAGACTCAGGAGAGGAACAAACTTGCAATTTAAGTGATGATTAAGCTGAAAAGTGACTGCCAGGAGGACACAGCAAGCTCTGACATCGGGGGAGAAAAAAAGAAAATCATAGCCTAAGAGACAGATCCTCGTGCGAATATCCACATTGTCTTTTCTGTATCCCCAGAAGAGCTGGGAGCAATGCAGGCTTTCTCAGAGCATTATGAAGGAGGTAAAACCTAGGTTAAGCACCACATCTGAAAGTAATGTTTCAGGAATGACATCTAAGTACTGTCCCTGTCTGGAAACTGCTCTAAGAAATTTCTTTAAGCACTTTGTTCAAAGTTCATACTTCAATGCATTACTGAATATGTATCCCTGATTCTCTGGATTCTGAGCATTTTCTCACCATCGAAGTCTCTAACTTCACCCTTCTCACACAGTTTCTCTTTAAGGTGCCTTCAGACTAAAGAACAATGAAGGTGACAATCTTCCTAGACATACCAAGGGACTCCAGTCCACTCTGGAATTTCCCTCATTTGATTGTCTACAAACAAGCCATTTCAGTACCAGTCTGTGGACTGTAGCTGGAAATAGCATTTATTTCCAGTAGCAAACACAGGGGCTTCAGTTCTTGCCTCCTTTTCTGCCATGTAGATCAGTGGAAACCGGTTACTGATGAAGTCAGACATTTTTACAGACCAGTTCTACTCCACAAAGTATGCCAAAATTACCTTAAGTGAGATCAGAGCACAGGTTCATGGAGAGACTAAAACTGTTTGTATGCAAATATTAACTCAATGGGATTCACGCAAATGCCAAATCCAAATGAGTTGATTGTGTTGGGTATTAGATTAGACTACCTACAAATTGCCTACTTGTTGTCTGAAACCAAACCCAAGGCTACTCTGAAAGATGCTTTGAAATCTAAACCACCACCTAAATGAAGTATGACAGTTTACATTAAAAAGGCAAAATAACAAGAATCATCATTAAGCGCTGTACTGACAGAGAAAATCTCTAGATGGGATTTGACAGGGATCTTTCTACTCATGCTAGAATTGCTCCTCTACTCTGTTGGTAAATCATACTGGAAAGTAAAGCATTCAAACTTGCTCACATTTCTTATATGCTGCATAAGTGTGTTGGAGATGAAGAAAGGTGACTGCTGTCAAGCAACCAAAGAAAATTTATTAGCCACTCTTACCTCTGTTAGCCTCTATTTACATCCCTTTCAAGTCACCCATTTTCACTGGACTTATACTCCCATAAAGCAACACCACCATCTACAGATCAAACATCAGACTTGCCACCATACACCATCTGCACCTCCCTGTCCTAAAACTGTTATTAGACATAAGATGTCATTATATATAAGTAACAGACTTCTTTTGAAAATACGCATAGTAATGTTCATCCCTCAGTCTGACTTACACAGTATAACGCTCCCCATGAAACACCTGTATACATTGTAAGCAGAACTTCTAGCTCCCCAGCAATCCAAGTTTCTCAGAAATTGATTTTTCTGTGAACAAAATACCACTTTTAGCAAGGTGGACACTACTGTGAATGGATACCACAGCATAAAAAAAATGTTTTCACTGCAATTATTTTCAGGTGATTATTTCTCATTTCGGTTCTTTGTCCTCATGTTGTCAACTATCCTGTGTCTTTGGTTGGCTGAAAGGAATATTTTCCTTTAGATCACAAAGTTCGGTACTGAGATGCATAGCACAGTTAAAAGAACTATGGTCTCCACAGACAAAGATAAAAGAAAGCTAAAACCTTATTACTTCCAGACTGTAGAAGTTGAAGGGAAGTAAGAAAGCCCTCTGATGCAATTCTGTCCCATAGCTTTGACCCGTTCTTCCCCAAAATGGTAAACCCAGTTTGTTACTGACTTTTGACTTCGCATCTGTCCTAGAAAGCTGTTAGAGCTTTTTCTTGTACCAGTATAGTCTAGCTTTAATGAGGAACTGCAAAAGCTTCAATACAGTGATTACCTGAATATATTGTCTGTAACCCTGGCTGTGCCTGTTTATGCACCATGTTTTCTATTGTCACCAGATGTACAGTTATGCAGAATAATGTATGCAAACTGTTCATAAGGTGCAGTCACTAAGCCACTCCGCTACTTATTTATGGAATTAGGACCAAGAGAATGGCTTACAGCTTTGCCATTCATACTACCAGGAAGGCTGAACTGCCTTTGTTTAAGTCTTCTTCAGTGTGTTACCACATGATTAACAAATTCATGATGAAAGGACACACATGATTCTGAAGTACTTCAGGGAACTGTGGGTAACAGCCATTAAAATTTTAAAACAAATAAACCAAATGTGTGAATTTACTGGCACCCTTGTTCTAAAAAGAAGTCTACGTATTTACTGGACAAGAGGAGTTCCTTTCAGCAAAAAAAACCAGAAATCTGGGTAAGTTTTCACTTCAAATAATGTGGTCTGTGAGATTAGTGGTACTGATAATAACTTACACCAGCTAAAGAACTGAGCTTGTCTGTGTGCACTTCTACAGTTCTATAGTATTCATGCAGAGCTATACATTACATAAATACTTTAAGGTGTTAGAACCAATAATAGAAAAGAACTACTGCCAGTGCTGCAATATGATTGACAATGCAGTCAGGCAAATGCTGCTTCCCAGCATTACCAGCAGTAAAACCTGCCTGTGATTTGAGATGAGGACCCCTCTCCCCATTTGCTTTCAGCAGAAAGACTTTAAACTGTGCCACGGTGACCACTAGAGGGAAGTCATATACATTTGCACTACATACCTTATGAATAAGGGAGTGGATTAAGATGCTGAAGTAGAAAATAAGTGGTTAGAGGAAGTACCAGACCTCATGAAAGTGTGTTGCACACTCCAGAAACTAAACCAGGCCTCATTTCATGAAGAATCATTTGCTGCTATTTCCTTGTGAAATCCAAAATAATTGGCCAGCCAAGAAAACCACCTATGAGATTCCATGTTTCAAGTTTGCCATGCGCACTTTTTTTTTTTTTAAGACCACACCTTTGACAATGCAGAACACAAAGGTAACATGCCATATTAATTCCTGCAGTTGTAAGGGTAGCTGGGAATAGCTTAAATCCACTGTACCATCACTAATGCTGGCACAGCTACTTGCATGATTTCTTCATGAGAAGACAAGAAGGTTTTGACATGTAATTATACAAATCTTTACAGGTGGGATGGAATATATACATATATATTTAAGTGAAATTAATATTCAGACATCTGACTTAGGTTCATACACAGAGTTGAGCTGCTGTCAAAAAGCTAGCCAGAAGCCTGTCATAAATAAGCAGGTACACACTGCAGATGAATCTCTCAAAAAATTAGGATTCAGTGTAGTTTGTCCACAGATCTAAATAGTTCCCTATCTTTTAAGTCATATTCTCATTTGTCTTATTATGTGTCCCTGCATCTGTCACCTTGGGCTCTGTCCAGACTGCTTATGTGTAAGAAGAAACTTCAACAATCGTAATTGCTAGTGCATTTTTTCTGCTGTGAGAATAAGAAAAGTATCTTCACCCTCCTGGTGTTCAGCTTCCTCCTGACTTTGTTTTACAGCAAACTGGTCTCTACTTGCCTCCTTTGAGAGAGTCAGGCTTGATTTCACATCAGTGATACATCATATTGACTTTAGAACTCACACTAAGTCACAAAATTTTAAAAAGAAATTTTTTTCCCCTTCCCTGTGCCAAGATTTCATGGCTTTTAGCTATAAATAAGGAAAACAAAACAAGGACAAACAAAAACCAATCCTGCTTCAGTTGTAGATGGGTAAATAGTTTTTTCTCTCCTTACCACATGTTTAACTTTGAAAACTGAAGAGTCTCACTGCTAGGTGACAGATCATTTCATGCCTATTCAGCTCTTAGTCACGTTTGGACCCCTATATCAAGTTGTACCACAAAACATACATGCAGGGGGAATTCCCCTTTTATTATTTTTTGAAGTGTTTTTCTTACTAATAACATTAACCACAATTAAAACAGCTTTGAGATCAGGTCATAACTGTACCACCACTGATGCTAGTTTACCTGGAATACTTTTAAAAGCCTGTTTATTCATGATCAGGACCCAGGCCTTCAACTTTTAAGAGATACATAACACTAATACCAGCTGAATTCATTTCAGGTATTTTGTGCACTCCTGCTGCATTGCAGTTTAGGCCTCTTTCACTACTAATTCTTCTCGTGCAAGTTGCATACTCTTTATTTTAAGCTTTTTCCCCCTTATTAGAAGCAGGAAAAAATGGGAAAGCCAATGACATACCTCCTCCATATCTTCTCTACTTCTGTACATTGCAAGTGCTGGATTTATTTATTTCTGCGATTTATCTTCCAGGGTGAAGCTGTTCTGACCTGCAGTAACAAAGTATATCAATGTTGACTCACATGTTGTAAAAATGATGCACAGCACTTGCATCTGAAAAACAGAATAAACCTTTTATGCAGCTCTTTATCAGTTCTAGAAATGGTCACAGTTAAGCAGTGCTATAAAACTTTCCTTTATTCACTGGTATTCAGTTTTCATGCTGGAAAACATAGCTTGAGTCAAACATTTTAAATACAGGTGACATTATCTAATGAAATACTTGGTGTTTGAAAATGCCCGTCATTGCAGAACTAAGAAACTATTGTGAATATTTAGGAATATCTTTTGAAGCACTGTGAGGAAACACATTGTACTGAAACTACTTTATTTTCCTTTTCCTACAGACACTTAACTTGATTAGGGGTCTCATAACCCATTGGAATATCCCTGTGATTTTCATTAACATTAATATTTAGGAGCTGATGAAGAGACAGACTGAATTCAAACCCTTTTTATTAAAAAAAGTGTCATGCAACTTTTGCCACAAAGGAAGCTCTAGAGACTTTGTCTTTTTAGCTTACCATAACAAACAATATAGATTCAGCAGAACTTCTCCAGAATATATACTTTTCCATTTTACATAAACAGAAGAAAAAAAACACAGCAAGGACAACAGAATAGCAGGGCCCCAAGCTACAAAAAATAAAAACTTAAGTGCAACAGCTATAGGCATATAAACAAAGGAAAAAAACAACTTACCTTCAGAAAGCCTTAGGTACACAGAGTGCCCCAGCAAGATCCTCCTGCTCCTACTGCCAACCCTTAAATGAGATCTGGGAAGGGGGCAAATCCCAGCCCCACTGCTTCCAGACACTCAATTGCAATACATACAGCTGAGTTCCCCTAGGTTGGCCCTGCCTTCCCACTAGATGCGCAATCACTGGTTTAAGCTGCAACTTAGCATTTCTGCCACAACATATTTGCCATTCTGAAATCAACTAGTTTCATCTCAGGAACTGTGATAGGAAAAAAAGAAGAAAGAAAATCCTCCCAGGCAATAACAAATAACGTGGAAATCCTACAAGCTTTTTCTGAGGTTTTAATAGTAAATCCATACCTAAACAGTTAAAATCATTTTCATATATTGTATAGTGACAATAATGAAAAGACAATAGTAAAGACCTAAAGAACCACTTCAGGAAAAACTCACCTGTATGGAAGCCTTTGGCCTACTACAAACCACTGAGAAAGTCTCCACCAAAGAACAATCTCCAAGAGATGCTGCCATAGTGGTGGTCAGCCCTTAAATGAGGTCTAGAGGAGGTGGATTCAAGCTCCACCCCTTCAGGGAGCGCAGCTAAATTACTCTCACCTGTGCTCCCACAGTTGCCACTTGCCTCAGCTGATTAATCAGAGGTTCAGGCTGTGATTACCAATTTCTCATACATTTATATAAAAGTAGGGAAGGTATTTGTAATTTTCCTTTTAAAAGTCTTTCAAAGGCACAGCATTGCATCGTTATTTCCAGCCATATTCACAGCACTTCTTGAATTTCTGAACACTCAGAAAGGGGTGATACAAAGAACACGTAAGAAGATCGTGGTTAAAAAGGCAGAGGGGAAAAAAAACCCACCAAAAACAAAACTTATGTGACTCTTCTGTTCTAGTAAGCACAGGGCTGTATCTGCAGCAGGCCTGTGCCTAGAGGGCACAATCTATCCTTGTGTGTGACCTACTAACCACGGTGAAAAAAGAGCAAGTGATCTGATTTACTGCTTCTCTAAGAGAACAACTTTCACCTTGGCAGAAGAAATATCAAGGCAGCTCTCATTCTAATGCATGTGCTGCTACTCCCATGGGGTTTTTTGGACCATCCTGCAAAGTATTTACTTACCAGTTTTTCAGCAAAAGTGTTCAGAAGTTCAACAGAGAACTGACAGTATCAAAAAGTACAGTTCTTCAGTCCAGCCACTGGAGTGTTTTTCTTTTTTTTTGTTCCCATTTCTAGGCAGGTGAAAAACAAATGTAAAAAAACATTTCTGAGAATCCTTTCAAAGAGCTCAAACTTTTCCATGATCCTTTTCAAAGATCTCATTGTAAATAATACAGCAGGCAAGTTAGAAATATCTTCTGAAAAGGGAGAAGATGAAGAAATTGAAACTAAGGGCAAACAACGAGACCTTAGATATCTCAATTTTGGGCTAGCTAAGTTTAGCTAATTTAGACAGGTGCAATGTTTAAAAGGGCAGGAGCTCTGAAGGTTTTAGTAATAGGGTGCCTGGCAGCAGGGCAGCAAACATGTATAACACATAAACCCAGTAGTTGGTTTGGGAATTTCTGGTCAGAGTGCCTTGCCCAAGCTCACCCAGTAAATCAAAAGCAAAACCTGTGTGACAGAGTCCAACTTCCAAAAGTTTGTTTATTCAACCAGATGTTAACACTTTCTTCCTGTTCCAGCTCAATCACTGAATCGCTACAATGTTGTAGTTTTATTTCAGCATTTTTTTATCACCAGCGGATGGGGATTTAAAAAATACTTCACTGTTCACTTCTGGTCATCCTGATAACTTCCATCCACGCATTGCTTTATTTTGCTGGAGGCTTTCCCAGCAGGCTGGCTTTTTCTCTGAAAAGTGGCATCACCTATTGAGCATAGAACTGTGACCTTCTGATGCTTGAATGGTTCTACAGAAACTTCAGCTTCATTTTCTTAATTTCTCTTTTCTCCTTTCCCTTTCCCTCTTCCTCTCCCTTAGTTAATATTGGGGGTTTTGGTTTGTTTGTTTTTGTGTGTTTGTGTGTGCGTGCATTGTTGTTTTTTTAAATTAAGCAAATTATTGACATAGTTAGGAAATACATTTTGAAGATGTTGTTTTTCATACGTAATACAAAACTAGTATTTAGACCAATCATGCAACAACAATTAAGCTTCAATGTGCAACTCTCCAAAACCATCTCCCTGTGCAATTGTTGGTATCAGAATCCTGTAGCTCTTTGCCTTCTGATAAGCAGTCTCCTGCTTACCCTTCAAATTGTTCTTCATTTCTTTACTTTTCCTCACCAGATGAAACTCTTCCTTTCGCTTTACACTCAGCTGTCAGGTATGCTGGTTGTTGCCAACCTTCGCTTGCCTTACAGTTTTCACCCAAGCTTTTGTTTTAAGTCAGGAAACAACTTCATGTGAGCTGTTTTCCTTAAAAGCTTATCTTTTGCACTTGCCACTGCTATGCATGGCAACCTGATGAATAGATACAGATCTGCTCACTGGTGCACAGTGGCCTCAGGTTCTTGGCTCTTTTTTTCTATTTGCCTACTGTACAGCTTGGCACTCTTTTAGTGTAATGTCTTTTGTTTTCTGAGCAACTGCTGTGAATACAAAAAGCCAAGTCCCTCTTTTTTGTCTCATCTGTCTCTTTACTCATACCAGATACCTGGGTGTAAGAGAAACTGTTGATCACAGCCTGAACCTCTGATTAACCACCTGGTGCAAGCAATGAGTCAACTGCAGGAGCACAGGTGAAGGTAATACAGCTGTGCTCCTGGAAGAGGTGGAGTTTGACTCCACCTCTCCTAGATCTCATTTAAGGGCTGACCATCACTAAGGTAGCATCTCTTTTTGAAGAATGCTCCTTTGTGGAGTTTTTATTGTGGGTCTCAATGCTGATAAGCATCTATTTCAACTGAAGGCCTCAGTGCTGGTGAGTCTTTATATATATATCTTAGATATACTGTGGCTATTTAGTTTGTAGTTACAGCTATACATTAGTATTGTTCAACCTATACACTGGGATTGTATATTTCTATGGAGTATGGGACCCTTTTATCATCTAGCCATTGTCATCAGTCTCTGGTTTGTGTTTACCTTTAACTCTTATTTTCAGTATTTTGTGGGGCTGGGTGTACTTCCTTCAATCTCTAGGTGTGCTAAATAGCTACAGGTCTCTGCACTTTGCTAGTTCCCGCTTTGTGTTCAGGGCCAGGCATGGGATATGTTTGAAGAAGTATGGCAGACTTTAGAGTTCTTTCTGGAAGTGTTTCTTTTGCGGGAAATAAAAAAAAAAAAAAAAAAACCCCAAAAACAAAAATGGCAGGTTACTGTAACCAAGAAATAAGCGTATATTGTAATTAGAAGGTAAGCTACCCTACACAGTAACATTGTCAATGTTAGGTTGTGTAGTAAAATGAAGTGAGGGCAGAAACTGAAATCAAGGGTTCTTCAATCACCTTATGGTGTAAGGTGATTATGGTTTAATGTCATAGTGGTGGGACAGTATGGGATGCAAGAAAAAACAAGTAATATATAATAGTAATATATAATAGCAAATATGTATTATGTGTAGCAAACAACAGCTTGGAATGTTAAAATTCACCTGTGTGTAAATTCCAGTGAGATTAGCTTGAGTTTAGGAGTGTGAGCATAGAGGGCCAACTTTTGGGATCTGGAAAATCCTGGCCAGCTGTGTGTGATACTCCATACCTGAAACTAGAGGAGGGCTGCAGCCATGTGGGCTTATATACTTAGATGCCAGCAGTAGAGAGGATTGGGATCCAGAGGCTGTGTGTTGGGCAGGAAGCCCCATGGTCTGTATGAATATATATTCCCTTAGTGGGATTCCAGCTAGGGAGAGGAGTAGAATAACGCTGTTGGTGTTGTATGTGTTTGTGTGCTTTGAGTGTCTGTCTATTAACTGTGAGGCTGGACAAGTAGATACATAGTATATATCTCTGCAATGTAAACGTGCACTTTGTGTGTGCCTGTCTGATTGAAATGCACCTTCAGCCTTGCTAATAGCTAAACCTGGGCTGATTGATTATTCCACTGAAATATTTGTTTTAAACTATAGAAAGCTTTCCGTTTTTTGTAATGTGTGGCATCCTGTAAGTTTGCTGCATGTTGTTATAGTGCTAATATAGTATTCACAATATCTGCTCAATAGTCACTCAGTAGAGTCCATCAGCTTGTAGTCGGGCTGAACACACATTTTGTGACAGAAGCTGAATGAATGAAATTGCTCTGAAACACTAAATAATGGCTAGTAAGTGTTCTTATTTTCACATACCTTCTTTCTTCTCCTTAAACACCAAATGCTCTGGTTCCTGAGGTCTGCTGTTTCTAGGCTTCCTCCTGAGCAGTCACTTCACAACTGGAACTGTTCTATAGAGCTCCAGTCTCACTCACAGTTTTCTTTATTTTGTGAGGTTCTTGAACATTTATCAATGGTTAAATGTCTCAAGAAGTGAATTTGAATTTATATCACCCGGGAAAGCCTGAAGTGTGCAAATATAGGGAGGATGGGTCTCAAATTGTACACTCTCCTGAGAAAAGAATCTGCATGCAAGGGAAGGTAAGGAGGTACTAAATGGTTGTGAGGTATACTACTAAAGTGTTGATAGTTTGTCATTTACATGAAGAAAAGGCAAAATCGGTCATTTTCATTTAGTGTTTAGATTAAATATAAATGCCTCTATCTCTCCAGCATCCTTTTGAATAGCAGTTGCTACACTACTGAAATCCCTTTCTCTTCTTACAGTCTGTTTGGACTTCTTAAGAAGATATTTATTAGCTACCCATTCCAAATGGAACAGTTTCTCAATTCTAGGCTGTCTGTATAGAGATACAACTGCTTTATATCATTATTCTTAATATAGGTATTACAGTTTGTTAACAGCACTGATGTCTGATGGTCATGCAGATACCTGGCTCAGTTTGATATACCTGTGCAATGGTGTCAATTTGCAAAATATTTTATGCTGAATACTATTTATCGAAGGTATTTTGTGTCCATAGATCTGTGTGTGGAATATTGATAGCATGAAAGTGGATCTTGACATTGGAAATGATGAATGATGTTGAATCATTTGTCTTTATTATGCCCTTATCATTGGTATTAGCTATTCTAACAAAGATTAGGTGTTTATTTACAATTAAATTCTTCTTACCATTAGAAGACTATGAACAATTGAAGACTACTATATAGTGTCCTTATGCACGTGTTCTTGCATCGTTTTGAGATCTTTACCCTTAAGATTCTCATGGGTATTATAAGAAAGGTAGTGGCAAACAATGGAAAAAATGGACTTGAGGACTTTGTGAAGACATACATTAGTGTGAACTGCAGTGATTGAAAAATGCAAAAAAAAAAACCCTTTGCTTTATATCAGCAGTGTGACTAAAATTGAGCAAAATTCTAAGTCTTTTCATTATTAATAATCACCCTTTAGTCAAGAAAGAACTTTCACTTGAATCTGTGTTGAGTTCTTCCTGAACAGAATTTCTGAGTCTTGGTCCTTTAAAGATGACTAAAGAAAAATCATTAATGAGGACAGAAATAAAAGAGCTGTAGATGGTGCCCATAAATTACACTCTTTAGTTTCCATTACTTGTACATTTCAGCACAAGACAATACAAAATAAGGTTAGGAAAATCATCCTGTATCCCAAAAGATATCTGATACCTCCAATGACAGCAAAGCCCTGTTTATTCAAAATACTTTGGGAACATCAAAACATTTGAATAAGCAGGGCTTCAAATAATTGAGGGAGTTATTGTATAAGTAAATCACACCAGGGGGACGTAACCTAGATTCAAAGGAGTGAGTTTCATATCAAAGGGTTATAGATAAGTGGGATTTTAGTCTATATGAACAGATGAAATAAACAGCATGTGATGATTCAGGAAGCAAGAAGTGTCCAAATACTTTTTTTTTTTAAAGAGTTGAGAATGGAAGGTCAAAGTTGTTGCAAAAGTGACACAGCAGGATACTCTTATGGACTTAAAATAACAATAATTACACCAAAAGGGTTTGGATTTTTGTTTGTTTGGTTTTTAAACTCACTGACCTCCTAGTTAGAATCATTTGAATGAACTGTTTTTGCTCTTATTCCAGCCGTGACACTGGCATATATTTTGCAGCAGAAACTGGAGATTTGTAATATTCAGGGAGCTGTTAAGTTATTTTCCCCAAAGCACAATGGAAACAAACTGCAAAACACATAAGTTGGGTCTTTTATGGGCAATGCTGTCTGACTGCTTGTCTTTCTTTTTATGATCCAGATATGGTTTATCTAAATATAATCACCTCTTCATCACCAACCTGAAGCCCTATAAAACACAAACTTTAAAAGCTGGTAAGTGTGAATGTAGGTAGGGATGCACGTTGCTAATACAATTGCATGGATAATTTGGACAAACCGACAGCCCTGCTCCTCACACCATGATGCCTCACCTCACAACAGCCTCTCCAGGCAAAGGAAAACCCCTGCTGCACAAGATGCAAGGAAAGAGTTCCAGAGATGTGTTCTTGACACCTGGTTGCCCTGTTGAAGACCTCCTGATGTTTTTGAGCCTCATACTTTCAGCCTCTGAAAGCATTTTGCCTGCAGCCCTCATGGCCGCTCTGCAGGGGGGCACAAAGCAGTGTGTATCGCCTCAGTGCTTTTGGCGGGAAGAGCAGGGTTAAGCGGTCGCCATATTGCCATGGCTGCTCGGAGGGCCTGTTGCACCCTCTCCTCTCCGCCTTGTGGCTTCATGCTCTGCCAGGCATGGGGAAATACCATCCCAGCACTGAGAAATATCAGGGAAAAGAGAATTTGTAGTTTAGCAAAAGTGAAATGAGAGTGGAGGAGAGTAAATGTCTGTGGGGTTCTGGAAGCTACTGTTGGTGCCCGTGGGGACAGTCCTCTCAGCAGCTGTTAGCAGGCAGCCCCACAGGGTGAGTGAGGTCTGAGGAGCAGTGTGGGGTGCATTGCTGCTGGGGTTTGATGGAAGGTGGCTCTAATAGCATGCTTTGGAATTAATTAAAGGTGGACTGTGTAGAGCAAAGCGGAGGAAGGTCAAAAGAAGCATTGGGGGTTTTTGTTTCCTAAGGGAGACGGGAGGACACCTTGAGGTTGGTTTAAAGTTTCATGTTGCTGGCCAGGTTTCCTCACATCTCCTCATCCCAGTAGTTTTCTGCAACCTGTTGGATGGAGTCGTGTTGCTTGTGTTACAGGTACAGAGCAAATTTCTAGTGTTATTCCAATTTCCTTCAGCAGGTGATTTATGTAGATACGGGTATATAAAAATACATCCTGTCAAAAAGAAAAATAAACAACCCTGGAATAGTCACTAGTGTTTGCACTCAACTAGCAACATCAAGCGATAAGGCACATCCAAGTTTTGTCCTCTTTACACTCTCATTCTTTTACAGGTTTGTTGTGGCTTTCCTCTATGATTGAAGAATTTGCTGTACATTTCTTGGTTGCAGTTAAAAAAGGATATCCTGACCAGTTTGCTATCTGGAGCAGTGCAGAGAGAAGAAGGTAAAATGGAACTTTGTGAACTACTGGTTTCAGTTTGGTAGCCCTGGAGTCTGAAGCTGCTGTATAGCTCTGAGTCCAGAAAGTACATAGGTTTGTGCCTAAGAAACTTCTTAAACCCTTAGGAATGTAAAGATGCATGTGTGTAGCTGGACAAAAGCAATGCAGGTTTCCTTACTCTTCTGGTATACAGCCTATGGATGTATTATCCGTGGATGTATTATCTGTGGATCGGAGAATCCTTTCTATTCCCATTTAACACCTGGATTTTTTGATGTAATGAAGACAGCGGCCATGCCATTTTTGATCTGTTCACCTAAGGATGCCAAGTCTGCTTGCTGCTATCAGATTCAAAAGCACATCTGTCACTGAGTTCAAAAGCTACAGGATGGGCCTTGCTTTTCCTGTCATTTTATTTTTTCTTTTTGTTTCCTCCCCAAAGGCTCTCTATAAAGGGTAAAAACCACTGAAGATACAGGTCCTTCAGAATCAAACAGAATTAATGAATTTCTCAGGCTCGTTTTCTGAAGTAGGGTTTTTTTTTTTCCCCTTCCTATTTCCTGCCACAGTCACATCCTTTATTCAGCACCATGGAGGTACAGCAGCATAGAGGGGTGTAATTCATAAGAAAGAAATTTGCGTGCTTGGGATTCGAAATAACACACTGCTTGATTATATTTAATAGTGCCTTATCGATAGGCTGATAAACTTGGGTGTTTGCCGTTGCTATTGATTACGATGCTCTGTAGCAGGCAGAAGCAGTAGCTGCTGCTGCTGATGGAAAAGAAAAGGTACTGGAAGGAGGAGGGGAGAAGGAGGTGGGAGACGAAGGGATTGGCTGCTCGCAATGTCCATCACAGCTGCGGGGCCCGGCTCTTCCGCTGCTCTAGCTCTGGCTCTCCCTTGAACAGCTCCTAGAGAGAACAAGGCGTGCGGAGCCCAGATCACCAGCATCATGCTCCTTGGGCTTGGATCGTAGATCCCCCCCCTCTTTGAACATTAAAATAACCGCTTCGCACATCAGCATCCCAGGCAGACCCATCGAGACAACAGGCACGTGAAAGAGAGAGAAAAGAAAGAGGAGGAAGAGAAAAATCTGCAACCAAGTGGACTAAAGCAAAAAGAAAGAGTGCTTGGCTTGCACAGCTGCAAAGTGGGAATTTAAAGAACTGCAGAGAAAAATTCCAGCTCATCAGCACATACACATTGCAGAATTAGAGATCCAGGTAGAAATGACATCAACAGGGAAAGAAGGCAGCGGAGCTCAACATGCACAATATGTTGGACCCTATCGTTTGGAGAAAACCCTAGGAAAAGGACAGACAGGTTGGTTCCTTTGCAGCAGCACCCGCACCAAGGGGAAGGTGCTGTAGCAGCCAGTGAGGTGCTGGGGATGGGGTATGTGAGGGATCAGTTTTTTCCCATTTGCTGATTTAATGAAGATAATATTCATAAAGGATTTTTTGCTTTATTTTTATTATGTTATTTTTTCCTTTTTTTTTTTTTTTAAAGGAAGCTTTATGTGCATTACTTGTAATGGGTGTTGTTCTGGTGACGGAAAGAGTGCATGCGGAAGAAAATATAGATGATGCTTGTGGTGGATTTTCACATCAATTTCTTCTCTGCCCTACTTACAAGTCTTTTCTTTTTAATCAAATTATATTGAAATGAAAGGTTCACAGCCTGTAGTACCAAAGAGGAGGTGGTGGTGGTAGTGGGGGAGTCACCAGCAGTATTTCATGACATCATGATTGAAAAGGGTGTAGTCCTTAAGGTGCAGTTGGTGTTGGGAAATATATACGGTATGTCTGTGGCACTGACTGCATTGGGCATTTAGCAAATATGGATGGATGAGCTGGTGGTTTTTTGTGTGGCATCTGAAATAAAAGAAAAAATAGAGGATCTGTAGCAGAATTAATTCTGGTTACCCTGTGTTTTTGTAGCAAGAATGAGGGGGAGGGGAGGTTATTTAATTATTTCTCTTAAAGCTTGTTTATGAGCTCACCCCCAGCAGATCTGCTTGAATGGAACAATGGTAAGAAATATTAAAAAGAGGAAACAGGGTGGAGGGAATTAGCAGAGAGCAGGTGCTTCTGCCCTACATGACATAATTAGATTCTCTAAATGCGTTAAAGATCTGGACTTGCTGTTGCTTGCTTAGATAGCATATTCACTTCAAGGGCAGGGGATTCTTAATTGGAAGGAAAACATCTAAAAGAAGCCCAAATGCCTTTTTCTTATTTATTTTAATTTTTTTGTAGTAACAGGTGCAGTAAGAAATGGGATCTGCCAAATTCACTGGATTGGGGAGAGCCCCCCTAAAAGTGAATTGAGTCTTGATGGTAATTCAGGGAAAGGGGAGATCAGTCATAGGGGGGCTTCTTTGGGCATGTGGGTATTAAGTGTTGTTCTGTACGGCGGGACAATAAAACATGATGCATTGTGGTGGGGTGGGTTTTTTTGTTGTTGTTGGTTTTGTGTATGCATGTTGGTTTTCTTTTTTTTTTTTTTAAACCAGCCGAGCTTTGCCCATCTGTTGTCTAAAGGTTTTAATAGGCGTTTCCATCCCCAGCTGCTGCCTCTGCTCTGCCTGCTTCCTCATTGCCCTGCGTGGCAGCAGCTCTGCAGTCCGCAATTTTCTTAGGGACACAGTCAAAATCCAGATCTTTCTCTGTAAGAAGCAATGCTCTTCTGAGATGATTGATTATAACCCCCCCCATCTTTCCCCTCCTCTTCACAACCCCATAGCAACCGTTCAGAGACAAGGATGAGGATGACATTGTCTTCCAGTGAAAGTGACTTTTATTTGTATTTCTTTTTTTTAATCCTTTTCAGTACACCAGCTGCTAAAGGTAGCTTTCTGTCAGTGTTGTGGTTACCACCTTTATTTATTCTTTGCATAGCTCAATAAACCCTTATTTGTGCAGCTGTATTCTTACTAAAATCTGCTCTGATTATGATGATACTCCACCAAAAAAATGCAGTATGTTGGAAATGAAACTACCCTATTTCTTTTGGTAATCTGATTTTTTTTTTCCTGGATGCTCCAGGTGACCAAAGATCCAGTTGTGGATGACAAATTCATTTTTGTCTTCATCACCATTTCCTTTTCTCTTTCTTACCCTTTCAGCTCCCCTCCTTCTCACGTCAAACAATTGTCTAATATTCCTGAAAATACTACTGCATTAACCTTTTGCTCCAGATCTCATAGCCTGACGTTGTGGTCCTAAAGGGTTATCTGCAGCTTTGCTTATTTTTTTTTTTTCCCTCTCTGCTAATCTTCCTATCTTCCTCCTAAGTGATTAGGGATGTGGGGGTGGAGGGAGGAGAGCGTGCATTTAGAAGCTGCTGCTGGCCTCTGCAGTTTTTCAACCACCCGGACAAGGGTGAAAGTTTCCTTTTGCAGTTTTATCACATAACTGATCTTAATAGATAAGTCTTTGCTGTCTATGCATGAGTGCACATAACTGTACAATGTATGGTGTCATAGAAGCTGGAGGTGGTAAATGAGGGAGGGGAAGAAGAGAAAAGGTTAGAATTAGCTGATGTCAGCCTATGTCTTCCTTGCTATATCCACTGTTGACCAACATAATAATGCACTGAGGTGAAATCTAGCTCAGTATTAAACATACATGGCTGAATATGGAAAGATGCCTTCTGGTATTCTCGCATTTTCTGTGCTAATCACATTTGCTAGCATGCAGAATGCCATGAACAGCGTGTGCTATGTAGCTGGTCCCCATCCTGCTTGTTTGGAAGGGTAGGCGAGCAACCTGCAGCATTTCAGGGAGATGACAACAAGCGCAGTATGAGGGCCTTGTTCACCATACTGTGTCGTCATGATGTCTAACTTTGAATTTGGGCTGAAGTGGCATATAGCTTAAGGAAAATAGTGACTGTAATTATTCCGTTTGGCGTTAGGGCTTGGAAGATTAGGAGGTAATACATTGGAATGCATATTTATTTTTTTTCTGTGGGGTGGGAAAGAGAAAAATTTTGCAAAACATAATGGTCAGTGGAAAGAAGGTCTAAGTTGTGTTGCTAAGTCCTGTCCATTTTGTACTCATTCCATTTTCTGCAAGGTACTGATTATTTCAGGTATGCAGCTTTAGCTTTGCTCCCAGGTATATTAATATTATACGAATCTGTTAACCACTCTGACCAGCTTTTTCTGAGATCAAAAGAATGTTTTTTTGGAGTGGAGTGTGGGTTCATAGTTCAAGGCAGACGTAGTGAGGGTGCTGTGGAAGGGTAATGTGGTGGTGAATGGAATTCTAACTTGCCTGCTCTCCACGAAGTTCTCATTGATTACCTCCTTAATAGCCGAGAAAAATGTTTATCACCAGCAGCTCACTGGTCTCTGCAAAGAGGTTCAGGTGCTGCATCTCGGACATTAGTGGAACCTAATGACATCTGGCTGTGGTTAGGCTGACAGAGGAGGGGAGGCCTTCAATTCAAATTGGTGCGTAACAACTGTTGTTTCAAGTGTTTATTAGAATTGAAAATAAGGTATGCACAATTTGTCCTGAGTAGCAGCATTCTGAGCTGGTGCCTCAAGCTTGTTGAGGGTGACTGATACCACGAAGAGAGGATGAAGACCTTTTAGATGAAGTCTGAAAAGCACTGCATCAGACAGAGCTGAAAGGTGTGAGCTTATGCCTTTGCTGGTGGCAGGAGTGATAGAGGAGATATGGAAAATTGTTTTGAGTAACATGGCATAAGAACTTAATGAATTAAGAATTTAAGGATTTAACTTTCATTGGCTTGCTTGCTTTTGTAACAAGTTAAATGCTGAGTGTCTCCCTTGTTTGTGTTGGTTTTTTTGCAGTTGGATGGTTTTGATGGAGTAGAAGCAGCAGCATAATTTGATATTTAATAATATACTCATAACGCTTTATTTTAGAGAAATGTTAGTGCAAAAGATTATTTCTGTGTATGTGAGTGTGTGGGGCAAGGTTGGTTTATGTAAGTGTCATCGAATTACCTTCTACTACAGTTAATTATGGAGGTTTCTGTTGTAATTAACAGTAATGAGGAAAAGGATGTGTGTCACGTTACAATAACACATGTGGAAACAGTGCACCTTAAGAAACCCCAATCACATGTAAACATGAAATACTGCCTTAGTTATCCTAACTCAGACATTGCTTTATGATCTTTGGCATCGTAGTTTGCTATGGCACCAAGTCAATGCACAGTTGACTTCCAAAACGCTGTTCTGTCTATAAGTAATAAGAGACCAACTCTACATGGCTGTTATCCTATTAATTTCCAGGTAATCTTACAAGGAACAAATAATACTACTGAAACTTGTGTCACTTTGACAATATATAGGGGTTTCATTTCTGTATTGTATGCTATGTAACTTGCAGCTATTTCTTTTATGTATATCTTGCCTGTGTGAGCCATCAGTAAGGCGTTCAGCAGTGTGCTGTTCAGTTATGTAAGAGATCTTACATTTGAGTCTCAGCAAATTCAGTAGTCTTTTATTCAGTGAGGCCTTGAACAGGATGTTTCATCACAGCTTTAACCACCTGTTTCTGTGACATCCTTAGAAACTGGAATCTGTTATTTTTTTGTGTGTGTGTATCAGATGTGGTTGCAATTGAAAGCTTTAAGTCTATCGGAAGAGTGTTTTGTAGACAGTGATTTCACTAGCCTGTTTTGTGGTGTTTTTAAGTATGTAGGCTAAACAAAGTGTATCATTTTTGTCCATACTACTATAATTTTTTGTCCCACAATGTTAGATACAGGGAGAATTCTAAAGTAGTTTTGCATTGTTCAGTTTAGTTGTCTAGATGGATGTATGGTTATTGATGTGTTAATCATTGTGGTTTTCTCCATGGCCTTTTCTTAATGTGTGTATTCATGTTTTCATCTATATTTCTACTTTCCTTATGAGAATCACTTCCAAAACAGTGAATCTGCACCTGTTTCCATGATAGTCTGTGAGGACTTAACTGGTTAATTAACAGCAATAGTAGAAATAGCAGTGTTGCTAGACATACTGCTTGCAATACTGTACTGAGGGTGTTAGTAGATTTAAAATAATCTTGTAGTGAAATTTTGCCAGGGTGATTAAGTCATAGTGACTTAGACTTAATGGATTTTCTAGTTATGATTATGAATTTTCTGAGGTTTAGGAGCTCCCAATTTTAGGTACCTTTGGTTTCATTGTTCAAAACTACTGTTTCCCTGCGTTTATGATTAAAATAATATTATTATTACCTTGGGAGCTGTGCCCTGTGTCCAGACTTCGAAGTCCAAACTCCTCTTTTCTGACTTGCACCTCTTTTCCATTGAAACTCCTTATTTGCTACAGTGAAAATATTTATGAACGTTTGTCCTTCTATGAGCTTCATGGAGGTATGTCATCTATCTTATATCCTGGTATAAGCAGCAAAACTATCATGGACTTATTGAAACAAGAGTAGGCTCTGAATGTTTGTTTTCATTCATAGAGCGCAGTAAGCTTTCTCATCAGGAGTTGTTAGAGTTCAGATACACTGTCAAGTGAGTAAGACTAGATGATTATTTATATATCAACATTTCAGACATCAGCAGGAAATATGGAAACAGTGGTTTTTCAAATACAATTCTTGTGCTCCTCAAGTGCTTTTCTTTCTGTCACTGTCCCAGTGTCACTGTGGTGGTAATAACTAACTCAGAATAGTAAGAGTGTTTGGAGAAATGAAAAGCATTTAGAAGGAAATTTGATTAAGAGAGGAAAATTTTTTTCCTCCTAGAAAATTTGTGATGGACAAATGTAGTATTTTAAATGAATCTTTATGGTTACTTTAATAAATTGCAGTGGAGCAGCTGGTGAATGTTTTGGATTCACCGTGTTTTGTTTTTTTTTATCAGTGTATCGCAAATTTACTCCATACATTTATATTTTACAGAGTCTTTAATGTTACATGCTTTATAGAGTTAAATAATAATTGCAGTGGCAGCAATAAGTGTTGATATTCCTTTCAAAATTAGTGGGTAGGTAATATGTAACAAATGTAGGTGATGAAAGCTTACTGAGCTTGAAAAGGAGTGTGAAGTTTGGAATTAATGCCTTCTGAACTACTGGTTCATGGAAAAACCTACCATGTATTTGGGAGAACAGTCAAAATGACAACAGATGGAAGCCTGGAGGTAGATTTCCAGAGTGGTGGAGTCAAGGCAGACATAGAAATGGATGCTTAGGGAGTGATCTTCAAATGCTGTTAAGTGTTAACGTCCCCTGTGAAGTCAGTTGGTTCAGGCTGCTGATTTTTAGGGGGAAGCTTATCAAGCCCATGATAAACAGGAAAAGGTAAGAGTGTTTTTATTGGTCACTGATTGTTCTGTTAAGAAGCATCCCAAAGAGATTTGTTGGTTTTGTTTTTATTGTAAACAAACCCAGAATATTTAAGTCTTATATGATAATACTATTTGCACTGCTCAGGTCATGCATTAACAGTACTGATTTTCTTCAGAACATCCATAGTAGATGTAGTAATGTAAATTTCTTGTAAATATTATTCATACTGAACTTCTAAACAGTTTTTATCTGCAGTGGCTGTAAATGTAGAGTGATTTATTTTAGTCTTTGTTGCAGTTTTTTTTGTTTTGTTTGCTGTTTATTTGGTTTTTTTTGCAAACAACTATTTTCATCTCCTTTCCTTGCCTCTCTTCACCCCGCTTTCAGATTGATTGTACTTGGTCAGTATTCAAAGATGTGATTTAACCAGCAGACTACAGTCAAGAATACATGTTGCGTATGAGTATTGTATTCCACTTGGATGGTTATGCAAATACTTCTGGTATAAATGTTTGTAAGTACAGGCTCTGAAAATGTGGTTTTCCTGCATAGTTTGTCATAATTCCCATGAACATCCTTACTTAGAAAACAGTTGTCCAGCAGGGTATTGTAAGGGAACTCTTGTCACAGCTTGAACTGATGATTGAGCACCTGGTGAAGGGAGTGGCTGGCCCAGGAGGTACCAGGCAAGCAATTTAGCTGTGCTTCCCACCTGACTGGTGGGGGTGGGCACAGGGAGGGGACACAGGATCCAGGCTTCCTGTGAGCATCTTCTGGATGGAGGCCACTTTGTGTGGAGGAGTGTTTTGTAGCTGGAGACCCTCATCACCATCTGGGTGAGTTAACTTTTTCCTATATATGACATTCCTAATTACACTTTGCCCGATATCACAAAGAGCTTATCTAAAGCAATTTCACTACTTCCAAGGACCAACACAGATATTTTCTAAAGAGCATCAATCTGGTTAAATCAGACTTACTACTTCTTACATACTTACTTTTGGAAAGTATCAGTGGTGTTAGTAAACTTATTTCTTTTTGACTAAATCTGTTTACATATTAGAATCATTGCTGATAAATATCTAGTTTTTAAAAGGTAAGCTGCTGTGCAACTTCATTTCTTTAGTGCTTTTGGAAATTAAGTTGAAATTGAATTTAAGTGGAACAGAAGAAACTGTGTTGGTTCCTTTCATAAGTGCTCAAGTGGAGAATGGCTTGAGAGCAGCCCTCATGAGGAAAAATTAGGAGTCAGTTGATGAAAGATTCATCATAAGCTAGCAGTGTGCTCTTGCAACACACGCCAACCATATCCTCTTCATTGAGAGAAATGTGACCAACAGGTTGAGGGAGATGATTCTGCCCCTCTACTCTTCTTAAATTCAGCCTGGAGTACTGTGTCCAGTTGTGGTGCCTCCCCAATGCAATAAGGACATGTAGCTGTTGGAGTGGGTCCAGAGGAGGGCCATGAAGATGGTCAGAGGGTGGAGCACCTCCCTTATGGAGACAGGCTGAGAGAGCTGGAACCCTTCAGCCTGTAGACAGCTCTAGGGGGACCTTATAGCAGACTTCCAGTACATGAAGGGGGCTTACAGGAAATCTGGGGAGGGACTTTTTGTAAGGACGTGTAGCAACACAGACAAGGGGAAACAGTTTTAAACTGGAAAAGTGTAGATTTAGACTAGATATTAAGAATTTCTTTACTGTGAGAGTGGTGAGACATTGGAACAGGCTGCTCAGCAAGGCTGTGGATGCCCTCTCCATGAAGGAGTTCAAGGCCAGGTTGAATGGAGCACTGAGCAATCTGCTATAGTGGGAGGTATCCTTGCTTATAGCAGCGGGGCTGGAACTAGATGTTCTTAAAGGTTCTTTCCAATCCAAACCATACTGTGATTCTGTAATACTCTATTGATATTGCTGCAGACTTTTTTGTCATAAAATCATCATTTGTGACACAGATGTCTGTGAGATTGTTGTTTTCCTATGGACTGTACTGTATGTTGTTTATTTCACAGTGACCTTGGGATGCAGTTTTCACAGTTTATTAAGCAGAAGTGTATATCAGCAACTGAAAATACTGCCAAGGACGTTTATAGAGGATACAAAATATAAGCATAAGAAATATAAGAAATGGGCAGATTTGGCTTAATGTTAACATTAAGTTCTGACTGGGAGACTGACATTGAAGAGCAAGGTGGATAGAAATAAATACAAGCAAATCCAGATGTGTTCCCTTTGCACAGTAACCTTCAGGCTGATGAAAGCGGTTGATGTACTCAGTGCTGGGTTGGGTGGAGCAGAATATTTACTGTGAGTTGTCAGCAAAAATGGTTATAATTTTGAGAAAATTATTTAATTATTTCCATAAGGCCACAGAGATCGTGATCAACTGACATAAACTGAAGCTGCCCTAAATTACCCTTTCAGAGTTTTAGTAGCTGAATTTTCAGTGCTGGTCAATTTGTGTTTAACTCTTTCTGCTCCTTCAATTGGCTTTTTTTTTTTTTTTTGCATAAATATAGTAGCATATTTATTATTAGAAACTATTTTTTCAATTCCTTCTTTAAACCTCATTTGTGATGTTGAAAGGGTTTAGTCTAGAAGGGACTGTTATTTGTTCAGTCAATACCAGGCTCTTCTACTTGCTGATAATGAGTGATTTAATAATTAAGGAATTTGGAAAAAAATAGTTTATTTTTCCTGTTACTAAAGGAGTTTATTGCTGGTTAAAAACAAACAAAAAACATTATAGAGATTTGTAACACTGGTAGTAAAAACGAACTGATACTGGGCTTAGGTGGCAATAGGAAGGGAAACAAACATCGTTGGCTGAAGATGTGTAAATGCCATCTCTATTATCTAAATGTACCAACACTAGGTGGAAATTGTATCTATAGTAATATTTCTAGTGAAGTACTCAACTTTTACAGTTTAATAAGTGGATAGAAAACTGTTCTCAGGCATCCATTTAGTAAGTGCGTTTCTGGCTTCCTGCACCTACTTAACAAACAACATGCTCTCTTTATATCCTGAGGCTATTGCAATTTTGATTTGCCATCTTTTGTGGTGTATGTTTAATGTTGGAGAAAAAACGTCTGTGATGTAATGTGTGTGTGCGTATATATACATATTTTTAGAAATGATATCTACATTACAGATGCATTAACAAGTTCTGCTTTTGCAGCATCATTTGTCTGTGTTTTCAGCTTTATGTGCTGTAATCTGAGTGCCTCTGTCACTTAAACATTAGGCAGTATTGACTGGAACAAAAATAATGGAGGGGCTCCCTTCTGGGTAAAGCAAACTGGCCTCGGCAAAAAATCTGTCAGTTTTCTGCTGTCCCTCTGAAGCCTGCTCTTGGACCTATACATTTAAGTGTGACAGAGGTTTAAGGGTGGTTATTCAGCAGCATGTGAGAGCGCACCAGGCCTTTGTATTGACCCAGGGGTTGTTGGTGGAACTCCTTGTCTTTTTCGTTAACTTTATTAGTTATTTTTGTGTGTGGCTAGCAATGCAAGTTTCTACTCAAATACTGACTTTCTAAAAATGAATGTTATATTGGTCTTTGAGGTACCTGTAGACCTTGTTGGCTTCTCAGCCATATAATAACAGCTCACAAGGAAGCACAGTAACTTATTTCTAGCTGATGTATTGTTTCCTTTTATTTATTTATTTTTAAACAACGTTCTGCTCTATTGAAGTTGGAGCTAGGCTACCACATGACTACGCGATGACAACAGTTTTACTGCGTTTAAATTAAAACACCAGTTTAAGTAGGAAAAGAAGGCTTCAAGTTCTAGATCCTTTCGGTGTGAAATGGATTGCGTGACATTTAAAAACTTCTTGTGCCTTGTGCTGACTCATTGCCAGCTGGAGGTTGAGTTATTCATCTTGCCTGCCATTTGCCCAGAGTAAGCTTCATTAAGTGACGATATGGATTTCTTCTAATAACTGTGACTTGTCTCTAAGTTTAGTGAATTGATTTGATGCTCAGATTTCTACCTTATTGGAATCTCTTTGTCCCCACTGTTCCAAAGCTCTTGTCTTCATTTCAGGTTGTAAATGGTGGGTAGTTTCAGTTGTTGCATTGGGGTGATCTAATGTCATCAGATACAGGATTGAGCTACAGATTTCCTTTTCAAATTTGGACTTTCTGTGTTTTCCCTTTGTTTACCTTGCCTCTTCAACCTAGTAGCTAGTTCAGATGTTAACATCCTTATCTAGAGGATGCTAGACATGTATTTGGTTCTTTCTTTAGCAGCAGCTTCCTAGAGTGAATTAGTGAAGGCCTTAGGAGGAAATTCTCAAAAAAGTTTTGGTGATGTTACAGTTCCGTGACTGAGATCCTTTATAATTCCAGTTCTATTGTGATAAATGATGAGGGAAAAAAAAACCTTCCATTTTCTTAATTCTTCTCAGAAGAGATTAAGGTTAAAATAAGTCTCTCCTTCCTTTGTGAGAGGATTTATACCTTTTTCCTCAGACATTCAGTGTGAAACATATGGACTCTTTGAGACTTTTCTTGTGCTTTCAAACCTCATTGAAACTGGTTAACTTATCCTATTGATATAGGAGGAATTACAGACAAACAGCCTGAAGATTTTGTTTTCTTAAGAAATCAGGCTGAAGCAAAGCTGTTGTGAACTCTGCAACTTAATTGAGTTGCGTTTAGTTTGGATAGCAATGAGATGCTGCTGTGACAGGTGGAGTTTACCTGATAGTTTCGGATATTTGCCCCTCACCATGGTTAAGACTAACACCAAATTGAGATGGAAAAAGTGATATTGGACCAGACTATGTTATAGTCATATTATCACAATACTGTGAAAGTCTCCATCTTAAGTTTCCTGTCTGCTTTCTGCTGCTGAAGCTGTACAAAGCAGGGACAGTGGAGGCTTGAAATTGGTCTGTTCTGTTTCCAAGCTGAGTTCAATGACTGGGCAGTGTGGGAAGAAGGGAGCCCTCCCTGTATTTCCTCCATGTATCCATTTTGGTCTAGTGGCAGTATTTGAAGTAGTCCTTTCCTGCCGAAAGCTGAGAGGGAGACTGAGAGTTGTTTGTATGTTTGCAGTGCCTGTCTGTACAAAAATGGTCACCATAGACAAAGCCAAGTATTATATTACAGCTTGGCAATGACACAAGTGCCATAGCCCTATTAAACTCAGGCATTTGTTTTTTTGAAAAGGCATGGCCATGAGTGGCACAGCTTTTAAGAATCCTTATGCTGTGTGAGCAGCAGCATTAAACAGCTTTTTAGTAATTTTTGAAACTAGTTAAATATATACCTTCTCCCTAAACCCCCCCCCCCCCCCCCCCCGAAACTTACCACTCTTATGAATTTGTAAAGCTTGATGAAAATAGTAATTGTCGACAGGAGAGGTCTCTAAGTGTTTGTGTTGTAGGTTTGTTTTGTTTGGTTTTGTTTGTGGTTTTTTTTGTTGTTGTTGTTTTTCTGTGCTGTGTTTCTTCTGGGTCTGTGGTTTATTTCATTGCTCGTGTTTGTGAAATTGCATCTCTTTTTGCTTCTGGTTGTTTTCTGATTGTAATGAGGATATTACTTAGTCAAATTCCCCACTCAGTTACATCTGTGCAGCCCCAGTGACTTCCAGGCCTTGCTCAAGTTTGTCTGAGAGGGGAGTTTGACCCATGACATGCTTCTCATTGACGATAGTAGAGGCAGACCTCTGGCAGTGTTCTAGTTAAGAACAGCCTAGGAATACATCTCTGTAGTGAATATTCAAGTGAATTAGAGCACAAAGTGGAATGACACTGTAAGTGAATTCAGTTCACATTGAAAATACAGGCACCATGTTTTAGAAATTGTCTTTCATCTTTAAAGCAGATATGTTTGCTCACAGAAAAATTAAGGTAGGCAAATAGTTTGGATGCTTTAAGCAGTAATTCTTCTCTAATATTCTGTCTTTCCTGACCAGTTTGCATTATGCCTTCTACATTCTGATTTATGTTTAGTATTGCTGCACCTTTGCTAGGGATAGATATGACCAAACTACTGGCATATTTGGACATTTGCCATCTTGTTACCAGGTGGCTCTTCCTTCTCAAAGGAAATGCTGCATATGTAGGTGTAATTTCTAGATTTGATCTGCAATGCTGTCATCATCATTGCTCTTACCACCATCAGTTCAGGTGAATGACAGCTGAGAGCCTCTTCATCTTCACCAGTGTTTATTTTTTCTCAGTGTTTTGATGCCTGGGAACCAGTTTGTCCACAGATTGCTTCTCAAACATCTGTGAAAAGATTGATTAGGATAGCAAAGTTAACTTAACATATTTGCTTCTTGAGTGTTTACTACCTGTTTCCATGAAGTCTGCTAGAGAGGAGAAGCCCCGATGTGGTAGGCCTTGTTGTCCTCGCTGTACAGGTGGAAACTGAGGACATGCTAAGGTAAAGGATTTTGATCGAATGATATGTCTATCTTGCAATCTGAGCAGCAATAGCACCAGTAGCTCACACTCTGTCTCCTGGCACAGGAAAATAGGTCACTGTAAGCTGTGTGAAGTTTTGGTAAGTCTACCTGAGGATGTGAGACCTTTACTGTGTGCAGAAGTCTAGGCTTCCCCATCTTTACCTGATGATGTACTCAGACCATTTGTGTCTTTCTTATGCTCTATCATCAAAACCCCATCAACATCAAGGTGGTATGTATGATGTGGATAATCTGTGTTTGTATACAATGGGCTATACAGTTAAAAGTGTGTATGATTTCACTGCAGGGTTACTGTTTTTCCTTCATTTGCTCAAAAAATACTAACCTAGTGCTTTATCCTGTGAAGTTTTAAATCTGCTGTGAAAGATTATTCTGTGCTCTCAATTCCTATTGGATTAAAGATACTCAGCTTCTCAAAGGATTGCATCCCTATTTGTACTCTATGCTCTCTAAAATACTGTTAAGTCCTAGACTGGCGATTTCTTGGGGAAGAGCAGTAGAGGTACTTGAACAGAGCCTGTTTTGTACATGTCTTCATGCGGTATAATGCAGATTACTCTGAAGCAATAACTATTTAGTTGTCACTGGCCCTGGAACGCTCCCCCACTGACTTGGGGTGGAGCGTCTGGTGAGTTAATTTGTCTATTTTTCATGATGCCCTGCTGTAAAACTAAGATAATGCTTAAGTTCTCCTTTGGGACTGGCAGGATTAGCCAGATAGTAGTGATACCGTTTTAAAGAATAGGAAGCAGCATGAAGGGGCCTGGAATAAAGCTACTTTTTTAGACCCAGTGTTTTTTTTTTTTTTCCTTGCAATTGTTCATGTGTGTAGCTTTAGTTCATTTACTTCATATCTGTTGGTTTTTATCTCCTGATGATGCATGTGATCAGGATATGGCCTGGTCTTTCCAGGTGGTGAAACCTTTTTATGCTGCATTTGTTTTCCATAGCTTCTGATTCTGATTTTTGTAGTCTTGATTCATATGTGTAGAGATCTGTGGCTGCATTGTAATACAAAGTTGGTTTAACTATCCAGTAAAATATAAGAATTGCTTTTATATATATTGCTATATATATATGAATATATAAATATATATATACATTTAAAATATAAGAATTTCTCCATCTTCAACAGTTTGTGGTTATGCTGACTTTTGTTGCTTTATTTTTCTTTAGGTGCGTTTCTCCCTGGTCTCTAAAAATGTCAGTGAGTTTAAAAACAAACGAAAAGAACCACAAAACAAAACCTGTTTGTGCGATGCTATGTATAAAAGTTTTATAACTTGGTCACTTTTATTTATGCTCCTGAAGAACCAGTAGAATTACATGGCAGTGTTAAAGTGCAGCAGTTTCATTTTCCTGCAGGCAACAGCCCTCTGGTGGTGCGCTGAGTTTTCTTGTTTTGTTGTTGTCTCATTCTTTTTCCTCTTTTGAGTCATTGGAAATTCTGACAGACAGATAAGAGTTTAAAAATGCCTCAGACTAAGTTGTTTCATAGTCCGGTGTCTTCTCTTCCTCCTTTCTCCAGACCTCACCTCATCCACCCCAATCTAAATTTGAAAGTGAAATGTAAAAGGCAAAGCAAGGTTAATAAATGCACCCACTTGATAATAGCAGCAGTCTTATTTGGTCAAGTGGTATTTACCAAATGCTTTTTCAGAAAGCTTCAGCTTACAGAAATGTTGCTTGGAAAAGGGTATAGGTTGGTGTGAAGTGGGTGTGAGGTTAATGGGTTGCTGTGCAGACTGATTGAACTGTTAGGAATGCAGGCATTTCTGAGGAGGCCAATGATGAACTCAAAAGTTCAAATATCAAAGAATTATTTTTATTTTTAAAGGGGTGATCTTACAAGTCTGCTATGGGTGTTACTGTTAGTTATGTTTCAAGTTACTGTCTGGAATAATATCGCAGCTAATGAAGAAGGAGAATCCTCTGATCAGTGCTGCAGAAGTGAAATTTATCCTTTTGCTAGTGTTAGAGTCATTTGAGTTCCACTTAGCCCTTCAAAAGAGGGACTGTGTGATGTGTTGGGAAGCTGAAATGGGAATTCAAAAAGTAGATGAAGCAAAATATTACTTGTTATTTCTGAGGTGGTAACCCAGAGTGCTGTGCAGAGGTTTTTCAGAAACTAAGCTTATGACAGGAGTGTGTCCAGTTTGTTTCATTTTCAGGACTATAGTAAATTTCAAAACCATATTGCATCTACAACTGTGTTACTATAAAATGCTCTGTAAGAAGACATAGGGTTATGTTATGTTTGGACTCTCAAGTTGTGTTATTTTAGGAAGGGGAAGATGAGCTTTTCTGTAGTTAAAGCTAAACAGAATATAATTCATTTTTAAAACAGTTTTTAAAATGCACCTATTTGAGTGTGATGTTTGAGATCTATTGTGTATGAAAACAGAAACAAAATTTAATGTTTGTTTCTGTATGTTAAGTTTTTTATTAATAAGGGTAAAAATGGATAGAATTTATTTGGCATCACAGTACTTTTTACACGTTTTACAACACTGGTTGTAGCGTGTATGTCCATAGAATCAATTTTGTGTGCAGATAATGTTATAAATCTGTGGCCTTACTAGATAATGCTTTAGGTCACCTGTGATAAAATTACTAGTCATTATCAATAGATAAGCATAAATTCTTTGTGCAAATACAGTTTCAGCCATGCTGATTTTGGGGGTGTAAGTCTCAAATTGTGGAGTTTTTTATTTTTTGAGGGGTGCTTCATTTGTGGGGTTTTTTATGCTGGTTTTACATAGGTTTCATGTTGCAGGCATGGGTCAAATTTTGACTTTTAATTTTTGTAGTCAGCTTAATATGAAAAGGAAGTAAAATGAAAGAAGAAAGCTAGAAAGAAGTAAATGTACCCTCCTTCCCTCAGCCTCCATCTTGAATGTCAGTGAATGTCAAAACTTACTTGATATTTTACTGCTTCTAGTTAAAAAATGAATTTTGGCCCAAATCCACTGAACTGAGTAGTGGAAGTGTCTTGGCATAAAAAATAATACAAATAAGTGATTTCAGATCATCTTTCAGTGTAAGATACTAACCATCATCCTAGGGCTGTTCTTTCAAAACTTAAAAGTGGAGGCCAAGGCATCGCTAGCACTTCTTAAGTAACCCACGGTCTCTGAAGCATGATTTCATTTTTGCTTATTCAGCTTTTTGTGTATGGTTTAAAAACACATGACGTTGTAACACGTGGCTGCAGCAGTTTACTGATTGTTTATTGGAGGAAGAGTAGGAATGAATTGCTACCAACTCAGGTAGTGTTTAAAAGCAAACCAAAATACAAAAACAAATGAACAAACAAAAATCCAACAAACAAACCACAACATCACAAAAAATCTGAAAGGTCTAATTACTTTTTCTAACTTTTTTTTTACATTCAATCTACAAAAATAAGAGTACAAATGCCTGGATAAGGAAACTTGTTTCTTTTCCTTTTGAAATTGTATTTTTTTGCTGTAGAAAAAGCGATGAATTGTCAATACATAAACAAAATGGCCTATAGTTATGACGCTTGCTGTCTTCCACTGAACTGATATCATCTATTGAAAATGAGGATTTCTTTTATTCTGTAGGTTTTTGCAGTAAGCCAAGGATGAAATTCACCAAAGGGGACAGTGCTAGGCCACTTTAGAACTCTTTCAGTTCCCTATACTTCCTTCTGAGAATCAAGTTTTTCTTCACATATATGCCTGTTCAAAATGTATATAAATAAATACTTCAAGTTACAAATCTGGAAATTAGATGGCAAGGAGTTGTATTTCAGATAAAGTAGAGAATGCATCTCCCTCTGTTACTCTAGATAGATGTATTAACCAGTGAGAATCTCAGATTGTTTATTTCTTGCCTAAAAATGAAAGTGGTTCTTGGTTGTTCTTGGAAGTGGTGAATTTGATAAACTTTGGGGTTGATCTCAGTATAGAAGTGCATGTGTCTTAGGAGGAATGAAATCTTTAAGACACTCTTCTCTCACCTTAACAGAGAAGCAGCTAAAATTATACTGTCAATGGCCTGATCTGCTCTTCACATTGCAAACATCTGTCTGTAATGTACTTCTTAATTGTTATTTCCCATTATCTCCTAACCTGCAAAATACTGATACGGAAAAGGAGGGTGCCCTATTACTGGCTCTGGTTTTGTTTGTGGGTTGCTTGTGTTTGGTAATACGACCTTTGCAGTTTTTGCCATCCAGGTATTTATCTTGCTTTGAAGTTGTGTGTATGTACTTATATATGTGCTATTTCAATGCATTTTGCAAGTTGTGTAACATGAGCTAGTCCAGATGCTTTGCTGTCATGGAGTTTTGGTTTCCTGTGATTATGACAGACTTACCTGAGAGTTTAAATTTCTCTGTAGTCATCTGATGTGCATTAATTATCTTCTGTCCAGAAACGGTTTTATATGAAAATAACTCCATAACAGTGGGTCACTTTGTAATTCGTAGACTTTTTCTTGAAATTGTTTTTGGGTTACTGGTAGTCTGATGCAGCAGAGAGGTGTGTGTCAGTGTGAACCTTTTTGTCTTTCATTAATGTCTGTATAAGAATCACTGTACATGAATGTGCAAGGGTGTGTTGTGTGAATGCTGTTTCAAGTGAGAGCGTTGTATGGTTTTGGCTCCTGAATAACAGGTTGACTAAACAGCTTCAGCAAAGGCTTTAATGTAAGGGGTATATGTGGAAATATTAGTCAAATGAGATTTGTTTATAAGCTGTACTGAAAAACCCCCAACCTTATACACTCTATCTTCATCTGTGATGCTTAAAAGATCTGCTTTAAGTGTCTGCTGAAAAGAAGCATTCAGAAATTGAAATGTATGTGGGTGACTAAAAGGTAATATATATGCAGCAGCGTTTTTTTTACATCTATTTTTGTCCTTCCAAAAAACTCATCTCTGCCTCCTATAATAACAAGCATTGATAGCATCAGAAACAACTTTTATTTATTTATTCATCTGATGCCTTATTTTAACCTGTATTCATTGTCTGGCATTCAGTAGGTCAGTAGTATAGGATCACGTTACTGCTCACCCTTTGATTTTATTTATTTATTTATTTTTTTACTCTTTCCCTGTGGCGACTTTCTCTGTTGGGTGCAGCTGGGTTTAACTTGATTTCCAGCCTTGCCAGCAGCGTAGTAAAATCGAACTGTACCATTTGAAAGCAACTGGTCTATTGGAAAAACAAGCTGAAGCAATCCAGACTTTCAAAGGGAATGGAATGGTCTTGATCCATGCTGTTGTTGCAAGCTCAGCATTGTGGGATCTGATTGACTATAACCTCACTTAGCATTAAGAAAAACTTAAGGATATTTAGTGTAATGACAGGTTGTAAAAGTGGGGTATGTGAGTTCACGAAGTCCACAGTCTCTCTCTCCATAGGCACGTTGGTGTGTTGCTTATGCTGTAGCAGAAATGGCAAAAATGAAACTGTCAAGTCTTACTCTAAGGTTATGCAGGTGCACAGAAAACACAATGTGTTACACTGGAAACAGTCTGAATTTGTATCCCATTGGCTTTAGAAGAGTTGGTCTATTTTATTACAGTGTAACTGGAAGAAGGGTTTAGTTCTTTGACATCATGGACTAGATCCTCAACTGCAGTCAGTTGATGGAGGGACTTACACTCTCTGCTAGTGGACTTGCTAACCTGTGATATGGGTTGACCTTAACAAAGGCAGTGTATGGATTTTTAAATATGAGAAAGGGCTCCGATATTGTTTTCTCTCTGTTCAGACATTGCTAGTTAAGAGAAAAAGCCATTCGTACTATGAAAGGTTGTAGTGTCAAAAGATTTAGATATCACGCTTTCTGCAAAGTTTTTGCGTTTGAAAAAATCTTACTGTAATGTTGCTGTTTCTTCCCTTTCTTTAAACAAATGTATCTATATTAATATACAAGCTATTATTATATTGTCTCTGTTCTAAGCTATTCACAGGAACCTGCTTTTGTCTTAGAAAATTGACCTTTGAACTTTAAAATAAATACAGAAAAATAAAATATATAAAAATAATAAAAATTCCTACAGTTGGACTGTAGTCCCCAAATGACTTCTTTCTCCCTTGAGAGATCTTGATAAAAATCTATATGACTAGGTTTATTTTATCTGAATGTTGGCAGCAGGAGATGGTAAGGAAGAGAAGGTCATTAGTTCAGTTTCTTGCTGGAAATAAATCTATGAGAAAGTATGGATAATCCTTTATTTGAGGCTCACTCAGTTGTTTTCCTGTATTTAGTTCTACCCATATCAGGATCTATAATTTTTCATACTTTCCTTTTCATTAAAAAAATCTAGAAGTTGTTAATTTTGCGTTAACATTAGTGAATAGCTTCAGATATGAAATGTGCCAAGTTGAAGAGGTACTGTTGTGTACTTTAAATCTGGATTTTTAAAGACCTTTTGAGCTTGAATAGAATGTTTGTCAGGAACAAAGTAATATTTATTCCAGAACTGAACAGAACCACATACTTAGCTTTTAACTGCTTAAGAGGTAAAACTCCATAAGGATGTTTTGTAATGCAAACATCAAATATTGTCCAAAATTTCATGCCCTTTGGCATTGTGAAGTCCAAGTGTCAGTTTTTCATTCCTACCTCAACTTTGGGTATGTTCACGCTGCAGTTAATACCCAGGCAAGAAGAAGGATTCCATGTTGCTGTGACTGAGACTTGTACCTGCATTTCCAAATTTGCAAATGTCTTGGTTACCTCTGTGTGTGATCACAGGATTTTAAACAGCCTAGTTCTTGATGGGCACAAGAACGTTGTGATAGAGCAGTCATTTCGTATCAGACCTGAGGACTCTTTTGTTCTTGTGTGATGTAGTAGATTTTAGTTGCTCCAATGTTGTTATTATTATTTTTTTGAAGTACTGAATTGACTTTAGAATTACCAATAGTAAGGTTGTCTTTTTCTCCCCAGTATCTGTTGGTTTGTAATTGATTTCCATATGGATGTGTCAAAGTTTATCTTTTGGCTGGTTTTTCTTAATACAGATATACAAATCTTTTCCCAATATCCGTCTGTTTGACAGATCCTTTTAAAGTTCTGGTGATATTGTGTTGCAGCAAGTTTGTGCTTATGTACTGTGTAAACTTTCAAATGAAAGAAAGAGAACACTGAAATACTTTTATCCTATTGTTTCCTTCTCTAATTGTTCTATTTACTTTTACTTTATATTTATCATTATTCTGTCCAACTTTGTTAAAAGTGCCTTTACTCAGGTCTTTCAGACTGGCATCTTTCATTGTGCTCTGATGCAGTCCTTATACATGCCTTGTTTGTGTTACTTGGATCTTATTGTCACCTATTTCTTTATTGCTTTTTGATGAGAATATTCCAACTGTACGCATAATTGATTGAGACACTGTTATGTTCTCAGTATAATTCTTGATCTTGCTTAAAGCTATGGTTGCTTCTGCACATCAAGTTGGTATTAAAGTGTCTGAAGTGATAGCAAGTTAATTAGTGTCCCCCATTAATTTAAGAACTCTGCAAAACACATTTCTGACTTACATTATTCTTGCTATTGTGCATTTGTTAACGCTGAATTTCATCTACAGTCATGCCGTCTGTCCACCAGGCTTTGTTGTTAATCTTTAAGTGCATAAGTGCGACTCAAGTGATATGCTGGTCTTGTGCTAGCCTACTGTGCAGGGGTAAATTTCACCCTTTATGAACTGATGTGTCCTGTCACATTAATTGGGAATATACTGTGTATTTCCTAGGGCAACACAAAGGATCAAATTTCCCTATTAACCCTTTCAGAACTGAATTAAGTGATGCTTTTTCTAGAATGTCTACCACAGAGCTGATGTATTGTGAACTGTAGCTTAAAAGTTCTGATCTAGCTGTATGCTACTGTAGAGAAAACACAGAAGAAGCAAAGTGCTGGATGCTTGAGATACCATGAGCTTGAAAAGGTCAGAACTACAATGTCCAGGTGCTGAGAGATTTGTTTGGTTTTTTTCTTTTTTCTTATTGATATTTCTATTTTTAATGTATCTTCTTTCATAGCAAGTCAGTAATGTTTCTCCCAAGGCCTAACACATTAAACAAAATTTTGCAGAAGTGACTTATCTGCGTTACTTATTTTTGCCTATCTACTTCCTTGCTGTTGTTAAAATTAAAATCCATTTCTTTGCTGTTTCACACAGTTTTGTAGGTAGTTCAGCAAATGGCTTGATTCAAACTTAGGGATTCTCATTTCTTTAGTTATCTTTGATTTTTGAGTCTTGTATCTTGACATGTCCATTTTGTTAGCTGTAAAGAAATAATATTGTTCCTTACCTGAAATGCTTTGAGTACTGCAGACTGGTGTCTTAGTGAAGCTAGAGGTTTTTCTTGGTGTTTTTTGGAGTTGTAGCCTGTCATCATATATAATATATTTATATATATATATGACTTGTTGACATCTGATTTATCTTTGTTGCTTGCCAAAAATATCAACCAATTTACAGATCAGTTAAAAAGGTTTTTTTTCTCTGTATCAACAAAATGAGGGGAAAATCTTATTTTCAAAAAATCCTGAAACTAGATGAAATTGCAGCATGAGGGGTGTAAAAAATAGGTGAACAGATGGGCGAATTTTTCTTCCTTGTGAGCTTATTATTATTATTAATGCTGTTATTATTTATTTTTTTGTGATTCTAACTTAGAAAAAGGACTCGATGGGTTCAGTGGTCTCTGAGACCACTGTAAAATGGGCAAACTGTGCCCAGCTGTTCAGTGGATGCTTGTCTGATTGTGGAAATCCTTATGAAGCAGAGAAAGAACAAAAACAGAGGGAACATACTGGTATCTTAGTGGATTTAGTTTTGCACAGTAGCATCTGCTAAACATGCAGCGACTCTTAGCAATTTAGACTAAAACTTATAATTATTTAATGAGTAACTGCCTACTTTCTCTCCTGTGTGTTCTTCCCCCCACCCCATGAAAAAACTGGCTTTAGGATATGCGTGAGGTGTGGCTTAGTGTGTTTGCCTGCTGCACGTATGAGTATTCTCTATGTTGTTTTGATTTATTTATGAGTCTTTATTTTTTAATCTTTGTAAAATTGCAAGGAGAGAGGAGATGCGTAGGACCTTTAAATGACAATCTGTAGTTTCTATTATCTAGTGACGGATGCCTTCTGACATGACATTTTAGGGACTTTTGAGGCTCTTGGTAATATTATTTGTGGTACAGGAATGACCTTGCATATCAGAAGGTCTTTGCCTATCTTGCATGTCATCATGAGTTACATATTGTGGTGAAACAGCACAAAACCAATAAGTGTTGTGTCTGAGGCTCTTGCAGTCTCTGTATCCCCCTGTCATGTTTAGGAAGAAAATAAGAATGGATGGATCTTTTTAGAGAAATAGGATAAATTGTTGCTGAAAGGAAATAGCTGTGTATGTTGCTTAGAACATTCTAAAGGCTGTGCTGGATACTTCCTCATGGGCAGTATTTGGAAAAAGAGCTGCAAGAAATCTAGAATGGGGAAAGTTCAGAACCTTGCAAGCAAGTTTCTGGACTCAGTAAATCACTCCTGCATTAAGTCAAACTATTTTATTTGACCTAGGCGGCTTGTCTTGCATGTAGTTAATATTCATTTTACTTATGATGCTGAATGTGTTCCAGTTCAAATTGTGTTTCAGTTTCCAACTTAATAATAGGTCACGCTCATTTCCACTAGTGGAGGATTTTGATTTAGAATCAGCAGTGGAGGGCAACAGTATTTGGAGTGTGTAAATGCTGTTTTCTATGTAGAAATTTATAAGAGTGTAGGGCTGGGAAAAAGAAAAAAACAAAACAAAAAACACAAGAAAAAACAGCCTGAAAGGCTTCCTGTTTTAAACAGCATCTTCTCACTGTGGTGTTTTGTCCTGATTGTCTCAGCCCTGGAATGAGTTCCACCTATGCAGGTTCTGTATCAGAAGATTTTTAGTTTCAGTGACTGAAATACAACTCTTTCATATGCATCTGAGTTGTGCTTTTGCAGTTTGCATGGACTGAAAGGCTACTGCTTCCAGTAGCTCTTTGCACCCTCCCCAGGACACTGGTGGGTGGGAGGGGAATTAGAAATGTGAAGCCAGAGTTAAGGGCTGTGTGCAACAACTGAGCTAACAAAAAGAAGTAATAAAGAAGCACCTGAGAGGGGCCTTGTTGTGTTTTCTTCGTTTTGTGTTTATTTTTTTTTTCTCCCTGTAGGAATTGCATGTAACTTGAAGTGTAGCCAATGTTAATGAATCCTTTCTTACATATCATATCTGATGTGCTTGCTCAGCCAGTAAGACCTGCCATGGGGAAGTTAATTGTTTTGAAGCTGGTTTATCTCTGTAGCGACAAAAATGGGGGAGTCTAAAGCATCTTTGGAACCCTTTCTTCTAGTTTCATTGTGAAGTAATTTGGCTTAAGTTCTCTTTGGTCAACTAGAAAATAACTGTGTAGTGAGAAATTTCTTTTGGAAGCTGGTCCTGTGTAGGCTTCCCTGTTCATATTACCCCAGTCTTGTGCCACGGATTGAAAATGAGTGCTGAAGCAGAGCTCTGCTATGACAGTTCTTCACTAATAGAAGTTTCCCCAGCAAATTAGTAACATATGCGAGAATAGTTTTATTCTGGCTCTTGCCTACATCATCACAGTCTGATCATTGCAGGTAGGGAGCTGCAGTTGATTTTATTGTAATTCCTGATTTTTCTACTCTAAGTGGAGGTAAACTATGATGGCGGAGCTGGCATTTGAGATGAATACTTGTGTAGTTGCTGTACTATTGTGGTGTTTTTTTTTTTTCCCAGAGCAAACCTGTGTCAGTCCCCTGTTGGATGAGCAAATATTGGCTAAATCAGTCATTTAGATCAATAATAACTTTTTCTTTCATGTAATCATAGACAAATTGTTTTCAAAATGTGATTGTTAGTAGTTTTTTTTTGTCTTCCTTTGTTTTATACCTGCTCATGAGTGGAGAAAATGAATGAAAGTCAAAAATCCTAGGGATTACCTTTTAAAGCTCTATCTCTTGGTATGAGAAATCATTTCATCATGAGAATTTATGGTTTGTATGTTTCTGTCCTTGTGGATCTTTTCTAGGAGTGTGTGGTCATAGAAGCATGGCAGAAAGCTGTGCCAGGAGTTATAGAGTAAACATCCCTGTTGTTTGGCTTCTTTGGATTTGGGGTGGGTGGAGGGCAGGTTGACTTTCTTTATAAAGTTCAAACACAGTTACTTTATTATGACAGAAAAGGATGATATCTGACACAGGTTGGTAATATAAATTATTGGATCTTTATTTCGAACTTCACTCTTGAACACTTAATTTTCTCAACTGTTCAACTAGCAGAGATCTAGAATTAATTCACTAAGTTGAGATAAACATCTGATAATTGTCACTGTATATATATATATGTATATATATAGATAGATAGATACCTCGAGATTCACTATGCAAGGGAACCTCATCCTAGCTGAGCAGTTGCTACACTGAGAAACCAGCTTTCTGAATGTTAAACTTTATGGATATTAAGTACTGCCAGAGGCCAAAAAGAGTAATTTAAAAATAAATATATTTTTCTTTCTTGCACAACATACAAAAACCTTTGTATGTTGATACCTTACTCTTCATAGTATGAATAAGTTTAAAACAACTTTTGTCACTGACTGGATTATTTCACTTATTTTGAAATAGGAGCTATCAGTGCTTAAAAATGTGTTAGAAGACTTCATTTTTGTTCTAAATCCTTTCCTGTGTCTTCATCAAACTACAACTATTACCACAGAACTATAACATGATTTTTTGTTGTTGTTGTTTTAACTACAATGCTTTTTGTGTTACTAACGTTATTCAGAATTAATTTCCTAAACTGCTACAGCTAATTCTGAGTGCCCAACAGAATGCAAGATTTTTTCATCTTTTTCCAGTTTTGATGCATCATTTAGTCAGTCTTCTGCTTCTGTTTGACATTGCATGTTGAATATATACATAGCATTAATACTAATTTTTACATTTATGTTAGCTTAGAAATGGACCTAAATGTAGGAATGGATGATGCTGTACATATAGTTTATGGATTATTTGCACTGTGGTGGGTTATGTTGCATTTACTCTAACATTCAATTCTACGATAATATTCTTGACTGTAAGGAATTAACTCATCCATAAACTTTTTATTTTGCACTGTGGGGAAAATGATGTGAGATTGGGAAATCTGCTTCAGGCGAGCTGAAGGAACTGTCCAGCATTTTCCAAGCTGAATTTATTAAAATGCTTATAAATTTGAAAGGGCTTTTTATGTTGTCTTTCAACTCTTTAAATATCTTAAAGAGCTGACAGGCTTTTATCTACACATAGAGAGTATATGTTTATATATTTTAAATAGGTTTATTAATTGAGACAACGCATACAAAAAAGCCTTAATGCGAAGAAATACTTTGTGGCAGGATATCCTTTGTTAATCAGGATATAACATAGAACATTACTCTGAGAGAACTTTTTTTTATAGTATCTTTCAAGAGTTTCTAACCTTGATTGTCCCAAACTGTCTAACCTACTGTATTGTATATGCAGATATTAGTCATCACAGTATCTAAAATCTTGTCACTAATTTTTCAGTAACTACTACAAGAACTAAGGGGTGGAAAAATGGCATTTAAAAAGTGGGAGCTATGTTGCAGTGAACTTTAGATATTACAAGATCATAATGTGTTACATAAAGATTTGTTTGTTTGCTTGCAGTGAGTTACAGCTGAGTGAGAAGTTAACTTCAGAGTATTTGCAAACATAGTTGTCATCTTGAATGGCTGAAAGCAGTTCTGGGGAACTGGAATTCTCTCCCCTTCCCATTTTTCTCAGCTGAGCCAGGTGTCATACAGCCAGCTGGAGAAGTAAAGTTGATGTCAGTGCTTTGCCAAATGTACAACATTTTTCCAAATAGGATAAGCCTAATTTTGTTGTTTTTAATTTTAGGACTAACAGGTAGCTTCCTTTACGCATTTTGATCCTTGGTGTATTTTGAAAATAGGCTTCTAGTCTTTCTGAATCCTGTGAATTGCTTTGGTATTAAATTTTCATGTTATGAGTTCCACTGGAAATGAATGTGATTTCTACCCCCTGCAGTAAAATGTTGGTTTATACCAAAGTAGTCTGGGAGGCAAATTGGCTGCTTATTTAAGGATGTCTTAATGAAGAGTTGTGAACCTAGATATCTTCATTAGTGTGAGTAGTTTATATGAAGAGAGCTAGCTGTGCTGTATTACTGTTGTCACCCATAAATTAACCCAGTAGCCGGCATGACTGAGGGTTCTTCATTGTGTTGTCATTTGGTGTTGAGGACAAAATAGGGAACCACTAAAAGCAGGGAAATGCTACTCACATATAATTTTGGAACATGGCAATTTTCAGTAGTTCTCAGAGATCGTTTTCCTAGTAAATGACAAGATGGGGGGAAGGGAGAATAAAATGTGGACTGAAATAGTGGTGACATTTGAAAGGGGACAAGCCTTGTCAGAGGCTTGACTTCATACTGATAAGAAATATATTTCCTGATTGTGTGGGAGGCTGGGAGAGGCTGCTGCGCTGAGCAGATAAGAAGTGGGGTTACATGCCGGTTTATCTGTAAGGAGGCGCAAGGTTGCTCTCAGACTTGTGATTTATTGAATTTAGATCAAAAAATCTGAAAGGGTTTACAGCTAATCATAAAATAGCATAGATTTAAAAAAATGAAAATAAATGGAGAAAATAAAGTGGAAAATATTATAGTGAGATATAAGTTGTGTATAAGAAGGATGTAAGTATGCATACATATTTTATGTGGATTGAAGGTCATTCTGCTGTACAAAGAAAGGACATTTTACGTGTTTATTGTTGGGAAATAGAAGTGGGTGTGGATCTTGCTGAATATAGAGTAGGGCATGCCCTTCGGCTGTACAACTGACCTCAGCATGGGTGACGGCATGACTTCTTTCAGCGCCAAGATGATATGTGGTAGGAAATAGCCAAAACTCAGGGCTGCTCTAAATGACACCAGATGTCAGACAGCCCTGGGTGGTATTTGTAATTCAGAGGATGGAAGTTTTTATTCTGTGTTGTTTGTTGTACTTAGTGCATGACAAGAGAAAACTGTATGGTTCTTAAGCAAGTTTTCATCTTAAATCTTGGAGTTTGACAGTTGTTCAGTGGGTTGAACTGGATTTTAAAGCAGGTACTGCATGGGCAATGGGACTAAAGATTTCTCCTACAAATCAACTGTAGCAGTCTGAAAGAAGCAATTCAAGCCTGCCTGCTTCTGTGTGTTCTCTATAGACTATCCACACCTGGAAATTCTAGTGTTTTTTCTGCAGTCTGTGGTACATCTACTAAGCCCTTGGAGCTATTAGTGTAGTCTGCTGGCATCCTTAAACTTTTATCTTGCTGGGTCTATAGACTGAACCTATGGCACACATATGGCCTGGATAAACCTGCCCAGAACCATAAGTATTTGAATAAAAAAAGACACCCAAGGAATGCTGAGGTCTGGGCTATTCTTGCTGTTTTCTCTAATTGCATTCAAGTAGGCAGATGCTTGTTGCAATATAGGTGTAAGAGTAAGCCTTATTACTTTACTTTTTGGAGTTGAGCTTTGACCATATTTTTGAATCTTTGAAAGCTGAGAAAGACCTACTTTGGTAGTACCTTTTGTTGTGTAGCCATAGGTGTGACAGACAAAGGAGGGAAATCTTACTGCATCTTTAGAGTTGATCATCCAGTCATCCAGCTGCTGTTCTAGCAAAGCTTCATGATATCCTTCTGTCTCAATGTTACTTGAGAGAAAATGTGGTGTTTTATGTAAATGTAGTTAAAAATTAGGTTTTTCTTTGTTTCTCTATTTGCATATGTTGTGATGTAATACCTAATGTTTTAAAATGAAGGTTTAAATTTAAAGCACTTGCTGGACTAATGAACTTGCGTGTGTTGAGCTGCTCCACTGCAAGGCACTCTTGGCTGAATAAAATATCACAAAGTGAATATTACAATACGATGGTTTAACAGTAAATTTGCTTGTATAAATCCTGGGTTTTGAAAAGTGTGATTCAGAAAGATCTCAAGGTTTTGGTGAGCTGTCCTCAACTGGCTATGAAAACATAATGCTGTCTCTTAAGCTCTGCAGTGCTTCTAAAGGACGCTTTGTTATTGCTTTTTCCAAATGCATGCATGGAGTCTTGTGATGTTTACTTTTTGCAGTCCTCAGAGGAACCTACTGAATTATTGGCATAGAAAGATTCAGATGCCTGTTGAGAGTTCCACTGACTTTATTTTTGCAAAAGAAGAGGTACAAACTGGTTGTTCTGCTCAGATTTTGGTGGGGGCTTGCAAGGGAACTGTTACCTCACAGCGTGAACTGATTGAGCACCTGGTGAGGGGGGCAGCTGGCCCAGGCAACACAGGTGCAAGCAATTTACTTGTGCTTTACCCTGGGCCTGCTCCTCCCTGTGCTCGTTTAGGGGCAAGCTTTCAAAAGTAGGACATCTCCTGGATGAAGACCACTTCCTGAGAGGGAGAGTTCTTTAGCCAGACACCATGTTACTGGGTGAGTTAACCTTTTCCTATATGTGATTATTGATGTTCCTAATGATACTTTACCTGTTATCATAAAAAATTGACCAGAAGCAATTTCACTGCTTACAAGGACCGACAGGACTTGTTCTTAATGTTGCTAAATTGTTTGGAACCATCTTCCGTTATTCCAGTGTATGAGGTGATGAACCAATTTTGATTCTTTATGCTTTAAAAAAAAAAAAGCATATTTATTTCACCAATACAACATAAATATGTAATGTTGCTCAGGCCTATAAATAATGCTGATCATTTTGGTTTCATGGAAATACCTGTATTTCATAAGCTGAGTAGCTGCTCTTTTTCTTCACAACTTTTGCTGGTCAGTTGCAAGCTTTTAGATATCTTTGAAAATGTTCTGTTTTCTTTAGAAGTTGAAGTCTTATGAATTAAGGACTATTTTTTTACCTTTTTTTTTTGTGGGAGCCTGATGTTGATTTAGTGTGTTATGTTTTTTCAAGAGGTTAAAGATTGAGGAGTAAGCAGGAAGGGATGATCACCTGCAGGTGAAAGCAGCAAATGTGTATTGAAGCTCACTCAGTATGTGAATGTTATAATTTCTGAGTTACAGAATAACCTGGGTCTAGTTGCCATAATCCCCATCATATAAGCAAAGATGGAGGGATTGTGCCTTCTATTGTATTTCACAAACATCCTTTCACTCATTAATTAGTGGGTTGCTTTTTGGTTTAAGGAAGAGAGAAAAGGGCATCCTGATTCCCTGCAATCTGCACTGCTGCTTGTTCTTTGGGACCCCACTAGTCAAAACAACGGGATTCATATGCTGACGACAGCTGAGAGACCAAAGTATGACCAGATGGCAAGGGGAGCTGAGCTGTCTGTTTCTGCAAGCGATAGGCACATTATGGTTATTCTCTTCTGGGGACGAGGGGGTGGAAAGCAGGAGGAGGGGGAGAAGGAAAGAAAGAGGCAGATATTAGATAAACAGACTGTAGCCTGAATGCATATGACATGTGGGAGGAAAGCTTTGTTAAGTAAGAATTGAAAGCCTCTTGCAGAGCATTAAGCAGCATTGCCTGTGCATTGGACTGAGTCAAACCAGAGGAAAGACAAGCACAAATGTGTAAGCTTGCTGCAACACTGCTGAGGTTCACCAGGCTTCTGCAGAGGTGCGTGAAAGAGTGAAATGCTGTAAAGTATGACTCTGCATGGATTAGCTTACCTTGTTTTATTAAAGAGTCATTAATAAAGAAGATGCCAAGTGTTTCTTCCCCATCTTTATGATGTGCAAGCTATGCTTTTGTGAGTTAAAGTTGATTCATAATTTCATTTTGCTAGAATTTTTCAGCTTCATGCACAGGAGATGGCTTTATAGGGTTATTATATTTGCTATTTGCACTGCAGTTGTTGCAAGTTCAGTCTAGCCAGTAATTTGCAGGTGGTGCTCAGCATGCTCCATAATTAAGGAGTGCATCCTTGATCTGCGTCACCCTGAGCCTGATCTGGGTCCAGCTGAAATCTGTGAAAATTTTCCCATTTAACCATAGTCAACTCTGTTTTCTGTCTTATGAAACTGAATTATGGTTTTGTCAGCTACTTAAAACTGTCAAATGCTTCTGTTCTGCTCTTCCTAAGTTGCAATATTTGTCCTGTTTTGTTAGCTTTATTTTCCCTCTCTAGTTCTTGTTTTGGGAGTTGATTAAGTGAGTAACCAGAGCAAATGATATTTCTGTTAGCTGAAAAAAAAAGAACAGGCAGTTTTCAGTATTTTGTTCATACGAGAAAAATGCTGGTGATCATAGTAGCGATAGAGGCTACTGTCCATTCACCAAATAAGACAAAAAAAACTGTTGATAAGCCCTAAAGAGCATTTATTAAAGTAGGGTTTGTTATGTTGTGACTTCTGTACATCATATGCTGGTAATTAATTTTTTAAAAGACTTCTGCCTGTATCTGACTTAATGATCTTTTAGTTCTTTCTAACATTAGGCAATGACAAAGCAGCCTTACTCTTATTTTCAAGATGAACTGCTGTGAAACACTCTGGTGCACATAGGAGAAATGTAACAGATTTGTTGGACTGCAGTATCTAACACCACTGCTCAATAACCTATTGGAGTGTTTGAACATAGTCACCAGCTTGGCTTCCCTGCAGCTCCCTAGATAGTTGCTTGTGACATTGATCTGTGAGGAGTGAGGGCAAGAGCTGATTTATTGATGTAGGCTATTGCCTGGAGGAGTGGATTAGCTAAGATTGCACTCTGCCTCGTTTTGGTGATAATAATGCAAAGACTTTAGGAAATCTTTGCTATGCAAAAAATAGAGCTAGAAAATAGAAATATTTGGACACGTATGCATGTATTTAAAGAAATTAAAACAATGGGACAACACCTTCTTATCTTCTGCCACACATCACCCCCTAAAAAAAAAAAAAAGGAAAACACTCAATGCACACATGGAATCATACACCAAAAAAACAACACACAAGAAACATTTGAACTCTTTTTGGAAAAATGCTGAATGGTTGTTGCCAATTTTCAGCTCGCTTCTTGGAAAACCTCTTGCAGTTCCATATGGGGCACCAGCTTTTAGAACACTTATTTTAATTATTGAACCAAAAAAAGCATTATGCTAGTTACTGCTGCTTCTCTAGCTATGCACAGAAGCCCCTTCCACAGTGAAATAATAGTACAACACTTGTAACTAGAATGTAGGTATTAGAAATGGAATTTTTCAGCTTTTATTTTGATTGTAATGGCTGAACTGGTTTTTGTTATCATCCTCATTGATCAGATAATTACCGCAGTCGCTTTTACAAACCTCCTACCCCATTATAAAGATTCTTTAAAGTGTTAGATGCAAATTCATTTTGATTAGGTGCATCTTCTCAGTACACGACCTTGAAAGTTGCTTTTAGGTGAAGGGAAAAAGAGTAAAGCATGAAACAGTTCCTAACTTGGTTTTTTTTTTGTTTTTTTTTTGAATGTCTATAATTGTACTGAGAGAATTTTCCCTATTGTAAATCTGGAAGCTGCTGAAAACTGTATTGTTTCAAATTTAAATAATGCAGTAAGCTGCAGTTATAAAATGGATAAAAATTAAGATGTACAGTTAAGCAGCAGCTATATAATAAATGCCAGTACTGCAGAGGAGTGCCATGTTTACTTATATGGTACCAGGGACCAGCTTGAATGATTCCAGCTCCTAAACAGTGTATATGGTCTGAGGCTCTTAAATTGACATTTAACCATGGGGACGTAGTAGGTTTTTGGTTTTTATTCCAAAGAATTGTATTTGTCAGCATGAACCTGTGGTTTATATGGCATCTGCATTGACCGATTGTTTTGTCAACTTTTTTTTTTTTAGTAATTGCTTAAGTGTTGTTGTGTACAACTTTGTAATTAAGGAGGAGGCAAAATACTAATTTTTAGCTATAAGCCAGAAATGATTAGCCAAAAACACTTATGTGATTATTTGATCCTTTTCTGTTCTTCTGGAATGAAATGCTATCTCCTGTTGCTGTTTTCTTTATAACAGAGCTTTGTCCATTCAAACTCTTCTTTACATTCAGTTACTTGTGAAGCTCAATCTTTATCTTGAGTGCTCACACCCAGACTTTAATATGTAAAAAACAATAGAGCTTTAAAGTTGTGCTTGTTCTCTCAACTTCAGTTTTCTGTATGGAGAAAAGTTGTCCTCATCTACGGATTACTCATGTGAGGGTTAGAAAGTGTTCTACAAGAGAGCAACAGAAGTGCCTGGTGTTTAGCTTTCAAAAATCACAGAATTGAGTTGGAAGAGATCCTTAAAGGATGTTTGGTCCAACTCCTCTGCAGTGAGCAGGGATGCTTACACTAGATCAGGTGCTCAGAGCCTTGTACTTTCTGACCTTGAATGTCTCCAGATCTGGCTTCTACCACCTCCCTGGGCAACCTATAGTAAGGGTTGAGAAGTTTTCTTCATATCCAGTTTAAATCTCCTCTCCCTTAGTTTCCCCTTGTCCCGTCACAACAGACCGTGATAAAAGGTCTGCCCCTTCCTTCTTCCATCCCCTGGTTAGGGACCAAAAAGCTGCTATTAGGTTTCCCTGGAACCTCCTCAAGTCTTAACAGACCCCAGCTCTCAGCCTGTTTTTGTAGGAGAGGTGTTCCATTCTTTGGATAGTTTTTGTGGCCCTGTTATGGATGTGCTCTGACAGGTCCACATTTCTCCTGCACTTAGGTCTCCGCATCTGGATGTGTTGCTCCAAGTGAGGTCTCACCAGCACAGAGTAGAAGGGTGGGATAAGTTCTCTTGCCCTGCTGGCCACACAGCCCAGGATATGGTTGGCTGCAAGGGCATATTGCTGGCTCATGTCCAGCCTAATTCCCCCCCTGGGGTTGCCTACTTTGCTCAAAAGTGACAGTGAGGTGGTTGCGAGTTTTGAGAATTTTGATATTCTGAACATAACCTGAGTACTTTGTTTTACAGTATTTTCTTTACTACTACAGTCTCAATTTAGTGCATCAGCAGTGGAGCACAAATTTCACATGAATGCACACATTTATTTCTATACTGTTACTGATTTCAGATAACAATTTCCTGCCGTGTGTGTGAATACTTTTTCACTGCATTTTCAGTTTCTTAATCACAATTAATAATATGCTAGATATGTTGCTATAGAAACTTCTACTCAAGGATCTCAAGGCACTTCAGAAATGATAGTTTCATAATAGCACTGTGTTTATAAGTATTCTTATTTCATAAGCAGGAAGACTGAGAAGCTGGTTTGCTGAAAGATAGGAATTGGCCCTGGAACTGGGAATATTCTGTGGGGAAAACTGAGGGTGATGGAGCCCTGGAGCAGGCTGCATACAGAGGTTGTGGCATCTCCTTCCCTTGAGATATGAAATTCATAAGTTACCCAGACACAATCTTGAGTTGAGTGCTCTGGGTGTCCATGTTGGAGCAGTGATGTCAGACCAGAGAGCCCTTCTCACCTCAACAACTGTAATTTGTTCTAAAGCTTATTGAGAGTTTGTGTCATATTTCTAATCTCGTTGTGGTGTTGTATGCCTTCTAATAAGACAGCCAATAGTAAAAAAAAAAATAATCTTATTTTCTCATAAGAGTTCTGTATCTTGTTTTACTGAAACTTTTAGCCTACCTTACAAGCTGTTGGAAACAATTTTTTATGGTTATGGGTCATTACATTTAAAACAGGTCTGATAGAAGATATCTCTGTGGAATGGAAAAGAGGAAAGGAAAGTGTTTGAGCAATTTTGTGCATTAGTTCTCATAGCTGCATAACAGAACCAACGCCATCTTCAGACTGCTTCACAGAAACTGGTTAGATTGGTTAAAGCTGCTTTCCTTTGTACAGTATCATCCATTAATATCTGCTATAGCTGTTCAGGAAGTTGTAGGAAATTGAAGCATTTTGTTGCTCTTTTTTTCTTTCCCTAATGCACTTCTAGTTCTCTATCATCTTATTTGAACTCTATTTGAAATTAAAGCTATCTTGAACATTGTACTCAAAAATAAGTGTATTTCTGTTTGATGTGCTGTTTCTTAGCTTTGCAGAAGCAGCAAATGACTGAGGCAGAGTAAAAAGAGGCCTTAATTACAGGTGAACTATCTTTCAAGAATACATGAAGTCCTGGTTTGTTGTTTTTTTTTTTTGTTTAATGGATCAGAATTTGATAGTGTTATCCTTACTTGTCCTCCTCTCATTCCTAGTAGCCACCCAACAAAATATAACCATCTAAAGGAAAAGTTTTTCTTTTTTGAGGCATATCTAAGTTGACTAAAGAAATGATGTCTTTCTAGTGCACATGATGTTTCTGTATAGACAAAATTGTTTCTTGCACCTTTAAAACCTTCTCTACTTAATGCACTAAAATGAGCTAAGAAATATTTGTTATTTTGACTATCATGGGGGGTTCTACATGGAAATTTCTCACTTCTACAAACTATTTTCTTGGACTCATCCACCGTTCTGTGCATCTTTGCTCCCATTCTGTAAAATGAAAGTAAATGAAGCTTCCTTTCTAGAGAAAATGTAAGCTTGATTTTTACTGAAGCTTTTGTATTATCATAACACAAGTAATGATGAAATGAATGGAGGAAACTGACTCTGAAAAAGAAGGTAATAAATCCTTTCTTGTTCTCATTTTGTACCTTGTACTACTCATGGAGCTGATGAGTGGCAAATCACACCTTTGAAGAGCAGTGCTGCTTTTGTCTGCAGAGCAAAGGCAGTTTTTCATCAATTTTGGATCTGTCAGAGGAGTTCTCTGTCTGTAAAGAGCTTCGTTCCTCACTCTTCCCCCTCGTTCCCGGCTTCTTTGTCCAGTCCCTTCACTTGTTATTGAAGATGAAAGGTTACTGACAGTCAGGAGAATGGAGGGCAGAATTCTCCAATTCATCTTCATTTTTGTGGTAGTTAGTGTAGATTTTGTCGAAAGATCCCAGGAGAGCTTTGAGGTGCACAGCACAGTGGTAGTAATGTTATTTCAGCTTCTGACAGTGTATGGAGATCTAGTTTTAAATAAACAATAATAAAAATGTATATGTATATATTTTGCAGTCTGATGGGATCTGGAGAAATCAGAGAAAGAATCAAAGAGATGGAACTTGAATATCTGGCAGGGGGTGGAGATGAATTTGGATATTAGTAGTTGCTAGCCAGTGAATATTCTAATGGGTCTGATAGAGACAGGACATACCCACAACAAATTAGAATCAGAGCCCCAACTTTCTTAGATGCCTCAGAATTTGGGACTGTTAGATGGCTGTCTGTTCTGTTGACAGTACCGCATTGAATTTGTTGTGTATTCTCTCACTGGTATTAGTGGGGCTCTGTCAGACAGCAGCTGAGGATTTGCTCCTCAGTTATATGGATGTAGCTGATAGTCTCCATTATCCAAAATAGATGAGTATAGTTGCTGATGCCTTAAGATAAGCGAGCTTTGTTGTGGTGTTGGATCCAACTAATCTTTTGTGGTGCCCAAATCACACTGTACAGAGGCTGTGTTTGTGGTAAAATATATTTGTTGTCTCCTAGTGGTATGTACACAAACTTGTAGTAACAGTGATGTGGGAAATGCTTACTGCTCCCCCAATAACCAGCACTTCAGATGCTTTTTCTCAGTATGATTTTGTGGATTTCAAAACTGCCCCTCATGTCTTTTTGTTTTCCATCATTTACATGCTGCCAGTTAGTGAGTCCTGGACCAACTATTACGACTAAATTGTGTTTCTGTAACATGTCTGAAATACTACCCTGTAATTCAGCTTAAGAAATGCAGCTTTCTGTGTACCTTTTCAAGTTACAGACATGTTGGTTAGTTGCGTGGAGAGGACAGAGATGTATTAAAGTCACAAATAGTGAATTTCCAAAAGGCTATTGAGAATATTCTCTTTGGTGTTGAATGGAAGTAGGGTAAGTGCTTAATTTGAAGGAAATACTGTGGTAGAAGCTCAGCACTTTCTGTATGTACAAGAAGTTTTATATGGCTGAACTGCAGAGAAGACTGATGTGAGCTTACTCCTTTAGAAATGAAAGAATCTAGTATTAATTGTGTATCTGCAGGAGAGCTGGCTTCCTTAGTTGTGCTGCTCACTTACATTGTGGTGGGTTTATTGTTTTGTTTTAAAAGCACAGACAATGGCTGCTTGATGTGATCTGGTAGATCATCTGACCCATCTCTGCCAACATGGTTTGAGTTTTCTGAGGTAATAAGTGCTTACTTTATCCAACTGCACTCTGTTAGGTCTAGAAAGAATAAGGTACTTCAGAAAGATGCTGTGCTTAGTCAGGAATGTCTGCTATCTGTAGCACAAGAAGAATTGTCATGTATAAGCTTCATTCTAATGAGAGATTAGGAAATGTGAATTGGAAAGAGTTCAAATATAATGCAGTATTTTTGATGGAGGAAGATCATCATTTATGTGACTTGTTATTGTATTAAAATGTGATCATCCTCTGGAAGCTTTCAGGGAGCCATGGGTGTAGTTCTTCTATTTGGATACAGAGAGGAAGAGTTTCTAAAAATGATTCTGGCTTATTCATTTAGTCTTAGTAGCTGCAGGTTTCTATTGCTTGCTGGTTACAGGGGGAAAATGAAGTATTAAAAACCTCACAGTTCCCTACAATAATTAGGAAAAAGAAATTCCCCCATTAAGATCTTCCAAATCTGAACATTGCTATTGTAAATATGGGCCCGTATGAATTTCTCACTGATGCACAGTTCTGGTGTTCGGGTGTGCCATCCGTTCCAGGAGGTGCCCCAAGGAGCCTGGCTTCCTACTGAGCTGTTACAAGGGATGTAGCAAGCAAACTTTGAAGGACCATGAAGAAAAAAGGTCTTTGCATCTTCCAGTCAGCTGTAGAAGTCCTGACATACAAATGTATTTTGGCAGGAAACAAATGAAATACATTGCTTAGTAGCTTCAATGCCAGAACTCTGTATGTTGGCTGGGACTGTTCATCTTCAAAAGCTGTGATAATTTCTTTGTGAAGGTGAGGGAACTACCTTCAAGCTGAAGGAATGATTTTGGCTCAAGAAATTCCATTATTTGCTGGAACATCCTTTTCCTTTTCACTTCGGATTATGTATTGTGTTTGAGAAAGATGAATTTGCATCAGAGGTCTTGCTGCAAGGCAGTTTGGTCTCCCTTATTGTTCAGGCAATATGGATGTGTTATGGATCACTTCTGAAATCTTCTTTACTGTGCTCTGACTGTTAATAGAAGAGATGTTACACTGATAGAATAAGGTTTACAGAGCAGCCTGTGGTTCCTGCTCTTTAGCAAACTGAAGGTAACAAAACTCAGCAGAAGGCATAAAGGAAAACTATGTATCTGTTTACATGGCTGTGAACAGATGTGTATGCAGCTGTGATCAAATACGGTGGAACTGTCCTTAAGGAAACACTGCAAAACCTTTCTGCTTTGTTAAATCTAAAACTTTCCTGCTACTGAGATGCTCAATGTATCAGCCCTTTCATTTTTCTTTCTTTTTCTTTTTTTTTTTTTTCTTTTTCCTGTGGAAAACACATTCCTTGTTTATCTGTTGTGTCCTTGAATTCTCCAAGAGATTTATATTGCTGACACATACAGCAGAGACTGAATGCATTCAGATACTGAAATAACAGAGGACAGGTCAAAACCAAAGGCAGGGAGAGTGGAGAAGAATACATTGTTTCTGGCTCCCTGGTTTGGTTGGTAGATTGGCTGTTTGACATGGACCGCTGGCCTAATTTAGTGTGGCACTTGGTTTGTTCCCGAAGAAGTCACCTTGTTGGATATCCTTTCTGCATCTTAAAACATCTGTGGAAAAAAAAATCAGCCTCTGTGTATGAGTAACTAAGGAAAAAAATAAATAAACCTACCTGAACCCCTCTCTCTCTGCTCCTCGTTTTAAGACTAAAAGTGTGAAATTTCTCCTCTTTCACCATGGCCAGTCTGTGAAATTGGGCATTGCTCTCTGTAGTTTCAAGAAGGCCCCAGTTAAAAGATCAGGCTCTGGATCTGCAAGCTGTGCCTGGCATGGAGTTTTCTTGAGGGCGTGCTTGCTTAAAAGGTCATATCAGTGTGGATGTTCATATTTCTATTCCTGCTTATTGTTGTTAGAAGCTAGAATAATAAACACCTGTGTTGACTCTGATTACAGCTTTTCTTCTGGAAATCTTAAAATACTTTGACATCAAGGAGGTATTATTAAGACCCCTTTTCAACCCTGAATGTTGATAGGCTGTTTGAGGGTCTGAACCAGTGGTTGATCCTAGCAAGCCAACTCATGTTGGGGTGCTTATTTCCTGGCTCATCTCCTGTGAGATTAAAACATCCTGAAGTGTAGGGATCAGGGACTTGGCATTTAGTACCTCAATCTAGCAATTGATATATATTGCATCAATTTATTTGTGAATGTGAGCACAGCTTAATCTGACCCCTTTTCTGCAGAGTGACTTTATCAGGTATGGGAGTTCAGCCTCTGCTGCCTAAACATGCTTTTCTGCTCTATAGGTCTCCTTCAGTGACAAACGTGCACACAGGAGCCCTGGCTATAGTCTTCCTATTCATGTGCTAAGTAAGATTTCTATGTCAGTCACACATGCAGAATTCAGTGACTAAATTGCAATCTGATGCTTTTATCTAGTACAACTGGTTTTATATGAGTTTCTGGTAATCACATTTCACACAAATAAAGCTAACTTTTCTGTGACCGGGTGCTGTTCTGGAGGATTTGACTGCGTTGCTATTTTGACCAACTTTATATTCTTCTTTATTTAAGCCTTTCTATTAAGACTATGTCTGCTGGAGTCAGATATTCTCTGCAGTGTATCTTTATTGCAAAAACAATTCCCAGGGGAGCACAGTTAGAACACATAATATAATCTGCAATGTTATCTTTAGGAGACTGTGGGGAGGGATTAATGTAACTTTTTAAAAAGTGTTTACTTTTGTTTTCAAAAGTATCACGGTGAATACTGAGCTCTGTAGGAGCCACCTTCAAACAATGCTTGTGAATCTCCGCAGAAGTTGTATTTCACTATTTTCAAAGTATCCCTTTTAAAAATCCTAATATGCAGAACTAAATGCAGTTAAAATGCATTGTTTTGAGAAGCATCCCCAGAGCTGGTCATCTGAATAGCAAGAAACAGGAAAGTATTAATGGTATTCAGGCAGGAATAACTTTCTATTATTCCAGATAACTCTTTCTGTATGTAATTCTAGGGACAGTTTACACCTAAAAGCTATTTTATCTCTCTGTGGTATGTTGCTGCCGTGACTGTAGTCTGTAATGTATCTTTTTATTTGGAATGTTCTGTAGCATTACTGGCAGGCGATTCAATTTTAGTGTGCTGCTGTTCTTTAATATCAGTTAAGGTATCAGATTGGAATATATTCATATGCTGAGTAAGAACATACTAGCCCTATCAGAAGGAGAGAAGGCATGATTTGGGAGTGCTCTGAGATTTGTGTAAGCTGCAGAAATATGCAATCATACTAAATAGATTTAATATGATTTGAGAGATTCTACCAAGACAGGAGAACAGTCACATTGAAAAATGGTTCTGAACTGGACGGGTGGCTCATGGGAGCCCATAGGAAGTGTCACATCATAAGAAAGAGTTCCTATCCTTCCTTGGGCTGCAACTGTTTTGAATTGAGATAGCAGGGGGTGGAGTGATCGGGCATATGCTGCAGCTTTGTTGCAGCATTTGGGGATTGTTCTAAATGTTTTTTGTCTTGTTTTTGTTTTTTTTTTTTTTAAAGTGCTATGCTGAGTGTGGCTTAATGCTCTGTGCTGTTCAGTCTTTAAAAGGCACAGTAAGCAGTTTCTTCATTAAAGTACTGAACGATTTAAAAAAGTCTTTAGAATTATTGGTATGGCATTATTAGGGTATTTTACACATGGTGAAATGCAAGCCTAAAGAGAAGCAAAGACTTAAGAAGAAATTACTTGTAAGAAGGCCATATGTAAAGTGAACAAAACTTGAGAAGTTGGTGCAGCCATCAGAGTGTAAGCAATAAGTTAGGAGTCAACTGGTGAGGAAGCAAAAAGTTTCATTCTGGATTTGCTCTTGGCTTTTATTTTTGGTAGCCTGCAAGGCCGTGTTTAGTAAGAGTGCTCTTTCTTCCAAAACAGGATCATTCTTGCCAGTGCTGTGTTCTAACAGTGCATGGAGGCTGTTTGATGAGGGAGCAGTTTCCTGAGAGATGCAAATCTGTCACAACAAAGGGAAATCATGCACTATAGAAGTAGGCCTCTTCACAGCTCTGGCACAGTATCAGAAATACAGTTTTAGTGATTTTTTTTTTTCTATATCCCTTATCAGGTTTGTTTTTCTCTTTACTGTTAGGTAGTACTTTACCTTCTAGAGTGGTTCTATTAACTGCACTGTACTCGGAGTGGCTTCTTGCAGCTGGAGTGAAGGGGTAGGCAAACATGTGCAGGTAACTTCTACGGTCTCAGTTGACACTGTTGTGTATTATCTCAGAAGCCACAAGCGGTGCAGGCTTGTTCCAAATGACTTCATCTGAGTAAACTTTTTCTTCATTTGAGCCAAGACAAGTGAACATCTAATTGTTCTTCAATCTGTCATCCTTAAATACTAGGAAAGACCAGTGTGTCCCTTGGGTGACTTGAAGGTCTATTTTTTGAAGTCCTGGTCACTTAACAACCAACATAGAAGAAAAATGATTAAAACTATACTTGCTGTTTTGTAAGTGGTGGCAGGGCAGACTTTCCATCTGTGTCTTTTTTGCCTGTGATAGTTTTATTTATCAAGCTACCTTTTTTTTTGTGGTAACAAAAAGATCTAAGGCTGTTTATGCTGTTCTTCAGACACAAGCTGAGTTGCTGTTAGATTTAAGTTCTACTCTTGGTGTGCCTGTTCCACACCATAGCTGTTGCTTTACCTCCAACTCAACATGCTGGCTAAAATTCTGTTGCCTCTTGATTCTGAGATGCGGAGTTATATTTTAAAAAACAAAAAACCTTAAGGGTGTCTGGTCATGCTGACTGATCTTATTTCACATAACCCAGTGATTTGAACACTGCTCTGAGGAAAAAAAAATACAAGTAGCTTTGTAGTGTGTTAGGGGTCTAAGGCTAAACTGTCTTCAGTTAGTAAGATGATAAAGATTGGACATAGAACACTTACCTTCCTCTAGGCTTAAAACATTTACAGGCCATTATCTCAAAATAAAGTGACTATTTAAAATAAAGATCCAATGAGGCTTTGGGGCATGCGCAAGTGCTGGAGATTGCTCCTCTGTGGATCAGTGACAAAACCATTCAAAAGACTTGTGGAAGTCTGCTGAAAGACTCTGAAAGCTTTCAGAAGGAGGTGCTGTGTAGATGGCTGAAACTTGTAAGTGCTTTTGAAGGTTGCTTTCTAGGACCATGAGATTTGTAAACCAGTATGCAGAAGGGGGGGACGGACTACAGATATCAGTGGTTTTCCTAAACTTGTCTGTATTAGATGACATAAGAGGAACCATGGATGGCTTCTAATGATTCAAGAGGCTTATATGTACTAGAGCTGTGAGTAGCAAACTCCTCAGTGAATGCAAGAACAAGTTCCACACAGAAGATATGCTTGTGGTTTGGACACTGTATGATGTAATAAATGTGTTTCATGTGTATCAGATGGGATGAAGGTCATGGGATGGCAATAAAACAGAGATCCTGATGGTATTTTTAAGAAGCACTTTTCTCTAAGTTGTGAAACCCTATTCAGCAGCAACATGATTATTTTTTAAGCAATCAATCACATTTTGCCACTGCTTTGGAAGTTTATGGAGCAGAATGTTATTGAAAGAAGTGTGAAAAGTGAGAGTATTCATGACTTGTCTGCTGGTGAAGTTGCGCTGGTTAGTGGCAGTATCTTTAGGGTTGTTATCTTCAAGTGTGGGTTCCCTTCATGCCCACAGATATTTTTTTTTCAGAATTGCATTCCTCTGTAATTCACATACTGAAGAACTGGGAATGAGAGTAGAAATGAATATATGATAGAAGAGAGACCTAATCCAAAATACTGATTTATCTGGGCAGTATCCTTTTAAGTAATGATTTGAGCCTAAATGCATGTTCAGCCTTTGAATTTAAGAGATTCTTGTCTTAGTCTTATCATGGGAAACTGGGCTAAATTCTAGCAGACTAATCCAGTTCTTATTAAAATCACTGAAGGCATTGGAGGTCCAAATTATTTTGAGTTGGTCCAAATATCTGCTATGATGAAAAAAGTTGAATAATTTTCTTTCTAGAGAGAAGGGTTTTTTCATTTATGACCCAGTAGACCTTGGATTCCTACTTGTGTTTGTCTGACATAAAAGGAGGACTTAAGAAATAGGGTTGTGTGTTTTGTGATGATAAAATGTATTTACTGCCATGTAAATGTATCTGTTAAACTACCATTCCTAGTTACATTCCTAGAATACATCATTCTTACTGCCAGTGTAACTTCAGAAGGGAGCCAAGAGTCTTGGTGAAGGTAAGTCTTTGAAAAATGTGGGTATTGGGAACATAAGTGATGGCTTATCATAAAGGTTTAATAAAACAAGTGAGTAACGTTGTTCTTCCAAATTCCTTTTTTTCTTTTTACCACTGTTCTCTAGATAGCAATGCTTAAACTTTACATAAATAGCTAGAGTACTGCAGAAGGCCTGATAAGCGGATTTCTTTACCCATGCTGATTCTCCCTTATATTATATATCCGTTCCATTATCTTGTATGAAATGCTTTCTGTGATTTCTTTCATTTAGTCTCCTATATACATTATCTGTAATACATAATAATGTATGCGTATGACTGAAGAACAGTATCCCATAAAGTAAGAAAATGACTGTGAGTTGTTGGCAGTGGAGCATTACTGGTATGATCTCGTTATGTTACAAGAACTTTTCTCTAATGTTTCCCTTTGTACTGTAGAGTTTGATTTAATTTTCTCTTATTTTAATCATCTGCATATTTAATCAAGCTGTGGTATAAAAGACATACATAATAACGTTCAAGTAAATTATAGGGCACATACTATGAATTGTTTCTCTAAATCTGCCCGTTTCCAAGAAAGGTTACAAGCTTTCAGTATGTTCGTGGTGGAGGAAACATCATAACCTTTAAAGTAATATAGTAAATACAAGTACCATTTTCTTTTTTCTTTTTTTTTCTTTTTCTTTTTTTTTTTTTTGAGTTAAATTTTGAAGTAAGGAGTCTAAGTGTATTTTAATTTTTAAGTGCTCTTGTTTGTGGTACGTAGACCCACAGAACATCTGAGGTTACTATTCAGTAGCATTGTTTGTAAGAGGGAGGAGAGATCAGCCTAATGTCTCAGCAAACAGAAGTGCTCAGTTTATTTGCATGGTCTACAGTGCTCATATTTTGGACAAATTACAATCAGCAGGCAGGTACTAGGGAGCTAACTTGCATCATTCAAGCAACCTCGTCATTGAAAATTGTTGTGTATTTTAGACTTTGATACTTTTAAGTGTGTTCTTTGTGACTATGTTTGATTTATTTATTTTTTTTTTGAGCACTTGGAACATTGGAGCTTTGGTCACTTATTGTGGAGACTGTTAAATGGTTCCTGTTTCTTTTCTAGATGTTCATGTTTGTACTGTCACTTTGCTGATTTCTTTCTTTTAACTGTCATTCATACTTGTGTTTAGCGCAGTCAGTAATTTGTTTCTATTGTTGATGCCTGTGTTTAACCTTTACTTTTAATCATTCTTCGTTAGGCAAGCTCTGAATATCTAGATCTGCTTTTTTTGTTGTTCTGTGATTTTTTTTAAAATTTTTTTTAATTTTATTTTTATTAAGTATTGGTTGTGGTTTAGTTTTAAATATCCACAGAATAGTCCTACCACGCAGACATATCTGTCTTAGGTAACCTCTAAGTTGCGCAGTATCTCTTTTAGGACTGAAGTGACTTAGAAATAGGTGAACGGCTTCTGGCAGAGCCAAATATGCTCAGCTGGTCAGTACCACCAGCTTCTTCCCTTTCTGTTGAACTTGGAACCTGAGGACACGAGCCATGCAGGTAGTGCTAGGATGGCTGTGCCTCCTTCCCTCACAACCTGACTGCGAGACCTCAGGAAACAGCTTCAGGCAGACACACCAGCTGGTCCTAACAGCTGCAAAAGTGAATGACAAAGGTTAGAGGACTTGCAGAGAGCAGTATGTGCTTCTGGCTATGGTTTTTTGCAGTTCTCTACTTTAAGTTCAAGTTTCTCTATTTTTTCTTCTCAGCTTTTTCTTAATCTTGTCCACTTTCACAACCTTCAGGTTGTATCACTATATTCCGGAGTCCTTCTCCTTACCCTTAGCTTTGAGGAACATGAAACCAAGCCACAAACTCTTCCTCAAGCCAATCCCTTCCATTTCTCATTCAGCCTTTGCTCTCTGTCACTGTAAGAACCTTTATTTAGTTAACTTGTAGGAACTAGAAGAAATAATATTACTAGTGTTAGTAGCAAGGTTGGACACCTGTGTGTGGTCTATGGTTGGCTGTCCCCCATGGATTTAACAGTGTGGTGTGTGAATGGCTTCCTTAGCTGAGTATCTCAGTTCCAGATTCTCCTGGGTAGCTGTGTATTTCTCTCCACTCTTCTTGGGAGTTATTTCCTATTTGACAGTTACTGGTGCATTGTTGCACCTCCAAAAACCTCGTGAATTATTTGTGTCAGCAAGGAAAAGCCTTTAAAAGAATTTGATTCAAACCATTAGTTTTGGTTTTGTAGTTCTCACCAGAAATTTCTATCAAATGGTCACTTTTACCCTGTCCTTACATAAACATAAAATAGATTCAGATAGTGCCATATGTTATTAAACTGTTGTCATGTATGGCTTCATATACTGTAACATTTCTCTGGTGGGTGACATTGAAAATGACTATTGCATATTCAACATTTAATTTATAAAGAGCTTTTAGACACTCAGCGAAGTATCTAACCAGTTCTTATTTTTACTGGAATGTAAGTGCCTTCAGCTATGCCAAGAAGCATTAGACTAGGTCCGTGTTTATATTTTGAATCATTGCTGTAGAGCAAGGTCCTGCTCTATAGTCTTGCTTTCTAAGGCTTCTTCTTAAAAGACCTAATTTGGTATTTCCATGACATATTGGAAGTATTGAACTTGGAAAATAAGCTTACAGAGAGAGGGGAATTAACTAACGCTTTGTACAACACTAAGCATGTTTATAGAGCAATAGGTATAAAGCCCATACATGGATGAAAGTTACATTTTGTTCTGTGTATATTCAGTCACTCCTACTCTTTGTTGTATGCATCTTCTCCTGAAATTATTCTGGAGTTATGTGCCCCCCTTTGGTTTTGGGAGTTTAATGAATTTGTATGTGCCTATAAGACCATGGCAAGAAATGCAGTGTAGTGAAATTCTATTACGCCTCTGTTGTGTGACTGATGTTTTGTCTCTAATTATTCCTAAATAATTCTGTATATCTGCAATAGCTCTTGTTTGAAAGTGCCTATTTTCACTTCTGTACTTCTTTAACATACTCAAAAAAACATCTTTGTCCATGCAGTGGTTGCTTACTTGTGGAGGCTTTTTACTACCTTGATATTGTCTTTGTTCTGGTTCTGGGATCTTTGTGCTATAGTGTTTAAATGTGAATTCTTCAGTATTTTGAGCTTAACAAATACTGAGCAAGGATAAAAGTAATGGAATTCTATTCTAGGAGGTGTTTGGGGAACTCCTGTTTTGTTTTTAAGAACTAGAGCAGTATAATATTCTCTATCTTTGGCTCACCTGTTTTTCTGTATTACTAGAAGTGTAGTGCTTTATATGTTGACTCTGCCTGACACCTCAGTGCCTGCAGAGGTGTTTGAGTGAATATGAGTTAAAATCCTAGTGCACTGCTGAGAGCTGAAACAGCCTGAGACATGCAGTGGAGTTGATATGGTGTATATGGCATTGTTTGGAAGCAAGTTAGGAGTTTTGCCATTAGGCTAGCCAGTGTATATTAAATGGAATTAGCGCTGCATGCCTGGAGTAAGAAATATTGGACTCTTCTTGAAGTCACTTTTTTAGTCATTGTTTTTGTGTTGGTGTGACACAGAACACTACAAAGAGAATCCATCAGCACGTCAGGTGCTTTTCTGGGCATGCTTATTTGTATGTCATCGCTTATTTGTGTTTTTAAAAACAGGAGGAGTAATGGCTAGAGGTGAGACCTAAAACTATTCCTGGAAGTAAAATCTTTCAAGTTAACTTGAGTTTGTCATAAGATAAGTTTGGAGACTTTTTTTAAGTAGCAAACTAGTAAGATTCTAATGTGGCTGCCTGCTTAGCTCAATAATTGCTTGGTAAGTGAAAATGAAGAAACAGGTGTTTTTGTTCTTCAGTGAACCTCTATGTCACTTCTGGCCAAAAGTATCCGATTAATTTATATTGCTGATGGCACAGACTGCCACATCTCTTGTCTCCAATGTTACTGAGATCTCTGCACTTTCACTGCAGATACCTTCCCAGCCTGCTTTGTGGAGTTTGCCTACAAAAGGGAAGGAGACCAGCTGTGGCCAATTGTTGGAGGCAGTGTATGCATTCTTGTAATAAGGAAGGTATCCTTTTACAACAATGATTCCCTACAAATGTAGGATATTAGGGAGGTGTCTGAAATAAACATTGTAACTGCTCTCCTGTGCATATAAGCCTACTTCCAGAGACTTGATTTAGCAAGCATAGAGTGGAGCATGCTTAGCGGGAAGTATTAATCTTATTTCTGCGAAAATTACTAAAATAAACATTGTTATGAAAACTCAGGACAGTGAAATTATAAAACAAAGCCTCTCTAGCTGCTTGCAAACGGGGATATTTTTGAAGTGGGAAAAGGCAGCTGTTTTAATGTGATAGCTCATGAAAATATGAAGGTTAGGAAGTAGTAATTAGTGCTATCAGTAGTGTAAGTGCTATGATGCACCCTTAGATTTGACAAGAAGTGGGCTTCTGTGCTTTTCTGTGTTTGAGTATATTCCCTCTACCATTGAAATGAGACATTCATTCACAAGTGATTCAAAGTTGTGATGTAAGGTGTATTTCGTACAACACCAGCTTTTGGTGTGCAAAACTTGCCCACATCCCTAGCTTCTGTTTCAGTACTTTGATGGAGTTACAAACCACCACGAGGTGACTACAGCAGAGCTACTGCTACTGAGAGAGTCAAAGCAGGGAAGGTGTCCTCTTGATCCTGCTGCAAAGAGAAATCATTGGTTAGATGGACCTGCTCTGAGAAGCTGCTTTTACGGGAGAGTGGGGGGAAAACTCCACAGGAGGTGACTGGATGTCACTGACAACTCCTATGAGAGGCAAAGGCTATGCTGGATTGAGGACTGTCTCAACTGGCTCCCTTTTGGTTACAGTTCTTTTTGGTGTCATCCCTGTGCAGCTATAAATCCTCCTATGTTCATCACAAGCATCTTTTTCTTTTGGTGCTTGATTTCCCTTGTACTTGAACATGGTGCAAGAAAGGCATGGAAAGCCTTTTTATCAATGTGGTCCTTCCCCTATTTCTCTTGTACAGGTGAGAGCATGTGTGTACATATTGATATATAAAAATGAACCTTGCTTATTTTTAAAAAAAAAAAGTATGTAATTAAAAGCATTCACCAAATTAAAAAGCTGACAGGGCTTAAAATTTGTTAGTGGGAAAAGAGAATTGGGAACTATTGGAAATGAACTTCTGTGCTTGCACTGAACTGAACCACAACTATTAGGAATAGGTTAATGTATGACCCTTTGCTTCTTTCTAGTTTCTGAAAGCCTTTTACTTTCTTACTTTCTGTTCCCAGATACTGATTAAATGTTACTTTGAGGCATGTAACTGATGAATAGTATTCAGAGTTTGAGCACAAACCAGGAATCACTTGCTCTATTTACAAGTCCTCTACTTAAAAGAATTAAAAAAAGTCATTGTAAGAAGTTGCTGTTTTATCCATATGAAATTATTGCTGAATAGACCTCATTCAGGAGGGCTGGGTCTTTGGAGAGATGCTTTAAAGCTGCTGTGTATCTTAAGTTTTTGGTTAAAAGTTCAAAACATCTTCTGTCTTGCCCAGTAGTGGTTAAAACTGCTGAGTCTCACAACTTAGTGCTCCAAGAGGGAGGTGAAGAACACGTTTTCTGATCTATTTTGGATGTTTTAGTAAATATCACAAAAAGAAATTACTTGTGCTGATGAAATAGAGAATGATTAATATTCAGGACTGTCCATAGAGATCCAGAAATTATTATTTTGGGAGAGGAAGCAAAATGTCATCATTTCCTGCTTCAGTGGGAAGTGAGTGTAGGTATCAATGTCTGCCAGGGTGCTCCTTTGGGAGTGGAGTTCCTGAATGAGATGTGAATGCCCAGTCCAGATCCCTGCAGATCCTCATAGAGATGCAAATCTTTGAGTTTCCTGAAAAATCTTTTGTTAATAAATTGAATGTAATTCCCCTTTTCTTTAGGTGAGAGAAAGCTCATCTTACTGGGTACAATAGCTATTTCTCTAGAAGCTGACTTAATCCTACCCTGAACCCAAGAAATTGCTTAATTTTTTTTTCTTTTTTTTTTTTATCTTGAAATACCATGATTAGGGGCTCAGGTTCTATTTACATGATGTAAAACTAATCCACAGGCTTGTGCTTTGTGAGGAGTTATGCCCAGATGTCAGAATCCAGCTGAGAAATTGGGACTACATGTTGTTCTCACAATAGAAGAGGGCTGTTGTGTAGATGTCTGCTGTTGTAATACCTGTAATGCAAGTTTATGCTCTGCTCCTGGTTTTTATAAGCATATATTAGAGTTATTGTTTGCAATTGGTGTGAAGCTTGATATATAACTATAGGAGAAAATAAATGCAATATATTAAAGACATGTGACCAGCTCAGGTCCCCAAAAAAATATTTCTCCCTTGTTATGGTGAGCTTCAGAAATTGATTCAGGTTCACTGAGAATTGATTTGAGAAGTGTCTGTGGCCTTGCAGGGCATCAGTGGAAAGAGAGCTCAATAAGAGGATGCTGTAAAAGTAATCTGAGTGATAGACAAGTGGCCAAGATCAAGGAAACTGGAATAGGTGATCATTCAAGGGACACTTTCACTTTGGGTTTGTTTTAAATGATGAGGAAGACAATGTGAATAATGATTTAATAGTATAACTGTTTTGATTGTTTTTTTTACTACCAGAATTATTTTATGTTATGTCTTCAAGAGAAATCCATAAGCCACAGTATCAAGGCAGTTCTCATCTGTTCTTCCTTTGTTTCTCTTCATCACTTTTTTGTTAAAATGTCTTCTGTCTCAATTCTAGTGTTTTTTTTTTTTTTAATAGATGTTTTAAGTCTAGGAAAGGACATGCACTACTGAAGAAAAGGAGGCTGTTTGCTGGACAGGAAGAGACAGAAAGAAGACAAGCAAGTGAACTAGATTAGACAACAGAACACATTTTAGAGTTGTGAACAAGTTATGTCTTCTCTGCCCTCTCCTAATCCAAAACCTCACTAATTACAGAAACAGATGTTTAACTTTCTTGGGGTAATGTGATTTTTCAAACTAATGCAATTCTCCTTAATATTTTGGCTGGGGGTTTTTAAAACCTAATCAGGGGAAGGTTAAAGATAACTGCTTGAGAGAAATCCTGAGCTGAAAACAGTACTTCAATGTGAGAAATACTGTCAAAAAATCGGCATTCAGGTCACTGAAATAATCAGGAAGTTCACAATGTACAGAATAATAAGGAAATTACTATTAGTCTGTAAGATCATAACAACTGAATACTACCATGGCAAACATTAGATTTTATTCCATATATATATTTTTGAACAGCATTATGCAAGAACTTCACTTATGTTTGTTTAATGGGACGTACTGGACACTAGCAGGACTTCAGAGCTAGCCTGAGGTTTTACTCATATTTTCCAATTCAGTGGAGTTTTAGTTCCCTGTACAATTTTTGATGCTGGCTGCAGCACACTCACTGTACAGAGGAGGTGACTGAGACCTGAACTGGTTGTTTCTGTAAGAAATTTGATGAATGAGGGGCAGAAATAAATGATGGTCTCTTCAATTAACTGATTCCAGCATAGGCAAAAACATGTCTGGCTCTTCGGAAGCATGAAATTAACTAAGTCATAGAATAATGGCTAAGAATGTTGGCCTGTCAAGGCTGGTATGTTAATAGAGAGCTGTTCATGTTTTTAATACTTTGGGTATGTCATTCAGTTTTGTCCCTTCCTTAGGCACCTTTTTTTTGTTTTGTTATGTTTTAGTTCTCCCCTGGGCTTATATTATGAAGTGATTTTCTCCACTGAGCGTGCAAGCACACTTGTTAGGATTTGATATATGTAAGCCACATAATTTATTATGGTGGATGTGTTTGTATAGGATTGTTATTGATTTTCTCGTGTTCTAGTCGATGATGAAGTGAAGCGATAATAAAGCGAATATGTGTTGGGTTTGTTTTCTTTACCTCTGCTGTGACTTGGACACACTGTTACAATTTTTTTTAGATATGGCAAGTGTAGTAGAGAAGTAATCTTTCTCTCAAGTAGAACAATATAGGATTACAGCAATAAGTAGTGTTAGCTGCTGCATTTGTGCTTTGTGCCACTCCCTTATCCTTCTCATTTCAGGTTTTCCTTTGGCATTATGCAAATGTGGCTTTGGGTCTTTCTTCATAAAGGGCTTATTTCTGTTTCTGGTGAAGACGGTGCTAAAATTCATATTGGTTAAAGGAATGGTCAGATACAAATATCTAAAATAAATACTTTACAAGTATGACACCGTTAGATTGCGTTTGTGTTTACATCCATTACTAAATGTAGCTTATATTTCCATAGAACCTTGTTTCTGTGTTATTATGATAATGGTATCTTAAGCATACTTTGTTCAGTATTGGAAGCTAGTACTACCAGCCTATTAAAGGCATATTTTATTAATGCAGCAAAAATTAGAATGCCTGCAACTTAATTGTAGAGATTTTTCATGGCATTTTATACAGATACATTGTATATGTCCTGCTTGGTAGAATGGCTTGTAGAAGGCATTTGCTGGCTGTTGCTTTTCATATAGTGGTGCCATCAGAAGTGTTTTCAGTTTGGTGACTCCTTGTTTCACCTGTTCTCAAAGATCATTAACTTAGTGTGTAGTATGTATGAAACAAGTGCCTAAGTTAATATTAATCCATTGTGTAAATATGTGTATAATAGGAGCAGGAGGTAAAACTGCCACTCTCACCCAACACCACAAAGAGGATTTGTATTTACTCTCTTTGAGAGTATGCATTAGATAGTATTAATTAGCATATTTCCATTAAAACAATAATGTGCAAGTTCTGAAAAACGTTTTCAGACTTTAAATGAAAAATTGTCTAAATTCGTTTGAAAAAGGAAGAAAATTTGTCCAATAGAAAAATTGCATATTGTTGTGAAAAACAGCACCCGTGGGGGTGAGGCAAGAAGGCTGAATGTGTGTTAATTGCCTTCCTGATTTTTGGGTCAGTATCCTGAAACGCTGCCATCACAGCTCTGCTCCCTGCTGTCCAGGTGAGTCCGTACAGCGTTTGTCCAGCCACAGAACTTAATGTTCTCCTCTCCTTGCACATTACAGTTTGGGCTTTGCACTTTTTTGCTGTTTCATTATTGTTTGCTCTATTTCTAATACTCTAAATCAACAATGGGAAAACTCACAGAAACCTCACAACTAAATCAACCTGAAAACAGAAAACCCCTCTATTTCCTAATGAAATGTAAGATTATATCTCTTCTCCCAGGGTTTGCTCAAGGTCAGCAACAACTTCTGTGAGAATGATTTATTGACTTCTCTGCCCAGAATTAAACTGTCACCAAAGGGCTTGCAGTTCCCAGACATCAGCTTGGCCTTCTCCATAAATCTGTGAGAAAGATGGCTTTAGTTATGTAGCTATTAAAATAATTATTTAGTAGTGAAAAACCAAAGGCTGGGGGGAGGAGAGAGAAAGAGGTTAACAGAAGGAAGCAGAAGGTGTCTGTTCCCATAATCTCTTCTGTCCACTTTCTGTCAGCATCTTAAGTCCCGCTGAAAACCATCTTTGGGAACCTTGGAGGCAGTATGAAAAAGGGTTGAGATTACTGGGCTAAAATGCTGCAAGTTTGCTATGTAGCATCTTAGAACTAGCTTTGTGAAGGACTAATGCTGCCTTTATGCTTACTGTATTTGGTTGGTGTGGTGGTTTTTTATCTTCCTACTGTGAACCTGTTCACCAATTTAGTCCAAATTTGACAAGGAAGGTAACAGTCTTAAGAATGGAGCAGAGGTGATGCCCTTAGTGCTCTGCTGAGAAAAAGCATCACAAAAACATTATCTGTTCAGGGCAATAGGGAATAAAAATGGAAAAGCCTCTGTTGTGAGAATGGTGTAATATAAAAGAAATTTTAACTTCAGGTTTGCTCCTTGTTGGAAAGTAGCTGGCACACAAAGCCACTGAGCTTCATCACTTTGTTTTCTTATGGTCCTACTTGTTCTTCCAGCCAGCTGCATGGCATCCCTAGAACAAAGCTGTTCCTGTGGAAGTCAGTGCAATGCCTGCATGGACATCAAAGGCATTTCATAGATATTCTTCTTGTTGGAACCAGGCTCGTGAGGATTCAAAGCATTAAGATTCTCTTTGTATTGTATCCATTGTGTTTTTGTGGTGTCTGGCGAATTAGTGTCTTCTCACACAATAATCAGCACATTGATATGCCAGGGAGAAACAACAGTTTTGCGATATCTGGTGGATATGACCTGCTTTTTTCATGGCTTTCTGGATTTTTGTCTTGTGTCTCGATGGCCGGTGTGCTGTGTGATAGACTGCAGGCCTGAAGGTCTTACTGAACTGCCATTCTCACAGCACTGAGTGAACTATACTAGGTGCAAGGTCATGGTGATTTAAATTTATTTGGCTTTGCTGCAGGGGTGGATTGTATCAGGGAATTGCTCAACACATTTGAGCCTGTCTCTTTCTTATTGATAGAGCAGCCAAGTTGTAACTAGTTTTGTGGAATGACACTTGGGGACATGTTTTATAGATACAGCTTCCTTTCCTGGCTGACTTCCTGTGGTGAGCAATTGCTCTCAGAACTTAGTATTACAGAGCACTGTGGTGGTGGGGGTTTGAAATGTAGCTCAGCCCATGTTTTGTTACATCTCATAAATGAACAAATGCTACTTTTTCAAACAGGTACAGTTAAAAAAAATAAATTAAAAAAAGCAAACTAATACCACTATGTTGTTCACAAAGGGCTTTAAATGATTTCTCAGATCTGCTGAGGAAGACTCCGGTATTGCTGTGAGTTGAACTTCAGCTTTCTGGAGATTTTGTGTTTTTCTGTGTTATAAAAATGTTGCTTCCTGGAGTTTCCATGTACCACACTGACTGAAGTATTTCCCTGGGTTAGGGACTCCATTACTTTCTCACCAAATCCTATTACGTATTACATAAATCTTTAGTGAGACTTAATGCCCAAATGAATTTGAAATTTATAGCAATTATTCTCAAATCAAGCAATTCTTTTAGCGTATTTGAAGTCTGTTTTCATTTTCACAGAAGGTATGCACAGGCCCTCAAATATGGATCTTCTCCAGGTCTTTACATCCAGCCAAAAAAAAGGCTGTGGAATTCAATTCTGATCAAAAGCAGAAAAGCCACGCTTTAAACCTGTGACAATTATTATTTCACTTGCTACACCTTTTCAGCTTTCTATGAATACAAATATATCTAGCTCATGGTTTTCCTGAAGCTTCCATTATTGCAGCTTCATGTTTGGTTAAGGTAGTACTCATTAATTTAGAAGAGCATGAGTTTTGTAAATGACAGAAGATGAGTTTTTAAATTTATTACAAATTTGACTTTGAAATGATGTGTCGGTGATGATTCTACAAAGTGAAGGAGTATTGGCAGCAAATGATAAGAAATGTTAAGGAAAGGGCAGAAGTGAGGAAGGGATTTTAACATACTGATATTGTACAATGTCCTCTTTTTTGATAAGCTGTAATGACAGTGGCTGTCAAAGCTGTCAGGGGACTAGAGAGCCCTTCTTGAGACATCTCTCTCTGTTATTGACAGGCAACGAAAAATGTGTGCATGTGTGTATACACGCATGTGTGGAGGAGTACACATCGATCCCTTGTATTCTGGGTCAGAGGAAAAGTTAAGTAATACTCTGATTCTCAGTCATAATTATTGTGTTTTCATGAAGGCTTTGCTATGTGCGCAGCCATTTCTTCTGCACCTCAGTTGTATTACTAGGAAGCTCATGTATTTCTAGATACTACATAGTTATCTTTTGTATTTATTATGTAAATACATGCCTTATCATCTGTAGCTATTAGTCCTGAACAATGTTGAAGTATATGCTTTCTTAGAAAGGTGTGACAAGAACCTTTGCTTTCAATATCCAACCAAAAAGGCTGCAGTAGAGAGCTCCAAATCCAGATGCTTTCGGATTTCTATCCTCTTCTTAGAGTGGGTGAGTTATAGCATGGAAGTATGCTGAGTATCCTATCTTTACATTTATGGGCCAGCTCTGTGAAGTATTTCAGTATCACAAAAATTCTAAGCAAATACTCATAGCATATCATTATGTCTGGGCATACTGACTTGAACGAGGGGTGAAATTGTCAAAATCTTGAATTTTATTGATTGGGTGCATTTGTCAGTTCCTTAATCTATCACTGCCTCGTCTTAAAGAATGTCAGTAGTTCTTTGTTCTTTCATTTTGCCAATAATATTAAACTGTTTCCTGCTGACATAACTCCGTATAAATGAGAGAATTTGCAGCAGTTCAATCTTTTAGTTTTCATTAATTTTAGTGAAATGATTTTAAGGTTGTAGGCACTACATGAGCTTAATTTTCTTTTGTGCCAACTTGAGTTTTGCCAGAGTAAACTGAGTGAATCTGAGAAGCAGATAAGCAGCATATGAGGAGATATTTGTGGTATTTGTGATGGAAGTATTAGGAGTATGGAGAGAAATACTGCTCTGTTTTTTAAAATAACCACAAAGAAGCAAATGCAACAAAAAAGCTACTTTATTTTCCAGTTCTGGTGTCACTGATGTGATTATTAAGTGCTTCACAGAAAATATGATGTGTTAACTGCTATTCTTACAGGTTAAGAACCATATACAGGCAAAAAGGAGCAGTATGCATGTGTTGGACAGCATTAGTATTCAGTGTCATTGGTACAAACTTCCTCTGAAGCATTCTGCTTGTTGGCTGATCAGTCATTTAACTTCCAGCACCTTGTGTGGGTTCACTCTCTTTTTTTTCCTCCTTTTTCCCCCCTAGTGATTGTGGTGACCTTTCCTTTGTATTCCAAAGCCTTAGCTGTAAAACTGTTCTGAAGGAAAATTAGAATCTAAAGTATAGCAGGGTTTCTGCTGGTCTGGGTTATGAAAGTAGTGTCTTTAGTTTCCAAATTACCAAATATTTCTTTAGAAACCTGGTTATTTTGTCTGTAATCCTGTGGAGTTCTCTCTCTTAAATCAACTCGCTATTAATTCTGCCTTTTTTATGGCTGCTGAAATTGCTTCACAGGGGGTATTTTTAAAAGGCACTTTTTTTTTCTTTTTGTCTCTTAATACCTATTCCTAGTTTCCCCTGGTGCTCTCATGTTATGGTTTTGAAGAACATATGGGAATGCATGGCAAGGTCTATAGATAAGAATGTGTAACAGATTACACTGTAGATAGTACTCATGTGATCAAAGATACCGGTTGTGTTTATGATGGTAGTTCACCATGTCTTTTGGGAAATATAATTCTTATTTTTGCACTAAAAAAATATTGAACTCTTGTAAGCCAGAGAAAAATACAAATACAGAGAATTTCAGTGATGCTCTTAGTGCAGGAGAGTCTCTTAACGGTTGTTCAATACACCAATTTTATAAATCTTTTTCTATTAGCAACAAGTTTTCATTCTGCTCCTTGTCTACAAGGTAAGACTGGGCTGGCAATGCAAGGATTGCTGCTGCTTATTCTATAGCACTGCCAGCTATCTGCTGGCTGCTGAACAGGAACAGCTGCTGTAAAGCGAGGGTTTTCATATTCCTGCTGCTGCTGCTTAACAGTACAGCATGCAACGGAAGAACTTAAAGAAATGTTAAGAACCTCTCCACTTAGGCTTCCTTCCTATGCTTACGTGACCTGTGTGCATAGATGAAGATGTCTACATAAAGCATGCAAACGGTTCTGAGCCTTGTTGACTGTTAAGAATGGGAGGTGTGTCTTAAGGGTGTGGTTGATATGTTGCCGCCTAGTTCAGAATGTCATTCAGTTCCAAATCTATAGCCCAAGGGGTTTGGCTGAAGTGTCAATTTTACCTTATTGGCAGCTGTATGTATCTGATGAAACCTATCAGTATGAATGTTTCTTGGTACTGTAGAGACTGGTGGAACAGAAGGCTTTTGTTTGTGCATTCTGGCTTTGCTACTGTTGTTGATGTAAGTCCTGGAGAAAAAAAAAAAAAAAGCAATATGTACCCCTCTAGTCTTTCAAATGTGAAGGTCTAGAAAGATTTCTTGCATACAGGGATTTAAAACTGTCCTGATATATGTGGATAATTTTGAAAGGCTGGAGGGTCATAAGAGAGGTACAGCAAGAAACAGGCTGTTAAAGCTGAAAATGTAAGGTGGAAATGGTGCTAGATGAATTAGGAACATGTACTGGAGATGAGTCAAAAGGAGTCATAGCCTCTCTCTGCAGAATTCACTAAAGGGCATGTTGGTTTGGTTCAGAAATTTTGGCTTGTTTGGGGATGTGGTGAATATCTCAACTTCAAGTTTATTTGAAGCACAAACACACGGCATAGCTCTTGAGAGATGATATCATAAGAGTAAGTTCTAGAAGATAAGTGAATGGCTTTTAACCGTGACATTTTGTTGTCCTTTCTGCCAGAAACCTGTTGGCATTTATTCTGTGAGATCTAATAACTGAGCTGACACGTGGAAGCTTCATCCTTAGACTTGTGAAGTCAATGGCCCAGCTCTCAGGCAGGGGCACCAACATTGTAGGATCAAGGCCTGGGATGGCCCTGATGAAATTCCCTGTTGTCTTGACAACTTCTGCTACAGGGCAGATTGTGGGCTTTCTGATCCTAGTTCCTAACAATAAAAGAAGCAGGTCTGTCTGCTTTGTATTCAGTTTGTTATTATTGAAATCAATATTGCAGGCTTCTAGTTTGGAAAAGTAACAGTTTGGTTCCTTTTAATAATAGAAAACACTTACTTGAATCCCTTGGTTAGACTTGAAACATTTCCTTCTGTCTCCACTCTTCTACTTGTTTTGCTGTCGCAGTGGGCACCAGGCTAAAGATAAAGAAGCCATGGGAAGTAAGTTATTGAGAAGTCATCCTGCAGTGGGTGAGGGAATTAAAATGTGAGGAAAAAATAATGCTGCTCCAGTATGTCGTAAATTGTTGAAGTAACAGGATTTATTGGGTTGAACATATCTACCTTGATATTTGTGTACCTTAATATGCATTGAGGAAGATGAGGAAGTATTCATGTATTCCTGTATTTTGTTCATTAACTTACTACAGCTTTATGTGCATTTGTTGTAACACTGGTTGTGGTGTTTTTATCTGGAATACAGAAGGAAAATTGGCAAGCACGAATACTCAGAGGGTGTGTTCTTCCAAGGCAGCTACTGCAGCCATTGCAGAGTGAGAAGCAAGAGTTTGCTGCCTCTTTTGCAGTCTATGACATAATTTGTGAAAGAAACAGGATTTTCTTATTCCCTAACTGACAGACAGGCCAGATGAATGAGATAAATAATAGCCCATTGTTTCCTGCCCTTTGAATGACGTTTCTCTATTGTCTTCAATGCAGTGAACTCAACACAGTGGGCTTTGTTGAAACAAAAGCACTTGTGCCCCATGTCACTGAGAGAGTTACAGTGGAAATGTTAATTTGATAGCACTGCTGGTGTCTAAGATGGAGCTAGTGGGCTGGATCCAAGATCCTTGATATCTTGGTTTTCCGTCCTGGATGAACAGCCTGTTTCACAGGAACATCAATTTTTGTGCCTTGTCATTTCACCAATTGCATCATGCAGGCAGATTTCAGATGCCTTAAGAGTAACCATAGCAACTGCAGAGCATTTAAATAAACTTAAAGAAAAGGAATTCCCTCCTTTGTAAAACCCTTCACTCAAACAGTGCAGCAAGATCCAGATTCCCCTTTGCTCTAAACAGGCATTTCCCCCACTAGGTTTCGGTGGGGTTATATGGACTGTATGGTCTGGTTCTGAAAGAGTCTGCAGATCAAATCAGCAGTGGGTGTATCTTTCTCTGGAGGACAGAGCTGTGACTGCACGCACAAGGGTAGATTTGTGTCCCTGTGTGTGCCTGCCCATCTGCTCCACCAAACACGTTTGTGTTCTCATTCTAGTCTGCTCCTGAAAAAGTCGCATTTGCTACCTGATGTGGAATTACTACTGTTCTTTTGTTTTTATTGGTAGAGCAATGTCAAACCCTCAGTTTTTACATTGACAGGGTTTCTGCAGTGAATTTAGGATGAATTGTGCATCTAATCTCAAATGTACTGAACGTTAATTTTAATGCAATTGCGTAGGCCCTGTTCCAAGTGCAACATGATACACTTGGCTATTGTTTAATGTCACAGTGTCACCCATGTGAGAATGCTTGGAATAAACTGGGTTGAGTCTTTTTGTTTTGACAAATGAGAAATTCCAAATTTCCTTTTCAATCCTAACGTAAACTTAGCCTGACTTTCACCTCTGAAGTTTTGTGTGTTCTCTTTACATTGTAAACTGAAAATTAGGCGCTCTACTGTTATGAAGACCTGTTATGTTTTACTGGGATGAATTATTCAGCCAACACATGTTGGTTCACTGAATAATTCTCCCAGAATAATGCTTATGTTGATTTCTGTGAAACAGGGTGCTGGCGATTCTGACATGTACTTTTTCTTGCATATTTTTCTGTGGTGCTCTCTTCATCTTTACTCTGAGTTTATTAAGCAACACTTAATGTGAATCAATCATTTAGTTGTTAAATATCCTAAGAAATGCAAGATCTTGGATGCATTTGCAGTAAGGAGTTTCTGCTTGCTAAGCTGAATGTCCTAATGAAGCAGCTATGTACTGACTGGAGATTTTGGGGTCTTACTTGTTACTAAATGTGCAGAAATCCCTTAATTGTTTCATGTGGCATATCAGTGAGAAGTAGAAACCAGACTAACTTCTCAGTCTATTTATAGATTTAATAATTAAGAACAGGAATAATCTTAAAAAATCTTTCATTCAAGGCCACTATTTTAAATTGTGATGATTAGTTATTATAGTTTGTATTACATAGTACTGCTCAGGAGAGGATTGAGGTCAGCAATGCTATGAGTAATAAAACAGGCAGATGTTATCTACCCCTGTTCTCTAGTAATAAGAGTGATATACCTCGTAATCTTGCTGCTTTTAATAATTATTTTGGTAAGGTTTACAGTAACAGATATAAAAAAAACACAACAAAAAAAGCATCTCGGAGCATAAATTCAAAAGCCATTTTGAACTGAGTGTGCAAACAATTGCTTTTCACTTGGTCTACTTAGATGTCTCCACTTAATGAAGAATTGGTCTGTGGTGTCCCAAACGCTTCGTATGTGCTACTATCATTGCTCATTCATAACCAACTGAACACCTGATAAGGAAAATATTGCTTGAAGGACTGTGGGCTCAAAATTTCTTTTGGGATAATTCTTGTTATGCCTTACCCATGCCTAAAACTGCCTTAGAAGCACTTCTGTTGGAAGTGGACAAGAATTGTGGTGGGACAACTAGATCTGTTTTAATTGTAGATTAGTTTTGAAAGTGCATTTTAGTTCCCAATGCATAGCATGTTACTTATGCTTCTAAACCTGGAATAAATTCTCGTTGATTGTACATACAGTGCAAGAAGACTTACCAAGTGCATATGTTTTATGTTTGAGGGAGAATAACTGCTTTTTCAGAGACAAATGCTGTATTCTCGATAGGTACAGGACATTTGGGAGAGTTTCACTTGGCATTTGTGTGATGGAACTCTGGATGTTGCTGAGATTTATGTTTTTAAGAAACGTTTTTGAACTAGATTTGCCAGCCTAAGTTGTTTTGGATACTGGGTTCAGTGTATCTTGTTCTCTATGTGGAAACTGTGCTGTTCTGTTTCATCTCAACATCTTATTCCTTAAGTGTGTCACGGAAGTTATGGATATATGTATCTGTTCAATAAGGAAGGAGAGTGTTTGGTGTAATCCAGCAGGTACACAGACATTGGGAAAGAAAATGAGGATATTGATGGGGGAAGACCAGGCAGAGACTTGGAGTAGGTCCTCTGGACCCAGAGTGGAACAAGGACAACCAGCCCAGTTTCCCAGCCTTATGGGGTCATTTGACAGGGGAGCTTGAGTAGAAGCAAGCATTTAGATGTAGCTCAATCTTTCTCCACCTATCTGCTTGCTTTAACGTGTGGCAACGTGCTGACTATAATCTATATTGAAGATATTGCCAACCATTCCCCATAGGAGCAGACATGGGTGTCACAGCTGAAAGATTCTGACCTCTTTGGGAGAATTGGCAGCAGGGAAATGGCAGACTTAAGGCAAGTAGATGTGGGGTGAGAAAATTCTTCATTAAAGCATGAGTCTTTATCTAAATTTTGTTGACCTTCTCACAGAAGATTTGATAGCAAACTCAGAGAAGAGGCTTGTATAAAATTGACTTTTATTTTTGCAAGTAAATCAGATCATGGAATCTGTGTGTATCTATTGATCTAGGCCCCTTCCTCAAGCGTGTTCATCCCTCCAGGGTTTCTTCCCTATTAAAGTAAGTTTTCTTCCATGGATTCATGGAGCTCCTTTCTTTATGTATATTAAAAAAATAATAATAAAATCATAGGCTGAGGGATGAGGAATATGTATGAACCACTTACATGCAGTCACATTTATGTTGGACTGAGGAATAATCCACAAGCTTTCTTTTGCATATATTGTATATTTCAAATTAACCAGACATCAGAAGAACTACGTTTAGGTAGGGAATGGTTTGCAGGGGAGATGCTCTCTGATTAAGCAATATAATATGACAGTAAATATGCTTTTTTAATAGAACGTTATATTCACTTATGCATGTGTACATGTATCTCCCCTCAAAATCCTTTCTTATTTCCAGACCAGTAGTTTTATCTGATCAATTCTTACTCAAATGTTGCAGGTCAGGTAAGGTATATTGTCCATGTCACTCTCCGGAAATTAAATCTGGACTCACTGCATCTGTGACATATCTGCAGAACCCTCTGAATAATTCTGCTTCTTTCCAGTGTAATTGAAAGAAGCATTTTACTACCATTGGGATTTTTTTAAGCTCCTGGGGGACCGAGGTAGCAATTTTCAATGAAGGGCAATGGCAATAGGGTGCTTAGTTTTTGTAAACTGATTTAAGAGTCTTACCCAGTGTGAATATTAACATTTGTGTAGGAAGTAAGTGTGGATTTGTGATCTCTGGTAGAAGCGATTTGATTCAAAAATTCGAGGAGAGAGAGGGGGAAAAAAAGAATAACATACCTGGCTGGTTGAAAAAATAAAAAAGGAAAAGACTTCAGTAGGACTGTGTTGGTTATATACCCTTAATCATCAGGAGTACTAAGCTGAGTTTTAAGAATGAAGTATGTCCTCCTGCAGATACCCTTCAGAAACAGAGGAAGTTCAGGAGGGGGAAAATATAAAGTGAGAATAAAAAGAATACATTTGTTTTATTTATTCGGGTATTAGAATTGCCTTCTGTGCAATATTTTACAATATTTAAGTGTTTTAGTGCATCTTCTGTGGAGGTCTCAAAGACTGGTCTCTACTTTTAGGGTTTTGTAGAAGAGCTTTGGAGGTTTTTTGTTTTTAACATGAAATGCAGTATTACAGTTCAACACATGCATTTCTCACCTCTGTTTAAATGGCTTTCTGTAGGCCAGTTGTTTTTGATACTGTGCTGTCGATTTTAGAAGGATCTGTATTTACCTTGGTTTGCTTCATGATTAGTATTCTCTTTGTTTTCTCTTTGTGGTTTTTCAGGAACTAGCACTGTGTGTTTGGGATTTTCAACCCAGGATGTCTTTGGACATGACAAAGCAACCAGCAATGGCTGTGTATTGTGACCACTGTGGGAAGTACAAGAATTATTTATGGAAGTCCCGACTTATCAACAGCAGACTAATTAACATAGCCATGTGATTTTTATTACACACTTTTTATTTTTTGAGGGTTTTTTTCTGGCCTGTCTGTTAGCTTCTTGCCAACTAGTTTCAAATTATTGATGTTTACTTTGGTTTATTAGAACTTGTTGTCATTTTCTTTTTATATTCTTCCTGTATATGCCTTATATTTGTGCGTTATGCCACTGAATTGCTGGGTGCTCATCAACAAAAACAAGACAAATTCACGTTCAACAATTACGTTCAGTAAAAACGTGTTTGCAAAAAAGTGAGGGGCAAAATAGGATTCCTTGTCTGATTCAGGCATGCCTAACAAAACAAAATAGATCATATCCTAGATTTGCAATGTCAAATCGCGGGAAACTATAATAATGGTAAATACCAGTGAATAGGCAATAAGCTCATAAAAAATTACAGTATGCAAACAAGCAATGTGAACTTCATGAAATGTCTTTGATTCTCTGAGTTGTTCACCCAGGTCAGTGTACAAGAGGGGAGAGCTGCTGCATGCGTGATGGATTAGAAGGCTTAAAGAGGCTCTGCTCTCTCTGGAGGTCTGTTATCTCATGCAGGCAGCTCTCTGCATACCTGCATGAAATTCATCTGTCATAATGGTGCATTCTTATTGAAAGTGTGCTAGCGGAGCACAAGAAGCATTGACTTTACAGTTGCACGGCCTAAAACAAAACGGAAAATGGGGATCAAGGATTAAGCCAGGGGAGTGGGGGTGGATGTGCCCTTCCCTTGGCAGCCTGCCTGTGTAATGGTCAAAATCATGATAATCTCTGGTGTTCTGCATATTGTCTCATTACAGTACATCTACACAACTGTAGGGGCAGCAGTGGGGAGTCCTGCATTGTTCCTGTCCTGTAAGTAAATAGTGAGTTTGAGCTGGTAATGTTTTCAGTTTGTTTCTCTATATTTATTTTCTTACAGCATTAAATGACTCTGAAATAAACCTATTTTGACTTCCTCAAGCTGTGAGCACTGAACAGGTTAAAAAGGGAAACAAGCTAAAAGCTCTGTTTCCTTTGCCTGAAAATCCACTGATGCAGGATGAAATTAAAGGCTATAAATAGCTCCTGTCCCTTCAGCTTCATCATGCAAGCTTTGGCTGTGTGTGAGGATTAGAAGAAGACAGAATGGATTTCTGTGTGGCGTCAACAAGAGTCAAGGATTATGCCCACTGTGCACATTGTATTGTTCATTTCTCATGGGCCCTTGCATGGAAATTAAATCCCTTCTGATGCTCGAGGTGCAGGGAGAAGTCTGCTTTGAGCAGGACATGTGCATTGCAAAGCAATTTTACAAGGTAGCACTTAGCTTCCCATAGGTCTGCAGCATCGTGCCCTGGCTTCACTTTTGCACAGGCAGATGACCAGCGTGGATTGAGGGGTTGAGGCTTTCTGAACTTGGAGCTGGTAACAGCAAAGTTCATTTTTGCAGAGCATGTTTTGAAAATGATGTGGGTGTTTGTTCCTTGTGCTGTCACTCCTTTACTCTGTTCACCTCTCTCCTGCAAATCCTGTGTCTCAGGAGCACTGCGTTGTAGTGACTGACTGGTATCTCACAATGCAAGGTTTTCCACAGTGTTAATTGCAAATAGACTTTTTGTTATGTGTAAAGCTCCAGAAGATAGGATTCTATTTCTTTCCTTAAAATAACAATCAAGGTTGACATGACCTTAGCACAGTGAAAATTTATTGTATCTTTCCCCTCTCTCTTCCATTAGGGTTTCCCCCCCTCTGCACTGTGGCATCATGTGCGTAATTGGAAAAGAATCATTTCAAGGATCAGGATTATTTCTTGTTCATAATTAAAAATAGATGTTGAAGCATTCTCAACAGTATTTGTCTAAAAGATGGATAATAAAAAAAATATATATATTTATATATAATATAATACATAAATATATTTATATATATTATATATATATATAATACATAAATATATTTATATATAAATATATATAATAAAAAATATATGGACAAATAAATAGGTACCTCCTATAACTGTTTAGTTTAAGAAATTGTTTCTTCAGGCTTTACTCCTGTAAGATACAGAATTCCTCTTGCTTTGCAACTCGTTTGGGGTTAGGTGAGGTTTGATAGCACAAAGCACCTTGCAAAATTAGATCCACAGCTGCGTATGTATTTAGAGCTGTATAATTACCAGTACTATTAATATATCTGCATTATATACAATAATTTCAGTGGAAAGAAGGGCAAGAGAGGAGTAATTGTGGACTGCTATCTTGTTACTGCATGAATAACAGCTGATGTCTGCTCTGGACACTTAAATAAGAAAAACATGGGAATAATTGCAGATTTTCAGTATCAAAAGTGTACCTTGGAACTGCTAGGACTACAGCTTCCTTGTGGAAACTCCTAAAGTCTGCCACTGAAATGCCTGCAAGTCAGCATCATGTAGGGCAGCACCAGAACTACTCCTGATCCCAAAACAGGGTTGTTCAGGCAGCTGCTCAATGCTTTTTATAGGCACATTTATTGGAGTCTTCCATTTATAAGTGCTTATCAATAATTGCTCTTAAAGTGTTATAATAAAGAGGCCATGGGAACGCAAGAAAGGCAGAAATGAGCATGTATTTCTTTAGAGCTGGATGAGCTACTGCCTGGAGTTCTCTCTGCCTTACATTATCAATGGGAGAAGTTAGTCTGCTGCTTTATTCATGCGTTCCCATTTAATGTTATCAAGCAGCATTAGAACAAAGAACATTGGTTTGGGTTCCCTTGTCACTGTAAAAAGGTTAGGCAACTGGTTCAGCCATTCCTCTCAGTCTGCCTGCGTTCCCTTGCCTGTTGTCCATGAACATGGAAGTTTAGGAGGCCCTGATGCAGTATCTTATTGTAAAGCACAGTGAGTGGAGGGGTAGTGGGAGTGGTTGTGGTCTGCAGTAGGCAGTGTTCCCAGACTTGAATTAGCTGCCACTACTGCTTGGGCTCTGGTTAACAGCTCTAGTGCTTCAAGCTGCCAGCCACTTCTCTCACTGAGACACTGCTCTGAGAGACTTCTGTGCAGATTTGACTCTTGTCTGGCTCTGTGAAGGATGTCCATATATATGTATGTGTGTGTATACATATACTATATATATATGTAGGAAGTTAAACAGGCCAGCTAGATAAGGAGTCTTTGCTTGTTCCAAACTTGCTTGCAGTTCATACTTTGGAAGCTCTAATTGTTAGACCCTTGTAAATATTTTAGGTTTAGTTTCTTTATTGATTACTCTTCTCCTTTGGAGGGCTGTAACTCTGTACTCCATGGCAAAGGAAAATTTCTTTTTCTCCCAAAGTTAATCTAAACATCCTAATGGTGTCATACTGTGTACTCACCACAATAGGAAAAACAACATGTTGCTTATTTATTGGCTAGATAATTTTTAGTATACTTCTCTATTTTGTGTATATTAACATATAATTTTTAAAATGAAGACCAATAGTTTTATTGACTATATTTTCAAGTGCAGATAGAGAGAGAAAGGTAGGAATACAGGGATGATTTACTCCATGAGTGCTGAATCCTACCAGTTTCATCTCTTCATATACTGCAATGCTGTAAACTGGGAGTCATAATGAAGTAGTAAGTGCTCTAGCTAGAGGTATGTAAGAATATCAATTAAACATACACTTGAGAACACAAATTGGGAACATAAAGTTGGTTTAGTAGTTGTTGCGAAGTATTAACATTTTCTCTGCTGCCTTTACTTTTTTTCTGTTTTTCTCTTCTGTGCTGCATCCCCTCACTCCTTCGATTGTATTGACTGTTAAGGGAGCATATAAACAGAAGAGGGAGCAGCAGTTTATGAGGATGGACAGTGATACGACAAGGAAGAATGGTTTTAAACTGAGACGGGGAGGTTTAGGTTAGATATTAGGAAGAAGATTTTTCACCCAGAGGGTGGTGACACACTGGAACAGGTTGTCCAAGGAGGTTGTGGATGCCCCATCCCTGCAGGCATTCAAGGCCAGGCTGGATGTGGCTTTGGGCAGTCTGGTCTGGTGTTTGGCGACCCTGCACATAGCAGGGGGGCTGGAACTAGATGATCATTGTGGTCCTTTTCATCCTAGGCCATTCTATGATTATATTAGAACTGCAGTTACCCAGAAAGACCTCTCAAGGACTTGCTGTTTTAAGGCCAGTTCTGCCCCTTATGCAAGAGCTGTCTAAGCCCATTCCTCAGCTAACGTATATCTTTACCACCCTGTTGTTTTCAGTGAGTAAGAACAGTCTCAAATCCTTCAAATTGTTTTACTACTGGAAGATAAAGCTGTGCTTTTGAGTGTGACCGCTCTACATGGTGGGGGGGGGGGGGGGGGTGAGCCCAGAACTCTGTGTATCGTACTATTCTGCGTATCTCTGATGTAAGGATGTGTTCCTGAGCAGACAGATGGCATCGCCCACCAGGGGATTATCAAGTTCTCCTCTGTGGAAGTAAAAATCATACATTCAGCACTTTCTGAGAGGAGGAAGGAAATAGTACAGCCAAACTCCTGAAGAGGCTACCCAGATACTGTCTTGCTGTTTTTGACGCTACCCTTGATGCACAAATAGTGCAAGAAGGCATCATTTCTCCTCAGTGAGACCTTAAAATATGTAGGATGTGGACAAAGTAGTCAGAACCATTGCTGTTCCTAGATATCCATCCAGTCAGGGGAGCAGATGGAAAGTCACAAGCCACAGGTCAAAGTAGGAAACGTGGACCAGTGCCTATAGCTCAATTTCTGTGCCAAAACTACAGTGGATATTTAGTAAGAGTAATGATCCCAGTAAATAAAGCCACCAAATAATGCTTAGTGTATATTATTCTAATACAGGAAAAGATGTAAAATACCTTGACTTAAAGTGTAATATAAAGCTTGTCATCTGAAAAGTCGTGTTTGTTTTTTGAAGAGAAAATATTTATCTGGTGGCTGTAGAAATTTGACAGCTGCCTGGCTGGTTTTTTGTTGTTTTTTTTTTAGCATCAGCAATCAAGATGCACTTGTGACTTGTCAGGTCCTCCTGGTCACGCAGTGCAGCAGACTGTGCATCTCTCATGCTGGTGAATTGAAAATGAGAACAAAGAGAGCCATGCTGTTGCTTGCTTGTAGTGTTACTAGCTGTGTAAAGAGATGGTAGGCTGGATGGGTAGGACAAAGGCTGCAAGGAGGTGACAGACTAAAGACACAATTTAGGGCTGTAGAAATACACAAACTACCTCAGTGTTGTGCTGTTGCTGGTGTTAGATATCTTTGTAGGCTAGTTATGTTTTGACGTGTTAATTAAAGTGTAGGGGGAGGAATCCAGTGTGTATTAACTGACAGGCTTTGCTATACCAGAAGGTTGTGTGGAAGAAAAGAAGACTGAGAGATGAAAGATAGAAAAAAGGCAGAGGCTTGTCAAGGAGGAATGGGTTAACTTTTGCTGGGTGTCAAGTGTTTGTGGAACAGTAGATTGCTTGAGTAACAGAACATTGCTTGAGTAAGATATCAATGAGGAAGAAATACATAGTTCCAGAGAGACTGAGGGTAGAGTTTGAGGGGAGAAAAGATGGAAAGATACTCCTGCAGAAGGCAGCTGTAATCATAAGTGAAGCCAGTGCTTCCATACAGCACTGGCCACTGTGTTTATAGTTTGAAGCAGGGTTCTAGAAGTGGTAATCAAGAGCTTGAGCGTGGCATCAGTGTGCTACATGATCATTGCTTGAGCACTGTCAGTTAACAGGGCAAAAGAGAACATTCAGTGTGAGAAGCAGATTGAAAGAGCCCAGTGAAAGTATGAAATAGCCTTTCCCACAGGATTATTTTCTAGATGCAGGATAACCCAAATCTCTGTCCACCTTCTTATACCAGACTGGAGTATGTAAATCTGTAGCTGGTAGGTCCCAGTAAGAAAACAAGGAGGCAAGGTAGTGCTAGAATGGGACTGAATTAGATCATATAATGTGGCTCTTAATTATCATAACATTATTGACAGGAGTGTGGACCAATTTCCAGTAAAGTATACAAATAATAAAATCCATTAGCCATGTTCCAGAAAATGGGCTACAATCAGAACTTCAGTTTTTAGACTAGTGGAAACATGGGAATTTTCCTAAAAGCAATGGAATATGCAGGGTAGCACTGAGTATTGCAGTCTAGATAACCAACTTGTAGGTGAATGACTTACTTCTTCAAATGTAGTCACATTTGAAGTTACTTGGCAGGAGTTAAAGCATAATTCTTTCTATGTTCTTTCAAAGGAAAGCCTCTTTTTTCTTTTTTTTTTTTTTTTTCAGGCTTAGATAAAAACTCTTTAAGAATATAAACTCATTTATTTACTCATTATTTATGGTGTTTTTTGTAAGCTTTGAAGTGGGAAGCAGATAGTGAGGAGGGACATCCATCAATGTTGTGGAGAATGTCTTCTGCTGTGACTCCTTAAATCAGTCATTCATAATGCATACCTGTATTTCTGAGAGCTGCAGTGTCCTACTGTGAGACTGTTTTCCCTCTGTCTGGTGAAGGGAGACATTAAGCTGGAATGAGAAGTCTCTTAGCTCCCATTAGAGATGTACTTTATTTTCTATGCTGGCTTTTTAAGGAGCTGTATCTTTTCATCTCAGAAGAGAAGGTGGTCAGCACTTGCTAAGTGAGCATACCAGAGTGCTTTTCTAAATCAAGACAAAACCCATGCACAGCTTTTTTATTCACACAGAGCATCTAAATTACCTCATGGAATACCCATTAAGGCTAAGTTCTTCCTAAACATGTAGACAATGTCTAACCTGGTTCTCTTCCTTGGTGAATAATTTATACCTCCCTCTTACTCCTGCTGTACACCGTGTCACGGGATAAAAACACACCATGAAACCAAATTGCATTGGATTCCTTCTTTTGTGGAAATTAACCCTAGTGCAGGATTCTGGTTCTGGATTCTCTGTGAAGAGATATCTCCAAGCTTGCTTTTCCTTTCCTTATCCATCATTCCTTTTGCTTCTTAAGTCTATTCACTGGAAGGAGCTGACATATGTGTTTCATACCCAGACTTTGCTGCATGATAAAAAGCAGGTGAGGACTGCACCAGTAGGCAGGATGTGGGGCACCCTGGTTGTCAGTAGGTACATTCTGTGATTTTATTTCCCTTATTTACAAAATCTGAGATCAATGAAGACATTTAAAATCTCTTCTATGAAAAACAGTGAGATACAGCTGCCTGAGTACCTCATCCGTCATCTTGGGGAAAAATAAGGAGTAAATAATACCTCTTGTTTATTATGATAAGTATACTGTAGATTGCAAGGCACACTATTACCCTAGCAATGGCAGCGAGGAGTTCATATTTATTAGAACAGCAGCAGATCAATATCGTCCCCTATTACTTGTATCAGCCAACCACTACCTCAGTTCATAAGGAACTGGAACAATGGACTGTCACAGGACAAGTTAATAGATTGTTGACCTGCTGTACTGTGACCTTCTACATAATTAAAAATACGGTATTTCCTATATCTGTGGGCTCTGCTTTTTGGGTACAGAACGCGGCTGACCTTCACGTTAAAGAACTTTAAACATATTTTCAGAAAACGTTTTTAGAAACAACATAGTAGATTTTCATGTTCTGTTTCACTTCTTCAAACAGTGCATGTCTGTGTACGGTGTTGTGTTCTTTTTCCTTTGATTTTATTTATTTCAAATGGCGCATTTACTGCTTAGTTCTGGTGTACCTGGATATGGGGTCCCACCCACCTTGATTTCATGAGTCCATAGAGTTACGTAATTTAACAAGAGATGGTAGGTAGAATTTTCTGGCAAGAATATCAGGTTAGGAGGTTATTATTATTTTTAAACATCTAAATTTCTTCTGCCTATCTAGTGAAACACCATGCCTTTTTCCCTGTGTCTTCAGCAGTTTTGTAGTGTTGCCCTATTTTAGTAAGTACCCATCACATTTCACCAAGATGCTTTTCTTCCTGGATAGAAGGAAGTTTTAATAGCTTTCAAAAGGTACTTGGAGAATCAGTTAGATAAACCCCATACAAAGATGTGATTTGTTTCTGCAGTGGTTTGTTTCGCTACTTTTTCAAATTAGGAAATTTGTCTTGTTTCCAAGAAGAGGTGCCAGGTATGACTTGAGGTTTAATGCATCCTACTGGATATGAGGGCTGTGTTCACTAACTAAGAATATGTGTGTGTAGGTTTTAAATATTGCTCTGTCTGTGTACTGGGATTATAGACATTTCTTACCAGTGGGCAGCCAAAATGATATTTAGTATGCCCTTGCTTGTTGCGTGGCATGTTAAGAATCACTGCTTTGTTTGTGGACTGTGAGCAATTTCATCTAAGTATTCAGTATTTGAAACCTGATCAGATTGTGTAATATTGTTTGGATACTTTAGTCCTGTTGTTTATTCCAGATTGAGATTTATCTTGTCTAAGAGTTTTAATGCAGGTGTAGTTGATATTTTTTTTTGACTCTCCAGAATAAAAGAGGAAACACATGAAGAATGCACACTGTTAAGGAAAGCTTTAGGACCCTCTAAGGTATTTTTGAAGAGAAGTGAGATTTTTTTTGTGGGATTATGTTCCTTTAAACACATTTTAACACCTCCTCACATCCCTTTTTCCATTTCTGTTATGATGGTCTTCCTGGAAACTGAACACAAAAGGGCAGCGTGCATGGAAAAGCAGAAATCAATTTCTTTCATTTGTGGGAACTTAAAGGCCATAGCTACATTTAGGTGTGTAATGAAGACATGTTTGCTTTGCAGATAAACTACACAACTTAAAATAAGTGTTTTTCCACTTTGTCTGTAATTGTTTTGCCTTAAAGGACACGTGCATCCCAGCCCAGAAGAGCTGGAGAAAGAGACCTACAGGTAGGGAGTCCAGATGTTGGGCCTGTGTTGTTTGATGTACAAGCGAGGGGTTGTCAGAGGATAACATTGTGCTATAACAATGCCATTTCTGTACTGCACATTCACAGATGCCTGAAATGCCTAAATCTAAATAGTTCAAGGCTTTTCTTTCTGATTCCTGTCTTTGTAAGCTGTTCTGATCTTTTTGCTAGGGCAGAGACAGCGGCACTCCCATATAAAATCTTGGAAAGAGCGTTTGGCTCTCGCTGTCCTCTGTAAATTCAGCTGCTCAGGTGGAGAGCAAGCAGAGGGAGGAGGTTGCTCTGCCTGTGTTGCCTTACTCGTGTCTTTGTGCTGCAGAGGCTGAATGAGGAAACAAGGGAGAGGCAGCTGCGTCAGCCTGTTGTCACTGCCATCACTAATAGAACACGATGATTTCCATCTTTTCCCATCTGCCTGTGGGGGGAGAGGCGCTGATAAGGCCTTGGGATTGGTTACAATCTACAGAAATCACAAAGCAGATGGATATTGAGCAGATAAGCGTTAATCTGTCCTGGGAGAGGATTAATCGGGTGAAAGATGGCAATCTACATGCGTACGGGGAAGGGGCGGGGGCGGGAATGGTGGGCAGCTGGTGCTGCTGTTCTCTCTTTCACTCCTGCTTTTGTCCGGCTTCTGTGATGTCATGGGAAATCAGGTCTGGTTCCTGCAGGGGTCTTATTTCTCTAATTTTCACTGAACTTTGACTTCTGAGAAGAATATCATACGTGTTTGAAACAAACGAAGTCCTTTTTGAGCTTTTTAGCTTTATAGCTGAGCTTTTCGTTCATCCCATTGGTGAAATAAATTCTGTAGCATTTTATCTACTTTTCTTTCCTCCTAGGCAGCAGACTTTTTCTTCGTGATTTGTGAGCCTGGTATTTTCCCTAGAACATATTTGGAGATTACATGGCATTTGATTTGAGTTATTGTTCTGACGTTTACAGCGTTTTTTCTAAGAATCTCTAAATGTTTTATAGGTATTAGTTAATTAGTCCTCACAATAGAGACATAGTTTTTTGTGTGTGTCCCTGTCCGTCCCCCCGGTTTTATTTATTTTTTCCTTTTTTTCCCCTGGAGAATTTTGGATACCTGTAGCGCGTCTTGCCTGAACTTGGAGCCACAGTGCTCAGCAGTTCTGAAATTCAGACCTTACATCCGCAAGTTGGTGGTTATGCAGTGAGGAGTGAATCCCAACCTTTGGCTCTCACTGATAGAACAGGGCAGTGGGATCAAAACTGGAGGTAAAAGTGCATCACTGACAAAAATGCTAATAAACCGATGAATCTAACCACAAAGTATGGTGCTTTTCTGATACTACGTATTGAAAACTAATTTTTTTCTTCTTTGACATGGTGCTGTGACCTTTTCTGCCATCTGTTTGTGGTTCACAAGATTCCTTTTTCTTAGTATGTCTTTTCACACAGAAAAACATGCAGTGATGCCAGTGTTCTTTCACAGCTGTCTTCTGATGTGCTCATTCTTTTCACTGGCTTGTTTGCAAGCATCTGTGAAAGCTCTGGCAGCCTTGTATGCAGTGAGAAGGTTGTAAAACTACTAAAGTTGTGAGGAAAGTGTGAAGGCAATTCCAGCATGGCTGTTGTGCTGGGGAGCTGACTTCCTGTGTACACTGATTTTCCTGTTGAGTAGATAAACAGTATCACATAGTTTGTTTGAGAGATGGGATTTCATGCTATGGCCAGGTTTTCAAAGAGTAACTCATTGTCTTAATTTTATGTGCTCTGAGCATTTGTATCCATATGCAAATGAGGTTCAATCACACGTGTGTAAAAATAACCTTTTATAGATTTAAAAATCCAGCAATCTGGCTCTTCTTGTAGCAGTTGTATGATAAAAGACTACTTCCTTTGATATACTGTGCATGTGTTTAGGGGCCTTATTTCAATTGACATACATGCCTGGTAAAAATCCCTGAATAGGAACTGGAAGCAGGTGTCTCGGTCTCTTGATAAAATTTGATGACCTGAAGCAGGTTATGCTGGGTGTGGCATCTTAGATCAGTCTTGTTTTTTTTGCCTTTCTTCCCTTGATAATGAAGACAGAGATTTAATTGCTGCACATCGGAGATGGGTGGCAGTGGTTGCTGGTTCGTATCCTTTCCCATCTCTGTTACCATTTCCTTGATTTGGACTGCTTATTTACACAGTTGTTTTGCCATAGCCTTGTGTTATAGAGAAGTGGACAGATCAGGATTAGATGTTAGCAATAAAGGTAAATAAAACAAAAAGTATAATGTTCAGGAAAGATCTTGCTTGTGAAGGGCTGGATCCTGAATTGCAACGATCAAAGAAAAAAAACCAAACATGAACAGTTCTGTTGATGCCGTGGCTTAGGATGAAATATAAAATAATGTTCTGCTAATTTTTCTTTTAAATCATTGTCTACCTTCTTTCTCAGACTCAAAATGAGGCCTCTTTTCTTTCAGTGAGGCAAAAATTTACCTGAGTGCATAGTAAGGCTATAATAAAATTATGGATTTTTCCTGTGTAGTTTATTCAATTTGTTGACCAAAAGACTAAATTTCTGTTCTAGATGAGGATGTGCGAGTATAGCCGATGATAAGGAAGTGACCCTAAGACAAATAGAAAACCTTTTTGTGTATGTGTACAGCTTTCACTGTGCTGTAATGAAACCCATGATGGAGTTAAAGCAAACAAAAGTGGAACAAAAATGGAAAATATTTGATTTTTGCCTTCTTGCCCTTTTCCTAGAGAAACTGAACTCTGATCGCTTTAATCCCTGCAGTCCCCACTGCAGCTTCTTGGAGTCGTCAAGATACCAACCACATCACCTCTTGCTCTGTTATTATTCACTTCTCATGACAGAGGTCACTTTGAAGTATCAGAGAGGTAGTAATGAATTCTATGGAGGAAAGCATTGTCATTGATGGTATTGTACAGATTTAGTCTAGACATCTGGATTCTGTGATGCGCTCTGTGTTGGATGAGCAGAAGGGGACTGCTTGATTAGATACTTACATGGCTTTATAAAAATAGACAAAGTTATAAATTACAAATCAGTGTGTCTCATACCTCAAGGGAGTATTCCTAGTGTGCAAAAGTATCTAGACACCGTGGTTGTGGGACTAGAAGTCTCAGTGTACAAATAAATGTTCCAGTTCTTTCATTTGAAGAAAATTGGAGCCCTTTTGGCTGTGCTAGGATCAGTCAAGAAACTGAAATGTAGAGTCTGTTGCTATTTGCATGGAACGTTTTAATTACTTAGAGAGATGATTGCACTGGGAAATACTTAATACAATGCACCAAATCCTTAGCTAATATAAACTGACAGAGCTCCATTCAAGTCTCCAGCCAAGGATTAGAGCTGATTGAAAAACAGGAAATAACAACAAAAAAATGAACTGAAAATATCCACTTTGGTTTCGATCAATTTATTTCAAAAATTTGGAGGGTTGGAAAGGGTTGATTTTGATTTGTTTTACTTTTGTTATTTTTTCTTATGCAATGTGGTAGACTTATCACTTTTTTTTTTTTCCTTTTCTTATTAGGCCTGCTTTTTTTATTTTTATTAGTATAAAAGCATATGAAGGAACAGAGAGTGTATGGGACTAAAAAGATTAGAGGAACTCAATTTGAAGTTTTCTATTTCTGTGGAGTTATAGATTCTTTCTATTACACTTTTTTCAGTACAAGTGAATGTTTTTTGACATAAAAACCACATCTTTTGAATCTGAATGTACCCAAATTATCTTTGAATGCCTTTATCATTTCTACTTCTTTGCACTAATTTTTCTGGACCCACTACACTAATTATAAGACAGTGACCTGGATGTTACTTCAATAAAACAAATGAATTTCCTACACTCCCACCTTCCTCTTGAAAAATGACTTTTCTGCTGCTACTTTCCTTTCCTCTTCCCTTGTGTGGGACTGCTTGGGTTGCTCAACATAAAAAGCTTCCAGCTCTGGTATCTTTCGAGAATTCACTTAGAGGTCACTAAGAGTCCTTTGTTTCAGTGGTCTTCTTAAAAGTGGAATAGGAAACCTGGCACGTGGCTACTCATAGACCTAAGAGTCCTTTTGCTTGAGAGTGTGAGATCCTAATATAACAAGATTTCACTCGTAGCAAGAAATTTCCATCCTGCTTTTTCCCTTCCCCCTTCATTTTTTTAATATAATTGTTTCTGGTTTTCTGCCTTCTCACTGTTAGAAATGTCATGTTGTTTAGTTATCAGCGTGCTCATTTGGAGAATTTTATTAAAGGTGACGTAGAGTTGCTGACATACTAGTGGCAGGAAACTGAAATGGATTTCATGGCTCGTTTGGTAAAATGCTCCTTCTTGATCTGGTGAGTTTAATGTGACTGTTAGCTGCTTACGAAAGTTGTTGCCCAAAAGAGACAGGGTTTTTAATGTGAAGGAAGCAATTAATGAATGTGGAATGAGAAAGACGGTTCTGCTGAATAACTTAGTGTGAGATGATGTAAGGTAAGTGGAGGCTCCCTTGTGCTGCTGGAGCCATGTTGCATTTCATTGATCTGTGTAGCTGACTGATGGCATGCAGGTATGTTCCCTGTCATCCATCCAATAGCTGGGAGTAAGGGTCCCTTCCTGCACATGTTACCACTGTGTCCCGCCTGTGGGGAGAGATCCAGGTACACACTGAGAAGTATTATTTATGCATGTTCTGTCAAGACCTTAAGGATTTCATTTTGGTCAAGCAGGAAATTTAGTACCTATTTCTTTGAAACCAGAAATCATCAGTTCAGAAGTCAGATTGGATCTTTTGTGACTTTTTATGCAAGTCAAAATTGCAGCTAAGAGGCTAAGGTTATTTGCTTGAGGGCATCTACTTGAAAAAGTTGTTGCTAGGGAGATGGGAAGAGGACTAAATGTATGATAGATTTTTAAAGAGGAAGAGAAGCAGGAATCCTTTCAAAATCCACCTTCTTCTGTATGAGGCCAGTCTGTCTGCAATTACTTTACCATAAATCTTGTTATAGTGAAAGAGATACACACCTGTATGCGCAGGAAAGACTTTGGTGTATCTTGGTACAATACAATTCTGCAGAGCATTTCCATGTCAGTTCTGAAGAGGACATTTCTAATCCACATCAGAAACCATGTTACTGAGTCAGAGCAGTGTCATTAGCTCCACGCACATTTAGGACAAAAAGGAAACCAGGATAAGCAACAAGAGAGTCTTTATAAATGTAGCTTGCATTTCTCATTCTACTCTCACTACTTTTGGGCCATGGTGCTTGAGGAAGCTACACATGAATACAAAGTCCTGGTCAGGGCTCCAGCTATGTATTTTCAATAACATACCGAACCATCAGCTGAGCTGTACAAAACACTTCTGCTCTATGAAAGCCTGGGACTGTAGATCCCTTGCTGATGTACTGCCTGATTCTGTACTGCTCTTAGCCTGGGGCAGCCTGCTGCAACAAAGCCTGAGGATGATTTGGCTACAGACAGTGGCATTCTTAGGAGTAAGTTCTAGTCAAAAAAAAAAAAAAAAAGTGTGGGGGTAAAAATGGGTTAAAAAACCCCAAATTCTTCAAAGCACATCATCAGTCGGTATAGAGTCTGTGTTTTTTTTCTGTCCCATGGGAAGCATGTAAGGAGGTGACAAGGAAGCAGGGGGAGAATTTTGTAGCTGTGGGATTGGAGATTGCAGCTCTGTTTCATGGAAGAGCAAAGAAAGGCACCTCCTGTGGCCTTTCATCAGTGAAGTGTGAGACCTGCATGTGCCCACATGCATGTCTGGGCTCCTCAGGCAGGAACAGGTTCTATGATGCAGGCAGAGTCACGGTGAGCAGAGCTGCAGTGCTGCAGTTATCTGTGGATGGATTTGGAACTGCTCGGTGGGCAGCTCTATCACCTGCTGTCCCCACAGGCACAGGAGTCACTTTTAGTTCATGAATAATTTGTAATGTTTGCATATTTGGGGGAATAAATGGAAACGAAACACTAAAACAGTTTGATTCTTCTATGATGTTATTTTATTGTTTAGTGTAGATATTTTTTTTCACCTTTTGTTCTTAGAGTTGATGCAGTAACAAATGTGTTGAGTCACAGGCCCCCCATTGTCAAGACTGAGAAGAATGGTCCATGGTGGTTGAAAGGTGCCTCCCAGCCTGTGAAATAGCAGTTTGAAACCTCATACTTTAGCTCTGGCATATGTACAAGGTTTGTAAAAGTGCAAATAATAATGGAGACAGAGAAATTTAAAAGCAGGTTTCTTCTAAATAAATACTGGAAGATAAACTAACACAAATACTTCAACATTTCTCTGTTTTTGATATTCAGGCTTGGAAGGTCATAAATAGTCGTACTTTTCTGTAGCTAGTGGCACTATTTTAGAATTTGTTTTAGGTTGAAAAGAAGTAGTGTCAGAATAGAAAAGTACAGATGAAAACCAAAAAATTTTAAGTTTTTGGTTTCCATTAGTTTGGTTGAGGAATGATGGGATATTGTTTTATATACAGAATGTGAACTGGGTATTAATATCCATCCTACACCACCAAAAGGAGATTAAAGATATTAAAGGTGTCTGAAGGAAAGCACTTGAAGAGCTGGGATGTTAATATGCATTCTGCCTAAAGAAGCAGGCTCTGCCACTGTGTGCTGCACTGATAAAACCTGTAAAAAAATAAATAAAAGAATTGTCTTTGTGTGCAAGTAGCATAAAACGTGCTTGTGTGAAAGAGATGGGCAGAGTAGTTGTGCAGAGTGGTTCCTAGCTGAGCTGTCTTTTTGCTGTTGTTAAACATGTTGCAGCTTGTGTATTGCTAGTTTTGATCTTTGTGTTAAGTGCTGGCAGTATGTAATGCATGATCTTTGCATGCTGTACTGAAGAGCAGAGAAAAATGGATTTAAATATGTTGAGCAACAAGAATAGCAGCAGTGATACTTTCTGGACCTTCTCCATCTTGAGAAACTGTATATGTCTCCAAGAACAACTTTGGGGCTGGATCAATGGCATGCCTAGTTACATGTATCTAAGAACACGCTGAAGGCCGTGGGTGCTTGACGTTGCCCTGCTCAAGCAGTGGTGTGAATGCAGGCGTTTGCATTGGCTATCATTGGCGTTTTTAATAAAGTGCTTGGTTGGAATGTTACTATTTTCAGATATAATTATTTTGGGCTTCTGCAGTTCCTAGGGAATATATGTGTATATATATATACACACACACACTACACGTATATACTGCTTTATCTGCTTTTTCTCTCTTCCTCTTGGTTATACAAGCTTTTACTGCAAGTGTTTACTGTTTTTTGAAGAAGCAGGTCCAGCAATTTCCATGGAAGTGGAATCAGATCAGGTGGAACCAAGCTGAAGGGGAGATTTCATCAGGGGGAGTCAACCTTTATGGAGAAAAGTTGAATGCCAGAGGTTATTATGAGGTTCAGGTAGTCATGCTTTGTGTATTCCTGTCTGTGACAAGAAGTACTTTGTGTTTTTATACTTTTTAGGTGGTAAAAGTAGGAAACAGTCGTAGCACAGTGCCAGATGCAAAGGGTTGGTGACTTGCCTCAAGTCATCTGGAAACCTGGTGGCAGAAAAGGAACATGGATCCCACGGGCACGCGGCATGGCTTTTGTTTAATATAATTCATTTCTATTTCTCAGAGTATTCTATATCTTAAATAGGAAATGGAAGAAGAAATACTGTTGTTTAATTGCAGTTTGTCGTCTGACATGTACTGTACCACACATAGCAGTAGCTGATGTTTTTCCATGTTCAATACTTTTGAGGTATATATGTACTGTTTCGAAGTACATTGAAGGATAGCAATAGGGTGGGACTTGGTTTTCTCTTTACCTGCATCAGTACAAATGTGAAGAAGTTCAGCCTACATCTTATCCACCCAAAAAGACTTTTTCTTGAATTTAGAGAGTTGTTCACAGAATAAGAAGCAGCAGGAATGTGAAACATCTAGGTAGAAATTGTGACAGACTAAGCATTGCATATCCAGAGCAGTATTTCTGGAAGAGCATTTCCAATCCCACTTGACTGAACAAAATTTACAGTAATTAATAGTCTTATTTCCTTGGAATCATTGAATCATTAGATTTTTACTTACCACCCTGTGAGATGGGGAGCCATTATCTTCATTACACAGAGAAGAAACTAAAAGATGTAATAAATTAAGCAACTTGTTCAAAGTTACAGAGAGAATCATTAACTGAAGAGGGCTTGAACCCAGGTGTCCCGAATCCTAACCCCATGTCTCATTCACTAAGCCATTCTTCATCACAGTTCATTGTCTCCTGTCATGCAGGGCTTTGCCTGCAGGGCTTATGAGCAATAGCCTTTTTGTGACAAAGGCATTCCTGTAGAGAGATTATTTTTCTTGCATGAACCTCCTCTTTGAATAATTAACTTTTTTTCCTCTTCTGGATGTATTAAATAGTTTTGAATTAATCAATATATATGTATATATGCGAGAGGAGTGCGTGAACGCACGTAAACATCAACCCATGGAAATGAGTAAGTACTCCAGACCTTGTTGAGAGTAATTTAAAATAACATTGCCCTCACTATAATTCATTTCATTGTTCCAATGAAGTGGGCTAGCATGGGGTCATATTAATAATTTAAGCAATCCTGCCCCTCAGCCTTCTTCCTCTTAAATAGAAGGATTAGCACTTAGCAGAATGCTATTGTTTTAGCTTTTGAAAGCTTTAATTGGTGTTTCAGGGTGTGTGACCTCATTCACTCGCTGAGCATTTCTCATTCATTTTCTGTCTGTTCCTAAGTTGCGTGGAGATCAAGGTTGTTGATAATTCTTTTTTCACGACTTTTTATTTTTTTTTCATAACACGCTTGTAAGGAGTTTGGTGTTTTAAAGAATCAGAAAATTGTTATGCAATTAGTTCATGTCAAAAGCCAAAATACCTTAAGGCACTCCTATAGGTTTGTGCAGGCTTTTTTATCCTTGGACACCTGCAGAAGTGGTCAGACACATGATTTTATTTTTTACTTTGTTTCTGTCCTTTCTGGCACCCCCGTCTCACTCCTGTTTGTCACCTCTATTACAGTCCAAAGGTGACCTCTGTCATTCAAGCAGAAAAAGACACATGATGATGCTGCACAAAATTATGATAGAAACAAAATATGTAAAAAGAACTTCCTGTAAGGGAAGAAGTCGAGTTCAGAGATCCACAGGCTTCCAAACGCTGAACTAAATTCAATTATATGTGAATTAATCTTTTCTTTGATTTCAGACATGCTAAGAGTGGACCTATAGCAATTTTATCCATCTAGAGCTTCAGTGCTGTAGTAATTTTGTAGAGTAAAGCATTCTTACTGCATCCATTTTTATCCTTATGAAAACTGAGTGTTACAGATGATTTTTTTTTTCCCCTGATTTTTACAAAATAAAGGTTTAGCCATTGACTACCACTACCGTGCTACCTTCCTAACCATTGTCTAAATGTGCAGGAAAAAAATATTTTGATGCCTTAAAAACTAGGATCATAATATGCAAATGAATTTACAGTAGCCCTAAGCTTACTATAATGATTGATACAACAATAAAACCTCTCTCTATATATATAAATTAAATAAATCCACCAAATCTAAAGATCCCAAATTGTATTCTCTTGGTGTTTCTTGTACTCCCATCTATACATTAAGTCATTAGAACCCAAAGTGTCCACAACTACTTCCAAGATAGCAGTAATAATGTACTTAAATGCAACAATCCTTTCTCTCAATTTACCTCTACAGATTTCAGGGAAATTTTCAGGCCTTTCCATCCTAGGTATCGTGACCTATTCCTGTCTTTTCCTATCAGTATAAAATATGTACCGACCAGTCCTCCAGAGTTAAAAGTGTGGTAGACAAATTATGTCTTTATACCTTTCAAAATGAAACTTCAGTTCAGAATATAAATTCAAATTGTTTCACTTGGCCCACATTTCTTGTTTAAATCTGCTTATTTCTGTTTTCCACTTTTTATTATGTGAAGGGAAAGAAGCACTTCAGCTTTATAGTTCCTGCCTTCCTAAGTGGCAGCACTAACCTAAATGTTTAGTATTAAGTAGATGCAGATGTAAGAAAATTAACAGTGCTTCATATTTGCGGACGAAATTGTTCTGTGTGACCGTAACCCCAAGGTAGATTGGAAAAGATGACCATCCCCAAAGAGAAAAGTTATTTCCTTACACCTTGCAGAAGGGAGGTGTATTTCCAGCCATGCAAGTCATACTGTGTGAAACACAAAACCTAATTCCAGATGTGCCTCAGCTGTGAATTTATTTGCACAGAGACTAGGCTTGAGAATATACGAAGTGCTCATATATATATCAGCAGTAAGATATTTATGTCATCTGTTGCTCATCTTCAGCTTAATTCTATGAATTTTAAACCATAAAGATATGATCTTGCTTCTGTTGCCAAAGACCCAGTACCCAACCTAGGCACTGAGTCTAGCTTTTGTGGAGGATACTTTGCTGCTATTCCAGTGTTGAGTGTAAGATAGCAGTATATAGGTAGCTTTGAACAACTGACCACTCATGCTACCCCTAAGTTTGGAATACAATCTTCATTCTATTGTTCTTTTCCCTTGGCTTGTTAGGCAGAATTTTCCTAAGTGTGAAGTGAGCCAAACCTTTTCATTCCTAGTTCTCTCGAACTCAAACCTTACTAGCATTCAGTGCTGCCTCAAGTTTAGAGATGAAATGTTAAAATTTACTGCTTGTGTGCTTTCAGTTTCTAGTTTCTTAATTTCAGAATAGAAGGTGACATCTCTGGCTGTGCATTTTTGAATGTCCCAAATGCTGTTTTTAATATGCATTCCTCTAACCTTTTCCCTGAAGTAGGAGCTCATGGTTGCTGAAAATTAAGAATAACATGTTCTTATAACACCACTTATCATCTTGCTCCAGGGCTTCCTGCTAACAGCAGTACATACATATTCTATATTCCTTGTATGTCAAACCTCACCCCACTTCAGACACAAACTGAAGCATAATTAAACACTGAGCACTTACTATTGCCCCAAACAGCAAATAGTGCTGACATCTAATGATGCAGCTGGTCATTTTAGCTTTACGGACTTTGCAAACCGTAGTGGCAGCCTGTGCTCACCGCACAGTCGGGTTCTGATGGTGAGTCTTAGATATTCTCCATGGATTTCACATCTTACAGTGGTTCTTTTTGAAAGTCAGACCTGTACTAATCTAGATCTTGACCAACTTCCTGCTCTCAATGCTTTATTTTAACAACATGCAGAATGCTAGGAACCTAACGTTGCTGAACATGAAGAATAAGCTCTTGAAATCTGTCTTTGCTTAGTTTACTGCAGCAGCCCAGGGCAATGCCTCAGCTTAATCCCAGTGTTTTCCCTACCATTGAAAGCTATAGGTTTTTTTAGTCTTGCCCTTTGTTTAGTTATAAAATTTATCTGCATTGTGTCTATGCTTGCCAGGTTAGAAAGCCATTTGTGAATACAAAGCTGAATGTCTGATCTTCGGTCCGTTTATCTATCTGCTTATTTATTTATTTTGAGGGTATTTGTCCTAGTTACTGAGTCTATTTGCAGAGGTTACTGTAACTCAGTAAATACTGGAGTTCATTTTGCTCTAAACTAATTTAAACTCTAAAAAACCTGTTGGTGCTTCTGTCTTGCTTGCACAGGTGGGGTTAGGAATGAACTTGTGGGATATAGTCACAGTTTCCTTTCCAGTACTTAAATATTTAATGTGAGGAGGCTTACAGTAATGACATGACTCTTAACATTTCTTTCTTAACCCACTCTCCAGTGCCATCCCTGCCTCTGGGAGGGCAGGCAGGAAGTGATTGCATGAGCAAACCTGATAGATGCTGAATGCAAAGCCCTGTACTCATTTAGAAGGGAACACACCTCTTCCTGGGGGGAGTTCAGGAGGGAGCTACAGAGTACAGGGACGTGAGTGGGAGAGATGTGCTTAACTAGAGAATTTGGAGAGGCCTACGTGTAGAAGAGAGGTAGCATCCAACTGACAATTCTGTGCACCAGCCAGTCTTGTAGTAGTGCTGACCATGCATATGGAAAATGCCAGCTTGTTTGCATTATTAGCCATGCTTTATGTGCATGGAACTTAACCAAAATCCTTCTGAACAATGTAGAAGCTTTGATTGTGATGGCAGTGATCCTTGAATGAGATCTGTGACAGGATGTCTCTGGATTTTGTTAGTGTTTTAGAATTTGTTTTTGTGGTCCTTTGTAAGACAACAGACAGCCTCAGATTTTAAGTTTTATACATTAACCAAGGTTGGATGAGGTCAGTGGTGGTTCAGCCTAACTGTTCTGAAAGAAAGTTCTGCTTCTGGCAGTGGGGTCACAGAATCAGAAGGCATTACTTTGTACATGGATTCAGTATGACAGTCTGATCCAGGAGCCTGGGACATTAAATGACAAGTTGAGCCAAGGTTCTGTCTGTTCATGGGCATCAAAAGGTAACGGAACTGCTGGCAAGTTAGTAACTACACTGTCTGAAAGGAATCTGTTCTACCTGGCTTGAATTCTCAGAATTTCCTGCATGTAATAGCCTTCGATCCCAGGTCTCAAATGGCTGTGTAGCATTGCCATGCATTGCTAAGTAATTGCCATGCTTCATCCCAGGGATGGGAACTCTCTGTTATATAGGGAATTGTGAGTAGCAGCTGATAAACCAGTATGTTAATCCTGTTAATGCTTGTGTGAAAGCACCGATTTTGATTATGTTGTGCTGTCACATGGTAACAGGATTGAAGACCATAGCTTCTAGTGAACTTTGTCATCTTTTCAAATTGTAGTTGCTATAATTAGTTAAGAATCTTTTTTCTTTCCAAGAAATTGTTATATAGTTGTGGTTCTCCTTAGCTTGCAGATATTTTGTTGCGTCAAATATTGTGCAAAAATAGCTAAACACTCAAACATGAATTCCTAACCAGAGTCAAAAATGAGTTTTGCTTGTGATCGAGTAGAGGAACTTAGAATATCCTAAGAGCGACAATAATAAATAGTAATAAAAATTTATATCTGTATTAGCATTTTTAACCTGTACATTTTGAAGAGTTTTATTGAAGTATTGCATTCTCTAGGTTACAAATGGAAGAGCTGAGGGATTAAATCAAGGAGTTAGGAGTGACTGAACTAGAGAGACCTTGGGGAAGAAGCTATTAGTCAAATTGTGTTTTGTGTTTTCCCCTGCCCCATAAAACATGCTGTCTATAATTCTCCAGTCTGACTTTGCATTTTGTCCGCAGTTAGATCTGTTACAACTGGTCTAAGTTGGTGTAATTCCACTGAAGTTGGTGGCCTCTATTTCTTTTCTTTTGCCTTATATTTTTCAGATAACTTGCCTTGAGGTAATTTCAATTTCGTTTGTGTATTTATTTTAGCACCATTTTCTGTGCTAGTACTGTTTGAACAGCTTGGAAGGATGGATTTTGCTTCAATTCAAGAATCCCCCCGAGGTTTGTTGCGTGGGGGGTGGAATCTGCAGGCATACTGCCTTTGAATCAGTCTTTGCAAGCATCACACAGGGGAGACGTGTCCCTGCCTCCTTTTCCTTCCCTCTGCAGGCTCTAGCAGAAAGAATCCCATTTGTGTTTCCCTCTCTCATGTCTGTGTGTTTTGTTTCTAGCACAGATGCAGATGGTTAGTACTGACAGGCTTTGCAACGACATCTTTGGGTTTCAGATGGCTCTGAATGCTAATGAAAGGCTCGTTGTTTCATTTCCGTGTCTTACAAGTAAACAGTTCCACCGTGGACATATTCAGAGGAGGATGTTGCTAATGATGTCTGCTGCCTTCTCTCTCTCCTTCGGTACCTGCTTTTCTCCCTCCTGGATAGCTATTGACACAGCAGCCAGCAGTTTATCCTGCTTGAGGTTGTGCTCATCTGCCTATGGGTTTAGGTGGAGCACCGTTTAAAAAAACACAACTGTGAGACATCAGGAGTGAAGAACTAGAAATCTGTCTGAAGGCACTGCCAGGGAGGTGGTCAGGTGAAAACCCTGCAGGAGTCTCCTGCAGGTACAAACTTTGTTCCTTGATTGTGGTAACACATGAGAAAATTTCTTGGTTTTATTCTGGGATTTCTTAGAATGAATTGTGTAATTAGTAATGTCTTTCCCAGGTTCCATAAGTGCGCACTTTGCCATAAACATAATTTTTTTTCCTGTTAGTTACACGATCTGTTATTCCATGTCCTGCAACATCAGGGCATTGTAGGGTGTAGGAACAAGAACACTTTTTCTCCCTGCATTGGAAATCAGACACTGTTACAGGAGTAGTCTCTTTTTATACCAAGCCTCACTAGTTCTTGCAGTTTTAAATAACTACTTGAGCCTAATCCAAACAAGAGGATTTCAGAATAATATAGTAACAGCCCTTGGCTATTCTTTCTGCTTAATCTTTTCATCAAGCTATGGCAACCAGTAAGGGAGAACGAAATAGAAACCTGTGCCCTCTCGTGTCTCCATGAAATCTTTGATCCAGAAAGTGGTTCCACAACAAAACCATAATTCTTTAATTTCCAGTTCACAGGCGGACTGAGGTTGAGGAATTTAATTTGCCTCCCATTGTCTGTATGCCACCTTATCTTCACACGTCTTGCAGGAAGTTGTTAGGCTGCCCAGATTGCCATACTGGCACGCTGCCAGTTGTACGAATAGCCTTTGTATCTTTGCAGCCAAGAGAGTTCAGAGGAAAAAAAAGGTAAATATTCCAAGACTGTTTGATGTATGGAGAAGTTATGCAGCACTGTGGCAGCAGAAACATGTACTGAACTACTTCCAGTAGCTCATTAAAGCTGTTCCAGTGAGACAAGGGGTCTTCTGATATCCCGCTGACATTAGAAATGTACTTTGGCACTTCACACGCAGAGCTCCTAAATATACTCGTAACAATGACTTTAGTACTAACGCTTTTATGTAGCAGTTGTAAAAGATAACTCCCAAAGCATTTAATATGGAAAGCAAATACTGTTAATTCCATTCTGCAGATGAGATAACCGAATTATGGAGGGTGAGTGTGATATAGCAGGCCACTGGCACAAGCACAGATAAAGCTTAGCCCTCAAGTCCAGTGATCCGTGCCTATTGACAGCAGGTCACACTGCTGTGCTTAAGGTCAGAGCATAGAACCAGGGTGTTGTGAGGTGTATTCTACTGTAGCTCTGATGTGTGCGTTATTAGCTGCTGTTACAAACAGCGCAGCATGCCGCATGGTCTTTTTGGATGCACTGTTTAGTATTGAGATGGATACGTGTTTCACAGCATTGCCCTTGATGCTGCTGTGTACTCAGAGTCTGTCCCAGATTCCAGGATGCAGAGACATGACTCCGCAGAGATCAGCAGACCGTGTACATCAGCCTAAAAAAGCTCTGGATTTGGCCCATCCTCTCGAGCAGCAGAGCTGTGTTGCTGCTCACTCTGTCAGCCAAAAGTATCTGTGCAGGGTGTGCAGAGTGGCAGCTTTCCAGTTGTTCAGCAATTCTGGACAATGTGCTATTAAACCAAGTGTATCAAACGGTAGGAAGAACACAGTCCTCAAAGGGCAGAGTGCAGACACATTATAGTGTGATCTATTTATATCAAAGAGCTACACCTGTAACAAGACAACATTTCTGGAAGCTACCAATCATGCCCACTGTGCTATTAAAAGCATGTGACAGATGGATTCTGCAGTAATAATTTCCCCTGATCACTTAATAAAAATTCTGTCCTATCTGTCTTTCCTTTTGGACTTTTAAAGCATTGTGGTTGAATTTTGTTGTCTGAGGGATAATTTCAAGTGAGAAATAGTTACTCTAGGACTTTGCAAGGTCAGACGTATAGTCCTGCAGGCAACTACTGTGCAAGTTTCTCCACAGGCTGTTCTGCCCAATGCTTGCTACTCCCTGGCCCTGCAAAGAGCCCCCTGATGATCTGACCTGTGCCTTTCTGCTCTGTGGCATTTAGTGTGTGCTCATGCTGGAGCATAGCATGCTTCTATGGAAAGGCTATGTACATTCTTTTAAACATGCTCTACACACCTTTCAGAAGCATTTGAGCTGTTTTCTATAGTGAATTTGAATCCAAAGTTTCTACAAGAGGAATATGGGGAGTTTAGTCATCCCAAATGTTTTGGGATTTCTGCTTTTCTCATGGAGTATGCTTATGCCAACCTTAATGCATCTACTACGGCTCACGGAGCAGTGAGCACACAGCTGGGGGGGGCAGTGTTACAGTTATGCTTTCATTAGTTTATGTAAATGTAACAACACGATTTCTAGACAGAGCAGTGAGACGTTGCAGCCCACAAAACCCATAAATTAGAGATTGAATCTATTTTATTTTTGTCATCATCCTGGCTTTTCTGCACTGCTCTGAAGTCTTCCTTGATATATGATGACCGGCTCTGTTTTCTCCTTTAAAAGCAGTTGCAGCCTTATAAAAAATTTGTGCATCTTATAACTAAATAGGTCTTGATAGCTTTATGGAGGAGAATTGGGTGAAATACATTGTTCGTGGCAGAGGAGTACAGAAGGCGTTAGTTCTTTCAGATGATCACATGAAACTGCTTAATCAAGGAAAGCAGAGCAGAGTTGGCCTGTACCACTTTTGTCACCAGTAGATCTTTTCATGCAGTGATATTTTTATAATGATGTTGCTTGCAATAAAAGAAGCCTGATAGTTTGAAATAAATCTCTTTGCTTGGCCAGTCCTCAAAGAATATTTTTTGATTCTTATTAGCTGATAGCAGGATGACCATCACAATACAAGCTCAGCCCGATGCCAGCATTTTAAAATTAAAACACAGTTTGGTTGACACCAATGGACCTATCCCCTTGCTTTTGTGCATAAGGTAACTGCCTGCTTGGGAAGAAATATCTGTTTGGTAGAAGAGACCACAGGCAAAAGTATGGGATCTGGAAGAGCCAAACAAGACGTAGAGCTTGGGAAGCACATTTTGATCTCTGATGCATCATCTGTCCTGTCTGCTGAGGAACCTCAGTGGCTGGGAGAGGAGCTTAAATGCGGGACTTTCATGCAGGGAGCAAATTTAGTTCTATTGAGTTTTTGTAGAGAACTTTATGTGCTGAAACTCTCTCGTGTTGTATATTGACTGTGCAATGCCTGTACTACCCCTTGGGCATGCATGATAAAGGTTACATGCACGTGTCATGTTCGCTCCTTAAGTTTTCTGACAATGGCAGTGATCTTTGTATGTGTGATTTGTACAGCTTAGGGCTGGGTGGTGCTTTTTGTATCAGAGAAACACTTGTATATTCTGTTCCTGTGTTAACAGAAGATTTCCCCAAATTAAAAGGCAAAAGTCAACAGGTTTGCTGGTTCTTCCACTGGAGGGTTCCAAACTCTATTTTTTTCCCCTCATATTCCTTTCAAATCCTTTTTTATATTTTTAACTTTAATGATAACCAAAACTTGAAAGAGAGCAAACCCCAAACTTCTGACTCATTTCAGCAAGATATTTGAAGGGGTTTGTGTTGTTTCAGTGTATGGCAGTAAGCACTTGCAGAAGAACTGCTCTACTTTATGTCATCACAGGGGTTAGAGCAGAGTTCATTAAATTCCCTTCAGGAAGGAGGAGTAGGTCAGCCCTAGAACACTTTCCTGGGGAATTAATGAGAGTGTGGGGCAGGCCAGGAGAGAGACGAGGGACCTGGAATGAGAAATGCTAAGCATTTGAAAACAAAATTTAAAAAGAAGGAATAAAAACAAGGCAAAGTCTACTGGGGCATTCTGTGCTGCGTTATCCGCGTGTGCTGGAGTATTAAACATCTTTGGGCTGCGCTAATGATGCTGATAACAAGCCTGATCTTTTGATGTTTCTGTAAGCATCAAAGTGAAGGTCCTGGAAGGCCCCAGTTCATCAATATCCAGATCCCAGACAAAAAGAACTTTTTTGGTTTAGTTAATAGGTATGGATATTTTATTACATTTAATGTTTTGTTCCCAGGGGCTCTGGGAAAAGAAGACATGGAAGAGAAGTAAGCGAGAGTTTTGAAGTAGTCATGAATGGAGTTAAATGTGATTTAGAATAATAAGAATGCTCAAAATCCTTTACCTTTTCCCCATTATGATTTGTGCAATGAGGATGCAGAAGCTGTCATCCATGACTTGTAATAGTGAGAAGAGCTTTGTCAGTTAGGGGATGTCGATAGTTCCATATCGCCTGTAAGAAGTGAATGATTTGTGCAGTCGCTTCCAGATAGCTGCCACTGTTTTCCATGTCTGTGAATGAGGAAGGCTCTGTCATATCAGTGTTTAAACAGCCGTGGGCTCTGTCTCCTTCAGTCCTTCTGAAAAACTTCTTCCAAAGTAGACCCTGGTGTCCAGTGTCAGTACTGCTCCTGTGTCAGGGCTGTAAAGGAGTTATGTAGATGCTAAATGTGTAAAGGTACTAGGAAGAGGTAGAATGAGTTTTGTAGCATGTACCTCTCTTAAAATTCATTTACTTTTGGTAGCCAGTACTTCTACTGATGTGAAATGTGGGCTAGATGTTGGTAGTACTTGTATTTTGTGGTTCTTTACAGTACTAGGAAATTAAACTCATAATTAGAGGTGAAACCTCTGGCATGCATAAACCAAAATCAGGGAAGAAGAGCCCAGAGATCTTCACATAGAAGGCACTTACTCTTGGGTGCACAACAGAGAGGACTAGAGAAATGGTTCTGACTCATTTGTCAGAACTTCAAGCCCAGAATCTTACATCTTTGAAACCACTCTTCATTAATTCATCTAGTCCAAGTCCTACTCATGGAAGGCTACACACACACAGGGGGCTGCTGGAGCAGTTGAACGAATCAAAGTGAAATGTTAGCAGTCTGACACAGAGCTGCTTTAGTGGAATTATTGTCAGGTTTGGTCTTTTCCTAATGGCCTGTACTGCCACGAGAACCCACAAGCTCTTGTTTAGGTTAATGCGGTACAGAAACAAATGATGATAACTGCTGGCACTGCAATGGGATTGATGTGTCAGTCAAATGCTTCTAAATGCTCATGTGTTTGTGTTTTGAAGCAGAAGGACACTTTGTGTTTTTCAGTTATATGAATTCTTAACTGTGCAGACCCTCCTGTTTCAGCATTCCATTCCAACTCTAATAATTTCGTGTTGGATATTTAATTTTCCTTGCCATAAAAGAGACTGTAGCCATTTTTCTTCTGTGGATGTGGTTGTGTATAGCCACTTGAGATCAGTGATAATAAAAAAAAGTTGTCCTATTCAGACTAGAATTGTTGTTGGTTGATTACTGTTAAGTATCTCACATTTGCTTCCCTTCTTGGGAAAAGTAAGCAGAATGTATTCACAGGCTTGAGTTTGGAGTTACACGGGTGAGTTGACTGCTTTATTGTTGGACTCTCTCTGCTCGTGTGCACTGATATTTTTTTAATATTTTGTTTAAATGCCATCCCATCAGCAGTGCTAAAGAAGGCAGAACAGGCACTCAGAGCAGAAGATCCATGGTCATGGTTGGATACATAGATGATTGTGGGCATGACATTCAGAGATGAGTTTCAGAAAGCAGAAAAAGAGGGTTTTAAAAACAAACAGAGATGCCATCAAGCAGTCCTAGACACATGCCTAGACAAGACACTTAAAATCACTGAGCTGTTAACAGTAAGTTTGCCTCACTTCATCATATGCATCAGGTGCAGTGCTTCTGAGAGAGAAAAGATGAAAACTCACATTGGTCACCCTTTCTTGGATTTCTTTTGCCTTTGTGAGTATTTTGTTTGCTTCCCCACAGGAATTTTACAGCATTTGAGGAGGACCTATGGTTTTATTTTAAAGTACTAAGTCTAAGGCTCAGGGTTATACTGCACTCACAGCAGACTGTAAATAGTACAGTAAATAATTTTAAAATGCAGAAGCAGTAAAGGTGCCATCAAACAGAAGAGGCAATCAGAATCAGTCAGACTTCACTAAAGTCTCTCTTGTAATAACATCTCTTTAAAGATTATTTCATGTAATTTTCCCCTTATTTCTTTCTCGGGTGTCCATGACTCCTGCCTATTTTTGCAGGTTTACATATTACTGTTCTTGTGATGTCTGTACATGTAGTGGGTAGGGTTCTCATGGATCTTTTTTCTAGGCAAGTTTGTACTATGGAAGAGAAACCAATGTTCATCTGCTGTTTCCATCACTTATTCACGTTCTATCACTTTAAAAGAAGACGACATTTAATGTAGTTGGAAGATCACAGGCTTGAATAAATACATAAAAAATGTGTAAAAAGCATTTTGTTACCCATCATATCATATTTATGTATAACTCTGGAGTAGTTCTTCGTAAAGAAGTTTGTTGATTGAGCTGTTCAGATTTGTGAACTATGAAAGTACCCAAAGAGGATGCCCCCAGGTAACTGATTCTCATACAAGGTCTCTTAAGCTGCCTAATACCAACATTAGATTGAATATTTTGCCCTTTTTTAGGGTTTTTTAAGATGGTGAAGACATCTTGATGTAGGAACTTTTAAGTGCCCAGCTTTTCTCACTGGGGATCATCATGAGGCAAAATCAGGAAGGAACGGCTTCCTTCTTTCTTTCAGCTGCAAGTTTTATTCTGAAAATCTTCCTGGATTTTTAAAATGGTAGCCCTGCTTTCTTCATCCCCTCCCATATTAATCACAAAAACCTTTTTCTCTCTGGTCTCTTACCACCTCTGCTATCCCTCTTTGCTCTGTGTGTGCTAAACTACTCATCCTTGCCTGTCACTCTGATCATGTCACAGTCCCTCTCAATCTTCCAGTTACTCTGTTTTTTACCATGTCAAATTCAAGCTTCTGTTTTCCTCCTTCAGAGCCTCATTGTCTTTCCTCCTTTCTTTTTTTTTTTTTTTTTCTTCTTCTTTTTTTGCCATGGCTGTGTTTATCTGTCTGGTTTCCTTCAGTGCCTGTGGCAGTGTCCTTTATGCACAGTTGCCCACCTGACATCATCTCCCCTCCTTCAAGACATCCTTAAGATTGACTCCTGTTTTAGTGCCTGGCAGCAATCAGCTCACTAATGATGGCTTGGTTTAGCAGCAGACCAGGGACTGCTAATGGTATTTATTTATTCATGTTCCTTGTGGAAGCTAAAACATGCAGCTGATTGTGATTAGTTGATCTATATAACTTTACCCTTATTTTAGTCTCCTTCTTTCTCTGTATCCATGTCTTTTATTTTCGTTTGTTTTGTGATTCGGTTCCACACTTTTGAAGTCAGTTGTCTTACCTTTTCACTCCTTGCGTATTGAGATCCTGATTGCAATTAGAAGGGTTTAGCTTAATGATATACACGATGGCTTTTGCTACACCACGTCGGTAGTATTCTGGGATTTTCAAGAATGTAGGCATGCAGATGATCTGAGCAAACTGTAGCCATAGTTACTGTATGTGATGAGATGCTGGGAGTTTGTTGAGGGGACATTAGTGGAGCATGATAACGGTGTCATTTGAGACATTTGTGGAGAATGAAGTCAGTCCTTGTAGTGGAGGTAAGGCTGTTGGACAGCATTCTTGGTGCACGCTGTGCTTCAAGAAATTGCATCCTTCAGTACTTTCCACAGGCAACAGGAAGAAAGGGTTGATTTCTTCCTGGGTCAGCAGCTCTGTGGTGCCACGTGGAGCTCAGTCCCAGGCTGTTGGGTGTGCTCCTGTAATGCCACTTAATTCTTTTTTTGAAATAAACTGAAGGCTGTTCCACGTTGTGAAGTAATTTTTTAATACAGCTAAACTGTCCTTATTTGTCAGGCTGGAACCTCTAAACATGTATGTGCCATGAAACAGATCTGAGCTTGTTTTCCTATGGGCCTTGTTGAAATCCCATTGGGGTTTGGTGAGTAGCTCACAGCTGTGGGTCACAATGCTGGTGTCATGAGTGAGAACACCAGGCTTGACCACAGCAGAAGTGGTTTGTTTAGAAAGCTCTATAGGATAGAAAAGAAAGGAAAAAGTTGCTGAAGACTTACATGCTTTGTTTCTTAGTCTTTGAATTTAATCAATATGTAATTGTGGACTTATTTCAGCTGATCCTGGTTTTGCTTAGTTTGAATCGTATGACATATATCATATAAATTATATAGTGAATACGTGGTGGAAATATTCAACTTAGTTTCTAAGAACTTCAGGATATTTGCTGCTTTTTCATGCATTTATTTATAGCAGAAATCGAACCTTGTAAATGTTTGTTTTTCTTATAAAAACCTTCTGTGGTTTACTTGCATTTATGAAACGAGTGAGACAAAATTAATCATCCTTGTATTTTGAAGAAAGGGGATCTGATGTATCTTTGTGGTGGCATCTTCTCAGCAAGCTTAAGTGTTGCCTATATTTTTCCTTTACTTTGGTATCAGTTTTACATTTATTGCGCAGTGATTGTGGACCAGTGGCGTGTCTCAGAAATCCCTCCAAAGCTGAATTCTCAAGAGAAAATCTAGAGGTGAGATCACTACATTCCCAAAGGCTCTGTCATGGGCAAACTGTTATTTATTGTACTTGAGTGCAAGTATTGGTGAGCTGGTGCTGTGTGTGGAGATACACATCCTGTCTTAAAGTGCTCACAGTTTAACTCTGACAAATAATGTAACAAAGAAAGGTACATTGTTAAGCTTACGTGGAAGTAGGGCTGGGGAGAAGATCTGCTTAGAAAATTTTCTTTATGAAAAGCCTCTTCTTCAGGATGACAAGAACCAATGAAATGATTCAGGGTTGAAAAAAATAGAGAGAGAAAATGACTTTATTTTCGAGGAAAAACAAATGAGAGAGATTTGTGTTTCCTGGAAAAAATATCCCTGCAATGTTGAACATGCATCTTGATATCTGGACGGGGCATCTCATCCTGCAGCACTGACCTTTTTTCAATGTCATTTGCATACATCCCAGGAGGGCACTGAATTTATGTACTGGAATAAGTGTTGCAGGATCGAGCCTTTTGTACTGGGAGAAGGATGGAGCACAGGGAGTGAGCTGGGGAAGCAGGGCAGGTGTTGACAATTAATTCGTGAATTAGAAGGGGAAACTCATAAGGTCATCATGTCCCCCACTGAGATGTTCATATGCTTACAGAAAGTCTTCCCCATTTCCCCCCACTGATGCGAGGCAAAGGGAGGTGTGGAGCTGACAGGATGAATGATGAAGGCTTCCCCCAACCCATCGCCTCTCTGTGATGGAGTGACACATTTAACCTCCCCTGATGCTACTGCTGCAGGTGAAATGAATTATGCAATCCTCCGAATCCCTTATCGGTGCCGGGCTGTCTCAGGGGTTGGATGCAGCTGCTATAATTTTGGAGTTCTTTCCCTGCTTTAATGCCAAGTACAAATCATGCACATTTCTCTGCTTGAAGACCCCAGGCTGCTTTGAATATGGAACCGGTCTCCCTAGGGAGTGCAAAGGGGGAGGGGAGAACGGTGATGGAAGATAGGAAACCTGCACAGAATTACTAATCAGCCTCTGCCCTGTGTCTTCACAGGCTGAAGTTGGCTTCTTGCTGTGTTGCAAGCCTATCAAAGCAAAACACCTTCATTGTCAGACTTGTAGAAAGTGCTTTAAGTGTTTGCTGCAAAGGGTGGGTGGAGAATGGGAAGCCCCCTTTTTAACATTACTAGGGAGACCTAATTAAGCCAGTGATTTTCTTCATTGAGAAGCAATCATTGGTGGCCTTGAGGGTAATGAAACATCGGTCTGAACTCCTTTTTGTCGCTGATGCAATGGATATTGCTTGTCAATTGGCCACTGCCTGTTTTGCTGTGGATGATCTCTCTGTATCTCATCGTTTACTCACGTCTGTTGTTCCTTTTTGCAAAGGATGGTGAGCTCTCCTCTTTCCAACGTGCAGGATCACATTGCAGGACAGGGTAACGTTTTATGCCCCGCACAAAGCACTGAGAACAAATATCCTGAAATATGAGTTCTCTGATACCAGACAATTAAAGAACCTTGGGGTGGGGATGTAAAGATGGTGCTAAAAGCACACCCAGCGCTTAATAATTAATGCAGCTGATGAATTGCAGTGGTCCATTTATACTCGTTGTACTTCTTTGACTTCTCTTCCTGTTGAAATCAAGTACATGAGATGCCAGGGAGTTTTCCTACACAGTGCCATGGGTTATTGTCTCAGTTTCCTCTTTTATACGTAATCTGTGGGACGGAACATAATAGCACTTCTAGAATAAAGCAAACAAACTGAAAATAGGAATGAGATTGACAGTAGGAAAATGCTCACAAGTACCTCTGTGCACAAGCAGCAGTTTACGTGGACCTTTTGTCTTGAGATCTGCTAGCTGCAGACCAAAAGGAATGGGTTGCCAGACTGCCATCTCTGCTTGCATTGTGAGGTATCTGTACTAGGTAGCATGCTTTATCTAATTCTTGGTTAGTTGGGAGAACTGCAGGAGTTAAAATCATGGCTGCTCAGTCATCTTCACAGTCTCCTGTTCTGATAACATGCAGTGCAAAATCTATTTTCTGAGTAAGTTAAAACATACTTTTTTATATGAAACACATTAATTGCGTTATTGTATAACTGAAGGCTTTCCAGGAGAAAAAAAAAAAAAAGAATGTTTTAGTTGTTTTATTTCAAGGAACTTGAGTAGGTCTAGGCCTTTATTTAAATTTTTAAGTATATTTGTATACGTTTTAAAAGGATGGCCAGTTGCCGTGCTGCATGAAAATCTCCACCAGCCCTTACATGCGAGATTTTACTGATTTCAGTAGTGGAATTGACCTCCTTGGTGAAACACTCAGCAATAAACAATTAATAACCAGAGATGTCTAACAAAAGGAAGCAATGTAGCAATTTATTTCCCAATGTTTTGTTAATGAGCATGACGACTTTTCTCCAAAAAGCTGAACTGCTTGTTGCTGAACAGTGTGGGGAAAATGCCATCAGAGTTCATGCAGCGCTTCTGAAGTGCGTTGCGTTAAACAACATTTACCTTGTTTTCATCCTTCAGAGCTTTTTGTTCTTGTTGCTCTTTCAGCAGCTTCTTCTAATTTAATATCCTTTGTGTTTCTGTAAAACGCACATTTATAAATAGTTTTATTGTGCTGTAGGTTTGTCTCTTTTTTTGGTGTGATGGAAGTTTGATATCGTGATACTTTGTTATACGCTCATTATTAGGCTTTCACTTTGCTGCTTGGCCTAAGAGTTGTAAGGAAGTGTCAAGGAATGCTTATTGCTTTCCATGGGAAATAGAAGGGAAGGAAACATTATATCCTCTTGTGTGGAAACTGTACATTGTCTTCCTGCTTATTCCAGTGTCTTTTCTTATCTCACAACATTTGTTACTGGCCACATATGCCATCTTGCTGTTCATGCTTAAGGACAGTTGAGGAGGAGAAACAAATAGAGGTTTCAATTCTGGTTTCTCTCCTCATCACTTCTGGAAAATTCCAGTGTAATCCTGAGCAAGCCATTGAATTTCCATGAGCCTCATTTTTGTGTTAAGTGGGAATAAAGCACTTTATGGGATTGTTGCTTTAACTTAATAGTTTTCTGCGCTTTAGTTCTTGTGCCTTTCATCATGCCAGGCATTGTGCATGTAAAAGAATTCAATGGGTAAGAATAAATAGATGCCAGTTGCGGTTTTGTGAGTCCTTATCTGTTCCTTCTGAACTGTAGAGGGAGAACATTTTTCTCCTGACAGGTTTAGAGAATTTGCTAGATGAGGCCAGTCAGCAGTTCCTCATCTTTTTGCAGGCCTGCTGAAGTTTATTAGATTAAGACTTTAAGACAAATTTCCCAATATTATCTAGCTCCTTTGTGTTGGCTGAGTGAAACAAGTGGGCCTGAATATATCACCTCTACTTCTCCTTGGTGTTTGCTTCTAGCTTTCATTAGTCTTAAGGTTTTGTAACAGCTTAAGAGCTGTACTTCTTCCTCCAAGGTTCATTGGAGTGTGAGCAGGCAGAAGTGAGAGGGACAGAACAGCATTAAGGGCACTGATACACAATTTAGCAAGGAGGTACTGTCACTATCAAGCACTGGAGTCTGAGTTCTAGTTTTCTCATCTGTCAGCATTTACAAACTGCTGGCCTTTGTCATTGGTGCTGTACACATTGACCTGGGTAGAGCACAGGCTGCAAAACCCAGGCTAAGGCTTTGTTGGAAGCTGCATCCATTTAGCAGAAGAGAGTTAAAAGATGATGAATTGCTAAACACAACATGTTTAGGATCAGTGGCTCCTTGTCAGTCACCAGATGTCCTGTTCTGTGCTAGTACTGGTGGAGCTGGCACCTGGCAGGAGATACTCTTGTACACTGCCTGCCGCACTGCCTGCCACACTGCTATGGGCTCACTGGGGAGGTGCATGGTCACTGCGAGTCAAAGCAGGCTTTTCCCTGGTGCTGTGTTCAGTGATCCTGGTGTTGTAAACATTGGGTGCACCAGCAGCAGGGTTGGGAGACTTCAGAACTAAGTCAGTTGGTGATTGTTCCTATCTTGTTGCTGTACCCATGTGTTCCATCACTTTTCTGAAGCCCCATCACTAATCAGGAGCAATTAATTTATTCTCTCTCCTAATTTACAACTCGTCTTGGATAGTACACATTTGGAAGACCACTGCAAAGGTTTTGGTCCCCAAGTTCTTATGCAACCTATTGTAAATTCGGATGTAGCATAGCAGTATTCCTTACCCATGACCAAGTAGAAGGTGGGGAGAGTGCTTGGTTTTATTTACTTATATTTGCATTTACTTTTGATCTCTCTTCTCTGGACTTCTAATGCTACACTTGAAGTTGCGCTGTGATCTGGACCTCGTACAGCTTGTAATTCATATTATTTTTGTTACTAGTTTTTAATTACCTTCCTGCTTTTTCCTCCTCTCTCAGCTAGAAAAAAGAGAATGTTTGAGTAGGATGTATTCTACTTTCATTCTGCGGCACCGGGTGGGGATGTTTTGTCATTATGTATTGTAAATGATGAACCAGAAGCAACGCTCTGTGCTCTGGAGCATAGGTCAAATAAATTATCTAAGTCCTTTTGAATATGTATGGGATGGCCTCCAGCTTTTTATGAAAACTATTCTTGTGTAGTGTCTAACACTTTTTCTGTTTCATTAAGCGTTGATTCCACGTCTGTGCTGCAGCACTGAAGCATCAGGGCTTTTCCTGGCAACCGGATGAATTTGTCACTTTTCAGTAGGCAACAGTGTTTTTCAGGATTTTAGCCTGTGCTGAGTCTGTACAAACACTTTGTCCGTGGTGTCCATGGGCACTGCAGGGTCAGACCCTGCAGGTCTTTCAGGTAACTTTGTTGACAGGTGTGGTTTTGTACAGACTGCACATCAAAGCAGCTTCTTGTATTTTAGGAAACATTTTCTAGTAGTATGCTGAGTGATAATGGATGGATACTTCTGAGAGAGAAGCATTGCATTCCCAGAGTTGCTGGCAGGGAGAACTCCTACAGCATTGCACTTTGTTTTATTATTGCATCTCTTACTGTGTCAAGTTAAATTCAAACCGAATGACTGTGATGCAGGTTGATGAATAGCACAACAGTAGAATACACCAGATAAACAAGGAAATGGGTGCTAGAAACATCAAGGCAAGAAACTTGTCTGTAAGAGTAGCTACTGTCATTGTTTCCCTTATAACTGCTGTCTTTTCAAGAACAGGGCAACAGTATTTCTTAATATATGAAAGCCTTCCAGTGAGGTCAAGGAGTTGTGATCCTCTATATCAGCTGGTCATAGCCTAACTGATGGAATGAACTATGGTTACAACTACTTCTACTCACACCTCGGTTGCCCCTTGAGTTTAGTGGCATGATTAAATCTGCCAAATGCTGCCTTGGTAATATTAGTCAAGATGTGAACTGCTGCAGCCAGCATCAAGAAGTGTGTCTAGACTTTGTGCCTATTGGTATATCTTAATGAGTTTATTAGGTTATAATGGAAACTTTGTGTTGTTGGGGTTGCAAATGGTTGTGTTGCGCTGGTAGGCCTCAGGGCTTTATAGTCCTCTCTCTCCTCCCCCTCCTCCTTTAATCCCAAAACAAACAACAAAACCAACATAGAGAAAAACAAAAAGCTAGCTTTAGAACAAGAGTTCATTTGAAAGATAATAAGTATGGAAGAGCTGCTTCAGGAGCATAGGAACCTCATCAAATATAAAAAACAGGAGGTGTTCTGTTTTCTGACTTAATTATATGCTCTTCTATTCTATATTATTGAGCGAGCACAGTTTGGTTTCATTTTCTTTTAATGGAAAATGAAGAAGTAACTGTCTGTACCTTTCCAGGAATAGATTTCCTTGATTTTAATGCAATAGAGAATTACAGGTTTATAAAGCAATTCCAGCAAGTTGAGGGGAGGGAAGGGGAGAAACAAAACAAACAAGTGAAGAAACAAGATCGGGAGAAGTAAGCCTTTGAAACAGAAATTAATTTCTGTCCCTTGTAGCAATACACTCGTTAGTGGGCTACAAAGGTAGTTCTTGGTGATCCCTTTGTGCACCTGTTTCAGATGGCAAGTTCTCTCATGGTAGCAGTCATTGTGCAATTAATAACATTCCTCAGGATTCGGCAAGCAACAGGATGAAACATGCTTTTTCACAGTTTATTTTCTGATTCAGTTTTCCCCTCTTTGAGGGAAGTGACTTGTTTTCAGAGTCTGTCATTGTTGTATTTTGCTGAAAAACATTGAAGTGTAAATTGCCATTCAAAGCAGTCTTGTTAGTTTTTAGAAATTGCTTGGCTAAAAATTGTGTTACACAAGAGAAAAAAGTAAGACGACTGTAGTGAAGGTAGAGTTACAGAGGTCCAGGAGCTGGAACTGACTCTGAGAAGTGGATATTCCAAGCAGGTTATTTATACACTCTGGTGTTCAATGGTCACCTGTGGTCAGACGCATTTGTACAATCATAAAATAATCCTAAGTTGGAAGGGACCATAAAGATCATTGAGTCCAGGTCAACAACATCCGTTTCTCTGTTTCTCTATGTATTTGCTTAATGCACTGAAAAAGTGAAATATCTGTAGTGTTTTGTTTGGCTTAGGGAGTCTAGTTCATTGCAACCAAGGGGTTGGTTCTGTCATTCTTTTACAAGCACTTGGCTGGTATTTTCAGCAGAGCTTCTTAGAGAAATTTGTTTTCCAGGATATGTATGTGGATGTGTGAGAGGCTGAGGGAAGCTGCACAGAATCAAGTGCTGAAATAACAAATACAGCCTTATAATTCCGCTTTTCACAAATGACATTTCAGTCCTTTACCTTATTTCTTCCACCACATAGTTATCCCTCTCTATTATTGTTTGGGTGTGAAAGACAGATTAGCAGAGATGTTAATAGCCCCAAAGCATGTTATCTTCAAACAAGCTGAGATGGATTTTTCACACTCCTTCTTACTCACAGCTCATGAAAGCTGCTACTGCAACTCAAGTTTGAGTCTTTCATCCAAGTCAATTTTTCATGGTTATAGAAAGTTCAAAAGTCAGGTTTCAGTTTTGACCTTTCAGCCTCTGATTTTGGAAGCTGGATTTTACAGTAACTAGCAATGAGGAATGATAGAGTAGGAATTTTCTTTTTTTGAACTTTAAAGTCCTTTTTCTTTTCCAGGAAGAAAATAGAAAGAAAAATACAGTTTGCTGTAATTAAGTAATACGTCTAGCGATACCAACTATTATTGTCTCAGCTCTCATTGGTTATCAAAAAGAGATTTCATAGAATCACTCAGGTTGGAAAAGATCTTAAAGATATCAAATCCAACAGTGACCTAACCATACTACCCTAACTAACAACTGTCTGTAGCTACCAGCATCATCTTTCTGGCCCTTTTTGAAGATGGGCATCACATTTGCCCGTCTCCCGTCTGCCGGGACATCCCCAGATAGCCAGGAAATTTGTGTTGAGAAAATTCAAATAGTCACAAACAGTAGTAAATCCCAACTATTGTGTGTTGCCTAATGGCCCAGCAACTTTGATTTTAGGATTGTAATGTTTTCAACCTATAATTTTTACAAAAGTCCATGATCATGACAATATCGTAGCTTAAACCAAGACATCAGAAAGAATCTTTTAGTACTGAATTTACTTCTTCAGTATTTTAGACAACCATGCCAGCCAGTCATATTACAAAAATCTATCAGGCTTCAGCTCAACAGGCACTTACTTCCTTGGTGGTTTGTCCACAGAAATACTATCTGAAAAGTGTCTTCTATCCTACCAGAATTATTTAGAGATAAGATGTTCTGAATCATTTGGAGCTAACTTCCATAAGGATACTAAAAGTAGATAAAAATGTTTTTAATAAAATATTTTAAAGCATTTTTTCAGGCATTTTTTTTCTTCTGTTTTGCATGAACTAAAGTGCCTTGGCTGCTGTTTTTCAATCCTCATGCAACCTGAGAGCCATATGTTGTTTCACATTCTTTTGTTCTGATATGGTGGCTAGAAGGGGCACTGCAGTGTTACCTGCAGTGAAGGAACCCCTTATTTTTATCTAGATTTTTCAAGTATTTTGTTTTGGTAATTGAAACCGGCTGGGAAAAACCTTTGAGAAAAGAGTAAAGGAATAAACAAAAGAGTAAACGCATATTTTTCCTAAAAAAAAAATAAAAAATAAAAGCTCCAGAGAAATGCTGGAAAGATGATAAGGGGTAAATGTGAGAGACATTAACTACAGGTAAAAGAAAACTAGCATGTGGCTACAGAAGCTATATGTCTACACAAGGCTACTGAGTACAGCCTATGAAAAGTGCATCAAGTGTGCGCTATCAGAAATCTCTGCCTGTCTAAGCTTGAGTCCTCTGAACTCATGATAAGATAGTAAATGGATTCTTGAAACAGTCCTATGGGAATATGAAATAATTCAGAACTTTAAAACCTTGTGTATTTTACTGCCAAACAGTCTCAAATAACTCTCAGTTAGGCAGTGGTAATAACCGCTGCTGTGGATGCAGTTCCTTGCTCTGCCTTGGTCACTTGGCTCTCAGGCAATCACCTGCTCTTCTGCCCCCATCTGAGAGCAGATTGACCCACTGTAGGTCTGTTTGGCTTCCCTGTGCTTCCTGCAGTGTGTAGACAGTGTTCTGTTTCTACTGGAATTTAGTAAACAATAGTAGAACATTTTTACAGCAGAAGGCCCATAGTGCTGAGAGTTCACGACAGCAGATTGGAGGGGCTGTTCACTGCTGTTAAACTGCAGGAGGGTCCTGACATCACAAGCTCCCTTTTGTCTACAGAACTGAACAAATAGTGCCATGAGGTAGTTATTTTTATTTTTATATTTTAAGCTATATTTTAGGTCCATTCTTAAGAGAGAAAAGCCTTTTGAATTTTCTTTGTAATGTCTTAGTTGAATGTGGAGACCTACGTTAGTAGTAATCGCTATTTTCATACTCTGTTGTTTCTTCTGTCTTTGCTACTTTCCAGCTTCCTCTGTTAGTCTAAATGTAAGGAATCATAAAACTGGAAAAATCACGAAATCAAAAAATGTGATATTTACCCAAAGCATTGGGGATGGTTTTCTTTTTCCGTATGAAGTAGTAAATATTCAAAGTTTTGGAGTGTGTCACAGAGATGTATGGACAGCAAAAAGCAGTTTTAATGGTAGAGAAGGAAACAATTTATATTAGTGAGTGTAACGTGTTTAATAGTGCTAATGACAGTTTTATGATATTAATTTTGGCATGCTAACAGTTCTGGCATCCAAAATAGCAAGTATTGCTCATGTGCCATGTCCATCCTGTTAAGGAAATAGTAAATATCGATGATTTACAATCCTGCCATCTGAACACTTAATTCTGTCCTTCCTCCAGCCAACACCCTCTTTTTTATACAGGGGAAGAATTCTTTCATGTGGGGAAGTAATGATTTTGGTCTTTTTTCAAATCTTTAGAAAACAAAGAAATAGCAGTTTGTGTGTGCCTTTTCTACTTGACTCAATCCTCTGTCTCCCTTCAGCCAGCAGCCACTTAATCATTTCATTACAGTCCCACTGTACCAATGTTATGTTTAAGGTTGAGGTGGCATTTTCATCAGCAACCCAAGCTGTCATTTTCAGCTTTCCCAGAGCAATACTCCTCAAGCTGAAATCTCTGTATTTGCTTTTTGCCAACAAGTAATAGTAAGATCTTGGATTTTTTTTAAATTTTTATTTCTTTTTCTGAAAGACATCAGCTAACCCAGGAAGTGCCAGAATTGTAATCCTGAAGGTAGATAAATGCCTTTTCCTTTTTGTTATTTTGCTTGAAAACAGTTTGCTGAGAGATGGATCTGACTTGATGCTATGCAGCCATATACATAGACAAGAATTAGCATGGAGCTCTTTTGCACTTCCTCTTTTACAGCTTTCTGTAATGGTATGCATGGTTTTGCATAGACTGTGCATCTCTTAAATTAGGCGATATCTGTGAATGATATGGTCTAGTTCTTTATAGGTCATTTTCCATAACTTTTTAGATCTTCATTTAACAAGGGAGCTGAACGTTGGCTTGGCACAAGGAGTTTGCTTCCATGCAGTGCTGAATTAGGTCTTAACACCTACTGAAGCCTGGCAAAAGACCTGCTTGAGAACTGCAACCCATTACACATGGAAGGTGAGAACAGAGGAAAGCGTTGACTGAATGAGGCTGTGCTTTGAGCATCTTTGGTTTCCATTATTTAAAGATGAAAAGTAGCGTCTGGTCCAGATAGCACTTGGATAAGAAATCTGAAGGGTATAAAAAGGAGTCCATTCATATATGCAGCTTTCATTCCTACTCTCCTGTTTATAGGTGTCAGTTCACTTGTGCCAAAAAGGCACATTTAGCTTGGCTCAGTAGGCTACTTTCCTGCTTTTGGATTCATGGGTCCTGATTCCATTTCTTGATGGAAAGGATTCTTTACAAACAAGAATCATCCTTCATTTGATTTTATTTTCTTGGTTACCTTTCGGAATGTTTTCTATATGCATCACGCTTTGCTGTTTTTCTCTTTCTTGGATTGAATACACCTACTTACTGTCAGTTTTCATTACGGTTACGCTTGAGTCGTCGTTATAATTCTAAATCTGTGCTTTCTGTGGATTCAGTCAATCCAGAAAAAACTTCATTGTCCTGGGGATTTACAATTTTTTTCCAGTAAGAAGGTGAATTTGTATTTTTGAGATGCTGGAGCAACATGATTAGTGAAAGCAAAATTTATAATTTTAGCTTGTAAATGGCAATATCACATAGGATGATTATTTTTTTGTACTGCATTGGTACTGTGCAGTGAACATGTTGAGAATGGGAAGGTACAAAAAGAAACCGTGCCTTTCTTTGTAATTGGGAAAACTGAGGCACCAAAAAATTGCCTACTTAGCCTTAGTATCAAATAAAGCAAATAAAGCTTCAGAATTGAATCTTCAAAGCTCTATAAGATTGAATTGATCTTTTATGGTAAGAATTTAAATAAATCTACAGCAATGTTGGGCATACTTATCCTTGCATGTGGAAATTGGTAGGGAGCACAGAGGATTGGAAAAATTTGGAAGATTTTAGTCTAAGTATTTCACCATGAAGCTGGAAATACAGCTCAGTGCTTAAAATGTAACAAACATGAATGTGTCTTCATCCATTGTCCAAACTGAGGGGGAAAAAAAGATAAATAATCAACTGGCAGCGAGTAAATGGTAAAATGTAATTTAATCTTAATAGTTTTTCCATTTTGATAATGTAACGGGATGGTTGTGGCAGAAGGCAGATTTTAAAATGCAGGGTTTGTATCTTGACAGTTTTATCGTTAAATTGTTTTGTGGTTTGGAAATGTGTAATAAAAATACTGCGTTATGAATAAAACCCTAATGTTGTAAATGAGCTTCAGCCTGTCAGGCACCACAGCAGAAGAGGAGTTTGAAATCTCCCCTTCACCTTCAGTATGCAATTAGAACAGGTAACTAACCACCAACAGAGGCTTGCTGCACGAGTGCAGCTCAGCTACTAAGCAAGGAAGTAATTTTGAAAATATATAGTTAGAGTTTATGTCGGTGATTAAAAGAAAATGATTTTTTTTTGGCCAAGTTACTATAGATGAAAAACCGGTCATAAAATGGCTGCTTAAGGGCTGTAATTCAAAGGGAGATTATACCAGCACAAAACGTTGATGTTATGCATTCTTTCTGGTTTTCCTCAGAAGCTGAAATGCCCATCACTGCTGAAAATTTTCATGCACAGATCCTGAAAGTAGGGCGTGAGCAACAATTTCTGTGCCAAGAAAAGAATTTCCAGAGCAGAACCTCATCTCTGTTATCATGACTGAGAAATATCCAATTTCTTGTCCCTACTCAAATGTGCCATTATACCAGCACACACGCATAACTTGTTTTCAGTGCTGCTTTATTTATAGGCCTTTTTTTCTTTCCAAGTCTGTTTCTATCAGAGGATCTTGTTATTTCACCTCCTTTTTGTCTTGCCAAACATCGCACTGAGCTGTGTGTGTTGCTGCTCAGGATGGCATGAGATTTAAGCCAGCAGAGGAGGAGCTGGTTCCTGCCTTTCCCCATGCAGTAAAGGTGATTTGGAGGACTAGGGGGTTTGTTCACAGACATATGAAAGGGTGGTTCATTCCCATAGGCCAGCTGTGCATTGTATAACCTGACCACACATGGACTCAGACTGTGATGTATTGAAGTCCCAGTGGGTGTTTCAGAAGCTGGCTGCAGGCCTGCCTTTCTTCCTTGATCAGCAGTTAGGAAAACTTTCCTCTGGCCACATCTTAATGCTATTTCTCTGCCATCTTTATACCATGAAGTTACTTAAGGTTGATTACTGTAAGCACTGAGTAAAGCTGTAGCTAGTTCCTTAAATCCAGCTCGTGCCGTAGGATATATATTGCAACATTAAAACATCAAACAGTTTGGTCTTCTGTGAGCTATTTGCTGGAGTAAAAGGTTTAAAAGAAAAAAGTGTCAACTTTTACTATTGCATAGCAATTTTTCTTGCATCGAGCTTTAATACCCAGAGGCTGGGAAGTGGTCTCTGAGGCACTCTGCAGCAAGCACAGACTTCCTTAGGTCTGTTTGTGCCAGAGTTTTCTGTGCTCACCCTGAGACAGTTAAAGAGAAGCTGTAGGAATGTGAGTCAGATTAAGGGGTTTGTTGTACATGCAGCACTTTGTGATGCAGTGATGGTTGAGCCAGGCAGGACTCTGTAGCCCAGATTTCATTTGTCCTCATACTATAGAAAGTGGCTATGTGCAGTGCCACTGTGGTGCTGTGGTAAAAGAGAAAGCTTCAGTGCAAGGCTTCTTTTGTTGATGATCTAGAGGGATGTATTAGGCTGTCGTATTTCCTCTTACCCCATTTCTGATGGTGGTCTCATGAATCAATGCTATTCTTTCACACTTTTTAGAAATCAATTTGATTTTGTTCTTGCACACATCAGTGCCTTTTTGATGGAAAATATAGTGAGAGAATCTCCAAGAAAGTCTCATTGATTATTAGAGCTGCTTAGAAAAGAAAAAGTGAATAAGGAAAACACATTTCATAGGGAAGGGGTGACATGAAGGTAAGTGCTGGGACTCTGGGGGTCCTGTTTTGTTCTTGCCGCAGGCATAAACTCCCTTGGGTAACTTGCTTTGACCAAGTCAGCATATACCTCTGTGTCTTCATTTCTCTACTTCTGTAATGGTGAAAGTCACAAATCCCATCTGACATGAAAAAAAGAGGAGGATTTATTGATTGCAAGTATTGTAAAGAACTAAAATACAGCACTCCAGAGTGTAATAAAATCTTAGATAGAAATAAATGAGATATGTTCCTAACCACATGTGAATCTTTGTTGCTACCTTTCCTCAATGAGTTTGGGCGAGTCGTCTGAACTGTGTGAGCCTCAGTCTTCTCGTATGCAAAATAAAGGCAAACATTTGTATGGCTATTGTGGAATCAGTTAGTTAAAATCTGCTGGTAAACGTAAATAAATAGATAAACTCCCAGTACTTCTTTTAAGTTTTATTTTGGGGATGATCACACCGTATTTTTCTTCATTTTGAGATGTGTCTTCACTTAACGAACTTCACAGTGTTTGGAAAAAAAGAAAAGAGGTTCTTAGTATGTGTCCTCCTTCAATGAATTGGAAAGCACAGAATATAGTGGCTACAGGAGATAAATGATATATGGTTTAATAGTAAATAATAATTGCATATCATTTACTAATATAGATATATATAAGGTAAATACATGGTTGCATATACATATATAGATGCATGTATATATCTACATGTCTATACATATATACATACATACGTATGTATGTATATATGCATGGACATATGTATGTATGTGTATATATGTGTATGTATGTATACATATGTGTATATATATATGCATAGAGATAGATGATCAGAGATTGTAGAATCACCAAGGTTGGAAAGACCCACAGGATTACCCAGTCCAGCCATAAGATGATTTCTGTAATCATCTTATACAGAAGGGCTGCAGTTCAGGGAGGCAGTTTGGCACAGAAGTCAGAAGCAAGTTTAAGATGGGAATATAATTAATATAATTAAGCATCTGCAATTTGAGTAAATTTGAATGAGATCCCGAGATGTGTTCATGGTACCCATATCCTGCTGGAACATGGGATTGTACTTGAGTGTTCCCAGTATCAGTGCACCAATGAAGGTCTTTGCCATTGAATTCAGCAAGTTGGGCGGCAAGCTCTGGCCCTTGTGTGCATGGCAGGCTGGGCCATGCAGTCAGCAGAGGTGGGTTATGAGATACTCCTTCAAGGGTTTCCTCTGCTCAGGTTGCAAGTCACTCAAATAGGAGAGAAGTGGAAGCTGGTTTGGGTTGCCTTCTTTTCACTGATGGTTCCGTATGTTATACTCTCTGCTGCCAAACTCTGTCCTGTTTCAACAGTAAGAGAAAGGGATTCCACCTTTTCTGTTGGGGGGACTTTTTTTAGTCTCATGGTTCTTGCTGCTAAAATATGGTTCCTGAGATACTTAACCTACATTTTCTTTTGCTGAATTACATCATATTAAACTGAGTTATTACTCCAGACCATATTAAATATTTATTTTTCTCTATCCCCATTTTGTGCTGTTTTGTTTGAGTTTGATGTACAGATTATTCTGAATGCAAATAACTGTAAAATGATGAAGTTATTAAACAATGAGGCATCTAGTAGTAGAAAATAAAGTGAAAACATTTCTAAAGCTTTCTGTGTTGTTAGGTGCAATGACACAGGGAGAATGTTATGAGAAAGCAAACTGGAGCTTTCTGATACCCCTCAAGAGTTTATAATAAAGATCTTAGAAGCAGAAGGGGGTTAATGTAACTGAAAATTAGCGGCCCCCATCCCTCTCATTTCTTTTCTGGTATTGTACTCAATTTGTGTCTTTGATCTTTATGAAACTGAACACTTTTCACACCTGTGGAAAAGGTAAGGCGTTGTGAAAGGAAGAATTTACCACCAAATTTAAAATATTTACTTGTCTACCAGACTATCTTGTGCTTATCTACCAGAGTATTTCTTGTCTACTACAAATATGTTAGGCTCACTTTTCTGTAGGAATAGATAATAGTACTGCTGCTGGGTTGTTTTGTGGGCTCTGTGACTGTGGCTTCCTTACATTTCAACCTCCTAAATGATGTCAATAGACATCACTGCTTTTGGAATGTGTTACCATTTCAGGTAGAAAGCTGTACGATCAGTTGTTTCCTACTTTGAATGATACAGAGTTTAGTGTCCATCTGGAGAGAGCCTGCTTGATTTCTGGCTGCGGCATATTACCTGTCCTCCATCACAGAGTACAGTGGAGACACTGGATTTCAGCCTCAACACTGGCAATAAACTGTGTTTATTGAATGAGAGGTGAAGTCTTCTGGCAAATGTTATTTAAACTTTACATGGCTAATTACAACGTGAGACCTAATCCAGTTGTTGCATACTAATCTTCTCATTCCTTCTTCTAGCTGACTGCTGTAAGAGTTTAGTATGGTGATGCCCAGAAGTTGCCAGGCCTGTATTGCCTCAGGTGGCATATGTATACTTAACATCCCTTACGCTAGTTGTAGACAACCAAAAAACTCTGATGTAGTGCAATGCTCTACCTGCACACAGTGTCTGCTAAGGTAAAGAATGTGTGCTATGGAGGCTGCAAGAGGGATCAGAAATGTGCCAGGCTGCTGGGGACACTGTCGGTAAGACGAGCAGAGGGCTTTGGGATTCATGCTGTGTTGAGTATCTGGATTTGCTTGTAAATGTTTTACTTCTCTGAACTGTTAGTATTTATTTGGCTGAAGTGCTGCAAGTTTGGTGGTTATTTTGGTTGTTTTATAGCATGATTGAAGTGAGTTTAGCTTAACTGTGGATATGAAGGATGTCGCAATCCATCAGACTCTGTGAAAGTGACACAGGAGAGCAGCACGGAGATACTTGCTCAACGACTGGCACATAGTATTTGCATGGCTAACTTGTCAAAACTGGTTTCTGCTATCCTTAGCCCTAAAGCTCATGAAAACTGGGCTTCTGCCTTTCTGCCTCATACTTCATTGCCAAATAGCCCAAGGGAAAGCAAAAAATCGCTTGGTATTGTAAGGCATAATTGCTGATCAGGATATAGTAATGCAAGACTTCAAATACCGCTTTGGGAGAGCTGCTCTTCTTGTCTACAGGAACTGTAAGAACTGCACAGGTAGTTTGATAGAACATTCCTTCCCTTTCTCCTCTTAAGACACGTTTATTTTTGCTCCTGTTTGACTGAGGTGTCTTTACAAGTAACATGGGAGAATTTAGGTTCTTTATTCTCAATGTTGTTCAAGCATTAATTCAGGTCTCCCATTCTGTGAGCTCTTGGTTGTAGCTCATTCCACAAAAGACATGTGACAGTCAAAGGCCCAGACAGTGTAAGAGACTTACCATTGTGTAAGTGTCAATGCCAGCCACGTGTAATCGGAATAAAATATGTATCTGTTTAGACAGAACAGTAAAAATACTCTCCTTCACCATGTTTTGAACCAAGTTAGAAAAACATGCCCTTCAGACTCTCCTACATTCATTTTTCTTTGTGAATCCCTCTGTGTTTGTAAAATAGAGTGCTGAGGACCTGTTTTCTTGTCCAGAGGAAATTTGTCTCATTTACTATGAAACCATAACAAGCAAAGATGGAAAGGGTGGTGCATTTCTCGCCAATGCGGCTACTACTTCCCAAACATATGCTGTCACAGCTTCCGTTACTATCCAGAACACACATCCAAACACTTCTCCTTTGTTTCTCTGGCAAAGAGATGAAAGACAGTTCATGGTATGAGATCAGAAGTCCTGTCTTGTACTGATTGCCCTGAGTGGTTCCAGTTAACTTTGTGTTATTGCCTTCTGCTGGCTTTGAAAGTGTGGAGGGATCGGAGCAATATTCCACTCAAGTAATTACTCTTAGTGGCTGTGGGTGCATATACAGTGCTGGGTGAATATGGGCCTGGTTGTTTTGCTGAACTGAGACCGGGGTGCTTTCTGCCTTTTCCATGGCCAGGATCTCAGATTTTCAAGTGTCCGGCACTCTGGAACTTGAAACCAGCATTTGAGATGCTTTGTGCTGCTCTAAAAATGACTCCCTGCCTTCCCCACATCCGCATTTGTATACTTGATTAATGTATTTGAAATCCTGTCTAGATTCAGTGGCTTACATTTATGTAAGGTCTGAGGAGCTTTTGTCTCCTAAATAGATTATTTACAGTGAAAGGAAAATTACTCTTCCCACCTTTTCACTGCCAGCTTAGTTTATGCATATGTGGATTGTGATGTGTCATAGACTAAGTGACATCACAGGATCCACTTTAGATACCTGTGATGCGATGAGCGCTCAGAATTGCCAAACCCTTGAGAACATCACTTCTCTCATCCTGTGCTGCAGTGGATCTACGGTGCTGGGTGAGATTCCCCCCCCCCCATCTGACTGATGTAAGATTCATGCTGCTGAAGGCTGCAGGGGAAAACTGCATCTCGGTCCGATGATGCTGGTAGAGTTATGCATAGGGAGTGGGCAGAAGTCCCTACCGCATACTTCAAAGAGTTTCTCCTCTGATTCTTGAATATCTTTCTGAAGGAAAAAAGGAACAACACTGCTACCACAAACATAAATTCCCGCAGTGCTAATAAGGGTCCTTAGGCCCCCAGTGTATTAATTACTGTAAAGAAAAAGTAAAAAATGCATTTATTTTATTTTTAATTAAATTTAGGAAAGCATACAGAAATGGCATTTTAAAGAGCTCCTTTGAATCTTATGGGCTATCCTATGTTTCACTACTTATATTTTCAAAATATAAGATAAAAAATTTAATATTTTTTTAAAATTAAATACAGTAGGACTGAGTCTGTCTTGTGACATGTAAATGAAGTCTTTAATATATACATTTATGTATGTACTTATATATATACTTATGTATGCCATTTGTTCATGTGTAACTGAGATGTGAATCTACAACTGTGAGCTTCTTTTCATTAGAAACAAGACTTTAGCACCTAGAAGGCGAGCTGTCTTTCGAAAGCCTGTAGATTCTACGTGCCACCCATTCAGAGAAGGATAATGCTGTCTTACCCAGTAGCTGTCAGAGGAAAGGTCACTTGACTTGGCTTGACTTTCTAGTTTTCCTTATCTGAGCAGGGGCAACTGAGAAAACAGCAGTTATTGTCTTCATCACAGCTGAGTCTTTGGCCTGTTCCCAAAGTGGTCCAATCACATGGTCTTTCTCCCAGGGAGGGCTTCATTTTACAGTGTAACCTCACAGCTGCTGGAGCCTGCAGGGACCCCTTGTCCTCAGTGTCATCCCTCTAAGGCATCTGCTTAGCAATGCTGCTTCTGGCTGAGACTTTGAAGGCTACAGTATGAGCTGTCTTCCCATCAGGCATCTCAGACGCTTCCTGTCTGTCCTTGCATTCCCGCTGCTATTGTCTTTGTGGACAGAAAGTGCTAGCCATGTTGCTTTTGACTTGCATACTACTCTTACAGCAACTGGTGAGACAATATGATTGGGGAACTTATTAGCCTTGCTAGCTGAAGCAAAATTCAAAAGCAGATGGGAATGCATCCTATGATACCTCATGCTTACTGCAACAATGGTGGAGTGCCTAATGTTGGCAGTATAGGATTCCCTGTGCTCCTTGAGCATATGGCATTGAAGCATGGTTTGTTTTGGATAACAAAATATAAGTTGGATTGAATAAACATCTATCTCAGGTTGCAAGAATTTTCTGTAGGAAATATGAATGAAGTGTGGCATATGCTAAAGAAGTGTATACATATATCTTCAGTAAAATGGTTTCTTGTTTGCTTAGCTTGCACAGAAATATGTATGTTTGGTGTTCATCTTTTTGTTGTTGTTGTTATCCTGAATGAAGGATCCTGGGACGGCAGAACATTTACTTAACATGTGTACTGTGTTTGTTCAGAGTTATTTACTGAGTGCTTCCTGTGGGACAAGGAGAAGGGGGATGATCAACTTTTCCAAGCTTTGCATGGGTAATTAATTGTGCTAGACTGCCGAGTGAGCAGGAGCAGAGTGTATGCCCGATTAATTACTTTGTGTCTCTGATTTGTAGTGATGACAGAAAATTACCAGTAAATTCAGTATTCCACATAGGATGTTTGAGCATGACAAAGATGTTCATGATGTAGTGTTTCAATCTGGGCTCCCTGAGAACCCTGGCATAGGTGATTTGATGATTGTTTTAGTGATATAAAAAGACCCTTTAAAAATTAAAAATGCCCAGGTATGTGAAGTGGTTTTAGTTAGAAATTGCATAAAGAAAATCCTATAAATATATTAATATATACATTTATATTTTTGTTGGCATCATATTAATATGGCTCAGTTCTTTCTATAGTTGATGTCTTGGGCAAAAGTGCCTAAGAGAAAAAGAGCTGGAAATACTTTTGATCCCTCCCATGTGACGTTGTTTTCTGCTTCTTCACAAAGCTTCTGTAGCTTTCTGTGAGAAGTCCAAATGCTCAGACATTTTCTTAAGCCCCTCTCCTGATTTTGGAAGCTGTGTTAGATGCTGATGGCCTCAGTACTGCTTGCTCACTGTTATACATATATATATAGAGAGAGAGAGAGAGAGTGGGAGATAAGAGTTGTCCCCAGGAACCACTGGGATTCTCAGTGGAGTAGAACACTCGTTCATAGTAAGAATCACTACACCAGGCTTGCTTTTTAAGGGTTGCTTTGAAGAATAAATAAATTGGAGGGGAAGCTGAAAAGCTGTGTAACATTTGTTAAGTTGGATGAGAGGCAAAATTTCTTGAGTTATTTATGGTGAATGATTTTAACCCAGTGACTAGATGGTGATACCTTGGGTTTCTGGGTCAAGTAGTCATATACATGCAGAGCGAGCAGACAGAATCTGTTTGCATATTTTGCCTGTGTGTGTATATGTTTGTTTACAAGCTGTCTCTAATGAATTTATATCCTAGGAAGAAATGCATCCAAATTGGATGAGACATGATTACGTGACCTAGATGTTTTCCACTGCTATGTTGTGATGAGGTGGTCAAGAGTATGAGGGTGGTTATTGTTATTTTTTTAAGTCAAATTATGGTCAGATGGTTCTGTGACCCAGAAGAGAAGTGCATCTTTCCAGGGAGGGTGTTATTGCGTGTTGTGGGGTGAAAAAAGCCTTCTCTCTGTGCTGGTTTTATTTTATCAAACACTGTATTAGCCACATGGGGCTCTTTGTTTGTGGTTTTTTCCCTGCACATCTGCTATTCTTCAGGCTTGACAAGCAGAACAGAAAGCAAAAATAACAGAAAAGGTCTAAAATTAGGCACTTTCAAACATTCTCTTCTGAAAAGCCAATGGCAGTGACAAGCATGTTCTAAGCAAAGAGAAATAGAAAAATAGGCTTCAGATAGAATGTTTTTCCATTTATTGTTTTAATAATGTTCTGAACTGTTTGGCAGAAAGATGGTGAATTTGAGAATATCTTACTGTTACCAATAGCTGGATTGTGAAAAGTAATCTCGAATGAAATGTATTGTGAATCAGTCACTATAGATCTCTCTCTTTGTCCTGATTTTAGAGAAGCGAATCTATACTTATAAAGGCCCGCTTATCTCTGCAGTATCATTGACTGGAATTTGGTTAAGTATATTGCTGAGTTGGGCTCACACTTATTCATCAGCAGCTACGAGTTCCCCAGCCATCTCTGTTAACATCAGGTTAGAAAAGAAAAGCGGCTGAGAAAGCTGATCTGCAATTACCCATCACTTCTACTTGAGCTTAGTGTTTCTAGACCCAAGATTCAGAAAGAGAATTTTTAATATGATCTTTGATTGAAGTAAATGATGTGGTTTGACCCCCTTGTTCCTTGATCGTGAGTCTTCACCTGCAAAACTCAAGTCCTTACAGGCACTTTCTGATTGTGCCATTCCCATTCAGGTTTCTTTGTCAGCACTTTTGAGAGGAGGCTGGGAGGCAATAGAGAACATCCTCTTTTTAGACAAAAATAACTTTTATTCATAAGAGATTTTAAGATATCTCTTTGAACAGCTACTGCTGAGATGATTATTTTTTTTTTCTTTTTTCTTTTTTTTTTTTTTTTCTTTTTTCAGGCCTTGGAGCTGCTCTTTTAGTTTGGAAAGTGAAATCCTGAGAATGGCTCAGTTAGCCATTCATCTCCCTAGGAAACTGAACTAGATTGTTTCTTTCTGCTTCCCGCTTTGCTTATTAGTTGTGTTTAATGTTGAATATACATGGTTAGATTTGCAGAAAGATGGATTAGCCCTGTTCCATGGCAGAAAGTAGAATTCAAGTCTTCCCTTTTTGGGAAAGGCTTAAATAAATTCCTGCCATGGCTTAAATAAATTTGAGTTTGAAGCCGTGTATGCTACTTCTCTCTTCAGTGTCTGCAGTGCTGCTGTAATTTATTGGTATGATTTAGAAGTTTGTGTTATTCACTTTTTTTTAAAGGACCTTTAAGCTGCTCTGGAAAAATTCTGTGTGCAGCTGGGGTACAGTGGAGAGGGCTGGAAATATCAAAGGTTTTGCATTTGAGTAGGTTGGAAGCAAAATGAGTAGGGAGACAAATTTGCCATCTTGTAAGGGAAGTGCAAATGCAAATGCACAGTCCTCAGATAAGAACGTGTCAAAGTGGAATTTGTTACTCATGGACCATTTTTCATGCTCTCTCCTATGAAACTGTTTTCTAGTTGCCTCTGCCTCCTATTTGCTGTCTTTTATTATTTAGGCTTTTTGTTCAAAAGATATTGAGCTTAGTAGATGGTGAGTGCTCCTGAAGTCTTTTAGCAGAGTTTGCCTGAAGGGGAGGTTCCCTGCCACCGCAATTTCCTTGAATTGGATGCAGGAAGAATATGATATGTAGATCAAGTTGGACACACCTAGGGAACCCGAATTTCTGACACTTGTTCCAGGTGCCTGGCAAGTGGAAGAGCATCAGCAGAGATTTAGATTTTCTTTCTTTTGCTTTTTGCTGTTGTTGTAGTTGTAAACTTTGTGTTAATCTAGACTGACTGAAGAGTAAGTTAAAGAATTGATGGGGAAGAATTAAATGATGTCCATAACAGTGGAATGATTCAGACGTGGAATTGGTTTTGAGGATAACTTCCATTAAAAAACTTGCTTAGAAGTTGAAAGATAACTGATTTTTTAATTTTTTTTTAAGCTGGTCTCATTTAATTTCAGTGCTGCACAATGAACAGCATTTGTTTCTTTTGTTAGTAAAGTCAGATGGGTCTGAAGTGAATTCTGCTTTCTGAAATCCAAGCAAAGGAGCCTGAATGAGAACATGCTGAGTCTCTTCTGTGCCAATTTAGATGCTTAATCACCAGCAATTTCCAAGATGCTGTATCTTACCTTGTGAGTCTTAATTTCATCCTGCTTTTGCACTCAGTTGTTGAGTTTTAGTGTTGTTTTTTTTTTAATTCATCAAAAAATAAAATACAGTTCCACTGCTCCTATCTGGTTTGAACAGATTTGAGAGAGAGCTGATGGGCTGAGACACCTTGCTGCTAGGACCTCACTCGGGGTTATTCTTGCTTTACATTGCTAATTTTGGCCCTTATAGCCTCATATCTGTTTGATGAAAGTCATGCTAGGCCACTCAGGGGTAAGTGACTCTCAAAGCTCAGTTGGCAAGTTAGCCATGATGGTGTGGATGTGTGTGCGTGTAGCCATAGTTCTTCCTTCAGCAGCTCAAAATAGATGAACTCTTGTTTTAAATTTGTGAGGGCTGGGTTCACCACAGTGTGTTGCCATCATAAAGACTGTAACATTATCCTGCGTTTAGTAGTTTTTTTGGTATGCATAATCTGATGGGTTTTGATTTTGCATAATCTTTCTATTTGTGTGCATGCACTCCATATCCTTCACAGAAAGCTTAGGCCTTGACTGTTTCCAGTAAAGGTATCCCAGTTATTAATTGGTGATGTCTTTCTGCTCTGGAGACTGAGACATATTTCCTTGGGATTTTTTAATTCAAAATAAGCTTAAAATTAATCTGTAGACTGAGCAGTAGGAAGCATAGGTCTAAAAGTGGATTTTCCTTTCTGTAAGTGAATGGAATATATGCAGCTTTTAGCCATTTAGCTTTCTGAGTTGCATAAAATCTTTGGCACAGTTTTTTTTGTTGTTGTTGTTGTTGTGAAGATGGGTTTTCAGCTCATCCCAGTGGTTAATGGTACTGCCTTTGTTCTCAACTGCTTACAAAGGGTGCTTGTAGCCCTCCCTGCATTGTACTGATCAAACTCATAAGCAGTTACGCTAATTTCAATTAGCCTAGTTGGTCACATACTTTTAACAAAGATCAGATCATGCATACTTCCAGTTGCATCTATTTTATTTACTGACACGAGCTCATTTGTTTTACTGCTGTCAGTGTCGCCAACATAAACGCATAGCTTACAAAGCCTTGTACATCACTTGTTACATAGCAGGAAGCTCTGGTGTGCTATTTGGAAGGGATGTGCTTGTGGATTTCCAAATAGAATGGGAGAAGACTTCTAATGTGGAAGAGAAGAATGCATCATAAAAAACACGGTGAAGGACAAACAACGAGGGCATGTGCTGTCAGTAAGTTAGACTGTGGTTATGGTTTATTTGAGAAGGGAACTCTGAGCTATGTCTAAAGCATAGAGAAAATGTATCTTTGTTGGTGAGATGTGTTCACACACATGGGCTGACTGCTGCTTTATGCAGTGTGTTCAATTTGAAGAAGCAACTTTCAAAAGAAATCACTAACGCAAACAGTCCATCAATTTGAGCAGTTACAAGTGATGTGTCTGATTAGACTTGACTTCACCACATTTAATCTAGCTGTACCACTGAGATTTTGAAAGGGTAATTTTAACAGAGTAACTCATTTTAGTGAAGGTATGAATTTTGCAAGGAGATACCTTGACGCTTACTGAATGTGCTGACCCGCTCTGGTATTTGGGGCACAATGCATTCTGAAAGTGAAGACTAAAGTATGAGTTTGGGGTGGACACGTTAAAGTGCAGACTGATCAGTGGGAATTTGTGGGTTTCACAGAATGACTGCTCCTGTGGAATGATCAGAAATAACAAATTAAGCGAATTGTCTTTTCCACTCAGTTCTCCAGAGAAAGAAAAGGATCCTTTCCAAAACCACCATAGGGGTACTTGTAATGTTTTACAAATCTGAATACATTAATCTTTGTATATGGCAGGTTAATGTTGCTGAATGGAATAAACAAATACACAGGGAGACTGACATCAACGTTCAGAAAGCGGTGAAGGTAGTTATGCCCATGTCAACCTGTGCACTTAACTAATTGATCCTGTAGGACAGTTTCCATGAGGTGTGGAATACAAGTGTCTTGTGTGGTCCAGTTCTGAGCCTTAACAGAACGTATTCTTGTCCCATTGATTGTCAGCCATAGTCTTGAAAAAATTACTCATTGTATTTGGCAATAGAGGCTAATATGCAAAACGCAGCTCATCCCAGCCATGTTCCAGAAGTAGTATCACAACCATTAGGTTACTAGAGCTTTGAATCATGAATTAGCATACCTGTCAGCTCTCCTTTTTTTACCATTTTTGTCTTCTTGTAATGCACAATTTCAGTCTGAGTTTGATATTTGTTGCACTTCTTTCTGTACAGACTGCTGAACTTGTTTGTTGCCCTGTGATAAGCACCCTTTGTGCGAAGCACTCAGAAGAAATAAAGGAAATAACACTGGGAATGGAATTTGAGGCTTGGAAAACGATCGATTATTGATGTGGAGGGACTATGTAACAGAGAAAGGAAATGAATTTGGACATTCTGGAGCAGCAGATGTAGCACTGTGTGTACTATATGTACACTGCAGTGTGACTGAGCTGCCACTGCTGAATGGAAAAGTGACCAATCTACCCCTATAGGCTGTGTGATTTTTCTGTGAGCTAAGTTTGTGTGCAGAACTGAGTCAGTTAAACTATTTTCTTCCATCTTGGCTTGGCTTTCACCTGCATTAGTTCTGTGAGCTGGTTGCCTACATGGACCAGAAAATACTTGCAGGTGGCAATGCTGAGGCTTGAACTACTGCTTGTAGCATTGGTCTTAGCTTATGTGAGCTTAAAATGTATGTGAAATTACAACACATAACTGTGTTCAAAGTGTTGAGTTACTAATCATTTTTCATTCTGCTTTACTGTGTCTTACATACTGAAGCACCAGTCCTTGATGAAATCAGGCACCTGATGCCAATGAGATTCACTGACATTTTCACTGACAGTGAGGATCACACAGCTAATCCTGTTAGCAAAGAGCAGAGATGCATGGAGAAATTTTAGCTTTCTGCCTCGGTGGTACCCCATGGCTATCTTACATGTTCTGGAGCTACGTGCTTCCTCTTCTCATGCACTTTGTGGTGATTTACAGAAAACTCAGCAGTGGGAAAATATCTTGAAATCTGAAGAAGTAACCATTTTTGAAATGGTTCCCTGAAGCTCTGTAGCTTCACAAACAAATAAACCTCTTATAAATACCTACAGGAAAAATAAACAAAACCCTTAATTGCAAAAGATGCCTCTCTGCCTTCAAAATCTCTGCCTCGTTTTCCTGTCAGGCCTCATTTCCACCAAGGGATCTCTTTCCTAAGGCCAGCAGGACATTTGTGATATAGGAGGAGATAAATACATATGACAAAGGATGTGAAGGGGCAGAGCCCTGCCTTGACTTTGACAGAGATAATTGAGTTATTGAGGAGTTAGTGGAAAAGTTGACTGTTTCTTGCAAGAGATGTCATTTTGCTTGTGGTAACAGTAATTTTCCTCCGTCAACATTTATGCTTGCTGTTTCTACCAGTACAGTTAATACTCCCAATTATTTTGGCACTGTTTTCAGTAGACCCAGAAGAGATATTTAAATATGTGTAGATAAATTCTAGTGATAACATCTAGTGATGTTGAGTTGCATATTGTCTGGTCACCTTCATGGAGATCATCCACAGGTGGAGTCTTTCAAGGCATTGCTATTTATAACAAGAAAATCAATTTGCACACACAAAGGCATGTGTAGCACTGCCAGAATTTAACCTTCTCTTTAGCCTCTATTAGAAGTCCTGAGATACTTTAGCCAGCAGTTGAATGGAAAGCTGGTATTCATCGTACGAGCAAAACAGACTTTTCTGCAACGAAACTTGCATGCTCTGCATCTGGTATGCACAAAAGTGCAGATATAAATGTTTTATGGTTTGCATAGTGCCTTTCGTTAAGGCATAGTGTTGTACACTAGTAATTATAGTTGTTAATTATAGAGGAGAAGGGGATTATGACTTTGGGTGCCCTCATTAGGAGGGGACAGTGTGTAAGTAGTCTCAGGAGGCTTTGTTAATTGGAGAAAACTTGTTTATCATCTTTCTTGCCTTCTTCACCTTCTTCCTTCTTCACCAGGAGGCAGTTATTTCCTACTACTTGTACAAATACCAAATGAGATGCTGTTGCTGTAGGTCAGCACTGCAGCTTGGTGGGAAAAGTGAATGTGACTTGGCTTTGTTAGTTTGGTTCCAGTCTTTTCCCTCCTTCTTTCATCCTTCAGCCCTGCTGCACTTCTTAGTTCCTGGGTTTAGTTGAGGCGATCGTCAGGGAGGTGTGTACCCATACAGGGATGCACATCCTGTGATGTTCCAAAGACTTCCTCACAAGACCTAACGTTTATAGAGGACTATTTAGAAGCAGCAAGTATACTGTATGGCAGCTACTGACCACTGCCCATGTTTCTTCATGAACTTGTCTCTACATGCATTCACAGGCATCGCTAATTCCGGGTGGGTATATTAGGTGCAGTTATTTTGCCCCTGAAGCCTTTTGCACTGTAAAGAAACTCACATAACCATCTGGATCTTCAAAAAGCAAAGTAACTGTGGGCCCTCTGGAACTAAGTTTCCCATGCATGCAGCTCATTATTTTGAGTCTGAAGCAGCACCTTTGAAGCATGTCCATGAAATACATAATTAAAATATTTTGTGTTCGATCATACTGTTAAACAGCTAATTGAAAATCATATTGTGTCTACATAATGAGACAATTAATATATGCGTTTGTACACTAGTGAAGTGGTTTGTCCCTTAGTCTTCTCCCCTCTAATTGCTGTGATGGCAGCTAGCAGAGAGGGCCATGTGCTGGGCTGTCCTTGATCAGCAAATCTAACAGACAGAGTTCTAGTTAGGGACTCTGGTGAGTTCAAATAGAAGAGGCTCTGGAGGGTGGGACCGCTGCTTCCAGCCATTTCTGTACAGATGCTGAAGTAGGTCAGAACATGTTGGGGTTCCTGCTGAATCAGTGGCTAGCCCAGCATCTGCTCATGCTTCATAAGTGAACAGATGATTTGTATGGGCAAGGGCTGTTTGAATGATTTGGGCCTGTGTCTGCCCTCAGGCACTGCTTGAGACTTCCGATGCTGCCCATGTGGCTCAGCCCAGCAGATTCCCTTGGAGCAGCTACTGTTTCTACAGGTCTGGGGCTTGCCAGGCTACCCTTGGAAGTCCCTTCCAATTCAATTTGATGATTCTGTGAACATGTTTGTGTCTAATCCTGGAAATGTAGGAGCACGGGAAGGCTTCCTTTGCCTTCCTCTCAACCACATGTTGAAGAAGACAGGCATGCATTGGTCTGTACAATAACTGCTTTGCATGTCTGGCTTGCTGCAGTGTACAAATGCAGGGAGAGATGAGATTTATTGCATTACACCATACAGCTAATTGCAAGAGAGAAGATTCCTGGGGAGGAAAAGTAAGAGTAAATGTATTTAAGGAGATTTCCGGAATGACCCTTCCCTCTGATGGACTAGTGGCAAAAGCCCTACAGAGATGACTCTGAGCGAGCACCTCTACCCCAGAAGATTCAGAGCTGGAGTAGAGTTTTAACTAACATGGGTCTTACAGTCTTCTTTTGTTATGATGGTGATTTGTTCCTGTCAGAGTACTAACAGCTTTCCAGCTTACTGGCTCGACCATTTGGCTGTAGAATTGACTGGAAAGAACTAGTTATTGCAGGTTGGCATTTGCACTTTTATCTGTTTACGGATGTGTTCTGTGTGTGGAATAAATTATTTTTTCTCAACCTCCAGTCACGTAACCAGTCATGGTTTTCCTTTGCAGCTCTTGTGCTTTCTGACTTCGAAAAATAGCTCTAGTGCATCAGTGGTAGGGAGACAAAGACATGTAGGGAACTCTGCTGATGCTGCTTTTTACATTTAAAATCCTGCTGCACATCCAGGGGGTTAGGATGCGTTTTCTCAGGGGGTTCCCGTGCTTTCAGCTCCCTGCTGTTTACCTTTTATAGTCACAATTTTCTGGTTACAATTGCACAGTTTTGGAAGAGGTTATAAGCGCTTTGATTGGCTTCAAACCTGATGTTACAAAATTATATTCTTCTGCTGCTGGTGCCTGACAAAGATCTGGTTTCCAAACAAAGGCAAAGAGGAAAGAATGAGGCAGCAGCCCTTGCAGGAGATAGAATATTGTGTGTGATTAAAGCTTTTATTAGGCTATGGGCTGTAATGGGAGAGAAAAAGCATGATCTCCACTGATCTGCATTTTAAACAATGTTGAGGATTAACAGAGGGTCGGCAGATGCACCTATTGAGCTGTAAAGAAGGGGATTCAGTGCCGTACCGTGCAGATGGGAGATTATTGTACTGTACTTCCCGCATGTGCCAGTCGGTTCTCCCGCTGCTCGGTGGAGCACTTAGCAGCTCTGTCAGCCCTTCTCAATCCTGAGCACACGCAGTACGCTGAGCCTGCCTCGGCCACACCACGAAGCTGAGCCCGTCCCCAGTCAACCCAGCGGAGCTTATGCTGAGCTGTGGCAGCCATTCTGCTGCTGCGGTAAGATACCAATATGGGCACTGGGAGCTTCTCATGTCCCTGCCTTCCCCTCCCTCATACAGTCTTTCAGCCTGCTTAACTCTTTCCATTTAAACAGCATGTTCTGGTGACGCTGCCTGTCATTTTGCTGCAGAGCAGCCCTTTTCCTGGGGAACAGGGAGTGAAATGATGGGAAAGAGAGATTTTCCTGCATGGCTTTTTCTGTTCTTTTGTCTTTGCTTCTGGAAATGAACATATTTTTTCTTCTGTTTGAAATGCAGTGTTGTGATGTCTTTGCTGCTGTTTTCATTTAATGGATCATAAATTTGAAAGCTCTCCCACTAAACGTATGCATTCACATATGACACTGGAAGTGCTCCTCTTTCATTCCCAGATTTTCTGCTGTAACTCTGGAACAGATCTAGTGGCACAAATGGAATTTTCCTGCTTTTATCTTGATGTGACAGAGGGGAATGCTGTCTGAAATTTAATGAAAATGATGGCCTACTGGCCAATTATTTCTGATCTCCCCGCCCCTTTTCTTAGCTTTTCCTACATGCACCAGCTTAAAAAGGTGATTGTGGTATATCCTTGGTTTCTAGCTCTGCCACGGGGCTTCATTGTGACTGTCAGCAAGTTACCCATTCTCTTCATGCCCAAAGTCTTTACTTTCAAACAGAGAAACAGAGTATAATTAGGCATAGCCTTGGGCTGCCTTGCCTATTTGGAGCCTAACTGTCAACCCCAAGGAGATCTTGGCACATGTGGATGTGTGATGTTTATCAGAGTAGAGCCCTAGTCTTTCACCGAGTCTTCCAATATAAGCGGTGGTAACAATTCTATGGGGCTCTCATTTGTATAATTAATTCTGTATTATGGTATGTATTCTCTCTTTAAAAATAATTCTGAAACATGTTTACGAGGCTTGGAAATGACTAGAGAAAATAATTGTTTTCTGCAGCATCACATTCTTCCTGTGTTAAATGTGTCATAACATTAGACTTCGCCTGTAGCAGCCTGGATAATGCCTTATGCTTTGAAGTCTGCTCATATGTGAGTGAGAGAGAGGGGGTAAGAGTGCAAATTCCCATTTATATGTAAATAGGGATCTCTCTTTGCTTCTTGGCTAGCCTTGATTCCACCTGGTTTACCTCAGTAGCTCCAACACTTCATAGACTATTCTCTTTGTTTTGAAGATTGCAAAGCTCTGCGTAAAGCTGAAGCTCTCCTCAAGTGCCATCATAGCACCCCTATTTCCCCAGCTTGACGAGCTGAGTTCCCAAATTTGGCAGCAGCTTATGAGAGGGCCCTTGAACCATCAAACAGGGCTTCAGATGCTGGCACAGGAGTGAAGAAGTTGCAAGGATGCTGCAGAGTCTTTGCTGTATCAGGCATTCATTTGCCCTTCTGTGAGGTTCTGACCTGGGGCTGATCTCCTAGCTTCGAAGAGAAGAATTATCTGAAGAACTGATGAATTTCACTCATATTTAAATTACCTGTATTTAAATATAGCTTTTTATTATGGTTTAAATCAGCAAGAACAAAAGCATGGTTTCATTTATTGACTCAATTTTTATCTGTCACTTGTACATTTTAATTATTTTGCTAAATCAAATGGACAGCATTGTTCTGGGAGCTGTAGTGAGTAGGGAACCCCACCTGAAATTAGGATGGCACCAAGGACCACAAATTAAGGGACTGGAGCATCTCCCATACAAGCAGAGCTGAGACTGTTCTACCTGGCAAGGAGGAGGATCTCATCAGTGTGTATAAACACCTGATGAAAGGAAATTAAGGAGAAGGAGGCAGACTCTTCTCGGTGGTGCCCAGGAGCAGGAGTAGAGGCAGTGAGAACAAAGTATAATATGTTTCAGTCACAAACACAAGGAAACACTTCTGTAAGAGTGGTCAAGTGCTGGAACAAGTTGCCCAGGGAGGCTGTGGAGTATCACTCTGGAAGTACTGAAAGCACACCTGGACTTGGCCCTGGCTCACTTTCTGGGGCTGATCTTTCTTAAGCACTGGATATGGACTTTGTGATCTTAGAAGATCCTGGCTGCTGACCTCAAGTTATTCTGTGACTCTGTAACCAACAGCATGTTACAGATTTATTTACTTATTTATTTATTTTTGCTTTTGGATTTTGAATCATTAGTGCTAGTTAGTTCAACTCAAATCCGGCAGGAAGTTAGAGAAGATTTGATTTATTTCTTTACCCTGCTGCTAAATTACTGCCCATCTGCTGCCCTGATTTTCTTTATGCAGTTTCCAGTACACTGCCACCAAGTGCTGGCTGGATGTTGCTGCTCTGGTATTCCTTAACTTGATTGCCACTGTGCTTTCAGAAGGCAACTTCTCTTCCCTGTGCAGCATTTAGTACAGCAACATTCACTAGCATCTGCAGGGGTGGATGTTGAGTAGAATGCACTGCAGAGAAAATAGACTGAGGTTTTCAGAGGAAGTTGACCATCCACTGTGTTTAGGTTCTTTATTTCATAGGTTTCTTATATAGCTGTTAGTGGGATTTAAAGCTGGTGCAGCAGGCAGAGTGAATTCTTCATTTTTGACAGCCTGTGTTCACGCAGGGCCACAGATGTACCTTAATTCTGTTTAATCTAACCAGAGAGAAGCACCTACTTTTTCTCAGTTCTGCTTTACTCAAATATGGCTCCAGCTGAGTGTTAAGATAAACCTTTGCGAGAAGCAAAACTGCATTTCTGTCATGTGGAGCCTGATGGATTTTCTGCCCCAGAAAGGGAGAGGAAGAGATCTGGTGTTGGGGACTCCAAAAGTCATGTACCTGTAAGTAAAAATGCTCTCTCAGGAAACTTAAGGCATCTTCATCTGCAGCTGAAATCTCTGAGTTTAAATCTGCTCTCTTTTCTCGTGTGTGTATCCAGCTTTCTCACACTGTGGACTAGGATTGGATCTCAGGAAGCAGATCCCTTGTTTATGGATGTATTGTCACATCATTTGGTGGGGTTACACAGGTTACTCTGGCTGTATTTTTGGTCCGATTTAATAGCACTCATTGTTTTGCAGTCTGAGTTACCAGAATCAAGCTTTCCAGCTCTTTGTTGGTGCTTGATCACCAGTCCTTTGTTAGAGTTCTTGATACTCTTAAAAGTCTTTTTTACTCCTTTATATGTTTGGTGGTTTTTTTGGTTGGGTTTGGTGTTTTTATTATTATTATTATTATTCCTGTAATAAGATTTGGACAGTAACTCTCTAGCCTTTCTTATCTGGAGCTCAGTGGGTCACAGGCAAATAATGTTTCTGCCAGATACCTGTCGTGACAGATAAATGCTATCCAGCTGATGATGATTCTCTTGTTCAGGGAGAGACTCTTGCTATGCAACTTGCCATAGCCTTGAGGTACAAGTGGCCTGACCTGCAGTACAAGTGAGGAATATCATAGCACTTTCTAGTCATTTAGGAGGCTCATAACATAAAGCCAAAGTGTGTAATGTTCATAAGCACAAGTCTGTGTTCTTTGCAGGCAGTATCCCTTAAGGCAGTGTTTTTGCAGAAAGGGATACGTGATTTGTCTAACGATAATATTGCTGGATAGTAGTCTATTATCTCAGTGTATTTATTACCTCTGTATGTCAGGACACCTAACAGGTGCAGCAGTTATTATATATTATATATAATAGATTATTATATTATCTCAGTTATTTCTGAGCTGCCTCTTGCAAGTGTGAGTGGCTTGGAGTCACTGCTGAGCTCCTTTGTGGCTGTTGTTTGCAGTGTGAGCTGTGCTCTGCAGCTTCCTGGGAGGGGCTGGCAGATTGCACCTCATCTTAGTGGGAACTGGGGATAATTCTCAGGAAGTCAGTGGGATCCACCCCTGTGCACTCATGGAGAGAACCAGGTCCTCACATGGGAACATAATTCTTGAGAGATGGTATTTTTAACTTTCCTCAGACTTTGAGCTTGTACAAAGAAGATGCTTACTGATCTTTTGCTTATTTCTATCTACTTATCCGGGCTTACAACTTGTCCTTCTTCTTAAGCTGATTTTTCTGATTGAATCTTCTTGAGTCTTCTGACACCTCATGCTAGCTGACTGGAACCATGAAATACAAATAGTAACAGAATAGAAAGCAATCAAATAGAGGAAAAAACCCTGGAGGTGAGGTCTTCTGTTGACATCTAGGACAACTCATTCACTCTTTTTCCTCTGCTTGTTGTGGCTCTGGCCTTGAACTAGTGTTTGTGTGGAGCCAAACTTATGGATATTTTGCTGCTACCAAGAAAGAACCAGTATGAGTAAATGCAAAACTCCTTCCTGATTGGAAGTGGAGCAGTAAAAGCCTCGGTATGTTTGAAAGCAACATTTCCTGCAGATTTATTTTGCCTTAGCAACAGTGAATATGTACAGAGCATTGTATAACTTGCTAACTGTTGGTAACAATTGATTTTGTTACAGCTGTGAGATCTTCTGCAACCAGCATTTTCTGCAGTGCCATCTCATTCTCTGCAGCAGTGCCCATTAAAGTAATTGAGCTTTGCATAGCTGTAGCTTGCTAATGAAGAAACTGATCTGCAGATTCCTGAAACAGATGAGTCTTTGTATTGACCTTACTTGGCTTTAGATCAAACCCGGGGAGCTGCTCACCATCCCCTCCAGTGAATTCTTCCAAAAGAGGAAAATTCACTCTGGGATCTTCCAGTAACACTATGGGTTGTCGCATAGAAATCCTGGAACAGAAGCATGATATGAAGATGTGTTTTGACAGCACAGTTCTCTTGCCATGGTCCTTTCATAATCAACAGCTCCTGCCTGAATTGGATTTTGAACTGTATTTCAGGATGTACTTAGCCACAGCCACTGTGATATGAGTTTCCAAGTGATGAAGCTGTGTATCAAAAGGTGGGTTGGGGTGTGTATGTTTGTACTTATCCAACCACCTTTCTTTTGAAAGGAAATTAAATTCACTTTATTTTCTTTCTTCTTTGTGCAGGCTCAGCTGACCTTATTTTCCAGGTGCTACATTGCTTCTCATAAGCCCTACCTTAAATTAATGAGGAGCTTGGGCCTTTTCTGTAAAGGTGTATTGAATAGGACCCCATGCTTTCCCCTCTGTAAGGAACACAGTGAACCAGTTGTAGTAAAGTATGTATTACTTGAGCAGGCAGTTCCTGTTCTTGTTGTAGAAGTCGATAAATGCTTCCAGCTCCGTGCTGTGACCTGAGCCATTATTCTCACATTGAGGAAAATACTTTTGACTATAAGGGGTTTTAATATGCCTGATTCTGTTCATTAAAATGATAATAGTCTAATTATTCTGACCTTTAATTCTTTTGCTTTGACTTTACTGGTTTTGAGTCAGAAATCAGTTTTCAAATGGTCTTTCTTCCCATTGTCCTGAGCCAGAAGCTTAGGTTTTCTCATATTCGGTATAATTAAGAAAATTGTATTTTATATGTTCTATACTTTATGCAGAGGAGCACCTCGGAAAATGGGAAAAGCTGTCCTTTACAGCTGTGCTGTGAGTTACCTCTGTAGCATGCCACATAGCTGTGCTTTGCAGGCCCCTAAGGCTGCTGATGGGAGCTCCCAGACCTTTCCCTGACCACTTGTCCCTCTGGCAGCCTCAGGGCCACTATGTCTTCATCACCCATCCACATCTCCTTGGTTAGCCCACAGCTCTGCTGAGGAGCTCATTCTCCTTCTAACTGACCAGTGAGGGGTTTTCTCTTAGGCAGAATCAGGATCTCAAGGATGATCTGTCTCCTTACTTTCCCTTTACCAGCGCAGCCTATGAGGTCACTCCTCACTCAGCTGCTGAATGTCATGGAGCCTGTTACAAGAGTCTTTGTGTTGAAGTTAGTCAGTGGCTGTCTATGAGCCATATCCCACTGCCATCACCAGGTCTCTTGGGAATTCACGGGAAGGGGGACATGCTGGGTGTGCACGTGACCTGCTGTTTGGTGCCTTGCTCCTAGGTGCACATACAGATAAGCCAGCTCACTCCTTGAACGTGGCTGAAGTGCAGTGTATCAGCAGTGAGTGCAAATCCTGTTAGAAATCTGTCAGTTGGTGATTAAGAGATGTCAGAGGCCAGGGTAAGCTGTGTCAGCACTGAGCTGGGTAGATGAAGTGCTCTGTGGTGAGCCTAATCTTGTGAAGAGCGTGACCTCTGTCTTATGTGTAAAGGCTTTCTGCACTAACCCTCTTTTTAATTAAGTTCTTAATATACATATAACCTAGCTGAAACAATCTCGGCTGATGGGAGGGTCAAAAGCGGTGTCAGGACTCCCTGAAGGAGGCAGGCTGAGGTAGGGTGGAAAGTATGGACAAAGAGGGTAGAAATGAGCTTAGAAAATAGGATTAGCATCAGCTGAAAGCACACGTGAGGAACAATTTCTCCACGGTTTCTCCTCTCACCTTCTTATTTCATCTCCTCCTGACCTGAGCACAGTGTCCCCTCCTTATTAGCGCAGCAGGCCTTCTCCATAGGTCACTGGATGCTATGGCTCGTTGCCCAGATGTTACCTAATGATGGTGACATGCTTTATCAAAGATACCTTAGCAGAACAGACAGGGCTCTACTGGCTTCCTGAAGATGCACTTCTGGTCATCTTCTGACAACCAATTCAGGAAGTCTGAAGGGAGAAGTGGTTCTGCAGGACGGCTTTTCAAGGAGGTTCATGGCTCTGACTATGCTGGCCTGCAGCCCTCAGTGCCTATATGAAAAAGAGGGTATAAAGGGTGATGAGACTTTCTGGTGTATCTGTTATATTTTATTTTCTCTTTTTCGCTTTCAAGTTGCAAAGCTACTCTCCTGTTTCCCTGTCAGTGAGGGGTGAGGGTGCCGCCCAGATCCCTTTGTACGTGTTCAGGAGGCTGAGGTTTGCACCTTTCCAGTGGCAACACAGCTTAGTCATCCACTTGTTTTTATGTGGGAACAAAGACTTGGTGTAAAATAGAAGCTCAGCTCACTGGACACCGCAGTCTGCTGACAGCGCCCGAAGGACTTGAGGAGTTTGTTAGAGCTTGGCTGATGGAATAACGGTTTCACAAAAGCCCATACAGGTGTGTGTCCTAGTTCCTTGGGGGGCCTCTGTAGACACATGGGTGTGGATAGAGATGAAAAAGATGTGTGTCAAAAGGGCTGAAGTCACGTTCTTCACTATATTCAGCAGGCACAAAGGGTTTCTGAGAAGTATTGATTTATGAAATATTGTAAGAAAGAGACCAAGATAAAAATCAATAGAGGTGATGTTGGTTCTGTGTGTTTTGATCCTGCTGAGCTTGGAGGATGATCCTGCCATAATCTCTGAGGCATACAGTGTAAAACCTGCTCCTGGTGAGCTGCTGTGTATCTGAGTATGCCTCTGTGTCTCTTGTTCTCTAATACCAGGTGTATGGATACCATCACATCTGAGCTGTTGCATTGCTGTCACCAATCTCTGAGCTCAGGCATTCATCCCTTCAGCTGCCTGAGCCAGTGCATGTTTGAGAGTGCTTGGAGCTCAGGAGAATACATCTGAGCTGGAGCAATTCTGTGTGCCGCTTCCATGTGCCCTGCGCTGAGCCACGTGAATCCCAGGACTGATGAACATCTCCTTCCTTGCTCTTGCTGAGCATTTGCACTCTGGCTTTAATCCTACTGTAATTACAGTTTATTCAATTTAGAAACAGTTATTGCATGAGCCCTCCAAACAGCATTTTAGCACTAGAATCTCTGTAGAATATCTCATGGTCAAATTATTTCATTACCAGTCTGGGTAGCTCCATCCTCATTCTTTCAGATTTGTAGACAGCTCTATACCTCCTTTCCCCATAATACAATTATAAATTGATACCGTGTAATTTGTGTGTCACTTGATATAAGGCTTTGTTTATTTTAAAGGCAGTAATTTGAGATAACAATATGCTATAGAAAAGTAAACATCTGTTCAATGAGAAGGCTGAGTAATTAAGGGCAATTATTGGTTGCCGTAAGTAGGACACTCATAACAAAGTTCTTCGTAGTGCAGCTAAGAAGTGCATGAGATACATACTGTAGGAAACCGGAAAAGTACAAGCTAGAAAATTTGAGAAATAAAATGGAAACTCTTACTAAGAAATAGTCTAGAACTTTCTTTTGAGAGAATACTTAAGATGCAATTTTCCTAATATGCTGTAATATGTAAAGCTTGCGTACCCCATCCTTTCCCTTTCCAACATTCTTTGTAAGGATTAATCAGTTAATCCTTCTACAGTCCTTGCAAGGTAAGTAAGTGTTGTTATCCTTACTTTACGGCTATGGAAATTGTGTCACTGCAAGCCATGTTTTAACCTGTTTTCCACTGTTGTAGATCTAAGCAACTTCACTGCAGTCAGCAATTGGATGCTGTAACTGCAGTGATTCACCCCTAATTGAAACCATAGCTTTTGAGAGAATAACTGTTGAGAATAAGAAGCAAGAGTATTACATTTTAAGCATTGTTCTCTGCTTCACTTGAGTTATATTAATGCTTTTATTTGCTTTAAGGATTGGTTTTCTAAACTGGCATCCTTAAAGGTTTGCAGATCTTGCAAATAGCAGTGTGTGTAGCTTTCATGAATGAGCATCAGTGAATAATTCTAATATTTATAACAATAACTTCCAGTTTGTGGGATTAATTCACATTACTTGTATATAAAGATCATATGTACAAAGTTCACATACAAGAACTGTGTAGACACAGCCTTTTAAAAAGCAGTTACTGAGTTTGTTAAGACTAAGATTTTTGTTCCTCCTTGAGTTCAAATAGTTACCAGTACTAGACTGTGCCCTGATGGAAACCACAAGTGTTTGTGTCCTGCAGAGCTCAGATTAACATTTACTGTGTATTCATTGACATGAATTAATTGGCAATTAGCTAACTCAGTTAGGAATAATATTTCTCTCTAGACATTGCTTTGATTGCTCATCCAGCCAAAATAGATAGTACTGGCCAGGCCAGGGCTTTCTGCTTAAATTTTTGATAGGATGAATTTTTTGACAGTGCGCTCTGTTGAGAAATGAGCAGCAAGCAACAAGAGCCATGCAGGTGATCTGAAATCAGGGCCTCATTTCCCTGTGACAGAAATACAGGTTGGGCATTGGGTTGGTTTTATTTCAGAAGAAAATGAAAAGCCTTCTTTTTCCAATGCAGAAATTACATGTATTAATACAGGCAAATGGAACAGGTATTTTTATTACAGTTCTTGGAGAAGTTACTGGCTTTATGATTACAAATGAGTTACTTGTGTTTAACATTTCTGAAAGACTGTGGGAATGTTATTTGTTAATGCTGCATATACCATGAATGTTACATTTAAATAACAGTGTTATTTTATGATTTATTAGTCTCCCTCTTGAAATGGTCATTTGTTTCAGAATGGTATCTTTGGCAAACTCCATCTTTTGGTAGGACTGGCAAACAGATCTCTCTTGCTTCCATGATGCTTCTTTCTGTAAAGAAAAGCCAAGTTTTAGTTCTCACAGTGGGGTTCATTAGCAAAATGTCCCTGTCCACAGTTGTGTTCCCTTGTGCTGCTATTCACACCACTGTGGAGAACCTATGGAACAGCATCACCTCCAACAACCAAAACTCTGTTTTGGTTGGTATGTGTTAGAGCAAATTCCCACACACAACATAAGGCAGCAGTACATCAGGCTGTTCTGAAATCCTGTCCTTGGCTAAAAAGACGCAGAGCTGATTGTCATGGGGATAGCTATGTGCTCATCTGTGGAAGGGAAGCTTGCGTCCTCATCCACGCACACTTCTTGGGTAAAATAAGTGATTCTGTACTCACTGCTTCAGGGTGGGCTGTGCACCTGTATAGCAGGCCTAAATATTTCCATTGCTTATCGCATAAGCTTCTGTCCTTCTCAGGAAAGATCTTTATGCATCCACAGACTGGGGCTTCCTAGCAAGAAACAGCATGAGCATGACTGTTAGCAGGTCAGCACTATGTTCAGATGTGGCAGGCCTGTAAGCTTCCCTGTGTTCTTCCTTGTGTGCCATCTTTCCTTTCTATCATCTGGAGTTCCTGTTGCTCAGTGATTTTCAGTTTGTGGCTTTTAACTATAAATGAAAAGGCAGTGTTAGCTTACACATTCCCTTGCTTTTCTGTGCGTACATTTTTTCTTCTTTACTCCTCAGCCTGGAATTATGAGGCTGTTTCTTGTGCAGTTAAATGGCTAAAGTCTGAAGCAGCTCAGTGTTCACAGCACCTAAGACAAAGCAGCCTACTCACTGCCTTGGCAGACTTGTCTTAAGCCATGCCAAAGCAAAATATCATCTTAGCAGACTTGGTTGTTCTCTTTGGGGACCACACAGGTACTTTTGGTGGGTGGGATGTGTAGATAAGCTATATGAGTACGCACCCCACCTGTTGACACATCTGTATGGGAAGTTTGCTGTAGACTTGAGGTGCTCATTAGCAGCTGTGTATGCAGCCAAAGAACTGAAAAGTCACCAGCCCTGCGAACAGCACCTCAACCACTTGTCTGAGATTGCATTGCTTTTTTTTCTATTTCAATAACAGCTCAGCAGTTTGCTCATGCAGTTGTGAAGGTTTCTTGAGTGGTCTGATGGTGTCCCAGAGGTTTGTGGTAGCTGTGACTCAATGACAAAATGCTTCAGTGAGGGCAAGGATAAAAAGGACTATGGAGTGCAGAGTGAGGCAAGTGTCTTCATTTGGGAAGAGCAACATTTAGAATCATATCTTGAAATGTGATATTCCAAAAGCCTTTAGGCTTTCTTAAGGTTGAGGGACCAGTTACAGGAAGCAGCTGTTTGTCACCTTTACTGACCCCTTGAAATAATGACTGTAGAACACTCTACTGCAGCACTGTGTCACATATCTTAGAGTCTAGATGTGAAGGGCCGAACTAGAAGATCTGCCAAGAATTAGAAATGTAAGGATGGGGGATTCAGAGTTATGCAAAGAATGTGGTTTGTGTTGGAAGCAGAATGAAGGGATGGGAATGGACTGAAGCATTTCAAGCTAGCAAAAGAGGGGTGCCAACACTGACTGCCCAAACAGGGCAAAGCCAAAGCAAAGCTGCAGAAGGGAGGCTGCAACTGCTCTGAGCGGTGAGCACAGGGCCTGTGGTTCTAAGGATAATGTCATACATACATTGAGTAGACAAAATTCAGCTGTAACAGCAAAGATTGGCTGGACATCACAGCATCTTTCCCCAGCTGTGCTCATCTGTTGCTTCAGGCAAAGGAAAGGCTGTTGCTATACACAGCTTCAAATGGGTTTGTTGGTGTGCTGTGTCCTTAATTCATACTTGTTCATGTAATGGCAGAAGGTGAGGATGTCAGCATTTAACCAGCTAAGAGCAGAAAATTACATGAGTGGAAATATCCGGAAAACTTGAGCACAATATAAAAGAGAGAGGACAGGAAGTAAATCAGGAAGTTATTTCTTGGCGTAACAACCTGTGGTTAATGGTTCAGCATCAGTGATTAACTGTAGCAAAAAGATGAACAAGTGTCTGTGGGAGATGGCTGGAGCCCCTGATGAAACTCCAAATCTTTGGGGACAGACTGAAGTAAGGCAGTGGTCAGGATATCTAATTCCTCAAAGTGTGAAGTCCTATGGCCGTAGTTTCTCTGGGCTGCAGATCTGTTGTGTGCACTTTACGGATAAAGCAATGTCCTTAGCTTTGTCATTTGGGACAGAGAATGAGATCAGGATCTTAATGTGGATTTGGGAGCTAGAAAGACCATGTTTAACTTGCTCGTGAGGGATCTCTTGATATACTTTATGTGAATCAGCAGATTGAGATCCAAGTTCTGTTGACAAAAAGTCATATTTTGTTACTTTCCTCTTTCTTTTCATTCTTGGAGTTTTATTCTGTGCTTTTTGATAACTCAGACATTCTGATCTGATTCCCTGATGGGAATACTCATAACTTTTTCCAAATACAGCCACTTATCTACACCACTAAGTGGTTTGAGGTTATAGATATGAACAAGGATATGGTAAATATTAATAAGAAGAACTTAGTGTTGATCATTATGTACTTTTGTTCCTCCATTCCTCTGTGGTATTCAGCACAGCATGAACTTCATGCAACAGAGTAAGTCATAACGGCAGGAGAAAACTCAAGTGCTTTCTGATTGTAACTGTGGAAGGTTTGGGAAGGGCTAGAATTAATGTGGTAGCAATGTGCGCACTGCACACACTTGACCATCTAGTTCTGTTGCTTTCTGAGCTTTCAGTGATGCCAGATGTTGGCAAAGCCCCAAACCTAGTGCAGTTAAATCGGCAGAATTTTACTTTGAACTGGTAGAACACTCTTTGAAAGGTTGAGAGCTGGAATGTATTTCAACAAAGATCAGCTTTGATGGATGAAACTGCAGCAGAATTGAGGATGCTGGCATCTTTACTGACAAGTGGTCCTGGTGTGGGCTTTAGGGTCTTTGTTATTCACAAGACTTCATCTGGCAGGGGGAGGGTCTAATGGATATTTGTTTGAATATAAGTTGACAACTACTGAGTAATGTACTATTAGGAAAAATCTCAACTGTGGATAGCTCTAACCAGTTCTTTTTTTTTCTGTTTTGCTCTGTTTCTCCCACAGGGCTTGTGAAGTTGGGGGTTCACTGTGTCACATGTCAGAAGGTTGCGATAAAAATTGTCAACAGAGAGAAGCTCAGCGAGTCGGTGCTAATGAAGGTAATTTTCTAATAGGAGATCTAACAAAAAAAAAATTAAGTTCTTGGCTCTGTGTCTTTTGTTCCATGCAAAATTAATATCTTTAATTATGTTTAACAAACATCCCTGTCAGTACTAGGATTATGTGAAGCATAATAAAAATAATTCAGTTATGGGGGAGGTTAGGGCAGCTGAATGAAATAGGAGTGTGCCTGTGCTTGGACAACAAAACTAGAGGTCAGATGTAGAGTTGTTGCTTCTCTGCTGGGGCAGCTGTGTGTTGGGCATCATTATTTCACTGCAGGAGCAGTGCATGGTAGTTGTGGTATGTTGCAGACAGACTGAGGCCTTTACGTGTTAGTAGGAAAAGATTTAAGTGAGGTTGGCAAGTCTGTTGTTGGAATGCTCCCCCTGCTCACTCTTGCTGCATGTGTTTGTTATCTGATGCACCAAGTTCCACACGTGCTTTAAGCAGTTGTAATTCTGGTAATAATCCTCAGAGCTGTGTTATTAGAAACAGTCAAGGAGTCCCAATGGTCACAATGACTGTAGTGTTCAGAACAGCTTCATTCACTTTTTACCTGATCTTGTGATATGTGTCTCCTTATACGAGTGTCACTTGACAGATCTTGGAAGTCTAAAAATTAAAAAGCAAACAAAAAATATATATAAAAACAAAACAAGAATTTATTCATGTGATTTGGTGACTAGCAAGGCTGAATTCAGGTTGGGTGGGAGAGCACAACTTCTGTAATCAACAGAATTCCATCAAGTTGTCACTTGCAAAATGTACTGATGGATCCACACACAAAGTCAAGGTAACTTCCCTGTTATAACACACAGCAAAGATCTTTCCCCACTGCTGTTACTTGTCACAAGTAGGTATGGCAACTTTACTAGGAACAGAAAGAAAATGAAGATTAAAGGAATATGCAGTTAATGAATGTTAGTGTAAAGTTTATATGTAACATGCTCAGACTTACCCTTCTGAAATTCCATTGAAGTGTTCTGTCTCCTGCAGTACTGTAGATTAAAGCAGTCTTCTAGTATAGACCAGAAATTAGAAAGTGAAGTAGGTAAGAAAATTGCAGCTTTAGAGTGAAATTCTCTTAGATGAGTGGAACACGGTGAAAATGAACTAAGTGTGTGAAAGGTAAAATCTGAATGAGACTCTGAAAACTTTGAATATTTTCCAGAGTAACACAGTAAGAATACATTTAAAAAACATGAGTGTGGTGAGAGCTGAGAGACTCCCTGTCTGGTATCAGTATAAAAGATTTTATTTACCTCACTGATTTTCAGAGTAGGAGGCAAATCACGTAGCATAGCAAAGTGATCTCTCTGCTTTTGTTTTGTTGTATTACCCCAGTTGCAGTAGAAAATCTGAGTAATGAATTAATGTGTTCGGCCCTTATTTACACAGCCGCGAGCTGAAGAGTGCCATGTTTTCTGTAAAATTGTACAACATCCTTCTCAGGAGGAAGCCAGGCATTGTATCATGATTCTCATTTCAGACCATTCATGGCCAGATTTTCTCTTTCAAGGATTCTGTTCTCTGTACTCAGGAGGCTGGAACAACAGATGGGATTGAAGTGGTTAGCCCAGTTCTTGCATAAACACGGCAACCAGATGTCTTTTCAGGAATACCCTGTGTCCGACGGTCATAGACAGGGGTTGGGACTTCTAAGTGAGTTTGGAATTGGCTGTGCTCTTAGCCAGCGTAATCCAGCCTGGCTGAGGGGGGGAAGAATGCTTTCAGCTTTCGGCAATCCCAGTGTGAGCATTGCCAAGCAGCCAGCTGACAGCCTGCTGCATGGAGTCAGCAGCCACAGGGAGACAATCAGCAACGAAGCCAAGTCGTGGTGGTGTGGTGGCATTCCTACTTCAGAAATCTTCCCACTAGCTTATTGGTTTCAGTGACTCTCTTTGCCAGCGGGCTGTTTAGAACAGGCCCTGGAGCAGAATCAACACCACAGCAGCAATTCCAAGCCAGGTCCAGATTGATGGGTTTTGCTTTAATCTGTCCTTGGACAGAAAAACTGGATCTGACAAATATGCGCACCTGCCACATGAAGCTGTAAAACTGCAGTGCTGTGGCCATTTATCCTAGAGCATAAGGAAGAAGTCTGCTCACAGTCCTTTCAACATCAAAAATGACAGGCATGAGCACATGCAGCAGGCTGCTTTCTCCTGCCATCATTATTTTGACTTACTTCTTACAGCCTTCATTTCTCCAGTGATTTTGCAGTGAGCATTTGTTTTATTCTGTACAGTCAGGGAACTGTCCCTTCTTTCTGCAGCTGCTCTTCATCTGAGCTGTGCAAAATTGAGAGGCATTTGGTAAAGTGCTTTCTAATCATAACGTAGTAGTATCAATATTTCTGGAGAGAAGAATTTGGAGTTGAAGCAGCTGGTCTCAATTAACAGAACTGCTGCTATGGAGATGATACATGGGCAGGCAGGCTGCAGCACAGGCTGCAGTAAATGGCTCATCCGTGTGCTTGCGGCCCTCTAAGAGGACAGGGCTGCTTGCTGCACATGCAAGCTGACTGCTTCAGTGTGTCCTGGCTTGCTCGCTGAGGCTGAGGAGCAGTGTTCCCTTCCCAGCTCCAGCTGGGGCCTGCTTAGGAGTGCTGTTTTGGGGCAGAACTACAGATTTTACAGATGAGAACAGAAGTCCTGGTTCTGTTCTCACTGCTCCTATCTCACAGCTGTAAGTACCTGGGCTGGGTTTCTTCAGCCGTGCTTTGAGTAAGCCTGCTGGTCTGGAGACCTGCCTCCCGAGGGAGCTTTTGCGTGCTCTGACACAGATCAGTAGAAAGGCCTCAGAAATGACTGGATTACAGGGAGCGTGTTGAGATTACGAAGGGTTCATTAATTTCACTGAATTACTTCTGAATCACTGCTTTCGGAGTGAAGAAAATTGGGCCCAGAATACATGAGCTAACTGCTCATAGAGCACACAGGCTCATTGTTGATGGTTGCATTTTGAGTACCAGCATGAGCATTTGGAGTTCTTAACGTCTGAATATGAGAGTTCAAGTCAGTCTTTCCTCTGATGTGGCCAAAGCTTGATTGGAAATGTACAGAAGTCTGGGAAGGAGGAGTCAAAGGAGTCCTTTCTTTTCTCTTCACCACCTCACCAGTCCTTGGCTGCTCCCTCCATCCAAAGAATAAGCAGAAAGAATTAGATTATCTTTTGGTGATCTGTCAGACAAAATAATCTTTGGAAAGGCAGTGATAGTAGAAGCAATGGGAGCATAAAGGGTGAAGAGCAAGAAGGGGACAGCTGGCCTTGGACTAATTATTTGAACACGCAGAGATCCTGAGAAAGACACAGATGTCCCAGGCTTGATGAGTGAAGCCCAGGGCTCCATATGTGTGCTTTGTGCGTATGAGCCTTTTGTTTATTCTGACTGAAACCTTCAGTGCCAGCCTTGAAGCAAGGCAGGTATTTCAAGGCTGGGGGATGGAAAGAAACACAGTCCCTTCTGCACCTCTCTTGAGTTGGCTAGAAAGGAGAGTGCTGGGTTTTGGGGAGGTTAGTTGTTTTATAGCCCTGTGGTGCTAATGAGCTCGACTTCCAAAACTGTGCATTCTCAGTCAGGGAGGAACATGCAACCAGCATCAGAAATCAGTAATTTCCCGAAACAGTTGAATGGAGGGATGAGCAGCAGGTTCATCTGTTAGCTTCTTAGAGCAGACAAGATAACTTAGTAAAGCACACATATAAATAGGTAACGCTTTGCACCATATTAGACTTTATTTTCTTCCATCGTTGTTTTCTATTAGTAATTTTTGCCTCCTATTTAACCCCTTTTATTTCTCTTTTCTTACCATTCTGTGAGTTTGTTCTTTTTACTTTGTCTTTCCTCCTTTTACTATAGGAAGTTATGCAGTAAGTGTCATTGTTTTGGTACAAAAACTGCTGAAAGTGCAGCATGTCTGGTCAAGGCGTCCATTCTTCAAGGAAAATGTTTTATAAATAGGAAACAGATCAGAAAAGATCTGAGAGAATAGTAAACAGTCTGAGCTTATGCTTAATGAGAGACTCAGAGGATTCAGTCTAACTAGTTTATCAGTGTAAAGGTTAAGAGAAAACTTAGCCATGGTTTGTAAATACTGATAAGGAGAATAGGCATTTGATAATAGAAGAAAACTTCTGTCTTGTGGGCACAAAGCTTATTGGAAGCTAATAGTTGGAAGCTGCAGGTTGACAGATTAAAAGTAGAAATGTTCGGACTGTTTTGAGCTTTGCATTAAACTGCTGTGTGGTTTCTAAATCCTAGATCTTAGTTCAGCATTGACTGCTTTACTTGTACAGAAATTATTGGTGGTTTCCTGATCCATGCTATGCATTAGCATGGACTAGATTAATAAAACAACCTCTTTGGCCTCAAAATCCATAAATCTATGAGTTTCTAATCACTTGAGATCTATAGAAAGCCACTTATCTCTATCTGGAGTTTAAAGAGAGAGGCTTGTACAACCTATCTGTAGAAGAGAAATCTAGGCTTCTCCAAGGTAAGTCAAAGAAGGGAATTCTTGAAAGCAACATCTTCGCTTTGGAATACCTCATTTTCAGACTTCTAGGATAAATTTTAAGATCATGATATTGGCTGACCTAGCTGCGTTCAGCCTGGTCTACAGAAATGATTAGCAAAAGATTAGAATAACATCAAGGAGAAGCTAAATCTGAGACAAAGTAGAAATTGACTGAATGGGGCAGCTTTGTTTAAACTCAGCTTTGATCACAGCAAAGATAGTTTTGTGAGGCTACTGAAGTCATATATAACCAACTCAAATATACATTTATGTATATAATATTAAGCATATATATATATAAATTTCTTCACTAATCCCTTTCTTTTCTTTAAGCTGCAGCATTTCAGTATCTTACTGTTGATTGCAGTGAAAGTTATGTTAAGCTGCTATTGAATCCCTCTGAATACCCCCTACAATTGGATACAAATGAACAAAGAAATGAGTCTATATAATTTTATTGTTGAAATTAGTTTAAATTGATCTGGTATTCTGGAACAGAAGATGCTGAAGAGCGTTGTATTCAAAGCAGCAAATAGGAAAAAAAAGTTAATGTATTTATTTATTTAGTATTGATTAAATATATTAAATAGAAGTCCCAAAGAAAAGGCATTAAAGCATTCACCAAACTCCCTGATTAAGAAACACTGTACTAACTTGCTGGCTTTCATCTATTTTTCTTCTGATTGGCTGCTGTATTGCTGCAAAAGGAGAACAACCCAGATGACCTTAAATTTGTGGAAAGAAAAAAGAAATCATGAAAGAAATTAAATTTCCCCAAAACATACATGTACTTTCTGACAGTCCTGTTTTTTACCTGCTGTTGAACACAGAAGTTGCAGCAGATAAGTATGTCCATACTTCCATGAATCTTGCACTTTTGCTGCATGTGCTTGTTACTAATACATGCACTCATCATTGGTTTGGCTCGTCTTTAGCCTAGAGCATTACCACTTGCTTATCTGCTTTTAGCACTGCAAGACAGCAGATTAGGAGTGTGTGCGTGTCTGTCTGCATGTTTGACTGTGTGTAGGTGGTGAACAAACTCCAGGAATGATCGACACCCATCGAAGAACAGGAGCACACAAACACGCCCTCACCCCCTGCCCCACTGGCCCTTGTTCGTATTCCAGCAGCAGCACATTTAGCACAGCACAGCCTCTTGTGGCATTTACAGATAGGAAATGCATTTTAAGTTATTAATAAAAGAATTCCCTAAATCTTTAAGGAGTTAACAAAGTTTTGTTTAAGTAACTTCAAAGCTGAAAGGGAGCAGGTGAGGATGCTTTCTGGCCTGAACTATAGAATCTCTAAGTTCTACAGCTCATTAAGAAATATAACTTACTCAAAAAAATTCTTGGACAGAAAGCAAAACTCAGAATGAAACTTAGATGCACTTAGAAGTGTGAATGCAATATTGACCAAACCATGCTAAAGTCACACCTATAAGCACCAGAATAACAGTATAGGTTTCTGCATTTGTGATTCTACCAGGCCAGAGTTTGCTCAGTGTCATTGCAGAGGGCGTAAATAGTTCAGGAGGACAAAGATGGTGGCATCTCAGTGCCATGCATCTCAGGGCTGTGCACTGATTTCATTAAGGTGTTTCAGCAAGCGCATTTTTTACTGGTGTGTATTTATGGAAAGACTTCATTTCACAATGGTCAGTATTTCATGTTCCATGATCTTGTCTGGGAACATTTTGAGTCTTTTGATCTTTTCTTGTGGGAAGAGAACCAGCATTACATCAGAAGAGCAATAGCAGTAATGGGACATCAATCTTTAAGCAGATTGACTGAGCTCACTCAGGTGTTTGACCCCACATCTATCATCTAGAATAAGCACTGCAGACATCAATATACTGATCCATCCCACTTAAGGGATGTAGTCCATCCCTGTTTACAAAAGGTAAGCCATTTGGACAAAAACTTTGTTTTTTCTGAAACAATTAGATGATTCCTTGTGCCACCAGTATTTCTTAGCTCAGTGTAGGTTATAAGAGTTTCCTAACCCAAATAAAATGACACCTAATCATAGATTAGGATATAATAATGCATAATGGATATGCTGACTAGCGCGACTGTGAGCTAAAGCCAAGCATTGCACTGTTACTTAGGAGATGCAGGCTCTTTTTGTTATCCATTTTAATATTGAACCTAAAAGTTGTTTTGCTGTTAATCTGTTCAGTGTAAACCAGTCCCCACTGGGTCAACTTCTGTGATATGTACTATTAAATAATTGGCATAAATGCAGGAAAATCTGCAAAAGCTCAGTCCTTGTGCATGTAATTGTTAGTTCCAGAAGTGTCAGCTGGAGCTAGACACAGTGTGATCTGGGTTTGTTTTGCTGCTGCAGGACCAGGCTGACCTCTCTTGTGGTAAGTTTTCAGGAGTTTGGGCATTTCCTCTTTTACCAGCTGCTGTTTCTGAACTCAATACTTTTCATCCTGGCATCCTGAGGTGCCCAGTCTGTGGTGGGCATGTATCTAATATGCTAGTTTGTTCCTGAAGCACACTGTTATAGCAGTAAGCTGTTGTTTGCCTTCTGCTGCTGTCCTATGGAAACGCATGCTACACATATGGAGGAGATACCTGATGTTTGTTACAAAATGGTGTTTCTCCTCCAACTCTTAAAGAGAATCTTTCAGGCGCATTAATGCTGTGGGCGCTGAAGCCTGTGCTCTGTAGGTCCAGCTACCATGTAGGGATGGAATTGCAGTTATGGCATAGTTGATTCTGCTCCAGCATGGGAAAAGCAATCACAGCTCAGTCAGAACACCTGATATTCTTGAGCCAAAAGGTGTAATGTAGCATGGTGTGCTCTGCCGCTGTGTGAGGAGGCAGCAGCAATGGCTTTGTGCTATGAGAGCAGTAATAGAGATCTTGCCATAATTCCCTGTAAACCATAGGGAAGGAGAGAATGAATTTAATCTTGAACTTCTGCGTCTGTTCCAGTCTCAGCAGATAATGATTGTAATGCTCAGTAACATCTCTGTTATGTTATCATGCATTTCCCCTGGAGGAAAAAGGGACTTCTGAAAGTGACAAGAAATTCTGGGGTGCCACACCCAGACTCTGGCTGGCTTTTTTAGGAGTGTTCAATGATAACTCCTTTAAAAAGTCATGTAGTCCCAGTCCTTTTTGGAAATCAGGGACCAATGCTCCAGCTTCTACTAAATTTACCATCAGAATCGTGATTTAGAATGTTTTGGTATGACGGGGGACAGTTAGGAACAGTTGTCAACACTCAGGAAGGAAAATCTGATGGAAGAAATACATAACCACTTATTCCTGGTCCTGTTTCTAGCATATACCGCAGGCAGAAGCATTCTTGTATTGCTTGCAGCTCTTGCAACTAGTGCCATTTCTTCTGTACACGCAGTGGGAAAGTAGTAAGGAAATGTCAGCATTGCAAGGGGTAACACAGCGGAGTGTGATTCTAGTTGTTTCTACTTCTAGTTATCATGCAGCTTCAGAACATAGAAACATGCATCATCTGCTTCTCTCAAATGCAGACCTATCTGCAATAAATAAATAATAGCAAAATGTATAAACAAGACCGGAATGCCTCGTTCCTTCTCATGTCTGCTTATAATGAATGCTCTTGACTTTCAGTGGGGTGTGTATTTAGCTTATTTTCCACATCCCAAGAAATTGCTGTAGAACTCTATACGACTAAAATGAATTGCCACCAGAATGTGTATAAACTGCTATAACTGATGTACAAGGAATTGGGGATATCACTAGTTTTCCCTATTGCATCTGAAGCAATTTTTGACAGGGTTGTGCTACACATGTACGGTTTTCCTGGAAGAATTGCCAGTGGACTATGAGAGCTGTTCCAGAAGTAATGCCTCCCATTTATTATGTTGACCCACAATGTCTGATTGTGGTATGGTAGAAGTTGAACCTTCCTGTCGGTATTCTTTTTTGTTTCGTTGCCATGTGACAAATGTCAGATTGCCCTTCTGCTGACTAAATGGTGTCTGACATCGAAGTGCAGCTGAATCAGTGGTGTGTCATTAATTTCTTCATGTGGAAAACTCATTGACATTCATTGACACCTGCTGATGGAGATCAACCAGTGGAGATCAACACAGTGGAATGATGGGTGGCACATTTCAGCAGTGGCAATGGTGACGTAGAAGATGAGCCATGTTGTGGATGGCCACAAAGAAGTGTCACACCGTTAAATGAAGAGCATCTCAGATCTGCATGAATAGATGGATTACGGGCAGAGAGCTGTGCATGGACCTGAGTATCAGCTTCAGTGTGTTGGAAACAATGGTGGCAACATTAGTTTATCAGAAAGTTTGTGCCAGGTGGGTGTCACAAATGCTAACACCAAAACAGAAAGAAGAATGTATGCAAGTATTCAGGATATAACGAACCAATTAGAGTCTGAAGGTGACAGTTTCCTGAGTTGCATCATTACTGAAGACAAGATGTGATGTCACCACTATGAGCCAGAGTCAAAATGGCAGTCTGTGGAGTGCTGTTATATGAATTCACCATCAAATAAAAAGTACAAGCACAGTCCTCAGTGGATTAAGTGATATGCAGTGCCTTGTGGGACAGGGAAGGGGTGATCCTTCTGAATTTCCTGGAGCCCAAACAAACTGTCATCTTCATAGCTACATAATGGTGCCAACTGAATTTGAAGACTCAAACTTCCAGAGCCAGGCCAAAGAAGAAGACAACCTTTCATTTGCAACATGGTAATACCCAGCCTCATACCAGTTTGGAGACCATGGATCACATAGTCAGTCAGCCTTGGCTGGGCTGTCCTACCACACCCACTGTATAGTCTGGATTTGATGCCTTCTGACTTCCGTCTCCAATGCCATCTTAGTGGCTGTGAAACAGTGGGCTAGCTCTGCTGAAGCAGATTTTTACAAGCACAGCATGCAGGCTTTTGTTCATAGCTGGTGAAAGTGCATAGATAATGGTGGTGACTATGCTGAAAAATACTGCTTTGAGCTGAAAATTTGCTCTATCAAATAGTGTTGTTGTGCTCTTTTTGCCTGCTGTAGTTTCCCTGGAAATAAGTAGAAGGCATTACTTTTGGAGCAATTAATGTCTGTGTCCTGGTGTTCTGGATGTTCTGTCATGCTGTCCATCAGGATCCTTGTAGCTGACTGGAAGTGGCTGTTGCTCCATGGAAAGAAGCATAGCATGCATGTCTACAGTCACGTATGTGGAGTTGGTCCAACAGAAAGTACTTGCTGTCAATAGAGGCAGAATAATGTCCCCAGGCTGTGAAGTATGTTGTGCTAAAGTTATTTTTTAGAGGTTTTTTCTCCTTATATTTCCTTTCTAATATACTGAAATAAATCCCCTCAGTCTAATGTTCTTATCTCTTTTCTTTGATGAGTGTTCTGTCTTTACTCCTGCTCCCTCAGCTGTCCCTGAATTTCCTTCCTAAATCCCATCTGTCCTTTGTTAACCTCTTGTTTGTTTCTCATTACCCATTGAAAGTGGTACTTTCAAAGCAGAAAGGAAAGATGCAGTGTGAGGGCCCATGTTGCCCTCAATTTGTTATATACTTATTGCATGCTCACTTGTACCTTTTAAGTCAGTCTCTTATTTATGAAATCTACAATGGCGTTTACATATGAACAAATAAGTAGGATTGATGGATTACTGAATTTCTGTGGTTTAATTGGTAGAAAAAAAATAAAATTTTAAATATAAAGTTCTGTAAACAGAGGGACAGTTAGTAGCAGGCTATGGATGAAATAATGAATATGTTGACATACCTTCACAGCTCTTCTAAAGAGATTTTAGCTATTTCTGAGTCTCTCATTTCTCACTCTCTCAAATTGCTGGTTCTCACAGAGGCTTGACCTCCATCCTCTGATGTCATCTCTCCAGCTGTCCTTTTCATTACAGTCTGTTTCTCTTCCACTTGTTTTGCAGGTGCGGATCTGGTTAGAGATGCTTGGCTTTTCTCCCCTTATTTTTACACATCTTTTGACCAGCAGTACTATTCATGTTGTCTTCATTTCTTTCTCCCTGTTTCTGTAATAGTCCATTTACCATTGCAAATCCTGTTTTATTCTCTTGCTTTTATAAAGCATTTTGTGTGTAACTTTCTACAGAATGCCCTATTGCTGTTGTCCTTCATAGCTCCTGTGGTTATAAGCCCTCTGGCAGCTCTGGTAACTGTGTCCTTATATCCTAGTTCAGCATTTAGCTGAGGACTTCTAGTATCCCTGTATACCTTAACAGCTGTACTTTTGCCCTGGTCCCTTAATTTCCAAAGCTTATAAAGTTTGAACAAAGTTGGACTCTATTTTGTGCACATTCTCAACCTTAAGATGCCACAAATGTTGCTGTTGTGGCTAGTGGTTTCATACCAATTCTGTGAACTCCTGTATTACTGAATGCAGAGTTTAATGCAACCTGACCTAACACAAACATTGTTAACAGCCCATCAGATTAATCATCTGCTTTTATTTGCATGTGTAGATGTGAATTTTAAAAGTGAGTTTTAAAAGTTTTACCAAGTATATATCAGTGGTTTAAGCAGTGTTCTTGTGATAGAGACTATGAATGCTTAGACTCACAGCACTAAGTGTTACTGGAGAAATGAGAGACTGAGCAGAAATGAGGAATTCAGAGCTTGGCAAAAAGGTCAAGTCTTGGTAAATTCAATGTGCATATACAGATGTTTAGGTATCCTAACCTTAAAATCTGTATTTGAATCCTATTGAAGCTAAGAATATATTTATATATTTCAGGGTTTCTTGGACAAGGCACATTCTCTAGAATGTTTTAACAAGTTAGTCTTGGAATCGAGGCTTGGGAAGCTAATGATGGGTGTGCTAGTTGAAAGGTTGCTGTTCAACAGAAGGTCATGGATACTAGATTGTTATTTTCTAACTGATTCAAAAGGTGATACAGAACAGGTGTTTATTGCCTTTGAGGAAGTGGCATGTGATATAATTCTGGTAACCATAATGGAAATAACTCTTTTTTTTTTTTTTTTTCAAGTAAAACCTCTGTGCTCAAAATGTGTATAAAACATACTGGCATACTGACATAAGCTCTGAGTTTTCCTAGAAGGATTTGAGGACAGGCTGAGAGCTGGGGCTGTGCAGCCTGGAGAAGAGAAGGCTCCAGGGAGAACTGAGAGCAGCCTTTTAGTACCCAAAGGGGATCTGTAGGAAAGAGATACTGGCATGGGCTGCCCAGCGAAGGGGTTGGATGCCCTGTCCCTGAAGACTTTCAAGGTCAGACTGGACGGGGCTCTGAGCACCTAATCTAGTGTAGGTGTCCCTGGTTGGAGTAGATGACCTTTATAAGTCCCTTCCATCTCAAAAGATTCCATAATTCTCCTCTTGGATTCAGCTGAACTTGCAGGTATTTGCAGGTCTTAATTTGGGTTTTATTCACACAGTGCTGTCCGTGAGATAAAGCTTGGAGGCTCTTTGATCCTATTGCAATGAGGAATAATTTTATTCATCCATGGACATTTTTTTTTCTCCATCCATTATGTGCATTTTCCAAGCTATAACATCTTTCTTCTCAAACAGATGATTTGATTTTTGTTCATTTTATTCTTAACTGATTTCCTTGGGATGGAGGGATTTTCTGTGCATGCAAAACCACTGTTAAACTGAGGCCTCATTATAGTAACATCAAGTGGCTGGTTTAAACTGCTGACCACCCATCCGACTCATTATGCTAAATGTTCTTTGCTTCTGGGCACCTCCTCTTCTGTGTGTGCCACAGTGATGCAAGAAGAAACACGGAGATTTCTGCGGGATCTTGACGTTGCACCCAAAGCACCAAAGGGCATAGGCTGCATGGGCTGGTGAAGTTAGTCTCTTTCCATAGGCTTGAATTCACCCGAAGGATTTACTGGTGAAGTGCAATCACAGAAATGGATGGATTGGAAAACCAGAATAAAACAGGTTTATAAGTTTTAATCAGTTGTTTGTAAATTCATATGGAAACTTTGAAGCCATGCCTCAGTAAATACAGGATACAAGTAACAAGGACAGTGCTTTGACTCCGAAAATGCAGTGCAGTGCACAACATACCCAGAATGTTGTACGTATTGCTATCTATAAAGGTTTAGCTCCTGGGGAGGGAGTGTGGCAATCCCGTGGAAAGCAAACCTTGGAAGATAATGTTATTTTACCTGAGGAGCTGTTTGCCTTGAATTTGCACGGCTGCAAAACCTAAGAAAGGAGGATTTTCCATCTTTGTAGAACTTGCCTTTAATTCTTCTTTGCTGGTTCACACGTTGTTGCATGCGTACGAACTGCTAAGTCTGGCACTTGCACTGGGATGTCTGCTGGCCATCTGCTGTGAGGGATAAGTGAAGATATGCATACAGTGCTTTCATCACAGCTGTATAACTTCATTTTTTTATTGGGTGTAACAGTGGATGTGCCCTGGTGCAGAATCTGAACAGACACTATGCAGGTTCTGACCCACCAACTCCTGAGTGCGTTAGGCAGCAGCGGTTCTAGTACTTCCAGGGAATTAGCTCTGCAGAGTGGATTAGTTGAAAAGTATATTTGTCTATAAATGATAACCAGAAACCCTAAGGGAAAGCAGACTTTGTGGCAGCTGCTTTGATCCCCTTTACTGCTCTGTTTTCACTTTTTACTTTCACTCTCTCTTGCCCTCAGTTAACCAGTTCTTAATACCTGCCTGCCTTTGCAGAATCAAACACTTTATTGTAGACAAAGTCTAGACTTTCTTCTTGCCAGAGCAGTTTAACATCTGAACTGTATGCTGTGCATGCCTTAGTCTTCCCATCCTTTTGCATTTCCCCTCCCTGCCATCAAACTGATGCTAAGAATCTGCAGGCACTCTGCATTTCTGTTATTCTGTATGTTGATGAATCAGCTAGTGGATGATTTGACAGTTTTCTGTTTGTATGTATCAGTCCTGGGCTGCAGCATTATAAACTATTGGTTACTCCCAAAAACCTGAAGCTGCATTATTCACTTCTCCATGAGAAACAGGAAAAATCTGCTTGCTGTCTCACTCTGGGCTCTGGTTATAGTCTGATAGAACATCCATGGTTAATTTCCATGGTTTTCCTTCTCTTTCTCCATCCACTATAAGCTGAACAAGTGATGTACTTACTGACAGTTTCATCCTTTCCTGCTGGCCTTACTCTTCTTTTGTGCAAGTAGTGTATCAGACTTTCTGAGCAGTTTTCTATGTCACAGCATTGTCAGAAGTACTGTGAGCAACTAGCTGGTTGACCAGAAGCACATTTTCTCTCTTCAGCTACATGCGACAGTCTCATCTCAGCTAAGACTGCCAGTTTTGCAGAAGACTAAGCAGCCCTCAACTCAAACCCTGCTCTTCTGAGGTTTCATTACTGCTGCAGGAGGAGCAGTATCCTACAGCACTGTGGTGCATTGGCCCAGTGTGTAGGAGCAAAGTTCTGACCTCTCAAAAATCTTCTGTCTTTTCACTGATCCTGAGGCACACTGGTATTAGACTTCAGGAGTTTCAATCAAGATCACATCAATACGAGTGTGGCGTCTGCAGTGTTCGGGATTGTTCTCCTCATGCTCTTCCAGAAGTTTGGTAAAGCTCTTGCAGTGAGGCAGCAGGCAAAGGGTTGGATTGGTGGAAGCAAACTCTAAGTAGTGCTGGCTTCTGTACTATTGTGGGGTTGTGTTTTTTCCTCTGCTTCGGTTACTTTAGGGGTCTTGAAAGCTAGGGTTTGCTTTGCTGAATGATAGGGGCAGGCCTGCAGCTGACATACACTGATCCAGCAAATCAAGGCAATAATCAGCTTTCACAAGCCAATTTTTTTTTTGCATATGAAATTCATACACAGCTCTTACTTATTATATACATGGTTCACAGATTTTGCTGCTTGATTTAGGGGGATCTCCTAGTTATCTCATCTGTAATACAGTTTTTACTTTGCAGACTTTAGCACTAAAGCTAGAAGCAACCCATCTCCTCAAAGAGCCAGCCTTTGACCTTGAATGTTCTTGCAGTTGTTAAATGCTCATGCAGGTTTCCTGAGGAGCACAGAGCCACTTTTGCAGTATGACTCTGCTTCTAAACGTGACTATAAAACCACTGGCGTTTTACATTTCCCTTTTTGTTTTCTCTCCATGGCTTGTAGATCAAAGATGTCTCAGCTTGCAAGTGGAAAAAGGGGATTTTCTATTGCTAGTTTCAGGAGCTCACTCACTCAGTGAAGACATATGGATATACTATAACTGAAGTTTAGTTGGGTAGCTTTATTGATGATAGGGGAGCTGAAGAAGGTATAACTCACTCCGTCATGGCTGGGCTTATTCTGCAGGGGTGATAAACGTGTTCAAATTTTGTCTGTGTCATTTAGTTCTGTGGAATTTTCTATAGATACACAGTACAGAGCAAGAGGAGGGTTGTGGTTTTTGTTTTTTTTTTTGAAAGCTGTGCCTGCTGTACTGCTGGAATACTTATGCAATGCCAGCATAGCACTGCTGTAGGGAATTCAGCCTTAGTGGTTACCCTCAGCCTACACAAGGCAAGTTAAAGCAGTGAAAATTGTGTTTTCGTGCTGTCACTGCATCTATAGTAAGGGTTTCTGTGGTCAGGGCTTTTTTTAGTTACATGTTGTCATACTGCTGTCTGATACCATCATGTTGGTAGCACCCTGACATGCAGTCACTTTTCTGACCTACATGTGCTTTTTACCTTACCTGTTACAGAAAGATATCGCCTGCCCCTTCCTAATAGGAAGCAGATTTGTCCTGGTTGTCCTAAGAGTACCAGAAGCATTTAATTTGGGGAGAGGAAAATCCAAATAAGGTACTACATGATAATCAGAAAATGTGGTCCTGCAATGCAGCATTATGGAAGAAAAAAAAAAAAAAGGCGAGAGGGAGAGTGAGAAAAACAGCAGTTTGTCTCTCTCCACTCTGTAAAGGAATTCAGAGCAGAAGAATGTGTGTATTTGGGTCAGCTGAGTCCTAAAGGAGAATTTTCATGCAGTCTTTTCAATCCATTCTCGTACACGGTTGTTGAATATGCCAAACCTAAACAGGACAAATATTAATAAGAGATGATCATATAATTGTAAATTATCTGTTCTGTTGTTGCTGCTATTATTTCAAAGCAAAATGAGCTGAGCTTCCAGTAAATGCCGACACAGTGCAATGCAGGGTCATGCGGAGACCATCCCAGTTCACTCCTAAGGTGCCCAGATGGGGATAAAAATTACAGCTGTACCAGTGCAGCTGGGGCTCCTTAAGCAGCTCATACAGAGCTGGCTGAGCCATCTCTCTCCAGCATGCACACTTCCTAGTTTCAGGCTCTGCCTAGGCCTGATCCACAACTCACTGAATTTCCAGGAAGTCTTTCCAGGAAATGATGATGATTTCAGAAAATGATGACCAGGTCTGGACATCATTTTCAGACAGACTTCTGTATCTCAGCATAGATGTATTGGTCTGGTGTGCAGGGCACCTATTCTACATAGTGTACTCCGTGGGTAGAAAGAAATAAAAGCAAGTCAGAGAAGACAATGGGAATAGCTGAGTGTAGAGAGGTATCACCCTGAAACAACACATATTAGTGAGGATGATGCCTAGCATGAAATGATCTTTCTCTTTGTGAAACGAGATACACATCAAATGCTCGTTCCCTCAGATTCCTTCATGCAATTCTTGCTTCACTCCAGTAATTTCTGCGCTGATGCTTTTGCTCCTCTTGGTCACACACTGGCCCGGGATGCTCCCCATAGTATCACTGCCACTGGCAATTTAGCCTGGATTAAGACTCTTCTTTTCCACACCTATCTTCAATTTTTGCTTATTTTTTTAACCTAAACTAACAGATCCAAAGAGAGTGAAGTCTTTGCCATACTTCCTTTTTGTTACTGCCACTTTTCATAGCAAGCCTGAAACAGTGGCCCACAAAACCCTTTCTCTTGAATATCTGCACTTAAAAGAAACATTTTTACAACATTTTTACAAAGAAACAATTTTACAAGAGGAATCATCAAAACTTTCTTTTACCATATTGTGGTATTGAAGAATGAATTGGTGGTTGCACAAGAATTTTCAGCATGCGTGTTGTTGTGCAGCATTGTAGCAGTCTTGTCCGAGTGTGTGTGTACTGGTGTATTTAAATAAAGTGTTTTTGTTAAGGCTAAGGGGTAGGAAAGGATGTTGGAAATCTCTCTAATTAGAAAATCCCTCTAATGTCCCAATTTTGAGTTCCTGAACCAGTCAGATTTTTGAAGAGTCTTAGAAGCCGGTATGTGCAAATTAGAAATTGTGACAGCGGAATATCATTCAATTACAGAAGAAACCTGATAGGAGTTCAGGAAAAGTCCTTGTGCTCTTCCTGCTCAGAGTCTACTGTAGTCAATTTGAGCTTTTGGTATAGACTGTGGTTGTGGCTCTTTCTGAAGGTTTCATTTAGCTGACACTGCAGGAATACTGAAGCTCTTGGGTTTAAAGCATCCTTGTGCAGTGTCCTTTGCCCAGGGATTTATTCCTCCTCCTTATCACCACAGTGGCTGAAGGGTTGCACAGTGCTTTACCTGCTTCGCCAGGGAGCCTGCCACAAAGTGAACATGAAGCAGCTGTAAATTAGTCCTGGAGAGTCTGATAGTGGAGTAAGGGGTAATGCATGTATGTGAACTGCTTGTGATTAATATCAAGTGTGCCTTTTTTTAGTAAGAAGCTGTCATCTTCAAAGTCCCCCCCCCCTTCATCCTGCTCATTAATTTTAATTTTTTTTTTCAGCCTTCCTGTTAAAAATGAATTCTTAATGAGTGCTTCTGCTGTTTAAAATGCCTCAAATTCCCTCTGTAATGATGCCTCTCCATCAAACTGAAAACACATTCTTGGTAAACAAAAAACAAGGCCTTGTAGCATTCAATTTACATACCTTCTGTGGCATCTTTTAATTTATAGTCCTGAAATTTATTTTTAATTTCTTTCAATCTATTTCATTCTAGTTATGCTGAATGAACACACGATGTTGATATTTGGTTGTCATTTATTTCTTACTTACTCTCTGTTGAAAAGAATGCTCCCATATAAGAACTGCATGTAGTCCCTTTGCTTCTGAGTTTTAGTCAAGTTGGACTAGTTAGTACCAAATGCCTCTTTAGCACTTGTGTTTTAATGCAGTTTGGAGCTTTGGAAATTTATTTTAGTAGTTGTTTTCAGCATTTTAAAAATCTGTTCCTACTCTCGCGCAGAAAGTTAATCCCATTGACATGGACAGGAACAAAACAATTAGCCAGTAACTTCAGCTCCAATTGGTTTCAAAAGAAACTTTGCAATACTCATCTTTTTCTATCAGTACAAAGAAGAATTAGTCTCTCTGTAGTAAGTTACTGGTGTCTTTGGTCTTGACTTGACTGTGAACTGCAGAGAAGGAGCACACTGTATACGAGTGGACATTACAGAAGATGTAAAAGCACCACAACTCTTTAACTGTGTCTGCAGCATGGCATAGACCCTTAGCGTCATGGCCAGCTCTACACTATAAGAGCTGGGAGTAAAAGCAAGATAGTGAGAATAGGGAGTCTGTCTACAGCATCCTGCTCTCTCTCTCTTTCTACGTCCATGGCTGACTGTTTTTTGTCTTGCTGTTGCCTCAGGATTGAAGGGAAACAACCTCAGATGAAAATACACCTTTCTCCTCAAGTTCAGCCTTGAAGACCTGACATCTCTACAGAAGTTGTCTTACATTTTGATGCAGTGGGGGAATGATCACACTGCACTCCATCTGAATATAGGGGTATAATGTTGTCTTAAATAGATCATTTACCCTCAAATGCTTGACACTAGCTAATCTGAGACACCAGCATAACTGATTGCTGAGTACTTAAATACGTGGCATTAAAAACTAGCAGTTAGTTAAATAGAGGCACTCCAAGTTTCTTAGTTACACTCTTTGTAGCCTTTGCCTCACTGTATGGATTACAGTAATGCAGTGAAAATTTGCCTGTCTTGATTTCAAGGATCCTTAAAAACTGAAGTCTGCTTTTCTGAGAATACTGTGCTTTCAGCTCAGGTGAAAATCTCATGTGAAAGCATTAGACATTTTGCTTGAGAAGGGACATATTTCTAAAGCCTTTTGCTTCTGCTTGTGCAGAATCTACTACTCCATTTAGTGATGCTTAGCTTATATTTAATTTTATAACTTACAGGCCGGAGATATTTTGCCTCTGGACACCAGTGGTGAGCCAAGACCACTGGGGGGAAATACCTGTGTTGTTCATAAAAGATTTTGTTCACATCAAGAAAACTGTGATAGAAATGGAAAGTTATCCTAATAGAAGACCGACAATTGTTCATACAGCAGAAAAGCAGAAAAGGATGTGACTTCTGATCTGAAGCACTCTGGGAGATTTTGTCTGCTCTTTGCCCTGTAGTGGCTGGTATCATTTCCAGTTCTGCCTCTGTCAGCACAAATGTGATGTGCTGGCCTGTGAATCACTGCAGCTGGGTGTATGCTCCAAGTTACCATGCAGTTTGAACGTGCATGTACACTGGAGAATCCTTCCAGCCAGCAGCCAGCTTCATGTTATGCAGCAGAGTAAGGGCAGTTTTGCTGCTTCTCACTGCTGTTTTCCTTTCTGGTTTCCATCCTTATTTCAGTGAGGTACTTGCCTGGTTTTAGAGGTCTCTGTACAACGAATCTCTTCCTTTTTTTGGCAGTCAGTGAAGTACAAATCAGTACATTACTTTTGTTGTAATATGCCCTTTGTAACAATTAGGCAGGGTAGATATACTTCTGACTTGAAGTTGTGTGCATGGTAAAACTGTGAAATGGGAAACGCCTTTTTAATTTCTCTGGTCTTTCCTGCTGACCTAAATGCAAGGTTCCCTGAAGTATATTCCTCAGCAGAGTTGGTAATAGTACTCATTTCAGATGAATTTGATGGTAGATTTAGGTCTGGTTTCTGCTTCCAGTTTCCCAGTCGTGATGCTAATTCATGAACTTACTCAGGTTTTCATGAATCCCCTTTTTTCTCAGTATTTCAATGACTCATTTGAAAGTAATTTTTCAGAGACATTTTATTAGAAAAATCATCATGTTAGTTGCTATTCTATCTTCACTGTTCCTGGTTTATATTCCCTGTTACATTCTTGTTGACTGGCAGAAATTCAGCTCAGCCCCTGTGAAGCTGCTGAAGGAGAGCAGGACCTAGAAACATGCACAAGTTTGGTGAAGGTGAAAGGACTGTTGTAGAGCTCATGACTGTAGTGGCAATATCCCATTCTTGCCTATGTAACTGTGAATCCTTTTCCACTCTCGATCCGATTTACTGTAATGGAAATGGTACCAGTGCTGTAGACAATGGAACGGGGTGTATGGAAATAGGAGGTGGGAGATGCTATACCACATTAAGGTCACTGCCAAGGAATCAGTGCTCCATCTTACTGACCAAAACCTCTAGGCATTGCCCTGGACTGGCTTCTCTTTATTCTGACATCAGCCAACAGTGAAATACTGACAGAAGTTGCAGAAGTAGCCTTGTTCTTTGAAGGCAAAGGGTATAGGTCAGGAAGAAGAGCTGAAAGCTTTCCCTTGTTACTCATAACTGCAGCTCAGTCAACTAGTTGAGCTAAATCAACGTATGTTTTTAAGGATATTCTGCTCAAGACAAAGAAGCCAAACATGGAAGAACAGAAATGCACTCCAAATATTTTACAGTTAATCTGATTTGCAAGACAGTCAGAGCCTAGTCTTCACAGTCCCCATCAGCCAGGACTAGGTGCTCAGGCCTGCATTACTAAACAACTAGCTGCAGCAGCTTAAGGTGTTTATATTCTCTTCATGATCATTACTTTCTCATTGCAGAGGTGGCAGAACATAATGTGCATCAGATGCACCAGCTTACCATTATCTGTGGTTTATATTAACACGCTGGACTGAGCACAGGAGTTTCTGAGGTGCAGGCACAGGGATCATTTATGTTGATTTTGCTGTGGAAAAAAATAGCGGATATACGAGCACATGTACTGCCAACAGACAAGCTGAAGAAAGAGGCAGTAGCTGCCTAGCCTTGTTAATCCCTCAGTACTGTCTGCTTTTGTTCAGGGGAATATTTCACAGTGGATCTTACTATCTTTAGCATTGTTAATGTTCCCCATTTTACAGGTGAAGACAAGCAGTGAGAAACAAGGTGACTTTCTGAAAGTCAAAAAGGAAACCTGTCTACAGTCTTGGCTCTCAGGTCTAGATTTTCACTGAACAGTGGTGATTTGTATGAGCAGACACGCTAGTCTCCTTGTTGGACAGTGGCTGGCATGTATAGCATTTCTTTGGCAGATTACTTGAAACTGTGGGAGATTACTCATAGAAGTTGTCCAGATAAATAAACTGGCTGGAGTAGCTGCTGAAACATGAGCTTCTGTTGCCTCAGAACTTGCTCCACATGTTTAACATTTCATTCTGAACCAAGGATTTGTTTTTGTCATAGAATTTAATAGCGTCCCAAAAATATGCTGGATAAAAAACAAACAAACAAACAAACAAAGCATTATCTTTAGTGCACTCCCTGTGCAGAGCAATTTGAGAGCACCGATTTCTGCTCTAGAGTCTGCAACTCTAGTTTCAATCCTTAGTAGATCTACACCTGATTTTTTGCCACAAAGTTATTGATCCTTAGAGGAGAATAAGCTACTTCCCATAATCATCTGTTGTGAGGCTCAAGGAGAATAAGTGCAAGCAGTGCAGAACAGGTTTGGCTTTGATTTGTGTCATAACCCTTCCTAGCATTTATTTGAAATATTTTGCTTCATGTATTTTAAATAAATGGAGAAAGGTATTTAGTTGGGCTTCTCCCAAAAAGCAGGAAAAGTCTCTGAGCACAATTTGTGAAATTTTCTAGATCTCTGTGATTAATGAAACCTGCAGCTGTAGCATGATGCAGCTTCCATCTCTCTCTCTTCTGGAGCTGCTTTTCTTGTGAGCTGAGGTCAGCCATCTGACGAGTTCCCAGCATAGTCTAAACCTGATTTCCCATTGCTACTCACTGTTTTCAGGAGTTGAGGAAAGCACGTCTCTAGCAAGTTACATGCTTCTGTCTGTCCAAGGCACTCTGATGCATACTTATAAGTCATTCTTATTAAAAATAATCAATTATAGGCACCATCTGTCACTAAGAGCAGCTGTTTGTCTCCTAAATGAGAATTCCCACACCTGTGCCTGCCCTCATTACTGCTCCATCCCCATCATGCTACCTCCTGCTAACTTCCTGTCCTTTCCAAGCATCTTACTGCTGGAAGTCAAAGATTCCTCTGGCCTGTAGGTGTTGTGCATGCCATCTTCCAATGCAGAGGGAAACCTTACAGTCCAGTGGCTGGAGGAAATGACTGCTGGTGCCAGGGATATGGTGCTGGCTAAGCAGCTGACTGAGTGGCCTTGGGCGAGTCACTTGACCTCAGCATGCCTCAGTTAACCCAGCTGGAAAATTGGGTAAAAAGCAGAAACCTCGATGCTGTGTCTGAGCAGAGCTCTCCTGGGGAAAGATATAAATGGCAGGAAGGTGGGTGTTTACTGCTCCAGGCTTATGAATTATGTGAAGTATTTGGATGACTAGAAGTGCCAACTGGTGTAAATAGCTGGTGCCCAGGTGCACACAGAGAATGGTGACAGAAATTGATGGCAGTGCTCCTTAGGGAAAAACATGCTTAGGTTTTATCTCAGGCCACGCACATGCCATGTTTATATGGGAGTCAGTGGACAGCTGTGACCGGGGTTTAGTTGCTGACTGCTGTACTCATATGAGGTATTCCTTAAAGTCTCCCTCTTGGAGGCATCCCTGATTTTTCTAGAATGAGGGTAAAGCAATGAAATGGATTAAAAATACATTGGGCAGAGCTCAGCAGACTTGAATTCTCTGTGATTTCCTTGTAAATGCAAAGTAAATAAGGAGAGAAGGGGAAGTAGATGCTACAAATGCAGGAATGTAAAGGCAGATCTCAGTAAGAAAAGCACATAAGAAGAGGATGTGAGAGACCCTGTGACTGATGTTAGTTTTGAAACATTCTCACACATCTTGTTGACTTGTGAGTTAGCTAGAGCTATACGTTATGTAGTCCAGAGACCCGGGGGTTTCTGTTAAAGAACTTCTCTTGTGGCTTTGCATCAGGTTATAGATCAGGAACACAGTCCTGTCACTCCAGGTTGCTGCATCGCTCCATCCTGCAGGCTTCTCTTCTTGACATTCTGAACCTCCTCACAACTCTCACCATTCAAATTTCTCTGTTAAACTACAAGATGAGTTCATTGTGCCTAACAAATAGTTTGCTGGATGTACTCAAACAGGTCAGGAAGTGACAGCTGAATAAAGATACTGTGTGTTTGATGAGCTCCTGGCTGCACTGTCCTTCTCCACTTTCTTCAAGCATCCGACTGACTCAGAGCTACATTGCTTTTTGCTGTACAGAGATATGATACCTGATCCCATGAAACGAAGTTGCACACTATGAAATTCAGCCCTTAAATACAGCCAGAAACAAAATGATTTAAATGGCAATAAGGATTCAGTTCACTCCTCACAAATTCTTCCAAAGACCCTGAATGGCATTTTTTTTCCAGTTGTTGTCCAAAGGGAGTCGTATTAAGACTGGACTTGTGTTTGCTCTGAGGTAACGTTAATCATTGGCCAAGGTCGGCAGGACTGATCTTGCAGCAGCAGAGTATGTTTAGTGTGTATTGTCCTTGACTTTTTCTATCTGCCTGGTTTGGTTCACTTGTATACATTCATTCACTTGTACCATACCTCTTTCTCTCTCCCTCCCTCCATCTCTTTTTAACATCGTGACAATTGACATTGCTGAATTCAGAAGGAGGCACTTTGTCTTGACAGCTGGTTGCCAGTTTATCTAACCCAAGGCTGATGCATGTGACTTACAGCTGTGCAATCGCTTACCCCTGAGCCATGCACCTGTCTGAGGTGCTTCTACTCATCTCCTTCAAGCCAGCTTCCCCCCATTTGCCAGTGCTTCTTGCAGGTTGCCTGCTACAGATAAAGGAAAAGAGGGACAGTGCTAGAGAGAGCTTGTATAGAGGGAAGGGAAGGAAGAAGAGCAGAGAGCAGTAATAAATTAGTATGTCATCACTGTGAGCCATCTGCAGAAATCCCCATGACAATACAGACACTGGGGATATTGCTTGTAAGCAGAGCTGTTAACACCTTCTGCAAAGGAAAAGCTTGGTGAACACCCACTGATCCTAGAGAAGGCACCCACTGGAAGCCAAGTTTGCAGCAGGCATTAATAATGCCATAGAACAATGTGTGCCAGATAGAAATAGCTGAGCTATTTATCTCCAGAGCTCTCCTTGGGCAGCTTCACAGGGTCTGGCCTTCTGTACTTCTGACAGACACTTGTGTCTGTACTTCTGACAGACACTTACTAATCCAGTATAGTTTCTTTTGTCTAAAATATATGAACAGAATGATACAGGGAACATGATATTCTTTGAAATTATTATTTGTGCTATTTCCCTTCGATTTGACTGAGTCATGAATATTGTACTATACAAATAGATAGGAACAAGCAATCCTTACTCCAAAAATTAATCATACTGAACGGTCAAGAAAAGGATAGATCAAGTGAACATGGCATCAGGTACATCACTTGAAGGTATGTGGCAGAGGCAGAGAAGGAAGCTGATACCTGTGGTGTAATGCCCTTCTTCCAATATCACGTTACATGAGCACTATGTTTTACTACAGTTTCACAGTACTTTGCAAAACATCATGAATGAATCTCCACCGGAATCCCATGAAGAATTCATAAATGAATCTGTAGGAATCCTACAAGATCAGTATTATTATTGTCTGTTTGTAGGGAAGCGCAGATAAGTGGCTGACCCTAAGGGAAACGACAAACAAATGCAATGGTTTTCACTTTAGATCCTTTTCAGACGGCACTTAAAATAGTACTAGATGATGACAGCTCTACCATTCCTTTTTTTTCATATGGGAGGTACTGGTCAACAATAGATTGCCATCATTCACATATGGTGTGTTTTTCCTTACCCAGAAAACTGCCTTAAATTTAAGGCAGGCAGATCAGCTTGGCCCTTGTGACTGCAGTTAATGACAGAACATAATCCAGGGCTGTCCATGGGGGATCGTGTAGTGATGATTCCTGCTTGGAGACAAAAGGGTATAGATCCTTCCTCAGAGGAGATTCCTCAAAACTAATCAGGAAATTGTGGCCAGATCTTCCCAAATGGTGCAGCTAGCAGGTGGACCATTGGTGTCTCCATTTATCCAAACACACTGACGTTCCAGGGAAAATGCCATGCTATATAAAACATCTGACATCTGCTGAGTTTCAGGTGCCTGCCAAATTCTGCCCTGTCCCAGGTGTGCTTATTCCCTATGAAGTTCACTGCTGCCAGCACAGTGACAGTGTATGGGTAGAAGAGACAGTAGTGATGATCAGTGCATGTGATAGCTGTTTTGGCTGAGTCAAATTGTGTTGCCATGCACTCAATCCCCTGCTTATCACAGGATGCAGCTGTGTGCTGCTGGAACCAGCTCTAATTGTGCTTGTGACTCTCTCCTGAAGGATTTTAATAAGACCTGCAGAGTATATAGGAATTAGGCAGTGTCTCTTTAAGCAGTTTACAAACCCCTAGGAGCGCTCTTGATTTGTCTTGCAGAAGCTGCCAGAACCAAGCTGAGAATTTGTTCGTGCAGGTAGTGAGGCTCTGCTTGTTTCTGCCCAGCAGATGCTGTAATGAATCAGTAGCCATGTGACTTCTCCTGACTTTGCATGGAGAGCAAATACACGATCCCCAGGTGAGACAGCTAGTCTGGAGAGTGACTGCCTGTGCAGTGGAAATGTGCAGATCCTCAGATACAGTAGTACTGTTCAGCTGGTGGTCCTCATTGATGGTGTCACCCACGGCACCTCCCACATCAGTTTTCTCAGGGCACCGCATAGAACTGACCTTGTTCAGAGGGCACACCTGTGTAAAAGCTCTTTTCATATACTTTAATAAAAATTAAAGAGAAGTGACTAGATCATGAAGTCAACTATAATTTCTAAAAGCAAATATTAGCAGCAGGTGGTAAAAAGAACTAGATATCTGTTTCGGAGCATGGTAGGTAAGCAAATGCTTAGCAATGTAGTTTACTGGTGTAAATGCTCATCTGGGACTTTTTTTCACCATTCTTCTCCCTTCAGCTCAGTGGGGGAGATGATTTACTTGTTATCCATCCACTCACTCCATTACAATCTGCTTTTGATTACAGAATCCACTTTTCTTTCCAACAATTACTTCTCTGGAAAAGCGTGAGTGAAGAGAGCTATCATTATCATTTAGGAACTTCCCACCAGTGGATAGAATAAGATTTCTCTGTCCTTATGGACATACAATCAGCTATAATCATATACAAATCACTCAACAGAACAGAAAATACTGCTGGTTTTAGCAAGTAAGAATTGCTGAAGTAAGTGAACTTCTGGGGAAAAGGTAAAAATGGATCCAAGTAGGTTGTCCTCATCTGATTTCCCAAATACTTTTATAAATCACCTACTGCTGACAGTCACAAGAATGTAGGTTTTCATTAGGGAATGACCCACCAGAATGAGTGGGAAATCAGTTAAATGATTGAGGCAGGAGGTTTAAACTGAATAAAATACACATCATGAATCTGTAGTGGGAGCCTGAAGCATGTGGAAATCAAGATGTAGAGAGAGCCATCTGGACAGATGCTCCGGGTCAAATGGTCTTTGCTGACTGCCCAAAGCTGGGGGGCCGATACTGTGGGAAAGAATCGTTCCTTGTTGTTCTGTGTGTTGGTATGTTTCCATAAGCAGTAACTATCAGCAGCTGTCAAGAAACCTGCACTAGCCAGGCTGCCCCCTGGTTCCTGGGCTGCTCCTTTCACAGTCATGGTAAGGCTAGAAATATCTTGCCTTTGTTGTGATGCATGTAAACACAAAAACATGACATTAATAGGGGTCTTTAAAAATATGAGTAAGAAAATGATAATTGATAAACTTTTTAAAAATCAGTTTTCATCAGCACTGTCTTAATCAGATTTAAGTGATAAGCTCAGACTGAGGTGGATGAAGGAATCTTGGTTATTGTGTGGCACTTGTTCCTGCTCTCCATGGGCCTGGTGGGCCTGTGTAGGACCCTTGTGGGCAGGAAGTCTCAGAGGGATGTGATGTGATGGCCCACCCAGGATACAGCAAAGCAGTTCCAACTTGGATTGAGACAAGCATAGCTTCTCTGCAGTTGTTCTGGTAAGATGGTCTGGCTCTATGTCACTCGTAGTGGAAGGGATGTCTGGCATGTGTGCTCTTTATTAGTAGTAAAATGCCCTTTGGAGCAGGTGATCATTTAAAGAGCTCCTTTGTTTGATAAAACACATTTGGGGTTTGGTTGAGCAGAAAATGTATTCACTGCAGATTAGCTTTCAGTCTTGGTTTTTTTCCTTCTGTCAATATGGGAGCTTGTTTTTTTCTATGAGCCCCATTCTCTGTGAGAGCACATTGAAACAAGATTAAATGTGCGATTTCCCATATGTGTTGTCTGAATGCACTGAGAGCTGAGAAACGTGGGGAGGTGGTTTGCGGAGGGGCTGTATTCCAGGCAGACAAATGCATGTTGCTCCCATGTAGTGTGTACAGGGCACTTGGGCTTTGCCTCCATCTCCTGGGATACCCATGGAAAGCCACAGCACTGACTCTTGCTGTTGAAAGCTTCACCTCTCCTTGTCTTTTCCCATGGTGCTGCTGGAACACTCTGATCCGATCCTGCTTGTTCTTTCTGCTTCTTCTGAGGGAACAGGAAAGCTTTGAAAGGGACTGGTGGGCACCCCTTGGTGCTTCCTCACCCCTCTGATGCTCAGATGGTGGATTGCTCCAGCTGCACATGCTCTCTTCTCTCTCTGATGCGTCATTACATTATTAGCTTTGTTCTGGGGAGTAGCTGCAGTCTTTAGGATTGTGCATGTTGATTTGCTCATAAAGCAGGAGGGTTAGGGTGACTGAAAAGCAAGGGAATGAGAACTGGGTCAGACAGAAGCTTCCAAAAAAGCTTAGCTTATTTGGAGAAGAGGAGCCAGAATAACAAACCATAGGACAGTGAAATTGATTCCCCGTTTCCTCTTCATCATACTCTCCTCCGGGTAAACCTGTTTCAGTTGATAGTGAATATTTCATGCAGTGCTGAGCGTTTTCTGTACTGTGGTGTCCTAGTTTTTCTACCTCCAGCCCCAAAGGAATGTTTTTACATCATGGAGCTTTAGTTTTGGGAAGGGGAGGAGGGAATGGAGGCTGCTGGCTTGCAAAGAGATGGCAAAAAAGGGTGGTTCAGAAAGTAGCTCGACTCTGATGGCACAGCCGAGAATCTCACCACCACTGCTGTGCCACCTCCCAAAAAGGGCTGGCTCCTGAGGGGCTGAGGCTGGGTTCCAGTCTGAGTAAAACTGCTCTAAAAACAGCACTGTGCCTCTGCCTGTGCCTGCTCTTAGTGCAGTGCCGGAGTCACAGCTGCTTAATTCTCTGACAAACACAAGCTGTTGTTCCTGCCAGCACTGCAGGACCTGCACAGCGATGGGTGGGAGGAGAGGTGTCCGTTCTGCCTTCTGCACCGGTGACCAGGCAGCTGCCTGGCTCCTCGCTGAGAGTCCCTCAGCCCTTCAGCACAGAGAAGTCAGTTCCAGCCCTTTGGGTTGGCTACTGTAGGCTTTAGGTTGGGCACTTTGTCCTCTAAAGAAAACCCTCAAATCCTTCTGGGTATTTAAGGAGCAGGGTAGGGGAGCATCGTCACTCTGTCCCAATGTTTTACTGTCTGTTTTGAAATGAGTACTTTAAAAGTTTCCACATTCAATTTTCTGAAGCTGATGAAAGGTCCCTGGTTGCAAATGGGGCTGTGGCACCACAGGGATGCAGCTGACTCCAAAGTGTCTCAGCAGAAGCTGTCCCACTGGTCTGCCATGCAGCTCCATCTGGAGTTACCCCACCCCAGCAAGCCCCAAAGGAGGCTGCCTTCCTAATCCCTGTGGATTTGCATTACATTGGTGTTTCTTCCCTGTGTGATCAGCAGAGCGACTACAAGCCCTGGAGAAGTCCCAGAGCTTCCATATGCTTACTCCTATCAGCCTCCTGAAAGCACACTTTACCTGACCAGCTGAATTAGCATCTGCTGGAACCGAGATAGCAGCACAGCACTTCAGAGTCTGACTCACCCCAATTATGGACCGCAAAGCCCAGCACTTGTGTTGTGTCATTCCCTGCACAGCCTCTTTTCTTCAGCCTTGCTGCTCTCACCCTGTGTGCTCACCGCCCATTAGGAAGGGGCACAGACTGGCAAAGCTTTCTCTGCAAATCACTGAGCTGCAGCTCCAGACCCTCTGCTGCCCCATGTTAGTCTGAAGCTCTGAATTCTGGGAGTTAACTATGCAGCTTGTTAGTCTGCAGCAAGCTGTGTTCGTGCCTCCTGGAGGACATGGGGCAGGAACAGAGCACGGAGCTGCTTAGTTAGTGGTGCAGGTGCTATATATTGATCGGAGCAGAAAAGCCAGAAGAAGGTGATAGTATGCCTTCCTCTCTCAATGATTGCTGTCTGTTTGCAGGAAGGAAAGGGAGGGGAGATGAAGATGCTTTCTGGTGGGGCAGCATGAGTTTGTGATGGAGGCAGGAAAGCAGTGGAATATCCCCAAAGCGTGCTCCACCTCCAGTGTTATAAAACAGCAGTTCAGCAGGGGACACAGAAGCACTTAGGGAAACTGCAGCTGAAACTAAGTGAACCTTTCAGTCTTCTTATCACAGCATTTGCAGTCCCTGCTTCAAGGAGAAACAATAAAAAATAAATAAATAAAGCCATGCAAAAGGAGCTAGTATCCATCTAGAGCACTGAATGGAATAAAAAGTGACAAACAAACAAAATCACTAGCCTTGGCTTTAGAAGCTGTTGTTAAAAATAAACCATCACTTGCTGCCGCAGCTCTGCCAGAACCTCCCTACTGCTAGCGGGAGACCCAAAGCACTGCCTCACTTTGTGCTCCCTGCACACTGTGAAGACTTTTAACAGCTCTCTCTGTTGTCATGACAAAGATTCCCAGCTTTTCAGCATGCATCTTGCTCTGTTGTCACCCATCTACCTGTGATGCTGTCTGCCCTCCCTCCCAGATGACGAGGCACTGGGAGCATGTTTCTGACGTATGAGGCCAGGTGCTGACTGCTGATTCCTTGCTGCTCTCATGGAGTGACTGTGGAGCCAGGGCAGAAAAGGAGCTCACCGGAGCCAACTGCAGTCAGTGCTCAGCTGTAGCAGCGTGCTTTTGCTCTATGTGACGTGCTGCAGAATTCACCCTACACTGCTTCATTCTCCGCAGGCTGCAAATTGAGGTTGCGGTGACAATTGGTGTTTGACATGTAATTTTCCATCCATGTTTGGCAGAGGGTGTGTCTTCCCATGTTCTATACTAATATCAATGTGCTAGCATTGTATGTGCATTTAAAAACAGGGACAGACCATCTCTGACCTGAAACATTTATGATATAAACAGGCAATGTGTGTAAGAGGGCACAAAAAATGTGAGAAAAATCAAATATCTTATTGTCTTTGTTTTCTAAATACTCAACTAAGGCTCAGATAGATTGACCATTCAGGAAAAATAAGAAAGCTATTAAAAAAGTTAGAAAGCAAAGCTAGACCTCCTGGGTCCCAAGTCAGTGCCTTGACCTCACGCCCTTCCGAGTGCACCCTTGGGCAACGTGGTGTTGTTACTGTACTTGTCGTGGGGGGGTTGCCATACCCAGTGACTCCAGATCAAGTTATGAGACTCTTGTACAAGTTTATGGCTTCCTTTGAATATCGTTTCAGATCATTGATCCAACTGTAACTCTACCCATGGATCTTTTTTATCTCAGAGGTTATCAATTTTTTTAGACACATGCCAGAAGTGGGTTTGGATGCAGATCTCATTCAGATTCAAATTTGGAACTATGCATTTACATACATAGGCTTGAACCTTTTATTTCTTTTTAATAACATCCATTGCCTTCTGAGTGTCTTGAAAATCTGATTTTTACATGGTGCCTAGTTGGAGAGGGGATTCTTCTTCAAATCTCAGCTGTGCTGTCAGCAGCTGAAAATCTGTATCTTGAGAATTTAAAGTGGATAACGCAAAATTACTGAACTTCTTGGAAAATGTGGGCATTACCTGCTGCTGCCACACACAGGAGAGCTGCCAGAGGGGAGCTCCTTCTCCTTAAGGGGATTCCTGGTGGAGGATTTGCAGCATCTCTCTGAATTCCTGCTTATTTCTGTTTGTCCCACTGGATAAAATCACCACATTGTGAGGGTCATCTGTGACACTGAGGGTTTGTTGTTGATGTTTATGACCAGTCAGTGTTGCACAGGGGCTGGGAGCTCTGACATCACTGCATCTGCTTTGTACCCACATCAGGTCATGTGGAGCTCCCTCATTTTTCTGTTGATTAGCTGTAAAATAGGGCCATGCCTTACATCTCTGAGATGCTTGGCTTTCAAAAAGCCGTTACTGAAAGATGACTTTTCTTCTGGTGTCATATGTTGCATTTTGCCAAGTAGCTGTGTTTGTTGGTAGCTTGAAGGGCACAGCCAGCTTTCTCAGTCTCTCAGCTGTGTTAAAGGGAGAAGAGATAAAGAGGTAACCTCACAAGTGCTCTGACTTCTATTTTGCTTCCCATAGTTTTGTATACTGGGAACTGAAAGAGAGCAGCTGTTGTGCAGAAGCCTGGCACTTCCATTTGTCCATGCTGTACCTGGCTGCGAAACTGATGCAGTCTTTGGGTCCAATTCAGCAACGATTATGGTGGGCTTTTGCATTGCAAGTTACTCTCATACACGTTGTAATGCCCTGACTCTGCCAGATCAACAGCAGAACAGAGCCAGACACAGCCTCTGAGTGCTGCAATGCAACTCTGTCACATTTTTTTAAGGTCAGAACCAGTACTCCTGTGCTGCAGCACACACAAAAAAGGGACGTTTCCCTTTAAAAGCAGTCAGAGAAGGGAGAAAAGCCTTGCGTAGCAAGGAGGAGACAGTATCCTCAGTCTTCAGGTGTCTGCGGCGGTGGCGGCAGCAGCCGCATCCCGAGTGATGAATGAGCATCCAGGCAGTTTGCGGGGAGCAGAGCACAAACCCCACTGCAGGGTGGTGGTGGGGACACCCTGGGGAGAGGCAGGCTGCTCGGCACCTCAGAGCTTGGGGGTGTCTTGGGAGAGCTGAGGGCACGGGAAGCAGTGACTGAGCAGGGCTGATGTCTTCATCATCCGCCTGTGCCAGTGGCTTCGGCAAAGACTTATCTCCCGCCCCCGTACTGCTCTGCTGAACAAAGGAGTTGAGAAACATAGCTTGACCCCTTGGCTTTAGGTGGGCTTGGGGCTGGAAAAAGCAACTCTATTTTAAAAGGTGTCGCAAGGGGAGGATAAAAAGGGAATTCTCCAGCCCTGAGTAAAAACTAAATATAAATCCTGTTTTAACCCCTTGCTCGATTTGCTCTGCTGGTTTAGGATCATTCCTGCAGAAGCCAGGTGATATTTCAGGTAGAATGAGGGCATTTCTAGAAAGACACCCTGATTTTCTGTAGCGGAAGGACACTGTGTGTAGGCTCATCTGAGCTGTGCAGTAAGCTGTTCGGCAGTGGCTAGGGAACAGAGTGATGGCTTGACTACATAGTTTGTGCTTCTGCTGGGTCCCTGGTGCGTTGTGAAAAGGGAATTTTGCACAAGACTTGGAGGTGGCCAGAAGCCAAGAAGAGAGGTGTGCAGCAAGGGCAACAGAATCAAAATGCTTATAATCATGTAATTCTGCCAAACAGGGCTTCTGGTAAATTGCACACTCACCCATGAAGGCAGTCCCCGCAGGTCATCTGGAAACCCTTTTGGTTGAATAATCAGTCTGAAGAAGCAAAAAACAGGCTGGGCGAGCTGCTTCTGGCCTAAATTTGAAAATTAGCCTCGCTCATTCATGTAAACTCTCCGTAGCTTTTCGCAGTCCCACAAGACCTCTGAGGTTCTGGGTCCATGGGTATAGCATCAGGCACTGCTAAGGGAAGGAAGCCTGCTGTGGGTTTGGCTGTTAGGGAGTTTCAGGATGACCTCAGCAGAGTAACCTCACTGAGGAGCTAGGCAGAGGTGCTGGCTCCCTTCAGGAGGCTACCAGGAAGGTATGCTTGGTTCAGGGCATACATACAGGTATTATGGAAAAGGATGAGTTTAGAGCAAGGAAAAGACGCAGCACTGCAGTATAGTTCCCTTTCCTTCTGGTAGAAATGTTGTTGTATTTGAAGGTATTCAGAGTGCTTTCAAGGGAGAACTGTTAGCTCTATTTTTCCTCTTTTGCTTATTTTCTGTTTCTGATTCAAAGAACTGCTTTGTATTTCCCTGATGAGAATGTATCAGAGCTACGTGCTGTATTTATGTTCCTGAAGTGATGCTTCTGCTCAGTTGTTTGAAGCTATAACTGATGAACTCAGACTTACTGTGGATAGGCAGCAGTTCTCTCTCCTGTGGGCTTTACGTGACTGATCATCTGCAGATCATGAACAAGAGAAGATTTCAGAGGCAAAACAGTGCTTCAGTGGTCTTAGAATGCCTGAGAGCATTAAATTACACTGTAAGGAAATACGTTACGTTTCTTGAGCAAGTACTGTTCCCACCAAGATGAGGAATGGGAGTGCCTGTCTCCTTGGTTAAACGAAGACTTGTCCAAAGGAATCTCACTGGAAGCAGCTCTGCAAAATGCATGTTGAATGAGTCAGACATAAGGACTGCCCACACTTCTTACTTGGCCACCAGAAACATTTACATTGGCCACCAAGAGCTTTAATACTAAAGGCATTTCTCTCATAGAGTTCACCAGAAGTTACAGTATAGTTTTTCCCTCACCTTCTAACATCACTGTTTTCTGTGGCGTTCAATGGAGCCCGGGCTGTATGAAAATGGTACAGACTAAAGCAAGCACTTGGGATGCTGTTGAAAGGGAAGTAATATATTTTCTACAAGTCCACAAGTACCCTGCAAGGAACATGGACAATCACAATGAAAAATCCCTTCTGCCTCGGAAAGAAGAGTAGCATGCAAAAGAAAATGCTAATAGCTCGGGAGCATTAGGAAGCATAAGAATGCAAAAGGATGTAAGACTGTGATCAAAGGAGGGAGAATTGCCTCCACTTTCTTTAACAGTTAAGTAGAACTCTGCAGACAAGAGGGCTGGCCTCTGCAAAGCACCCTGTCAACTACTATTTCATTCCTTCTCACTGAATGGCACCCAGATATAATTTTAGGACCCTTGAAAAGGAAAAGTACTTCTCTGTGTTATTGTGTTCCTCTGGCAAACAAAGTGTAAGGTGGGTTTAAGTCCTTACTTCACAGAGCTTTCCTGTGTACCTTGCAAGATTGCCTTGTGGAAGTCCTTAATTCACAGAGCAGATAGATGAAAGAGCCCTACCCTGCTGTCCCATGGAGTTTTGCAACAACCCACAGAAGGTAAATACTTTACCTGGAGTACCTGGGCTGTGAGTAGGGATTATTGCTGCATCAGTGCAGGAATCAACTTCAGGATAGGACACAGTACACAAGTTAAATTTCTGAGCCATATGTAAATTCATACTACACAGCAATGGGATACAGTATAGTCCTTGCCTACAGTATGAGCCTTCCTGCCAGTATTCCCTTACATTTTGTTGCTGTATGACAGATGGCAGCAGAGGGGCAGTCTGACAAAATGGCGTCTGACATGCAAGAATGGATGAAGCAAAAGTATGGAAATGAATTGCTCCATGCAGAAAAAAATCACATTCATTAATGCTTGATAAACATTTCTGGAGACAAAACATGGGATGTGAGCGCAGCGAGGCGGTGGGTGGTGCATTTCTGCAGTGGTAGCAGCAAGTTGTCACCTCCACAGATGTTTTTGCAAGTGCAACATACAGGCTTTTGTTCATAACTGACACAAATGCAGAGCTAATGGTGGTGACTCTTGAAAAAGTAACACTTTGTAGCTGAGACTTTGCTCTATCAAAGAATGTTATTGTGTTCTTTGTATCTGCTGTAGTTTCCATGGAAATAAATAGGAGACATTACTTTTGGAGTAGCCTATGTATGATAATGTAATGATCAGCTTCCCCTAAATATCTTGAGGTTTTGCATACCACCTCTTTAGATTCCCTCTGGTGCAAGAGCAACATCTGTGTCTGACTTCTTATGTCTTTGTAAGTCAGAATTCAACAAGTGAGCTGAGCATCACAGGCCCTGTTTCCTCCTATTTGAGGTTAATGCTGTGTTTCCTCAGTGTGACATCTGCCGCAGAAGGATTTTGGTGGAGCTTTTATCTGTCCTATGCTTGCGTGGGAGTCAGGAGAGGCTTTTCATGGAATAGAAGGCTTTCTCCTTTGGAAATAAGGGAGCTAATTATGTCTCCTCTAAAGAGAAGCAATTGTTTTTCTTTTTTGTTGTGAGAGGATGACATTTCCATCATCCCTCAGCTTTTCATTCCAAAACAGTGTTGTGATTGTGATGCTGAGTCTTGGAAAACTCCCCGATTTGCAGGTTGATTTTTGCATGTTTCAAACATCTGGGGACAAAATTCAGCTGACTGGTGAATGTGAACTCTGCTAGAAAATGCTGAAAAACTGGAGGGGTAGGTGGGTAAATCTAACCCAGCTGTCCATTTCATATATAGCTGCTTTCAAATTTAGCTTGCTGTTTTCCTAGTAAACTGTTTATAAGCACTTTGTAATCTGCACATGCAAGCATTATCAGAAATGTCTGGCAAGTGCAGGGGATTAAGATGTACAGGCCTAAGTTGGTATGATTTAAGTGAACTTCAGATTTTCTTCTGTTTTTTAATGATTGCTCTGCTGCTTTCAGGAATAGCTGCAGAAAGTGTCTCCAGCCACGCCTGTTCTCTTCAGAGAATTAAGCTCATTTGCTTATCATTTGGACTTTCTTTTAGCTTCCTGTATGTAATTGTTTTGTCTTTAGTACTTCCCTTAGACATGTATTATCTCCTGACATAACAAAGTGTGTTGAAGTGAAATATCTTTCAACTCAGTGTTAGATGTGTTGTGTAGCACAGACATGAAGGAGTAGGAAAAGTCTCAGGTAAGCAATTACACTCAAAGGTGACCATTCGGAAGATGCAGGACCCACATCATCTGTAGAAGTAATGAAAATACCACCTTCCTCAAGTTTAAAATGCATTCATTTAATTGGTCTCCATGCAGTAATGCTCTGTTGGCGGGTGGGTGCATCTGCATTGCAGCATACATAGTGTACTGTATATTTGGTCATAAAAGTGGTTGAGTGAGGTAATTCAAGGGAGAAATTTTCTACACTGCAAACTGTCACTATGTGGAAAAGATCATCTATTTTAGTTTGGGGAATGATTCAGCTCAGGTTTAGACTGGTAAAGTTAAGGAGTTCTGTGTTATGACCCAGAAAGACTTGGAAATACTGCAGTGGTATAAACGAGATTTGGACAGTAATGTTCTAGATGCAGCTTCATAAATAGTGAGGCAGGCCTTAGATTGCAAGACCCACCTCTAGGGACAAACAACTATGAGATGGAATTTGCTTTCCATTGCTGCCTACCTCTGATCTCATTTTGTAGGAAGAGTACCATAGACTTTGAGATAAAGATACAGGCCAAAGCTAAGTGCTCCTGAAAGTCCAAGCAGACTGAATAATGCATTGGGAAGTATAATGAAGATGTGGAAAAAAATTCTTTGATTCCAGAGAATAGCAAAAACTTTATGTCTTTCCTGCTCCTATATCCTATAATCTCTTGCCATTGTTAATGATCTGTAAGTAACTAATTCTTTCAAAATAGGAAGGATGACATTCTGTTTCCTGAAGGCCACAGCACTTGGTCATTTCACTTTTTGTGGAAGAAAACTTCCTGAGGAGCAAAGCTGGGGGACGTTCATGGCATGCAGATGCCATACTCAGCCTAGTGGCAGCAAGATCTCAAGGGGTCACACCAGAACTGCCTGTAGAAAGCAATTGTCTCTGGGATGTGTCACCAAGGACATGGGAAAGTTGAAGTGCTTTGAGATGCGCTCCTACCACTTTCCCACAAGCATGGCACTGTAGCTGGACAGCTGTCATCTACCTCCCAAGTCAGGCTCTGAGATTTTTCATCAAGATTTTTTGATTCCAGTCTACTTTGTGGCTGTGTGTAAGCCTTAGATGTAGCCTAGATATGCAGTATTCCTTCTGAGGTTTCTGAGTTCACTTGAGCAGCAGGAATAGATTTATACCTTGCCAAGCTTTGCCACATTCAGTAAACATCTAAGGTATGAATACTTGTCTTATTGCTGTCTGATTCTGAGAGTTTTGTGGGTTTTGATGAGCTGGGGAGAAGGATGAGAGAAAAGTGCTCATTCTGTTACTTCATGTTCACCAGAGTTAGTTTGACTGGACCATGGTGTAAGGATGTGCCCAGCACTGTCTGAGCTCTCCTTTCTCAAGGAGATTTAGTGAATGAGGAGAAGGAATGACTTTGCTTATCCTCACTGCCTGTTCAGAGATGCTTGTGAGCATCTCTTTACACTGTTGTTTGTAAATCTCCCTTGCCAAGAGGTTTCTTGATCATGATAGTGATGTTGATTGGCTGCAAGATGTCATCAGCTCCTCCAGCAATAAGGGGTCGATGTGTGATGGAAAAAATATGAGAAGAGCAGGGATAAAATAGCTGAGAAACAAAATGTTCCTTCATTGCTGCCTTTGATCTCTTAACTCCCAGCTGTGAGAGATCCTGGATGCTGGTGGCAGCAATCGACTAATTTTCTGTAGCTTCTGTTGCATGTACAAAACAGAAGATGTTGTCTTCACTGAGGGGAGTACAAAGTCTTGCTGTAATGTCTTTTGTTGCAGGCTGACCCTGGGGAAACACAGGGAGTGAGTACAGGCAGACTCAAGGCTGAAGTAAAATCTGCAGCTTTATTTCTCTCTTCTCTCTGCCTCTTGCTTTGTACTGCAGTTCCCACCACATTTGCCATCCTTTTTGTACACTGAAACCCAAGTACAACTCCCAGCCAGCATCGCTGTCTCTGCTGCCTCCTTGATGTCAAAGGAACAAACAGAATGGGCAGGCACTGTGGGGAAAGCTGTTGCAGCAGGGCTAGTATCATCTTGAAAACCTGGCTCACTTCTCAGCACTGAAGGACAGTAGCTGCAGGAAGGGGAGATTTTGCAATATCCATTGATGTGCCCAGCAGTAGTTCATTCCTCACCTGAGACTGGGACCGAGTCTATGAAAATAAATTTGCCATGAGAGTCACCAAAGAAGTGAGGTTACCAGGGTTTGAGCCTCTTTTCTGCTGGCTAGATTCAGATTGCCCAGAGATGAAGGTATTTCAAGGTCACTGCTGATTTCCCATGCTGTTAAGTCCTGTCTTGAAAGATATGAAGACATGTCTGTGGTTGAGATGGCTCTGCATTAAAAGGGTATCATCCCACATGTATATAAGTGGGCAGAGATGTTTGAAACCGAAGAACTAATTCATTTCTTTTTGGAGAGAAAACTGCTTTTTCAGGTCTTACCATCTATAGAAGGGATCACATTTGTTGAGAGAAACCCATATCAAAAGTGAAATACTGAAAAATCTGACCCACAGTTATGCATATTGAATTCCTTTTCATTGTTATAATCCAGATTCATATTCCACATCTATTTTACGCCAAAAAAATGCATGGATAGGAGCCTGATTGAGCCTGGGAAGAGACTCGGGTAGGATCTCTCTTACTGTTTCTTCTTCAAGTAAATGTATGCAGAGGAAATGCAGAGAATGCGTAGGCAGAGACCACAGGGGAGGCAATATCTGAGCAAGTGCTCAGAATACCTATTTTACGTAAAAGCAAACTAATGTCAGCATCATAAATAAGGTCTTGGCATCACTATACGCAAGCCAGGCTGGACACAGAAGTGGTAACACAGAGCTGGCACAGGTCAAGCTGGAGCTGCTGTTCACGCTGTAGTGTGCTACAGACTGCTGCAGACCCATTGGAGAAGAAGGCAGGGAGGCCAGCAGTTGCTTGACCTCTCTGAATACACAGCCACTGGCTCCACAGCTTGGCAGAGAGTCAGCTCTTGTCTCCTCTGTCTGCCACTAACAGGCCGCCCCTCAAGGTTCCCTCTTCAATGCAAAGCAAAGTGCAAGCATGAACTTTGTAGGTCTGTGTCGCCCTTGGCCTTGTTGTGGTTCCTGAATGAGGTCAGTGCTGCTGTTTGTCTGGGACTGTCTCTCTGGGAGTGGTTGTGCTTCAACAGCATGTTGAGAAAGTGGACCAAGGGGGAGAGCAGTGGTTTCTTCAGTCTCTGTTTCCTTTGCTGTTGGCTGTGTGGGGCTGTAGGAGGTGGTAAATCTCATTAGATACATACCATTTGCATGTCCAGGAGTTTTTTAACTCAGCTGAGATGAGACCCTGGCATACATGTAAATACAGATACCCAGTGAAGTGGCATGCAAAACTGAAAAGCAGAGGGATACAGTAGAAAAACAGAAATCATGTTATATGTTTTCCAGTGTTTGAAATAGTTGATGTCATTATGCTTTTCATGGAGCAGCACAGAGCAGCAGGAATGTCTGGCTTTCTGCCTCTGATCTCTGCAATGCTCCAGCTACTCTGCCTGCTCTCAGAGCATTTGTTATTTGCCATGTTTCTTTGAGATGGCCATTAAGGAAAGATTCAGAGAAGGAAACGGCATCTATCCTATTGATTACTTCAGGAAGAGTGTTAGGGAGAAAGAGTAAAGGACGTTTGTGTAAGACAATGCCGAAGAGATAAACAAGGCCAGTATGACTAATGGAGAGAGCAAGGAATAGAGAGAAAGAGGCTATCTGAGACATGTAGGACATGGTAGAGTTTATCCTTTGAAGTTTCTCCAAAAGCGTCCTTTTAAATTTCTCTTCCTATTGCTGATGGACTCCCTGAAGGATCCAGTCCGTGGTGCTGCCGGCATCTCCGCGCTGTCTCATTGCCTTTCCTGGATACTCCTAGTGCTCCTGGGAGCCACTCTGTCTTATCACATGCCTCAACCGATGCTTTCAGAAGCTCTGCACTGTGTTCTTGGCAGGACATTATGCTGTGCTGTTCTATACCAACTTTTGTGCTTGCCCATATTCCCTTAATGGGATTCAGCAGCTTCTGCCTCCTCCACCATCTCTGGCTCAGACATTCCAGCATTGTCTTTGGTGCTGCCATATTAAATCTGTAAGGTCTCTATTTCTCCCTCTCAGCTCTGTGTTTGGCACTCTGCACTTGTACTGTTTGAGGTTGAACTATCCATATCCCTCTGTTTTGCAGCTTGTTTCCTCTCTGAGTGTAGTGGTTGCTTTCCTGTAGCTGAGCGTAGTTCCCCCCAGGGCATTTGAATAGCAGTAAGTCCTTCTGGGGGAAGATGGGATACGAACTGCACCACACTCTTAGGCTGGTTTTGTGTTCTATAATGTACGTTTCTTGAAAAGAACCCAAAGAAAAAAAAAATGATTGTTCATGAGACCTGTGTCACAAGTGTATGTTTATTGGACCTTAGGGAGAAGAACTTGAGGGGAGTACTGCCTACAGCACTGCTTGTGGGGGCCAGGCACTGGTTTCTAAGTTTGGGGTGAGCACTACAGAGTTAGGGTGGCAGGGACAGCTTTAGAGCAGCAGCTGTCACTCTTTGGAAAGTCTTGGCAATGGCTCCTGATTTGGAGTAATGGGTTTCTCATAACAAACTGGGCTGTATGTGAGTCATTTTGTTTTTTTTCCCAGATGAAAAAAAGAAAACAGCATTTTGCTTTGGGTAAAAGCAAGCAGCACATCAAAATTAGAAACCAAGATAAAGGAGGGGGGGGAAAAGGCAAATAAAATATTGGGTCCTTTCCCCCACAAAGAGGCTGGTGGTTTATGCTCAGTCCCCTGCACTGCTTGGTGCTGGCAGCCAGGATGAGGCACTCACCACGGCGATGGGGGCATAGGGAGACTCTTTGCCTTGCAGTATAAAGGGGCTGATTCTGCTGACTGCTGGCAGGGCCTTGCGCGTCACTCACTTGCTAGCAGTGTACCACCAGGCAGCAGATAATCTCAAGTGCTGAATGAATAAATCCACTCCTTGTCAGCTCCCATCAGTGTCCCTTGCATGAAGCCCTGATGCTTCTTAAAGAAGCATACGCTGTGGTTAAGTCTAATGGCTGTATGTACTCTGTAGCCTATGGCAGAGGACTGAGAAACGCTGCAGGTGTTAACTGCTGAGTTAAAGCATGAAGATCTCGGGAGGGATTTTCTATGATTAGATAACCACTGGGCTCCAGACTCCATTACTTCAGGGCCTTGTAATCAACAGGCCAGGCCAGGTGGCCCTGCCTGCTGTGGAGGCGCAGTGAAGCCAGCAGAAGGGACATGGTGAGAATTCTCAGTCGTTATGCCACATTTTGAAATTCACAGCAGCTCTTGCGATGCAGTTTTGAAGGGACTGTGGAAAAATACTTGTTTCAATAAAGACAAGTGGAAACTGACATTCTATTATAGCAGCAGTTTGTGGAAAATGAGTTCCCTACCGAAGATTCATGGCATGAAAGTTTGCACATGCAAATTTTAACATCAAATATGCAACTCGCTTGTTTGTAACACATACCTATTTTCATTTTCATTTATGGGGAAATAACTTTGAGAAGCACACATGCAAACAAAAATTGTGATAGAACGAGCCCATAATAGAGCTTTCAATAAAATGAAGAATTGCTCAGCTTTCCAGTAATTTTGTCTGTTTGTTGTGTTTTGTGCAGCATTGTCGAGCTGCCTGATTCTATGTATATCTAAATCTAGTTTCCACTCCTCATTTACCCAGTTTTTATAGAATCTTCTCATAATTGCTAGTACTTAGTGGAAAACCTGAATTCATGTTAAAGCGTTTAATTAGTCAAAATTGTGTAATAGAAGATTTCTTCCAGATACCACTTAATGATCATTAGAAGGTCTGATTCAAAGCCCACTTAATTCAATTGATGTCTTTTGTTGACTTCAATACACTTTGAATCTGGCTCGCTATATTCAGAAATTTGAAGCTAATGGCTGGAATAGCAGCAGGAAATACTCTCTTGTAGGTGGCCAACTTTTGTGGTTCTCCATTTGCTTCTATAATGACCTGCTGAAGAAGTTTGGGATAAATGTAATGAAAGGCCACTTTCACTAAGTGAAATATCAATTAAACGCAGAGCTGCAGAGGAAGATCTTGTAATGTTTCATCGTTTAAGAACTGTTCTTTTCCACTTCTACCCTGTTTGTGTTTCCAATGAAAGTAAAGATACAAGGAGTCCAGTATGATATTGCTTACATTATAGTAATGACTTAAGTTTGTTTGGAAGAATGATATCCCCACAGCAGGGATAGGGACATGCTGGGTTTACAACTGTAAACTTGTATAAAACTATTTCTATTTAAATGTTGTACTCTCAAGAATAGTCTTTTTTATTATTATTCTGTTATTATGGAAAAGGATGAAAAGCAAACTTTGGTCATCACCAAAGTGAGCCATTTTTAAAATAATTTTTAACTTTCAGACCCACATAAGCTTCACGGTAGCAAAAGTAGAAAGACTGTAAGGTCTGTTCATGGAACATGAATTGGTATGGCAAAAACGCAGACTTTCTGGAGAGCTGGAAGAGATTCATTTCTTGCTGTCTGGTACTTTTAGTTTTGCCCATTAGGAAGAATTCAAAACACATGCACAGCCTGCAGGGCTTTCTTGCTCCTCACCAGCCAGGTCACCTATTTGAATGCGGATACAAGAGGGAAGGAACCTTTCTTCATCACTGAGACATATGTGATGAAGATGACACGCGTGGCTCCCTCCACCTGCTCTCCTTGCCTTGTATGTGAATTTGCACCATGTTTGTCTGTGATTTGGAAGGCGAGGGAGCAGAGCACTTGTCAGCTGTGGAAACTGTGCTGATGAGATGGGTTTAAACAAGAGAGATTCCTCTGGGAGAGAAGGAGGGTGAAGTAGAGGCGGCAGAGAGGAAGTGGAGCTTTGCAGCATTCCTCTAAGGGTCGTGTTGCCCTCATGTTGCTCTTTGTCATTAGCTGAATCACTGGAGCATCCTGTCAAATCAGCCTCCTGCATAGATTTTTAAAGCCTCTAATTGGCACCTGCACGGTTACAAGTTAGCAGTGTGTCTCCATTTGCCCTGCACAGACTTCCACTGCTTTACCCTTTAGCTCCAAGGCACTGGTGTGCTTCACAGCCAGTAATCTGCTCTGGTATCAGGCAGCCCAGGCTATTGCTGGGATCCCATCACATGCCCTGGTATCTGTGTAATGCAGAGGGCTCCACTTTTTTTCCTTTTTGTTTTAACTACTATGCAAATGTTTCTCCATGTGTACTGTTTAGCACAGATTCTGAGCCTCCCCAGACAGGCTATTCTGAGTTTGGCCTGTTTTCTGATAATTGCTTCTGCATTACAGCAAACACCCCTGCAGGGTTTCTATGCTCTCCTGTCCTTGCCAGTTCTGAGCTGGACAGCACTGTGTGGCCTGAAAGCACAGCAGTGCACAAAAACAGACATGGCAATAGCTGCCAGAGCTCTAGGGAAGAAGGCAAAGCTACCTGCTTTATAAGGCCTCTTCTGTTTTGTAGGAAGGTGACACCACTCCTTTGGTGCCAGGTCCTCCATCAGTAAAGTTGCTGTTGAGATCTACAGTCTGCATCCAGCACTTAACAATTTCTGGCTTCTCTGTGAGAAAGGAACCACGAGAGCCACCCAAAGACAAAAGCTGCAGCAGTCACTTTGAGAAAGTGGCCCACTGCTGGTTTCTGGGAACCCTCATATTTCTTTGGAAGAGAGAAGAGACGGGGCACTGCCATAAGATGTTTGAGGAAGATCAGTTTGGCTGTTCAGAGACCTGGGAGTCTCTTGTTGTTGATGCAGTACAGCTGCCAGTGTCTTGTCAGCGGGCCCAGAATGAGAAGTATAAAGACTTCTCCTTCATAAAGCTCCTTCTCACTGAAGGCTTGTACAGGGTCCCACTTTGAAGGGTAGGTTGGTTTTTATCCCCGGTTTATTTGCTTTTTCTCGTCTAATTTTCTCTTACTGAACACAGGCCGTGCAGTACTATAACTGAATCGCCATCTCTGAGCAGCACTCATAAATCACTGCCTCATCTCTTGCTTTAGGACAGTAGCCAAGCAGGACCCTGCCGAGATGCTGCTATCCATCATTTACTTGGTCTGAATGTGCTTTGCTGAAGCACCCACCAAGAGGTTTTTTGGAAGTGAATCTCCAATGCAATCATTTAGCACATCTACAGGGAGTTTCATTGTACAGTTGCAGGAAACTCACAGGATGGAGAATGGGTTTGAATGACCACTGCCATAGCTAGAGCAGTGGTTGTGTTCCCCTTGACTTATGGGGTCTCGCTAATCCAAAGGGAAGTGTGCTGTGGGAGCTTCAGCTTCTGAGCAGTTTTGGTGCATGATGCTGATGTCTGAATCTGATTACTATGGAAGAACTGTGAGGGGAGTGGGTGCTTTTTCTGTTTTGCTTCTCCTCATCCTTGAAGCAAATCCAACTTACGCAAGCTCTCTGCAAATGTCACTGTATCCCATAGGGTAAAAGAGTAACAAGTTTTTTTGAAGAGGAGACAAAAATTACATAAATTAGCTCTCCTGCCATTTTGTTTTGTTGGAGTAGCTGTTCAGTTGAGATCTACTGAGGTCTTGTTTCCTGTTTGTATAAGTGGCTTTCATCTGAGTGCTAGTCCTGAGCCAATTATGCCTATAGAGCTGTCAGCATCAGGTACTGTGTATCTCTGAATAAATACTATTTCTGAAAATGCTATGTGCTTACATGTGTACACACTGATGCACATACACAGTTCCAGTAGAGCCTCCTGATACACTTTTCCTCACTTCCTTGTAGTAGCTGTTTCCAGAGATCACAGGCATGGAAGTGAGTCTCTTTTGAGTCTGCAGTGGTGTCTCTGAAGGAATAAGACTGACACATGAAAAAACACACTTTTCTCCATCCTGATACATGAGAAAGGCCAGGTGTGATGCTCTTGTGTGGTAGCATCGAGGAAGAGAGATCTGGGGTGATAGCCAATGTGCCAGGAGATCCTCCTCCTCTTATTGCTGGAGAACAAGCACTTTCTAATTTCCTGCTGAGTATCTTACTGGCACTCAAAGAAAGTTGTCTGTGTTCAGGTTTAGTAGAGGGTGATATCTCAGGAAATTAAATGACATCAAGAACTAAGGCTATACTAGAACAAGTTCCTAATTATTTGTCTGAGCCCTGCTGAGGAGATGTTCAAGGATGCTTTTGTAGTTTGTTCGTGTTTGGATTCTTAGGATAGCAGCTTCAAGACAATCATTTATTTGAAGAACTGAAAAAAAAAAAAGCCCTATATAGTTGTTCTTGTTTTCTTCTTTAGGGCATTTTCTTGACTTTATGGATTCCTGGAAATTTCTGTGCTGCTCAGACGCCATGCTATTGCAGAGTTTATTTCAGTTATCTACAGTCTCCACAGTTCTACGTTAGCTCACTTCAAGTTAGCCTGGGTCAAATCAGAACAGTCACAGTGTGGCTTTGAGCAGCACTGAGCAATTTTGCTAGCAGCTGAGGAGCTGCTCTGACTTCATCTCTAATGAATACCCTTAGTAATTTCAAGTTAAAACCACGCTGCAGTCATGATAGGAATTTTGGGTAAGAACAAGACTTGTGCTAATTACAGAGACTTAGTCACAACTTATTAACTCAGTGTTGAAGACGCTCTTAGAAGTAGCTCTGCTTGGGCAGATTGGGAATTGAGAGAAAACAAGGTCTTACGCTTAAGGCTCTGAACACCAAAGCTCCAGTAATTGGGTTTAATTTCTTGTTGTATCTTGTACTTCTTATGTCACCTCTTTTATTTCTTTCTCATTCTCTGCCTCAGTTCTGAAGCTCTGAAATAACAATACTCTTTTGCCCTTCTTCTCCCCCACATACGATGCCAGTTCTTCAGGATGGGAATTTTCTCATATCGATGGAGCATGCAGTGCATAGTGCAGTGTGGCCAGTTGTGCATATGAGAAGCCAGGAGAGCCCACAGTGCCATGCTGGAGCTTCTGTACTTTGAGGATACGTCAGGGCTTTGGGTGGTGAGGCAGCAGTAGTTTCAAATACTCCTAGAGCTCCTGGCACTGGTTTGATTTGGGACTCTTCTTTCAACTTTGAAATTTTGCCATTTTTCTGCCCTGCATTGCAGGGAGTGCTGAGACCAAATAATTAATAAATGTATGTATTTATTTAGTGTTAAATACTGTTATAAGTTGAAGAATCCTATGCATATCAAGAGAAGTGGGAAATAGGTAAGTGGGAAGAAAATGTGTTATGATATATGATGCATTCCAATATTTAGCTTCTAATCTTCTGTATTTCTTTTTGTTGTTTGTTTTTTTCCAGGTGGAGCGGGAAATAGCCATCCTGAAGTTGATAGAGCATCCCCATGTTTTAAAGCTGCATGACGTTTACGAAAATAAAAAATATTTGTAGGTATTACTGGCTATTGCCAGAGAAAGGGGAAGGGAAGGAGGAAGGATGGGAGGGAGAGGAGGGGGTTTGGACCTCGCTGGCTCTTCCAAAAGAGCAGAGCACGTTGTATTTGCACTCTTAACCGGTGTCCATGTTTGATACTTAAATGAGTAAGAAACAGAAAGAAATTTTACTGGCTTTTCTCATTTTCTTCTCTACTTTCCTTATATGCTGTTTCATTTTCCTACTTAAAATGGAGGAGAGAGAACAAACCAATGTTTTCTATCAGCCAACAAGAGAGGAGGAACATTTGAAGATTTGTACCTGTACTATCAGGAAACATTTGCAATCAAAACTGTGACAGACTGTTAAGTGAATAATTTCGATATCCTCCTGTGCCTAATAGTTTTCGCTGAATCTCTTGATGCTTGCCAGCAGTATTTTAAACATGCTATCAACAACAATTTTTATTTTTGAAGGCTACTGAAACGTCCTCATGATTTTGCAGTGGCAGTTAACTAGCAAAGCCTTCTTTTTTCAGATCACTGCAGTGCCAGGCAGGGATGCTGTCCACAGACAGAGTCATTTCAGCTTGACAGGGCACTAGACACGTTGAATCTGTTGTCAAACAAACAGGCCATATTAATCTTGGCACAACAGGAAAAAAAATCAATGCTCTCCAAATGGAAAAGGGCAAACCAGTAGAAAACTCAATGTTATTTTCATCTTCTTAGCGGGTTATTGCAAGTAGAAGAGAGTGTTTAAATGAATTAAACAATTTTTAAAAGCCAGCATCCGTCAGTGACCTCTCCTCAATGTCACAATGCAAGAAGGGAATAAATGTTTACCCAAAGAAAGCATTTTGAATGAAAGTAACAGTCCCTCATGAGCTTTTCAGCCAGCCTTGTTACTGGGCCACTGAACTCCTTTTCTAGGAAGTGAGGCTTCTGTGCCAAAAGGTTCGCTTAGTGGAGCAGTCAGTAATTTGTTTTGGATTCCCCATCCTCCTGTGGGGCACAGCCTGCCATTGGCAGTGAAGTGGGGTTGCCAGAGTGCACTCGTGCAGGCACGTGGTGTAGGCTGGCTCAGATGCTCTCCGAGCTGCATACTGAGTGCTCTGTTCTCAGTGGCAAAAATGGTCATGACTCCATTAAGTGTGGTTTGTCCCAGCTGAAAACAGAGGCCCAGATCAGATGCAGTCTGCTCAGTGTGCAGGAGATGGTTAGCACATATGAGGCTTTACAAGCACAATGTTCTCCTTTTATCCTGAAAAGGAAAGATTGGTACCATTTGAAAGAGTGCATGCCACTTTATTCTGGTTTACAAGAAGTTAAAATCAGCCCCCCCAGCTTTCTTTTAGGTAAGAGAGAAGTTATATTCCTGTTTATTTGAATGTTTCACAATTTAGATGTATGTGCACACAGACACATGGGCACTGGCATAAACCCAGCCTGCAGCTTATGTTTTCGAGGTCAGTGTAGTGTACTTGGTGAAAACAATGTAGGAATTGTGGCAAAAAAACAAGGTAGGAATACATGAGGGACAACGACTTGAGGTGAAGAGATGGATTATAGAAGCACTGAAGCTTTCTACTTACTCTGAACACCTGCAGAGGCAATAGCTGAGCTAAGTAATCCTTCATCCCTCCCAGAAGGCTTGGGGCATATTTTGCTCCAAGCCAAGAATATCTAGTGCTCAGAGCAGTGGGAATAGCCTTACATGAAGACTTCCAAAAAATGACTGTATTTTCTGGTAGATTTGCTATCTTCCTGATGAAAATCACCCTGTAAAGGGAAGCATCCCATATCTTCAACCTGTATCTGGAGTTCCAGGCTTCTAGATATGTTGGGCTCCAAAGCAGGCTGTGTCAGTCACACAAAATTATCTTTCTGCCATAGCTCCTGGCTCTGTAAGACTGAGCTGTCTGCCTCTACCCACAAAAGCACTGAGTCCCTCTGCTGAAAGACACTGATTCTGTGAAACTGCCAATGACTCCTAATTGTAATTCATTTTTTATTAGTCACTATTTTAAAGAAAGGGCATAATGCAGTGCTGCTGCCAAGCCTCTCTATTTAAAATTAGAAACAGCCATAGCCTTGGATAAATCTAAGAAGTGGAAAAGAGTGCCTGTGTTAGGCTGAAATGTGTGTGGGATGAGAAGTGAGGATGAATGTACATTCCTAAATAAGGCACAGTGACCTCTGGTTCTCACCAGCATCAAAAGAGGGATTGCTCTCTGGTTGTGGCAGCACCTTTCCATCATGCCTGCCATTTCAACAGTAACGACAGTGGCATCGTTTCAGAGAAGCTTGTGAATTATGGGCGATATTTCAGGTGCCAGAAACTAATCACGATGCATCACCAAGGAGTGTTTCCTCGATAAACGTTAATTTCACAAGTCGTGTTTGACTCTTGGTTTATGATTTCATTTGTGAAAAGGGGCTTTAGTTGAGTAGATTCCTAATGCATCCATGAATCAAGTTCTTTTTCCATAGTTTGTTTAACACTATAAATGAGTTTCAAAAAATAATAACAAAACTTTGTTAGCATGTCTGTATTAACCTAGTAGTTATTTTTCTTTTTTTAAATTTTATTTTTTTTATATTAAGATGATTGGAAAGATGGAGATAGTAATGAGCCCTAAGACTTTGAACTCTGTATTCTGCATTTTCACTTGTCATACCTAACCATAAGGCCATGGACTACAGTTCTAGGTACACAGGGGAAAATGCTGCTCCACAGCAGCTCTCTGTATGTGTACCAATACAGCATCCCAGACATACGTTGTGTTGGCTAAAATAGCATTATTGCACACAGTTGGACTATCTAATATTTGTTGTGTGATCACACTGACAGCCTTCAAGCAAAATTGGGTCCCCACAGTAGCAGATAATTTAAAAATAGCTATAGGCAATCAGTGCCTCCCTCTCTCCCAATAGATGATGTTAACAGACAAAACAGCCTGGAAGGATGATCAAGGGGATCACCCTTCCCATTTTAAAGATAGAGAGTGAGGTAAAGCAGCCTGGTATTGGCTAACCCCAGAATTCTTTTGCTGATTCCTAATGGAAAATGGTCAAATGAGCCACCAGAATTTAAATGTGCACCAATAATTGTGACTAACCAAGTTCAGATGGTCAGGAATTGATGAGGAATGTGAAAAAACTAAGGGAATAAGCAAAGAGACAACAGAATTGAGCTTCAGACATATTCATTAATGTGTGTTGGAGTGGAAGCATTCCTTTGGTCACATGGTTTCTGCATTGCACGTAAACCGCAAGAATTTGGGTGATAGTCCTCTTTCTTCTGTGCTATGTATGGTAAAGGTCTTTCCTGAATTGACCCTAGATGGTGTTTAGTAAGGAAGGGAGGAGTTCTTACGATATTAATGGCACTAGCAAAGTGAATGAGCCAGAGGTTCTTACTAGCAGACTTGTTGAAGAAAAAATAGGGGGAAACGTGCAAAGACCTGTCCTTCAGGAGTGGCTCAGATTTTTTCTAAGAAGCAATTATATGTTTTTATTTTTAAATCACTTGTACATTTACATAATGTACATTTAATGTATCTTATGCAGTAAACTCAATTTTTCTTTTAATCTTATGAAATAAATTGTCCGGCTGTTGAAGGAGCTGCTAGCATGGCAGTGTGCCATCATGTAGTCCAGTGCAGAAGGACCTTCCCCTTCTGAAGCAGATGTGTCAAAGTATTATAGGTGACTCTGGAGAAGTCCTGATAGGGCTGGCATCATCTGTTCCATCTCATTTCATCATCTGTTTAGTTTAAATTATGGGAGTTTTGGCAGGGAATGGGAATAAGACAGAATAAAGATGTCGTCGTACTGCTCTGTGCCCTTTTCTTTTAGTTGTTTGTATCTGTATTTCTCAATTCCCTTTCTATCAGCATGACAGTATACATACCTGTGCATTTCTGTTTGCAGGTACATACAGATATTTATATAGCCATTATTTATATCCATGCATTTGTTTATCTTTTTAATTTTCTGGGAACATTTATTTTAATCTCTCTAGGGTCTGACTTACTCAGCATTTTAAGCAGAGAGAGTGCTTTGAGAGTGGACATCAGAATATTGGCATCGTCTCCTGTTCTCTGAAATGCACTGTGCATTCATCAGCTCTTTTTCCAGGCACAACAGTTCCCCTTCATCATTCAGCAGCACAGTGCTAGCTCTGGGCAGGTGCCCAAGCCTCACTGCAATGTACACAACACGCCACCTCCTGATTTCAGAGGTGAAGGTGCTTCCCAGTGAGCCAGATAACAAAATTAAAATGTCCTCCTCCCTGCGAACAGCTCACATTCCTGGCTTAGACAAGGCTGACTGCCAGCAGGAGTCAAAGACTAACAGCTCTGGTGTTGTCTGCAGAGGCATTCATACTGCTGGTCCTATCCTGCAGGGTTTTGCTGTAATTCTGTTCCTTTTTTCTTGAAAACTAATTGTGAGGTGACAGAGGATGCGAGAAACAGAAGAGAAAGGTTCTGCTTGTTCTTTTGTTACCAGTAGCACAGAACTTTGGCATTCAGCCCACCCATGGGGGGAAATAAGAAAGGCAGAATGAATGCTCAGAACGTTGGGGTGGTTTCCAAGAGCTCAGTGCTGAAAATCAGTTTCTTGGTAGGCACTCTTGATAATCTGGGTGTGGGGTGTTGGATGCCATGGATATAGTGAAAGAAAACACAACAGAAATACTCATAACCAGCAACTTTGGCCTCTTTTCTTCTGTGACAAACTCCAAGCACAGGTGGCTGAGGGCAAGGCAGGCAGTGTTAGGAGCAGAGCCAGCATGTGTGGGGCTGTGCATCACAGGTGGGCCTGGTGATGAGGAGGGACGGAGGGGAGCAGTGTGGAGGTGGTGCCTCAGCCTGCAGATGGATGCCAGCTGGGCACGGAGCTGGGCCTGCATAAGAGAAGGGTTGGTGGGTAATGCTACAGCTTGCACAACATGGCTTTAGCTCTGCAGAAAAATCTGGCTGTGTTTTCTCCTCGTTGCCCAGCAATGTGTGTTTGTGTAGCTCCCATGGCTTGGGAGGAAACAGGTCCAGAGTGCTGCAGTTCTGTGACGTGAGTGAAGGTGAAGAGGAGATGCAACTCCACATCCATATTGAGTTGCCAGAGTTCTCCTTCAGGCCCCAGCAGGTAACTTTGTGTGCATCTGAGCTTTGGGTGTTAAAGGCCGTTTAGCTCTCAGAAGTAAAACCTGGGGGTGTACTGCCACTGGCAAACCTGTGGTAGTGAGGTGGTGGGTGTTGCCTCAGCTCTGCCTGATCTGTGAGGAGGTTCCCTCCCTGCCGGCTCTCTGCCTTCTTTTGTGCCCTGACAGGATGCTGCAGTGCCTTTGCTGTGCTCGAACGCCTTTAATCCACCATAAATATCATACACCAAGCATAAAAGCATTAACTCTTCCTGTCTCTCCCACTTCAGAACCCTTCAGTCTCTTCATGTCTAAACATAATTATCAGTCAGATAGAATCTCCACTCAAACAAGCAGATTGTAGTTAAACTCTTTTTATGTGAATTCTATTTCATGCACATTTTCTTGCTGATGAGGAATAAATAGAAATAAAAATAGAGAGCTCCTGGCCCAGTTCCAAATTAGGGTTTAAAAATTCATGCCCACCATAAGAATTTATATAACTTCTGAATAATTTATAGGCTGCGCCAATAACAAGGGCCTTAATATCTGATAGAGATTATTTAATCAATAGACAACAGTGCAGTGAAAAAGCTGTCAAAGAATTACAGCATGTCAGTCAGAGCTGGGCAGCTTTTGTTTCTTTCCCTGCTATGCTTATGTTATTATATATATACACCTGAGAGAACATTTTTCAGATTGGTAGCATGGGAGAGGGGTTGCCAGGCCTTTTTGTTTGTTTGTCCTAAAGAATTTTCTTTGGAAGCTTCTTTCTGGACAGTTTCATTGTTGGATATTTGTAGCACTTTACCTGAAATACCTTGTGTTTCCATATGAGCTTTCATTGAAAAAGCTCGATCCATTTAATGCTTTCATAGTAATAAATATTTGTGCTGCACCAGAGGTTCTAATTTGTGTAGCTGTGAATGTGTCATAAATTTTGTTCATCTCTAATGCTAGGAAAGCAGGATCTGCATTCCCACACAGGGATGCATAGTGATGGGCTGCTGTGGGCTATCCCATCTGGCAGGAATTGTAGTATTTCACACTGTTCTTCCTAATGGTTAACAGCCAGCTTCTACAAATCATAACTAGGATGTTTGTTGTTGTTGTTCTGCCATGGATATCTGGTAATGCATGGTTATGGGGTTTTCCATATCAGATAGACTGTCTTTGACGTTATTTTATCAAGTATTGCTCAGAGCCAGCTTGTTTATTTTTTGAAGTCCTGCTTTAGAGATAGCATTTTGCTCCAACAGAAGCTCTGTGAGCTACTTCTCAAAGTTCCCTGGAGCATGGGGAAGATGGCCTTTAATAAAACATAACACAGCTCACCAGATGGGAAGGAGGAATTGTCACCAAAACTATTTCTGTGGCTGTTTTAAGTGATACTTTTGTAGTGCGATAGCACAAAAGCAATCTGACCATGAAAAAGACCTTACTATGCTGGGAATGGACAGGAAGGGGACAAAGAGAGGGTCTCCACACCAGCCAGCCTGTAATCACAAACATAAAACAGCTACTGAAAGCCTTATGATGGAGAAGCCAAAGCTGTTTTCAAGTATCATGGCAAAGAGCTGCCTTCAGGAAAGGGCTGAAGACGTAGCTCTGTGGTTAGTGACAACAACGTGTAGAGAGCATTGTAAAAGCACAGAATTGTTTGCCTGGAAGTTTAACAAATGGATGGTGGAAGCTGGCTGTGGAGGTTGGTCAGAGGCAAAGGTCAACCTCAAAAAACTGAGGAAGAAAACCTAGATTGATTACAGGGAGGGGGCAGGAGGGACTTGGAAGTGAAGGCAGTTAGTTTGGGTTAGATAGAGTATAAAAAAGGAGACAGAGAAGGTGCGGAAGGAGCAGTCAAAATGGAGAGCTAAGTACATGGTAATGCAGTGATTATCTGATACCTATTTTGAATTGCTAACAGCGGGACAAGGATATATCAAGATGAAAGAGATGATGATAAATTAATTGAGATACAACTTGTCTAGCTAAAATTAGACAAGAATTTTTAGCCATTAATGGCCTCAAATTGTGCCAGAGGAAGTTTAGATTGGATATTAGGAAGAATTTCTTCATGGAGAGGGTGGTCAAGCATTGGGATGGACTTTTCAGAGAAACGGTGGCATTCCCAAACCTGGAGGGTTTAGTAATGGGACTTGATACGTCAGATTGACGATCTTTAGTCTGACTGCCCTTCTGCTGCCATCTGTTGTACAGCAGCAAAATGTAACAGAATATTGGCAGGAAGGTTTAACTTGTAATGTCATACCACCAACATTTGCCTCTGATGTTGCGGGCCAACATCATAAAATGGAAGGCATTACTTTCAGATCAACTCTTGTATGATTCTACAATAGGAAAATAATTATCTTAGATCTCTAATTAAAAAAAAAAATGTCTATAAGATATTAATAAATCCTGAATCATAATCAAATAAGCAGTGTTTCCTCTAGGGGTAAAGGAAGAAGTGGGATGGAGTGATGAGGCAGAAATCTGTTTTAGATTTTGTTTGTGTTTGAGCTGATACTAGGACAGTGAAAGACATTAAAGATGAAAATCAATGTCTTAGTTTATTACGGCGAAAAGGAAGAAATTTGTGCTCATTTTTTTAGATGAAAGCCAAAATGTTGCAATTTTTTAGTGTTTTTTAGAAAAAAAAGCAACAGCTTTGGATCTTTTGACTACTGGTAATGGTGTCACAAATCCTCACAGCCCTAACAGGTTGGCAGCATAGTTGGATATAGCAAAAATATGATGGATTGTGTTTGTTTTGTTGAATTACATTTAAATTTGTTGTTGATCATCAAATATTTACTGATAGCTCCCAGGGAAAAATGGACCATCCACTGTGCTTATAGGAGTCCTACTGACACACTGGATTTGGAAAAGACTAAAATGTCTTGAAAGACAGTGTGTCAGGTGCAGGAATGATGTGTCACCGATGGGCTGTGTGCTGTCGTATCTTGTCATCTGCAGCATACAGGCAATTTGGGGTAATGAAGAAGAGAGGTGTAGTGCTTTTTTATTAAGCTTCCACCCCAAGCTACAGAACAAGCTATAGTCAACCATTGGGAGTCTGCTGATTCCTAATATAGTCACAATCTGAGGGGCACAAGGGTTGGTCTAAGGCCACTTTCTGCATATTCATCTTGGCTTACTCCATCTCTTTTACAGACAGAAATCATCCCTCCTTTCCTGTACTGTTTGGTTTCTGTTATTATTTGTTTATTGTTTGGGTAAAAGAGTAAACAAAGAGTAAAGTGAAATGAAGTGTAGTAGGCTCATTGCAGTGAAACAAGAAGCAAGGAAGGAGTCAAGAAGCAAGGAAGGAGTCAAGGTTTTTCCTTTTCTAAGCTGCATGTATGTTTCTAATATGTTATGTGTTAGATCATTTGAGGTCAGGAACTTGCTGGCTTTTACTGGGGAGGTGGTGGTGCTGGGAGACAGATGGTAAAAATGACAAAGGGAATAGTCAGAATGTTGCTGCACCCAATCTCTCTGCTCTTCTCCAACAGATGGAATCATTCTTGCATTAAGCATTGAGCTCCTTTGTCTTGAAAGACCAAACTCTTGTTTTCTTGGAGTTTTGAATCTTCACCATAGATTTTTTTGTATTCTGACTTGTACCAGGAGTGTGAAGGGATATCGTGCCGGACTCGGACCTTGTTGGTTTTATGAAAGCTGCTATACCCCTCTCGGTATTATCCAGCAGGAGGGATGTCTGCCACCAGCCTTTCCTTTCCTTGAGCCTTCTTTGCAATGGCTATCACAGAGCAAGGTTGTTTTTCTTTACAGTAGAGTGACCGATGCCATCAGTCTTACATAGACATAATGTACTTCCTTTCATTAGCTTATTCTAATTGAAAAACACTTCTTGAAAGCCTTTCAGAATGTGTATGTTCTTTTATGGAGTTACTCACACATATATAGATAGTTATACATAGCATTTAGTGGGGATTGTGTATCTATATGGTGGTAGAACTGGCACAACGCTTGGAAGTACTTTCAGCCTCTTTCTTTGGCCTATTTGGAAATCACGTGTACTGCTCCTGTGCCATGTAATGTGCTGGCACCACATTGGCTTGCACAGAGATGGAGGCAGGTGCTGAATGATGCCCTTGTTTCATCAAAAATCTCCTAGTTGGGGGCTATCCTAAAAAAAACCCATCGTACTGTAGGGAATAGGGTTGGCGGGTGACCAGCTGCAAATGTGAGCTCAGAAATGCAACATAACCATATTGTGCTTGTGGAACCATCCCCGCAGCATTTATTTCTTGTACTTGACCACTGGGGAATGTGTTTGTCGTCCTTCTCACTCCTGTCACGTTGGGGCTTTGTCAGATCAGAATACATTGTTGCTGTGCTTCTCTGTGTCCCCTGACTTGTCAGAGGCACAAATCTTTTTCAGATGCTCTCCCCTGTTCACTTCCATTATTATATCTGGTGTTTCTGGGTGGCAAGCAGAAATGAATAACCTTGTAAATGCTCCCTGTCTTTCAATTTGTTTTATTTTCCATACAGCGTGTCAGTGCATTTTTGTTGAGTGTTTTTAATAAGATGATGCTGATGAAAATAAATTGCTTTGCAGTTCCTGCTGTGGGTGACAGAAATGCTGGGTCTGTAATTTTCCAAAACTGTGCATTAGAAACAAGTGTAGTGTTTGCCTGTAACCACAATCATCTTCATGAAATTCCTCGCAGAAAAAATAAAGCTATCAGTTTGAATGTTGGGGGCAAGATTCACTGCTGTATCCAGCTTCTGCTGGGCACAGTTAGAGAAGGAGCTGTGAAGGAGAGTTTTAGGACTGATTCTCTGCCACATTCAGGTCTGCCATATGGGATGTTTAGCCAGATCTCTCTGGTGTGAGAGGGAGAACGAGTTATAGAGCAGACCTTCTTATTGGGGTGTCTGTTAGCCAGGATTTGAGGAGTCAGTGCTGGAACTTTACATTGTAGACACCATGGTACCCATGGCTGCTGCACATCAGCTTTCTTCTGACTGTTTCAGTATCTTGCTGGGAAAGAGTAAGGCAGATAAATGGTAAGGCAGATAAATGGTTATCTCCTGGGTACCAAGTCTGGCGAGTACCCACCTCTTATGGGACTGAAGGTAACCTGGATGTTTCAAAAGTGGTTTTTGAGTCAAGATTTTTCGCATTGCTCACTTAAATGAAAAATTGTCAATATTGCTGTATTTTCATAACTTGTTTTTTATTTTGTTAGAAATGCAGAAGCTATAGATACAGTTCCCTAAAGTTTAGAAATTCATCTTGTTGTCTGACTTTTCATGCTCTCATCCTACCTTACCTAGCTATCAAGACAGTGATAATGTCTGTCCCTTGCTGCATTTCTGAAGGGGAAGCACTTTCTGTTTTTGCTGGCTAGGATACAACCCCTGGCTGCTGCACTGTAGCTGTCAGATGATACAGGAGCTCAGGTCCCACTTTTGCAACTTGAAGGCTAATGCTGTTATCATTAAACATTTTTACTATGTTTACTACTTTACTTTCCATAGACTCCTTCAGCTATTCCATCCTTTAGTAGACTTTGGAAACAGGAATTATTAAGCTCCCAAGCTTATAAAACTATTCCTCTTCTTCCATATCAGAGATTTCCTCTGAGATTACATTGCTCAAATTACAGAAAAGAAAGTATCCTGGATTAATATTTTTTATCATCCTCTCAAATATGAGAAGTTGGATTAATACTAGTAGTAAAGATGACTGGTTGTGTAGCAAAGATTTGGTTGATGGTGCTGTACTACTTCCCTAAGGAAGCTACTAGGCTCAGCTAGGCAGCATTTACAGAGATTTATGCTTATTTTTCTTCTATTTTGCTGTATTTTGTTACATCCACTTGCAGCAACAAGATGGCCCATCCATGGCAGGTCCTTTCCTTCCAGAAGATTTCACTTTTCTCTCTTTGATTGCCAGAGTGCTGTATGAGGACTGGGCTCTTCTCTCTCCCTCCTGGGTCCCCACTGTGCTGCATTTATTTGCTCAGTGTCACATTCTTCTCATGTGAGCTGGGAGGAACAGCTGCTCCAGCAAGTCACTGCTGTTGAGCTGCAAGAGCTGAAGCCCTTTGTTTAGGCTGTGCACATGTAGTTCTTTTGATCTTTTCTCATAATTTAAACTGTTCACCTTTTTTTTTTTTTTTTCTTTTTTAAAATTATTTATTTTTTTCTGAATTCCCTTTAGTTTGTTGACATCTGTCTGGATCCTGAGTGTCCAAGGCAGAACAGTACATGAGAACAGCTTTGCCAAAGCTGTTTAATAAAAGAACTGTCATCTTAGTTAAAAGACACGAGCGTTCCACAGTAGCTTTAAGAGCTGCCTTGAAAGCTTATACCTGATTCTCTTCTTCCCCTCCTTGGCCTTATGAGGCATTTTTGGCTTTTAGTTTCTCACTCACTAGGCCATTGAACACTAAATGCAATAAATCTGTAAAATACTCATCTATTTTAAGTCATTGGCTTGTGTGCAATTTGCAGAAGAACCCTGTTAAAAAAATATTAACCATTTTTTCTTTTAAAATTTTGTTTCTCTTCATTTGTTTCCAGAAGGGTTCTTGACCAAATATAAAAATGCTTGTACATAGCTGTGTGTGAGAGGCTGCTGTGATGGTGTACTTACAAATCCTGACTTTGTTGTTGTTTTTTTTCTAGGTACTTGGTGCTAGAACACGTGTCAGGTGGGGAGCTCTTCGACTATCTTGTAAAAAAGGGAAGATTGACACCAAAAGAAGCCAGGAAGTTCTTCCGACAAATCATCTCTGCTTTAGACTTCTGCCATAGTCATTCAATATGGTGAGTACAGTCATTCCCAACAGGAATTACCTGTTACATAAAAGCACATACTAAAAGCATCTTATTTCCTGACACGTACTGTTAAATAACCAATGTTGTAAAGCTGTAAAGGCATTGTGTGAAGTCCTGGCATGTTTTTAAATTCTTGGCTGTCTGTGAGGATGTGTACCAGTCAGGAACAGACATTTCATGGAGAACAGTATGTTTGGAAGAGAATTCATTCACAGGGAATGGTTTGATCAGGAAAACCAAAACCACAGTGGGAAAGCTTTTTAATTTCTGTCATTCTTTGGGACATTTGCTAATAATTGAGGATTACAAACACTATTTTGAAGTGAGTCCCTAAAGAAACTTGGGACAGATACCAATGCAGCCAAGTCATTTTATGGCTTCCTTCAGTTTTTGGAAACCTGCTGGCTTTTGGCAACTTTGACCAAGTCCCTTCTGGGCATTTGAGTCATTGTTGCCTTTAATTTCCTTTCCTATAGGGAAGAATTTGCTTGATGTGTCTGCAGTTGATATTAACAAACCCCATCAGACTATTTTAACATAAAGTGTGGTTTATCCTATTTGTTTGGGTGATGTTTTAAACTGGACCAGTTTCCACTTAATCTTCAGCAAGTTTAGCTAGTTTGAATGTTACTGAAATCAACATTCAGAAATGAAATTGTTACAATGAGTCTGAGCACACAGTTTCTATACAGATGCTGACCCACTTATTTCTCAGAAATGCCGCTCCTTGCAGTAAGATTGGCTGGGGGAGACCATTTACATTACGTGTGTGGTTGCTTCTTTGTTGCCACAGACAGCCACAGATTCCCCTCTGCAGGAGGCTGCGGGCTGCTGTTAGATACTGCAGTAGCTGGGTTTGCATAATCACCCTGTGGATAGTTCTCAGTAATGATACAGAGATTTCTGTAACCCCCAGCTTTGTGCTGAGACCTCACATACCAGATACCTGCAGCACAAATGGCATTTATGTATGCTGGGCAGTGTAATGACTGGTGGACTGTATACATCGATTGTTCTGTTCACTGCGTGGCTTCAGGCTTAGAGATCTGATCCAAGAAGCCTCAAATAACGTTTAAGTGTTATTATTATATTCAGTATATTATTAATATTCAGTATTATTATACTGAAAAGAAATTATTTATTCTTTCAAAAGAATATTCCATAGAAATATGATTCACAATTCGGACAGAAGTTTCTATGAAAACATTCACATCAGTCCTTTGGGCTTTTGTTGGATGCCTTGTGACATGTCTGAATAATAAACTCAGCAAGGCTTGTGGTGAGGCTGTCAACATGACAGACAAGCATTTCTGCAGGTTTAAGGATATGTGGAATTTCTAAGGCAGAGTGCATGTCTCTCTTGAGGAATCCATTTTCCTCTGTTAAACATATTGGATTGTAGGCAGTAGTCTTGTTTAGAAGTAAATCCCCTGTCTCCTTGCCAACTCCCACTCTACTAACATCTAGTGCTGAATAAGCTAGCAGTAAATCATAAGCTCTCCTTCCTTCCCGGTCACTCTGAGACTTGTGTGGTTGGTGTTATACTAGACTGTGTGATATTCTGAATAGTTATCATAAACCCTTTTTGAGAATCGGAGCATGCATAAATACATTTGTGTGCATCTGTGTGAATATAAAAGTTAATGTGCTTTCCTAAGCAATGAAGCCTGACCTTGTCCTGTCGTGGGGCAGTGAAATGACAAATCATCTCATCAGCCAGGTTATCCAGTTATGACCACATTGAAAAATGAAGGCTTCTGCTTTGGTTAATGACTAAACGTGTGTGCCTCTAACTCACTGGCAGAATGGATTAATAGCCTGGTGTCCCTAGACCCATATCATCGTCCAATCTTCTTCCAATACCTTCCAAAACACAGAGAAGTATCTGTGGCTTGCTTTTACAGCAGTGTGTAGCCATATTAAGCTTTCACTGTTCAAAATGTGTTGATGCATTGGGATTCATGGATCAAAGAATCAGAAGGGATTCCCCAGTTCTCGCATCAATAAAAGGCTTCTGCTGCTACTGTATGGAGAGATCACCTGTGTCTGAGAAGGTACCTTCGAAGAAGCAGCTCAGAGAAGGAAGCAAAATAGGCTTGGAGTTTGAACGTGCTTTCATGGCTCTCATGTTGTTTTTTGAAAAGTAGGAGCTTTCCATTATTACATAGGTTGCTCTGAAAGTAATGCCTTGTATTTGTTTCCATGGAAACTACAACAGTTAGAAATAGCACAGTAACACTACTTGATAGAGGAGGTTCTCAGCTACCACCATTAGCTGTGCATTTTTGTCAGGAATAAACAAGAGCCAGATGCCATGCTCATAAAAATCTTCACCGGCACAAGTGACCCACTGTTTCACAGCTGCTATTATGGCATCAGTGCTGGGAAAATGTTTCCCATGCAGTCCAGCTTTCACTGTGCTCACATCTACTGGTTGGTCTCCATAAACATTCAGCAAGTGTCAATGAATGTCACTGGGTGCCATTTTTTTCTGCATGGTGGAATTCAGTGATTCATCTTCGCCTCATCTTCACTTCCACGTCAGATGCCATTCTGTCATACTGCCCCTCTGCTGCCATCTGTCTCATGGCAACAATGTGTAATGAAATATCGATGGGAAGGTTCAACCTGCTGCCATACCACCAGTATCCACCTTTGCTGTCATGGGCCAACATAATAAAAAAGAGGCATTAATTTTTGAGCAGTCCTCATATTTTATTTAGTGGAAACTAGAAGCAAAGATTTGAGGTATCTCACTCTGAAGTGCAGTCACATATAGTTTGGTTGTATGCTTACCTATGGGGAAAAAGCTCTCAGATGACATACTTCTCAGTTCTGTAAGGGCTTCCCATGCTGTGCTTTTTTGAAAAGCAGTGCTGTGCGGAGGTATTATATGTGATCCTGCAAACAGCGTATCTGTGTTACCCTGGTGCTTTGCCTGAGCCAGCAAGCAGAATGGTGAGCTCAGTGATGCAGCAGCACTGCTCTGCTTCCAGCTCTGTGCAAGCTCTGAGGGCTCTGTGCTGTGCTGCAGCACCTGGATGTGCTCAGAAGTGGTGTGAGAAATGGCAGAGTAACCTGGAGTCCCTTGGGCATAAGACTGGCTAGGACAGAGGTTTGGGATGTAACTAACGATTTTTTCCTAAGCTACCAAAAAAAGGGTGTCTACTGTCTTACATCAGTACCTTTAAGATGTCTGAGCTGGAATGCTGCGAATCAATAATCCTTTTGCTTATCTTGCTTCCATAGTGTGGGAAAGCTCTCTGCTAATTCAGCACCACCTATAATTACTGTAAAACAATGTAGGAGCAAATACTGGGGTAGGTAGCAAATTCTGACTTTGCTCAGGAAGAGGCTCTTATTTGCAGCAAGGGAATGCTGCAGCACGGGAGGAGGTGGGAGCCGGGCACAGCGAGCTGGCGGGTGCCGCATTGGCTGGGGGTGACATCACCACCAAAAGCTGGGATTGGCTGCATCCTTATTTTGTGTGTTGGGTTTGTGCTTTGGTCAAGCTCATATTTGGTGTCTGTATCTCACAAGCTGACAAATAAAAATATGATTACAGAAAATGCCCCGTGGCAAACCTTATTACGGCTTCAGAGATAACAGATAATGCCAATTACTGCACAGGGCAGTGGTGACATTGAGAGGAAATTCCCTGCGGTAATGAGCAGTGAGATTATTATTTCATTTTATTTTTATTTTGGTTGGGTTTCATTTTGTGTTATGTTTTTTGGTGCGTTTTTGTTGTTGGCTGGTTTTTATTTTTCATAGCTCAGGAGGGGTTAAGGCAGTTTCTTTATGAATATTGATAAATGACAATTATGAGGTCCCTTTCTCCTTTTATTGCCTGGGGCTGTGCCTGCTTGACTACGCACAAGGATCTTGTTGAAGTGTGCCTGTGTGTGTGTGCATAGGCATGGGGGTGTGTGACTTAGAGGGTTAAGGCAATGAATAAGAGCTTTGTTTGGCTTCGCCTTGTGTTCTTGCCATCGGAGCAGGCAAGAAATGGCTCCTTATAAAATAGCACTTTGAGATTTCACAGCAGTGGTGCTAAAACCTCTCATATATTACTGCAGGCAGGAGCTGCAGAGCACTGTCAGTAGAGGAAACACGCTTTTATGAAGAAATCTGGGATGCATTCAGGAAGCAGAGAAAGCCAAAGAGTGCCAGGTGCCATGAGTAACCTGTCCTGTTAGGTAGTACCCCCTTCCTAGTGCCTCCTGCTTTGCCTTGCTTCTTTTATAAGGAGGATGCAGAGATGTGTGTCCACAGCTGGACACTTTCAAATTATGACCCAAACCCTCCAAATGTGAAAGTGGGCATGAAACCATGGGATTCAGTAGTGTTGATTTCTGGTATTTCTTCTGGGGGTCTCTGAGTCTTTAGATTTTGAAGTTTTCTTTTAGACCATCAAATTAGAAGTGAGCCCTCTTTCCCTGATGAGAACTGAGATTTGCCAATCTTTGCCTGAATCCAGGAGCTGCGTACCTGGGACTGAGACTCGCTCTAAGCAGTGAAGAATTTAGACATTTTCTGTGTACAAAAAACTGGAGAAATAACATTAAGTACAGCAGCTGCAGTGTCAAAAACAAAGTTACCAGCTCAGCTAAAGTCAGAGGATATGTGTTTTCCTAAGTTTATCTCTTTACATAAGCCACTGGAAACTCAAAAATGGCTAAGTCTTACTGCAAGCACAACCAGGTAGCATTCTTTGGCAAGCGCATTCATGGTCATCAGACTTGGCAGTCTGTTCTGTCTTTGGATTACACGAATATATGTTTTGAGGCAAAGATTTTAGGGAGGGACAGTATATACTAATGCACCAGTACAAATAATTGCATTAAAAACAGATAAGGTTTCAGGCATTCAAGCACTTCTTCAGGATTCCTGATATGTTTAGAGATCATGTCCTTTTTCCTAGTTGTATTTGCTTGTTCTGCAGGATTCTGTGAAATATTACTGCATTTGAGTGTAGAAACCATGACCATGACTCTATAACAATTATTCCTCTGTAGGTAGATGCCAGTTACACGTTTGGATCTTATTTGTAGAAGCAAGAGAAAATAAGGCAAAGGGCTTTTTCTGCTTCTGAAAAGTAAAAATATTGCTTCTCATACTAGTAGCACTGATAAATTACTTGTATCACATCAGACTTCTGCGAAGCACTTATAAGAGGCATACTGCAGAACAATTATTCTGTGGTTGGGCCCTTCTGGGATTTTGGGGTCAGTAAGAAAAGCATTTGCAAAGTAGCCAACAATTTGATTAGTACAAATGACCTGCAACTACACCAATTAGGAGGTTTCTTGGATTAGAAATCTATGACCTACAATGAGTTGTCATAGAAACTGATAGGAATGTTTCAGCACAAAAATCACTTTAAAATAATGGGTTGGCTTATCATCTTGTGCCAAGTGACATAGTTTCCTTGTATCCAAGATCTTGAATCTGTCTCTACACCCAAAAATCTTCTGCCAACCCAGGGTGAGAGGGAGAGGGTGACTGTTTTACTTCTATTTTTAACTGTGCTGCAGTTGTCTGCAGTACAGCTGTAGGGATGTTCCCAGAGCAGGAGGACAGGTTAAGAGAGGCAGTGGGAGGGTGCTTGAGGAGCTGGCTGGATAACATCACTGGGAGTGAACAGAAAGTAAATATGGCCAGTGTGTGTGTGTGTGAAGCTGGAACACATTAATGAATGTGTGTGATTCTCATTTTCTCATTTCCATAGGACCCTTTTTTTCAGACCTCTGTCTCTTACTCTCTCTCCATCCCCATCTAGTGCTGCAGTGGAATTGTAAAGCCTTTGTTGTACTCTGTGAAAGAGGGATGTTGCAGAGAGCCTGACGGTGTCATAGCTTATCTAATGGCTCCCTTTCACTCCCACATCTCCCTTCCAAAGCCTGCTGCACACGAGCTCATGCAGCTGACTTCTTACTCCATTGTCTGGGATGAGGAGCTCTGGGCAGTCTGTGACGACACTGGCTCAGGATTTCAGTGACTTCTGCAGGGCTGCATTTCCCTTTCAGATTCTTTTTCAGCATATGTAGGGCTCAAGAGAAATGCTGGCTATGTTTGTCACAAAATAGGTTGCTTTCTTCCATTCTGATTTTCCAGCCATGTGCTAAAGCCCCTACAGCTTTAGAGTCTTTAGAACGACCAAAAAGGAACAAGTCCTCTGTACCACCTGCAGAGAGAGAAGTTGATGTGGTCATATAAGACACAGAGAGCTAGAGAGATCAGCTGGAATGGGACCAGATTAAATACATTTACTCTGCAATGTTCCATTAGTGCCAAGTAATTACCACATACAGTGGGATTTTTGTTTTGTTTTGTTTCATTTTGGCATAAGAGAATTCTTTCCAAATATGAATGCATAAGGCCATCCAGGCAGATAGGCTCTTAGGTAAATTATAACAAACCTTCCCTATTCCCATATGTTCCTCTCCCTTCCCTCTGGCATTTGGAAACTGGCAGTATAAAGATGGGAAATGCAAATACAGGGAGGAAGGTTTGTTACCACTGGCAGTGATGCTGCTTCTGCCACTCTTGGGTAGGCTCTTGGCCTCAATGCTATCCCCAAGATGGTCCCCAGATTTAAGTGCTCCAAAAATAGAGAGCAGGGATATGTCCCAGCTAGAAGCTGGGGTATGAAATTCTCATGTGGTTGAGCTTGCGAGCATTGTCTGATCCCATTGGCACCATGATTACTGAGAGGAGTGCTACTGCAATGCAAAAAGAAAAAAAAACAACAAAAAACTTATGGCTTCTATGATGTTCATGAACTCACCGTCCATACCTGGCACTAGAGTGTGTGTTAAAAGAGATATGGAATGGGTCAGGGAGCTACATAACTGCTCAATGGCAATTCTTGTTGTTTGGGGCCCAGTCAGCAATAAGTGTATCAATTCTTGACAGAGTCCACTTTCTGCTCTACTGATTGGGCTGTCATGAAGAGAAGGTTATTATTCTTGGTTTAATTTTGTTGTTTATAGAACAACAGAAAAAAACCACAAAAACTGTAAAGGTCTACTGCCACCTCAAATTTCATATGTACTACCTCACTATCTTTTGTGCCATGTGTCCTGAACGAAGGCAATGTAAGGGCTTTCGAAATACTCTCTGTGAGATGAGGACTTCTACCTAAAGACTACCATCAGCTCAGGCTGGCTGATCATTCAGGTAAAAGCATTGTATAGCACAAGGTGAAGCTCATTCCACATCTGACATGTGGATGATGGCACCCTGTATCCCCTGTCTTACTGTGACTCTGAAAATAAATATATAAAAATAATTTTTGTCACTTTACAGGAACTTTATTTTTCTAGTTGGTCCTCTCTTAAACTTGAGTGTTGTGCCTGTGTTGTGGTTACCAGGTGATGCAAAGACAGGATGAAATAGTGAAGAGACTTCTTTCCCCTGGTGAATAATATATTCTTTATCAAAGGTGTCATCCCTTTCCTTTCACTGCCTCTGAGTGATCTGGGAGTGAGGCTCACTCAGAACTCACGTACTTGGTGCTCCAGCCAGAGCTTGAGGCAAGTGTGCTGAGACTGCTGGCTCTAAGGGAAGGAAAGGTAGTGTTCGTACATCTCCTTTAGCTGTGCCGTTCTCCTGAACAAATATGAGGTGTTTTGTAATGAACATAAGATAATTTCCAAGACATTGTCATGCTTCATATGTTTCTAAGAAGGGGCAGAGACAGACCTCCTTTACAGGTGGATGGAGGTATAATACACGTGCATCCTTGAGCAGTGCTAGAGGAGTGTTGTAAAAATGAAGACAAGATGGCATAAAGCTAATGCTGAACTCTGTTATGGATGTTGCTGGATTAGATTATGCTAATGCTGGGTCTTCAATTTTTGGGCAGGTAACTTTATTGAACCGTTGTAGCAAATGACTGTTGTTTGCCTGACATTCATGCGTGTTGTCAACTGGCCATTTCCAACAGCTTTGTATTCTAATAGGGCACCTGAACTGACTGTTCTGCCTTGAAGATTTCTTCTCAGGGTTGCAGCTTTTATCAGCAGGACATCAAAGATACACATTTTGCTTTCTTCTAAGTAAAGACAAGTGAAGAGAGCTTTTTCAGCCTGCCTAAAATCCTTGTCTCATCTCTGTGGCTCTTCAAGAGCTGCAAATAAAAAGGCAAAAAAGTCATCTCAATTTTAGTACAGAATTTTTGGTATGGGGTATAAAATCAAGTAGATACAACAGTTGTACGAAAGTACTTGAGTACTAAGAAACAGATGGGTGTGCACTGGTGTCACCTGTGGATACATTTTCTTTGATTTAAAGCAGGAGTTGTCATCCTGAAGGTCGTGGCTGCCTTGCTGGAAGGAAGGGAATGGAATCCTCTCTCTTCTTTCCTGTTGCTAATACTCTCAGTTACAAACAGTGCTGGGTTCAAGGAGTTTCTCCATTGGAGCTAGCTGCCCAAAATATTTTCAAAGCTGTATGCCTATGTAAACAACCCCTAACAGGAGCTTTTTGCTGTACTGTTTACACCAAATACATTTGTTTGTTGTTTTCTTTTTCTTTTTTCCCCAAGACTTCACTAATACTATTTACTGTTAAAGGAATATTCTGATGGCATTCACTCCTACCTTGAGAAACTGGCATTTGATGGAGTATGTCAGCCCTAAATCTAAACTGAAAATTTCCTCCCACCAATTTCCCTCAGTCTCTCCCTCAGATTGTGTTGCTATTGTTCATTTTCTATAAGGACAGTGAAGGCTCAAATCTTGCATTTATCAGGAGTGAGCATTTGGGGGGTAGTCTGGAGTGCTGCTAAGACTGGATTTTGGGTGTCTGTGTTCTTCTAATCTGGAAGAGAGAAAGAATGACATCAATTAAAATGTAATAGGTTGGATGCTTTGCTGGATTAAAAAAAATACAGGACTTGGAGTGGGAAAGCTTTTGTGGATAATTTAACTTGAATTTTTATCTTTTCCTTACAGCCACAGGGACTTGAAACCAGAAAACCTACTGCTGGATGAAAAGAACAATATCCGGATAGCAGATTTTGGGATGGCGTCGCTGCAGGTTGGGGACAGCTTGTTAGAAACCAGTTGTGGGTGAGTGTCTCAGAGCATATTGCAAATAGTCAGTGATGGATTCCAGACATAGAAAATGTCAGTAACTGGGGGTTTGAGGAAGATCTGCAGGCTTACATTGTGCATCATTATTTCCTAGTAAGTTAGTAAATTTAAAAAATGTGTACAGTGCATAAAATAGCTAAAATAAGGATGTGGGGTTTTTTTGTTGTTTTTTTTTTTTTTTGAAGTGCTTTACAGTGAAAAGCAGGCCTTTATAGATGTCACATATGGATATAAATATCGAGGCTTTCAGGTTTGGACTCATCTGCCTAGGCTGGTTTGCATTTGCTTTCGCTGGACATATGATACTTGGAAAATGAAAGCAGTGGTGAAACCTGTTTCCAGAATAGGCTTTAAAGTATTAGGAGATGAGGGGAAAAAAAATGGAATTTGGGGCATCTGAAATGGAATTTGCATGTTCTGTTTGGGCTGCCTGCTTGCAGCTCTTCCTGTTTATGCTCCACTCTGCTTCATTTCGGCTCACACCCAGGATTGACAGAGAGGCAGCAGAGGGTCCTTTGCAATGACAGGCAGGGCATGAATGCAGGTACAGAAGAGACTGCTTGGAGGAATATTGCAGGGGCAGTCTAAAAGCATTTCCATGTTAATTCAGTTGCCAGCAGGAGCTTTCTAGGAATTCCCAAGGGAGCCAGCAGTAAGCCCAACAGCTGAGTGAAGACCTGGTGCCTGGCTGAGGACAGGATGAACATGTCAGGAGCAATGCCCTCTGATCACCATCACCTCTACAGATACCACAGGCACCGTGGTCCCCCAAAGCCATAACTCTGTGTTGACTCTGCAGTGGGCTGCTGCAGTGAACTGTGGCAAGGGCAGCAGCTGCATCGTGCTGCTGCAGACTGGCACCTCAGCCGACTTTTAGCTGTGTATCAATTTGTTACAACAGCAAGCTCAGCAGCTGGAGCTGCAGAAAGTACCAGCAGTTCTGTTTCTCCACCCATGTGCATCTACTCTTCCTGGCCCTTGGCAGTGTAAATCCTACGACTCCAGCTCATCTCAATCCTCAGGCTGCTGCAGTCCGCGTCTTTTCATTCTGTGCCCTGAGGCAAGATAATTCAGAGTAGACATGGAGCCATACCAGATCCCTTTATAGCCCATCAACTGCCTCTCAGTCCTAAGCTGCACAATGTTGCATTCCAAGTTTTGAATAATAAATTGCAAAATTGTTTGAAGCTGATGATGTGATTGAATGGCGGTTTGTGAATATACTGAGATGCACCCGTTCCTTTCTTGTCTGTGCCAAGATTTGACCTCTTACCAGCACAGATGAGAAACAAGGAGCTGTGAGTCTGCACATCTGTTGCTTGCAGCTGCCTTCAAACCTCCCCTCTAGACCGAGAAACAAAGTCCTCGCTGCAGTTATCACAAAGGGTCTCTGCTCTTAAAGAAAATCTTCTCCTTTCCTTCTGTGAAAAACAGAACAACAAAAAGTATAAAAACCAACTCCATCTCACATCACCCTGAAGAACTTTTTGGAACTCCTTGGGAACATCTTGTTAGTCTTCCTATTCATGCTAGCGGCAGTCTTTATCGTCCAGGTCTAGAGTCTCAAAGGGAGATTTGCTGTCCATAAGCAGTGCTGGAATTCAAGCCTCCATGTTTCAAGCAGAGCCAGCCCTCACTATTGCAGCCTTAAAGTGTGCTAATAAAGAAATCAATGGAACAGAAGAGACGTGCCTGTAATAAACAGAACACAGCAGCAATGCTATGATCTCCTGCCTTGCAGATGTATTTTAAGTATGGTGCCAATCACTAGGCCTCCATGTGAGCTATTACACCACTTCATTAATTCTCCTGGCATGGAGCCCAGCATGGCTGGTACTGGTGTCTTCTGATCTATCTGGTTTGGGCAGTAAAGAGAGAAAGGAAGGAAGGAATATGTAACAGTGGGCCATGAAGTTCACAGAGAATGGCATCCCGGTTGTGACTCCCTTCCCCTAGGAGCACACACTAACCAACCTCAGAGCTCTTCAAGGCAACGCTTTTACCTCCCCCTTGTAGTCGGTACTTTCAGCCAGCATGAAAAGGAACAAAACAGACTGAGTCGTGGCTGAGGTATGAAACTTTAATGAGATGTTCTTCCATGCACCCAGAAGTTAATTTTCAGAATGGCTTTCTCTGTGCTGTGAACATTGATAATGAGATGAAACTGTAAGATTTCCTTTGACAGTCACACAAGGAGTCTCCAGGTATTTCTGTCAGTCAGAGTGGGAGGATGAGATGGGGTTTAACAGCATGATACAATGTACTTTGTCAGTACAGCAGAGTTGTTAGAGTGCAGCCTCTGCTGTCACGAAACGGATAAGTGTAGTCCAGAATTTGACCAGAGAGCCCTGACTGGCCTCACAAAGCTGTTTGCGTGTTTTGTTGCACACCTCAGAGTCAGAGTCTGATGGGAGCTACTCCTTAGATCAGCGTGGTTTTTTGTAGTGCTGATGGCTACCTGGAGGAAATGATAAAGGTTCAGTCCGGTTGTGTTTGTGTAGGGGAAGGAGGTAAGGATGAACTGGCTGTTTCATTTACATCTTTTGTCACTGCCAGACTGCAGTCAGGCCTTGGTTGTAATTAATCCCCGTTACTGAAAGCCTGTATTGCACGAATCCTGCATATATATAAATATGTATGCATATATATACAGAAGAGCAAGCCAGAGATTTAAACATGTATCTTTAGACCTTTGAGAGGAAGAGGAGCTGTGGGAATAATTCTGCTAACTGCAGAAACTGCATGATAAGTCACTCTTGTGGAGAGAGAGTCCCTGAAATGCTAAAGTAACCCAGCAAATCTTTGCATCTCTCCAGGAGCAGGGGAGTTCTGTGAGCAAACAGCAGACAACGAAGGAAGCGGAGGATGTGGTAGGATGCTGCTTCTAATAGTCCAGATCTCTTTGGCTCTTCCTCCTCTTTACCCTTCCAAGTGATGATGTGCAGAGACAGTCCCTCATCTCTTTCAGCAGTGATTCTTCCCAGCACACTGCCTTGCAGTGCTTCAGAATGTTAGATACTGAGCAATCCCTCCTACTTGTCTCTAGGCAAACAGAATGAGTTTCTTATGGTTAAGACTCTGAACTTAAATGATCTGAGCTTGATTTCTGCCTCTGCTGTGAGCATCCATGGTAGTTGTAGACAAGTCACAATACCCCTCTGTGCTTCAGTTCTCAATCTCAACATGTCATTACAGTGCTCAAGTTGCTCTGAACGTATCTATAGAAGTCTTGGAAAAGTAGGAACGTTTCTCTTTTCTTGAGCTTCTGAATTGGAGGATTGATAGGGGATACAGTTGAGTTGTAATTCTTGGGAGTCTATAATGATCCTTCCTAATTCCCCATTGCTCCCTACTGAAAGGTGACAAAGTACATTTTTGCCATCTCTGCAATTCTCTCCATTTCACTTAATGTGAAACAACACCATCTCCCTCAGGAAGGTGATTGCTGCAGGCCACCAGGTGATGGAGAACCCCACAGTGGTGCTGCTCTCTGTGCTGCCTGTAAACCTCTCAATCACAAACAACCACAAGCTGAGACCAAGCCAACGTGTGAATGTAGCTTTCTCTAGCACCAGACATGATTCCTGACAAGGCAGTCTGTACAGGCCCACAACTGACTAACTGTATTTGCAGCAATTCTCCCCTGTCGGTATCTCTGTTGGGAACCCCTGAAGAAATCCAGAAATCTGTGAATTTAGTAAGAACAATGTTAAGTATGTTCTCTAATTTTATTGAGTGAGAAGGAAGCCACTGTGCGTGTCAGTGGCATAATGAAGGAAAACAGCAGCTTCCAAGCCCAGCACAGTGCATACCTCTGCTCTCAATTCTCCCTGGCAAATGCGGGCTATACTTTGTATACCCGCCAGCTGCCCATATATGTCACAAAACAAAACATTTTCATCAGTTCTGTGATTCTCATTAGAATTGATTACTATCTCTTCTTGAGCTCAGGATATCTGTAACACCCAGTGCAGTGTGTGTTTGTTAGAAATGCTAACAGAGATCATCTAGCTCCTGAGTTGCTTACCTCTTGTATTTAGTCTGTCCCAACACCTGTGATTCAGAAGAATAGAATTCAGTTGCTGTACACCTCAATGTCCAAGCACCATTTCTAATTTAATGTCAAGTCATGATGCTGTGTATATTCTTTCTCTTCTACAGAGCTGTATATACAGGTGTGTGCATGTTATCTAAAATGTATGCAAATGTCCAGATCCAGATATTGTTAGTGTTGCAAATTTAGGCTCTTAAAGTCAGAAAATGCCAGAATTCGTAGCTTTTATCCCATCTCACCAGGAGTTTCCATTGCACTCTGTTCCCGTCTCTTTCCCTGTTCTTCACTCCATTTCAGTCTTGCCAACTTCTCCCACTCGTTTCTGCTCCACATTTGGTCCAACGTCCCAGATTCTTTTCTCTTTTTCCTTAGATTCCAGCTCTTGTTTCCTCTACCTGGTATTCCCAGCTCTCAGTCTCAGATCTAACTCCTGTTATTCGTGCACACAAAGAGGTTCTGTTTTTAAAGCTTGGTACTTTGTGACAACCTCAGTCACAACAGCTTGTACTATCAGTTTTAGGAAAAAAACTTGATCTGTGAAGCATTGCCAATACAGGTTGAATTTTCATCCTGACTCTCTAGAGAATTTCCATTAGCAAATACAATCTTCCCTTTTTTCTAGTAGTTGTGTTTGAATACATTTTTCCAGAGAATGAGAATAAATCATCACATTTTTCTTTTGCATTTCAGGATGCTAGAAATGTTCACTTTTTATGGGAAAAGCACAGTTGATTCAAATAAGATTTTAATTGTGGGCACAAAGATGCCCTACATCAAAAACAGGGGAACCTGTGGTTTCCAATTAGCTGTGAACATCTCAGCTTAAAGCACCTTATCATTTGCATTCACAGAAGGACTGCGTTGTGGGCACAGAGAGCTTGATTCTCCAGTATGTCAACCAACTGCCTCATCACAACATTGTCCTTCGTAGCACCACACTTCCCTCACTTAACTATTGGCTTTCTAACTTCTACAAAAGTCAACCAGAGACATTGTGACCAGCAGCAGACCCACTGCCTCATGTTCACTTATCTACAAAGCACAGCACAGCCTATTCAGGTTTTGCTTTTGAGTACTGCACTCTGCATTCTTTATGGTCTTTTAGTATAGGGATCTGTTTCAATTCTTAAATTAAGATCTCTTAAAGGATCTAAGTCTTAATAATTTGAGCTCATATATTAATTAATGAACTGATTTGCAAATTCACAGAAAGTCTATTTGTGCTTGAGGAGTAAACAGCTGTAAGATGGCTGAGGGCTAGATGCTGAGTTTTCTCATATAGTGCTAAATGACTGAGTTGAAGCTTTAATGGCAAAATAGTTCTCAAACTAAACTACAGCTACTACTTTAATTATAGCCCTACGTGCAGTTACTGCCTTCACTACAGCCTGAACTACCCGCTGCTCTTCAAACTGTTTCTTCAGTCCCTTCCTGCATTACACTGCTGTGTGATCTGTGGCTGTCGCTTTCCCCACAGGATGCTCTAACATGCATCCTTCTTGCGAGGAATTCCCTTTCTCTGTTTTGCTGCTCTTCTCACGTTCCCCTTCATCTCAGCCGTTTGCTGCCCAGCACAGTGTTCCGCATAGGCATTCTTTTGCTCTGGTGGGTGGCTTCTGTCTCCAAAAGCCAGCAAAGAGATAGCAGTTGACTTGGGGGGAAGAAGGAGCTCTAGTATCTGAGCAACAGCAAAAACAGCCAGACACAAGAGGGTTTCAGTGCATCTCCTTCATAAAGGTATCTTCAAGCAAAGAGAGAAAAGATTTTTTCCTCCCTCTCTACAGAAATACTGCCTCCAGCTGTGAGGTGTGAAGAGTGGCAGAGAAGCATTTCTTCTTCCCCTAGTAGTGTCTTCTTAAGGCATGGCTCCAAAGTACGTAAGCATGGAGATTCATCTTTAAAGGGACCTGTCAGGAAGTGCAATACATGATTTGTCATGATTATGGAGCAGGATCATACAGTACAGCTCTCCCTCTTCTTCCTCATCAGCCTTCTTTGGAAAAGCAGTTGTCCCATAACAAGGAAGTAGGTTTATCTGTGCACTGTGCGGGTGTCTCTTACTGTGTTCTGAGACAGGAGATCAGAACTGCTTGCACAAATCAGAGGCACATCACATCTCCACTGAAGATACAGCACTGGTTGTCTCAGATCAGCTCTAGGTTTATTGTATCAGTGTGTCAAGATCAAAACCTACTTGTCTAGTTTTTCAGATGACATTCAGGATAGATGCATCAGAGATGCTTCTCTCTGATTGCATTACCCCCGTCTGGACTTGTAGTGGTTTTCACCATTGCATTTTGTATTATTTCCTCTGGTCGAAGTCCTGTGTAAATACTTTGCTAAGGGCCTGCAAGATCTGTTAAGATTCCTGAGTCTAAGAGTTACAGCTGTGAATGACCATGCAGAGAGCCCTTCCTGCCCCAGGCAGACTAGCCTGGGAAAATGAACATCACCCTTGAAATAAACATTGCCAGCACTGGGGCTCTTTTGCAGCAATACCCAGAGGCAGCAGCTGCTTCTTAATCTTGCTGAGCTGTATACTTATTTATTATCAAGGGCACGTTGTGGCTTTAGCTGCACAGAGATGTAGCTGAAAGATGAGGAGATGGCCTAGGGGAAGAGAGAGGGAATATACTGAATATTGAATAATTATTGATAAGAGCCAAAGAAATACTCAGGACTCTATAAAAATATAAATAGATTTTTTATTAAATTTTAGCTTTTTCTTTAAAGCAGTTGAAGGTCCTGCATGATTGGCAGCATGGAAATGAGTTTTCTACAGATTTCTGGCTGGCCAGAGGAACCTGTTTAGAGCTGTTTGCCAAGGCAGTGCTGCAGATATCCTGATAGTGTGTGCTGGCAGGAATTCAGAGTGGCTGTGCCAGAAATCTGTGCTCTCTGGGCAGTTGCAGTGCAGCTGTTGAATGATTGAATCGATCCAACTTGTTGAAATTATTTATTGTAACATTTTCTCCGCCCATTCTGTTGGTATTTAGCAGAATTTCACCAGTGTCTTGAAAGACACCTTGCGGACTCCACTGCACTCAGCAGACATCAGAGGAGCAAAATGCTTTAAGTGCATTTTCTACTGAGATTCCTAATTGGGTATTTACCTGTCTTGTGGTTTTCACAATACTTACCTTCTTCTTTTCAAGGATATTTGAAAGATGGTTGTATGCCTCAGCATCTGCAATTATGAATTCTGAAACCAGTCTATGTTGGAGTTGCAAATTTCCAGGGAGCAGGAAAGCAGCAGTGGTGTTGCTCTTGTTTTAGTCAGAACAGCAGACTTATAATGAGGTTCTGGTCAACCAGTTGTGGCCAGCAGCAACTTTTAATAACTCATCTGTGTTCCTGTGGCTGCCAGAGACAGAGCTGCCAAAAGAGCCCAGTGGGTCTGACCTCCCCACTAGGCTCAAGTACTTTCTTACCAGAATCCCAGAGCATCCAAGGGTCAACTCTATCCAGCTCTTCAAGGCAAAACATTTCTTGTCTTAATAGGCCTTTCAAGGTTTATAAAATCAGGTCTAAACAAAGATCTGCAGTCAGTACTGAATGCATAGGCTTGGTCCTAATACCTGCAGTAGCCTCTTAAAGAAGTGTTATTAGATAGTATGCTAAACTTCTAAGTCCTGCCTTTCCCAAAGTTTGTGAGGGATCAATTATATTTAATCTCTCCTTGGTAAGCTTTGTATTCAAGGTAGCTGCAGTTCTGGTTGTACTCTGAGTATATTATCACAGTCTGCCAAAAGCTGTGATAGCAAATCGGATGTGCCATGCACTCAGGGTGATATCTTACCATAAGTGTAATGTGTATGGAAAGGTAATTAATGGACTGTCTCATTGGGCATTAAAATAGCATCCTAGCACAAAGCTAACCTCACTGTGCTTCTGTTTTGCTCATTACTTTGTGAGACAGGTATTGCCCAGCCATGATTGTGTTTGTCACAAGAAACAAATGCACAAATGAAGACAGGCTCAGGGGCTGCTGGGAGGTGTCAGTATAAACAATGGTGAGATTTGCACACAGGTCTCAGACAGTTTGCATCCCTTTTACTTGTCAAGTTACTTTAATGAGGGCTATAAAAATAAATAGCCGTGGCTATAATCTTTAGGAATTAAAATGATTACCTGGCAAGTTGAAGTAATTAACTATTCTCAGCCAAGAATCAAGGAAGAGATAGATGTGTGGAAGGATGTGAAGAGAATATATTAGCTCAGAAGGTAGCAGTGCTGTTGTCCATCCTTTTTGTGTGGTGTTTTGCTGTTGTTTTTTTTCTAAAGAAAAATAAATTGCATGTTGAAATCATACACTGGCAGCTTTTATGACTGCTGGAGTAATTGAGAGCACTCTTAGCAGAAGAGGTGCAAGATGTTGTTCGGAGATATATGCACTGGCTCTGAAAACATATATTTTGTTCCCCCTAAAAGACCTCACAGTGTGTGCCTTCCTTCTAGTTATACATGTGGCCAAGTGAAAGTAAAGAGTTGGTGGGCTGGAATATTATGTAATTGCAAAATATACCTGCTCTTCCATTCCTTTTAAGAAATTCATATTAGGTCCATTGACTATTGAATTCTGCTGGTTGTTGACCGTTTCTGAGTTTGTCTGAGAAATGTATTCACTTTAAAATAATACAAATGGGCTGTTTTTGCGAACTTGCTTTCTGTGTAGATGAGCCAGTCCTGATTCTGGTAAGCAAAGTGGAAATGCAAATAATGGATAGATATGTGTTCATCTCACTATTTTGTGTTTCAGATCACCGCATTATGCCTGCCCTGAAGTTATCCGGGTAAGTTGATTAACATCAGTGCATGTTTTCTTTAAAGTGCCACTAATTGCATGTGTGCAAACTGACCCTCCCTACAGAAAATCTGTGCAAAACAGACAGCATGGGAAAGGAGATAATAAACATAACTGTGACTTTGGTTGTTTGGTTCAGCCCTGAATCAATCCACATCAGCCGTCTGAGGGAAATAGTCCTGTGTTGTTTTCACAATGCCTTTTTCACAATCCCCTTTTTTAGATGTTCTTCTTTATTATTTTATATTTTTTTGATTGTTTGGGTTGGAAAGGATCATAAAGATAATCTTCTTCCAACTCCCCTGCCATGGGCAGTGACATCTACCACTAGACCAGGTTGCTGAAACTCCATCCAGCCTGACTTTGAACACTTACAGGGAGGGGGCAACCACAGCTTCTCTGAGTAATCTATTCCTCTGCCTCACCACTATTACAGTAAAAAAAATCCTTCCTTGTATCTAAGCTAAATCTACCATTATCTCTTGTTCTATAAAAAAAAGCTCCCCAGCTTTCTTTTAAACTCCCTTTAGGTACTGAAAGGCTGCAGTGAGGTCTCAACTGCAGGTTGAAAAACTCTCTCAGCTTGTCACTGTAGGAGAGGTGCTCCTCTGGACCCACTCTAACAGGTCTATGTCCTCCTTAGTTTGGAGTCCTGAGAGCTGAATGGCAGTTGGGGTCTTACAGGAGGAGTATATCACCCTTTTGAAGCATTTCATTAATGTAAAGCCAAACATGCATACAGAAGACACTGTCCAGCCAATACTATGAGATCACAAATAATGTGACTTATGACAAGCTCCCTGAAGAACTAGAGAGGAGAAAAACGCGTTCTCGATGTCCTTAATGCACTTCCACCACTGTTTCAGGATCAGCACTAAAATGTTTCCAGTCCTCAGCATTCCTGCTCCATTTCCTACTTCTAACCCTGTTCTTGAAGAACCTAAATAAGTGTAAACTGGTGTTCATAAAATAATACAATTAATGGGCTGTGTCATGGCCTCCTGGTTGGAGAGGCCACCTTGGGAAGCAGGTGGCAGAATCAAAATGTGTGTTTTCCCATTCTCCCCTCTCTTGTTCTTTGAGGATAATGAATTCATTTACTAGTGAGCACATTTTTGAGTTTCTGTGTCATTGCTGCACAGGGAGAAAAGTACGATGGAAGGAAAGCAGACGTCTGGAGCTGTGGAGTCATTTTATTTGCGTTGCTAGTGGTGAGTCATCTTCCTTGCTCTATCCTTTTAAGAAAATAAAAAAGGAAAATTCAAAAATGCTGCTGTATTTAATGGCGATTCTATTGACATCATGTACAGATAAGCTTTTGGTTTTTTTAGTTCTCCTATTTTTGAATCTCTCAACTGCATCCTTTGCATCCTTTCCTCTTAGTTCTACATCAGTTCCAGAGGAAAAGCATGAAGAATATTTCACTGCTGCTTTGAAATGTGGCTCTCCTGCACGTGAGAATGCAGACAAATGTTAAAGGCTTACCTCCATAAATATCATTTGCTGTGTTGTAATGCTGCCACACTTTAAAGAGCCCCATTCAAAGCACACTTAATTTTTTCCCCCCAAAGGGTGCGACGCTCCAAGGTGCAGAAATTGCCCTACAGAGGATTAAACATGGCTGGTTTTGGCAAGTGTTTGTTTTTTTCAGCTGTATGCCTGTATACATTTCAATAGATATATGCATTCATTAACTGTAATCTTGTTTCAAGAGAAGATTTGAGTGCGGCAGTTTTGTTTCATGCAAGTACTGGGCTATATTTTAATTTGTTTCGCTGGCAAATACAAAACTGAGCCAATAGTATGAAGTATAAATTACTTTCCACCTGGCTCACCTGTAATACTTTCCTCAGTATTCAAAATGAAGTATCTTGTGAGTTTTCCTTCTTCTGATCCAAGTTTCAGTTCTCTGTGGAATTTATTCTGATTTACAGCATAGTATAACATTCCCAAATATACAATAATTGGATGCCCAGCAGAAAACAAGTAGGTTTGGCATTTGTTATCAGTTCCCATGGTAAAGTGTAGGGAAATACAAATATGTGCTCATATAAGTGTGATGTTACTATATGCAGAATTAATGTTATATGTGAGAATAGATTTAATGCACGTTAAGTATTTTATATTGGTAATAGTTTAAGTGATGATGGGCAGTTATAAAAACAAGAAGCCTAAAGCTAAATTTTGATGTCCTTTTATTAGTATACTCAGTTACCAATTCTTCACTTAAATGTTTTATTTTGACAGAAACACTTGTTCAATTAAAGTAAACATTGAAGTTAGATTCTGTTCATAAGATTGGCTTGAAATACTTATTATATTTATTGTAAAGTATATCTTTTAAAAAAAAAATCACTGATAATTTTCTTGCTCCTAATCAACTATTTTCATGGGTGATAGTTACAAAATGAGCTCCTACTGTGACATCTTCAGTTCTTAAGAAAAGGCAAAAGAGGTCGGCAAGATGATTTGGGAAATGTAGGAATGGACTTTTCCTTTTAAGATGGCTTCTGTGTCAAGATTTGGTGTCCCTCTGTTGCTGGGAAGCATCTTCATCTGTTTCTGCATATATAGACAAGCCTGCAAAATGACTGAAATGAGTCTATTATTGACAGAGTGTGCAGAGCTCTCCAGTTAATTATGTCAGGAAAAACCCTGCAAAAAGTCTCAAGCTGTAATAACAGGTGGTGGTAATAAAAGAGCTGTAGTTGTTACCTTCAGGAAATGCCACAAAGCAGCTTTGCTGACTTCATTGTGGGTTAAATTGTGTTAGCCAAAGTACTGAACTATTAGAATTGATTTTCCCCTAAGTCTGGAACCATAAGGAAAAAAGTAAGGTAACTTGAGAGGTTGGTTGTGGAAGACAAGGAGGCTCTTTCTTCATGGCTGCTTGAATGAACAGCAGTAAATAGCATCCAGTAGATGTTGCCATCAGGTAGACTTTCCAAGGCTTCTGTAAATTAAGCTGTTGGTCCCAGTAAACCATGGACACAGGCCTACTTATACAGATGCAGTACTCACTGTAGTAAGAACAGTGCCAGCACTAACAACTGAAAGCTTCATTATCGCAGCAGCTGACAGCTTGCAACTTCCCACAACCTCTCCTGGAAGCCAAGGAAGCTCGGCATGTAGTGAAGGAAGGAAGTGAGAATATCAAGGAAGGTGAATACTCGCTATAAAAGGATTCAGTCAGCAGAGTTATCCTAAAGATTTCTACTTTCTTCCTTTTTGTCCTTGCAACAAGGATAGGCTTTTTGCTGCTTTTTGTGGCCAGATGATGATCCATTCAAAATGAAATTTGAGCTAAAAAATTCTCTAGCTATTCATGTAAGTGAGCTGCAGTGGGGAAGCAATAGGGACTGATGACCTGACTGCAGTGTAGGAACTAGATGGAGTGTGTTAGCCAGGTAGAATGGCTGCTGCTTCCAAAGGGCTGATGTTGGTTAGGGTTTGTTTCAGCTGTGTCATTCCACTGCTCCATCAGTAAAAGGGTATTCTTCACTGGAAGTCTCTCAAATGCTGTTCACCTCTTTTCCAGTGTCTGCAATAAATGTGTCTCGGGAAGATTAAAAGTAAGGAAAGGATAAACATTGCTGCAGTGAAAGTATGCCCAGGAGGAACACCAGCAGATCAAAAGCTTGAGCTGAATTTAACTGAATACATGCATCTTTGCTGAATTTGCCTGGAAAGGCAATTTCACATTAAGTATTATACTTTATACTGGTAGTCATTTTCTAATTAAAGGTTTAATAAAAAAAGCCCCATATCCTTTGCTTTTTCCTTATGTTGGAGAAAATACACCAGCACTAAGAAATTATTTATTTTCAGTGGATGAAAAGATTGTTTCACTTATTGTAATACTTCATTATGAGCTGACATTCTCTTTTCCTTTCTCTCACTGTGTCTATCCTGGCTTTTCTTTTGCCCTCTCCAACTCCCTTTCCCTGCCCTCTCCCATCCACAAATCCCTCACATCCCCACAGGGTGCCCTGCCGTTCGATGACGACAACTTGCGGCAGCTGTTGGAGAAGGTGAAACGTGGAGTGTTCCACATGCCACATTTTATCCCTCCGGACTGTCAGAACCTCTTGCGGGGGATGATTGAAGTGGATGCCTCGAAACGTCTCACGGTAAGAAGCATTTGCAGTAAGTAATGTGATCAAGGCTTTGTTTGTCACCTCATTGCAGTTGCAGTTCACTAGCTAAGGTAACTTGGTTTACTGCCTTTCCTGTGCATTTCCTCATGAGCAAAGTATGAATGAAGCTGGTGGAGACTCTGGAAAGAGGTTAGTCACCTTCCCTTTTAAATGTTGGGGCCAAATTACCTTTGTGTTGCTTCTCTATCTTCGGAATTCTTCCCCATGTGCTTCAGTGGGTATTTAGAATGTCATAATCTGATCACAGTGCTCCTGACCCATTAGCACATTTTGGAATCCACCTGGTTAGTCTGGCTCTCCTAGTGGCTGTGACAGTTTGTCAGGGACGTGATGTGATTGTTTAAAGGTCAAAACAATTTGGACTGTTCTTTGAAGCTTTGGTGTTAAACACAGTACGCTCTTTTTACATCTCTTAACAAAAGTGCGACATCTCACTTCAAGCCACATAGCTGCATTGCAATCTGTCCTGTGTGTGCTCTGTGTTATCCTCTAGCAGGCTTCAGAGCAGGTGCGTTCTAGTCTGCTGTTTCATCTTGTGCCCTGAGCACGATTAGGCCCACAATGCTGTGCTCTACGCATCCAGCACTGCATCTTTGTGACTATATCCCATCACTACGACTGAGAGCCTGCATAGATGAGCACAGTGTAGTGCTTGTATCCTTCATTAACGCTGTATTAATGTTTGGGGGAATTAAAAAAAAATTAGCAGTTAAAATCACTTTGGAAAGCAAGCTTGCCTGCTTGTCAGTGGAGGCTTCAGCCTTTATGGGTACGTTGCCCTTGTAAATCCTATTGTCAGGCTCTGGTGATGATTTTATGCAGATCTACTAAGCTCACAGATTCTGAGTGGGAGTATGTATAAAGAAATGTAAATTTAAAACTCCTCCTGGTTCTTCAGTCTGCTAAAATATTTATAAATAAACTCTCAGATCAGTGCTTGGCTTCTCTGTTGAGATGGCTAACAACAGCATCAGTCTTCACCAGCTGTGATGGTGCTTTTGGGATGCAGACACCTGTCTGCTAAAAAGTGGACCTAACCTCCCTTCACAACTGTCTTTATAGTATTACCTGGCAGCTTCAGCCAGGTTTTTATTTTGCTCATTACAAAATGAGGTCATATTCTGTTTGGTGATGTAGGTGAGAAGTTCTTCATGGTGTTACTGGTATCCTTACCTTTGCAAACCTGGTAGCTGTGACATTGCAGTGAAGGAGTAGCACTGATAAAAAATCAAATATATATACTGGGCACTTTAAAAGCCCTTTTTCATTAGATTTTTAAAGATAGAATGAAAACAATTTTATTATTTTTCCCCAAGTATTTTCATGGACAGAATGCTGCACTGGCAAAGGCTATATCCTGAGACCTGAGAGCTGTTCTCTATGACCAAGTCACTAAGCCACTCTCTATCTGTTTCTTTTCTATAATGTAAATTCAACAGTATCCCCTCCCTCACAAACTGGATAGAACAAGGCAGTAAGGCAATAGATGGTAGGGTCCATAGTAGATGGATAGATTAGACCGTGAATGATGAGTGTGCTGCCTTTTGTCTCCCAGATACATAGACTGCTGCTCTTGCTCAGGAAACCAGCACGATACAGAACAGATGAAACGTTCTTATTTTTCTCTCAAAGATCTTAGTGCAGATGGCTTGAGTATGTCAATGAGCACAGATCATCAGACATCAGATCTTCTTCAAACTGTTAGGATTTAATTTTGCCAGAGAACACTCCAATTTCTTAATACTGCCTGAAGGTTTGAAGTTTTGTGATACAGCAGAGGCTGTACACACACAAGAGAGAAAAACGTTAAGGTAAATCAAGGTCTCAGTGATCCCCTCATTTTCTTGATCACAAAGAAGCTCTTATTTCCTTAAGGAGAAGAAAAAGAAAAAAAGGATCAAATTGTTATTGACAAGTATTCAACAGTGGATTGTGAATAAGAATTTGAAATAAAATGCATGTAAGAGCTGAGAGCTGGGAGGAAAAAGAATAGCTCTTTGTTACTAGCTGCAATCTTATTTTCCTTATTGTAGGTTCTCTTGGTTTGCTGTCCCTGCTGCTGTCACACTTCCCTTTCAGTGCTGTTAGCATTCTGGTTACTTAGAGTGCCAGGCTGAATGGTGCTCTTTGTTTACGGCACAGGATCTAGGAATATGTAATTTATTTCAAGGAGAGATCTGAATTCTATTTTAGCTGTGTCCTGCAAAGGAAAGAGGATATAAGTACGGGTTTGTTTGGAAGCCTCTATTCCTAGAAAATCTCTAATGAATCGGGTTGATATTTATATAGAAAATGTGAGCGAAATTGTGGCTTGGGTACAGTAAGGGCCGATGTAGTGATCATTTGTTCAGTATCTTACCGGTGAATTCTGCAGAAAAATAGAGTGATTGTAAGGTCACAGGGATTTTTCTTCTTCTATTTTTCTCTTCCCTGCTCTGCTTTGTTTCTTTTTTTCATGTGTATCTTTTTTTCCTTTTCATCCAACTGCATTTCCCCCACTGCAGTAATTGCCATTTCACAGTACACCCACACCTTCCCCAGTCCATCTGTTAAAATGATCAACAAAAACAGAACTAACTTTCACGTTCAACTGTCATCATTCGGCTTCAGTGTTACAGCTTGAGAGGATTAATGGAGGGGAGGGCACTCAGAAGTATTGCTGGTAGCCCTTTCCTGTCTTAAGAAGTTGGCATTAAGTTTGATATGATTCATTTATAGAAAGAGGACTTCATCTTAGTGGAGTAAGGTTCACACTCACTGTGTATTATGTAGTCTGAAGGATGGATAGTCAGATGTGTCTGACTGCTGCCCTTGTTCAGCTAAGCATGCGTTAGGTAAAAGGCTCAATGTTTTTCATTCAGTAGAAGCCCCTAACTGCTGGGTGTGGTATTTCTGACTGCCTGTGCTAAGTAAGGATTAAATCAAGCAGGCGGTAATGCAAAGAGTGAATGCTGAGGTGGTTGGAATTGGAGTGGGCTTCTCTGAATAGCACAGCCTAAAAAAGCTTGACTTAGTCTACCTACATGATGTCTGAGGGAGAATGTACTAGTCATCCATATATATGCACTGGAGGTAATTACCAGGGAGAGAAGGTTTAAACTGAAGGAAGGTACTGGCACAAAAACAAATGTATGTCAAATAGCCTTACATGTAACTAGACTGGAAATGAGAAGAAGCATTCTAGCCCTGTCAGTGGGATATGGGGACAGCCTTCTAGCGGGAGTAGTGTCAGGAGGGAAAAATGAACTAGTTTTAGGTTTAGTAAGCCTTATGGAAGACAGTGAGAGCTCTCAGTGCTCACAGTACTGCAGGGTATGATTCCTTTCAATTATGTGCACTTCGAAAAGTGAATGTGTTTTCCTTGGAGGTTTCCAGTGACTCAGCATCTCTGCAGTGGAGAATTACAGTTGCTGTGGTGGAATCCATTTGCATTATCTGCTGTTTTCTTCCACAGAAACAGGAAAGTAAAGAGGAGAAGCAAGAAGCTTTGGTCCACTTTCCTGTTAAAGAAGAGTGAGCATTGTCAAAAGTGTGTATGTACAGCAAGTAGGATCAGAGCAAATCAGTTATTGCAGAATCAGGGATTGTGATAAAGCTGTTATTGTTCCCAGTGCTGACATTTTACTTGAGAATGAAATGACTTGTGTTGGATGTCCACATAGATGATAAGGCTGAAATATTAGCCAAGTTAAATTACCCAAATTTTCAGTCTCCTCTCTTCTGTTCTTTTTTTTTTTTTTTTTCCTGGAGTCTAATGTGTGCTATGATGGTATTATCTTTATTGCTTTTTAACTTCTAAAGCACAGTAGAAAAAACAGCTGAGGGAAAACGGGTTCTGCTTCCTTCATTTTTCTAGGCCTTTTGTTAAGGTGCCTGTCACATCATTCAAATTGTCTTCTCCACCTGTGGAGTGGAGGCAATTGTCCAGTTGATGTATATAGGCTGTAAGCTTTCGGTTGCCACAGGCCTATTCTTGTGACATGCACTTAACACAGCAATACCTTGCCCTTGTTGAGGTCCCTGGAGGCTGCTATAGTACGACTGCTGCTACTGATGGAGGTGATGGTTCTCCTGCTGTTGTTTGTGCTATCAGCTTGAATGCTTTGGTCAGGAAAAGTCTGTATCTTGACATTATATGGTGAGTTTAAAGCTCAGACTAGAGAATCTTACTGAAGAAGACTTATCTGAGGTGTAGGTTGATTTAGTGCATGGATATGTTTGAAACTGTGTTTTCTGGACAGGGAAGTTTGAAACCTGACATGAGTTCAAGCTCCAAAGCCCTCATCCTTATCTTTGGACTTTGAGAAAGTCTTTCTGCCGGTCAGAACTTTTCAGCTTGGCAACCACTCTGCTGAGATCAGTGCTGAGGATGTAGACCGCACTGTCTTGTTTTCCATCTGCCCGTCTGTCTCCATCTGTTGTCCCCTGTCTAAGAATTTAGACGTAAGCTCCTTGGGGGAGGAGACCTCCTTTTCTGATGAGCATGTACAGTTTTTCATCAAAGCAGATTTATGAGTGTGGGTCCTCAATGCTACTTCAGTAATCAAGGTCAATATGTATACGAGGTATTTTTTTGTAAAACTATTATGGAGTTCCCCAATTCCTTCTATTGCAGCATTTTAGCTTGCAGAATCTCTCCTCTGACTGTGCTTGTGCAATGGATCTGAACATGTTTCAGAGATGGCATCATGAGGCAATTGCCTGCGGTGGCTGGGGGATGTTAGAAGCAGCATTTTAACAACTTCCATAAAATGGCATTAAATTTGGCAAACTCATGTACAAACAGCAAGAAGAACCCTCTGGGAAGGGCTGTTAAATGCCTTCGTCACTTACATGCACTTAAACATTGTGTTTAAATGAAGGCAGGAGGAGTGAGATTAGCTCCCACTGTGTATCTCCCTCCCCTGCATTGCATAGTAAAAAGCGTACAGACTTCTCCTTGTCAAAACCAATCGCCCTCCCATAACCCTCCTGTCACTTTAATACAGATGAAAAGCAACAAAGCATTAATTAATTACCTTTAAAAAAGCAGTGAAGATGTTGGCAGCAGCAAGCAAACACTTGTAATAATATTTCAATGCAATTATGTCTGAATCAGAATAGAAATTGGTTTTGTGGAGTACTGTACATATCTGGGGTATCCCTGAGTACTTCACAGCAGTGATTTTGATGTGGATGGAGCTGCAGATGTGTAGGTAAACAACAGCCATTGTGTTCTCACATGAGAGCTCTCATGCCCCTTCAAATAAATGTATATCAAAGTGCTAGGGGGATTCTCTTTTAGAAATTGCTGTGGGATCATTAGCTCGGAGAAGGTTGGTCAGCAGGAATGGGCAGAAGGGATTTCTCTTTGACATCTTCACTGAAGGAGCCCAGGGGGTCTGTGACTAACGCAGAAACTGGTGGCCCTTCTTCTTCCCCCTCTCTGACTTGCGGAATGAAGTGCTGTTTTTCTGCATATTGCAGTCAAAAAGAAAAATGTGACCCATAGAGACAGAAAATGCAGCAGAAGAAGCAAGCATGAAAGAGACTTGGACATCGCTTAGCTGTATCATCTGCATCTTGTCTGAAATCATTAACATCTCCAACCCTCCATGTGTTGTATAGGAAATAAGGAGCAGAGATGCATCTCTGTCTCTTTTCAGTGGTACCCAGTGCCAGGACAAGAAACGGGTGCAAACTGACACACAGAAGGTTCCCTCTGACCATCAGGCAACACTTCTGTGCTGTGTGGGTGCTGGTGCACAGGAATAGATTTCCCAGAGAGGCTGTGAAGGGGTGTCCTCCTTGGAGGCATCCAGATGCTGCATGAATGTGGGCCTGGACAGCCAGCTCTGGGCATCTCTGCTGGAGCTGCTGGGCCAGAGGGACCCAGAGGTCCTCATGGTTTTACAAAGCAAGAGGTTCACTCCTTAGCAGATTCTTGCTATAGTATGCACCTGATAACTAACCATTTTAAAATCCTGCCCTGTGAAGGGCATACAGAATAGTCTCTTCTAATTTGTTTGTGCCTCAGCTTGCAAAGACCAAGAGGAAGAAGAGTGCATCTCTAGGAGGAGAACATACATAGATAGATATGCTTCCATAGATATAGACATTATCTTCTTGAAATAAACGACTCAGGGGATATGACATTGTGTCTTGAACACTCTGCCCTTCTTTTAATAGTGCAGGGGGTGAAAGGACTTCTTAATAGGGGAGTCTGTGATGAAGGGAGCTTCCTTTGTCAGAGCTGAGGCCTGCAGTCTGGGGTTCTGTGTCATATACAGCAACACCAGAATGAACAGTAATAATAAGAAAAAAGACAGATGTAGCCTTGTGCTCTCTTCTAGTCCAACTACCAGAGTTCCCATGTCTGGAAACCACATGATGTCAGGAAACACAAGTTTCACCTTCTGTCAAGCTTTTCTAATCTGTATTCCCTTGTTTCTTTGTTTTCAATATAAACCCTGTCTCACTTTAAAAATGACCTAATATAAAGCAGACATGAGATCTTCTGGGTCTCCCAGGCAAGGAGCTGTTGTTCCATAGTGTGGAGGCCTCTGATCCCCTCCTCTCTGCAGTGAGCACTTACTTTCTATCTCTGAAATGTTGTTGTTTGTCCATTCCTCTGTTGTTTTGTTTTTTTCCTTTTGCTCCATGATTCTCATTATTCTGGAATTGAAGTGGAAAGTAATAGCAGGGCATCTGTCTCCGTTCTTTCGGACTGGTTTAATGGGCCTGTGGTTTCATCTTATAGCTTGAATTTTCTTCCAGCTCTCCACTGCTGCTCACTCACACGTTGCACAAACAGAAGCCTGTTTAGTAGTGAATGTGCACATTGCTCTGCGTGTACAAAGGTTTTTCATAAAGGGAAAGCAAGAAATATCATCCTTATAATGAATAATCTCTGGCTATCAATAAAAATTGCTTTTCTGTTGTGACAGTGCTTCAGGAAATAACTGGGCTAGGAAGATTCAGCTGTAATCTGAACAGTTTGGGATTTCTCTCAGAAAAAGCTGTTGCTTTTTTTTCCCCTGCCTTTGTGAAATACGTGGTCATCATGTAGCACATTTGTTGGCATCTGCTTTACATAGATGGACAAAGCCACTGCTAAGCTTTGGTCAGTCCTTCATTACATAATAAAATGCTTGTTTGTGAAGCAGGAAAGAGGGAAGCAAAAGAAATTCAAACCTAAACACAAGGTGCTGGAACTATAAATAGCATTTTTTGACATGAAACCCTGTTCCAGTGGGTCTTTAGGTTTTTTAATGGTAAGTGTGAAGCCTAGCAAGCACAGATCTTGGCAGAATATGTCACAAGTGCACACTTTGTTTTGTTCATGCATAATACCTATTTCAGTTTTTATTTCCTTCTCTTGCTCTTTTCGAAGCAAAACTAGGAAAGACCTTTCAGCATAAACAGTCAAGCATTATGTACATACTGAAGGGAACAGTTTATTAGCTTCAATTGGATTGTAGAAGGGAAGGAAGCAGGAAGGTAAAAACAAGTAACCAAAACATTTTCCTGTGAAGCGCTGTACATATGGATTTCCTGGGACTTGCTCCTGCCTTGTTCCCTTTTCCAGAGTTATAGCCTCATGTGCACTGGGGTGGGTGAGGATGAGCGTGATCTTTATTCAGTGAGAAGTTCCTCCCATTTGCATGGGTCCAGCTCCGGCATGGCAGACTTTGTTCTTAATAGAGGCACGTCTTGAGTGGGGATATCTTATGGAGTTTCCTCTTACGTTTTGCAGAACTAATTTCCTGTTTTCTTTCCTTTGCAGCTAGAACATATTCAGAAACACATATGGTATATGTAAGTAACATCTTAAGTTCACTTTTGCATGCAATCAGTATTGATGATGTTATGAAAGCTGGTGTGCTATGGATGTTTGAAAGGAGAACAATGGAGTTTGAGAGCAGATTTCACACAAGTGGAGAAAGGGGAAGAGATCTAATGTGATTTTCTTACCCTCTGCTCCAAGTACAATTTCATCTCTGTAGCTTCAAGCTAGTAAATTTGTTTACAGTGACTAACAATTGTCTGAGGTAAGATGTTCAGTCCAGCAGGTTGCTGTTTTAAAAATATACCTGAAAGTGACCATGATTTAAAAAAACAAACAAACAACAAAAAAAACATAACAGTCATACTTGGTTTGCTCTTCAAGTCATACAGAGAATCCCTTGTAATACCTTCTTGACAAGAGAGCTTTCACTTGTTCCTTCTTGGTGTCTTGGCTTTTCTCTGAAATAGAAATAAAAATGATTATATTGATAAGTAAGCACCTGCAAACAAGAAACTGTCTCAAAATCCTTGCTGCTTCTTCACAGCAAGCTAAGGGGCTGCTTGTGACCTTGTAACCTGTTGATGTGAGAGTAGCTCTGTGACTTGATTAAAAGCAGCAGTCTTGACAGTGAAGCAGGAGGTCTGTGTGAAAAGAATGCACCTGTCGAGTGGTTTGGGTATAAGGAAGATTGATGGCTTTAAGAAGTGACCTTGCACTTTGCGTATCCCTTCCAGTATTTCAATAAATCTAAGTAAACAGCATTTTTTGTTTATACTCACGATAACTTAATTAACCTGAGGATATTAAATAAGGAAGTGATACCTTGATACATGCTTCTGGGTGTCAGCATACCTACACTTTCCATGTGTGGGTGATAAGGCAAGTCCTACCTTCATAATCCTCCTCTCATTGCTCTTGGGAAATATTTGAGGATGATATGAACTGATATTTAAGCCTGTCACTGGGAAAAGAAACACCTTTGTTTTGATTTGTTTTGTTTTCTCTAAATCTACCTTATGGGCAGCCTTCAGTTTCTGGCTACACTGACTTCAATAGGACCCGAGGGCATTCAGCAGTTTGTAGAATAACATGTTTTGTTCTTAGTTCACCTGAAATGGTTGAAGCACTTTGCCTGTGGCTTTTTCACATTCTCTGCAGTTCCCAGGTAACATGGCACCTTCCAAAACCAGAGAAGGAGTTGAGTCTTGTTTGCTGCAAGTTTTTTTGTTTGTTTGTTTAGTTCTCATGGATAAGTGTAGGAGAAATGGAGGGGGGGATCTCTCTAATTGTAAATCTGAATGAGTTCTGTAATGTTTGACAAGAAATTCCAGAAGTAAAATCTGTTTATACCAGGCTAGACAGTTGGTCTTCTGATGACAGTGAACAGGTTTCTGCCCCAATGGAAAGGACATCTAATGCTGTTCTCAGAAGTATAAACTGAGGTTTGCAAAAGCCATTTCCCCCTGTGCTCGCAGTACAGTCAATGAAGAGAGAGAAAGGCTCCTTCAGAAGAATGTTCAGATGGCCTAAAGCAGAGTTTCTTCTTAAAATAGCTTTTTAAACGAGTCTCTCTCTCATTCTTTCCCTACTAGCCATGGATTGACCTAAGGAAGTTAACCTCCTTTGGCTAAATTTAGTCTGTGAATAACCCTAGCACCTCCAAAACTCCACTATTTTCATCTGATAATGTTTCACAGCCTCTTTGCCTTCATTTTGCCTGGAAATATGGATTGCTGGATATGGAATGCTGGCAGAGAACAAGTGGTTACAAGTGTTTGATGCTGTGACTGTTTTGCTCGTATCTTTAACATTATTTCATTTGTAACTAATATCTTATGTAAAGTCTTCACTCTTTGTCATATATAAGCTGCTAACCTGGAGGTTGTACTCGGAACATGATCTGTCATTATATTTGATGCTTCAAATAAATATTCAGGTTTTTGTGAAACTATGGAAAAAATAATTGCAATCTCAGCGGACAGAAACGTCTTGAAAGTTGAAGTAATGATTCACAAGCCTAAAAAAAAAAGAGGAGAAATCAAAGAGAAACCTTTCATCACCAACCTCCAGTTCTTCTTGCTCTCCCACCCAAATGAATTCAATGAGGCTTTTTAAGCTTTTTTAAATGAAATAATTTATTTTTACCTCAATCACAGGTTAGCATAAATCAGAAAAACAAAACAAAACAACAACAACAACCAAAAAAAACCAAACAAAAATCACAAAACCCAGCAGCTGTTTTCACTTTTTTTATTATTATTACTATTATTAAAACAAGACGGAAAGTAAATGAACTGTTTCAGTAAATACTTGCTACTGTAGCACTGACTTATTGCCCTAATTGTGAAGATAGCAAATTTACAAAAATCAGAAGAACTGTGGTACCAGCTCTGCTTTTACTCTGATGTGAATGTGCATTTCAATGAGGTTCACAAGAGAATTTCATGGAGAGGCTGAAAAAGTCTGCCCTGTTCTGGAATCACGTCCATTGTATGCACCGTTCCTCACAAAAGAGGCAGGGTTTTAAAGCAGCAATTACATTCATGCAAGACTTTAAAAAATATACGTGATTTGCAGTATTCATCGGGTGACATTGTTTGATGTCTGTGTGGGTTGAAATGCAACAAATTTGTCACTCTCTACCAGACTGGGAATGGAACAGGCAATACAGGCATGCCAATCATAGCAGAGACCTGGTGATTTTCATTTCCTGAAGGACTGAATGCACTGCCAAATGAGGAGGCACCTCTTTGCAGATTTTTCTTGTCCCTGATGAGTAGGTGTGAATATTCCTGCCTGTGTCTGAGGCTGACCAGGTGCCAGGCATAAGGAAAAACCACTTTTCATTGCATAGAAGGTAACAAGTTGTGCTCCAGAAATGGCACCCAAGCTGATGGATATAAAAGATGATTGCAGGTGATACTTGCTAAATACTAAGATAACTAGTGGGAAACCTGGGTTTTCTGTGAATTTTCAAAAGCTGTAATTTCTTTTTAATATCTCAAATTACCTCAGAGACCTCTAATTTTAATGTAATAAGTGATTAATGAAGTCAGTTCCTTCTAAAACTGATCTGCAGATCATTAGAAAACAAAACCACTCAGCTGCTGTTCAAAGGTATGTCCTGCAAGAATTTATCTTAATGACAAGGTCATCGCTGGCTTTAGTTGTGCAAAGCTATGATCTTGTCTTCGCTTTTTACCTGCTGGGAGCTAAATCCTGACACGCTGTAAGTAATAACCAGCTGCCAGAGTAGTTACCTCCTGAAGACAGGGCACTTACAGAGTAAGACATTTCTGTGGTTGGACAGGATTTCCTAATTTAGCTCTTAGATTTCAGGACCATGTCATCATTTCTCAAGATGTAGAGACTTCTGTGAGAATTCATGGAGGCATCTGAAGCTGTATTTTGGGAGCTGAGACCTTGAGCTTTTACCTATGATATTATTTTACTTCCCTCCTGACCTACTCAAGAAAAATTAGGGTTACATTTAAATTGGAGCTGCTTTTCTTGTGAAGGTACCTTGAGAGCTTGCTTCTGAGCCTACAGCACTTTAAGCCTTGCAAGTATGTTTAGAAGTTGTGCTCACCTTATTTCTGCCAGTATTACAAGGAAGTCTTTTGTCCAAACTGCCATTTGATGCATTTTAGCTATTTCCAATTTCTGTTGTCCACCCTGGAAGCTTGGCCTCACCTGTCACACATTCACACCATGTAATGGAAAGGGAGGACCTCACCCAAAGGTATGAAAACCTCAGCATCACACAGAACATCACGTCAAATTCAAGTATTTAGGTGTTTGGTGTTGACATAAGTTGTTTCTTGGCCAGCTAAACAAAAGCAATGGACAGTCAAGGTACTTGAAATGTATATTATTCAGTCTGTTAGAGATATCCTGATGTCTTGACCCGTTTCTTGTAGCCAGAGCTTTTAATTGCAATGGTTAATCAATATTTCCTGAGTCTGGTGAGTGGAATGAGAGGATTATGAAGAAAGGCTGTGTTAACAACTTTTAGAAGAGTAATATGCTCTGCCACTAATGGTGTGTTCCTAGGTTTGCCACTGACCTCAGGCATCACACTTGGGCCAGATTTTTTTTTGAAGAGAAACAGAGTTTGTCATATTTTGACATGTAAATAAAGAGCATGGTTTTGCCCCAAATCCTTTGAAGTCTGTGACATGGGAACCTTGACAGTGAGATCTCTTAAATCACATTGGAAGTTTCCAAGTACAAAATGGCTGCAGTGCTTGTTGTAATCAGAACTGGTGGAACAAGGGTTTGTTCACAGCTTGTTCTTTCAAAGGGAGTCATTCAGCTTGTACTTTTCATCCTGATAGCCTGAGGTCTGGCTGATGAGACAGCGTCTCTGAAATCATTGTAGTGTTTTATAAATGTTTGGCATAAGGATGCTGAACAGCTGCTTAAATTATGAGAGCACTGGTAAGTGAGGTTCCTACTGCCTCTCTGACTGAATGCAGGCATTTCTCACAAAAAGACCCGAATCCACAAGGTGCTGATCACTCTCAGCCTTCATGGCAGTTTCTTCTGAAGAGAGTATCTGTCTGGTTGTGAGATCTGGTCTCTCAGGGGGGACTGAACAAGCTGTTTCCATCTGTTGCTGTGGGCTGTGTTTCAGAATACAGGTTCATTTGTAACTCATGTTTCTTTTTTCTTCTTCTTTCCCTTCCCCATTTCTCTCTCTTATCTTCTTCTCTCTGCAGAGGGGGTAAGAATGAGCCAGAACCAGAGCAACCAATCCCTCGAAAGGTGCAGATTCGTTCTCTCCCTTCCTTGGAGGATATTGATCCAGACGTGTTAGATAGCATGCACTCGTTAGGCTGCTTCCGTGACCGAAATAAACTCTTACAGGACTTGTTGTCAGAAGAGTAAGCACTTGCTCAGACTTAATATCAGTTGGGTCTCTGTGGGTTGGGATGCTTATTGTCCTGGGGAAAGGTGGAGATGACTTTGACCTGTCTGTGGTTGTGAGGGACCTGTATCAATGCCTCACCCTCTCACTACCCAGTGGCCTATGAACTGCTGAGAGAAAGCAAGAAGTCACTGGGCCTTTCTTAACATAGTGCGTCAGTGGAGATGTGTTGCTGTCTCTTCTATTGCTTCCAGATGTGGTCATTTCATGTAAAGGTGGACCATGCAGTCTGAATGGAGAGGCATCAGTGCTGCTATTTGTTTTGGTTATGCCTTTGTTGGCAAATTGTTACTTATTTCAAGCTGTGCCTGAGACTTGGTGTGTTTCCTGATGTGCTGAGAGGGATATGTAGTGAAAAGAACTCTTAAGGGAGACCTGTCTTGTTATCACTCTTGGTTTGGACATTGTGTGAATACATTACCTCATCTGTCCTGTGCCTCTACTCCAGATGTGTGATGGGGGAATTGTATTTCCTTCTCTCACCAGCTGCTTGTTGGAGACAGCAAGGCTCTCAAAAGCTTTGTGCATTGTGCATCTAGCTTGCAGATACATGGCTATTTCCAACTTATTTAGAGTAACTGTAACTGTTTGAGAAGAAGGGTTTGTTTACATATTGTTTTTTCTCCTTCAAATTTAAATATTTTTTTCCTTTTTTTTTTTTTTTCCAGAGAAAACCAAGAGAAAATGATCTATTTTCTTCTACTTGACCGGAAGGAGAGATATCCTAGTCATGAAGATGAGGATCTGCCCCCTAGAAATGAAATAGGTACCAAAAATATGATCTCTGTCACCATGAACCTCTCTCAACTAGTTCTTCTTTGCCCTCTTTTTTTTGGATCCTCAAACCCGAAACAGTGTACATCATTGGTGAGGATCTGTGGCCAAAGATGGGCAGATCTGTTTTGTGATTAAACTCAAAGGCTTCATTTTCAGGACATATCCATCAAAGCACAGAAACATCCACGTTGGTCTTGAGCCAGAAGTCTTAAAAAACTTAATGCAGACCCACAAGCTGCCTCTATGCAATTAGATGAGGTTTAGGAGCAATGTAGTCCAGTGGTAGAATTTTATTATTACTGATACATGTGCATGGTTGCAGAGATGCTGCTTCTGGACTTCTGTTAGTAAGACTGTATCATTCACTACATGTCTATAAAATTTTATATGTACATATCCTCTGTTGGAAGAATGAATATCACTTACCTGTTTGTAGTACGTACATTATAATGCAGTTTTTTTAGATTATCTTAAAAGGATTTTAAATGTTTAATATGCAGTAAGATTATATATATATCATAAAGCTCCTGTGATACCATTTTATTCCTGAATTGTTCTTTGTTAGTATTTTAAAATACTGCTGATCAGCGAGGACTACATTAATATAGATAGACAACTGGAAAAATGCTCCCCCAAGGAGCTAACAGTGTAAGTGACTCGTGCTGTGCATACTGACAGAAGTTTAACTAGTAAAGCATTAGTCACGTCTATCAGTGACCCAAAATAGCATTTTTATATAGTACAGCTGTGATTTGTAGGTCTTGTATTTCACTCATTTGAAGGCAAAATGCTCTTTGACTGGAAAGCCTGTTATCTCCCAAGCCTACAGGACAGTGATATATTAAAGTATAAGTTCGTTAATACTCAACTGAATTATTACATTATCAAAGTTCAGGCTGCTGGACCTATAATTTTACATGGAAATTCTGAGTCAAGCTGGTAGTTCTTTAAGCTCTTACCTGGATGGAGCTGCAGAGATTATCAAGCATCTTCGCAAAGAGGGGTGAATGTGCTTGTCATGGGTCCTCCAGCCAGAAGTCCTTTGCTCAGTGCAATTTGTCATCTAGCACTTCTCTCATCAGCTTTTGACTCACACAGATTATCCTGCAATGTAAAGACACCATCTTATCTTGGAAATGCTACTGTTGTGAGAAAAGCAGGGTGACTAGAGTCTTCATATCCAGCATGTAAGTGGATACACAGTTGTGCCTTTAATGCTTCACATATATCTTTCTTCCACATGCCAAAGTATGTTGAACTGAAGTGCTGTTCTCCACTCCAGAATTATTATTTTTTTGTACACAGGATGATGATGTTCTCCATCAGGAAAACATTACTCTGAATATATCATTGTGCGGCACTGGCACATTTTAGACTCTGAACACTATTCTTTGAGTGTTTGTTAGTTGTCATCTGTGTTCCACAGGAGGTTTCTACCTCCGCTATTCTCAGTGGTATCTCTGAGAACATGGGGCAAGGCTTAATTAAGAGCAGTCATGCTTCTCATGAGTATCTCATCATTAGCCATTAGCAATGGCTTTGCATAAGCAGAGAAGAGCAGGCAAAAGGTAATGGATATAATATTAGCAGCTTGAAGAAACCACATTCATGAGAGCTGTTTGTTGCCTGAGTTCTTTCAAAAAAAAAAAAAACAACAAAAAAAACAAAAAAAAAAATGTACATCTTATTTTATTTTGCCTTTTCCTCCTTCTTTCCACATTAGATCGTGTAATGGATGGATGTAGGTAGAAATAAAGATTTATCTGTCTTTGACTAGCACTTTCTTTTCTGATATCTCCTTTGAATGCTTCAGCTATGTAAAGCTTTCTCAAAGGGTTAGAAGAGGGCCACCCTCACCATCTTGTGAGTCCAGTTTCCTTTTACTGAAAAGAAGGAAATAAGAAATCTCTCAGTAAAATACATACACATCAACTGATGTCTCCTTGAGCAAAAGGCTTATGTGAAGTGGAGATTCTTAATAAATCAGAGTAAAGGAGATTCATCCCGGATGTAGTGTCTTATCCAAACTCAGAAACTGAACCTTTTTTTTTCCTGTCTTTCAGATGAATGACTTATATATATTATAACCTAGGCTCTTTCCCTGTAAAAATCCTTGAGAATGTCTTCATTTCTGTGATATGAAGTAAGAGGAAAATACATCTCCAGAACTATCACATATCAAGACTGGGACTTGAATGTTTTTTTTGTTTCCCTGTGAAGTATTTCCAGAGACTCAAGAACAGAAGTGTGTGCACTGAAGGTTTTCCTATTTTTAATTCCTGTACTGCTGCTAAATCTCCAACTGTTCTTATATGCCACCACTTTAGTCTTTATGGAGGATGACTGTGTACTTTAGTATCTTTAGATCTGACAGTGATGACAGACTCAGTACCCTGTGGTTTCTTACTTAAAGCCTTTAAAAAATATGTACAATACTTGCAGCCTTCAGCCATGCATAGTATAGATTTGTAGCCAATTTTAAAGAGGAATCAAATACCACTATTAGAAGCTCTCCCACATTGATACAAACTTTTGGATGTATTTTCCATCAAACCCGTGTGAATTGCTGTTGTTGAATTTATCGATGCATTTCAGCACCTTATCCTTTTGCTTATTTCCTTTCTTTCTTAGTTTAAAATACATATTGGAAATCAATATCGTCCAGCATCTTGAGCAGCAGAGATTGATATAAAAGTATAATTTGGCTTGTTAGCAATATCCTTATCCTTCCTAATTGTCCTGCTGATTCCCATATAGTCCTTCTGGCTGCTATCCTTCTCTCAAGCTTCCTGTACAAAATACTGTTGTTCAAGTCTTTGGCTCATTCCTCTTCAAATTCCTATTTATCTTGTTTTTACTGTTCACTTTATGTTTATCCTAACCATCACTTTTGCATCACTTGGCTGAATTTCCATTTGGTAAATTGTTTTGTTTTGAACATGCATGGATGAAATTGCCTTTAAAATTTTCTTTTCACATACTGTTTCTCTTACCATTTTCCTTCTTATTATTTAGACTCTATTATTAACTAACCTTGATGCAGTCTGAGCTTACTCATCTCCTTTTTTTTTTACTTTCTTCATCTTTGCTCTTCATTGTTCTATGTCATCTTCTTCCTACTTCTTCCTTTTTAAGCTGCACTCTTCCCCTTTCCTTTACAGTGTCTGGTAGTATCCTTCTGCAAATCTTTGTGTTAACTCTCTGTATAGATAACAAACATTTTAACAGTTGTTCTAATCTAATTAAGGGATCAATCATCCCTTGTTCTTTGTGTTTGGAGAGCAGGAGTTTGACATATCTAACCTTGTCCCAGTTCACTTGACGGGTTATGTGTGTGAAGCTGAAATACAACTGCTTTGTTAGGTTTATCTCTGTTTTTTTTGTGTAGCTTTATGCACTCTGTGTTCTTCTTGCTAGTGTTTTCTACCATCTCTCTATTATTGAACATAGCTTGAAATAGAGTGAGATACAGCTATTCTTCTCTAACTCATTTTTAATGTAATTATTACTATTAATGCAAATAATAGTTGCATTATATGGTAATGGGTTCAGTTTCTATCACTGTCTCATTTGCATTTGGGTTGTACTTGCTCATGCTCATTGTTTCACGAATAAGCCCTTCCTTTCAGAATCAGATCCTAAGCACCATGACGTAAGAGAGAATAAGCAAGCAAATAGGAGGGCAGACTCATAAAAATAATATGATCTGGCTATGCAGTAGTGATAGAGTTTTAGAAAGAAATCCTGGCAGAGGAAGAAGCCCTAGGGGCTGAACGCTGTGAGCTTCTTTGTAACTGTAGAGTTGAAGGATGTTTTTTCTTAAGGGTAGTCACTCTCTGATAAAATTAAAAAGGTATCTGTAAATACAAGTAGGCAACTCAAACAGTCCAACCAAAGCAAGGAAAATCTTTCCTTATTTATTTTTCTGATTTCTTCCTTTTTACTGTTTAGATGCCATCAGATATATTAGTATTAAAGGAACTCAGCAAGTCTGCATTTGTTTCCCTTTATCACCATGGATGTGTGTATGGTTTGGCAAGTCACCTTGGAACATTTGCTGTCATGCAATTTGGTATCTAAAGTCTATTTTCAGAGCAATTTAGGTGCTTCTCAGAGCTGCAGTAATTGTTTGTCTGCACCTTTAGGAATGAAATGCCTTTAAGTATCTCATTCTTACAACTCAGTTTTCACTCAGCAAAGTGAAAGTAACACTTTGATGCCTCATAGAAATGTTATACAATAAAAAGTATAAAGCACTTCAGTTACTACAGCAGTAAAAGTGATATGATGACCCCTGAGATAGATTTCAGTAGCTTTCATTGGAGATTTATCTCAGGTAGTCCAGAATGTTTAATTTGTAATGCTGAAGGAGGAAACATATAACACAGCAGGGAAAAGCTGAGATCTAATACTGAAGATGCAAAAAAGAAAGAGTATGTTTTCAGAGAGACTAACACAAGTCTGAATTTAGAGTGTACTTATGTCCCTGTGTTCCATTTAATCTAGCTAGAATGGGCATGGAAAGCAAGCTGTAGAAACCTGACTACATATCAAGGATCCCTGGGTGGCATACACTTTGTCTGACAGCTTCTGCTATAGCCTGTGCTATTATCTTGTTATTACTGTTATCAGCTTTGTAAGGTAATTTGTGCAGTCCGTGCTTTGGTCATACCTTTATTTTACAGTGCTCATACATTCAGTTGTAATACTCTTCCTCTCTGCAGATGGATTGCAACTTAGGTCTTAATGCTTGTAGATTTGGAAGAATGTGCAGATGTTCATCTCCAAAATAACTGTCTCTAGAGGAGGTGTGAGAGCCAGATATTTGAGAGAGGATGTAGCCAACCTGTGTGAGGTAAGTCACAGCCAAATTCAGCTGACAGTGTTTTCTTTTCATAAAGATCCCCCCAGGAAGCGTGTGGACTCCCCAATGCTGAACAGGCATGGGAAGCGACGACCAGAAAGGAAGTCGATGGAGGTTCTCAGTGTGACAGATGGCGGCTCCCCAGTCCCTGCTCGCAGAGCTATTGAAATGGCACAACATGGACAGAGGTGGGTCCCTCCTTTACCTGGGAGCTGAGAGTCCCTCCTGTCTGGGTTTGTTACCCTCTTACATGTCATGCATACGGAGGAGCTGTGGAGCCCTTCTGTTCACAGCAGCACTCATAACAACTTCCAAGCACACTTACAATGTGGTCTGGCAGCCAGCAGCGCTTATTCACACAGGAACAGAAGTCCTGCCAGGAACTTCAGATTTCTGTTCACTTGCAGCTATTGCTCAGGAAACTGCTATGTCCTTTGGGCAAAATTCATCTCACCTCATTTTAATGGTTGAGAATGTAGGGATTCAGTCTAAGCTAGGTATACAGGCTGTCACTATAGGCACTGGGTACAAATGAAGTCTTTGGGAGATCTCAGATTATGTGTCTGCTATCCCAGCAGTCTTAAATAGGATAAATTAAGCTCTGGTTGTTCTTCTCTGTCTCCATAGCCTGTAGCAGGAATCTAAATGATGATGATTTTGGATTAGGTGCCTAGCTCTTAGGCACTTGAAATTAAATGAGATGAACCTCACCCTCTATATTGCTAGAATAGGTAGAGTCTGGAAGGCCCTGTGCAGGCATCTGTGGATACCTTTAAAAGATACTGTCAGAGCCAATATGCATCTGATCCACATAAATAACCACGCCTGTAAATTGATGAAATTTGTGTAATTTTACCTCTTTTCTCTTAGAGAGAGTATTATTGGTGTGGAGAGACAGCAGAAGAAAATGATATTTCCTCAAGACAGGTTCTGATGAAATTAGAGAACTGTAGAAGTTCACTTGTGTGAACCATGGGAGTTGCTTCCTCAGTTACTATGTCTATCCTAAAGGCAGCACATGCGTTTGGATTTACACTTGTATAAATCAATCAGTATTAAAGAACACTTAACACTTCACATATATATATACTGATGATGCTGTAACTTCTGTTTCAGCTTTATGACATGATTATTTTTGTTTAGCCATTAAGATCTGCCCAAAATGAGCCTTCTGTTCTTGCTCAGAAACTGCATGTGCTGACTGAGAACTGAGTGAAGACCATGGAATTCCTTCCAGTCCAGAGACCCCTAGAATTTCTAGAAAGTTTTGCTGCCAACTGTTAAGAGTTCTATTTACAGTGAGGAGAAAGTGCTTTTCAGAATCTTTCTATGACTTATTTCAGACTGTATGTGTGGTCTTGAGATAGACTTCCAAACAGATTTTTCTCTGTACTGTAGTTTTGAAACTTGTCTTTGGGTGTGTGGTTTATTTTGATATTTAATGTTTGGGTTAAGGAAATGTTCAGGACAGCGTGCACTCTTAAACGTTCCTGGTAGGCATCAAAGTGATAAGGATGGAGATGACACTGACAAACAGTTGCTCACTCCTTAATCAACTTCCAGTGTTTAATCTAGTACCTGGTAGATGTACGAGCCATAAATTGCCCAGAGATGAGCCAGACAGAGGTGGATCACTTTCCCCCACTCTGAGGCTGCCTGAGTCGTACTCTGCAGCTGTTTGCAGTAACTGTCCAGCTGGGAAAACAAATAGGAAGTAGTGAGATGAACAGTTGAAGATAATGATCCAGTCCTGTTCAGCCAGTCTAGAATGTGTTAGATTGATTCTGAGATTTTCTGAGGACTGAAACCTTCCATCTCTCAGCTTTGCCTTTGAATTCAGAAATGCTGAAGAAGCAAAACTGTGTCTCATTATACAAAGTATATCTTTTGCTTTTAAATACCTCACTTAATTGTGGATGAGAAAGCATTGGAAGTCAAAGATCTGAGATGAATGTGAGCACTGGAGGTACATGTCCAGGTGACATGAGTAAGAAAGGGCTTTGGCTTTAAGTAGGAAGTAAAACCTTCCAGTCACAAAAGAGATACAGGGAAATGCATACCACATAACACATGGTTGGACATAAAGGTGTGATTAAGGGTGGTGGAAGGGATGTAGTAACTCCATGATTGATGATGATGAGCTTTGTACTGCTTGTTTTGGAAGGGGTTGATGGGAAGATAGTATTTTACTCCATGTCTGAGCTTCCATAACTCATGCCATTCCACTTCCACAGATGACAGTGGCACTTTTTGTGTTGCTGGCAGCACAGTCTTTTATAACATGAACTGGCTTCATTAACAAACACCACTGCATAGGGATTGTCTGGGGACGATGCATTGCTGATGGGGCGCCATCTGTCAGAGCAGTCAGTAACAAAGAGACAAGTGCCTTCCACCAGGACTGAAGGATTTTTAATGGCTAGCAGCATATTATTTTCCATGAAATGACCCACTGAGAGTGGATTTAACAGTGCTAGATCTCAGATCCCAGAATTGGATGCTTTTTTTAAGAATGACATTTTTTGGTCTGGATAGATGACTGTTCAATGCTTTTATCCTGTAATATACCAGGAGGACAGGGAAGTGGACTGTGGAAACATGCTTCCTATTTAGACATAAATGACCAGTACAAACATCTGGAGACACAGGGCCATTGCTTCTTTCTCCAGCTAACCAGTTGGCAGACTCTTCTAACCATGGGCAGAACACACTTGTGTGTCATGATTTAGTCTTATGTCCTCTTTCCCAATAGTAAACGGATGTTTTGTTGCAAAAAGGGGATTGATGTTATAACTTCTGATTTTATGTGTCTGTGTGATGAGCTGTACTTTTGGTAAGCAAGTGGGGACTCTACAGGCATTTGGTCTGGGATTGTTTAAGGGCACATCTTTCCACTGAGATCTGGAACTTGGCAGCTTTGAGCCATACAGGATGAGAAAGTGTTAGGTGAAAAACAGACAATTAGTGGATTAGTTCTGAATAATGTGTAAGAAGAATTCAATACAAGCACTGCTTTCTGAGCTTGCTGACACCTTGGAATATTTGTGCTGACCTCTCCAAGTGGTCTCCAGTGGATCTTTGACTGTGAATGACAAAACTAATGTGCACAGACACCTGATACTTGTTTTTCCCTGCTAGTTGTCCACCTAGAAGGTTCATAGTTGCATCTCACTTGAATCTGCTTTTCTGGTATTTCACTGTATTGTCAAAAGAAAAGAGGTAGATTCTGAGCTTAGTTTAATACCATATAATTCATCCCTTGGGCCAAAATCATACACACAAATTAGGATTCTGTACGAAAAAGAATCCTTTGGGGATATATCTGAAATTTTCGCCAGCTCTGCTGGAAAAGTCCAAAAACTTCTAAAATGTGCTTTATTTTATTTTCTTCTTGTTATTGAAGTGGATAACTTGCGTGAAAGATTAGCTAATATTAGGAAGCTGTGTTCTGTGAAACAGTGGAGCACATCACCAGTGAAACATATTGTGGAGAGATGCCCCTTTAGCAAAGCATAATGGATTTTGCTTTTAAGCTTCAGGGATTCAGACCAAAGATATGGGGAAGAGTTGGGAGTAAGTGGTAAAGGGGCTCTGTGGCCTAATTCAAACCCTTTCCTGATTCATGTTTAGTGTTGAGATCTTCTAGAGAAATCTAAGTAATGTGTGCTTTTGCTATTAATGCCTTCAGGCATGTTCTGTATGCCCTGGACAGTGTGACAAAAGTAGATTGTATCTGGGTTTTCGACTGGAGAAAGAAGAGCAGGGTTTACAAGTATGTTTGGGGGAAGTCATCTTAGACCTCTGAAGTCCAGGGGAGATTATGAACTTCAGCTGTATGTAGGCCTAACCCATAGCTGTTAATTAAAATAAACTTTTCAGTGCATTGCTTAGAAAGGGGAGGATGGGTTGGGGGGCTGGGTGTCCAGCATTGCTTCAGGTGACTCTCTTTTTTAAATGTCCACACTAGTAACTCTGTTTTCTCGCTTTGTTCCTGCCATAGTAAAACAATGTTCAGTAAAAGCCTGGATATCTCTGAAGCCAATCCCAAATTCAACAAAGAAGAAAGGTATAAACACTGACAATATGTTCCTCTCCTCTACCTCACTGCTGAGACCTTAAAGATGCAGTACTTACCTTCTCTGTATGGGGACATAGCTGTTCCTTATTAGAAAGAAACAAAGAGAGTGGGATATTTACAGGCCCACACTACATACAGTTTTGTACTATACTTTACATATGAGGCTATCCCCAATGCAGCCTGTGACTGTACTGTTTTCCCCACTACAATGTTATCCTGTTACTACTTCTAGTTCAGTTCTACCATGAGTTAGGATACCCAGGCTAGAATTTATATTTGCTAGAACTGCTTTGGGAAAGACTGAAACTAGGAGAGCCAGGAGTGCTCCATTCTCAGCATTAGAAACAGCAGTACAACCAAGTCAGCAAGAGCAATGGTAGGGAACGTTGGGATTCCAGACTGATAGGAGATAAAAATTAAGTACCTCTAAGTAAGATAAAAACTCTTTAAGGCTGTCCTGGCTGCATCAGAGAGCGCGAGAGGAAAAGGTGACTGAAAGAGGGGGCTTTTGGAGGATGATTCCAGTCTGACAGTCTAACAGATTCTGGAGAGTAATGAGAAGAGTAGCTCCCAACTATGACTAGAGGCACAGTGGAAGACATACAGGCCACCAGATTTAGGGTCTCATATGGTCCATTAACAACAACAACAACAACAAACCCTCAGACTTATGAGGAGCCTTGTTAGTGGACATGGAATTACTAAAATTCTGTTTTTGGAGGAGAATAATTGTTCTCTAATGTCAAAAACTGTCATCCCTATGGATAACTCTTCATCATAATGTAGTGCTCATACATTTTGGACAAACACTCAACTTATTCAAAATCAGCAGGCAAATATTTAGGACTGTTCCATCTGATTCAAAAAGAAAGAATTCCTTAAAGGAACCAACCTGAGTAATCAGCTAGCCATTTTTCTTTCCATTTTTCCCGTTAATAGCCTTTCTACTTAAAGATAAATGTGACTTTTAAGCCAAGGAAGACTTACAGGATGTAAGGACAGTCTCTGTTTTGGCCTTTTGCAGACGAGTCCTTTGTGGGCAGTGTTTCAAACCCTGAATGTGCCACAGTGAGGTTCAAATACCATGCACTCACATGATTGTCCATCATGTATGTGAGGCACCTTCTTTAAATGGCAACCTAAGTACGAGGATTGCCATTAGAAACCATTAGAAAACTCATAGTTTCATAACCATAAAGAAATAGCGGTTACGTAGTCTTTAGTGGCTGAGTTTTCCTCAAACTGATACTATCAACATGTTCCTCTCTTCGATTCTCCCTATACATAGATTGTGTTATTGAACACGTCACTTCTTGCATTAGCATTTAGTGTGAAACTACTCCAAAGACTAGCTCTTCCACAGTAATTGAAAGTCAGGTCCAGTAAGAGAGATGCATTTGCATCTGTGGTGTGAGAAGGGTCCTTCAGATGTCGTCATCCTTCTGTACTTCTCTGGCAGCTGTTAGGCTGTGGTAGGAGCAGAGGAGATGATGACTCTTCAGTAGCCACTGAAGGAACTCCTTATGCACATGCAGGCTTTTCATGTTCCCTCTCAAAGGTACTGTTCTTCAGACTATAGGAGGAAAAGGATAGGGCAGTCACAAGGATCCCTTGTGGACCTCCTCACTGAAAGGCCAGGCTGATTTTTGAAAGATCACATTCACTGTTGTCTCACCTCCCTCTCACTCTTAACAGTTAAAATGAGAGACTTCAGTGGCATGAAAATGAGAGGAACTGAGTTCTGCATTTGTGTACAGCCACAAGAATGGAAGGGATAGGCAGCGAAGAGATCCCCAGCAAAATAAGGACGACTAATCCTGATGGCATTAAATTTTTGTTCAGCATTTAATTATCCAACTTTATGATGTCTTTTTTAAAGGAATACTGCATCTTTAAGGGTCCCTTCCCTCTAGATGCACATGGTTGTCTTAGTAGCTGAGGCCACTGTCCCTTTCTTTTTCTTTCTTTCTGACTTTCACCCCCTCTTTCAGCGCTTCTCTTCTTCTGTATCTGGGTTGCTGCAGCTCCGTAGTTCACTTGCTTCAGTATTGTAGGGAATGCACATGTCTGCGCTTCTGGGTCTATTGTGTCCTGGGACTGTTGATTTTTTTTGAACCTCATTTGCCTCTTCCTTTTCCCTATTGTCAACTTGCTTTCCATTCTCTTTGTTAACCTCCTAAGTGCCTTCCCTGTTGGGAAAATGACTTGAAAGAAAAATGAATGAACTTTATTGCACCCATTTTAATATTCTGCATGTTTGGTTATGGGTGTATTTGCTGTATAAACATACACACACGCTCCATTATACGATGGGTGTCAATTTGTTCTTCTCAGTTACATCACTGCAGGTAGATTTGTACTGGTCCAATTGAGGACAGCATTCGTCCCTAAATATATACAATGTATATGTATTTGTATATATACAAATTAGATCTTAACCAAATTTGCACTCCAGGCCAAAATACAAACAGAGTATCACTCAAGCACATGAACTTACTATAATGCTTCTTTCCACTTCTCTATTGATACGTAGCACAACTTTTTTCTTTCTGTTCTAACTATGTTTTAATTTTAACATTCCTCAAAACTGCCTTGTGTTGCCCAGCCCAGCATTTGCAATGTTCTTGTATTCGGAAGCATGGCTAGTTGCACTGAGCAGGAAACTGTGAAATCTACTGGGCATATATTAAATTTGGCATTTCTGTTGGTGACCGTCTCGTGGAAAATGGATTTTCCTCACCCAGCCAGAGGTAACTCTGGCAGCTTGGGAGCCTGTTATCGAAAATGGAGAGAGAGAAAAAAAAAGAGACAGAGAGAAAAAAAGCACAGCATCTGACTTAAAAATTATTTGGTTTAGTAGCACACCAGGTGTTCTTTATTCCTAATTGATCTGTTTGAATCTGAAAAAGTGGTGATACTTTCTTGAGTTTCCAGACCCATACCCCTAAAAACTTGATAACCTGACTGTTCTTTCCTATTTTGAGTCCTTTGGTTACTGGTGAAAAAAAGAATCTTGAAGTTTTTGATTGTCCCTTGGTATCAAAGTCAACACGTCAGAGATTTGTTCTGCCTTTAAAGCTGCTGTTTTGGACTCTTTTCAGCACAGCATTGATTTATTCTCTGTTCACATTTGAAAGATTTCCCTTGCAACCTTTAAGAGCCAGAGACTGAATTTATTTTAAATGAAAAATGAGATCCTGGAGCACAAGATGGCATCCACAGAGATAAGTGCTGGGTTGCTGAGCTGGTATGCTCTAGGTGATCTGAATTCCTGACTCTAAGACCATCATGACTAATAAGCCAGTATCAAAGCAGATTCACAGCTTGAGCTACAATCTTGTACCCTGGGCTCCCAAGCTGGCTCAGAAATGCATGCTTTAATAACCAATATGTTTCACAGTTCATTCATGGCAAAAAAAAAAAAAAAACAGAAGTACTTCTTACCAGGCCAGCTTGGGGGACAGAGGGACACTACAGTGAGCAAAAAGGGGACAAAATGAGCGGTTTCCTTTATAACAGTCTGATATATCTGTGCCTTATGGCAGAGTCAGAAAAGAAATTCAGCAGGAAGTCTGAACCCCGTTGCTCTGCTGACTGCTCTCATTGGGATTTGGCTGGAAAGGTTTTTCTACAGCCTTAGAATGTCCCTCTCCGTATTCCCCAGTACCAAAGTTGGGTGTGTCTGCATTATTGTGAGCAGGACAAAAGTTATTTACTAGTAAATCAAACTGTCCCCCTAGTGTTCCTGGTCTCTGAAGATGTAGGCACCTGTGGCAATGATTATGACCATGCAGTTCTCCGAACAGTATTTCACTCTGCTTTTCCTACTCTTCTCTCCACTTGCTTCCACATCTCTCCCTTTCTCTTTCTTTCTCTTTGCCTTCTCTCTTCATTTTCTCTTTCCGAGGATGGCGAGTGCTGATCCATTGGGGTAAGCTCTAGTTTTGGATTATTCCTGTTGCGGGACCTGTTGTGACTTGTAGAGAAACTTTTCATTTGCACTTTACAAATACAATGCAGGTGGATATAGCTCAGAGAATGAGGCGTTTCAGCAGGGAGACAGAGAGAGATGTGGGAAGAAGCATTTTTGGTGCTTTTGTGTGTGTTTGCGTGCTTTTATGTTGGAGTTACACTCCATATAATTTAGTTTGGGGTTCTTTTTTTTACTCTTGCCTATATGTTTCAATGTCTGTGAGTACACAGAACTAATCTCAGACACTGTGTAGGTACCAAAATACCCGAGAATATCTCCCCCTGCTCTATTTAGTGCTTTTTGTATCTTCTTGATACCTTCCAGTTAACTTTGATCCTAATTTATCTTATTTTCTTTCTTTTTTTCCTATTTTTTTTTTCCTAAGATAAGGCTCAGTCCCATCTGTGTTATTAAAAAAAAATACTGGGTATTTTCTCTCTTTTGAGTATAGATTTTCTTAGGAGGTGAGCAGATGGCCCTAGACACAGATATATCTTCAAAGCTCTTTATTTTCAATTTTCAACAAAGAGGATATAGGTACAATTAGAAATGCAGTCCCACTTCCACTTAAATTTCCATTTATAAATACTTAAGGTAAGCAGAATATTTATTAATAAATGATTTAATAAAACTGTTGTAATAGATCACTACAGACTACAATAAAAGCTTATGAGAAGGTACAAACTGAGAAAGCTGATTAGCACCAATAATATTTATATTAATAAAGCATGTTTGTAACATGCTTTATGATTTATTAATGATTTCTAAACCATTTATAAATGATGATTATGTAGTGTGATTGGCCAGTTAAGGATGGTGGTGCTGGTTAACATCACCTTTATATACCGGAAGGAAGAAGAGGTGTGTTATCAACACCTGCAGTCAAAAATCACCGTGTGCTTTTTGTAAAGGCTTCATCTTCCCAAAGAGTATTACTATGAGTAGACGTTCTGACATAAGCAGAAGTATGTAAAGCCAGCGAGGTTGGTCTTGTTTGCACACTTGGGACTGTGAATAGCATTAGAAGTAATCTATTCTTACTCCTTAGATCAGCATCAGAAGGCAAGGAACTACAGTTTGTATTTTTATGATGAAATGTAATACACAGTGCCTGAATGTTCACTATTGCTTATTAATTTGGGTAGATTTTGGGGGTTTCATACCCCAAACTGCAGTTTACGATTTTTTATTTTCACTTGAGTGATCAAGCAAAGAGGAGTATCAAATGCCACCCAATTTATGCTTTAAACAAACAAAAATTGGCTGGATATTTTGGCTACGCCTTTCAAAACTACGCACAGAATCAAAACAACTCAAAATTTTGAAGGCATTTCACCCAGGGGCACGAGTCAGATGCATTACTGCACGCTGCATGCATGCTGCAGGCTCCCCTTCTTGGAAGCATGGCTCCAGCTTGACCAGCTAAAAGACTATATTCAGCATCCTAGTAAAACTGTGCTATGAAAGCAAGTTCTGCTGGGACTGCAACAAGGTACCAAACTCACTTTTTATTATAGGAAAAATTTCTGTGAGGTGGTTATTCAAAGAGGAAACAAAAGCCAAATTTGAGCCAAATGTTTAACACTGGCTGCAAAGCCTATACACTCTACTGGTGTATACTAGCTGATTCACTGTTTAAAGCACTTGAAAATTAATCTGAGTGAAGGGCTATGTAGAGGTGCTCTGCACTGTACTATATGTGTACTGCGGTTACCAGGTCAGCTGCTTTTTCTCCCTTCATGTGCCTACACCTCAACAGTGCCAGGCTTCAGCCCTTTATTCTTAGAGCTCACAAGAAACAGCAGTTCTCTTAAACCAGCAGGAAACTGGATTCCAGCTCCTTGGGTTTACCAGTAAGAGATCAACTGATCTAACACAGATTGGGCCTTACATGATAGCAGCTGACTGAAATGAGTAAAAATTTACTTTAAAACAATGGTCCTTGTAACTGAAGTATCAAATAGATTAAATGAGGTATAAAAGCATCGCATATCCAAGCTACAGCCCACATGTGCTCATTTCAGTGCTTGGCCTCTTTCTTTCATAGCTCAGATTGTCTTCTGCTTATCGTCTGTCTTTGAGATGGGAGGAATAGCCCACAATGACTTCAGTGCCCACCTTGTGTTTAGAATGCTCTCTGTGGCTGCTCCTACCTAGAACTTGGGTCTAAATTCCTAAAGACGGATTTATTTATTTCCTCCCTCCATGCTTGACAAAGCAATTATGTCACTGTAGATGAGACTTGAGTGTCTTCTTGGGTCCCTAGAGTGGCAGTTGTGTTTGAGGGAATGCTCTTTCCCTGAGCAACTGCATTAACTTTTCTGTTTGTTTTTTCAACAACTTTTTGGTGGCTTCCGTTGAGTTAATGCCCAAGCATACAGCAGTGCAAAACGCAGAGCAAAATGAGTCACACATGATGTTCGTGGATTCCTAGTAGTAGTAAGCTTTGGAATAATTATAGATTTAATACTTCCAATGACATTTAATGCCTGCAGAGTAACCACTGGGGAGGTTGCTCACTAATAGATATTTCCTGCTAAATATGCTTAGTGTGTAGCCATAAGAATGTGAGATGATTTCATATTTTTCTCCTTTTAACACATGTGAGATCATCCAGGGTCTGCCATACTAATGTGCTGCCTGTACAGCTTCATACCTTTTATTTTCTGTTGAGGGGGATGCAGATTTAAATTCTCTCTGTTCTCATTGCAGCATTTCAGCATAATGCAACCTTTTCATTACTTTCTTTTGGCCCTGTCCCAGTTCTGTCCACCTGACTGAGATACAGGAGCAGTGCATGTGTTTGTTTGTTTGTTTGTTTTAAAATTAATTCCAGTATTTCCTAGCTAGGGTGATCTCGATGGGAGGAAAGATCTCTCATTTTTGCTTGCTAGCATTTTTGTACTGGAGTATAGAATCTGCTACTGTTCTGAGTTTTTATAGCCAGCTTGGAAACTGTGTCACATTTGTAAAGGTAAATTCTGCAGGATTTATTAAATTGGAGAAGATGCAAGGAAGAACTGCTCAGTCTGGCTGTCATATTCCATATCAACATGTTCTTGTAAAAGGGAAAAGTTTTGATAATGTACAACTCTCTTTTCACCCCAGAATTTAAAATTAACCCAGGGTTCTTTAAACTCTTCCTACTGCTCCTCTATACAATTTCCAGTGTGGACAAACTAAGATTTGCTGCAAGACCTAAGACCTACTTCTTATATCTTTTTGCATGAATCAGCAACAGAAATAAAATTCGTTTGGTAGCAATCATGTGGATACTGAATGCATTTCTAGGAGGATATCACACTAACTCTCTCTTCTGTCCCCTACCTCAGGCTCCTAGGCTGGATGAAAACACAGTACACAACAACTCTTTTGTCAAATATTGCTTCCAATAAGGAACTGGGAGTTGGGAGGGCGGGACTGCCATGTTATGTCCTCCATGTGTGTGATCATTTTTGTAAAAAAAAATAGAAGGCAGTGGGGTTGGGAGGGGGAAATTCAGGACTTGGAAACATCTGATTGCAAAGAGGAAATAGCAGATTGGAACTTTTAATCAAGTATCCTGGAATTCAGGTGAGTGTCAGAGAGGACCTTCCCACCATAATTAAGTGTTGGTGGGAACATCTTCTGGTGGTGGTTAAACTCCTAAATAGGTGTTTAACTGCATCTTTGGGCACCTAAATGCCACACAAATCTTGTGCAAGGCAATTTATAGGCTTGTCTTGTGAATTACAGTTTAGAATAAGTTTTTGCTGATGACTCATACAAGGAAGATTTTAACCAAACTTCCCATATGCATGACACATCTGCGTTGCACTCAGCTATTTCAGTTATAGAACAGGCACACAAAATAGCCTATTGAAAGCAGAGCAGACAGTTCTCCCTTTAAAGCTACTTTGCATAAACCTTTATGAGTGCCTATTACGATGGTGCAAATTTAAGTTCAATTAAATGCCAAGACTGAGCTTCTAGTTTTTGTCTGCCATACTGTCATGGGCAGACAGTGGCAGGGTGCAAGGAGGGAGATTCTATGTAGAATGAGTGCCCCAGTTTTTCATGGTACAAATTTAGATTTAATCTGGGAAAAAAAAAAAAAAAAGAAAAAGAAATTAAAAAAAAAGCATGCCAAGTGTGAGCTTCTGTGTTTTACCTACCTGTGATGGACAAAATGGAAAGAGATGGAAGGAAAGCCATCAGTGGGTAGTTTCTGCAGAGGATACAGAGAAAATAAGATATATCTTTAAGTTCAGTTTGAACATACTCTTTCTCTGGAGCTACTTCCTATTATGCAGTTTACATATATTTTTAGCAATTTTAATACTCAAATTTGTTTAGGAATATGTTTCTGGGAGTCCATTTCAGAAACAGATGTTTTCATTCTTCTGAAACAGATTTAAAAGTTCAGTAATCAGTGAAAATTCATGATCTAAATTTCTTTTAAATTCCCTTATTTACAAACTGATAATAACTGACCCATATCAATTCTAAATATATGTATATACACATGCACACATGCTGTCAGCTTTGGTAGACTTGCTACACTGGCATGTTGTTTGGTGGTTGTTGACCACCTAGGTTCTTAGGCAAGTTCTCTGCTCTAAGGTGTTGCAGTCTTCAAGACAACTTTCTTTCTATTTAAAGCTACCTGTGGGGCTTACTTAGCTGAGTCATGTGGAGGATTTTCTTAAAATGGGCAGCCCTCGTTCTGGAATGTTATTCTGCTGAAATGTTTGTTCATTCGGCCTGTGCGCTTTCAGCATGTTTTAGTGTAGCACATTCATGTGTTTTGTTGTCTACAGCTCACAGTTTTATTAGATGGCCTTTGTTATAGAGCGTAAGAGCATTACAGTGCAGGTGGCCTTGTCAGCAAGTAAAGCAGTTGGTTCTCAATTGATTGGCTTTTTTTTTTTTTTTTTTGGAGAAGTTAGGGACACTTGAGACAGTGTGAACTTTGATTTCAGTGTGAAGTCACTGCGTAGGGAACAATTATGTATCTTGGTACTGAAGGCTTGCTTTTTTCCTTAATATGTGGAGGAGCCCCCTACCTCTTTGCCTTGTGCACATGGTGGCTTTCCATGTTGCTTGTGACAGAACATCTCATTCTGTGACCCCCAGCACTGTGTAGGAGAGAATTCTCAGCACCAGCATGTGTCTTGGCACTCCTTGAATTCAGCAGTTCCACTCGCACAGGCCAGACGCAGTAGTTTTCAAGGGCTCGATGGCCAAAAAGAAGGTGGCAACTCCTGTAATGAAAAGGGATTATAGCTTCCTTTTTGAGCAAGCAGCATTTCTTAGAGTTTTGTTGTGAGAGTGGGACAACTGAGAAATGTGACAGTAGTGAGAGGAAAGAGTCATGCTTTTCCAGTGACAGTCTCCCTCCTTCTCCTCAAGTCATGCCTGTGCCTGCAGTGGCTGGTGTTCAGGGTTATTGCTTGTTTACATTTTCTGAGGGCCTTTTTCTTATTGTGTCCATTCAGGTCTCGGTCAATCAGTGGAGCTTCATCTGGGCTTTCCACCAGTCCTCTCAGCAGTCCAAGGGTAAGTGGTTCTGCTTCAAGATGCTTTGGTCCAGTTCACTCACACATGCTTGATGCTTTTCAACATCTGTTGCTGCAGAGCCATGGCTCTTGGCTGGGATGTTTTGGTTATTCCTTGGCAGCTTGTAAATTTTCATGAGTGGTGAGGGAAATGTTGTCTACAAATCCAAGCTGAGAATTTACCATACATTTCCCCTGCACTATTAAAGGTACCTCAGGGATCTCACAGTGCCCCTGTCCTTTTTCAATCTCAGAAGTGCATTGAATAACATTGTTGTGACTGAACACTGCTATTTCCAGCTGAGGTCTGTATATGACATGGTTTCTGCCCATATATCAGAAACTACTTCACAGCTACTTTCAATCAAGCCACAGCAGAGCGTCAAGTCATGCTGGCTACAATCAACTTAATTCAGTTTGCCACAGTATAGCTTGGATTAGAAAGTCAAACAAAATTAGTTTCACAAATTCGAGGACCAGCAAATTTAAAGGGAGAGTAAAAAGTTAATTAATTGAGGGTACTGTAAATCCCCAGTAAGGTGTGTATTATAGAGAAAATCAGGTGTAAGTTCACAGGCTGGTAAAGCTTCCAGCTCCTTACTTGATCAAACTGTTTTCTGAAACATATGCTGGGTTCCTCTTAATGATTACCCTATTTTGCAACTGGCAGAAATACGTTTGCAGTCTCCTCTGTGTCTTCAGTGTGCCAGGAACCACTGAAGATCCAATTCCTTTCCTTTCTTGTTTCTGTACCTCTTGAATGGCAGTGGAATGAAACAGATATCTGAGAATTCTTGTATGACTGCAGAATGTGCTGAAAAAGAGCAAAATAAGTTACATGCATAAAATAAGCATCCAGAGCTGCAGACCTTAGACCTGATCTCATTAATTGATCTCTTGGGATCAATTTCTGACATCTCAGAAGGACTACATCAAAGAATAAGGATGACAAGATCTGTTCCATAGTTGCTGTATCTTAACATTATTACTTAATAGGCAGTTGATTAAATAGTCTTCAAAGGGATTTAGCAGCCAGATGGCATTTTCCACAGTTCATAACCATTTTAAGGTAGGTCAGATTTGTGGCTTAAAAGGTAATGCTGGAATAAAAATTTCTTTTAAAGTCCTTACCTATGTTCTAATAGCATCTTAGATTATTGAAAGAGAATATACTCTAAAAATCAAATGCACATATCACTGTGTGCACTGCTTAGGTAAAGTTCTATGAGAAACTGAATTCAGTGGCAACTAAGAGTTGTTAAATCTCACAGGATCTTGCTAATGGTTGGTAGCTGGCTATTGCACCAGCTGAAAGACAGACCTGATCTTGTTCTTTGTAAGAAATGTGGTAATTAAGGGTGCCCATTCAGATTCATAATGGCTTAAATGGGAGTGTAATCTGACTTATTTCTTTCAAATTTGTTTCTCAAATTGCCCTGCACATAGTGATTTAAAAATTGCAAGGAAACATTTACGATCAACAGATTTGACTTTTATCATTTGAAGTCATTTGCAAATGATTAGTAGTCAGATGCTGATAATGACTTTCATAAATTAACCATTTCCTTAATCTTTTTCCTTTACTTCCTCGTTGGTGATCAGTGTGGACCAAAATGTCAAACTCAATTTTAACTTTACAACTCAAATAGTAATACAAACTTTTTGATGCAGTGATTTTCTTTTAGTTTTAATGGCCTAACCCTAAGTTATTCAAATAGAAAGCTCTGTTGGAAACAATTATACACATTGCTTTAAATACATCTATACGAGTTATAAACATGGCAGCATTGTGTTAATACATCAAACCCAGAAAATAAACTTACTACTGCGTGTGCTTACCTGACACGTGAGATGAGGTCACATTTACATGGCGTATCTGGACATTGCCTGACTAGAGCTTCTAAATGTTCAGGATGGATAATAATGATAGCGATAAAGATGATGAATGCTTCATGATAGTTAATAATTTATAAAAAATCAGAACATGAATGCAGACCAAAGGTAAAGAGCTTGAGCGGTAATGTCTATTTTAAAAATCCTGCCAGTACTTGTAATCTGGGCTATTAACTGCAATATTTTGTAAGGGCATTCGTTTTGTTTTAGAAGTGACTTTTACTTGCAACTGTGCCTTGAAAAGGCTTCTGTCTTCCCAAGTCTGTGTACTGCTGTTCGCTGATTCCATATGAACAGCTTCCCAAAATGCCTGTAACGTGTTTAAATGTACGTGTTGGGGGAAAAAAAGTCATAATCCCATTTTTGATAACTCAGTGATGGGCTGTGAACTATGATCATCTTTTTCTTTCTTTTTTTTTACGCTGTATCTTACAAACAGTGGTCTCACCCTTTCACAGAATTGGGCCTTAATGTCAAATACTGCTGTAATAGTATGAAAGAAATCTTAATTATCAAGCTGTCCTTCAACAGCATGCGGGACGTTGCAGGAGAAGCATAAAGGCTGACGGGAAATATTATCCCTTCCCTGATAAATGAATTTTCCAGGCCTTTCTGAAATTTTTGCTATAGCTATTTACAAACTAAGCACCGAGCTGAGGTCACGTTTTCCTCTTGGTGCTGTGTGCTGTGAAACCCTGAGTGGATGCTGAGCAGCTTAACTGTCCAGGCCAGGGGAGGAGGCCAGGTACCAACATGGCATCGCTCCCCCTTTCCTCCCTCCTTCTGCAAGGATGGCTGCAGCCAATATGCGCCTTAGCCAGAGTCAGGGGCAAAGAGGAGGGACAGAGGTTCTGACCGGTGTGTGCAGTAAGCTCTGTGTATCGCCTACCACTCCCTATGTATCACACACCTGTTTTGAGTTCCATCTCTCCACTGGGTTTGCACATGGGCACTTTGAACTGAAAGAGGTGGTCCCATTCTTGGCATATCTCAATTTGTCTGTGGCTTCAGTGATTCTTCTTCCCCTTCCTCACCTCCCTAAGCATTTTGCTTCTCTCACTGCAGGGCGATCAGAACAATCCCAGAGAGATGACATTTCTCTCTTCTTTTTTCTTGATTACTTTCTTTCATTTTGTTTTTTACTTTTCCTTTGTTTTACTTTTCTTTCTGTTGTTTTCCTTTGCTGACACGTGGTTGGTTAATATGATGAAGCCTGTTATGACACTGTTGTTCTTGCTGCTGCCGCTGCTGCTGTTGTTGATGATGCCATGTTCCCAGCTAACTGCATGTCTTTTTTTGTTTTTTGTTTGTTTGTTCGTTTTTGTTTCTTTGCAAAATCCCTCCCCCACTGCCCCTTCACCTCCATCTCTTGTGTCTCCTTGTGACATGATGCATCTTTGTGACTCGGATGGATTTTATTCTGACTTTCCTTTCTCTGCTCGCCCGCTCTATGCGTATTTCACTGTTTTTGATGTGCATGGACACTCCGTGTCTGTCTCGTAGCCTATCAGAAAGTTCTTCATCCCCCCTCAGACCTCCGACCTCCCTTTCTCTCCCCGACCCCAAGTCTCCTTGGACCCTGATGCTTGTAGGAACGCCTCCAGGCCTGGACATGTACTCCAACCAAAGCCAGCACTTCAGCCCAACCCAAAGACGCAGACTTTGCCATCCAAGAGCAAATTGGCCGAAAAACCACTCCAGTCTACTAAATCCAACCCACTCCCTTCCAGCAATACCGGCGCACCCTCTTCCCAGAACAGCCCTGTGCAGAATGCCCCAGGCCGCTCGCCTGCTGCCGGCTTTAACCCACAGCTGGCTGTTCCTAAATTGCAGACCAACCCTATGTCTCCTGTTAGATTACTCCCTTCTAGTACTGACCCAAGCACCAAATCTATCCCCATCATACAGGTTACCCCTCACCCCTCTCCAAGGGGAAGTCCCCTCCCTACCCCCAAGGGGACACCTGTCCATACGCCAAAGGAGAGTCCAGCAGGCACACCCAACCCAACACCACCATCCAGCCCCAGCATTGGAGGAATGCCATGGAGGACACGGCTCAACTCAATCAAGAATAGTTTCCTGGGGTCTCCTCGCTTCCATCGCCGGAAATTGCAAGGTGAGTACTCTGTCCAGATGCACAGGGTGGGTCTAATTTGAGCAGCCATTCAGCAGCAGGTTGATCCCTCTCTTTGGCTCTCAAAAATTTCATGTACTGAGAACTGAGAACTAGTGTACAGCAAACGAGAGTGATAGCGTCAAGCAGTGCTCGCTCAAAGTGTATATCAGCAGGCTCTGTAAATCTACTGCATTTGCTCCAGCAGCAAGTCCTGAGCCCTCTTCACACTCAAGTAGTACAGACCTTAATATCATTGACATGGTTCTTAGAATCCAAGAACGTTTTATCATTTATTTTGCCAGCAAACGTAGAGCTGTGGTATTTCACCTGTTGCTGTACTCTGCTGCCTCTCTGCAGCCATGGGCTGAGCTTTCTGCTGAAAAAAGGTGGCCAGTGACGATAGGCTGCAATTGTCCTTTTGATGTACAGTTTGTTTGATCTTGGTTAGTGCTTTTTTTACCACCTTCAGTAATTGATATAAAAACTGCCTTAATACAATCAGCGTTTTTTTTTCTGGCTGATTTTAGTTTTAAGTGGCTTGTTTTAGGAGTTTCTAAAGTGTTGAGATCAACAAAGTTGTTTCCTTTGGTATCCAGGTAGCTTTTTGCATTCAGGCAGAGGGCACACAAAGTCACATGCACTCTTCTCAGATATAATCAGCAGCCATCCCAATGCCAGGATCCTTTGGGAAAGCAGGATTACAGCCATGAATGAGTCAGGTTTTAGACTGTGATTGTCAGGGGCAGTGACTGAGCTTCAGCCAGATGGACTTTGAAGCAAATGGCCTGGCATGGGAAATTCATACATTTACATTGTGCTCTGAAAATTCTATAGGGCTTCCTCGTATTTTCAGTGACTAAAGGAAGCTTTGCATAAAGCCCCATTGCATAAAGTGTGAGAGTTGGCTCATGGAGTAATAGTAAACAAGTTTTAAGGCAATCAGATTGGCGTGATGGTTGTGATTTTCTAGTGATTTCAGAAAGAGTAGAACAAGCCTTGCAATGCATCACTTGATTAGATACAGTAATCTAGAGGCACATGACTGATTTTGAATGTCAGTACTAGTCTGCAGAGGCAACGGGCAAATTAAAGGGTGGTGCAGTGTCACAATTTTTTTACTGCTATGGAACCAGAAAAAAAAGGTGTTCTGATTCATTGATTTATTTTCTCCCTTCTTCTCTTTGGCTGTGTGTGTGCATGGGCAGTACCTACACCAGAGGAAATGTCCAATTTAACCCCAGAATCATCCCCAGAGTAAGTATTTTACCAATACTCTACTTTATTTCCACCACCTACCAATGTCATTTCCTTGCCTGAATGTCATAGGGTGACTGTTTCTGCTCTGAATCAGTATCAGACTGTAGCCTGTTATACGACGAGTTTTTCTTAGCACACATAAGTTTGAATCCTCAGGACAGCATGCAGAAGCCTCTGCTCAGATGATTCAGAGGAATCTTTGGCAGGGATAGTAAGAGAAGTGTTGATCCTGGACAGCAACTCTGGGTGGTGGAGAAGCTGCTTCATATTCACCAGACTTGTTCCTGAAAGTCCATGTACATTTCAACCATTTCGTGGCACAAATGTGCGTCACTGCGTGGCAGGTTTGGAAGTCCCTGCCAGAAAGTGCTGCTCCAAACACTTCCTAATATATGCAACAGATGCCAAATTATTCCTTTTTATTTTCACAGCTTGTGTTTGTGCACCCAATGCCCATAGGCTTTCCCTGCCAACCAAGGCAATTTGGCCTTTCATCAAAATACTTGTGTGAAATATTCATGAGTTGTAGATAAAAATCGCAGGCCCAAAGTTTTGTAATTGGTGATAATGGTACTTTCCCCAGATCTGGCATGTAACTGATGTAGTCTATGCAATCTATTCCTAATGGCGCAGAATGGAGAGTGATAAAGACTATGGGAGAGGGAGAGGTAAAGAACAGTAAAGTTTAGTAAAAGAAATTCAGGAAGCAAAAATTGAATAAAATGTATTTTCAACATTTTAGACCATGTACTAGTAGAGAGGCATGAGAGCAATTCACAATATTAACTCATCCTGACAGAATAAATACATTTTATTCCCATCTCAATTATTTTTAAGGTTGTTAAAGCAAAAAAAATCACTGAATTAATTTTCTTCTTTTTGTATCCTCTCCTCTCACCTTTGTGCATGTATGTTGGTTGAAGTTCTGTGAATTTATTGCCTTCTCTGCTTCGCTCTCACCCTTTGAAAGCTGGTGAATGAAGTAGTGCCTATCATTTGAGGCAGTTTGGATGCAAGTCAAAGCCTAGGGCTCTTTTTTCTTTTTCTGTATAATTGCCAAATTAATGAGCTCAATTGGGCTGCACCCTCCAGTAAACATAATAAAAGTCATAAAAAATAATGAGCTGGATTTTATTTTAACAGTAGATATTTCATTGCTCAGTGCCCACTTCCACATCTTGGTGATTGCTTTTTTTTTTTTTAATTTTTATTTTTTTCCCTGCTATTCTTTTCCTTTCTGTAAGAAATAAGGTATTCTTATCAAGAGCTCTATTGACCTCATGGGCTAAGCAATAAAAGTATGTCCTTGATCTGGTACAGCATTCTTCAATGACTGCCATTCATTTAACAAAACCTGATGTTTAGATGATATGCTTTGACATGTCTGGGTAGTGCTATTCTTTCTCATTTGAAAAAGTCCTAGAAAATGTGCTAGGGATGGCATTTAAAGAGACAGAGCTCCAGCTGCTTTAGACATGTGAAGCACCAATTGCTTGAGCAGAAATGCTGTTATTTATGCCAAGCAGGTAGACTTACAGAGGTTGCAGATCCCTGCAATCAGAGACACAGTGAGGCAGTGCGGTCAGACACTCCAAAAGTAGAAAACAGAACAACATTACAGCAGTTGGAATTTCAGTGTGAAGTAGTAAAGCACTGGCCTGTATTTTCATACTGACCTATTTGATTTTTTTTCATCAACTGGACACCTGATTAGATTCCCAATGGACCCAGCCTCCCATGTATCTTCTGTCTCCCTCCCCATTAGGACGTTTGCCATCACAAAAAATGGTTGTTTTCACTGTTTGTAGCCTGATTTTGGAGGGTTCTAGAGCATCTCATTCAGGTTGCTGAGGTCTTTGAATCATACCTGTCTTAATTCAAGTCAGTAGTACTTAGCACACCTCAAGAGGAGGGAAACCCTTATTGTATGGTTTCACTCTGAAGTGACTTCTTCGGCAGACCCATTCTCTGTGCAGAAGCACAGCTAGTTCAGCCATTTTCAAGGAGAAAAGTGAGTGTGTGTGCTCTCTGTCTTGATCCAGTTCATTCCAGAAAGAAAAGAGACCACTGGCATCTGTTCTGTCTCATGTGACTTGGGCAAAATTATGTACTGAATTCTAGTAATTTGGAAGCTGGATCACAGCCCAGGCTATCAGTGAGTCTTCCAGAGTCAGTGTTACTATTGATAACCTTGCTGAAGAAGAGAGCCCAGCTGCACTCTACAGACTCCAGATCAAGTTCCCAAGCTGAACAGGAGAAAACCTGTTGTGTTCTGTGGCCCTCCTAACCTGCACTCATTAAGAGACCTATAAATAAAGGTTCTGCAAAACCATTAGCAAAAATACAAATATGAAAAGTAGCATTTTAAGATGGCAGATCTGCAGTTAAATATTCATGCTTTTGTCAAGTTCAGCTTCCAAAGAGCATGACATACATTGGGCCCCTGGAGTCCTGACAGTCAAGCCCTGTTTGTATTATGATAGATCCCAGCCTAAGACAGCCAGACATTTTAGATAGATAACCAGGTGCAAATTTACTAATGAGTATAGACCCTTTACATGCAGGGAGCTATTGCCCCAGCTCTCTGGGGGCTTGCGGAGTTGTTATGGTACGTGTGAGACACATGAGCTAATTAGTATGTAATTTCCTTTCACACTCTAACCCTGGCTCCTTAACGACCCATTTAAATGAGAGGCCCTTTCTCTTTACTACTCTCCATGCTAATCTTTGGCTCACTGGTTTAGTTACAGCTGCCTTTGAATATTTTAGGGAGTGACTTTTCCAGCCCACTTTAATTGAGTGGGGGGCAGTGATTTACCAAACTGCAAATTAATCCTTTTGTTCTCTTATCTCTGTAATGGGTGGACACAAATGATTATTTGCACAGCTGAGGTGTGGTGTTTCCATGCTTCTCTCTTGCTTCATCTCTGCCCTTCCTCATTCTGTGTCTTTGCTGCAGGAAGGGGTTCTCCTCATAACCAGCTGTTTAGCACTTTGCTGGGGTGCACAGCAGTCCTGTGTGCAGATGGCTCCTTTCCTGGAGAGGTTGGTCTGCAGATTGTCTTGCTCTGTTGAGTGGTGATCCTCTAAAAGTGAAAGCCTGCTGCTTGCCATAGTATTATAAAATACCCAGTGGAGTGGAAAACTTGTTCATGGCAGGTCTTTTTGTCTCTGGCTTTTTCATCCTAAATTTTTCTTTGCTAGAACCTGATCCCACATAACAGTGAACCTTCAGCAAGTTTGCAGACAGCACCAAGGTGAGCGGTGCAGTTGACATGCTGGAGGGAAGGGATGCTGTCCAGAGGGACTGGGACAGGCTTGAGAGGTGGGCCCGTGCCAACCTCATGACGTTCAGCAAGGCCCAGTGCAAAATCCTGCATCTGGGTCAGGACAATCTCAAGCACAGATACAGGTTGGGCAGAGAACGGCTTGAGAGAAGGATTTGGGTGTGTCAATTGAAAGAATCAGCATGAGCCAGCAATGTGCACTTACAGCTCAAAAGGCCAACAACATTCTGGGTTGTATTGAGAGAAGTGTGACCAACAGGTTGAGGGAGGTGATACTCATGTCTGACAGCATCTTCCTTCCCCTCAAAGCCTTACCTCTCAGTGGTGCTACCTATAAGTTCTGAGTAGTTTCCCCCAGTAATATACATGCTTCATTTTTCCTTTCAGTTACATTTTGTTGCTGTGCAATAAATGGCAGCAGAGGAGCGGTGTGGCAGAATGTCATCTGACATGGAATGAAGCAGTGGGGTGTCACTAAATTCCTCCATGTGGAAAAAAAAGTGACACCCATTCACATTTATTGATGTTTGCTGAACATTTATGGAGGCCAACCAGTAGAAGAGAGCAGTAAGATGATAGGTGGTGTTTCAGCAGTGGTGACAACAGAGGGGCACCTCTTCTGACTCATATTTTCACAAGCTCATCAATCGGGCTCTTGTTCATAGGTAGTGAAAATGCGCAGCTAATGGTGGTGACTGTGTTAAAAAGCAGCATTTTGCAGCTGAGAATTTGCTCTATCACATAGGGTTGTTGTGCTCTTTGTATCTGTATGGAAATAAATAGGAGGCACTCCTTTTGGAGAGACCCATGTGTATGAACTATATATGTGGCATATTAATTAGTGTATTGGCTTTATATAAAACATTGCTCCTGTTTTTTTCATGGCTGCTCACACGTCTTGCAAGAGTTAACACTGTGTGGACAGTTACTTAAACAATTTCCACTGAGTGGGGTTTTCACAGACTCTGTGAGCTACCTGTTGTACTAATACTGCAACTGGAGTGTTACCAATAATTTCTTGTGCAGTTTTTAAGTGTATTTTTTCTATCTGGGAGGTATCTAAGAAGCAGTGCTCAATATTCTAAACCATCTCCTTCCTTTTCATCATTTCAGGCTTGCCAAAAAATCCTGGTTTGGTAACTTCATTAATCTGGAGAAAGAAGAACAGATTTTTGTGGTCATTAAGGACAAACCTTTAAGCTCCATTAAGGCTGATATTGTCCACGCTTTCCTGTCGGTAAGTCGGTCAAGCTGCTTGTTGGTCATATCAGGGGCTATATCACTGGTCATATCCAGGACTCACTGTGCCATGTACTGGACAGAATTTCTTCTCCTTCAAGTGCATGCTCTGTGCATTTGATCTATGTATTGTGTTGATTCAGGCCTCCATTATGTTCTGTCTAAATTTTTAACTGTAGAAAATATTATGTGAGACAGGAAAAGATTTCAGCCTTATGAAAGGTGAAGTCTCCAGGTTGCCAGAGCTTGGAATTTCAGTGCAATTAGTGCATTGGTAGTACAGTATCAAGACAGTGATTTGCTACTTTGTCACACTTCTCGTAAGGTCACCATCTATGCAAAAGTCTTGGCCTCCCTGGCTATGGTCTCCATCACTTTAATAAGACAAAAATCTGTGTCATGTCTGCATTTATTTCTTTAATTCTTCTCTCCTACTCCTCATGACAGATAGAATGATAATTTCCTCTAGTGACCGGAGTCTCACTTGCATATGCTCTTTATTTGCAATCCAGGATAGTCTGCTGTTTGAGCAGAGGAAAATGGTTTTGTTTTGTTGTTGTTTTTTTTTTCCAACAGAGTCCTTATTCTCACAATTTGCAAGTACCAATAAGGAAAAAGTCAGTACAATTAATTTAATTTGCACTATTTTTAAATTCAAGGATGTCTGAAGCATAGTGAGACCTTATTTTCCAATGGAACTAAGAGAAAGCAGCTCAATTTCTGATATAGTTTGTTGAATTGGTATTGTTTTCCACAAAATATTACTCTCCTTTTTAGTCTTTATGACGCTGCAATGAATTTCGTCCAGAAATGAAAATACAGTTCTTTTAACTGTTCATACACAGTGCTGGCGTACAGAGAGTGTGTGCAGTGTGCATAAAACATTCAACCATCAAACAGTCCACGTCAGGTTGGCTTGAAGCAGCCATGTTCCTATACTGGTTTCATGCATTTAGCTGTGCTTGTGTGTTTAGCGTAGTGCGCACCACTGTTTATACTGGTGATCCTATGCATACCTCCACATAAATGGGGTGAGATGCAATGTGGTGTGCAAACTCTATCAATCAACTCTACAGATAACTTCTAATTAAATGTATTGTCATAGCCTGATAAGTAAGTCCTTAAGGACACCTTGAAGAACTCATCTCTCATATTTCCTCCTAAATTAGAAGCCAGATTTCCAAATGTTTTGGGAGAGTGTTTGAAAACCTTGTCCTTTGTGAAGCAATAAATAAAAAATGAGAGTAAGTTAAATTCTGGCAATATCTGTTATTGATGCCTGCCTGAAAATTAGTCAGTTGTGAAATCCTACTGTAGGTCTGATGATACAGATATTGGATCACACCAGAAAACTTCTCAAAATTGTTTTATGTATTGATAGGAATAGTGGTTGGGTAAGTATGCATATTGTCCCTGTGGATATTCCAGACACTTGTCTATGTGTCTGCTACTAGTCCTGATGTCCCTTTGATAGCATATAATCACAAATTCAAGTCCAGAAGAAAAAACAGAGAATCTTATGAATTTTGCAATTGTTTCCTTTGTGCACTGGCTGTACTATCTTCTACCAACCTTTTTCAGATTCCAAGCCTCAGTCACAGTGTCATCTCACAGACAAGTTTCCGTGCAGAGTACAAGTCCACAGGGGGTCCTGCTGTCTTCCAGAAGCCAGTGAAGTTCCAGGTGGACATAACATACACAGAAGGGGGAGAAGCGCAGAAGGAAAACGGGATCTATTCTGTCACTTTCACGCTCTTATCAGGTAACCATGGCAAAGCTGCAACATGGGTGCAAGTTGTCTTTGTCCTTGCTGATACGGAGGCATGCAAAGATACTTCCGCTAGGGCAAGGAATATAACTATCTTGACTTCAGAGAAGGATTCCAACAGTAGTCAAAAGGAGGATACTGGGATCAAGAATGGCACTGGCAGTAATGGAAATGGTGGGAGGGCAAAAGATTCCCCAGAGGTGAAGTTGCCACCAGCATAATTAATACTGAAATTGCTGCTCTGATCATCAGATTTTAAATACTTCCCTGGACTACATCCTTGCTTTACTCAAAGGCATCGGTATCTCACCTGGGTGCTGTGGGACAGTGATTTCTCTCTTCGTATAGAAATATGCGATCTCTCTTTTTTTCTGGCTCATCACATGCCATGCACAAATTAAAATAACAAGGAAAAAATGTCCCCAACATTTCTGTCTTTACAAAATAAGCCATCTTTCCATTTGTTTAGTTCAACACCCCGAAGCTGGTATTTATATTGGGACTTCATAATAGTTCCTCAAAGTTGTACTTTCACCTGAAGCAGAGCTATGCTGTATGTACACTTATCGGGATTAGACAGAAGGGAAGATGTTTGTGACCCTTTCCCTCCAGCCTGTGTCACATGAGGATTCAGTTCACACTCCTCTCACAACCATTTGTGCCTCTTCTCTCCTAACAGGTCCAAGCCGTCGTTTTAAGAGGGTAGTAGAAACCATTCAGGCACAGTTGTTAAGCACACATGACCAACCTTCAGTGCAGCAATTATCAGGTAAGTAGTTTCTACTGTTGAGCACCTTGCTTCAAAAGGGACAGGAAGACAAAGTGCCTCTCAGTACCAGGAGGCTGAGGGAGGCCATCCCTCTGATTACAGCAAGAACATAGCTCCATTCAGACAGAGCAGTAATTTCCTGCACCCACCCTCCTCCTCCCTCTCATTCCCACTCCAACGCTCCCAGTGCATTCCGCAGTTGAACAGCTTTGCCCTCCTCCCGCCCAAAGAGCCATTTGCCCACTTCTCCATCAAAGGCTGCATTATCAGTTGATATTCCAGATACTCTCATGTTCCATAAGCTCCCAGAACAGGGACACATTCTGGAAGATACCCAGTTTTCAAACTCTTCAGGCATGCATTAGAAACCTCCAGCTTCAGAAGGTCGCAGAGGAAAGTTAAGAGCTGCTTTTAAGTAGCCATTAACCGCAGTGTTTTCAGATGGTCGGAAGGTGGCTAATAGTTTCCAGTAGTGCGGTCATATTCCTGGCCCAGTACTGTGGTAGCACAAGTCATATACTAAGGTTCTGCAGAAGCTATGTTTTATTGATTTTAAAAATAAGTTCCAATTTGTCATGGTGGTAAAGAAAGGCTTACAAGTGTGGCCCTGTGCAGTGACATCAATCTGAATCTGCAGGCAGCCTGAGTTGATAATACAGTAACTGGCCTCATCCCATCGTTATGTAGCAAATGTTCACTCTGACAACCAGTGGTGGCACTAGAAAAAAAATCAGTATTAGCTCTTCTGTCTTTTAAGAAGACTGGACAAAGGAAGAAGGTGAAAATTGAAAACATAAGGAAGGTCAGATATTGGAAATGCTTCAGCAAAGGAAAAGCAGGGATAAATAGAAAGACCACAAAGATACAAGAAACAAATGGGAGCAAAGGAAAGAGTAGAGGCTGCAGGAAGAAAAAATGGGGAGTGGGAAGAGTTTTCCCATTATATGGGAAAAGGTAGTATGTACGTATATGTAAGAGCCAAGTTACGTGCTTTACCTTTGTGTGAACCATCCAAGACAACACTGCAGAATGGAATCAGCGTAGGATCATGTAGTTAAGTGTTAGATCTCCTTGGCTCGTTGCACATATGGGTTACATCCTTCTGGTCTAACAGTGTGGCTTTAACAGCTAAAGAGAAAATAACTCTGTCTAGAAGAGTGTGAGCTCACTATGTGACAGAAGAGTATGCTCAGCTCAGGAAAGATTATTTTCCACTTTACTTTTGCCTTCCAGCACTGACTGACCTTCTGCGTGCTGGATTGCAAGGGTGCCCAGCACGTGGGTTATTCTGTTAGGAAACAGAAAAGGTGAGGATGTTAGAACTAAGGTTGACTCCATTTTTTGCTATGTGATTTTTTGATATAAAATAAAATTCAAGGAAGCAGACAGACTACTTTTCTCCCAGCTTTTCCTCTCAGGTAATGCTGGGGCCCAGAGAGAATAAGGGCAATTAGCTGAGAAAAAAAAGGTATTCTCTGAGTCTATTTCACATTACCACTGTGTGTGAACAGTGTTCTACCATTCCTTGCCTCTTTGAGAAAGAAGTGTGCCCTTACCCTCTATGAGGGAAAAACTGTTAAAAAAGTAAATGATGTGATCTCTCTTAACTTCTTACCCTAGCATGTGCAAGCTACTGAGGCCATACAGAAAAGCTTGGACTCTGTTGCACACTTATACATGAAGCTGGGTATTTCTATAAGAAAGTCATAGCACAAATAAAAACCATTCATCTGACTGAGGCTCAGGGAGACATTTAGGGCAAACTGTGCTGTGAGAAATGCATCTGACTTACAGTTTTGCTCTGATTCTGGAATAGAGAAATTGTATTATAGACACAGAGTCTCTTTCCACTGCCTAAAGCTACATTAGAGTAATTCATTCTCACAGGGAAAATGCAGCCTGATCTTTAAAGACAGGGAAAGTGCAACTCCACATGGAGTGTTAAGAACAAGAACTCTGTCATCCAGGTAGTTATCTAGACAAGGCAGCTCACAAGAGATATGGTGCCAGACTGTCCTGTATCTATCATCTATCCTGATCAGCAAGATGCATTTCTCTTGAAGATGAGAGAAATAATTTAACTTGAAAAATTTAGTTTGGAGAAGAATCCAAGAAAAATAGAGAAAGGAAGTGAGATTATTACCGTGGAAAAGACAACCTGTGCTTCAGAGTAGGGGTTTCCCACGATTCACATTCTCGCCCAAAGTGAAAGAGAAAATAAATGGATAAAGGAACTGTAAAGAGGTTGTGTTCAGTACCTTGGGTGAACAACCACAAGTTGGGTGGCTGTGGTTCAATAAATCTGTGCAAGGCTTCCTGGAAATTGCCAAATTATTGCTCAGCATTTCTTACTCATGTAGAAGCAAGACAAATTCTTCCCCATTTCTCTTCTTCTCCCACATTGCCAGCCCCAAACATCTCACAGGAATTAAGGTGTCTGGACTCCTATTCAGGTTCATGTTTTCAGGATGCCCTGTAGGGAGTCCCCTGCTGGATTCATGAACAAGCTCATGGTTCGCTTTGACTCTCCTCCTCCATGGCTTTGAGGACATTGCTGGCTCTGACCAGCTATGTTGACTCGTTTGCTTCCCTCCCAGTGCACTGGAGCTTTTCATAGTTCACTGTGCACAGACGTATCTTCTATGCCGCTGTCTCCCCTGCCTTTTGGTTCAGGTGCCTTTACAGGCAGGAAGGTGAAAGCTACCTGTGAAAGTGTGCATGTAAGGTGAGACCTGCAAAAGACAAGACAAATGAAAGCAGGGTAAAAAATAGAACAGCAAGGCCCAGTAAGCATACGGCACAGACAGCCATTCTCTCTCCTGCTCCTCTTTGATCTGTTATGCAGCATACCAGCCCACTAAGCCGGCTTGCCTGGGTTTCAGAACAAACTTTCTTCTTTCTCATTTCCTCCAGCTCACAACAGTGTTTGTAGATGTCATGTTGCCCATACATCTCTGTGTGTGTATGTGAGTGTGTACACATACGTACCTGATTTAGGCAGATGTGTTTCTATGTCATGCTTGAGCACCCTGTAATCTCCCTTCCCCATGGATATCCCTGCATTCACTTCCATTTTCCCTTCCTAAAACTGACTGTGCTTACTTCTTCTGATATATTCTGAAGCAGGAAAACAGCTTTCCTCCCTTGCTGGAATTAACATGTAAATAAATGCAATCCATTCCACATGCTAATCTATTGCTTTTTAAAGCCACTGTCCAGTGGCCAAATTTAGTACATCATGTCAGCCTTCTACCTTGATGCTTCAGGATATGAAATCTTTTGCGGCATAAGTGCTGAAAGGGCCTACAGACCTATGACTGGCATGAAACAAGGAGACAGACACTCTATCCATGAGCCCCATACTCTGAATCTGCTCTTAGGTAATCCCCAGGCAGGACTGCCATTTGGTGGAATAAAGCAATCTCTTTGGAAGGAAAAAATGACAGGTTTTTGCCTTTGTTTCAGCCCAGTACACTTCCCATTAGATCGTAATTTGTTTGCCTCCACAACGCCTTTGCACAAAAGTAATAGAAACAGCTGGTGAATGGGGACACGCAGAAGCCATCCGTGTTCATTCACAGGTTATCAATTTTTATTTTCTTAATATTTTCTTGCCTCTTTAGGCTTTGCTTTTACGTGTGGGATGCTGTTTATCCCAACTTTTAACTCATTATCCCATATTTTAGGCAATCAGCAGTGCTGCAGTAGCCTTTTTTAACTTCTTTGTAGTAGGTTTTCTGCATTATTATATTTCTTGGCTTCATATCAGATTTTAACCATCAGCATTTCAATCAGAGCTTCTTGGTGCTACTGCTATAAATGCCTTTCATCAACATAAACAATTGTTTAGAGACCACATCCAGCCTCAAAATAAGGCAGTGAAAATTCTCTCTGATGGCATATATCTTCTCTATATGCACCTGAGCTCTCTTACTGTTCTAGTGTATGTCTCAAGGAGGAAACAAAGCAGATGTTCAGGTGACTCAGAAGCTTTGCTGGAGATTTGTGCTTTCTGTGTGTTCATCTTTATGGCCCACGAGTGCTGTGGGCTGCCAAATAGCTACCAAAATAATTAGTAAGAAATGGTTTTCAAGTGTGCAAAGGATTTTATTATCATCAAGACAAAAAAAAAAAAAAAAAAAGGAATATATAAATGCCAGTTTGGAACATGGACCGCCATTCAGTTTTATTTGGGGCTCATCCAGGTCCCAGTTTAATCTTGTTTTCTGCATTCCTTCATGTCTTAACAACTCTCATAGTGTCTGGAGCAGCACTATGTCTTGCTGTCATAATTCCCACCTATACAAGGCACTATGTAGTGCCTGATAGGTTTGATAGAGCACTGGTTTCGCTAAACAACTTCGTTGTTACTATTTGACAGGCCTCACTACAATTAACTGAGTAGTCTTGTAATAAAGCTTGGAAAAAGAAATCCAAGCACTCCAGATTTGTGATAGGAGAACTGTATAATTCAAGTAGGCACCCAAACAGTGGGAAATTCCAACCTAGATGGTAACTGCCTTGGACCAGAGGAACTGATGACTCACTCAGCATCATTGCCTTTAATGGAAATGGTTACTGGGGACTGTGAGTATCTGGCAGGACATGCTCAGTGATTTGCTGGGACCTGGCCCTGCCACTGCAATCTCAGGAGAGCAGTTATTTGTGTGAGATTTCCTGAACTGGTCAAGTCACCGTCCCAGAGCTATCAGAAGCATCACAAACCAGGCTATTGGATTGTGAAATTTGTGAAGGATAAAACTACAAATTACAGGGGGAAAAGAAAAAAAGAAAATCAGGAAAGAAAATCTGTCAGAACACCAGGGATTTTTAATAGATTCAGAGCTTCTTTGACCTTTTCATGTTCCAATAAGGGAGGTCTTATTTTAACCAAATCATTTGTCATCTGTTAATGAACTAAACTGAATGTAATTTATGGAAGAGTCTCCGTAAAAACTGAAGCATGAGTGACTGCCAGCAATTGCTATGAAACAAGGGATCGCCTTACCATCAGAAGGATTGAGTTCTGGCACTGCCATTCTGCTTTAATTAAAAAATTAAACAACATACATTAAAAATGCAGTTACATGACCCATCAGTGCTTCTTAGGGAGATAAATGCCTTTGGACCTTGACATTATTCACCTCACGTAACACCTCGATCCCACAGATACTGGGTTGTTACCCCTGAGCAGAAGCCTGCTGCCAAGAATCTAAGGCTTTCTAATAAGGATGAAAATTCTGCTTTAAAATTAGGAAATATTTTGTCATACAGAATATTTGTTAAAGCAGATGTTGTAAGGTGATGGAAGTAAAAGAAGTATTAAAGTGGGTATTATAAGAAGTAAGCTAAAGGCATATTAACTCTGTTAGCCTCTCAGGAGATGTGGTATTAGCTGCTGTTTCTGGCATCCTTGTGTTTGCTCTTCTTTAGGGATGGGAAGAAAACAGCTGATCATGTATTGGGAAGATGTTAGAAACAGAAACGAATTATTGTGCATTTTTTCAGAGTGGCCATGCCAATATTGAGAGCACAAATTCTAGTTGAGCATTAACATTCTAAGAAAGAAAAACAGAACATCTTGTTAGTTGTCCTTTGATATTTTCCTTGATCTCATATTTCAAAAGAATTGTTAGGGGTGTTTTTCCTGTCCTTCAAAAACAATTCTACAACCTGCAAAATTAATATTTTAGTAACAAAATGGAGTACAGACCCCAAGGAGTCACATTACCAAAAAACCTGTGTTACACACAATCCTTCTTTTCTGTTGTAGATGGGTCAGTTTGTATTCTAATCACACAGTTGATGTATGTAGACCTGTTTCACAACTGGCTTTATGATGAAACACTGGAAAGAGCTATGCTGGCTTAGAATGAAGAAGGACGATTCTGAAGCATTGGGAAGGATGATTAAGTTAAAAATTCACAAATAAAAAGATATACCAAATTTAGGATTATCTTAGTAAACTGAACACAATGTTTACCTGTGCTGACATTTTCTAAATATTACCTTTCTTGCTTCTGGACTGCTAGTTTACTGTGTGGTCATTCTGGAGACACTAGAGGGAAAAATTCCAAATAATGGGTGTGAGAAACAATCTTTCTGTCATACTTAAGACTTTCCTTGCTCTTAATGTGTTTTTCTGTGCTCTTTCAGAGCATTTGTTGTGCATGTGTTGTGCTGACAGCTGGGAGACTGCTCTGACCTCTGCCGTTATACATCTCTATTTATTGCAGCTGGGTGTAGTTGACCCAGAGTTGGACAGGAAGCAGTTTAGGCACTAGATGGCTGACTTCTCCAAGTTACTAAAGAAAAAAAAACAATACAAGCCTGTGATTGTGACTCCTTGTCATTGACTCAATCAGCAGCTGTAGGCACTTCTTAAACATGTTCGGCATCTTCAGGGAGGAGTGTTTTTTAGGAGCTTAATTTCCTTTCTACTCAGTCAGAACATCCAGTGACAGGTGAACTCCTTGCCTGTCTCACACCTGAATCCTGAGTCCTCTCTTCTCCTTCACCTCCCTCTCTTGTCCTTTGTCTCTTTCAGTCACATGCCTTTCTGGGAGCCCTTCTGTGGGTTTCATCTCCCATTCAGCTCTGTCAGCCTGCCTTCAGCCTTGGGGGTGTAATGTCTCCTTGGATGCTTTTAGTACATCACTGTGAACAGGCACCTGTGCTCTCTCCTCCTTGCATTCCCAGGTGGTAATGTGAGCACAGGCCTGGCTCCATCAGAAAATACATCCATGCTCTTCTAGCATGGATTCAGCAGATATAGGCATATCCAACACCCCTTCCTCCCCTTTTCAAATTACTTTTCTGTGGAAATGAATGCTGGAAGTGGACCTGCCCTCTCTTATGAAAGCTGTTTAGCAGATAGAGAATAGTTAGATCTGCCTGGCAGACAGGGATTTGAGACATACGTATGCATGTTTCCGATAAGCCTATTTTTTCTAATACCTCTATGCTTATGTAGAGGTCAGGCAGGAGGAGATCCAAAACTGAACTGAGTGCAGTAACTGGTACCTGCTGGCTCCTCAGCAAGTGCCCAGCACTCAGAAACAGCGATGTGGTCCCACTGCCAGGGCACCCTGGCTGACAGTGGCAGATCTTGCTTGCCTGCATGTTCTGCAGGAAAGTGGCCAGCAAGCAGGACTAGTTCTCTCTGCATTAAAGCTCACATGTAGAGCTCCTTCTGCTTATTGCACCTGAGTTAAAAGCACTCAGCGGCTGTGACAACGGGAGCTGTGCACAGAGTGGACAATAATGTCTTAGAGACAGATTCCGTTACCCTTTCCAGAAGAGATTCTGTTGCCTATTAATGGTGTCATTGAAAGCAAGAAGAGTAAGAGACTACATGTGAATGATAGAGGCAAAATTGTATTGAGGACTTGGGCATTGGGGTCTAAAAGATGTTTCTGAGTTATGTAAGTAGCCACCTGTTCATGTCCAGTAGTACAGTGCTGCATTCTGTCCCTCCCTCAAACTTTTGATGTACGTAGATCAATTGGCTGGACATTGCCCATGTGCTGCAGAATAATCTGCAAAACTGTCCAGGGGAAAGAACGTATTTCTTGTTTTTCATGTTTGTTAGTGTAATGGCAGAACGCTTGTGACATCTCCTAAATACTCATAGCTATGATAAAGAGGTAGATGGAAGCAGCAGGACTGAGGCAAGCCCCACTCCCAGTCCTATGGCCAGGTATGTGCTGGCATAAAAAGTGGGTGGCAGAATTTGGCCTGGGTTGTGTAAAGTCCAAGATGTGTGTATGTTTCCTGCTTCAGGTAATAATGTGCTGAGTTACTACTTTATGCACAGAGGTATGGAAACCTTTTTTTTATGTTTTTCCCTCCCTCCCTCCTCTTTCCATTCTATGATCTAGACACCACTAACTGTATGGAGTTGATGACTGGCAGACTTTCCAAATGTGGTAAGAACTTCCTTCCCTTCTGCCTTTTCTCCTTCCCCAGCCCCTGCTGAGCAACATAATAATGCACCGCCCTGTCCCTTCCACCTCTTCCCCTTCCTTATCCCTGCTCTCCCACGCTCTTTCCAAGACTACCCAACACGTAACAACCCACAATGTCCTTCTCTTACCCAGCGGACACAAGCATATACCCCTTACTCTGTTCCTCCCCATCCATGCACAAGATGCACAGGCTCCACCACGGCTTTCCCCTTCATACACAAGTGTGTGGTGTTGCACTTCAGATTCCCTACCTCACTGTCACCCAAACCAGTGATTTTCTTTATTTTTTTTTTTTCTTTTGGTCATTGTTGATGTTGTTGCTGCCTTTGATTCATAATTCTTCAGTCCTTTTTCAGCGCTGAAGCTGAATGCTGCCCTGCTAGCTGCTGTCTCCCTTGGTTTCCTTCAATTTATTGAGACAGAATTGCTCTGTTAATTAATTCTTTTTTGCATCCATTCCCTTCTTCGCCATGTATCGTTAGGGTAAGACCCTTTTAAATCTTCCATAAAATGCACTGCGTATTATCAATCAGACATTTAGCCAGACATTTTACTGTCAGAGTTCCAGTGTGGTCTTGTGGAAACTGTGTTGTGTTTCTCGCTGGAGGACACTGAACCTTTTGGTGATTCAGAATTTTGTTAGGAATGAGGGGGAAAAAAAAAAAAAAAAAAAAAAAAAAGCAGAAAAAAAAAGAAATAGTTTTCTGCAAAACTTGCATCTCAACTCGCTTGGGGGGAATTTTGGTTAACTTATCCCTTACCTTCCTTCTTCTCTATACACACATGGACTATATTCTTTCTGTCTTTACCTGTGGTCCTACTGGCTCCTCCAAATGCAGTGGTGGAAACACCCAAAACTATAAGATTGGGTGTATTTTTTCCTGTTACATCTTGCAGGGAAAGGTTCTGTACAAGAGAATCTGTTCTCGTAAGACTTCCATTCTGGTAACTAGGTTGATTTCAGTCATCTCTGTGAAAGGAACACAAGCTGTTGAGGAAGCGATCACTGAGCTGGTACTGCTCTCCAGCTGGACCTGTGACTCCTGCGTCATCTCTTTGTAAACTGAGGGAAGTTCTTCTGGAGTTGTTCCACGGCCAGGTTGTCAGAGTGGAGATAATGTTAGGTTTATGCATGTGTGACTGTGAGCAGAAATTGTTCTGTATTTCAGATTATTTCCTTGAAAGCCAGCTTTGATGGCTTTTTGTTGTTGTTTTTATTTATTTATTTCTCTGAGGAGAGCTCATATGATTTCTTATTTGAGTTTTCTGGTTTACTCTGTTTCTCATCTCTTCATGAAGACTCATTTAACTTGTAGGCAGACCTCCAGCTTTGTCTTGAAGGCAACAGACAGCAGATCTCTCTTCTTCCTCAAGCCTTTCTTTCTTGCCTGGATCTGACATCCACATCATATGACAATACTGAAATGCTCATTCTGCTGATTGCTTGCAGGTTAATCAAGCTACACATTTAACCAACCAGTCCTCTGAGTTCTCTAGATTGAGCATTATTGTTCATTACCAGCTCAGGTCCTTCAGCTGTCACAGTGTCAGCATCCATCCAGCAAGGGACAAAGACAACAAGGTGATGGCCAGAAGGGAGACTGTTCTGTGGCAGCTGAAGCCTGAACAGAGCATGTAGGTAGATCTAGAGAAGAGAAAGGAATGGTTTTTGAAGTATTGGAGCTGCTTCCTTTGAATCAAATTCCTTTTGGTGTGTTCATAAAAAGTAGAAGCAGTGATGACATTCACTGTGCTGAATTCCACCCCTCTATATGTGTGAAGCACTGTTTCATGCACAGGAGAGCTCATCCAACATTTAGTCAGGGGAGTAAAGGGGAATGACGTGGGATTTAGCCTGGTATTGGCAAACTGTCCTCTGTGGACAGGCATAGTCCTGTGGAGTTGGCACAGTGTTCATATAGAGACAGCCAGCAGAGTAAGAAAAGCTATGCTGAGCATTTCTGTGACGTTATCGTTGTTCCACATTTTGAGAATGAACATAAAAGGGCATTTTTGCAAGAGTTAATACTGGAGCAGGAAGGGCAAATCAGAGGTTTTATGCCAGGGTTAGCTATGTGAAAGCTGGGGTGGGAATGAGGAATTCACTCAATATAAATTGTTGTAATTAATAGTGAGGCAAATTTATTTATCCCTTTAAATATTAACTTGTCTTCTGCTAGCAGTCACCATCAGTCTTAGATGTGATTTTGCATTTAGTCATTAGCTAGTTCTTGTTGGACAGCAGAGTTACGTCATAGAAGCTGCCAGTGTCCAAATGCTGCCACTGTATCAGCTCTGTCTGTGCACTCTGGAAAACTACTGCCAACTCTTAAAGTTTTACAAGAGAAAAAAATTGTTTGTCTCATGATCATGATCTCATGAATTGAAATGCACACAGGGATGCAAGATTTTATTTTGTTTCCACCCATTTCAGCAGGGAAAGAGGCATTTCTAGTGTCAGGAAGACTTAATTGATTTTTGTGAAGTCTTTAGTATCTGTGTATAAGAGTAACTTTGCCTTACAGTAGCCCTCTACATTTAAAATGCATCTGTAGCCTGAAAACTGCCTGTAGAAGTGTAATACCTTCCAGCTTAGCTGATCTTTCCCTTGTGTATTCAGAGCCAAATCAGTTTAGTGACAAATAAGCTTACTACATTATGTGCTGCCATTAAGCCTTATAAATTCAACACAGATGTAAAAAGGTGAGCTAGATTTAGATTCTTTCTAGGCAGGATTGAGACCTCTTTACTATCATCTAATCTGGTATTTATGTCTATCTCATTGAAGAATGGATTGTATGGTTAATGCTGAGGTTCTAACAGGTACTCAAACAGCAAAGCAGTCAAAAGCTTTGTCACCCTGTACTTGTTAGGGTTAGAGTTAGGGTTAGGGTTAGGATCTGGACAGATCTGGAAGGATCTTTCAATCTTTGTAGTTTGAGTGTGTTGGATCTGGAGACTTTGATATTTGCCACACAGAAGCCCACAGTGCCATTTCACTAGTCCTCGTTTAAAAAGGAGGCTGTCTTTATGAGCTTGGATGACTTTAAGGCCTTTAATAAGTGAGCTGAGAGTTTATTTGGATGGCTGAATCAGTAGTAAAGCTGTTTCATAGTGTTTGATAACTCCTTTTCCCAACCATCTTTAATTTTTTAGAGTCCTTAGGAAGCACGTTTCACCAAGGTGCTGGCTGCTGGCAGAAAGCTCAGAAAAGCCTGTCTCATTCTTCACATAACCTTCTGAGAAACACTTACCAGAGAGCCTGTAAACTCTATACTGTAGCTGTCTGGGGCTGATTTTTATTTCCAAATAAAGCAGTTTTCTCTTGTTGCTTTCCATCCCTCATGAATCTCAGGAGGTTTCCAGTTACGTCACTAGCACTTCATGAAAAGGGGAGATTATTACTGTGTAATTAGCACAGCACCAGTCAAATCTTGCTGCTGTGCTTGGCATTGCACAAGCTTACTTTCTTGCAAAATCTTAGACCATAACTCTGTGACAAAAGAATAGTCAGAAGGCGTGTTTATTTTTTTACATCCCATGTTGCTGCTTACAGTTTGAAAACTGGATTCTTGGCACCAGCTAAGCAAGAAGCTTTATGGATCCTTGTGTGAACTGGTGACTGTCACCAAGATGATCTGATCAAAGTGGAAGCACAGCAGATCCACTTGCCTTTCATATCTTTCCAATGAATCTCACTGAAATCTTTTGCTTCTGATGTTTAGAATACATTTAGGTTTTTTACACGGCTTCTTATCCTGGGACACTTTACATTGCCCACTGTCACCAGTTATAGTCTCTGCACAGAACTACAGTAAAGGCTTCTCTTCATACCTCTTCACAAATGCAGTTTCATTCATATGGATGCAAGCCCATCTCAATAGCATTCCAAGCAACTTGAGGAACTAGGAGAGGTTTTTGTAGTTTAAAATTGATTACATCACATTGGGATTGCAGCATTTAACTTAGTGGTAGTGTAGAGAGTCTTGGTTCTACTTACAGCTGCAGAAATCTGGATTTGAAGCTCTCAGAATTGATCCATATTGGCAGTATTTGAAGTAACTATTTCTTTTAGAGTAGCCATTTGAGCTTTGATGGAAGAGAAGGTTGGTGATTCGCATTCATGAAGTCATAACTGATGGTAGAAACACTAAGACCTGCAGAAAAACAAAAAAACAAACAAAAACAACTAAAAATCAAATATATGCTGCCCTCCAAGCTGAAGGATTCTCTTCATTATTGTACTGTGAGGTTGTCAGAGCAATGTTCTCTTTATTAGCATTTCTGATAAATGTGCTCACTGCTCATCGTTCTGAGTGTAACTGATTCTTGATGAACATGGATATAAGTTGGGACCCAAATGAGAGATCTAGGGAGGAAGCCCATCTTAAAGATCACATATTCTATCATAATGTGTGAATCTTGATAACTTACGTAAGTCAGATTTTCCTAATAGTTCAAGCCAGGTTTCCCAGTTATTTGGTGTCCAAACAAATAGCACACAAGATTTGTATCTCTCTTCTTTCTAGTGCTGCTTTCAGGAGGAACTTACTTTCCAATTCATAACTCATATTTTTGCACTATAGAAGAAAGCAGCAATAAAAATGGCGACTTGGCACTAAAGATGACTCCAGATTTATTAAGATGTTTGTTAAGTACCGGATTCTGTTTTGACACCTATGGCCAGACTTTTACTGCCTAATACAAACTCCTCTCCTTTTTTTTTTTTTTTGTTAATATCTAATACAGAAAACATACTTCTCTCTTAATTAACATAACAATACTTTATTTATAGCTAGCGGCACTTTAGGATATTCCACTTGAATATTTGCTTGCTGCGCTGAGCTGAATTTGAGATGGCCTCTCTTTAAAGCTGAATCATATTTTGAAGGGATTGATTCAAAGGAAATGGGGAATTAACTTTTCTCCAGCATACACAGTTTATTTCTTAGGAACAGGTCTGAGAACCTAAGGCCCATAAGGTCACACATAAACATCCATCTGTCAGGAAGGGGAAGAATCGTATTATTAAGTGCCAGTATATTTTTGACATTTTTATAGACAAAAAAAGAAATTGAATGAAGCAGCTGAAGTCCTTCAGAGAATGGGTAGCAGCAATAATATCATCTGTTGCGGCTTTATGAGTGTGGATCATCAGCTTCCCCTCTCATCAAACACTTGTGCAGGCAGATCTTTGTAAAAGGACAGACAGATACAAAGCATTCTTGGGCTGAGTCCTTTACCAGCCAATTTACCAGAACAGCGTGATTCCACAACAAAATCTGGCATCTCTTCATCCCAGCTCTATCCTTGCCTGCTCTTTCAGTGCCACCAGCTGTCCAAATTAACACACAATTCCCTCCTCTCCATCATCGTGTCTCCTTTTTTGAGTATTATGTGGTGGCACTGAAGTGGTTAGAGTTTTTCATCTGTAATGGAGATGTGTTTTCTGATTAATTACTTGTATTATAGCTTTGTAGAAGGTATCAGCTAGGCAATTCACCTCATATATTTAGGTTTTTGATGGCTGCATTCACCATTCTCTAACTCATCACCTAAGAACTACTTGTCTCAGTTATACTGCCTGTAATGGGAGAGGCTGACTTGAGTTTTAGTTTTCCTGTGTGTGTATGAGAGAGAGAAAGCACAGAAGACAGCAGAATCCCATCTGCATAGGAGAAGGCATATTTTAGGAGGGTAAGAACAAGGATAACTTATAGAGCATCTGCGTATCAGATTGGTTGTTCAGATCTGCTCAGATGTGTAGCAGCTGAAAGTTCTCCTGCCAATAGCCTGGACACCTGTGCTGACAGTGTCTGATAACCTGGGTAATTCCCAGCAGCATTCTGTTTCTGCAAACACTGTTTTCAGCTGGCTCTTTTACTGCCAGAATCCATGGGATCTGGAAAAGAAGCTGTGTTGTCTCCTTTGGAAATTGTCTTTCCCAGTTACAATTCATTTGTCCTGCTAAGAAACTCAAGTTGTTCTGTGGACTCAGTCTGTCCCCATTTTCTAGTCCTAAACCAAAATAAAACCAAAGCAACCATCTTATTATATAAGTTTGTGGGGAAAAAATGCTGGGAGAATCTGGTCAATCTATCCTCACAGTTCAAAAATCTAGCAAATATAAAATCACATCCCTTTTACCTGAAAAGCTTTTCAAACTTCCTATATTTTTAGAGAAGCACCAGTCCTGGGATTTCAGCAGTTCCTTCTGCTCATGTCAGGTGATGTACGATGGGTTCATAGTCTGGGAAGAAGTTCTATGCGAAGGCTTCCAGCGCGACATTGCAGCAGCCTTTCACTCACCCTTCTCCATCGCAGGGGGAAATCTTATATATCCAACTTAAGTTAAATGGGTTGAGCAAAGACTCTGTATAGTTTTCTTTGGCAATAAGTGAGCTCCTTAGTCTGGAGAAAAAAAACCCTACATAATTTTGTAGGAACAGAGAAACAGGCCACTTTTACCTCTCCATCATCCCTTGCAGTGCATATAGTCTAGGAGTGGGTTCTCTGTGTTACATCTTCTGTTACTGGAGGTAAAGGGACTCTAGCAACAGAATACAAACAAACATGCTAAGTCTTAACAAAAGAAGGATAGAACTATGTCAGAGTGGCAGAGTGGGTTTGAAAGGGAGTGGATTATCAGTCATCAAAAAAGTGTTTTGATGCATTGTGTGGAGTTAGGTTTCTTGCTATGATTCACTGAAAACATGGTTGCTGTTGAGATAAAGAGCAAACTAGGGATGAAAAAGAAGAAAAACAAAACAAAAACAAACAGCAGCAACTTCAACCCCTCCAATGGACAAGGGGAAAGGAATTTGTGTTGTAAGTAGCAGAGGCAGGCAGAAGGCAAGCAGAAAGTATGTGAAAGCCATGAGAGAAGGAGTATGGGAAATTGTTTTTCTATTCACTTTTCTCCCAAAGCCTTAGTTAAAAAAGCAGGAATTAAATAATTTATTGGGCCACCAAGAAAGAAAAGGCACAGAATAATCCCATAGGTGACATATTTGCTTTATTCAACTTGGTGGTCAGCACCAAAAAGATTAGTGCATTAAATGTCACTATGGATATAAGGGAGATGTTTTCACAGGACAAGAAATTTTGCATTCACTAAGCCAGTGGGAATGCTGCCATTTGCTTGAATCGAAACAGTACTGAGTCCTTATGTGGCTATCTTTAATTGTTACAAAAGAGTAGTCTCTTGTTACAGATGGAAGCTTCCAAGCCTGTCCAGAAGCTGCTTGTTCCGTACTTGTTAATTTCCTGTGAAGGCCTTTGAGGGTCATGGCAAAGTCAGAGCAGGTGAATCCTCTTCTGGTGCCACTCCTGGTATCTGGAGTGCAACACCTCCTTTTCTCTTTTCTCTCTTAACCTGGATTTGCCAGCTCAACTTTGCTCCTACCCCCTGTGACACCTCTCTACAGAATAGCAAATTGGATAGAGTACTCTGAGGGCTGATACAAGATGTCTGCCCAGCTTTCTTTTACCTCTAAGTGCCTGTACTCAGCCCTGTTTCTTCCTTTTACTGTCCAGTGTGTTAAAATGCATCACTTATTTTGAGGAATTTGGCCATAACGGTGCTGCACACAGGTGCCACACATTAGTTCCTTCTCCATAAATCTATTTCTTTAGTGTCCCTTCAATACATGACCCTTTCATAAGTTTCAGTGCTTGTTTTCAAACTCATTCCCCTCCCCATCTTGCAGCATCCGGCTCCTCAGACTAACTCAGAAGTGCACATATCCATCTCCTCCTAACAGAAGTAAACCTAATGCTCTGAACCTCCCTTCCTGCTTCTGATCCTTCTCACAGTTTCTCACCTTTGCTGCCTTTCACACCTTCTTTACTCTATGCTGGTGAACGTTTGCTCTCAAGGGGAAAAAAGACCATAGGTACAGGTGCATGAAATACCAGGGAAGTTTTGAAAAATCAGCAAGCCAGACTTTCATCCCTGTCCGGAGGAAATGGGAAGTCATCTCTTAAATAAGAGAGAAAGTCTTTTTGAGGCCCCTAGATGGGCTTGCAGGTCTAAGAGCCTGTCACATATTTTGTACTGAGTGCCAGGAGTGGAAGATTGCCAGTAAAAAACTATTCTAACAATCATCACCTGCATTTTCAAGTCTTGTTTTACTGTCCATATCAGCCCAAAGGCAACTGAAAACTAAAAGGAGCAACAACAGTCGCCATGTTCATGCTTCCAGCATAGCTGACCTATGTTTACATATCCCCAGAGAGAAATGTAAGGACTCTTTGTCTGTTCAAAGACCAATATCTAGACAAGCCCAAGCGTGGGCTAACAAGCTGTCATGTAGATAACATCAATGTGATTGTCTGTAGTGCTTGGCTTAGGATCAGTCCTTTTGTAACTGCAAGATATGAAAGGATTAATACCAAGTTTTTAATTACAAGTCCAGACACTATGAAAGGCAAAGAAAGGAAGGGGTTAGTGAAATGGCCTACTTTATTTTTCAGCAGCTCTCATTCAATATCCCTAAGGATTTCCTACCTCCCATTAAAATTTTACCTGAAAAATGCTGATTGTAAGAAATCCTGTAGTGATACAGGCAAAGAAAAAGCAGATTGTTAAATACTCTTTGCTGCAGTAAATCTCCAGGTACTTGAAAGCCAGTAGGACATGGGAAGGAGAAAGGGTGGATGAAACAGGGGCTGCATATTTTAATAGAAGGATTAAAAATCCTGTATCAGAACCTGTCAAATACCAGATATTTATGTACAATTTAAAACCTGTTTTATTGCTCCCTTTTTGCAAGTTGTACTTTTGTCCGCTGTTCCTGTCTATGTGAAAAGTAAAATTTCCCTAGTTCCTGCAGAGCGCTGCTTTCTCTGCCCTCCTCTTTCCCTCTAAGCTTGTTGAATAAACTGCTCAGCTGAATAACTAGAGATACTTCCCTCCCCTTTTCTCCCAACTTAGCAGTCTTTCCCTCTCCAGCATTTTTTTCAGTGCTCTTTTTCATTCTCTCTGCTGACTCCATTTGCTTATGAGGATGAGGGGTCCAAAGCCACATAATGAACAGATTTGTCCACATTCCCACAGTCAAGGCTGAGTGTTTTATTTATTTTTTCACTGAATGTGAGCATTCACTTGAAGGAGAAATGAGTCTGAGCAGATATTTAATGAGTATGAGCACAGTGTGCCTTCAGAGCGGCTTAGGGTGAATTAGAAGTTATAGATGTGGAAGAGATATCCCCATTCCAAAGTGTCTGTGCGCAAGTGGAAGGAGGCAGGTGCAGCTCATGGAGTTCTGACCCATAAATAGCTGAGAGTTTGATAGGTTTTCCCATATTAACCAGAATTAGAGTTACATGTTTTTCCCTGTTGCTTGTTTAGGCCCATCTCTGAATCTGTTAGCTGAACGATGCCCTTCCAGAAACTAACAACCATTTGCTTGGGGCGTTGGTATAATTGAACACATAGACGGAAACAGGGCCAGCAGTAGGTTAAACACAAAACAGCAAGTATGGGAAGGCAAGGAATGAATTAGATGAGTAAGACTGAGATCCATCTCTCTGTATGCCAGCCGTGTGATTTTTCTCAATACCTGTTACCACACAGAGGAAAGCAGCAACTACATGGCTAGCATGGGGCAGCAGAAGGAGAGTAATACATTCAGTCTTGGAGGGCACAAATGCTATCTTTTCATTTTCTTTGCATATCAACCGTTGATATCCGTGTAGCATCTTCCATCAGAAAATAAGAAAGTCCTACAAGTCCTTCAGATGAGTCACCACACAGAGACAGTACTTGCCCACTGTGGTAACCAATTTGCTTATGTGTGTAATAAAAGTGAAAAGAAATAGAATAATACTAAGCCACCAGCTTCCACTAACTGTGGGTGAATGGGGATCTCTGCTACGAAGAAGCCTCTTTGCTCTGGACTGAATGTTGCCATCGCAGGGATGAAAGGTCCCACTCTTCACAGCATACAACATCACTGCACGGCAGAGACAAGAAGCCTGTTTCTGGGAGCTGGAGGATGAAATCACTTAGATGGGGTATAAATAAGCTGATTCGATTTTGTTATAACAGTGGAGCCAACAGGCCCAATACTGAGAAAAGCACCATGAGGTTTTCTTCAAGTATGACCTTCCACAGTAACGTAGAGGCACAGAGGTGTACACCTGACTGCAGGGGGAGGTAGAGTATGAAGAAGGAATCTGCTGTACAGGTCTCATCTTTAATGGATAGGTCAGAGGGTCATTGTAAGGACATTCCATCCCCCTTAACAGGTCCAACCCAATCTGCTGTGCCATGCAACCTCTGTGGGCCGTACCTGGATTGATAATACTCGTGCTGAAACACAGCTGGGTTTTTCATTGCAATGGACTTAAGGCAGTCAGGAATGAGAAGAAGATTGTCTGGCCTTTGAGGACCAGTTAAGGCAATACATGTAACCGTCTTGGAGCTGCATAATTAAACCTGGCACATAGCTGTTAGTCAAGCAGATGAAGGCTCTTTACATAATATTTGTGCTTTGTTAATTGAGAATTCTCAGATGCCCACATTTAGAGGGCCTTAGAAGAAGACTCATTACAGTCAGTCCAGGGTCTGTCTGTTCCTTTTAGCCCCTGGAGGTGGGTCTGTGATGCATCGTGCTCCCCACTGGAAAATGGCTTTGGTAAAGTGTATCTTGGGTTTAATCGGAAGGTGGAATGGTGAGCAAAAAAGCTTTTTCAAATGGCATGAAAGATTTCATTCTAACATATGTACAGTGCCAACCCATGTTATTTCTACGGCCTGCTCCTCTGGCTGGCTTAAAGAGATACCTGTTCCACCAGCATGCAGTCCTACATCCTTCTGTGGCTCCTAGCTCCACTGAAATGAATGGCTGTGTTCTGGAGGCTGTACTGTAACAAAACAATAAATTCAGGACAATGAGAAAGTAGTTCTTGACCCTGGCTGGTGCCAGAAATACATGCACAGCAACCTGCTTCTGCAAAGCATTCAGTGTCTCCATTTCAAGGTGCTTGTTGTAAGAAGGATCTGAAGATGCTTAGAAGCTTGCAAACACAAGCCACAAACCACATATACAGATGGAGGTAGTCATGTCAGCCATCGCTTGTTTTTCAAATACTTTTTTCCTTGGAGCACTTAAGCATTCGAGTTTTAGTGTCTAAAAAGTGAGCAAGGAGATACTCAGAAACAAAGTGCAAGCAGAAAAGCATAATGCCCAGTGCAGCCATGTAACTTAGCGGGGCCTACAAAGCTAAGCATCAGTTGGCAACTACATAAAAACCAAACTAAACCAAAAAAACAATGGTGACATTTGCCTGTATCCCGCATTGCGTTCACTGATATTTCAGTGAAGAATGGCCGAATGACTGCAAGTAGTAGACCGAACTACGTATTTCCATGATGTGGTGCTGCATCATCTTGATAGGTGAGACAGCTGTGCCCACCCACTCAGGACAAAACTAGGACCTACCCGTAGGTGCTTGATGCTCCCAGTCTCTTTATTTCTGTAGGTATCCCATCCTAAACACTCTTCCTCTTCCTGCTCATTGTCTTCATCCCCCACACACCCCCACGCACGTGGCTCTGGATCTCCTCATCATGTTCTTCTCGTTAAAAACCCCATTGTTCATTTGTTTGTTTGTTCTCTCTCTCTCCTCTTTTTCTCTCTCTTTCCCTCTTCGTTTTTTGTTTTTTGATTTTTTTTTCCTTCCTTCCTTCTTCCCTTCCTTTCTTTCTTTCCTTCTTTCTTTTTTTGTCTCCTCTGTTTTGTGTACCCAGGCAGCCCATTGAGTAACTTCTTTGACGTAATTAAACAACTTTTTTCAGACGAGAAGAACGGGCAGGTGAGCCATCCCCCCGGCACGCCAACCAAGCATAGCGCAAACAGCAAGCGGAGCGATTCCGGTTCTAATGACTATGGGTCTAGAGGAGACAATAAGTACCCTGCTGGCAAAGACAAGGCAAAGATGGTCTCATCAGTCGGCCTACAAGACCAACCTTAAATAAACACATAAAATTAAATAACTTAGAAACAAAATCAGAAACAAACAAACAAACAAAAAATAAATAAAGCAAGAAAGAATGAAAGAATATTCCTTAGCAAGCTAGCCTCTAAACTAGAAGGATGTATATACCTTGCCACAACAGTACAAAACTGTCTATAGACAAATTTTGTATGAAGGAATGACTGTATATATATACATATATATATTTATATATGATATATAATATATATCTCAGAAACAAACACAAAAACAAACGAACAAAAGAATGAAAAGAAAAGAAAGAAAAGAAAAGGTAGCACAGATGACAAACCCAGTTCGACAGATCTTGGGTTGTGGTTTTTTTTTATGGCTTTTTTTTTTCCTCCCTTTTTTTGAATGTTTTTGGTTGTTTTTTTTTTCCTCCTTCCTGATTTTTTGGGTTTTATTATTATTATTACTTTTTGTTCTCTTTTGTTTTGTTTCTTGTTCTGTTCATGCTCTCTCTGTGTTTCTGACGACACCACTTGTTTCCGCTCTGCTACCAGGAATTATCCCGAAAAGTTAACATGTCAGCCACGGCTTCACCTTCTGTGCTCTGCGGACACTTGTTGACGGAAGGCAACCGATGTAGACTGTCCAAGGACCAGTCCTGTTTGAGGTTCCCAGCCTCCCCTCTCCCTTCAGGAAGTGGGTTTCTCCCCCACTTCTCCCCAGACATCTCCCCAATGCACGCTTTTTTACTTTTATTTTTTCTTGATTTTTTTTAAAATTTTTTTTTTCTTTTTTCTTTTCTTTTTTTCTTTTTTTTTTTTTTTCCTCTCTCTTTTTCATTTTTGGTGCTCCACAAGAGAGATCTGCTCAGTTATGGGATTGCACAGTCTGGGCTGAAAGGAGGTTGCAAATTATTGGAGTGAAATCTTTGCCCTTGGCAGCTTCTGTCCGCGCAGGTGAACTCAGCCTGGAGCGGGAGGGTGTGGGGAAGGAGACGGGGTAGTGGGAGCGCAGTGTTGCATGGATCCAGAGCGCGTTCTCATCAGAAACCAGCCAGGAGCAACTCAAAACTAAGCCTTGAACCAAGACAATATTGGGGAGCTTCATCAAGGATTTTCATAGCCTTCTTTTTCTCCCCACCATCTTTTCTGTTTCTTTTGCCCCCCCTTTTTTAATATATATATATATATATATACATGTATATATATGTGTGTATGTTTTGATTAAAATACACATGCATACATATATATGCATATATATATATATATATACACACAGAAAATAATTGTGTTTAATTTGTTTTGATTCGTTTTGTTTTTAATGCTGTCTCATTTTGCTTTTTGACCTGCTGGAAGGGGAAAGGAGTAAACTTAGGAGGGAGAGGGGGGTTAAACGAATAAACACATACAAACAAAACACGAAAACTTAGGGAAAAGGCAACTTCTGGTAGCAAAGAAGGGGGACAAGACTCTGCCAAGGACTGTCTCTCCCGCCGCCAGGCACGGTTGCTGCTGCTGCTGCTGCTGTTCCTCCTTCGAATACCTTCCTCCCCATCTGTCAGCTCCCTGCCACTGTGCCACCGTGCTGGGACCTTCTTCCACCAGCTGGAGCCTCCACCGCACCCTGCATTTAGAGGCAATTGTTGTGTTGCTAGTGCTGCATCGATATCAGTATTATTATTTCTTTAAGTTACCGATTTCATTCGTTGGCTTGGGTGAAGTTTTGTTTTTTTTCTTAAAAAAAAAAAAAAGAAAAAAAGAAGAAAAAAAAGGAAAAAAAAGAAAAAGAAAAAAAGAAGATGAAGATGAAGACAAGAGACTTATCTTGGGTTTTATTTCCTGTGTGTGTGTGTGTGCAAATCACTGGCACTTGGTTCATCTGAGCAAGGCAAGGTGGAGTCAGGGTGATGGGAGACTTAATCACGAAGCTACTGTAAACTTTAAAAATTACTGCAAGATATTTTTATAAAGTTTTAGTTTCTTTTTTTTTGTTTGTTTGTTTCAGTTTGTTTTGGTTTGTTGTTTTGTGTTTTGTTTTTCTGAAGGGGGGAGGAGGGTGGATGGGGCCCTACTTTTTGTTTGCGTTTCAGTTCTTAGGTCTCGCTAATTTATATATACATATATATATATTTAAAAAATAAGCTGTTAGATATATCTTCTGTTTAATAACTGTGTAGAGGCAACATCGATCCTTATTTATTTTGCGGAGGAGGGGGAAAAAAGACACAGCAACCTCGTAAGTGTTCATCTTGTGACTTGGAGAAAGAAGAATCGCCGCCTTTTTTCCTCCTCCTCGAGAGTTAACGTGACCAAGTGTAACTTATTCTGGCCCAAGTTCAAAGGTTAAACAAACAGACCAAGAAACAAACGTGGTTTCACGCCTGGAAGACAAAACGCAGTGAAGAGTTCTTCTTGACTGAGATTTTAAGAATGTAGGCTTAGCATTAGTGTTCAGCTCTTCTATGACCTTCGATTGCTGCTCGTTGGGTTCCTATGGGTGTATGTCGTATCGCAAGATTATGATTATTTATTTATTTTTTAAATGATAATGTTGTATGAGTTCATTTTTTGGTTGTTGTTGTCGTCGTTGGTTTTTTTAATCATTTTTGCCCTTCTCGGACCAGTTTTACTTGTACATAGGTTTGGAGATTAAAAATGGATTTTTAAAGACACAACTGGGGCAAAGACCTTTGACTTTGGCCCCGCTTCCCCATTCCCCCAAAACGGGAGGGATTTATTTTACGTTTCCGTTCTATTTATTTATTTATTTTCCCTACTCCCAACCCTTTTCTCTCGTATTGCTGTGTGCATGTCAGACACCGGGGGGTGATGGCTGGGGAGGGGGGGAGGCAAAGGGTGCAGGAGAGGGGGGCAGTTTTAATTGCATGACATTGCTGTAAATTAGTCTCTTTTGCTTTCGTTGTCTTTCCTGCCTCCGCCCTCTCTCTACTTCTCCTCCGAGCTCCCCTCCCATCACCCCCGTCCTTCTTTTCCCTCTTTTCTCTTCCCTTGTGTATAGATTTTGATGCTTCTGTTACATTGTACCTCTACGAAAGGCTGGGATTTCAATACAAAATAATAATAATAATTTAAAAGAATACCTATATCAGCAAAACCCACGCGGTACAAGCAGGAAGGGGATTACCTACACAAGATATAAGAATAAACGAAAGCAATACCTCTTGTTAACCTTCCTATTTTGTACTTTGGAGACACACACGCGCGCACACACACATATACAGACACAAACTGACGTTATTTAATGGTTTAAAATGGACAACAAAAAATCTGATGTATCCCTTGTTAAATAACTGTGAGCAACTTTAGTTCAAAAACCAATAAATTCATTCAGTAAAGATACGAGCTGTGGCGTGTCCTCTTTGTGTCCGTCACACCAGCCGGCCTGCAGGGGGCGCTGCTCCGCGCCGCCTCGTGCTCCCGGAAGGAAGCAAGGGAAGGCACGAGGCGGATCGTGATGGAGCGAGGAAGGGCGAGGAACCGCGGCTCCAGGAGCAGGTAGGGATAGGGATGGGGACGGGGTCGGGGTCGGGGTCGGGGTCGGGGTCGGGGTCGGAGCTTCTGGAAGGTTCCACGCTCTTTGCCACAGGGCAGAGAAGCTCTCAGGTTCTGGGGGGGTAGGGGGGAGTATTGGTTTGCGAAGTGAGACGAGGGAGAAGACGATGTGAATGAAGCGCTCGGGTGGCTCGTTGTTGTGGTCTCCGCGTGCTCTAAGGATTTTGCCAAGGGAAGGACCTCAGGATTAGAGCATAACCGTGTTTATTCTGCCTTTTTGGCCCCGAGGATTGGTAGAAGGAAAGCAGTTGTGTATAGGTAAGGAGGGGGTCCGAGAAGGGCCGTTATAGTGGGTCGAACTGGGTGAGCTTGGTGGTCTTTTCCAGCCTTAATGGTTCTAAAGTTCTGTTGTATTGCGGCCTCAGCTACTTGATGCTTTGCTATCACTGTCAGTGCATAGTGTAAATTGCTCTTTAGGATGAGGGTTTATGTCTAACTTTCACCCTTTTCCATTGTGTGGCTGGAATCAAAGGGCAGGTAGCAGCCACAGCAGGGGGTTTTGCTGTTTCTTTGTGTGTGAGCTGTGCTGCCAGGTGCCGGCTGGGAGCTGATTCAATCCCAGCACCTGGTGATGTCTGCTGAGCTGCAGCAGCTGAGCTTTGCTGGGGGCCAATCGTCTCAGGCCTCTGTTTCTCCTCGGAGCTCCCCCTCCCCCAGGCTTTGTACCTCGAGCACCAACTGTGCTTAACCTCCATCTCTGATATTCCCTGTGTACACAACATTCAGCTTCCAGGGTACAAATTGAAGACGGAGAAAGTGTGTAAGACACCAGTCAGCGTTTTCTGTTTGTCTGCACGTGCTTGAGTGTGGATTTGGTTTAGATAATGCATATGTGAAAATGTGTTTGTGCTGAAGGTGAGCTGTTGTTAACTGACCCAGTACGTGCTGTGCTGTATGTATAGGTGGTGAATTGTGCATATGTGCATCAAATGAGCAGCTGAGGCTGCTGAGGTGTGGAGCTAATTCCCACTGCCACATGTCAGTGTGCAGTCAGTCTGGGGGCTGAGAAAGAAGCCGGTTGTTTTTTGACAGCAATAATGCAAATTGTCTGAGGTTTGTAAGTGATGCGTAAGAATTGCCTCCCCATTCAGGTTGGCTTTAATGAAAGCGATCTGATACAAGTGACTGGGCTGTAATGGTTGGAGCTAGTCGGGGGTGAGGAGCTGTGTTTGTTAATACAGCAAAACCTGTGTAGTGCCTGCAAGTAGTGCTAATTCCAGCACCTGCTGTTTGGAGGTGGGCCTTTCCTCCTGCTGGGTCAGGCAGTGCCTTTAGCCCAGCAGGGCTGGCCATTTCCTTCCATGCTGTATGTGAATGCCCGCAGGCACTGATTGTCTGCAGGACTTGTACTGTACCTGTGCTTTGTTTCAGCTCTGTTATACACTGGTGGTTGCACTCGGGCTCCTGGAAGAACAGCAGGCTGTTTTGGTAGGGAAGCAGATATAGTTCACCGTTTCTTATTATAGAAAGCAGAGAGAGGGGGGGAGACGCTTGTTTAAAAACTAGAAAGTGCCTTAGCTCTTTGTTGTACCCTTTAATCTCCTTATTTTATTTAAAACCACTTCAGCAGCTGCAGCTCCCGCTTAATTTGGAGAACAAAACCTGAGCAGTTCAACTGGCTGGGGACACTGGAGGCCACAAGTGGAAGGGAAACCCGTGCTGAGGGCGAGTCCTTTCTTCTCCTTAATGCACAACTTATTGTGTGGGTTATTTTTAGTGCTGTAATCTTGCTGAGTGCTGCTGAGAGAAACTGTGCCAGGCGGGCTGGCAGGCTTTGAAGGGTCTGAGAAATGGGATTTCCTGTTCCACCGGCTCAGAGCTGACTCTTGCTATTGTCGGGAGCTATTATCGCCTTCTTGCAGCCAAGGCAGATAACGCAGCTTCAAGGTCAGGGAAGACGCAGGCTCTGAGCAGCAGCCCGAGCAGTAGGAAGAGTATCGGTACAGTCAGGGCGTTTCTGCAGCCGCTGCGGTTCGGGGCTCTGCCTGTGGATGGCAGAAGTGCAGCCGGGGTCGGGTGGGATTCCTGTTGGCTGGTCTCAGTCCTGCTTGCAGCTTCACAGGGCAGCCTGTCCCTGACGTGCCTGCAGCGAGACGAGGGAGATTCTGGTTCCCTGCTCCTTGTTCCCCCCCACCTTCTCTCTGCTGTGGCTCCTGCTGAGCATCACCTCCTGTTCAGACACCAGCGGGACTGGCAGGCAGCGTTTCCACCATGCTGCTCACAGCAGGAGCGGGGAGGAGGCTGGCCTTGAGGTGTGGTGTGCTTGCAGATCTAACAGCAAACAACAGCATGCCAGAAAAAGCAGCAGTTTCATATGCTCTAGAAATGGTGTTTGCATTGAGACAGTGATTTCTGTCTGGATAAATCCTCTGTGAACATCTTCATAAAGTACAGCCAGCCTCCAGAACAAGGCTGACACAAGGCCCTCCTGACCTGGTACTGGGATGTGCACCATGCAGTTAACTGAAATCAGATTTAATAATCCTGTTCATGACTGTGCTCTTGGTCAGGCCTTGTTTTATATATATATAAATGGGATGGGACAACAGTGATTTCTGCACTCTGAAGCAGTTTGCTGTAGAATTGATACTTGCACTGGGAGTTGTACTGGAGCTACGTGAGTTAGGGATGCTTTGAGGATATGCATAAAGCCATTTTATTTAAGCATTGCTTCTCAAATGGAGTCCTGATGGAGACCTTCATATCACTTATGGGTGCACACATTCATGTGCGGTTCCTGACCTGTGTCTTTGTGCCTAAGTGCAGTGCAGGGGGATGTTTCTCTCTCCCCAGGAGCATTTAGTTTTAGCACTGATTTGCACAATGAGAACATAACTAGGCACAAACTACTGAGAGTTTGTTTACTTTGGGTCTGAAATGTGGTCCCAATACCTGTCCCTGCTCCTGTGCTGTAAACCAGTGTCCTGGTATATACCTGCTACTTTTTATGCTGTGAGCCTCTCTTGCAGAGGGCTCTGAGGGGCACTACTAAAAGCATGGTACAAGTAGTAGGTAACTGTGTTCAGCTCTTCCTGCTTCATTGCAGTGGAGGAGCAGAAGGCAGGCTTTTTGTCTGAAGTGTAGTGGCTTGGGTCCCTGGGGTTACTGGCTCCAAGTGGAGCCATCTCTGTGTGAGCCATTCACGTGCTGTAATTGACATGGGAGCCTGGCTTGTTCTTTGGCTTACACCTGGGAATTCAGCGCTGGCCCTTGGGTGCCTGCAGAGAAATGGGCTGCACCCAGATGTGTGTGGCTGAGGGTGCCCTGGTGTTAAACTGCTGAGCTTTGTTCTCCTGCAGGAAAGCAGAGCGTAGATTCAAATAGCAGGTAGCTTTACCATTGGGTTTGAAGCACAGCAGCCACAGCTTTGTCAGTACATCATACAGGGGATGAATGAGAGCTTTACTGGGCTATAATAGGTAAATGAGAGGAGGTATCTGAGGGCAAGATAGCACTGCTCTCTTCCCTGCCCTTGGCTTGCATTTAAGTGTAAACTGGTAAGTGTGTGGAGGGGAGGCTGAATAGCTCATCCCTTACCGTGCAGCCAGCTTTGTACTGGTGGATTTCTCAGCAGCAGCAGTACTAGACCTGGGTGGAACAACTGAAGGAGTGCTCCAGCAAGCCCCTTGATTGCAGAGGCTGAATGAAGAATGGCATTCAGAGCAGGCACAGCTGTGTGCTGCTGCTTCCTTGTGGCTGTGTTTAGCTGGGGCTTGGTGCTGCGAGGGGCTGAGCTCAGTGCTGATGGTGGAGGAGCTGATACTCAGTTTGAGACCAAATGGTTGCCACAGCCACACTGAGATAACAGTGGGACGTGGTCAAAATAGAACCGTTTTGCTGCTGCATGAGATTCAATGGGCATATTTTGGTCCAGAGGAGGGCCACGAAGATGATCAGGGGGCTGGAGCACCTCCCCTATGAGGACAGGCTGAGGGAGTTGGGTTTGTTCAGACTGGAGAAGAGAAGGTTGCGGGGTGACCTCATTGCAGCCTTTCAGTACCTGAAGGGAACTTACTCCCAGGAGGGGAGTAAACTCTTGGAAAGGGCTGATAATAGCAGGACACGGGGAAATGGTTTTAAGTTAAAAGAGGGAAGATTTAGGTTGGATGTTAGGGGGAAGTTCTTCACTAGGAGAGTGGTTAGGCCCTGGAACAGGCTGCCCAGGGAGGCTGTGGATTCCCCAGCCTTGGAGGTGTTCAAGACCAGGTTGGACGGGGCCATGGGCAACCTGATCTAGTAAAGGTGTATGTTTGGTGGCCCTGCCAGGCAGGGGGGTTGGAACTACATGATCCTTGAGGTCCCTTCCAACCCGGGTCATTCTGTGATTCTGTGTGATTTTCATGTGTTTATTTATCAATTATATATCTATAGCTGTGTTTTCCACCCAAGGTCCTGTCCCCTGGGTAAGGAGGATGACCTGTGGAGGTGGCCCATTATCTGCCTTTCCTAGTTGTCATTGATTTACAAAGAATGACTCAGTGGCTGTTGGCTGGGCACATGCTGCTCTGTGCACCTGAGCCAGGTCTGGCAGCAGGAGAAAAGCTTGGAGCTGCACTCAGGGCCTTGCCATTGCAGGGTGGGGATACCAGGAGCTTTGAGGTTGCGCAGCGGGTCCAGGTGCAGGCATGGAGCTTCCTCTCAGAAGGGATGGATGTGCCTGTTGTGCTGCTGCTGGCAGAGTGCTGGTGTGCTGGTACATCTATCTGTAAGGGTGGTGTTTGCACTGCCTTTGTTCTACCTTATGTGAAACTTCACGGTGCTGGGGTACAGCTGAATGAGGAGGTTTCTGGGAGAGCTAAGGTCTGTTTTGTTCTTCTAAACCTGTTAATTTTGGTGCTTTTGGCCACCTTATGCTGGCTTTTTATTAGGTTTGTCAGCTGCTCTTTGTGGACTGTACGGCCTCAGCAAAGGATTGTCACTTACAGTGAGAGCAGGTGCATGGCTCGATCCCCTGGATGCTTCTGTTCTCTCGATAATGAATACTGTAAAACATCTGTTACTTTTCTCTCTTGCTGAGTGCAGTGCTATGGGGAAGCTGAGCTTTTGATGGTGTGGAGCCCAGTAAGTCCTGCAGCCTGAAGCATTCCCCATAGCTGCCAGAAGCTGAGTGTGGGATGTGGCTGTGCAGCCATCGCTGGCCCAGCTCCAGGCTGACGTGCTGCTGACGCACTCTGCTGGATCTGCTTCCCTCACCCACTGATTTGCAAGCACTGAAATACGCTGTGTGGGACGGCGCTGCCTGCATCAATCCTGCATCAATCCTGCCTCGGAGTTGCCCTGAGAGGAGGTTCCTGTGTGGATTGAGGTGGCATGTGGATATGCTTCCATTCTGCTGCTGCCTGCCCTGCTGCTGCTGTATGTTTCCTGGGGGCCGTGGAGCTTTGTGTAGGCAGCACAGCAGCCAGTGTTAGGGCATCCCATGCAGGGGTACCTGCAGGCTGTGTGTGCTCTGCTGGCTGGGTGAGCAGTCAGAGGAAGGAGCAGTGCAGGCCTTCCCATAGCTGTGAGATGGGCTGCTATGACAGCCACTGCCCAAATGGTGCTATTCTGGAAACCCAGGCACAGAACAAGGTTGCAGGAAGGAGGAGCTGTTTATTGTACCACTTGATATTTAGGAAAGGGCAGTTAATATCTGTGGTTCATGCATTTAGTGTTGTGATGTAACCCAGAAGGCAGCTCAGCACTACTCAGACATTTGCTCCCCCTCCTAGTGGGATGGGGAGGAGAGTCAGGGTAAAAGAGGTGGAACTGACACATTGCCCACCCGGTGACTGATGCCCAGCTGTTCCCAGAGCAGTGGCAGCCCCCCAGTCAGCTTTCCCCAGCATTTATAGTATTTAATGATATCATATGGTTCAGGTCAGCTGTCCCAGGGCTCTCCACTCCCAGCATCTTGTGCAGCCACAGCCCCCTCACAGGCAGGGCAGTGCAAAAAGCTGGAATGTCCTTGGCTCAGCACTGCCTTGCAGTAAATAAAGCATCACTGTGTTATCAGCACTTTTTCTCCTTAAGCCAAAGCATAGCAGATAGAATGAAGAAAGTTGACCCTATTCCAGCTTCAACCAGGACAATTAGAAAAGGCTGAATGGATCGAGTTGGTCAAAAATCAATGTGGTAAAGGTAATGGCAGTGAGTCATTGAATGGGGACTTAAACGTTTTAAGAAAGATGGACTGATCATTGTTGCTTCATGTGAGAAATGCTCTAAGTCCAAATGTTGGGGTGAGGCAAGGATCTTAGTGATGGCAGCCAAATTTATTTGTTATTGCAGTAAAAGGCTGCCATGGTTTTATGGTTTTTGGTTACCAGTATTCAACATCATAAGACCATGTAGCACACTGGGAGTTGAAGTGTTAATGCTTCAGTTCCAGGTACCTGTTTGGAAGAGAAGAACTCCATTCCCCAGGGGCTTTGCAGTCAGAGAGGAGATAGAGCTCCTGGCAGTGTCACCTGATGGGGCTTTTCTCTTTGTTGCTCTGCACCTCTCCTCGCTGCTGCCCATCCCAACTCCGTGCATCACTTCAGTATTACTGTAAGGCCTACAGCTTTCAGATACTCTCTCATGATATGTGATACATTAGCTTCGATTCTAATTACATTGTATTATAGTGTGTTATCTTGCATTCCGATACCATATTTAGTAAATCAGTTTGTTTCTCCTTGGTTTGTTGCTGCTGTTTTTAGTTATTTTGGCATCCCCTGTTTCCCTTTTCCGGAGCCGTGGGTTTTGCAAAAACACGATAATGGAACTTAGTTCTGTACTAGCACCTCCATTCTTCCTGCACACCTGCCTCATCTTGTTCCTGTGCTCAGTCCTACCCATGTCAAAATGCCCCACTAGTAGAAGCAAAGCAATCTACCCCTGTCAGCGCTCTGAACTAGTGGAAGAAAAATGACTCTCCTGACTGCTTCACTGTTTCATGAGAGGGTTCAGTAAAGGCCTACACTACATACAGAAATGCTGGTCCCACAACACAGGCCTGCTCTGCATACCAAAAGCATTTGCTTTGCTGCAAAAACACGATCTACCTCCCACACTTCAACTAATGGCAGTCTGTGTAAGGTCATCAGCCTCACTGGGTTAAGCTACAGGTCTGACTCTGAATGAACAATAACTCTGGCTCCAGGTTCCACTTCTGCCTTTGTCCTTTTCCTTTGCTCTCTTGTGTGCTCTGATAGGTAGAAAATTTCTCAGTTTAAGTGTAGCAGTTTTAAGTTTGACCAACTCGCAGTAGCTTTTAGTCTTAATTTTAACATTGCTGCCATGTGGGGACTTGGTTTGGTTAGTGACCCAAGCAGGGGCCAGCTACTGCCCTTGGAATTGCTTTCAGAGCCCTGTCGTCCAGGTTTGTGTGAAAGCAGCCGACAGCTCAAATGCTCAGAGTGGGCAAAAATAAAAGATGAGCAGATGGAAGCTGCTTACTTCATTGTGAACACCTGGCTTTGAAAAAAGCCTGTTTTCATGTCACGGACTAGAAGTCATTCACCAGCAAAATGAAACAGTGCTCTTAGAAAGAACTTGAGCTATTTATTTGAGGTGCACTTGGATCAGAAATGAGTGTGAATCCAATAATAACAGTTAATTAAACTGTTACAAGAGATGTTTTAATCTCTCTCCTCCAGCTGTAAGTTTAACTTTTGCCTTCATCAGGGAGATTATAATGAAGTGCAGAGTGCTTCTAATCCAATCAGAATTCCTGAATGGATCAGAGTGTTTGTCCTGCTTTCACATTTAAGCAGTGGTTACACCACAGTATTAACTTAGTAGCAAGATAGCGACCTTGAACTATATTCAACCCAGGGGCTCAATAGGGGCAGGAGAAAGGGGATTCCACCACTGTTGTGCTCAGTGGTCTGTGGACTTCAGTGCAGCAAGGCCAGGTTTGTGCATGTGTCAAACTACCCCTTAGCCAGGTGGAGCCTAAAGAAGCCACACGCAGATCCTGCCCAGTCCTGAGCACTCCTGAAAGCACGAGTGGTTCATCAAGACCATGAGCAACAGAGACAAGCTGCAGTTTATCTCAGCCTGCATTTCTTGTGCTGCTCTGCTGAACTCTGCTATTGAGCTGCCTCCTCCAGCACGGCCCTTTAGCCAGGCAGCCTCAAGGTTCTGGCTGAGCACTGCTGGTTGTGAAGCAGGGCAGCTATGGCTCATTCCCTGAGTGTCCCCCAGTCTCTCCCACAGCATGTTATAACTCTGCCTTTTGCCCTGCGGCCTGTCAGCGAGCAGGGGGAGTTTGTGGCTCTGAGCACACAATACAAACATTCTGTTTGTCTGTGTTGAACAGCTGTTGCAGAAGAGTTTGCAGTTGCAAGGGGCTGAATGTTATTAGACATTCAGGTGGCACCTCGTGTGTGGTGCTGCAGTGCTGAGCACTTTGCAGGCTGGAACTGATGTGGCTTAAGCCCTGAATTCAGATAGTGGGTCTGTAATGGAAGATTGCCTGTGGAAGGAGCTGTATCTGTCCACGCTATCAGATACAGCTGTCCTGCTTTCTTTTCTTGGTAGGAGTCATCCCATTCTTCCCAAGCATTTGGCTTGTTTTGGCTGTTTGGCAGCAGGATGCCGGCCAGTGTCTGCCTGCAGGACCTGACTGCTTTTCCTGGTACCTTCTTCTGAGAAGACTTGCTTGTGTCCCATTGGGTCAGTTGGTGCAATCACAGAATGACCTGGGTGGGAAGAGACCTCAAGGATCATGAATCTCCAGCCTCCCTGCTGCAGGCAGGGCTGCCAACCTCCACATCTAATACTAGACCAGGCTGCCCAGAGCCCCATCCAACCTGGCCTTGAACACATCCAAGGATGGGGCATCCCCAAACCCTCTGGGCAGCCTGTGCCAGCGCCTCATCACTCACAGTAAATAGGGTATGTTGAGAATTGGGGCAGTTAAAGCAAGTATGGGTGGTTTGCAGTTCTGCAGGCAGGCAGTGTTGCTGATATAAAAATAAGTGCATTTGCAATGGTGAATAGTAGTATACATTAAGGTCTTGGTGCTCATTGCGTTTGAAGGTGTGCAAGGAACTACCTGCACCAGCGGCAGTCCTCAAATGCTGGGACTTTAATGCTCTGATCACAGTGCAATGTCTGTTCTATAGATTTAATCTGAGCTGGGTTTAAACCATTTTTAGACCAGTAAGACTATTTAAATGTTCGTTGTTATTGTTTGTGCTCTTTTGAAAACGTCCTTAGGGTTTGCTGTTCTGCTCTTGTAGGTACAGCTGATCTTCAGGCACCATTTGTCTTCTGCTTCTGATTTTCACTCTTACTAAGACAGCTTTTGTAGCCCCAAGGACTCAAGTTTCCTTCCCGGAATTGTTGAGTGTCACTAAACCTGCTTGAAAAGAGTGCAGTGAATCTTTATGGTAAGGATTTTATATAGATTTCATGTAAATGTTATAAACATGGATTTTTCAGTATCAGTTTCTGCTTCTGTTCTGAATTGTCCTTTGCAAGTAGCTGCATATTGCCCTACTGCACGATCCCTGAGCTGCTTGTTTGAGTTCCTGTGGTGTTTAGATGGCTGTTTGTTTTCTGTTCAGGTCTCCTTTTGCAGTCCCTAGGGACAATACTTGCTTTGGACGCGTGTCTTTTAAGCTTTCTTAATGTCAGGTGAAGCAGTGGCTTTTCACAGAAGCCCAAGTGCTTTGTCAGATGTGGTTGGACATTGCTCAGTGGGCACAGTGATGATGGTTGGCAGTTGGACCAGATGATCTGAGTGGTCTCTTCCAACCTGAACTGTTCTATGATTCTATGAACTTCCTGTTTGAGCTGCTCAGTGGAAAGGCTGCCGAGCCCACATGCTTTGTACTTGTTCTTTTGAGTTATATGGGGACCAGAAAAAAAAAGAGGAGTTTTATGTTAGGGACCATGCACTACTTTGTGAGAGAATGTCAGCTGCCCGAGCAGGCGTACAGCACAGTGGCTTGGGGCATTTTAATGGCTCTCTCAGAGACAGAATGAAAAGAATTAGCAGATGGTAAAACTTCAGTGGAGAAGTAAGGATAGAATGCACCTGAAGTCAGGTTCAACTCTAGGTCCTTTCTAGCTCAGGGCCAGAAAAGGCTGTTTGGAAGAGATGAGGGAATTTCCAGTCTGGGTGCTCAGTCACAGCAGTTTCTGTGTCCTCAGAACCATGTGCTGGCATCACTTTGAGAAGCCCAGCTCTTCACATCACAGCCTGAATGGTTCTGCTGCTGTCTGTGAAGGGAATAGAAACCCCCATTAGCACACTGAGGAGGGCTTTGCCAGCTGCTTGGTGTCTTGCTAATGTCATTTCATCAGCTCTGTCTAGATTTGTTTGTACTGTCTACATCAGTATCAGGTAAAGATACCGGATCTGTCTTGAAATTCCACAGGTACCAAACAAGTATTTGGGCCCCGGCAGCACAGCTGGCAGCCATACTGAGTGCTGTGCAGCTGTAACTACTGCAGGACCCAGACATTAGGAGCAGCTTCATGCTGCGTGGTGTTGCCATTCACAAACAGTATGACCAGCATTCTCTTGGAGTAGGCTTGGGCAGAATAAGGCAGCCTGTTTCTCTGTCCTTGGATTGATAGTGGAAGAGCATTCTGGCTTCTAATTCAAAAGGCATCTGTGCTTAGGCGGTAGCTCAGAAGGTTTCTTCTGGCAGTTTTTGTTTCTTTCTTCTGTTTTATGTAGCGGCTGTGTGACAATAGCATAGTGCTTAATTGATCTTTAGGGGAGGATGGTTTGGACTTGGAATAATGAGGTGGCTCTGTTGTTTCAGCAGCACTTTGATCAATGTACAGAGCACCCTTACTTAAAATAGTTGTGTGACAATTTTGTGTTGTGACCTAATGCCCTCCTTGAGATGCACAGGGATTTGGGCTCAGTTCTCGTATTGTGTGGCTGCTTGGTGAGCTGTGGTGGGCATAGGCTGTCACTGGAAAGGCTTCAGTGGCATCACCCCACCTGAGTTTTAGGACTTCATGGCAATTCTTTACCATTACAGTGAGATTCAGTAACCACTGAAATGGATCACCTTGAGGTTGATCTTAACAGTAACATTTACTCCTGGCAAGAAGAATGTTAGCATTGGCACTCAGTTCAGTGTTTTTCCTTATTCCTACTGTTAATATATTGTTTTCCTGGTAGCTGATTTAGTGCTTTGCAGCTCTTTGTCAGGGCATGGACTCCTGGCCAACTGGGTGCTGTCAGCGCTTCCTATGGACAGGTGAGGTGTGGCCATCTTTGCATTTGATAACTGTGACTCTTAGGTTTCAGTTCACAGCATGGAGCTCTGGTTTAGAGAATCGAACTGTGTCTTGTTCAACCCAACCTTTCCCAGATGTGTTTCTAACTAAGTGCCCTTCATTACCACTGCAGATGCCTTTGCACAAGCAGATAATTACCAGAAATATTTGGATTTGATTTGTTTTACTCACTGTTTCTTTCTTACCTTAATCTCTACTGCCCATTGTCACTGCAGGTGCTAAGTACAGGGGCCCTACAAATGCCAGCTTCTGCTGACTTCTGATAAACCAACTCCATGGTTTTTTCCCTTCAGACATTAATGCAGGGAGTTGTTATGGGAAGGCTCAGACCACTGAGTGAAGAGAAAATGGGAATTTTCACCTGGATGTGGTGGCAGCAGCAGAAGTGCATGGTGAGGAAAGACTGCACTCAAACAGTCTGTGTTAACAGCATCTGGGTGAGTGGGTCAGCAGGACAGCAGCACAGCTGCCTGCTGAGTGACAGTACCCACCGTCTGTACAAATGGAAGGTGATGCCTTGGGGCTGACTAAGGTTGTTTTCTCTTACTTGCTTCTCTGCTTCCCTTTTCTTGTGCTCGTGCCTTTTTGCTCTTATTTTCCCTTCATGTTTATAGCTTCTTCCCATTAGTCATTTACACTTTTTCTTCCTTTACCTGTTGCTCTTCTATATCTGTAACTTCTTTTTTTCTTGTGCTTTTTTTCTGCCTCCGTGCTTCCTTGTGCTTTTCCTCGTCACTCCTCTGTGAAATTGTTCTCATTGCTCTTGTGCTTTCTCTCCATCTCCCCTTTCTTACTGACTTCTTATGCAGTTGAAGGAGTTGTTCAGGGAGCCTTCCTGAAATCCATGCCATGTCAGTTACTAATGATGTAAATACCTTTAAAGCAGGAGCAAACAATCCACAAAGACTGTTTGCTACAGGTTTGGTAGAAGCACAGTCACAAGCCAAACCTGACCTTTTTCCCAGCTGGAAATCTGGAGTGCCAGAATTCATAGGCAGGGACAGAAGTAATGTTAATGATGCAGATACTGGGATGCTGTATTTGCTGCAGAGTATCCAGGAGCACGCTAGATAGCAAGAATCTACAAGTGTGCACTAACAGGTAAGTTGTTCCCATCTGTGTGCTGCTTATCCTTAGAGTCTGCAAGTTGACCTGGGGAGAGGAGGCTCCTAGCAGTACCAGAAGGGACAAGGAATTGATGATAAATGCTGGCTTACAGGGTGGAAGACAAATACCTGTTTATAAAGCTGGTTGACAACAGTGTTAAGAGCATTCAGAAGTGAAAGGGAAGCTTTGGGGGTGGACTACAATGACTTTTGGCGCTGTAAACACAAAAACAAAGCTCACAGCTGATAGATTTGTTTTTATTATTATAGAACAGATGAACTAAAATAAGCCAACAATATAATTTTATGCCAACAGCCATCTTTCTAGCACAGGCGGTGACGGATTCAACGTGCCCTTCTCCTCCCTCCCCGGGCCTCCATTCAGTGGGAAACACGTGGTGGTGGCTCTTGCACATTGGTTTTAGACCAGTGATCTTACTCTTTTCCCAGGCACATCTTTATAAATAAAAAGAGGAGGCGGGGGGAGCAGGGAAGAGAGCATATATGTTGTAGGAGCAATAAGCAGAAAGGCTTGTGGATCCTCTTGCACATTCACATGTTGTGACCAGGTAGATGTAACAACTGGAGAATCGTGCCCACTCTCAACATGTAGCAAGCCCCTAGTTGCTACTCTAGTCAAGCCAGGAGTTTCTTCCCATTCCAAGCTAGCAAAGGGCAAGATGCACTCAACTGGGAAGTGTTTGGCAGGGGTCAGGGGCAGTCTAAGTAAAAACCAAACCAAAAAACCACCCCGCCCCCCAAAAACCCAAACAAATCTGCATTTTAAGCCACTTCAAAGTAAAAGTCACTTCTTATAATATAATAGGTACTTTTAAAATGGCGAGACCACCATCCTCGGAAGATGGAGGGCCTGCACTCAAGACCAAAGAAAGAAAAACCAAAACAACCAAAACAAAACAGAGATAAGAGTGGCCCCATTCTCAGGCTTGGCTCTTCTCTAAAAACAGCACTCACCATCCATCTGAAAAGGTAAAAGGAGGAGTGGACAGGAAATAAAATAAAATCGGTGCAACTTCTCGCCAGGTGGCGCATTAAACCAAAGCTCCGTACAGTCCCGTATGACTACACGTCCTGTGGTGGCAGCATAATTTCTTTCAGCTTTCGTAGCTGTATATGCCTGTATGTATATCTGAACGTATACATACACATACACACATAATATATAATATTGTTTTTAATGTTAGTTTTGATCCTGTAGGAGGGCTCATCTCTCTTTCACGTGGTTCTGTGCTGCTGCGCTGTTGCTGCTCCCGTTGCCGCTCCCATTACTGCTGCTCCCGCTGCTGCTGCAGAGGACCTCTGTGAGGTCGTCCATGATGGTGGTCTCTTTAAGGTCCACCAGGTTGAATTCCCTGATGAATAGGATAAAATGTGTGTAGAGCGTGTTTAAGTGTCCGTGCAGCTCCAGTGCCAAAGTCTCCTTAAAGTGTGAGGAGTAGATATGGGCCAGCACGTGGAACAGGTACTTGCAGATCTTCTTCACTAAGGACTCAAACGAGTTTGGAAATTCTTTGCCTGAAAGGAAGACAGAAACACCATAGCAGTTCGCCTGGAGTCCCACAGCAGCATTTATTCTGGCAAAACTAGGTAAGCACGACTAGCTCACCTTAAAGAGGTAAGGTCTGAAGCATATTCATTTAAAGTTAAGACTGTATTTTTATGATCTGTGATTTTAAACCCTGAGGTTAAAAATCAGGAAGAAAATGTAATGTCTTCAAACCACAACACTTTTTGTTACTGACTGTAGGAAATAATGAGATTATCCAGGGTTCTTACATAATTTGTTCAGGAGTAGCATATTTTTCTGCTGGAGACACATAGTATATGTGGTAATCCTATTCGCAGACCATGAAATGGAAGCTAAGGTACGTGGCAGACTTGCCTTATTTCATTATTGAAATGTTATCAAATAGAAAAGTAAAGAAGGGATACCAGATGCCTTCTGTCAGGTGCAGTTTGAGTTAGGACTGCTGGAGCAGTACTGTGCCCTCACTGTAAAGGACACCTCTTGGACAACTGCTGCTTGCAATGCTGACAGGGAAACTGAGATAAAAACAAAAATAGAAAGTGGCCATTCATGGTGGACTGTAAGAAGCATGTTACTGGTGTACAGTGTGCTGTGGCCACACTGGCAGATGACTTAGATGGAAGGCCCTCATTGCTCTTTTGAATTAGCACATTTAAAACCACCAAAATAACAGCCTTATCTGCTGCTGGCTCACCAGGCACTGCCTTCTTTCTAAGTAAATGCCATTACAAAAATACTGTAATGTCCTAGTTCCCCAGGTACCTAGAAAAGAGATTTAAGAAACCAGCTACTTTTATTCCTGATGAAGCCCATCTACAATAACTTCTGCTCCGCAGGTATCAGCCTTCTTGCCCTTAATTGTAGGCAATGCAGTCTTGTTAAGATACAAATTCAAGTGAAAATTACTTTTCTGTTGTTTTTCAGTTCTCAAAAATGATGTTTTTATTTAATCTTTACAGGGGAATGGAGTCTAAACAACATCAGGGTAAAAAAAAAGCCATGTTAGGTAAGGGAGAGGAGCCATGCTGCTGGTAATGCAATTTATTTCCCACTTAATGAGTCAGGGTTCTAAAAGAAATGGTACTAACAAGGTTAAGTTTTACTGGCAACACGCTGTGTTTAATACCCACATAGTGACTGTTCTCTCTGAACACAGGCTGCTTCCTGGAAGACCTCAAAACACTTAAAGAAAAAGATGTGCCAATGGTGAAATGTTAGCCAAGGGGGCAGGACTGGGAGATTTTCAGCCCAGTTCATATGCCCAAAGTGTAGTTCTTTGACACTGCAGGAATGAACCTGAAGAAAAATAACCCCTTAAAAATATACTATGAAATAATTAATTAATACTCATTAATAATACTATGGTATTAATGCATAAGCTGAGTGTCAACCTGCATGTTATTTTTTAGCATCTCCAAAGAGCCACGTGAAGCATCTGTCCATACCGTATTTTGTTGGAAAGACGTCCTCATCTGTCACGAGTTTCTGCACTGAGCTCATGACGAAGTCAACGTACTGAGGAGCCGTGCATTTGATCTTCTTCCCCCGCTCGTCATACCAGTAGTACTGTCTGTGGAGAGAACCGACAGCACCACCACGTTACACCTCGGATCCTCAGCTGAACTCCTAAGAGGTGAACTTCTAAATAATATAAAACCACTGCAACATTACTCAGGTAGATCGTAGCTGCCACAGAGGAGATGGACTTTATACATCAAAAGCCCTACATTTCTGTTAGTCAGGTTTGCCTCACCCCATCAATTTAGTCCAGAGCCCTGGGAAGTAACAGCGAGCCCAGAAAGCCTGCTGACAAGTCTCTGAGCTGAGCTGCCCTGGTGAGGCAGCAATAACTTATTTTCCATGATAGATTGAGGGTCTACAGCCTACAAAGCTGCACAGGAAGGCAACTTATAACTACTTTACTGTTGCTGCCTTAAAAAAAACAAGTATAAACAGGAGACCTGACATACAACACCACAAAGCAATTAAACTTGTAGTGCAATATTATTAAGCAGACAGAAGGTGGCTCCAGAACACCAGGCTGAAAAAGCCTTAAGGTACTTGGGAGTGTTTTTAACAAATCCTGCTCCAAAATAGTATCTGGGGACTCTTTTCATGGCCCTTTTGGACATACCTAACCAGGTGCCTCAGAATCATACTGCTTTGTTTCCAAAATTAGCAAACATTTGGATTTAACATTTGACTCTACCAACAGGGCTTAATTCTGTGAGATCTTAAAAGGAATGGGACCATGAGCATATTGTGAGGCTTCTGAAAAGGAACCTGAACTTGGTCTCTTAGCTGTAATCATCTTGATCAGCCACAGCCACCAAAACAAAACAGAAACATTCTCTTAATAACCATTACAGACACCCGAGAAAGGAACCTGAAGGCTAAAGAAAGCACTCAAGCTTTGTTCCCTCTTTTTTTGTTTCTTTAAATGATGGTTAATTAAAGCATTTCTGTCACCAAAGGCAGCTAGTGGCAGCATTACTGTGATATGCACAGTAAGAAATGTTTTATAGATAAAGAAGTGGGCTAAAACTTTTGTTTTTTATCAGCATCACATATGAGTTATCAGAGTTCAACACCTGAACTCTCACTTCAAACAGTCTAAGCTCCGGGTGCAGAACTGTTTCATTATAAGACCGAGAAGAAGGACACTGTATTGCAGGAGTGCAGAGGTAAGCTCAAACTTAAGGGGGAGAAAACTAGCTCAGCTCATTTTAGCATGTGTTGCTTGGTCTCTCTGTTGATGCCTGCAAAAAGGCATTAATGTGAGAAAGAGGAGGAAAACATCAGGCATTAAAAGCTATGTCTGGTACTGAAATAAAGCATGGACTGTGTTCATCACTGCTTATTTAATTATACAGCGTAGCATACAAATCTAAGCTAGGTCTGATTCCTCAGTTCTGTCCAGCTTTAAGCTGGAGAAGCACAGTCCTGGCCCCTTGCTGAGTGACTTGGGGTCTTAAACGACCTAAAGGGGCTTTTGTGTTGGCAAGAAACAGGACGGTGAGTGCCTCACTTTTCTCAGGCTGGAAAACCAACTATGAAAGAGTGCAGTTCGGAGTCACCCTTAGAGAAAAACAAAATCTGAATAAGTGGAGTTCAGTCCACAGTCACACAAATGCACAGGATCATGGACAGGACAACTTGAGATGAATAAATCTGCTACAACATCCCATGGTGTACAGTTTGTTCTTTACTAATAAAACAAAAACAGAACTAAGGGGGATAACAGCAAGGAGTGTTACAAAAAAGGAGAAAGACAAATAAACTAAAAGGATTAAAAAAAGAATGTGGCTGTGAGTCAATCATTGTGTGTGTGGCAATGTGTGTGAGTACATGGAAATCAATTAGTCACCATGTGTGTGAGTGCATAAAAAATTGGACACTATGTGTGTGAGTGCGTGGAAATTAATTAGTCATCAGCTGTGTATGTATATTCGACACTATGTGTGTGAGTGCGTGGAAAAACCGACACTATGTGTGTGAGTGCGTGGAAATTAATTAGTCATCAGCTGTGTATGTATATTCGACACTATGTGTGTGAGTGCGTGGAAAAACTGACACTATGTGTGTGAGTGCGTGGAAATTAATTAGTCATCAGCTGTGTATGTATATTCGACACTATGTGTGTGAGTGCGTGAGGTTCGACACTATGTGTGTGAGTGCGTGAAAATCCGACACTATGTGTGTGAGTGCGTGGAAATTAATTAGTCATCAGCTGTGTATGTATATTCGACACTATGTGTGTGAGTGCGTGAAAATCCGACACTATGTGTGTGAGTGCGTGGAAATTAATTAGTCAACAGCTGTGTATGTATATTCGACACTATGTGTGTGAGTGCGTGAAAATCCGACACTATGTGTGTGAGTGCGTGGAAATTAATTAGTCACCAGCTGTGTAGTATATTCGACACTATGTGTGTGAGTGCGTGAAGTTCGACACTATGTGTGTGAGTGCGTGGAAATTAATTAGTCATCAGCTGTGTGTGTATATTCGACACTATGTGTGTGAGTGCGTGAAAATCCGACACTATGTGTGTGAGTGCGTGGAAATTAATTAGTCAACAGCTGTGTAGTATATTCGACACTATATGTGTGAGTGCGTGAAAATCCGACACTATGTGTGTGAGTGCGTGGAAATTAATTAGTCACCAGCTGTGTAGTATATTCGACACTATGTGTGTGAGTGCGTGAAGTTCGACACTATGTGTGTGAGTGCGTGAAAATCCGACACTATGTGTGTGAGTGCGTGGAAATTAATTAGTCAACACCTGTGTGCGTGAAATTGGACACTAAGTGTGTGAGTGCGTGGAACCAAATTAGACACTAAGTGTGTGAGTGCGTGGAAACTAATAGACACTAAGTGTGTGAGTGCGTGGATATTAATAATTAGACACTAAGTGTGTGAGTGCGTGGATATTAATAATTAGACACTAAGTGTGTGAGTGCGTGGATATTAATAATTAGACACTAAGTGTGTGAGTTCGTGGATATTAATAATTAGACACTATAGACACTAAGTTTGTGAGTGCGTGGAAACTAATAGACACTAAGTGTGTGAGTGCGTGGATATTAATAATTAGACACTAAGTGTGTGAGTGCGTGGATACTAACAAGACAATAAGTGTGTGAGCACGTGGAAAATAATAATTCGACACTAAGTGTGTGAGTGCGTGAAAACTAATTAGACACTAACTGTGAGCGCGTGGAATCAAATTAGACACTAAGTGTGTGAGTGCGTGGAAATTAATAATCAGACACTAAGTGTGTGAGTGCGTGGATACTAATTAGACACTAAGTGTGTGAGTGCGTGGAAACTAATAGACACTAAGTGTGTGAATGCGTGGATATTAATAATTAGACACTAAGTGTGTGAGTGCGTGGAAACTAATAGACACTAAGTGTGTGAGTGCATAGATTCTAACAAGACAATAAGTGTGTGAGCGCGTGGAAATTAATAATTAGACACTAAGTTTGTGAGTGCATGGATACTAACATGACACTAAGTGTGTGAGTGTGTGGATACTAATTAGACACTAAGTGTGTGAGTGCATGGAAAAAAATAATCAGACACTAAGTGTGTGAGTGCGTGGATACTAATTAGACACTAAATGTGTGATTGCGTGGATACTAATTAGACACTAAGTGTGAGCGCATGGAATCAAATTAGACACTAAGTGTGTGAGTGCATGGAAATTAATAATCAGACACTAAGTGTGTGAGTGCGTGGAAACTAATTAGACACTAAGTGTGTGAGTGCGTGGAAACTAATAGACACTAAGTGTGTGAATGCGTGGATATTAATAATTAGACACTAAGTGTGTGAGTGCGTGGATACTAATTAGACACTAAGTGTGTGATTTCGTGGATACTAATTAGACACTAAGTGTGTGAGTGTGTGGAAACTAATTAGACACAAAGTGTGTGAGTGCGTGAAATTAATAATTAGACACTAAGTGTGTGAGTGCGTGGAATCTACTTAGACAATATGTGTGAGTGCGTGGAAACTAATAGACACTAAGTGTGTGAGTACGTGGAAATTAATAATTAGACTCAAAGTGTGTGAGTGCGTGAATATAAACTAGACACTAAGTGTGTGAGTGCGTGAAAACTAATTAGACACTAAGCGTGTGAGTGCATGGAAATTAATTAGACAGTAAGTGTGGGAGTGCGTGGATATTAATTAGACTCTAAGTGTGTGAGTGTGGAATCTATTTAGACACTGTGCGTGAGTGCGTGGAAATTAGTAATTTGAGACTAAGTGTGTGAGTGCATGGAAATTAATAATTCGACACTAAGTGTGAGTGCATGGAAACTAATAGACACTAAGTGTGTGAGTGCGTGGAAACTAATATACACTAAGTGTGTGAGTACGTGGAAACTAATAATTAGACACTAAGTGTGTGAGTGCATGGAAATTAATAATTAGACACTAATTGTGTGAGTGCGTGGAAACTAATAATTAGCAGACACTAACTGTGAGTGCGTGGATATTAACTAGACACTAAGTGTGTGAGTGCGTGGAAACTAATCAGACACTAAGTGTGTGAGTGCGTGCAAACTAACTAGACTCTAAGTGTTTGAGTGCATGGAAATTAATAATTAGCAGACACTAAGTGTGTGAGTGTGTGGATTCTAATGAGACACTAAGTGTGTGAGTGCGTGAAAATTAATCAGACACTAAGTGTGTGAGTGCGTGGATATTCAACACTGTATGTGTGTCTGCACATACCTGAGCCCTTCCCTCCCTTTGTGTGTGCTCCCACTTATACTCTGTTGCCCTTCTTCCCTTGTGTGATGTTTCTCCTGCCCTGCTGATGCCATTCTCTTTTGTATCCCCCACCCCTTCACCCTGTGTTGATGCCCCATCTTTGCCCACTGAAGCCGACTCATTCAACCCTTACCTCCTTTCTTTTAGATTTCAGCTCCTTTTTATTTTGTCAGCTCATCCTTTAAACCTGTGATGGATACTTGTAGCCAGCTTGCTTGCAAATCAACATCCCAAGCTGCAGCCTGTTGTGTTACTTTAGTTTGGCACCCGCACTGTTTAACACACACTTAGCTTATGTAACATCAGAACAGAACCAATCCATCCTGAGGGCGCAGGGCAGCAAAAGCCCAACTGAGGAACAAGAGGCAGAACTTGGTTTTGAACTGCTTTGCTCAGTCCTGATCACAGTGGCCAACTGAGCCCTTCCTCGCAGCACCTGCAGTTCTGTGACAGCCCAACTCGGGTGGACGCTGCCTGTTTCTGGACTGCTCAGCAAACACGTCACACTTACAGGTCTGTCCAGTTGTCATTATCTGGTGCCAGTGCTTCAGTGATACGCTCTCTATCCTGTACAGCAGTCAGGGGCTCAGTCCATCTGCTCAGCTGTGGTTTGTCCAACATAACACAAATCTGCGTATCTAATATTCACTAGGGTGAGGTTTTTCTTGTTCTGTGTTGGTTTATTTTTTTTAATAAAAAGCGGGGAAAACATGTGGCTCTGTCACAGGCCCAGCTGGAGATGAACAGATATGCACCTATGAGGCAGTGCTGCATGGTCCATATGAGAACAGCTGGGAAAGGCAGAATGTACAAGTAAGGGCCATGCAAAGTTGTCATTGGAGATATTTGGCGAACACAGTCAGTTATAAACAGGGCCCTCAAGGCTGACCCGCAGGGAGGAACGGAGCTGGGTGAACCCGCGCTCCATACAAGAGCAAAAATGAAGCCAGCAGCCTGCAAACGTGCCTCAGTCATCTGCCTCCAAATACAGGAAAATAACTGGATTCCATTTTGCTCAACACAAGCCATTTCAAGTGTTTCACCCGCATGTAGACATGCTTCCTGTTATTCCCTACAAGTGTAATTTTCCATTTTCCCAAACAAAGGATGGGAACAGGAACCTTGCGCTATCAGCCCTCACTGCTAATAATACAGCCTGCAGCTGAAGCCACATGGAGGCACTTCCTTTCTTTATTCTGCAGCACAATCTGCTTACAGGCTCACTACAGGACGGAGCAGCAGTGACCAGCTTCTCACCGCCACCCCCTCTTAACCACTACTTCCTATCAGTTTGAGATCAACAGGTAAGACCACTTCTATGGACAGCCAGTACTACGTTAATAATTCAAGCTCAATAAAGTTAGGGAGTGAGAATCAACAGAGCACTTTTACTGATCACCACCTCTCGGTGTGGGACGCATTGTTCGCCTCTGATAAAAATCTGGGACCAGTAGAGACATTTTTCCTTTCTGTTCCAGCCTGCTCTCGGGGCCTCTAACGTGGCTTTATATTCTCTCCTGACAGTTATCTTTCCAACTTTTATACACAAAAATATCCTCCATACACTTTGTGTTATTCAGAGTGCTGTCAAAGAATGGCCCTAATACTAACTTCAGGTGTGCAAGATAACAAGGTAGCCTAGTGCACAAAGCAAGGATCCCTGTTAAGCACTACATAATTCTCGTTTGGGATGCAATACAGAGCCCTGGCTTCTGTTCCACACATCCCCTGGGATGTTTGTTTGCTGTACTGAACCATGAGCTGACTGCTCCGTTGTGGGTTTCAAAATCTATCTTGGCTATATTAATCCTAGGAAAGGCAAGAGGAGGAAAGAACAGGACTATCAACACATGTGCTGGAGAGGAAACAGGGCCCAAACAACAGGCTTATTCATAATCAAGTACATCTCATATTCCATTATGTTGGACCGTTTATGGTAAATTTTTCTTATATGCACCATATATATTGCATTTAGCAAACCACATACAGCACAACTACAAAGCCTTCTTTCATAAGCGACAACTGGTATACACTTAGCAAGTGTATCAAGTCCTGCAGAGGGAAAGTGCCAATCCAAAACATTTTCTGTACTCTTTGTAAAGCTGCCACTGGTGCCATCTGCTCCCAGGGGCTCCAGCAGGCAGACAGTGGCTCACGTCAGGCCAGAGGTCAGCCATCAGCAGCCTGGTGCTCTGTCAGCATTCCAGCTATCAAAAAGCACCCCCTGACATTTCCACAGCTCATTTGTCCTTCCCTGCCTTCTATGGCATCTCAGCAGTGTTACCAGTAAGGACAGTTTTCTCCTTTTTCTCCTCCTCCTCCCTGCAGGCTGCACACGTGGTAATTTGCCTCTCTGATCTGACCTTACCAAACCAGCTCCCAGCAGTCAAAGATCCGGTCCTCCTCGTCCTCCACAACACCACCACCCTCCACTGAGAAGAGGGAAAAGGACGCCCAGCTGCCATGTCCTTTCTGAGCACAGAGACCTGCTTGCTCTGCGCCTCCTAATTCCAGTATCCTTCCCCAAACTCCTCTCAAGGCTTTGTGGAAAGTAGGAAATGCTGACTTACGTATTGCACACTGCCATGGTCTGACACGACTCCCCTGTACAGAACTCTGAGATTGTACTATATTGTAAGTTGATGTGATGAAAGAAAGTTGTTGCTGAAAAACAAACACAAAGGAAACAAGTTCAGAAATGAAACACTTGCAAACACCGGTTGTCCTCCCAGCGATTATTTAAATAGATCGAGTTAAGTGACCTCAGCGCCTTAAGCTTGCATCCGTACTTAAACATGATTTAGTTAAATGAGTCTAATGATGAACTGCAAAACAAAGAGGTACAGAGAATGAAAGCTCTTGTTTTGATTTAAGATGAAAGCGCTACGAGGCTTCAGCTCTTATTACTCACAAAGCAGCAAGACTGGAAAGTGTCTCTGTCATCAGCCTCACCTTTACAGCAGAACGCTCTGTTACCAGCTGAAGGCAAACTATTTGCTGCATTCTTTTGAAGTCAGACTTAAAATGCACAGTGGCTACGAAACAACGTTACCGGTCCCAAGGCTGTATCTCTCTTGAAACTATCAGCATGAAAACGACTATCCTGCTACTTTTTAACAAACCTCCTGAGAGATTCACATTTTCACACTGTGGGACCCCTCACTTCTTCTTAATGAGCCACCATAAAGTTTTCTAATACTGATCCAAGTAGTTTCTTGCTACTGCCGCACTCTGTTGGAAGCGAAAACATTGGGTGAGAGCAGCAGTTTGAACCAGGTGAAAGAGCAGCACAAGAAAATACATCAGAACTGAGATGTGTTGATACAGCGCTCAATTACAGCAGTCACTCACATCTTCTGAATCCCAGTCTGGCTGCAGTTTCAATTTGCAGTAATTCCACCAAAGCCTGGATGGAATGGAGAGCAGAAATCTGACCAAAAGACTCCTAAACTTCTGGTTGTTGAGCAGCACTCAGCTCTCATAAGAGCTTTACTAAACTACAATGCTTCTGGCAGACCCACAGCTTGAGTGAGAAACACACTGAGCTGCACGTGTAGCAGAGCAGTCAGAAGGGGAAGCGATGGTCCTCACAGGAGCCTTAGAAACTTTAATGCCCTTGGTGCCAAGGGAAGACAAAAGAAGGAACGCATCCAGCCTCCCCAGTGCTGAGCACGGCTGCTTTGTATAAGACAGCTTAATTACCAGTCATGGTATAATGCCATGCATTATGCAGTAAGGCATCAACAGTCATGGCGTGCTTTGCTAAGCGCTGAAAACAGCAAAAAACAAAAAAAAAGCAGTGAATGAATGAAGTGCCTACTTGGGTGTGGGCAGCAGCCTCAAGGGCTGTGGGACCAAAATACTCACTGTTGCTGGCGAGCCACTCATTGAGGTCTATTTCTCGTGGTAACATCACCAGCTCCTTGAATTCAAAGTCAGTAATTCTGGACTTTGTGTACTCAGGCTCCAGGTAAAGTTTCTTCTCTTCCGGCGCCGGCTTTTTCCCATTTGGCTTTCCCTTGGACTTCCTGCAAGAGACAAACAAGAAGCTGGGTTAGATGGGTTACCTTCACTGCAGCTGAAGAAACCTGAAAGAAGCCTGTTTACCCAAACTCCTGCATTTGTTCCCTGCTGATTCTCCTGCTTCCTGTCCCCTCAGCCCAACTCTAAATAAAGCACAAGATGGAGAAAGCGCCTTGAATTTCTGTCACTTTGTTTTAAGTTACTGGGAAAGTTTTGTACGGTATAAAAGACTGAGCAGCTGCTACTCCATTCCTTTTCTGTCAGTTTAGACTGCAAGTTACTTGGGAGAGTGGCAGCCAGTCTGCACCTGTGAACAGCTGTGGCAGCAAAATGGCACCGCACACACAGGACATACTCCGATGTGAGCACACTGCCCACCTGCTGCATCACAGCTTACCGCTACCTGCAGTCAAAGCAGGCTGGTGCAGGAGGGCTCCCCTTTGGGAAAATGCTCTTTCCATGCTGTGTTTTGGCATGGCTTATTCAAAGCTACAGCATTACTCCGTACTGCATCCCTCCATTCTCTCTCAGGTTCCACACTTCCTTTGGAAGTGAGCAGTGGTGACTCCAGGAGCAATGGCAATACAAAACCTAGTGTATCCGAGACGGCACAAACAGCAGTTTGGTTTCTTTTTTCCTGAAAACCCATTAAAGTCCACAGCAAGCAGCTACCAGCAGAGCTGTGCCACGAAAGAAGCCTCCATGAGGACTGATCAAAGCAGACTAACAGCATCCCATAAAGTACATTTCTTTCCATGGCACACCATGATTTTTCATCTCTCATTTCTCAGTGTTTGCTGTAATTATTAGAGCTTTGCTCCCACCCTGTTTTTAATACCCTCAGACCACACTGAACACAACCAGAATTCCTGGGATGGGGTTTCAGGATGGACATTTGAGCAAAGCCAGTGGGCCAACACTTTGCTTTATTTAGGCTATATGTGTCCAAACAGCTGCATATCCATTTGTTTCTACAATTAAAACTTCCACCTAGTTGGAAACAGAAGCTCTATTTAATATGGGGGGATAGGAGGGTGGGGGTGGACAAGTGTAGTAGGGCAATGCTTGGTACACACTATCAACACATGAAAGAGATGCTGGGATTTTTCAGTGCCAAGTCTTGGTTAAAGAGTGGGGTTTTAGGGACGTGCAAAGCCACGACAAGTCCACCTTTGCAGATAAGGACACTGAGTTTGCTTTTGAAACATATCAAGGCAATTGTTTTGCATTCTGGCTCTTAACACACTTTAAAAACAACCCAAAACCAACCTTCAAAACACGGATCCAAAACACACACTTGATTTTTGCCTTATGTCTGAGTTGCACATCTTTCCTAGAATGGTGTTTCACACGTCAGTGCTTTTCCCAAAGAACGTATGGCTCTTTGGATTTCTCTTCTTATGGGCTCTTCACTGACGCACACACCAAACCCATCTTCAGAATGACTCATGGTCCCCATCTTCAACACTGTAGGCAGAAGCATGCCGTAACTTTCTACAACTCAGTCAGTCACCAGGACTGTCACTGCTCACCACATAAAACTTTCATTAAGCCTTGTCACGTTTCTCCCTACCCACCAGAGTGACCTCAAGATGAGAAAGGAATCATCAAGGGAAACTTCCAACAGCAGCGCGATATGCGCACTCTCACAATGTATTTTCATGCCACAGATGAGCAGAAACAACCACAGGCAATCTCCAGTCCAGAAGAGATGGTTCCTCTGTATTTCTACACATTCATGAGTAATGTCACAGTTAGAGAGGAGCCTGTGACACAAGCATCTTTCTGAAGACTACATGTACAGTAGGAGAATCAACTAAAACCAATACTTAAGATGACCAGCTCAGCATGTAGCTGCTTTTCTTTCACATTTCCTGTCCTCTCCTTTCTCCACAGCACTGCATCCCAATCCAAATGAAGCCTACAAGACACATATCCCTTAGGTTGATTTAATGAAGTAATTTGGACTAATTCACACAGCCGCTGCCCAAAGGGATGTCCTAGGACGTGTGAAGTCAGATATTTCAAAGCAGAATACTTCTAACACAGAGCAGTTACTCAGACCGGCAGATCCTGGTTCTCAGCTACACATTCTTGTCTTCAAACCCTTATATTTGCAAGATTGCTTTTCAACCTCATCATGTAAAAGTGACCTGGAGATAAGAAAGAAGCGTCCATGAAAAAACTGCAGAAGGGCCTTGAAGGTATTTAAGAAGGTATTTAAGATGTACTTCACTTAAGCCTGGGCGAGAGGCTTCAGGTTTTCAGAGAACTCAAAACAATACAAGGAAAACACAACGGCAAGAAAGAACAGTCTTCTTTGATAATTTGTAACCTGACTTTATAATGTATGACACAACACGTTTGTCCTGTTCACTTTGCAGGACTACCATATTAAGACTTGAAACTACCTTACCCTGACAGTAAATAGCATAAATCCACTTGATACCACGCGCTTGGCCCCGAGCTAATAAAAAAATACTCAAGGGCACTAATTTGCCTAATTCCAAACGTAAGCTGCCTTACTCCTACACTGCTGAAGCCAAGCCTGGCATGCTCCAAGTAGCACCTTTATACCTGCTGGACCTCTGCAGAGCCACTGTTAATGTCTACCCAGAATGCACACTTTGGGTCTGTTTTTTTCCAGCTGGTTGGCTGGGGAAAGGAGCAGGTTTCAGACATTCGTAGATGATTTTTTAAAGAAATGAGAGTTACAATTGAGTAATACTCGGGTGGAATATGCTTACAATTTAAAAGACTGGTTTGAAAAACCGCATTAACCACTTGGGAGAGGAGAAGCAGCGTGGATAGAACAGACTGCGTACCTCTGCTTTACTTCAGGGTACTTAAACCAAGAGCCCCGGGTCAGGGCTGTGCCACGTCAGCAAAGAGCAATCTTCAGAGTGGAGGAGGAGGGAAGAGAGAGACAAAGAGGTCACAGATAGTCTGTCATTGAGCCAAGACTGCAGAGGGAAACCACCGGAGGAAGCTGGATGCAGGAGACTGAGACAGGCCTTCCAGTGACGAGAAGCGGATCGTGTTTACCTCATTCTCACTTTGGCATCTTCTTGACATTTCAAGGAAAGAATCAAAAATTCGGTGCTAGGTATTTCCCACAAGTTTGCTAATGCAAACCATTATGAGCAGACCTCACACCGGGAAAAATAACCCAAGCACACCCAAAGCTCATCTCCACCCAAACGTCAGCTCTTTGCTGGATTACTACAGGCAGCCACTTTGCATCTTTCAGCAGATGGTAAGTCTTTCCACAAGTGCCTCAGTCTGGAACTGGATCATTTCAAACAGAAGCTTCCTGAAGGAACCCATGCCCTGCCCCTTTCCAAAGCTTTGCCTCAGTTTAAGAATGAACCCGTCTCACATGTACCATCACAAAACCTGCAGCAAGGCCCGTGAGCACTGATATGAAAGGGTTTTGATTCACGCCACCAAAACCTGAATGTCAAAGCACCATCTGCGGCACAAACTTCTTTTTAACTTTTAGCAGCTGCTGAGCATTAAAGTAAGACCACAGCATTTGTTTCATGACCTGACAATTTCATGACCTGTGTGCAGTTTGGTGGGGATATTACATGGTTCAAACACTGTAACTACAAACAGAGATACATCCCAGTTATAGCAATGCCAAGTTCTGAAGTGGACTGCGCATCTTTCCTCAGGCACAACCCCGGTTACAATGTCAGGGTTTCTAGCATTAATTCAATCATGCTCAATCTGGGTTGCAAAACCATTGGTTTAGCTTAGAAACTATCAATAACAGTCAATACTAAAGCATGTTCTTTGCAGACTTAGAAAGCTGGAGCAGACAACAGTATAGAGAACACAGTTTAAAAAACATGACGGCATACAATCAAGAGTCAACAATTAACAGCAGTGTTCCGTGTAAACCAAAGCTCAGACACGTAGTAAAAAGCAAGAAGTCAACAACTCGGCTTCTTTCTGCTCTCCTTTCCCTCCAGCTCCACCACTGTCTCAAAAGCTTGTAAGAACCCATCATCTACCTGGAACCAACTCCAAGTGTGCAATGAGAAGCATCTGTTACTCTTTGTCGTGTGCTGCAAAGTGTTTAAATGCAAAAGGCCTTCTTCCATTTTTTGTTTTAAGGTACACAAATACAGAAAAGAACACATTGCCATTTCTGAGCTGTCCCAAACGCCCTTATTAGGGAACACTACAGCAGCAAACACAAAGCAGCAATTTCAGAAACAGTTCATTCATCCTGCTTTCAGCGAAAGGAAATGTGTCAAAAAGAGCAGGATTGCATTGTTCTACTCAGGAAACACCCAACTCCATCACCTACAGCCTATTTACTGGAAAATAGAACTCAATGTCATAAGGGCAGTGCCTAAAAGAAAAAAAGCCCATATCCTAAAGCTGGCAAAAGTCCCGATTTGTGTTTACCTCTGTCTGTCTTTCTTAGCAATGACAATTCTGCTAAATATGCCAGGTCAGCGTGCCCCCGCTGCAGCTGAAGAAGCGGCCACTGCACAGCAGTATGGGGAGGTCTGACAAGGTCAAACCAAAACCTTACTATCAGTGCTTGACTATCAATGAAGGAAAGAACACACTTAGGGAAGCCAAGGAGAGGCAGCACTCAGCAGTTTTTACTGACAGGTGAACCAGTGTGCTTATTAATTCTTCAGATAAGTCTCAGGATATGTTTGGTTTTGTTTGGTTTTAGGCACTCCTCTAAGATGCCGTGGGCCAAATTACATCCAGGAAGAAGATACAGAGCAGGAAAAAGAGATGGTAAAAGAGAGGTCATGCGTGTGAAGCATCATAACAGAAGGTTAAGCAAACCAGCTCCAGCCTGAGTACGTTCATTACTGCCTGGGCGTCCACAATCAGCCTTGTGTTCACCTGAGAAAACACAGCAGCTGGAAACTTGCCTGGATCTCACTGGAGCAAGAGAAGTGTACCATAACCAAGTGAGAAACAGGCCTGCTGGGCCACCATCATCTTCCTGGGCTAAGTACCTTGTTAAGATTCAAGTACAAACGCCAGTTTATCACGTTGCTTTGTTACCTCCTCTCAGTTAATCAAGATCCTTTCCTTATCTCTCTCATTTCTCTCCTGATCAGATGCCAATAGTTTTTTTGGTGCAAAAAAAAGCCTTCTTTGAAACATCTTCAAAGCATGATCCAGGTATTAATTTTAAAACCATAGGAGAGAAGTATTATTCCCAATTCATAGCAAGAACTGGCTTTCAGATTCCAAGTTTATTAATGGTACAAAGACTAAGATGTGCTTCAATTTTAACTGATACAGCTTGTTTTGATCGAAGCACATGGGAAGCAGCCAGATTTAGCTGAAAACAGGTCAGGGACACCCTGTGGACAAATGTGGACACTCTGCCCTGCCTGACAGCTCACATCACTTTGGGATTGTAGCAGGCATAAAAGGTTTTGGTCATATGAGCCCTATTTATTACAAGTTTGACCTCAGAAGAGATAACAGTGGTTAGTTAAATCAATGGTGCGTTTTAAAATCATCTCTACTTATTCAGGATTCCAGCTGTCTGACTCTGCTATAAGCACTGTCTTGCTGTGCCTTTTTTATGTGCCATATTCAAGGTTGGGAGGCATTTTTGTTTGCTCGTTTCTAGAAACAAGCACCACACACAAGAGTAACTTTGGAAGGTTAAGCTTAATAAAACAACAAAACCAAACCCTACCAAAAAAACAGATCTGCAGACCAAACCCCAGTCACTCTGTGCCCTCTGGATCTTGCACCAATTTCAGGTTCCAGTCAGCTCTTAGATATGCTGATCTCCATTAGAAAAATCAACAGAACAGGTCCTGCAAGCTTTACATGGCAAATGCCTCCCAACTTGCAAACTTAAAGATGCACAAACCACCTCAAGTCTGCAAGGATCAAAACTGTCAAAGATAATGAAACTTGCACTACAAAGAGACTTACTTATGGGCTAAAGACTTTTATATAATCGATGCCATTTACTACTCCAGGTTGACTGGTATCACCCCAGGAATCCCAAACCAATTTACAAGTGCTTCCCAGCTGTGACAACTAGTTGTGACACAGACAGTGCTGGCAAGAGTGGAGCGAGAGCCCGGGGTTCATAGGGATGCATAAAAGTGTGGCACAAAAAGAGAATGCTGTTTTAAAGAAGATTAAAAAATACAGGATGCCCACGGAATGTTCCGAAATCACAGAATAGCTTTGCTTGCAAAAGAACTTAGAAACCACCTATTCCAACCCCCTGCCAGGGGCAGGGTTAATGGGGACACAGGGGGTTGCCAGTTTGTGCCCTACAATCTGCATGGCTCGCAAGCCATAAAGTGTTGGGGTTGAAATGCTGCAATACCAACTGCAACATCTTTGTGGAGAAGTGCCTTCTGAGAACGTACAGTCTCCAAAAGCAACACCGCATTACAGCGACTTCGGGTACCTCTATAGTACCCCTCCCTCCCCCAGCAAAGGGGAGAAAACCAAAGCTCTCGGCCCTCCACGTGTTTCATAAGGAAATCAGGCTAACTGCTCCAAGATTTACTCCTCTTTTTTCCCCCACGATGGTTTACTGGAAAGAAGTTATCAGTTAATTTCTGGATAAGAATCTTCTGCGTAAGTGTGGGAGCCTTGAACCAATTCCCAGCAGGAAGGAAAGAGTTTTATGAGTGAAGATTTGATTCCCAGTGACAAGCACCCACCAAGAACAACAAAGCAGCAGGTTACACCAGCTTTTATACCACAGCCATGAACACTGTGTATTTTCCTACCCTGGCCATCCTTATTTCCAACACTGGTCCACAGTCATTTCCCCTCTGATAGGTGCAAGGACTGGAGGCTTAAAGGCTGCAGTCACCGCAAAATAACCCCTTGGGAATTCAACATGTTTATTTATTTGTACACGACACAAGAAAATTGGAATTGGCCTCATTTGTAACAGAAGTGTAGTTGAAAAGGAGAGAGAATATTTGCATTTCTCCTTGCCTTTAAAACTATACATGTTCAGTATCTGCATGGGGAACTTTCAGCAGTCCCCATGTGCTGCTTTAACCAAGACCAGAGCTGAGCCTTTAGCCCTAAATGCCACATGCCAGAACACCCAGACCACAAACCCTGGGTGTACACGTACACTCTCAGGGCCGGGAAAGAGAAAAACATCAGCATGGGAAGGGAGACCGACCGTGTAAGGTATTAGAATGCAAGCCCAAACCAACTGCATCATGCAGCACAACTGTTCATGGATTGCTGCGGTCAGACTGTCTCTGCAGGGCTTGAGGAAAGAAAGATGTTGCATTTTCAGACTGTCTGTGCTTCTTCTCACCCCGTGTTCTCTGACAGACCCCCCGTGACCTCAGCTCCATTCCTCCCACCTCCTGCCCCGGGTTAGTTGCGGGGCTGGGGTACGGTGCAGCTCCAAGGAGGCTGCGCAGAATAAAATGTCTTTGGCAGCATTTCTGGTCCTGCTCCTTCATTTTTGTTCTGTTTTTAAAAGTTACCAATAGTTTATTTAAGGGGAGGAGGAAAGAAGAATGTGCCCTGCATGCCAGGGAAACTTTTTCTCCTGGATTCTCATAGTGGCTCTTTGCCTTAAAAGGGAATCTTTGCTTAGCCTCCGGATGCTGCGCTGAAAGCAGTCGGTGCCAAGGCATGGCAGGCATGTTAAGGATGACAAATGCCATAACATTATTTTATAATGCTGCTTCTCAGCAGAAAGCCCTGAACGATACTGTAGGCCCAAGCTAGGTTCCAGCTGGTGCTGTTGGCAAAGCAAAGAGAACACAGGGCACCTGCAGTACTGTCTCCAGGACATCAGGCTTTTCCCTTCTTTCTGGAGGACCCCCCACCCCCCTCACACCTCTCCCTCCTGCACCCTTTGCCTGATAACCCCTGGTGTCAGCTCTGCTTGCCCCTCACAGTGTGGCAGCTGTACAGCAACTGTTAGGATGGTCAGTTCCTTGCTGATGGCAGGGCACTGTTGCCACTCCTTTCCTTCTGATCAGACTTCCCTGTTTACTCTTTAATGCAACTCTGGGAAGAAGGAATACAGAGGCATGGCCAGGCTTGCAAACAATTTGGTTAATACTACAAAAACGCTCAGAGTGCATTCTTGTGGTAAAAACATGCTGGACTTGAGTTTCCTTTCTTCTCTGGGCACACCTGCCAGAACACCTCTCCAGAGCAGAAGCTGGACCTGCACTGTCCACCTGCCTTTGGGGAGGGGCTCCTGGATGCAGGACCCTCACACAGGTCCAGCTCTCCACCAGCCAGCAAATGGGAGGGGCTGATGGAGACAGAGCCCCAGCACCGTGCAGGGTACAAGTGCAGATTACTTCTGGGAGCAAGGGATGCAAGGGGGACAGAAAGTGATCATACACCATTCGCTTCCATTTTGAACTGTTTCTTCTAGCTTTATACACAAAAATACCCTCATTCAGCCAAACCAGGAGATGCCAAAGCAAAGTCTCAGCAAAATTCTTGTCCCAAATGATTCAGTACAGTCCAGGGTTTTGGTAATCTGAGGATTAGGAAAGTAAAAAGACACAAATCTTTCCTAATGTTAATACCCAAGGGCTTTACAGAGCCAAATTAGGACTGCTGCAAGAGATGCAGTAGGTCACATATTCAGAGTGTTGCAACAATTAATGTACCCAATGCTTAGAACAAACCATAGAGCAGAACACTGCGTCATAGGTGCCAGAGTCCTCAGCGTGTGACAGAATTGGGGTGTTTTCTTCTCATCTGTGTTGTTTGCAACCCTCCAACTGTGAGTGAGCTCTGGCCAGCTGACAAAGCAAACCCAAACCTGAGTAAAATAGAGCAGAGACCTGCTTGGAAATGTATTTCTTAGGGTGTTTCCCCTGCTGCAGCAACTCACCCCTAGGAGGATACTTTCAGAGCAGACCTCGAGAGCACACAGGGCACAAAGGGAGCAGAGAGGCTCTGCTGTGAAATTCCACAGGGCAGTTCTCCAACAGCATCTCTGCCCAGCCCCTTCTGAAATTCTTCAGCTGCAAACATAAGTTGGAGCCCTGTGTTCTGGGGTTTGTCTTGTTAACACACAGCTCATTTTAGTGCCCAGGCATACATGTTGAAGCCACCAGGATGCTACCATTCCCTTTTTCTCTCTTAGAGGAAAAGGTCATTCCTATTGTAGCAACACAAACACTTTTTTAACCATCCACAGTGGGGCATGCTATGTGCGTGTATATATACACATATATATCAATCCTATTCCAACTGGAATAAGATTCATCTCACCTAACCACAGATATCTGCATATATGAAGATTCATATCTGAATTGGCTATATCCTTTTAAAGGCAGCAGAGATAAAGAGCTTTGTGTGTGTGTGCGTGTGTGTTTTATACTGGACCAATATCTCCACCTGAGGCAGAGACCTACAGCATAGCTTAAGTTTCTGCAATTAGAACACACAGGCGAAGGAGGAAAGGGGCTCTCAGTTGAGAGCAGACAAAGGCAGATGCCATATGCTGCAGAGGGAGCTGTGGAAAAGAACCACAGGAACAAGTAATCTGCACCGAAATTTGAATGCAAGTAAGTTACAACATTCAGAAGAGCTTTTTAAATACGATCATTCTGGAGACAAAAAAAAAGCCTTTTGCAAAGAATACAGAAAAAGCAAAACCCAGCCAATGAGCAACAACAAAATGTGCCTGTATCTCTCCAAGATTCTGTAAAGAGAGAGAAAATGCACTGCAATAAAAGCATGGAGACTTCTCTGTGTGTGTTCAGACAAAGCAATCAACTTCAGCACTGATTTTTTATTTATTTTTTTGGTTGCTACTTTCTCTGCTGCAATCCTCCATTGGAATACACTTAAACCTTATTTTGACTCCTGCATTATGATTAGATTCAAGTTCTGGCAGCAACCACTCCCCCTGCTTATTCTGATGCAACCCTGTTATCTTCCCAGGAGAGCACATGCAATACATTTTGGTCCACCTTTGCAGGGAGGGAGTTCACCAGCAGAGCACACAAACCACTGAAGACACTACTTGTTATCTTCCAATCCAAACTGTAGAGCTGGCAGATTGCAAAGGTATCTTTCCTATTTCTCTGAGCAAATTTGATTTGGAACCCTCCTGGCCTCGTAAATGTGAGATTTCACAACGTACCTTGCACAGAGTTGCTTTTCAGAGTAGAACTGTGCTTTAATAGCAAGGAATTATTTCACCATGGAAACCTGGCTTTAGTGCTCAGACTTCTTGCTATATAGCCCAAGATACACAAATGCAGACAGCCTGCTCTGCTCGGAGTACCAGGCTGCAGACAGGTTTGTCTTTGTACACAAGTGTTTGACTTTCCTCACAGCCCTTTCCCCACAAAAACATTCACCCGTCTAACAGTGCTAACTAGATTTAGGTACTAGCATAGCCTAATCAAAACCTACAATAAAGGACGTGTGTTAGAGATGCAAAGCCCAGCTCACCACCTTACCCACATACTGTGATTCAAAGGATAGATACATATAATGTCAAAGTCTTGTCAACTGAATTTTATAGTTCTGAACTTTCTAGAAGTACAAAGGAGTTTTAAAATCTACTTAATAACTACACTAAGCAGCACAAAAGGTGGCAATGTGGGCTGCAAGATGCAGTCCCCAAGCAGTTAATGGGAGCGCTCACTGTGAGTCAGTGCTCCCAATAGATAAATACCTCTCAGCATGGTGTGACATGTCAGCTCACAGCTGAGCTCAGCCACGGCTGCTGCATCTCACTCACCCCAGCTCCCCAGAGGCAAGGAACAGCACGGGGCTGTCTTTGTTACTTCCGGCAGGACCAGGCAAGTTGTGATGGAGGCACAAAACGTGCCTTGAGTTGGAAGGCTGTGCTGGCTGCTTTATGGGGACAACAGATTCAGTAAAGTCTTAGATACAGAGCAAAGGAAAAAGCTATAGCTTGTCTTCACTGCTCACAAAACAGTTTTGCATGCCTGCACCTGTGAACTTATTCTTGAAGTATTTGTGCTAGCACACATATGCAGCTTGTTGCACCAAGACACAGCTGTGAGGAGTTCATTAGTTAATGAGCAGGTTGGGCAAAGAAAAATCAACATGAAGCAGCAGCTCCACCTGAAATTCAGATCCACTGTATCAAGCTTGAAAAACTCATTGCTTAGGTTTTAAGTGATCTGTGGCATTTTTATTAGGAAGGACATTCAAACGGCTAGAAGTTACCACAGGTCACGGTCAGTTCTCTCTCAATGGCAGCTTTAAGGATCAAGAATGGATTTATTCTTTTTTCCCTTCACATTTCTCTTAGACTTTTTTCTTTATGTAGGAGAAAGTTGGCTGAGAGAAATCCAACCTCTCCTGGCATTCCTCAGGTCTTGTGGTAACAGAACAGTACTTCCTGGCCTTAATACAAACTGTCTTGTCAAAGGAAAAACAGTTCCTAGTTAGAAGGCACAAACTGCATCTCCTCACAAGGTAAGAGTTGAAGGTAAAAGGAATGACAGCATTATCTTCATTAGCTAACTTTCATTAACGAATATGTACAAAACAGCTGCTAATCCAGCTATTGGTTAATGTTTAAACTTGGCAGCAGAATGATGCAACACTGCCCATTTGGTTCTGTCACCAGTAACACACAGCCCTTTCCCCACCATGCTAAAATAGCAGTGATTCCTGACCCTGATTTATTAATTTCCAGGATATTCTGAGGGAGAAGGAAAAGCTGAATTAGAAGAACCTTTATAGATGCATCCCAATCCACTGGCAATCACAAAGAAACAAGAACACAAATCCAAACTTGCAGTGTTACTTTCAATGGCTTCTTGAAATATAAATCCATTCATTTAATTAAATACTGAATGTGCAACCAAGGAATTGGTTAAGGAAGATGAGTTGTTGCACTCACAAGTAGCAAGCCTGCATGAATTCACAGTTTCTCCATTCACACTAGCAAAGACTATTTATTATCTAAGGTTCTTACCCAGTGCACACTGTGGAGACATGCTTTTACAGTAGCCTTTCTAACCCAGCATCACACCCCAAATCAAGGGGTGGTTGTGAGCAACTCCCTTCAGACACAGCCTGCATGGCTTGTTTCAGCTCTTGGCAGCATTAGGCAGATCACAGTAGCTTTGTAAAGAGGTAATCATGTGGACTGGTGCACAGCTGCATTAGTAGTTCCACTGCAAAGAAATTAAAGATGATCACTAACAAGGGAGTAACTCTCAAGAGAGCAACTTCATCACTGGGTGATTCAGTTCCCTATACTTAAGTCCCTGCTTCAAAAATCAATAGGAATCCTTAGAAAGCTTGTAACAGAAATCAGTCAACAGATTTGTTACAACTGATGATGTAACTAGACACAAAGACAAGCACTGAATGTTGAAAAACAAGTATTTCTTTTGAGACAACACAATTTTCCTTCACTTTCCAAGAGCTGATCGGGACCCTAACTTGACTCCTTTCCTTTGCATGTTTGTTCTGAGTAAAAAGGTAGTAGTGTTATCATTGAGGTCTTCATACAGAAAGGAATCAAAACAACCTACTTCATAAACTTCCTTTCCATCACCTTGTCAAACACCAACTGCTGACAGAGCAAAGACTCTGTAAGTCTTTGGTGTTCTGAATCTGGGATATGTGGTCACAGTGGAATCAATGGCAAGTCTGGCGAGTATCTAAGCATGAGTGGAGCTAACAGGGACACGGAGTCATCTCCCTTGGCATTTCAGAGCTGAAGTCACCATGAAGAATCCCAAGCTGCCTTTCTTAATCAACTCCAACTCTCTGTGGCCTGCTGGGATTATTTTGTTCAGACACGGAGCTGTTAAGGGTTTTTGTGCTTTGTCTCTATCTGCCTTCCCGAGGACGGACAGCTGCACTCACTGCTGATTCTTCTTTTTTCACAAACATAAGGAATTGGAGACAGCCACGATGTTCCTTACACCCAGGGAGCAGCTGCTACAGCCAATCCCTGTTGTCTGGGCAAAAGCACTTCTACGCTGGCTTCAGTATCAGAAAGAAATTAACTTGCAAAATTAGCAGAGCAGCATTTCCAGGCAAGCTTGAACAACCTACCTATTAACTGTTGTTAACATTAGGCCTCCACTACTTCTGAAAAGCAGTTTTTCTTCAAAAAGGAACATGTTAACCCATATATCCAATGCCTTGCTCCTTCCAAAGGCCACGTGCCAGCAGATCTTAAAAGCAAAGTTTCATCTTCTCTAGGAACTATTTGCCAAAGTCTTCATTAAGATTGTGTTGAACCCCACAACACCAGGGATTAAGGGAAAACATTAGGAAGAACTTCTCAACAAAAAAAAATTAAAATGCTTTGCCTAACTCAGTTTTGGCATAGCTGCAGAAAAATATTTATGATACGAAATGAGACAGAGTTTGCCTTACCTATTTAGGGAGATGACAACTACCACCAGCAAAATGTGTTCCTAACAGCACACCTCTTCAGCAAAGATCATCACAAATCAGAAGAGAAAAGCTCTCCTGGGTCTAACAGAAGTAGAGACAAACCAGGAACTGCACCCAGAAGGATGAATGCTGCATGCTCATACTTTGTGTACATTTATATCTGAAACCATCTTCCAGGCAGAAAAAGCAGTTACTAAGATCATAGAGGAAACCCTACACTGAAACAGCCACATAGCAAAGAAACACGATAAAAGAAGGGTGGATGATTCCAGAAGTTTCAGATTACAATCAAATCTATTCTAAATTGTCCACGAGGAATTTCCAGAGGAGTAGAAGGAGGACACTCGCACTCCTAAAACAGAGGAAAACGCTGTTAATCCCCAGGCAGACGCCCATCCTATACTAGGCTCTCAAGATACCTTGCAGGGTTATTTCACCACACAGAGGAATTTTAGCAGTCATCTCCCTCTGGCTATCACTTCACCGGATGTAGAGCACGTAACCAAAATACAGCTCAACGTTGTGAAATACCTCTGAATGAAGAAAGACCAACTTCTTCATTAAGCTAGCATGCCATATGTGGTTCAGAAGGTTTCATAAACACACCGGGATCGTGACACTCCTGCAGTGCATACAAGTGAATGAACTGACAACTATCCCAAGGAATGGAGGCGTGCCGGCTGCACAGGTCTGCTCAAGAGACACAGCCTCTTTCCAGAGTGTAGCTTCAAGTCCTGAGCTCCAGAAGCTGAGCAGGCTGTTAGTAGACACCTCCAGCAGAGGTACTGGACACTCAGGTGAAAGAACAACCTCCAAAAGCCCATCTGTGCTTTCAGATGCATGGAAGAGCTACCCACAAAGTCCCATGTCCAGGTCACACCTTGCCAGAGCATGAGATGTCGCAGACCCAAAGTACCTTTTGTCCTTCCCAAGCAGCACAGCAAGAGTCCCATGCATGTCACTGAACAAGAAGTCACCTCCTGTTACAGAAATATTCAGTGAGACACAGCAAGACAATTACTGATGTCAGTTGCCCTGAACCATAAACATTTTGAACTATTTTGGTACAATGGAAAGTTGTGGGAGGGAGAAGGAACAAGCATAGGATAAAAATAGCTGACACGGTTTTGCCTACAAGCCCCTTCCCACCACGCTGCCTTCTCCCTTCACTTCTCCCTTCCCTCCTCCAACTTGTGCATTTATCAGATTAGGCAGAGTTAATTAATTATAAATGCCATACATTGGAATGAATTGTCACAAACATTTTCAACCAGAAGTAGGATATAAATGCATTTATTTTGGAATACTTGCTTCAACCTTCTCAAAACACACATGCCACACATTTGGCTGTGTGAGCCAAGGCAGCCCCAGCAAACAAGCTCTGCTTCTACCCACCTGTATCCTGTTTCATGCACATGTTTAGGATGACTGCATGATCACTGACAAACAAAAGCCAAAGTCAGAATTAAGCTGTTTTCTTTCTGATCTTGCTATGAATCAAGGAAGATAAGGGTTACAATTATTATTATTTGTTTAGAATTTCAAAGCACTGGGTGTAAGAATATCTAAGTGCCATCCAAAATGCCAACACAAGCTTGTCAATTCGTCTATGATGGAATCATTTATCACACTATTGCAAGACAAATTGCTACATTCTTGGAAAGTGACTGCAAAAATTCCACTTCATTAGTACTGCCCACAGTAGGCATGCCTACACAGAAACAGCTTTGTCTTGTACTTTGGTTCCCAAATCAATCCCTGAACATCACTGTAAGACAGAAGGCTCCCTCTGGAGAAAGGAGTTATCTATTCCCACACTCATCCTGGACTATATGTACATACAAAAAGCACCATACTTCATCAGAAGCGATTAGACAATGGTATCAACTCCATAGCCTGCATTACTCCTCCTTTGCAACACCATATCCCCAGTTATTGTCAGCTGTCCCAGAGGGACTAGTTTTCACTGGAGCTTGGAAAGGATAAGCACTGACAATGAAGATGCATGCTAAGTATTTCCTGACATTCACCCATGCAGGACTTGCAGTGCTGCAACACAGCAAATGCTGCACTTCTGAGCTGCACCTGAACCAGGACTCTACCTCTGACACTGGCAGTGCAAACCACGTCCTCATGTCCCCATGCCAGTTCTCATGGCCAGCTCAGTTACCTGTGGGGACCAAGAAGGGGAGACGCCTCCTGCAGCTGAGCTTTGCCTTCCAATTCTGCTGTTCAAGGCCGGTAAAAAGCACAATTCTGCATGGTCATCAGCAGTTTTTAAAAGCAGAACAATATTCAGGGTTTCTACATTGCTCCCCCACCCCCCTCTGTCTGTCCCTAGAACAACCAACTTGTAGGGGAAAAAAAAAACACACAACAACTGCATCCCTTTCAGTGTGTTTTGCTTCTTCCCCCTCCCCCCCCCCCCCCCCTCCAACCACTGGCTAAAAAAAAAAATTACACAAAGTTCATTACAGGAGAGGGGAAAAAATGAGAGCAACGTATTTCAAAAACATCTGAACTGAAATGAAAGCCCTAATTAAGCACTGGGCTAAGGAACACACAACTTCATCTCAGCTGCGCTGTGATTAATTTAAAAGGGGAGATGGCACTTTTCCAATGGTATTCTAATTTTTCTTTTAAATCATCAGAAGCACAGAGTCTTGGTTCCATCCCTTAAATGTTAAACACAGTTTGCTGGCCCGTATGATGAAAGATATTCGCATCTCCAAAGTTCTTCATAGTTGAATCACTAATAATTTAAAAGAGTAACAAACCTAACAGTTGCTTTCATAAAAAATTAATGAGAAAGGCTGAGAGCACAGCTGCTGCTTTTGTTACGTTTTTTGCCCTTTCTGGTTCAGTTGTCTTTCCCCACGCTCTTTTTATCACCTCTCAGGTGCTCACATCGGCTGCTGCTTCTCGTGAATGAATCCCCTCCGCTTTCCCTCCCAGAACCCGTTTTTCCTTTGGCAGCTCTTACTCCTGGTGTGACGCAGGCACTACTTGGCAGCAGCAACCAGAGGGACCACAGCCCACATCACCAAGCAGCGAGAACAGGAATACTGAAAGCTTCCAGAGGGCACATCATTTACAGGCATCCACAGCTCACTTAACTGTTATACACAGGGAATGTTGCAGAGGAAAGTTGTACTGCTTCAGTATCTCGCAGGATAACTGAGCCTTCTAATTGCCAACCAGTAAGTCCTCAGGGAGGCAGAAGCAGAGAAGCCAGAGAGAAGCTGGGAGCTCTGTCCTTTCCCAGGTGTGATGCTGTACAAGTGCTCGGTGGCCTGGGGAGTAAAGGTGCAGTGTGCGGGGGAGGTGACAGCGATGGTTCTCAAGACTAAAGCACAGTAGAATGTTCATAACATCACACTATGCACAAGCAGGACATCTCCAATCTCATCCCCATGCCATGGTAAGGCCTGATCAACACCAGAAAAGTGGCTTCACCCAAAATTTCGCATTGATTCACCTTCTGCACAGATAAGAGGAAACCCAGCAAGCAGCATTTCAGAGGAGTGGGCTGAAAAGTTGGATTTAATTGTCCTGCACTCACTCTGGAATAGACGGTCAGCCATTCCAACGAGGGTAGGACTCATCTTACTTCACTCCATACACCTACAGTATCTATACCAACAAGAGTGCCAGGCTGGCAACGCACCCCTGCAACCAGTCATGTTCAAGTGTCCTTTTCTACCAGCACTAAAACACTCAAAGCTCAGCGATGGATGCCTACGTTCAAGAAAACCCTCCACAACTGGCACCATTTTTAACTTAAACCAGGTCCCATATGGTTCCCCCTTCTACCACTGTGGGCCTCCCACTTTAAGCACCTGATTTTTGCAGTAAGGACACTTTGGTGACTTGGCATTTACGCCAGATCCTGACCAGTTACTGGACTCCTCTCTGAGCTCTTAGAAGAAGACGAGTTTCTATTTCAACAGAACAAAAGCTGAAAGGAAAATGAAACAACACACACAAAGTCACGTGTTTTCGCAAGAAAAGAACTAAGACAACCATTCTGACATCTAAAGTAAGTTTGTTACTTCACACTTCTGAACTCAAAAACGAGATAACTCAGAAGGAAGAGACACAAGGGAACAAACAAAACCCAAATCACCTCTATCCAGTCACAGCTGCAGCACGTGTTTGTTGTTAATTCCACATCCAAAATATCTCATGTACAACAGCAACTTTTTCCTGCTTTCGCTATAGTTTTATAGCGTGTGTAGTAAAGAAACATCACGAAGAAAAGTAAAGAAACATCACGAAGAAAAAGCAAATAAAGTTACGTGCAAGTTCTGCACGTAGTCCAGTTGCAGGAGAAAGGAAGAGCTTTTGTTATGCTTTATGGAAAAGCACACACTGAGCACACATAGATCTGCCCCGCTGCTCAAGTCACAGGAAGTTACCTACTCTTTATGATAAACTGCCAGGGATACCAAACAAAAGCCTTGGCACTACTTCCCTGCAGAGGCACCCATCTATTTACATCTGGGACTGCTGCCAACAGAGCAGCTACCAAGAACTTCAAAAGGCTCCCAGCATGAATAGCAAGCTGCTGGCCAAGGGATTTTATGACATGACCAGCTGCCTAACACCATACTGAGTGGTGTTAACCCCCCAAAAATACCAAGAATTGATGTTAACCTTGTTAAATGCTGAGAAAGAAACCCGAGTTCCATAAACTAATGTTTTCCACAGGAAGGAATGTATTTATGTTTTTACAGAAAAAGCCTGAGTGTAACGCAGCACTTCTTGAAAAGCAGCTGAGTGGTTCTTATCGAGCTGCCTGTGCCAGTGAACGTGCCCCATTTACACGGGAGTTCCATCCCAGCCTTAATAAAGGCTCCCCAAACCCGTCCAGGGAGAGAAGGCATGAGTCAGAGGAAGAGAGGGATAATGTTTCTGTTGACAAACATTTAACAATTGGCAACCAGTAGTAGGAACGGGGACAAATGAAAGCTTGCCAAATAAAGTTACGCTGGAAGAACAAGGCTCCTTTTTGGAGCAGCACCGCCATTCTTCATCCAGCCGAGAAAATATCCAACCGCATTTAGCCAAAATAAAAAGCTGCAGTTGTTGAAGAGCAAGGCTACTAATCCTAATGTTTGCGGTGACGTTTTTCCCTGCAAACCGGGACGGGTTTGAACTCCTCTGAATCATATTACTGCGTGTCCTCTGCCAAAGAGTCTGGTTTTGGTCTCAGCAGTCATACACGTCTCACTGTTCACAAAACTACTGAGCCTCATGAGCAATTTTTTCCCCTCATCTTATACGACATTCCTGCTCGAGGCATGCCAAAGCACGTGCGGAGCCTCGGTCAGACGCCTGAGAACCAGGTCTGTCTGACTGCACCCACAAAGCCAGGCTCTCGGGAAGCAGAAACAACCCCGGCTCGCCGCACTGTAGGCGGACAAGGGTCTCTACCCGAGCAGCTACTGCTACTCCAACTTCCACACCCAGCTGCAGCGCAGGACCCGACGGGAGCCCAGGGCTCCGCGTTAGAGCGGCACCTTAACTCTAATCCGCGGCGCACGCCTCCCGCTGCCCTTCCTCCTCCCCGAGCCCTCCTTACCGCAGCACCTTGCCCACCGCCTGCAGCACCATCTTGCAGCTCAGTCCAGCCTTGGGGCTCTGCGCGTGGACGGGCCGTTCGGCGGGCAGGCTGCACTGATCCCCGACCATGGTCCGACGGAGCGGGGCGCCGCGGGGCACGACTCGGCGCACCGCGGCCTCTCGCCGCTCTCCCCGGCCGCTCCGCCCCGTCAATGGGCAGCGGGGGGCGGCTGCTCCGCCCGGCCCGCCCCGCTCCGCCTCCAGTCGGGCCACAGCACCCGGCCGTGCCCGCAGCCGGGTTCGCGGTGCCGCCCCACCGACAGTCGTACGCTTACCACGAGGTTTCCCATACGCACAGACCGAACATCCTCCGGCGCACACGTGTCCGGCAGGCAGCTGTGCCCACGGCTCCGCGATGGGGCTTTGTAACAGAACTGGAACGGGTTCGGTGCGACACAGCCCAGAACAAATAGTCCCGAGGGCGCCGCTCATTCTGGAGCAGTAAAACTGACCCAGGACACTGAACAGCTGGGCTTGGATGGGACCTTAAAGGTCACCTCTGTCCCTCTCCCCAGCCATGCAGAGGAAAATCACTGCCTTATAACAATCTCCTTTTTAAGGAGAGCAGTAAGAGAACTGCACGGACATACAATCAGGAATGCATTGCTGACTGGGAAATATCTGCGAAGTTGTCCAGCCAATTTTGCCACACCTGCAACACCAAACGCCCTGGGAGAAAACTCTTAATTTGCTAAACTGGCACCACCTGTAAAAGCAGAAGGCCAACAGACATCTCCAATTGAGTGCAGCACAAACAATGCCATTACTGCCACCAGCAGCAGCTCTGCTTGCTCAGCTCAGCCAGGAGCACAGCTGCTACTTGCACAAGGCCAAACTACAGCCACATGATGCAACTTAGAGAAATCGGCGCTACTCTGTCCCAAAGCACCTACACAGGCAGCAGTATTTTGCTGCCTTTTAGTCACACATGAAGGCCAAGCATCTGTGCCCTCACGGAGGAGGTATTTTCATCCCCACTGTCCAAACAGCCTATCTAAGAAAGGGTTTTAATGGCTTCGCTGATAGGCACAGAAAGGCTGCAGCTCAGAGAACAGAGCTCAGCTTTCTGCTCCACAATCCTGAGAGCTTCACACAGATTATCCAGCCTCTGAAAAATCCAGCGCCCACCCAGTCTTCTCCCAGAGTAACACCAGCTTGTGACGATAACACCACAGGCAGCGGTGCTGGCACACAGAGGGAGAACACCTGCCAGGAGGGAAGCTGCCACCTATTTGGTCCCCAGTGAAATCCGCACAAAGAGAATTCTGTTTGTGGAAAAAAAACCATCTTAAAAACAACAAACCTGTGACATAAAGCAGCTTAAGTTTTAATGAAAGCCCGTCTCTCCAAAGTAAATTAAAGAAAAATCCAGAGGTCAAACCAAAATAAATACAGCCCTGCAGTGCTGTACTGGGAACGCTGGCCTCTGTGACTGAAGGCTGCACACATACTGCAGAGGTGGAGCTGCAATCTCGCATGGGGGCCCGAGTTCAGGGACAGATACTCTGCCATTAGGACCAAAAGACCAACTGAAAGCAAGTTTTTAAAGCTATCTTCCCACTTTGACCTAGATAAATGACCCACTTCTCTGCTTTGCTGGCTTCTGCATCGAACATATACTTTCCTTACCCATACAACCCCCTCTTAGCCCTTCCTCCACCTATCAGCTCCTCCATTCATACAAGAGGTACCCCTCTGGGGATCAGCTGTATTGCCAGACTTTACACAAGTTGTGGGGAAACCCAGAATCTCAAAGTCAATTTTAAATGCTCCAAAACAATACAAATTAAACAAAATTATTTTAGGAAGCACAACTTAAGCACGTATGCTTTATTTATAAGGCATCAACACACTGTAATTTAAAACATGTGCAGCGTGGATTCTCACATTTTAGTAGGATTCAGAGCATATGCACAGACAGAAATAGGTTTACTTGAAAGCTGCTGCATCCAGAAAGAGCAATACTCTATCTAAAAGCAGTGCATTTACTTGAATGCAATCATCAGTACAATCTCTATGTACACATACTCCAAAGGGAGCATATCTGCATTTCCTCAATGGTGTGCCTTACAGCTACCCAATATTCTGCCTATTTGCATCCATCAGTAGCTGCTTTTTCACTTGCTTCCTCAACACCCCTGCCCATAGCAACTGCTGGGCCCAGCCCTGGATACAAATCAGGCTTCCACAGCAGCAAAGAGCTTCCTAGACACCATGTGCCCACCACACAGGCTTCAAAGATCACCCAGAGTGCACTGAAGTCACCAGGAACACGTTACCAGAGATACCTGTGGGTACCAGCTGCTCCAACTGCAGAACAGCAACATCGCCATCCAGCCCTGGTGAGCTAATATGGACATGCAGCATTTACACATGAATATACACACTCAGAGCACATACACCCATGGGAAATTTTCTGCACTGATCCCAACATTGTCAGGACCAGAAAGAGAGCTTTGCAGTCAATGCCACTCAAACTTCTTGTCAAAGCCTGAGCTAACTACCAAGTCAAGGAATGGCATTTAGAAACGTTATGAATAATGTTTTGTATTTAAACTGGTTTTATAAGCAACAGTTGAACCATCATATATTTATTTGCCCCCTTTAGGCTTCCATAAAAATTAAGTGGAAAGCAGCCACAAAGACGGATACTAGTATCCAGAGGGCCGGCCTGAAAAGAAAGTGTGTTGTATCAACCCAGACAGGCAAAAAATGTTGAGGGCAGTGGAGAAATCAACCATTGTTTTGCTTCAAGTACAACTTAGCATCTATATATAAAAAATGAGGCTTTACAACATCAGATTGCAAAGTTCTGTTTTAAATTAATGTGAAATATATTGCGCGTCCCTACGTGACATAGTGTTTAAACACTGCTGGCTAATTGGTCCTTCTGCTGGACTTCAGTGTGCTCTGCTACTACACAGCCAAACACATTTCCCACTTACCTTGCATCCCCAGTACTCTGGAACCACTCAAAATTAGCAATGAAAACATGTTATCCTCTAAGTAAGCAATATTTATACCAAGATTATATTTGCTCTCTGCTCCATAATGCTCTCACAGCAGCAAAAACAGGACGAGAAGCTCTGCTCCGTACACACAAAGACATCAATTTCAGCCTGTCTCCTGTCCAAAATCCATATCAACTCAGTCTCAAAAAGTAGACTGGAGATGGTCATAGTGGAGGGGGAATAGGACTAGATTTTGAGGGCGTACCTTCAGCTCCATTCTTGAGATAATGGCATGAGAAATGGCTCTTCCTGACCACACAGTACTGCCTTATCACAGAGGCCACACACAGTTCAGAATGTTTGTGCATAACAGATTGAGTTTAAGAGAAGCATATTTAGAAGTGCCATGGTGCCTACACCTGCTGCTTTATTGACAGCTCTGGTTCCATGGCAAGCCTTTGTCTCATCCTGCAAACACCACCTTTGGCCTTGCCAGTGGTGTGGGGCTTTTCCTGCAACAGGCAGAGAGGAAAAATGGCACACGATATTCTCACCTAATCTCTAACCTGAGAAAAATCAACCCCTGCAGCAAGAACACCAAACACCTCAAAATAATGGTAAAGCTTCACCAGGAACTGCTACAAGTTTATACGATGGCGTTTTGGAAAGGGTGCACAACACAAGAAGAATAGAGGGCTCAGATCAACAGAAATAAGATTATAGAAGAAAAAAAAAAGAAAGTGATTTCTGCTGTATGTACCAAACAGAAAAACCCCGATCTCATTGGCACTGCATTTCTGGCACACGTGTAGATACACCTATTGTTCTGAAATCCCTTCAAACATCAAGTTAACGCAGGTTCATTAAGAAAAAAAGAAAAGAAAAACAAAGATGAGAACTAAAGACATAATAGTGTTGAAGGAAACAGCATTAAGAGCAGCTCAGCGGGAGACAATCAGCTTTACCAGCACTGAACAAGCACCCAAGAGCCATTAAGAAAGAATGTGATGCTCGTGCTCAGACAACACAGTGGAGAAATGATGCAAGATAGAGGGCAGAGTGGATTTTTATCACCTGCATTCCAGCCGGCCGTCATGAATTAACCCCTCCTGAGTGACGGGCTGCCCTGCTAAAGACACCATCAGGACACATTTTCTGTGCAGCTCTTCCAGGTAAGATTGGAGCACGCAGAATCTGAGTTTGTGATTTATCCTGGAGCTGAGAAGAAATACCAGATCCAGACCGTGGGCTGGAACATCACTGAAAACTTCACCTTGTTATAAAAATAATTTGTTTTAAAAATTTAAACACCTGAACCCTGGGCAAGTTTCAAAATAACTGCATTCTGCTTAAAGTTTCCATGTTTTCATCGGGGAATGTTCTCAGCTTTCTGTGCTAAGCTGATGGAGCCTATTGCATAGCACCCCATTTCAGTGATGCATGAAGCAGTCCCTACAATGTAGCTTTGTTACACAGTTCATTCCAAAAACAACACCACAATGACACAGCCTTAAGAGACAGCTTTCCTCCTACCAGATTGTGAGCCAATATCTTTAGCATGACTGTATAAAGGAACAATAAACTCGAAAATATTTGCAGACAATCAGCTCCGATCTATCACACTCACAAAACTATCTTCCAAATGGATGCAGCTTGCAAGGCAAAAGCCTAGCAATAACTCTGGGTGACACTGGAGGCAAGTGCCAGGCAAAATCCATCTGAGAGAAAGAAACCTCATTCCTTCAGTAGTGAAGAGAAAGAAACACTAACAAGTGAAGGTGTGCCACTGCCGATGCATTTATCAATCTGATTGCCCCAAAAGCTGCCTTTTGACATGGACTTCACAGATGAAGTCAGAGGCAAAAGTCTCATAAAACAGTACTTGTGGTTAGGCTGCCTGGAGTGCTTACAGCGCACTGCGAAAGGTGATGTACTTCACTTATAACATGGTAGCCCCTACTGCTTCCTTCCCATAGATAATAATTAAGAGTTTCACCTTCAATTTTACTATTCATTTCATCTTCTTTCACTAAAATTGAAGCTTAAATTTGTGCTCCAGAGAAAGATGAGAGCAATGGGCATTTGATAAAGAAAAGCTAAAATGAAAGACTCCTGTTCCACCCCTCCTCTGCCCCAAATATGTTGGACCTTCAGCTTCTTACAGAAGCAAAACTTCTAAAACTTGGCTTAGATATTCTCCCTGGGGATAGTTTAACACATTCAGAGCTTTTTGCTACACACATACAGAAGCCTCCCTGTAAGTTTTATAACACAACTACTGTTTTCACAGACTTATGGTAAATATGGAACTGAAAACAAAACCTTAATTGCAAATTGGCAGAGAACTCCAGACTAAGGAGTAGAAGGTATAATCAGCACAGGAAAGGAGGGTATCTGTGTGAGCACAGTTATTGGTCAGGACTATCTATGCTTGAGTGGGAAAGGCACAGAAGGAAAAAGGGGAGATGCTGGGAAAGAACTTGACGAGTTTTCCCAGACTGACGGAGAGCTGCTAAGGAAATACAAGCTTCTTTCCTTCTTGCTGCTAAGAATGGTTTCTCTTCAGTACAGCAAATGATTTTATCTAGTAATGTCACATTTAGATGACAGCATTGGCAAAAAAACAATTCAGGAAAAAAGCGTGAAATTTACTCTAGGAGATTTTTCACCAGGCATATATTATAAAATATGAAGTACACAGCTTATATTATGTGAGATTGAACAGGAGAAACTATTCACTGTGATTCCTGGCACTCACGGGATAACTCCTTAGCTACTACTAGAAAGCAGGGCCACAAAATCCAGAAAGCACAGAATTAACTCAGCTCACACCCAGATCAGCACGTTTGCATTCCACATACAACTCCAAAAACATATGCTGAATCCTAGTTGATTTGATTTCATGATCCCAGAACAGAGCAGAGCTAGAGGAGGTCAGCAACAGCTTCTGCCATCCAAACACCACCATGAAGCACTCGACTGAAAACCTGCAATAATTCAGATTCCTGAAGCAGGTGACAAGCTGGTATAAAACCTCAAGCACTTCACAAAAGTTACTGTGAGCAAATTATCTTGATATAAAGCCCTTCTGGAAATTCAGGGCAGGCTTAAAGTCACAGGATAACATACCTGAAGGCCAAGGCTACTGTGCACTTATGTCAATGTTTAGGCACACACTAACATACGCTGGAAGCTCACGGGTTCAATAAGTAACTGATGGATTGAAAAGCAACTTTTGGTAGGATCACTGTTTAATACTGTTTGTATTACACTGTTTAATACTGATTGTATTACACTCGTTTCCAAACATTACTCCAAGAGCAAATGAAGCCAGCCACTGAGTGAGATCATGCTAATGGTATACCAAAGAACATCCAAAAAAGTTAAGATATATGGGGGGCAAAGAGGGGGGGGGGGGGGGGGGAAAATCACTTATCCACACAAAAATAATTCAAGTAGTTGAGGGTATCATATTATTTCAAAACATCTGAAATATCCTTTTTTGGATCAGAATATTTCTAGTTAAGAAAGTCCTCCTGGAAACTTAGAGAGGACAAGAGACTGTCTACTTACGATAGAAATATCTTCCGAATTATAAATGAGTTATAACAACACATAGTGTAATTCCTATTCAGCTCCTGAGGGACACAACTACCATGAATGCAGCACAGCCATCTGTTTGGGCTTTTTGTGTATGGCTTTTTCCCTGATTTTTTTATCTTTATTTTCTTAATGTCTGATGAAAATTACTTTTAACCAGAACAAGGTGCTGAAATTGAAGCATTACTGCTAGGACGCAAGGGCAGGCAAGTGACAAAGGAAAGCAAGACTCCACGACAGCAGAAGGGGAAGGAGAACTCCAGTCTTCTCAAAACATCCAGTAATTCCTCTGAGCTGTCTAAGATAATATTTAAGTCCTTCTGTGGGGCAGAAATGCTTGTCAATTTTATCCACAATCAAGTGATACACATTACCCAAAGTATTTCAGTACTCTTCGAGGTTCCTTACAGGGGAGGTGAAAGCAAGCAATGCGTATTCATCCTGCACCTTGAGCTGTCTCAGCACACTGAAGATGCATTATATGCAGCAGACAAATACACTCCAGCACAGTATGTGAACCTGTTCTGACACTTGGCTCTAAAAATGATCCGAAACCAGGGAAAAAACATTGTGTTCCACTATGCAAATAGAAACTTCCCTGTACCATTATAGTACGTCTTGCTGAGAATTGCATCATCGCTAGGATGATGCTAAGCAGACAAACATTCAGCCACTATTCTTAGTTTTGAAGAAAATGTTTCCCACATTACATAAACACACACCCGCATATGGGCGGCACCACCAATCTTCTCACTGCTTTTACTTCAGGAAAGGAGCGGTTATCTTTCTATTTCAGTAGCTTTATTTTTGTTAACATATTTAAACACATATTGAGCTTTCTGTATCGGCTTTCTTAGCATTTCTCCTTCCCTTCTCTTCATCACCATCACCTTAACTTTCCATAAGGTGAGACTGTGAAGCAGGAGTAAAACTGGCATCAATTCCAAAACATCCTTACAACTTCAGACAAATAATTCACTTCTCAATATGCACTCAGCTGAAAAGGGGACTGCCCTGGAATTCCTTCTTTCATAAAATAGGTAGCCGCACACCTAACAAAAAATATACACTCCCACTTTGTACAAGTTAACCAAGGGCACTGGGAACAAAACATAATGGATTTCTGAAGATATAATCTACATTTTGCAAGCTCTTCCATATGTTGGTTACCAGTCTGTAACATGCAGAATTCCTCTAAATAGATGCAGTCCCGTACCATTTTCCTTGCACACATCTCTAACAGTCAGCCAGCTCAGGGTAAGCACATTTGAGCAGCAGCACAATAAAAGACAACACGGGACAGACAGCAAGCAATTCTGCACCCAAAAGCTAACTTTGGTATAGATTTGCACATAGCCAAGCTTTTGATAATACTTCAAAATTCAGTTTGTTAATTCTTTGGCTAGAGGATGGCAAAATACAGAATATAAACTATGCTTGTTATTACGTGTTCAGCATTAAATCTAAACAAGCAACAAACACAGTTAAAGATGCAGTTCCAGTATTCCCAATCCAACCAGGCTGACAGATATGCACATAAAACTGAGCTGCTTCGAAATAAGTCACCTGTGGGTTTAAGTTCAGTGTTAAACTAAGGATCTTAACCTACTTGAAAATCATGATTAACGTGATGCACCTTCCTCAAAAGACCAGGGATAACAAGAAGGTATTTTGACTATACAAGGAAGAAGAAAAATCCCATCTTGCTTCATAGTGCATGTTCTAAGTTGATATGATGAATGCATGGCCAACTAAATTCAGGTTTCAAAAAGAACCCTTTTTATCAAAGAAACTGCAGTTCTGGCTTTCAACCAGAAAACACTCCAAACATGTTGCTACTGCTGCTTTTGAAAGTAATAAAGTTATTTTATTCCATAAATTAAGCTTTGCTTTCTTTGCATATGCAAGCTTTCATATGCATACTTGGAGGCTGCCCACATCTACACTGCTAGCAGTGCTCTACCTATATATCTTCCCACTTGCCTTTAGACATGACCAACTTTTTATAAAGAAACTAGTAAGAGGCCATCTAACTGAAGTTGATATCTGCATCCATTCACTACTTGGATGCTTACCAAAATACAGTATAGAAACAGAAAAAATAGCACAGATCAGTGAAGCTCTGCTGTACATCAGCTTAACAGTGCTGGACACCCATGCCCCTAAACCCAGGCCTCCCAAACCTGCTCGGTGCTGCAGACTGAAAAACCTTTTTTGCTTGGCCAAGCACAGAATAGAATGTGTAGGGAAGGGACTGCTCAGAGATGGTCACAGCTTCTAACACCAAAAGGCACAGGACAAGACATTGCTTCATACCATTTGAGGATTCACTAAGTCCTCCAGGAACCAATCTCCTCAGATAAAATACTACCTTTTAGACAGCCAGTTATAGAAAGAATAAATATGGCATGGATTCAGCTGTAGCAACATGCTGATAACACAGCTCCTTTTGTATTTTGCCTCATATGATTACTGCTTTGTCTACACTAATAATGGCTTGTTAGGGGCCAATGTTTTTAAAGGTAGTCAAAATATGCAATACTTATCACATCTCAGAACTTAGAGATGAGATCTATCAGGTAGCTACACAGCTACAGTCAGTATTGCACACCCCTTCCTGGAGCTGACTTCATCTCTTTTAACCTTGTAGATAAACTAAATAGTTGTTTCCCCACTATGGTTTTTGTAGCTTGTTCTAATTATTTCACAATGCAAACACGCTTTTATTTTTTTATCCAAGAGGATATTCTGACTATACAAATACAGCACACGAGCAAAGAGTGGCTGCCACAGTAGACACTGCATTTCCTATGAAATCCGTGCTTTGCAGATGTTAAAATTCACCCTTCACCCATGCCTCTGAGTTGCCCAAGTGAAGCATACTGTACTGGCTAAAACAAAACAAAAATATCTATTTTGCCTGTAACTACACACTTGACTTTCTTCCTGTGCAGGTGTACACTAAGAAGTCTTCTTCACACCCTAACCAAATGCCAGAAGACATCTGGAGCACAGACAAAACGCATGCAGGTAACGCCCTGGATGAATCACGCATTTCCTCTGGTGGTACATTGGGCTTTTCACCACAGGACTTACCTGACACTTCCCAGAAGAGCCTGCTTTACTGGGATTGCACAAACAACACATAGCACGTGAATATGTAGCCAGCTACCTCCTGCCTCGGAATCCACAGAGACAAGGCAGCTGCCCTTCCAGACAGAACATCCCCAAAGCTCATTTTAGAGGCCCAAAAGGAAGTAGGGACTGTTGGAAGTAACCGCGGGAGACAAGTCTCATGCTATCATGGTCAACAAGCCTCGTTTATTAGGTGTTACAGCATCTCATTTATACAATCAGTAATAAGCTCATGCATATTGCAAAAGTAAAGCTCAGGATTGGTGAATTAGGCATTACTTCATCTGACCTTTGTGGTTAGTCTTATGGATACTTTTTCTTTGCAGCTTTGTCTACACCTTGCTACACATCTTGCTTTTCCCTTAGGCCGTCCTTGCCTCTAGATACATATTTCTTCTTTAGCTACATACCCTGTCTTTTCACATACTGATTTCTCCTCAGCTGCCTAGCCCGTGATCGTCCCTAGGATAAACCGTCTTTGTCTTTAATCACGTTCATTCTTTTACAATTTAACTAGTGGAATCTCTTCATGTCCTTTCTCATGAAGCCATTCTGCATAAACACTCTCCACATTTCCCCCGTTTTCTTTTAAAATGAAAAGGCTCAGTTCAACGACCGATTAATCATATTTAACAAGCAATTCAGTTCGTTTGTTCAATCAGTTCTCATGTAGTTTTATCCTGCTCCATAGTTGCTGCTCTGTGAACTCCTTATCTCGATCCATGGCTGCTGCTCCATAAAATTCTTCTTGTATTACAACAATTCCAAGATTCTGCCTATAGAGTAACAACACTACTTATATTAATAACGTAACTATTATAACTCAATCAAGACCTCGATTGACAATACTCTAAAAGTGAAAAAAGAGACAAGTCAAATACAACATAACAACATTACTGTTAAACCTACTAAAAAGAACAAACATGTTTGTACTGCAACCTAAGTTTCTGCAACCTAAAAATAAATCCGTGAGGGTCCCATTGTGTTAATCTGTAACTGATCAGGAAAAGTCTTCAATTTTCATATACTCTGATATATTGATTTTAATGACCACTAAAATTTGTGCAATAAATGCTTTTAAGATGCTCATAACCATGCTCTACCAACTGAGTTATCCGGGCTAATAATTGATTAATGATTGTGCAATTTTATGAAGTAGCATGTCAAATAGAACCAATTTTAGAGGACAAATGTACTAGAGTATCACTAGGGGCATTAATACTTATTGACCCTTGAGAAACAGCAAGCCATGTTGGTGGTGGATGCGACAGGTAGTGCCAGCAGGGCGTCCCCTGCTTCAAGGTGCACATTTCCTCTCTCACCCATCACAGATTCTCTCCTGCATTCAGGGTCTGAAGGATTTCTTCCAGTTGTACACCACATCCGCATGGCCAGTGCGTGATATAGAGCCCAAGTGGAACACCTGCTTAGAAAACAGAATAAACTATCAAATTTAGTTCTATTAGCGTGCACTTTTGTCTAGAATGATGCATGGTTATATTTTCAGATCCCAATTAATTGGATGTAAAATAGGTATCCGTTATATGATACAGGGTCATCTCTTTGTCTGGAATTCCTTTCCAGGTTTTGTCTTTGCAAATTAAGAAAAGCTAATTAATAGGCTAATAATATCATAACCAAACAGTACTAAAACATTAAAAGACCTATTCCTGTAGATTCTAGCATTGATTACATCAAATCCTGTTTAATACACATCTGATCTATTACTAAAATAGAAGAAGCACACAACATCCTAGCTAATGCCTTAAACTCTAAATCTTGAGACTGCATTGGTAAAACAGAAAATCACACACTATGTCAAACTATTACTAATATTATCTATAACACAGCAAGTTACAAAGCAATACCACTAAGTAAGAAACACACAATTACAATTACTATAAAGGCTGGATGCTATTTTCTGCCTTCAGATGAGACCGAAGATATCATGCTGGAACCCACATAGGGCCAGTCCCTGTGGAAATAAGAGCATATTCACGACCCCAAGTTGTCAGTGGTAGAGGACAGTCCCAAAGTCCTGTGGCCATGTTCCAAACATTAACCATAGGCTGTTCCTTTAGCACTGGGGAAGCCTCAAAATGACGATCCACATAAGCTGTATCTCTATGAACACGATTCAAAAAATTCAGCACAAACAAAACAAGCAAAACCTTACATAATATTTCTTGTAGTGTGCCTCCCATATTCCCCCTTTTTTGTTTATTAATAAGAATGGATTTCAATGTTTGATAAATGTGATCAGTGATAGCTTGTCCAGTGGGAGAATGAGCAATGGCTGTAGTATGTTTAACACACCTTTCTTGGAGGAAAGTTTGAGTGGCCTTAGAGGTATATGCAGGCCCATTATCTGTTTTTGTAGTATGTGGGATTCCCATAGCGGCATAAGCAGATAACCAGTGTTTACGGGTGTCATGACTGTGTTCACCTGTATGTGCTGTGGCAAATACGTAAGAAGAATGAATATCTATTGTTACATGTGCATATTTTAGACGGCCAAATTCAGGAATGTGAGTGACATTTGTCTGACACAGTTGAAGAGGTGCAGTGCCACATGGATTTGTCCGAGTCTGAGGCAAAGAGGTATCAGTCAAATTATGTAGCTGATATTCAGTCACAAACACGGTGTATTGCATAGGAGATAGGATCATTCTTAACACAGTTTTCCAATCGTGAGGGGTCATAGCGTAAGTGTCACTGTTTGTAACCAAAAGATTGTATGTAAAGGCTGACTGAACTCTGTATGTTCTCACTGACTCCCTTAGCTCCTTCACTGCCTCACAAGGCAGGGATTCCAAATGGGAGACCTGATTAGGAAAGCTTTGCAACGTGTCAGCATCACCCCTTAATATTGTTTCTTCTCTGCAATGCTCTAAGACATCACAGTACGCTGTAGGGAAAATTGTCATTCCTGCTTCCTTCAAAGTATCATCAGGAGGAAATGCGTCCGATTCTCTTTCTGGATCTACTGGACCTGGGTCATAACAATCCCCTGGTTTCAGTCCATCCGTGTCTTTAACCACGTTACACGCGGGCTGCAGAGACACAGCCGCGCAGGACGAGGGACGGGTGGCATGGCGAGGTGCAGAGAACGACGTGGGCGAAGCAGAGGGCGGGGGTGCTGTAGAGACCGACAACGCGACGAGCGACGTGTGCGGGGGGCCAGGCGGCCGCTGGCTGGGAACGGCAGCTTGTATCGGAGCGCGGCCGCTGTTCTTTCGTGCGCTGCTTCTCACGTTTCCCGACTTCCTATAGCATACAGCAGCGTTGTGGGTGTTGGATTGACACTTGCTGCACCAAATCCCAGTGGCTTGGCACTCGTGACGGATGTGGCCAGTTTTTTCACAACGGAAACATTTCATGAGGGAGCTGATCTGCGAGCGTGGGCTTGTAGCGACTGCAGCTTGGAGGGGTGCAAGGGCTGCTAACACTTGATTCTGAGAAGCCTCAGCCTGTGCCTTTAATCCTGCCCCTAGCTCTTTAATAGCCTCAACTATGAAAGCCTGAGCCCCCGTGGGCACGCTCGATAGTCTGTCTAACGCCTCCTCTATTGTCCAGTTACTCCTCAAAGTACTTAGAATGCCACGAGCTGTAGCATTACAATTCTGAAGTGCACAATGTTTTAGCATTATTTCCCTCATGTACTCTGGTACTCCAGCCTTCTCTATGGCTCCAGCTACCTTATCTATGAACGCTCCAAAATCCTTATTTCTTCCCTGCCGGATTCCCATATAAGACGACAACCCACCTGGTGCCTTGATCTTATCCATAGCCTGCATGGCCAGATACATTGACTCTCTACATTTAACTGGTCCTAATAAAGCCTGGGCCTCCGTCCGGATGAAAGGACCCACCCCTAAAAGTTCTTCAACAGTGACATTATACAAGGGATCTCCGGGCTGCCTAACTATCGCAACTCTCTGTTGGCACATCTCTTCCCAATAAGCATTAAATAGCAATTGTTGGTGCTGCGAAAAAATCAACCTAGCTATAGCCCCACAATCAGATGGCAACAAAACCTGAGTACTCCAGATATAATCCAGTATCTGTATCGCTGGCTCACTTTTTACTCCAAACTGACTGACCGTAGACCGCAATTGTGACAACAACTTCCAATCTAAAGCACTGATAGCAGCCTGTGTCCCGCCTGCAGCATTAGGCGAATACCCCACCGACAGCACCATCTGTGGCACCGCTTCCAACCCCTCACCGTCTCCCGTCTCTAAACAATCCCGCGCCAGCGCAGCCCAAGCTCCCCTCCGCTCCCGCGCGACGGCCTCCGCCAGGTCACTCTGTGCCCCAGGGAGCGGCTCATTGCAAAGGGGGGTCGAGGGGGCCGGCTGTAGCGCCATGGTCGATGCAGGCGGCTCGTCTGATACAGACGTGCAGGGAGACGGAGACGGGGCACTCGGCTCCACAGCCGCTGGCAACGCAGGCTCGGCGGCCGGCGGCAACTTTACGGTGGACACTGCAGGGGGCCCCGGGCAATCTGACCATTCATTATAATTCTTATTCCTCCCCTGCACAGCACTAGCTTGCTCTACCGCTTCCTTTTCTGCCTGATATTGCAACAAATCATTATAAACAACACGCCACCACTTCCTGCATTTTTTAGCCATTTTCTCCCCATCTATCATTCCCTGAAAAATTGCATCTCCAAATTTACACCATTCAGCAAGATCATGCACTAAATGCAGATTCTGAAATAACCCTTTAGCATACCCATACACTAATAACTTAGGGAGTTCCTTTTCCAAGTCTATCCCCTTAAACTGTCTCCGCCTAAGAAAAGCGGAAAATAAATTATATGCTGCTTGCCTGTCCATTTTTACTCACGTCGGTACCGTTGCAGCCCTCCAGGCTTCGGCAGCACGTGTCGGTCGAGCCCACCTGTGTGGTCACTCGAGACGCGGAGCTCCAATTTTAGCTCTTTCGTCGTCCGTCGGGCTGTGAAATCCGGACCCGAACCCAACGCAGTTCTTCACCCGTGGCGCCCTTTTTTCCTTATCACGTCGGGGTCACCATTTGTTGGAAGTAACCGCGGGAGACAAGTCTCATGCTATCATGGTCAACAAGCCTCGTTTATTAGGTGTTACAGCATCTCATTTATACAATCAGTAATAAGCTCATGCATATTGCAAAAGTAAAGCTCAGGATTGGTGAATTAGGCATTACTTCATCTGACCTTTGTGGTTAGTCTTATGGATACTTTTTCTTTGCAGCTTTGTCTACACCTTGCTACACATCTTGCTTTTCCCTTAGGCCGTCCTTGCCTCTAGATACATATTTCTTCTTTAGCTACATACCCTGTCTTTTCACATACTGATTTCTCCTCAGCTGCCTAGCCCGTGATCGTCCCTAGGATAAACCGTCTTTGTCTTTAATCACGTTCATTCTTTTACAATTTAACTAGTGGAATCTCTTCATGTCCTTTCTCATGAAGCCATTCTGCATAAACACTCTCCACAGGGACAATTCGGAGTGAGTCGCAGAAGCAGCTTCCAGAGGCACTGTGCTTGGATACGCTACGTGCCAGCACGCCATGATAACCAGCCTGGCAGGCTTTGGGGCTAGAAGAAGCCTCCAGTTCTTGTCTGCCTTCCATCTCATTATCCCTGGAGTAAACCTAAGGATTCATTAGCTAGAGCAAACCTTCCAGAAAGGCATCTGATTTTAACTGGCAGATTTGACAAGGATGAAAAAAGCAATAGTCAGTGATTCATTTTAGAAGTTGATCACATCCATTGTTAAAATGCACATCCTTTGAATATTTGAAACCTCCTAGCTTAAACATCCATTTATGTTTCCTATTACATTTGTCACTCTCTTGGTGAGATTATCACTTTCTCCTATCTTTTTATTAAGTTTATCAGCTAGATACCATATTCATCTCTTGACTTTCTCCTTAGGCCTCATATTAGAAACTTTATTCCAGTCTTTAAATACCACAGCTCTTTTCCATCCTTCTAATATGGAAGGGACCCAAGTGCCTGCTCAAGACAATGTAAGCATACCTGATCAAAAGATTTGGAGATATTCTTTAAATTTTAAGAGGGATGAACAAACACACAGAACCCTATTGGGGTCTTCATTCCCCAACAGATTAAAGGGACAATACTTCATTTAATACAGTGACCAAATCAAAGTTAAGTTTCTAACATTTACAAATGCAGAAGATACTCACATCCTAGAGAAAAACACCAGTACTCTCTTCAACGCATAAAGACACCTCTATAAAACGATCAGTTTACTTTCGTTTTCCAGACAGAAGAGCTATAAATGTGAGGCTGCCCTTGCTTTGTAAATATTTAATAAGGTTAGCAACAATTAAGACCATGTCATCCCACATAGGTTGCTCTACCTTTAATTAACAAACTCAAGAAAAAAAAAAGCCTGCTTTTTTTCTGTTATCCCCTTTCTTCAATTTCTCATTCATAATCATAAAGGTGGGGGGAAAAGGCTGCAGTGTGATCATTCAAAATTAGATTGTAAGAAACAAATAGAGCACATAGCAATGTGCCATGCCCTGTTACTACCTCTTTACCTCTGCTTGCTTCCACTATAATCCTTGAATACCCTTGAGCAAAAGCAGTATTGATTCAAGCCAGACTATCTGACCAGAGGGACCCTGTAGAAAGGAGAGGGAAAGATGATCTGGCCTAAAACTTGAGTGTGCCTTATCATCTGTTAATATAACCATTAGCACTGAAAGCTGCTCAGTCCAGCTTTGCTACCTGCTCTCTCCCTACCCTTTCCTCAGACTGATGGAGCAAATGCATTCTCACATCCTTTATAAGGGAGCACTCCAACAACAGCAAAGAACAAACCAACACACATTGTGCCCCTCACCCCTCAATACTGTCCTTGTCTCACTTGAACAATGCTACTTGAACACGTGTAACTTTGAAAAACATATCTATTCCTGTACTTGCCAAAGAACATTGCCCACCCTCACCAGAAACACACTCTGTGTGCTTTGAGGTTAGTTGGGTTACTTGATGGATAAGAAACAAAAGGTGGAATAGATTGCCGTTATGCAAGTCAGAGCTTGCACAAGTTTCCCAGCTTCAACACCTGATAGCTCTCCCATAGCAAAAGCTGCTCTTTCCCCACTTTAGGACTTCACTTACTGTCTCATTTCCACTCCAGATAATCACTGCCAATAGAACTTGAAAGGCCCTGCTCTCCCACCATGCAACAAAGGAAACCAGATTGTCCTCCTGTACAGTGTGCATCTGCTCTTGTACCACAACCTCTCTTAGCAGATTGTTGATTAGGAAAAACAGATTGGCAATGAGAAACAGATCAGCAGCTTGGCATTTATTCTACTTGTGTAACCTTTCAGAAACAGCCCTGCATTGCAATGAAAGCAACTAACATCTGCTCCGTGTAACATAAATATTGGAGAATCCAAAAGGCGAGTAGTTGCTCATGAATTGTCTGAATGGACACTGAGAAACCAATCTAGGCTGACATTCAGACATGTTATAAAACTTCTAAATGCAAATCTCTAAAAAGGTAAACTAATATTTAAATAGTCCTTACGTGGTCAATAAAGAAAGGTCAGTGATCTATTTCAGGTGTACTTCAGTAGTCTGTCAAAGCAAAATGCTCATTAGGATCTTCTAGAACTCAGTGAAGTGTCTTTTGATAGAGGAAAACTGCTTCCCATTTAACTGCTCACATCAACTGGATACATCTTCATACCATTGATTTCCTGCTAGTTTAACAACGTGAAGCAGCTCACTGTGGGCTGTCACTGGCTATGTCAGAGAAACAGCCCAGTGTCAGTCCCCTATCAGTGGAGGTTTGCAGCTATAGCGCCCAACTGCATGCTTATGCTAATAGGTTCACATGTGCTTGCAGACAAAAGACAATTCTCAACATGCATCGCTATGTCAGTTCCCAGAAATGAGACTGATAAGACTAAAGAGAGAAAAATTACACATAGCTTCTTGACATCCATCGTTCCATGCTGCAAGGATACTACATTAAATGCCAATGTAGAAGGTAGTCAAAACTGTTCCCAAACACAGGAAAGTACTTGGAGTAACAGGAAACTGGAACTGAAGAAGGCAATCCAAGAGAAGCTGCTCAGCACACTCTGACACCAGAACAGCTGGGGAAGCACAGCAGACCAGCTAGCACTGATCTGCTCCCCACATTGCAGTTTTCTGATGAGAAGCATCACCCCTGCTTCAAGTCAGCAAATGAAAGAGCACTCACAAGTGATAACAAGGCTCAGGCTAGATTTTCTTTCTGTCTGACACTTGGCAGGTTGGAAGCTTGTATCTATTTTGGATGAACAGAGAATTACTGTCCTAAGGGTGATACAAAATATACTCATAAAGAAACAATCTGTTTATAAACTTTAAATCCCCTGATACAAATAGACCTATGTTGAAATTACACTACTGTGTTTCAACACATGCTTACAGGAGAATAGACTAAAGGTACTTTTAATCTTCGAGCAACATTTAGGAGAGCTGTCACTAATTCATCACTACCTCTAACAGCCAGTGATACAGTACTTTATAAGCAGAAACACACCTGAGCATTGCAATGCTACTGTTCCTCAGTATTGCTTTCATGCCTACAAAATCCTCCCAAAGACAGCAGTTTTCTTTACAAGGAAAGAATAAAGACAACACAGCCAACCCTCCAAGTCAAAAGAAAAGTCATTCTGCTCCTGTCCCCTCTTACAGGTTTTATTGCTGTTACAAATTGATTACCCTGCACTTAGAAAAGGCTACGACATGCTGTGCTCCTCCCCACAACTATCTCCTCTGTGCCTCGCAACACTCACATCTTCAAAGCTTAACAATATCTGACCAAAACAATCCTTAAAACTGCAAACACAGGATGATGTTCTGCAAAAAGAAAAACAGTGGGAAGGTATTTATAATTTTTTCTGTGTTTCAGAGACTGTGTCAAAGTGTCATAATAAAAAGACACGTTTAGCTCCTTTTTAATCACCTTTTGTACAGTTTCTCTCACAGAAAACTCACAGGGTGAGTCCCCATGAGACAGACTGTGTATCACTTTGGCAAAGGCTGAAGTCAGGAACTGGCTGCAGCCTTCAGCTGTTTGCACACTCGCTTTCAGGCTGCCCCAGCAGCAGCTGATGTGGGTATGCAATCACCGCCTGGCTTTTGTTTTTCAGAACAAGGAGGAAAAACATTTTTTTGCCCTCCCTCGTCTGGGAAACAGGAAATAAATTCTTATAAAGGCTCTCCCACATGCAGACAGGGCAGGAAAAAGGTGGAGTTTGGCAACATTGACGTTTGTTCTTCAAATGCAGAGCAGTAATTATTGTAAGGTAAGCAACAGCATGGCCAGGCTCACCGGTGTTTACCCACCCCAGTGCTGTTATTTTTCAAACATATTTGTATTTCACACAGACTTAGCTATAAATGCACCAAATCACTTATTTTCACCAGAGCTGTCAGGTTAGACTCTTGTATAGACTTTATTCACCTTTACAAAAAGGCAATGAAAGGAAGGAAATATGCACAAGTTAGTTATAACTGCACAAGTTACTTAGCTCTTCTACTTCTGATGAAGTGGCTGGACATCTTATCCCTGTCTTAGAAATGGGACCACGTCACTTCAAGTGCAGAATATCGCTCCCAAAAACACATGAGAAGTTCTACACCTCCACTTCAGCAGTATTGTCTTTAGCAGGGGGAAACCATCAGGACCGAAGATCATGTGAATTTTCTAAGATCACTTAAAAACTGTAACTTGAAGTTTCTGGAATGTCTGAGGGAAATATGTTCCTGCCAATCACATGTATTGCAGGATCATGCATGTATCAAAAACTAATCACCACCTCCCCAGACAGCCCATTCCAGTGTCTCACCACTCTCTCAAGAAGAAACATTTCCTAACATCCAACCTGAACCTCTCCTGGCCACTTATTCTAGTCCAATTGCTAGTTACATGGGAGAACAGGCTGACTTCCACCTTGCCACAACCTCTTTTAAGGTTGTTGTAGAGAGGAATAGGTCAGCCCTGAGCCTCCTCTTCTCCAGACTGAACAATCCCAGCTCCCTCAGCTGCTCCTCATAAGGCCTGTGCTCCATACCTCTCACCAGCTTCACTGTCCTTCTCTGGACACACTCCAGGGCCTCAGTGCTTTTCTTGCAATGCCAGGCTCAAAACCAAACACAGTACTCAAGGTGCAGCCTCACCAGTGCTAAATACAGAAGGATGATTTTACCACCTTTCTCCTGCTGCTGGCAATGCTACTTCTGATACAAGCCAGGATGCCTTTGGTCTTTTGGCCACCTGGGCACACTGCTGGCTCATGTTCAGCTGAGCATCAACCAATACCTTCAAGACGGTTTCCTCTCTTCCAGCCATTCTGCACAAAGTCCATGGTATTGCCTGGGGTTGTTGTGACCAAAGCTCAGGACCCAACACTTGAACTTGTTGAACTTCATCTAATTGGCCTCAGCCCAGTTATCCAGCCTGTCCAGATCGTTCTGTAGGGCTTTCCTACCCTCAGGCAGATCAACATTTCCTCAGCACCTTGATGTTATCTGCAAACTTACTGAGGGTGCACTCAGTGCCTTCATCCAGGTCACCAATAAAGACACTGAACAGGATAGGCTCCAGCACTGACTCCTGAGGAGAACCACTTGTGACCAGTCACCAGCTGGATGTGACTTTATTTATCACCACTCTCTGGGCCTGGCAAATAGTGTTTTTTAAAACCACATTCTAGAATACAAAGAGAAAGGCCCTTCATAAAATGAGTGATCACTACAATCAGCACCAATAAAAGAAATGCTCCCTTGGCAACTTAGTTAACATAAAAGCAAAGTTGCACAGCTTGTGCTTGGTACCTCCAGAGATCTTGATGTTTCTTGAGCTGTGCAAGCTACGATACAGCTCTTACCTCCAGCTGGCCTCCCATGGAGCCCTCTCTCCTCAGCTACCTGCATCGCACATTAAGTTCAATAAGTTATCTACCTTCACAGAAAGCACCAATCTGCTTAGCATGCATGAGAGCCAGTTTCTCTCAAAAAGCATATTCCAACCACCGAGAAATCAATTAACGTTAGACAAAAGATGAAATGAACCTGCAAAAACAAAACAAAATAAAAAACCACCTTATTTCTTTCAGTTGCTGAGCGGTTGCTTCACTTTTTGTTCATTGAGGTCAGACAGCTGCTTTGTTTTGATTTTTGGAGCTGAAAGATTTGTTTCTTAAATCATCTTAAGTACAGCGTTAATACAGTGAGAATACTGAGCGCAGTATAGAAAAAAGCACTTAACCTCAATACAAATATTAAAATGTGGCAGTTTCTCTTTAAAGGTGCTAAGTACCAATCACTACAAAAATCCCCCAACAAGCTCCACAAAAATCAAGTGATGATAAAAATACTCAGGTCCCCTCAGAAAACTCCGACATTACTGTATCAAGAATACACACTTATAATTAAAACTGACTAGGAAAGACTTGTCTTCAAAAAGAATGAGCTCATCTTTTTGGAGTAATGCAGCTTTATGACTAGCATGAAATGAAATAAAGCTCCAAGCCAATAAAAACTGACACATGCAATGACAGTGTGATGCTGTCAGCTACCTAACATTCAGCATTACGATCTCTCCTGCCAATGCATATGCTTCATCTTTAGCATCCCTTAGCACTGCTGCTGCTCTCTCCCACACATCATAAAGAATCCACATTTTCCTTTAGCTGAGCTAGCAGTAAAGTGAGATGAATGATGTTTCATCCAGTATAGTTGGCAGGACACAGCTTTGGGACTGAAAGATTTAAAAAAAAAAAAAAAAAAGTGATTACCAAGATTTGCTTTAGTCCTCTTCCTTGGCTTTGGAGCAGACCATACTTTAAAAAAACCTCCTTAATATAGCTATGGAGTAAAGAAACCTCAACTTACATCATCATTATTGTCGGTACGGTTTGACAGCATTTAAAGGAGAGAAACAAGCTCCCATTATACTGTAGTGCAAAGTTTGAATTCACTGAAAAAGCTATTAAAAACCACTACATGAAATACATTTGTTCATTGCAATCTCACATTCACATCCAAGCTAAAAGCTCTACTAGTTAGAGCTCCTTGGAAAAAAAAAAAAAAAAAAGCAGAAATAAACTTCCTTTGTGCTCAAACTATTGGACCTGAAACACACAGTAACTAGTATAAAAGTTTGGAGTTAATTTACACACCCTTATTATTATTAACAGGGTACAAAATAAGTTAATAGTTCTGGTGTAGAATAGATACATTATATGGCTACTTTCAGTGGACATTTCTTGATGCAAGTACATACTGCCTTCATTATAAGCTCTGACCATGCTATATGTTCTTGGATGGAACTCCTCTCCTAAGAGGACAGGCTGAGAGAGATGGGGCTCTGCAGCCTGGAGAAGAGAATGCTCTGGGGAGAACTCTGCAGGGAAAAGCAGTCATGTTTCAGTATCTAAAGGGGCAGAGGGCTGTTAGAAGAAAGGAGACAGACTCTCAACTCTTTCCAAAGGTAGATAATGACAGCACAAGGGGAAGTGGTTTTTACGTTGAGGAAGAATTTAGGTTTGATATTGGGGAGAAGTTTTTCACTGGGAGTGATGAGGTGCTGGCACAGGCTGCCCAGAGAAGTTGTGGGTGCCCCATCCCTGGAGGTGTTGAAGGCCAGGTTGGATAGGGCCCTGGGCAGCCCGGTCTAGTATTAGACAAGGAGGTTGGTGGCCCTGCATGCAGCAGGGGGTTGGACTTGGTGACCCCTGAGGTCCCTTTCAGCCCAAGCCTTCCTACGATTCTCTTCAGCAGGGTCTGTTGTAACAGGATACAGGGAGATTGTTACCAATTAAAAGAAAGGAAGTTTAGACTGGATATAAGGAAGAAGTTTTTTTACAATAAGGGTGGTGAAGCACTGGCACAGGTTACCCAGAGAGGTGGTGGATGCCCTGTCCCTGGAGAGACACCCAAGATTAGGCTGGATGTGGCTTTGAGCACTGGATCTAGTGTAGGTGTCCCTGCTCGCCGCAGAGGAGTTGGATCAGACAGACTTTAAGGGTTCCTTTCAACCAAAAGGTTCTATGATTCAACAAGGCTGTTTACTTTCATTAAGAGATGTCAGAAAAACATTTGCCAATTCCTTTTTTTTTTTTTTTAAAGGTTAAGTGTCAATTATGTATTTTGTTGATCCTGTACTGGCCCAAGGTTGTTAATGTCACAACCCCTTTGTAACACTCAAATCCTAACATGAACATTTATCACGACTTCGAGATTCTGTATAAAAACAAAGATGACAGCTTCCTTGAATTTGTGCCACAACATTGTTTTATATCAAAAGGTGAGGCATTTCCAATTCGTATATTCACTACTGGGAAAAAGAAGTTGGAGAATATACACATATGAGAGCTGGGAGAGCACGTTCTGTACTCTGAACTAAACTTAGTTACACACAGATAAGCTAAGGAAATGAATATACATGTCTACAGGTTGTTAAAAGATTTAAATATTTCTACCAGCAGGCAATTAATTGATGAGGACAGTTCACTTCAAGGGAGATGATTCTACTCCCTGCTCAAGAGAGATGATTCTTCAGAGGCACCACCTGAAGTACCTCATTCAGTTCTGGGACCCTCAACACAAGAAGGACATGGAGCTGTTGGAACAGATCCAGAGGAGGGCCATGAAGATGATCAGAGGGCTGGGGCACCTCCCCTATGGATACAGGCTGAGAGAGCTGGAGCTCTTCAGCTTGGAGAAGGAAAAGCACCGGGGGGACCTTATAGTGGCCTTCCAGAACTTGAAGGGGGCCTACAGGAAATGTGGGGAGGGACTTTTTGTAAGGACATGTAGCAACATGGTCAAGGGGAATAGATAGATATAGATATTAGGAAGAAATTCTTTACTGCAAGAGTAAAGTACTGTGAGACACTGGAACAGGCTGCCCAGAGAGGCTATGAATGCCCCCTTCCTGGAGGTGTTCAAGGTCAGGCTGGGCTGGGCTGTGAGCAACCTGGTCTAGAGGAAGTGTCCCTGTCTGTAGCAGGGGGTTGGAACTAGATAACCTAAAAAAGTCCCTTCCAACCCAAACCATTCTGATTCCATGATTATTAAAATTAGTATCTTGCCATACTGTAGCTTGACATTGTTCTACCTTAAACAGTTTTTCCACATAAAACCAACAATTGTTCCCACTATAGTATCTGACATGAAACATTTCCATTTCAGAACTACATTACAATACCTGCCTATACTACATATGCTTCACCAATCCAGACAATTGGTTGATTAAGAGGTTACCTTAAGACTGTGTTGTATTTTATGTCAATGTATAGTTTCCTCGGTCATCTGCAGCATTCACCATAAAGTAGGCTCAGTTCCAAATCCATATTTGGGAACAGCTCTATTAATATAACAACAATGATTCACAACGCAAGTTCTAATGAAATCTACTTAAAAACATAGAGCTTATATTACTTTCACCATATAAGGCCTAAAGTTTAAATCTTTATGCATACATTAATGAAAATAAACGCGGTTTGATTACTTTTGCCTGCTTGTATGTGCAAAAAATAAATAAATAAATAAAATCTCAAGGAAAACATAGGAGGTGATAAATCTTACATTTCAGGACAAATGCTACCAGAACAGCCAGAGGAGTAGAGCCCAACTTACAAATGCAGTACCCACAATGCTTGTAAAAGCAGCCCAATTCCTGAAGGCAGTGATGTGTGCCACTGACTTGGTATCGCAATGCAAGGAGAATCGCTCCTGCCTTCAGCAAGCAGAAGAGCAAACACTGCAGTGACTGGAACACGAGTCATGGCTGATCAAGAACACAGCAGGATCCCCTTAAGGCAGCAGTGTTGGCGTGATGTCTCAGCTCACCTTTTTTGACACCACGCAGCATTTTAAAGAAGACTCACCAAAAATGAATTCCTGATTCAACAAAATCTGAAGTGGTTAATCCACATTTTTGGCCTTATGCTGACAAAGTGTTTGCTGCGCTTTCCAAGGATAACAGTGTGTATTACCACCCTCACATATTCCCTTTTTTAAGTGTAAGAACAGTGGTAATTTGGGAGGATTGTAAAACAACTCAAACAGCTGCTTCTCTTCAGATAAGATATTTGGATGTTCCTACTACTTCTGTTTGTCAGATGAGCTATTTTAACAGGCTTTCACGAACTGCTTGTCACATCCTTTAACACTATTTTTCCTGCAGTTGCAATGATGCTTAACAAAAAAAAGTCTTCTGAAGTATACTTATTATGTCCTTATTTCTACTTATTTGGGCAAAAGAAATACAAGATGATTTTTTTTCCCTCCCAGGCTTGTTTTGCGTCAGTACGAGAAGGGAGCATTCAAGAAAAATAAATTCTTTTTCAATTTCAGTAGTTGGCTCAGAATCAAGAATCATTAGTTTACATCAGTGGTTCAGAGCAGAGGAAACAGATCTTGGGGCCAACAATATTTTATTAGTCAGCTGAACACCGTTAATGAGTACAACATTCCTAAATATTTTTTCCCTGTCCAATTCAAATTCGTATCAAGGCACCAGTTATTTCTGACATTGATTGTATAGATAATCATCTTCAAGAAGACATAGTCCTGAGATAAATGCATTATCTCCATGGTTCTGTTCCCATCCTGATTTTTTTGGAAGCAAGACTCAGAGTACTTTCAGAAGGAGCCAAGACAGCACTGTGCAGGGGGAGGGAGATGCCAGGCTATGTAACTTCTCAGTTAGATCCTGATACTACAAGCTGGATGCAAACTTTCCCAGAAATTTGAGCAAGTAGTTCTCAGCACTGCTGGCACTGAAGCTGGCTGCAAACACAGCATTTTATGCTTTCATAGAATGGCTTGAGTTGGAAGGGATCACAGAGATCATCAAGTTCCAACCCACCCCCCTTAGGAAGGGCCACCAAACTCCAGATCTGGAACTATCCATCCTGGCCTTTTGAACACCTCCAGGGACAGGACATCCACAGCCTCTCTAGGCAGATCGTTCCAGCACCTCTGTGAATAACTTCCCCCTAACTTCTAATCCAAACCTTCTTCAACTTAAAATCTAAACCTTCCTTGAGCTTAAAACGACCCCCCCCCCCCCCCCCCCCCCCCTTGTCTTATCACTGTAAAGAGTTGATTCCCCTCCTTTTTATGATCCCATTTTAAATACTTGAATGCTGCAATGAGGTCTTCTCACACTATTCCCTTCTCCAGGCTGACCAAGCTCAGCTCCCTCATCCTGTCTTCACAGGGGAGGTGTTTCAGCCCTCTGATCATCTTTGTGGCCCTCCTCTGGACCCTCTCCAACAGCTCCAGCTTTCCTCTCTACCAGATTTCAGAACGCACAACTATTTGAAATGAACAGCTTTACTGCAAAAGATGCACAAATTTTCACACAACCCTTTTACCTCAGGAACTGAGATTCTCCAATCACACACCCATTTGGTTGCCTCATCCAAAATATCAGCACCATATTTCCCAGAAACTAGGAAAAACTCTAATCTGGTTACATTTGACAGAGTAGAACAAAACACACAACTTTTAATATTTAACATTATTAAACACATAATTTAAAATTACCTTGTCTGATTCACAATCTGCATTGGAAATTCATCTCTGACCATGTTGATTACTCTAAATTACTCTCATTTGGCTATACCAAATACCTGTTTTTTTTCTTCTTTCAGTAACAGAACCTGCCAGCCCTCATGTGCTATACTGTGACCAGTAATCCTACTACAACAACATAGTACTACTACTGCAGCACTAGCTTGCATTTGTCCTGCAGCATTCCAAACCACTGAGCTCCCATCGCCTGGTGTGACCTGTGCGACAGGGTGCTGCTCCACCTGGCAAGAGGAACATGCTGTCCCAAACAAAAACCCTAAAGATCAAAACAAGCCTTTCTGCTGACATGCCAAAAGTTGAGGCTGAACAGGAAAACATATTTGAACTTCTTTTTGCACTGCCTTGCATTATTAAGCTATCTAGGCAAGAGATAAACATAAAAGGAATTTCTTTAATTAGAGAAATTCATTCCTCAGCATCTGCTGTTTAATAGAGCAGAGCACATCAGCATGTTAGAATCAGATAATACTGGAGCATCCCACAAACTCACAGTTGAAGCTTCTTTTTCATGCAAACCTTTGGGTGCTACTGGTTTTTACTCGCTCTCATACAACACTTCCAGTTATATGATTGCCATAAAACATAATGCCAGGTATGCACTGGGCCACAAGTGAAATTCCTTAAAACAATTATGCAGCATCCTGCAAGTTAGAACAAGGTGCAAAACAGATACAGAGGGTGATCCTGCACAATTTAATTCCAGTCAGTTTTATACCATGCATGCATTCATTTTTAATAAGCCTCAAATCAATTAAAGACTGCTTCCCATGCACAACTAAAACCTAAAGAAAACCCTTTCACATAAATATTATCAACTAAATTTTGCTTTTCAGAAACATTTCTTAACCGATTCTCTAAATTCAGATGATCTCTCAGAGGGTCAAAAACCCACGGCAAGACAAAATAATAATAAAAAAACATTAACAGCAATATATTCTTAACCTCTATCTTCTCCAGACTCAGTCCTACTGAGAGGGACAGGCTCATCTTAAGAGATTAAAACCAAACCCTGCAGGATAGTAACTTTTAGTTAGGTCTGCATGCAGTCAGGTAGTGTTTAAGCATATAAAGGACTACTGCTTTGCCAACCTAAGTGGCCTTCTGCAAGGTTAGTGCAGACAAAATCAGTGCAGACTAGCTAACCATCACTAACAAACAATTCTAATCTCATCCACTTGCACACCTATCCCTCTCTCTTGTGTAGGGGCTGTCAAACAACAATGCAACAGATTGTGAGTTTCGGGGCACCAGGTACTTGTGTGCTGACCTCCATGCTGGGCTCTGGAATACACCGCGGCTTCTTGAGGATGAAGCACTAAGCCCATTGCACCACAGAGCATTTATCACCGTGCTCACTCATTACAGATGGTTTAAAGCAGCAGAGGAAAATGACACTCCAGGACTAACAACTTTCTTCATTTGCCAAGTCACCGCCAGGCACTACCAAACAGTTAACTTAGCGATGTGGAAGTGCAAGTCCTCTTCAGCTCTGGCATGCTGTGATGAAGAATAAAGCCTACATCATCTCAAGACATACAAAGCATCTGCATAACTAAAATCAAGTGCAATTATATAAGACCTTAAGAATCTCTGGTTTCAATTCTTACAAAACAGTTTATTTACACAAGAAATAACTAGTTATGCTCTTTACAAGAATGGTACATTCTCCGTTACTGATTAAACGGCAATCAGAGAGAAGTTTTAAGAAACAAAGCTCATATAAGGTTATCTCAGAGTGATTTTAAGCGCTCAAAACTAAACTTTAAATCTAGTCAGCTAAAAATCAATGCACCTGCATCAATGCACTATCAAGGGAGCATCACATTTAATGAGTGTCACCCTTGTTTGTACCAAAAGCTTGGGCTAATGGCTGACAAACACTTAAAATAATTACCACTCATCTCTTCAGGAACCACACAGCTCCTAATGTTTTAGTGGTTCTACTGAGCAGGAGCTCCTTTCCTCTGTGAGATGAGATGCACCTCATTTTCACACACAGGCAGCTCCAGCCCTCCCCCACCAAACACAGACACCTCAGCAGCACATTTAATAAAACACTAAAGAACACAAGCTAAATAAGCTGCACATTTCACTTGCAGTGACTCTCTTATTTTTGAAGCAGAATGCTTGGTTGTTATTTCACAAATCCTATTGTTAGAAGGAAAAATCAAGGCTTCCGTATTTGTGCAGTTTTAATGATGAAGATTTGAAAGAGGATGCAGGCTCTTTCTTACCCGATCAGCGTGTACGAGCCATTCCTCTTGAGCCTCATACTCGCAGATAAGAATCTTAAGAAGAAATCCAGACTGAGGAGGTTTGTCCTTTGCTAGAGCAGAATGCAGGCACCTGTTTGGTGGCTAAGCTTTTTGCTAATCAGGGGATCTCTTTCCTGTTTCTCTGAGTCATCAGCAAGGAACAATGAGAAACCGCCAGTGGAGCCAATTAGCAGGAAGCCAGAGGAAGCTGCCCACAGCCCAGCGAGAGGCTGGAGGTGTAAAGCAGTCCCAGCACACCCCCCTCAGCATCTCCAATCCCACTGAGAATAAGCAGCACAAAATCGCAGAGAACGGCTTTTTTTTCTTAGTACAAAGTACTGTAACCACACCCTGCTTTAGCAAGAATAAATCTCGTAGAAAACCGTTTCATTGGTGAGCTGCTTTTCTTCTAATCGGTCTGAAAGCTGCTTCAGATAAATTCCCTCATTCTCATGAGCCCCTGCTATGGCTACCACTCAGGAATTCATCACTACCCTCACTTCTTTTTTTCCTCCAATTTAATATCAAATTGGAATCTACACACGTGGAAAAGGAAACACCACTTGGAGTTAAAGACAGCTTCTCCTCACAGAAAGTAAGAGCCAGACAGCTCGGAAGTCAATCAAAACTGCAGAGAAAAACACCCCCAGCAGCCCAGTCATGGGCAGGCTGCCCTGCATGGATCACAGCTCGTGCTGCCAGCCATGAGGTTGCTCTGCATCCTTTCCTGTTCAGCCCACCATTCCCTGACAGCTGTGAGCCTGAACACCTGGATCAGACCTACCACACAGAGCAAAAAGTACTGCAGATAATCACTGATCATCTGCTGTGAGCAAATCTGCATCTACCCAAGTAATAAAGCATATTAGAAAGCATATTTATAAATTAATCTTAAAATAACTATGGCCTAGAAGGAAAACTACATGCTAGCCAAAAGTATCAATTCAGTATTTACTACCTAACCAGGAAATAAGTCCCACAGAACTCCAGCCCAAGTACGATGTCACAACTTTAACAGTCCAAATAATTAAAGATGCTATGTTTATCAAACTGCAGTTTCAACCTGGTCCTGCTTTTGGTGTTGCCCTTAAAAAAAGGCAGCCTAAAAAGAAGGCAAATTGATTTATTTCTAGGTGTAGGAGGCAAGTTTATTGAACTATCCGTATAGAGGGACTGATCAGAACACAAAGGCTGAAGCAACAAGTTGTTACAAACCTTGTAACAATGTTACAAGGGATTACAGGCTGAAGAAATCGATAGTGTCATACTGCTGCTAAAAGGGAATGAGTGAGCTGTACAACTATGTTAATTCTGTCAGATATAAAATAGTTTGAAGCATTTATCAGACCTCAACTGGAGTATCACACCTGACCCTAGGTGAAGGCACAAGTAGGATTAGATGGAGTCCAGGGGGCACCAATATGAAGATTATCCACCTCAAAGATGAGAAAATAGGGAGGAAAAACAACATGTCTCCCAAGAAGGAAAAAACTGCTATAAAGAGAAGGGAAACAAAATGTTCTTCCTGGTCTGTGCATAACGCAGGGACTTGAATTAAGCAAGAAATAAAACAGGTTAGCACTGCACATTTTGTTTGTTTTCTCAGTACAAGAACAGATATTGAATCTTGATTATTGTAGACCCTTGAGATGATCTTGCTCCAGAGCTGGAGGTTAACTAGTGACCCTTATGGGTTGCATCCAACTCTGGCTTCCTATGATTTGCTGCCACTAAAGAATGAAAACTGCTGTGTAGCCACATGAAGAATATGAGCTCAAGCCAAGCAGACTACAGTACGCTTTCAATTTTTTTTCCCCCAAAAATTATACTGTCCAGAACTGCAAAGAGATGCAATATGTTACCACAGTGGTAGCAGCACCCTGCTTTTACTATACATCACGAAAAAGAATATTTACTCCTCCTGCTCTCAAGCCACCAGCTTTGAAGAGATCCTGCCCACATGCTGCTGGCACTGGGATCTGATCCTTTGTGTTGCGTGGCCAGGTTCTTGCCTCAGCAGCCAAGGAAGGTTCATTGTGGTTGAAGAGCTCAAAGTCTGGTGCCTGCAGGTACCACCTGCCAGTGCTGGATGAAGCAGAGATGTTCTGAGAAGCTTAGCAAGAAAACTGGGATGATTTCATTAATATTTTGGAGAAATAATACCATCATAACTAATAAATTTAAAAGTTTGCATAAAAATTTACTCTAAATTACAAGCAAGTTTACATTACACTACAAAACCATGACAAAAGTCAACCCAAAACTTCAAGTCAGTTTTCTTCTTAGAAGCAAAAAACTCTAAGAAAAACCTTATATGTGATTTAATCCCAGTCTCAAAGCAAATCTGGTATGTCTTCATTTTTAAGTGAACTCAAGCACTCAAAAGGTGAAGCATATATGGCACTGGTTTCTGATTTGCATTGGAAGTGCACTAGCACTGCAGAATGCAGGAGTTACCACGAGGTGCTATCGACTAGTTGATCTCAGTTTGGTACTATTGTAAACTGCCAGATCACAACTTTTGAAATTAAGGAATGACTTCTCCTCAGCTTTCTTTTCTTAAGCTCCCATCTGGATGCAAAATGCAAATGACAGAGACATTGATTTTACGAGCATTTTGATTTTCCTGGCTACCTCATTTCTTAAAAAGAAATTTCAGCATTCCATTGCTGTAAGCAGCTGCTGCTTTTTCCAAACTGCTTCTACCCAAACATATCAATGTTTTGTGCTTTTTTCCCTCTCCTTTTACACTCCCTCATGCTCTTTCAGGGATTACAGCAGCTCAAGGGTATGCATTCTTTAACATCCCCATCTGAAAACTATTATAAGAAACCAGCAACTAAATATAAATTCTCCAATCAGAGCCTGAGCCAGCCACATTGATGCTGGGATCCCAAAACGCTATCATAGACAAAAGCACTTACCACAGAAACACTGCAAAAGTCTACTTGCCAACACACTGCTGCAGAAACAAATTCCTGCTTCAGAGAGGTTTTCTGGAGAAACGTGCTTTGTAAACAAAGATGAAAAATACCCTTATTTTAAGTCAACATGAAAACAAGGACAACAGTCTTGCTGAAATCAGCAACTCTATGGTGAAGCAATATGCTACACACATTGTTTCCTACAGTATTTTCAATTAGCTGCATCTAACGAAATACTTTTCTCCTCTCTTTACATGCACACATCCCAGAGAGCATGCACAAGCTGAATCATCATTACTGTGGTGAGAACATATGGGAGGAGGGAAAATATCTGTCTCTATCAAGTCCCTTCTAGCAAGTAAAGCATTCTGACAAGCCGACTTCTCCTCTCCCATCATGGATTATTTGTTACCAGGCTAAACATTCATCCCATTATACTCTGCTTCTGAGGGGAATTTCAACAGGACCATTTGGCCCAGTTGTTCTGGAAGTTTGCTCAAACACAGCTCCTTAGGTAGAAGAAATTAGTATGGATGATTTACTGTGTTCAGCCGTCTCCCAGCCACTTGCTACTTTGAAAACAGCAATAAAAGATCTCTGTTTCAACTACTATTAAAAACAAAACAAAAAAAAAAAACCAAAAAACCAAAAAATCTCCATTCTGTAAGGAAATGTACATGTCAAATAAAAAGCTGGGTACAGAAGAGAATAGCTAGCACTCTACTACTTGGAAAGGATTAGAGTACACTCAGAGCTTAATTATTCATCCAGGGAACATTTTGCATATGAATGAAACATCATTCTACATCTAAAAAGAAACACTCACTAGTAACCTCAGTTCTCCACATCTGGTCAGGAAAGAGAAAAGACAGCATGCCCACATGTACCCTATTTCCCAGAAGCACTTTTTCCACAGGTGCTAAATCTGCTTCTACTGCATGGACAGTTACTTTGTACATGCATCCTTGTCCCACTCCATTCACCGCTTCTGCAAAATTGTATTTGGATTTGGAATGTAGCCCATTGTTGATGAGAATAATTTACTCCATCTCTTGTGGAAAAGACCTACCAACCTTAACGTTTAGTTGTCTTCTACTGTCTTGCATCATAACCTGCACCTAAGGACTGGCCAAGTTAATATCTGAGATCATCAGTGAAAGGTGGAACTGTTAGAAGAAACAGGTTTGAGTCAACATTTCTGGCCTGATTATATACCTGCAACACTCCATTAGCTTACATATCATAAAGGCAACAAACAGCAATCCAAACATGCTCACTTTGACTGCTTAGCTAATTCACAGTTACTTCAAATGCTTAATATTAGAGAAAGAAGCAAATATTAACTGATGTTGAATAGACAATGAAGAAGGAAGCAACCTTTGCTAAGAGGTAAGTTGATTCTGAGACAGAGTTGGAAATAAACATTTTACCCAAGTTCTGTTAGCTAATTTTGCACGTACAGATAGCGCTGCCTCAGCTTAAAGCACTTCTTTGCCAAAGCAGTTAAGAACTCCCGTTTCATTGGGGGTTTTGATTTAGCTTTGAATAAGAAACCCTGTGTAAGGATAGTACAATGGTCAACATACAAACAAAAGCCACATTATATTCCATGTATACAAACAAAAAGCCATAACATGAGATGTTTTCAATTTACTTCTGAGATTTTAGAGAGAGAGAGAGAGAGAATGCAACAGCCAGTCCTAACTTAAGGGAAAGATGACAGCGGCACTGAAAGGGTTATTGCAAGCCCTTCATCATAAGCCAAACAGGACAGTGCTGGAGAAAGTTACAGAACTGAAATAACAGAAAAGCAATCCGCCTGGAAACGGAAAAGGGTGGGTGAGCAGTCTCTACCGGACAAGGGCAAAAGCCAGGGTTTGTAAATTTAGAAAAAAAATACACACCCACACAAAACTTCTCAAGTAAGAGCATTTTTAAAAGGGCATTTTACAAGGCTTTTATGTAATTTTTGCCTCATCATTCTTAATGGACATCTGCCCACGGCTTAACACAGAAAAGAACGAGCTTTCAGTGTGTGCCAAACTGTCTGAAACTCAAGTCCTTGGCACGCTGCCTGCTCTGATCCCCCACTTTGGGCAGCTTCCTGGAGACAGGTTTGAAGCGAGTGAACGTGGACAGATCTCCCTTAGCAAGAGCTGCCCAAAACAATTCATGTAATGCACGTTTGGTATCAGGCTGCACAGTGCTTAATCACGTTGTTTTTAACTTCTTTTAAATGAAAAGTAGTTTGAAAAATTGAAGGCACTAGATACATTTTAATACATTTCTGTGTTAAAAAGAGCTCCTTACAAAGCGTTAATGTAAAATCCTGCGGCAAAGTACATTCTTAAGTGAGAGGTGAAAGCTGCCTTGCATTGTGGCATGGAGACCAGCAACGTGGACAACAGCTATTTATAGGACTGTGGCAGGAGACCGTAAAGCATGAAGACCCCCATTCAGATCAGGCCCCAGAACACTATCCATCTGTAAGGAAGGCTCATGAATCAAAATAAATAGTAAGGGAGGACTGATGTTATTGGCAAAAGCAGCAAGCAGGTAATTTAGAGCAGGCACTGCCCCTTCAGTCTAAGAACAGGAAACAACTCACCAAAATGCCCCACCCAACAAGTTCCAGCCGGTATAAAAATCTCTGCTGCAGAATTTAGCTAATGACACAACCCAGGAGAAGTCTGCAAGTACCACAGAAGGAGAGCAATTTCTGAGAAAGACCTTACACTACATCAGACACACATGAATCCCCGAAGCCTGTAAAACAAGCAGAAAGAAAAGGTACAACGTTATTTTACTGCGTATCTCACCACTTTTGGCTGGCTGGGTTTTTTTTGGTTTTTTTTGCTGTTTTGTTTTAGCTAAGCAGTATCTTGTTAAGCTGCTAAAATTCGCAAGCAACTTTTCTACTACAAAGTCCAAAACTAAATTGCCTTTGTTAATAATGAGACATCTTTAATACAGAAAGCCATTATTATTTTTAATACAGAGATCCCTTTAAAAAGGAAGCAAAATTCCTCAAAGAACAAACAAAAATAAGAGTTACCAGGAAATGGCAATCAAATAATAAGGACTTGGTTTAGGGAGAATGCACAACTATATGCTCAGGCACTGAAACTCAAGATGCTCAAAGTATCAAGCCATTACTCTCAGAATTTCATTTTACATTTCATCATGAGCTTGTTCTTGCACATTCTTCCCCAGTATCCTCTAGGATTCATTCGTCTCGTCTATTACTGTCCTTGCTGCTTTGAGGACCAGTGGCACCCTAGAACAGTCCTTTCACAATATAGTAAAGAAAGTTCACAGAAAACCCAAATGCAGGCTATATGGACAGGTTCTTATTGCCAACCATTACCAAGTGAAGAGAGATTTTTGAAGAACATAAATTTAACATTTAGTCCTGCAAATTGGGAGAAATATGCAGCAATCAATTTGCTTTTTTTGCAGTTCCTAGTTCAGACGTGACAGAACCAACTGGCAAAAATGCTTACATGGGATGGGAAACACTCTCTTCAATTCCGTACCACATCCTTGGCTAAACTACAACAAAATGGTACACAGCATTCAGTTAGGTGTATAAATAAAGATTTTAGCATTTGAGTTCCACCAAGTACCAAAGATAACAGCCATAATGCTATACATTATATCAGTAGTAAGTAAACATCCTGCAAAGAAGATACTTCCACTAGCACAAACTGGATATTAATCACAGTGAAGTTCAGTCTCAGCTGTTAGTGAAGCAAGTGCAACAGTCCATCTCTCCTTTGTTCTTATACACAAACTTCCAATGAACTCATTTAAACCTGAAAGCACCAAGAGCATTACTTTGCAACTCGGACACAATTTATGTCTTCCTCAGTGGGGAAAAAAGGTTCTCAGCACAAAGACAAGGAATGAACACATCTGAAGCCATTGAATATACCTGGTCCTGACCAAAAGGTTTAATTATGATTGATTATGTACTCTCCTCATAAAGAAGGAATGGGATTTGTGAGTAGTGGGGGGGAAGGGCACTGGCCACCAAAGATAACAAAAATCTGTAAAGCCAAACACATATTATAGCAGACAGCTCTAACCAGGGCCTTTAAACTAACCTATCATTTGCTGACTGGTATGAAAAGTGGAAAATGGGAAATTTTTGGTATAAATTCTTATCATAAAAATCCCATAAAAACAACATCCTGCCTGCATTATTGGTATTCTTTATCAGACATACTTTATATGTTATACTTTCAGAGTGAAGAGAATTAACGGGCTATCTCAGAACAAACAAAACCAACTTTATTTCTGCAGATCATTCTGTATTTCTAAATTAATGCACACACTCAAACAGTTACTCTAAGTGCATAGTGAAAAATACCTGGTGTGTTAATGGAAGGCAGCAACACGAATCATTGGCAATTCTAACAAAGCTCTGACCAAACCAGACTTCAGTTGATGTTACTCATACTTCCACGTAATCTTAAATGTTCCATTGAAATCCCTGCATACATTTGCATAATCCTAGACACTCGTCCATCAATGAAAATGACTCCACTCAAATCAGAACCTGTACCTTAGGAGTCAAGGGAGAAGGGAGACGGGAAGAAAAAAGGTTGAATTTCTGTTACTCAAGTCCCATCACTGATTGTTACAGACATCAAATTGGAAAAATCCAGGAGAAAAAGGGTATATAGAGCAAATTAAGTGTTTTGGAAGTGGAACCAAAATCTCATTCCTGTTTCTGTCTTTCTCCATTACCAAGGACAGAACACACAGAGTACCATCTGTACTGTGCATTTTCATCATATTAGTTAAGGCACAGCAGCAAATGTGAAGCACAACTCCTGTAAGACCAGAACTTTGGAGCTGCAACTTCAGATGACCTGGAATTCTAAATGCTGCACTCTCCAATGTGTACCTTTGGACTCAGAATGAAGAATCTGTTGCATCTACTCAGCTCATGTCTAACCATGAGCTGTCTCACCTTCAAGGCAAAGCCACATCTCAAGGGTAGGTCATCTTACCCAAAATTTCGGTGAAAAGAGGTCTTCAGTTTTTGTACCACAGCTTCCCAAAGTGTAAGCCACCAACAGCTACACTTAGGGAACTGCTCTGACAGCCAGAAACTGAAAAGACACCAAGTCCTGGGTTTTGTTACCTGAAGTGATTCGTGTAAAGCCAAGCATCAAATGAAAGAAACATAACTCAGAAGTCCTCCCAACTGAAACCTCACTGCCAAGGCTTCATATCTTTTTCAAAATGCCTCTTACATGACAGAAGCTACATTTCAGTTCTCAGTAACTGCCCTTCTCTCCCTCATCTGTGCACAAGCATATACTTTCCTTCAAGATTTTACTGAGCCAAGCTCTCAAAGCAAAATCATCGATCCATCACTAGATTCTTACTTTCTATCTTACGATTTTCAAGTCAGAAAATAAAATTGTACTGTCACCACTAAATTTTATCCAAGCTTTGTAAAATTGCTGCCTGGTCACATTTCTGATTTTATAGACTGCCACTGAAAAGTAGCCTGTCTAGTTCATGGGATGGGGAAACCTATAATCCACAGCAATCTCTCACTCCTCACTTACATAACATGCCCCAGCCCTATGTGCTCCTTACGTCCTAAAACCCTCCAGCCTAGAAAGCAGATCTGACATGCCTTTATAGACATAATACTACCATACACTGTTTTAGTGCAATCCAGGTGAAACAGAACTGAAAATCACAGAGGCTGAGTCTTAGTTTCAAGATGAGAACCAGTAAGTGCACAAGCAGTTCCTAGCCACAGACTTCTACAACTTAGACCCTGGGGATTTAACCTAAAACTCAGATTTATAAAGCACGCTGTTTAGGGTCACAAGAGCACAGTTAGTAGTGTGCATTTCTAATTTAGCAGAAAAATAATAAATTCCAAAGCTGATCAGTAAACTTACTTACTCTAAACTGAATTTCCCAACACGGTCAAAAAATGGCAATAGAAAGTCTGGCCAGCAAAGTGAGACGTAGTAAGAGAAAGAACATTATTCTTACGTGCTATTTTGAGATATCTAACACTTAACAAGTGCTTTCTACTATTGTTATTATTTTTTGGGTTGGATTTTTAATTCAATTCATGCAACTTTTCTTAAAGTTATTAAGCTATATTAATAAGCAGTTTTGCCTATTGTGCTGTAAACAGGATGCAAGCAAAAACTACACTAATTAGCAAATGAATTTCAAAAGGTCAATTATCATTAACTATGCCATTTATATCTCTGCAACGTGGAATATTCTCCAATTTTAGACTGTGAAACGGATAAAAATGGATTAAATTGCTTGAGGCCACAGAGCACAGTATGTTGTTGAGTAGGAGTTTAACTGAACAGAAGCTTGAGTAGTTCCGCATGGGACATCTCACATTGTGCCTTCATCCAGCTCGCACTTAATGCCAGATGCTTAAAGAAAGAAATGTCCCCCAGAAAAACAAAACATCCCCCCCAAAAAAAAAGATGAGAAAGGAAAGAAAAACACTGAGAACAGAAAGAAACAACTCAGAATTCATTGAGTGCAGAAGAAAAGCTTAATGTGAGCCAACAGCGTGTGTTTGCAGCCAACTATATCCCAGGCTACATCAAACAAGGTTTGGCCAGCAGCATGAGGGAAGTAATTGTCCTCCTCTCTTCTGCCCTCATGAGGTCCCACCTGCAGTACTGCATCTAGGCCAAGGGCCCCCAGCACAAAAAGCATGTAGAGCTGTTGAGGTGGGTCCAGAGGAGGGAAACGAGGATGCTTGGAGGGCTGGAGCACCTCACCCACAAAGAAAAATTGAAGGAGTTGGGCAGGAGACCTCACTGTGTCCTTCCAGTATTCAAAAGGGAGATGGAGACTGATTTTTCACCTGTTTGATAGCATCAGGACAAAGGAGATTTTTTTAAACTAAAAATTTTAAACTAAGGGAGTTTTAGGTTACATGTAAGAAATGATTTTTTTTATTGAGAAGGAGGTGAGGCTGTGACACAGACTGCCCGAGAAGCAGGCACTCTCCATCAAACTATAAACACCCCATAGCGATCTCACTGAGAAGTATAATACCACATGAACTGATAAAATAATAGCTCTGGATATCTTTTTCTTAAACCAAAAAATTTCTGTTACTGCTGAGCTAAGCCAGTGTATGCTGCTGCTTAGTGCACACCCCACTCGCAAGATAAGGAATAAGAGATGTACCACCACCTTCATGTGGGATATTCATTTAAGAATACCCTTCAGGATCCTGAACTGAATAGCTCTATTTTTCAAAGACTGGCTTTCTCAAGAATCACTATCTTGATCTTCTGGAAGCCAGTTACCTCTATTCCTTCGAAGATAATGAATGGCCCAGAAATCCTGTGTATAACTGTTTACTGCGCACATTGAATAGCCCCCTAGTAGGATTGAAGCTGTTTCATAATCACTTTCTTTAAAATACCTTGAGTAATGAAAACTTACCTCATACAAATGTAATACTTATAGATCGGCCCACAGAACTTTTCAACACCACCTGGATCATTATCCTTAAAAACGCGTAACAGGTGATGCAAAAAATTCACTGAAAGATTTCTCTTGAAGTGTAAGAGGCTCTTATAGGAACAAAAGATAGGTGATATGATTAGCTACCATTTCCACTCCAAGAGGAGTACAAAGACCATGCCATGTTCATAATGCAGAAATAAAGAGTACTACTTTCCAGTACTTATAACACTTATTAAAGAACTCAAAAGGAATAAAACACCCCTGCTCATTGGCTGAACTACATGAAAAAAAAATCATTGAAGGCAGCATAGTCTGCTCATACCATCACCAGACTTGACTGCAACAGACCACACCGAGCACCATGATGATGCAGTAACAGCTTAGTGGCAACAAGCATGGCCACAAGATAAAGCCTGAGACAATTGGGACCTTTCTATAAGCAGTTTTTAAATCTTAAAATTCCTGGTATGCCAGAGGCTACAAATTTAAGCACCTCTTTCTGCTATAGAAGGGGTGCCAAAACACTCAGATCAACTTTTTGTAGAAAACAACTGAAATGCTCTCACACTCGTGAAGCAGTAAATGAAGAAGTGGGTTTAAGCCATGGAGGAAAGTCTGAGCACCTCTGAGTATAGCACAGTGGCTTTCTTCATCTGCCTCCCATCCTTACCACTGTGACCCACAGAGCAGCAATGCAGCAGCTCCCCTCCTCCAACCTTTGTATGTCTCAGACACTTCCTGTCTCCACTGGCAATTATTTTCAGCCCTCAAGATTCCTTTCTATATGTTCCAGGAACCCTCTAGCCATCCTCTGTCCAGATGGCAGACTTCAGATGAAGGGAATGGGGTCTTGGAGAGTCTTTTCTTGGCCTCCTTCTCAGCAGCCTACTGGAACTTAGAGGCAGGCTGAGTCTTGCACAGACAAGGCTCTGTTGCACTGCAAAAACCCTTCAATCCCTCTCTAGAATTCCCCTCAATGCCCTCTTTGTCTTCAGACAAGTTTGTCTTAAACCTTTTAGCAGGCTCTGCTTTCCAGGGCACGCTTTATACAATCTACTCTCTACAAAGCTGCAGAAAGCCAATAAAAGGGCAATGGAAGGAGGTCTTAAACAACACTAAAATGGACAACCAGAGCCACAGTTTCAACTACATACAAAGCGGATGCTATTATGACAAGCAAATGCCAAAGAAAAACGTAGGTGATAAGTTTCTGTCCTCTTGATCCCTGTCATCTACAGCAGATGCTCTGAAACATGACAGAAACAGAGTAGATTACATTATCACGTTCAGTACAGACCATCATCCTGCAATGAACTGTTTTCAAGCCGTGACTGTCCTGGATAAAACTTCAGCAAGACCCAGCTGGGGTAGGAGCAGGAAGGGAGAAAAGAGACAGTGCAACAGCACAGAATATTTCCCAGTATAAGGCAGAGCCTTGGAAATCCAACATTTCAAAGGAATTGACAAGATCTGCAAACTGATGGGAAAATTATGCAAAACACAGCCTTGTCCTTTGAAGGTTCATTTAAAAAAGATGCACCTTACACTGCAGAAAAATCAATGCAATCTAAAGGCACTATGTACTGCAGTGCCACTACTACGCTCATTTTTCTTCAGGCATTGAATACACTTTGAAAGCAATGATAAGAGTCAAGAAGTTGCTCTAAAAAATATCAAAAAACCCTTGTCTTTCATCATTCTACATTGATCACAACATACTAAGAGGGTATCTTCATCCTCATTTTAGCCAAAAATCATTTAATATCATGAAGAAAACTTACAACTCCCTTTATGGGATATTTTAAAACCCAAATCATTTATATAGGAACATGAACAGATTTTTATCACATACACCACCACTTTTATTTTCCTTAAAACATTTACATTGTTAGAAAGTCATCATTCAGTTTTCTCTGGCACAGAGATATCAAAGAGATGCATTACAGATTTAGCTAATTTGAGATAGTTCAAACTCAAAATGCTTCTCAGATAACCCATTTAAGGGGTGTGAACTGTATGTTAGTAACATGCAAATTATATGATAGTATCCATAGCTGCTCCCAGAAACGTTTGAGATTGTCTAATCAGGATTTATCTGCTCTTATGAAACATCTGCTGTGTGATCTACCGCCATCAGGTCATCAGTTGTAGCTGATGAACTGGTTTCAAGTTCTTGTTTTCTTCCTCCCTTTTTTATTTTCTCAACCAATTAAAAAACACAATGTGTCATCAGAAATGTTTTCTGTTTCCATTCAATTTTATATATCCACAATCAATGTCTGACTACTACTGGAACATCACCTAATTTTATGAACTGAAAATCTGATAAGAGATTATGGTGTTTAAAATTGAAATCAGTTACAGACCACCCATAAACCTGAGTTATTAGGAGCTAGCTAATAAAACAAATGGAGTGCACCAGGTACTAAAACCACAGAAAATTAAGTCCATCAGCTACAGAGTCATCCAACATCAGCACAGTAAACTGCATCATTACAATCTGAGACACCCACACCCGAACCTTGGGGAAGACTGACTCTTTTCTAAACCTATGATTCTGGCACAGAATCTACTATTTCTGGCACAGTAACAAAGATTTTGCCAAACTGGAACTTAAGCATTACTTCTACATACCTGCATTTGGTTCAGGTTTTACAGCTAAGATCAGCCTAGCAATGGGTGTTCCCACTTAATGTGCAAAGGCCAACCTTGCATCACAGCAAAGATTTATCTTCACATTCAATGCACACAACTCCAAGAGCAGCTGTCGCTGGCCAGAGCAAAGGAACACAGGAGCAAGAACAAAAGTTTATACGGTTAGTCTACCAGTTTTATGAGAATCAAAGTCTACCAGCAACATGAAAAATAATGCAACACAATATGGGCAGAAATGCTGTAGACTGCAAGATGTGAAAAAAGCAGATGCTGAAACCACAGGCAGCTTTGTAATAGCCAGCATCTATCTTCCAAGTCATGGCATTTTCCAGTATTCTAAACACTTATTGTACCACCCTTTTTTTCTTTGTAGGCTGCAGAGGGATTTTCACACCAATTTGAAGCTAAAAAGGTGACTGCAGCATTTCTTTCACATTTTATTGTGAATATAAGGCATATAGAAAATGGGACAAATAATCACCGACTGCTTATTCAAGCCCAAATGTTGGTTCAGCTACACTTAGTGCCTTTCCTGTGTATCCTGTGGAATCATGTTTTAGGGTTGCTATTTTGATATCTTCATACCAAAGTTTGTTTAAATAAAGCTTAGCTAGTAAAGTGCTAAGAAAATCTTTGTTCCAAGACAACTTTATTCTATCACGAACAGAGGAATGTTTCCAAACTGTCTGCTCAGGGAATTTTTGTCAACAGTACATCGGCCTAAAAAATATTAAATACAAATATTACACTTCAGTAAATGTACCCTCAGTACATTATCACCAGACACCGTGAAACTCTCAACAAAAAAAAACCCAGCTTACATTAAGTGTAAGAAATTAAGGAAATATTAAGATTAATAATTATGCAAAAGATTGCATCTAGAATATTTTTAACTAATCGATACTGCTATTACTTTCAGAACAGAAAGGAATTTGCCGCTTGTGCTAGAAATCAAGAGGATGGTGTATTCAGAGTCTCTAAAAACCGGATATCCACGTTGACAGAATCAGTGGGCAGGGCAAAAATTCTTGCCCAAACACAGCTTCTATAAAACTGGAAATGGAAGGTGGGCTGGGCGTCAGAGACCACACCATGGTTTCAAACTCACTCCATCACCTCTTCTCTTCCCCACCCCCCACTCCCTTCCAAGACAAGTTAAATTTCTATTCTGAGGTTGTGGCTCAAGAATCTAACCTAACATTTCATTACAGGGCAGGGCAGAATATAAAACTGTCCAAAACTGCCAACCACATCTTCCACATCAACAGATATATCTACTCAGCAAGCAATGGACTGACATTTAAACAAATCTGCATGTCAAGAATACTTGAAGAAAAAAAATAAAAAAATAAGGTGGAACAAAAAGAAGTAGCTATAGTTCTAAGCATGTCAAGTTCAAACCAGAGATCTTAATTTGGATCTGCAGCAGATTCAGTGTGATACAGAAGCACTAAGAACTGGTTTCAGCCACTGGTCTCTGCAAAGCCTAGGATCAGAAGTAGGTGGCATCCAAAGAGCTTCCTATCACAGTGTAATTAGGCATTAAAAAAAAAAGTTTCCATTTGCCATATACCATTTTCTGCATCTAAAATTTGAGAGATAGAAGGGCCATCAGAAAGGGGTAGCAAATTTAAAAAGGAATAAGTTGATTTCTGATACACAGATTCTGTTCCAAGTTCTTCAGGATCCTACTAAAGAGCAAATCCTACCTGTTACCCTTTGCAAACTCCTGAACAGCAAAACAAAAAATAACTTTTATTCCCCGTCTCTCCTTTACTAACAGGCTATCTACGAGGCATAAGGAAACAATACAAATAATATACTATCAGAAAATGTTTCACAGCTTCTCAAACCAAGCACAAAGTGTCAACTGAGTGCACAAAAAAATAAATAAATAAAATAAAATAAAATTAAATTAAATTAAATTAAAAAAATAAAATAAAAAGCAGTAATCAACTCCCGTGATTCAAACACATTGAGAGTACCACGGGTTTACTAAAGAGAGCTAGCAGAGAATCATAGAATCATAAGAACTATTCAGGTTGGAAAAGACCTCGAAGATCAAGTCCAACCTCAGCCTAACCATAGTACCCTAACTCTAACAACCCTCTGCTAAATCATATCTCTGAGCACATCCAAATGGCTCTTAAACACATCCAGGGATGGTGATTCAACCTGGATATGTTTCCTAGCATCCAAACTAAGAAATAATATTTGTAAAAAAATAGTCAGTGAACTGCTTCTTCCAGTTGTGCCATAGATGTGGTCAAGTACATTACTACCATCTGTTATCATCAGAAAAGACTAGCTTCAGGCTGAAAAGCAGGACAGGAGACACACTCAAGAGTTTGGTTTTCTGCTGCTGCTTCTCCCTCATTAGCTAAGTTCTTTTCCAGTTTGTCTGCACAGCTCATGTCCACACATGTCTGTGCCAGTGCATGAATATACAAAATCACCTTACCAACAGCAGCACAACGAGCAGATGATGAATTCCATTCCAGCAATAATTAACAGCAGGGGATTTCCAACAAGATGGCAGTGTAAGACAGAGAGGATACTCAAAAGCTCAATACAGCTAATTACTAAGGTACAGCCTGAAATATGGGTAGCACTTTTCCAGAATTCAGCAAGGTGCAACTTCTAGCAAGTGCAGTCAAAAACAAACAAAAACAGGTTCTCTCCAGAGAAGAGGTACACGGAGCTCATTTTCCAAACCATAGCTGCCCAAAAGAAAGGAAAACGTTTTCTGCCTTTCTTTTATCTATCAGAATGGTTGTTATCTAATGTTTCCTCCTCTTCTTTTAGGGTAGGACTGCTTTAAAAAACACTCCTCCCTGTAAATGAAGAAAGATTTAGCAAGCTTTTTACTAGTGCTTTTTTTCCGCCCCATCTAGTTCTGCCTCCTTTTGAAATCAGTTTGGAAAGAAGGAGTAATTCCAAAAGAATAAATAAGTAATGAGCTATTTTTTCCCTGTCCCTCCTATGCTCTTTTACAATGTTATTTTCAGACACTCACGTTAAGAAGTCCAAAATATCTGTTGATTCTTTTGCATTTTTTTTCTAAAGCCTGTGCACCTTATTGAAAAGCAATGGAGTGGTCGCTTTATATTTGGCTGTAAGAGATTCCATAAATCTATTCATTCTCCTTCTTATTAGTTAAAAAGGGAAAAAGTCTTAGCTGCAGAGCCTTAAAGCTCCTCCTTGTGGACGATATGTGTAATACACTAATAGGCTTCAGAGGAATATAGAGCTTAACGGGTTTAACATTTACTTTGTCATCACTCACACAGCAAGATAGACTTTTAAATGCATTCTACCACAGATGAAAAACAAGCAGAGAGAGATTACGATTAAAATGAAGAGCTGTTTTAGCTTTGTGTCACATCCCAGTCATGCAGTATTGAACCAGCAGATGTACCAGTCCAGAGCAAGTCTTGCTTTGACTGTGTTGTCTGGCTTTAGTTCTTTCTGCAAGAACTTCCTTCTGGACTTAGTTCTCTCAGCAAGAATAGAGTCACAGGCAGATCTGTTGTAGTTCCCCAGCTGATGGACTGACAGCAAAAGAATGCAGCAGTCCTGCCATTAGGAACAGATAAACCACTAAAAGAATTTAAACCTTGCACTGTGTTGGCCCTAGCCAGACACAGATATACTGAACGCTATTCTCTGTCTCTCTCCAGTCACCTATTAGCAACGAACTTGAAATTCCTAAAGTCAGTATTTAGATCAGCCATTCCTAAAGTCAGTATTTAGAACAGCACAGCACAACAGTAATTTGCCTGTGGCTATGCAGCTTCGGAACTTCAAATGAAAGTGAACCAGCACTGCCCTCTACCGAAAGAGAGTTGCACACATAAAACCCGTACCAGCTTTTAAACCACTCGATTTCTGCTATATATTGATACATACCTTGTTTCTCTGCCTTCTCTGTCAGCCTTTACGTTACTCAGGTTCTACTTTATCATACCTCTTTCTTGCTGCTTCTTCCCCATGAGGGACATGAAGGCAACAAATAGGTTTAAAAGTCAACATACTATAATACCGCACCAGCTTGTACAGATTGTAAGGGACTGAACATACACCTCATGTTTTTTGTGGACAGCATAGAAGTAAATAAAAATCACACAAGTTCAGTTATTGAAAAACAAGCCCAGAATACTGAAAGATTTTCTTTGGTCATCTGCAATATACTAGTCATGTGATGGTGCCATGAGATTTTTCTGCAGTCAAACCAAGATACTTAAAAACATATATACATATGATATATATTATACATATACTTAATATGTCCATATTAAGTACTTTGAATTAATAATTAATTATGATTGCTAATTGATTATTAACAGTAGCAACATCACTTTCTCTAACACAATAAACCTTGCACTATCAGCATGTCTACTTTCAATTCAGTTGCCCCATTTTGGGATTTAGACATTTACAACATCCTGAAAACTAGGTAACTTAAGAACAGAAATACAGAACAAAATCTGATTGGGCAGAACTTTATGCAATATAAAATTAATTAGGCTGAAAGATGCATTTGCTTGGAACACAGACTGGCTGAAATCAAAGTCTCTAGAAAAGATGTAAGCATGACCCTCCTGACAGGAGGGGTCACTTGAGAAGCCTGCCTGTTTTCTGGAGACCTAAAGCCCAGAATGCCTGTACCTAGGCCCAAAATCTCCAGCTGAGATTTTCAAAGTCAGTGCGAGGACATGGTATGTCAGTTCCCATCGCTGCACACTGCCTCCTTTCCTGGCCATCATCACATGCTGCTGGCCTCACTACAGTGCCCTGACTCACAGAAGAGCAGAGCACAGCAACCAGCTCATACAGAAAGCACAGAAGAGTTCATGGCTCACCTGGCCAGGAGGAGAGGCCTGACCCCTTAATGCACAGTATCCTTCAACTCTGTTTCTTAGAGTGGATGTTAAACAACCCTTGCACATTAAAATAAGTGCTTGTTTTATATAACAATGAATATTTTATTCTTTCAGTTCTTCCAGCTATGCTAGCTCCAACATTATATGACCTTGCGCTTTAGGAAACACTTCCGTAGGAAGGGCAGACTTTCTGTTTTGAAGAAAATAATATCTCAGGTTGTTCAAAGCAGATTCTTGTTGCACCTATGAAAGCAACCCCTTAACTGCAAGGAAAATGTAGTCTTTAAGGTAAAACTACACAGCCTTTTTAAAAAACAATAGCTAACAATACACACACAAAGCAACCTACTTCAAACAGCCTTTAAAAGTATAAAAAGTTATCTTAGATTTTATAGTTCACAGGCCAGGACCAAAAACCAATGGCAACAAAAACTGTGCACTGGACGGAGGTCAAAAGCCAATGTGTGTATTAATACTGACACAGTAAAATTGGAAGAAATAGCATGTCAAGTAAAAGCAGTCATCATCTCTATGTGAAAATCCATTGTTTAAAATAAGCTTTGACAATTTCTCATAATGAAATCAAAGCTTCGGTCTAAACATGAAGTCTAACACAAAAAAGTTTCAAAGCCATAGTTACCCAACTCCCATATAAACCCATCAGAAAGGCTACTCAAACGTCTGTTTTTCACTGATTCAACTCTTTTTGCTCCCTTCACCCCTTCAGCTGTGCTCACACATGTATACCAAACTCCTCGTTTGAGTTATTATACTTGCAGCATCAACCATTGTATCCAAGAGTAGTCAGGCCATGTCATACATGCAGCAGTAGAAGCACCAACACACCTAACTAGTTCGAATCAGTACTGGTGAGATTGAAGTGAATAAAGAATGTTCCTAGCAATTTTCCTTAGAATCCAGAAGGCCCAAGTGCTGACCCCCCCCCTTGCTTTGTTGCTGCAGCAGTGTCTTTCTGCTTGTCAGCTTCACCATGCTTTATCCCTCTTCAGCTGCTACACTCCTAGTTGGGAGATGTTATGCCTGCTGAACTACTCAGCCCACACACATAAGAGAAGTGCCTAATACATGAAGGAGCTAGCAGTAAATGATGTATCATTTTTAAATCTACAAGGAATAAAACTACATTAAATTCCTGAGATCCCTCCAAGGAACCACAGGAAAGAGCTGTTTATGAATAGACACATATTCGACACTAACTTTTCAGCATATTGTTTCCATCATAAATAGTTAAAAGAGCAAAACTGCATAACAAGGAGGTTGAATTCGCACTGCTAGGCTGCAGAGAGCGCCACATGCAAACAGTACTACTACAAGAAACACATTCTTGGCTTACAGCTCACTCAGAGCACAAGTCTGAAAAAAGGCAAGAGTCTCAAAAAATTAATGCCCATTTCATGCTACAGTAACAAAAAGAAACAAATATATTCATCTCCAGTTTTCATACAAATTACAACCTACACTGACAAGGGCACAGAACAAAATAAATCAGTTTGCTGTAATGATGCTCTCTGACAGCAATATATACTGTGACCTTTCATCCATGTAGGCCTCTATGTTTAAAAAGAAGTCAGGCTGGAAGTGGAAACTGCAAAGACAGATTATGTGACTCATTGACTGGTCTTTCTGTATGTTCCTGGCATACTTTTCATATATATAATAACTAGAGTCATCAAACAATTTTGTAGCCAGTATCCTGACAGTCCTTGCCTGAGATTTCACACAAGGTGCAGTAAAGCTTATTGTGCCTGCAGCTCTCATCTAAAAAAAAGATGAAGATCTGAATCAAATGCCGCTTCAGCAGAAGAGGTCAAGGAGAGAACAGACCCTTGCTCATAAGACTAGAGCTTAAAATACTCAACCAGTGTGTAGGTTCCTAAAGAAAACTCTCTAGAGTAAGTACTAAACAGTAATTTCATTCCCTTTCTTGGAAAGTGGAATTGGTACAATAAGGAGAAATAACAAAATTTATGGAAATTTTAAAATTCAACGTGGATGTATGAACATATGGAAAGAAAACGTTTATCTTCCTAGTTCACACATTAATTCCAGCTGATCTTACAGATCTTGGTTTCTGAAGCCTGAGAAGACAGGCATTCTAGAACATTGTCTTCACACAGTGCTAGGAAAGACTTATAATACATGCAACTGAATTAGCACACTCGTTTTGAACTTCCATGCTTCCACAGTTAAAACAACTGAAAACTAAAAGCCAGCCAAAGAATTGATACCCAACTTAGTCATCCTACCTGATACAGCCTGAGAAGGGTCAAGCTCTCAATGAGCCTCTTAAATAAGAGGAAATCTGTGTTTTGGTTCTCTGCATAAAACAGTTAAGACAGACATCAAGAGAAGGAATAAATAAATAAATAAAGTAGTTAAATATGCAAGCTATAATAAATATGGAAAAAAAATGATATCCAGCCATTTTAGGCACCTGGAAATGTAAGCATCCTTTTGAAAACACATTTATACTAATTAGTTCCTGCATTTGCTACAGAATTACACAAAGGAAGCAGCTGGACTCTGCAAATTCTACTTCTCCTGCTGGATTTTATGTTTCATTATAATGAATGAGTATTTATAGCATGACTGCCAGCCTCATCTTCAGTCTGACTTGCATTTTTTTATTACAATACATTAAACACAATCATTATCTCACCATAAAAGCAGCTAAGTCTGGCTAATTGTCAGTACCAGCATTACTTCCTTAAAGGAGAGTGACCTAATCCAGCATATTCTGCACAGAAAGGAGAGGACTCCTTCCCACTTATTGTGGTACATGTTAAACACTGCTGGTATATAGAGTAAACACGCTCCCCTTGCTGACTTCCAACAACCCATGCTGTTCTGCTTCACCCAGCTTAATCCAGGATAACCACACCTGCACTGGAATACAATGACAGGAAAACTGAGTCAATTTGAAGTTGGTACTATTTTCTCAGAAGAAAATATCCAAAGAAGCAAGAAATTTTCACTCTTTGTCATTGTTATTTTTCCTTGTATCATAACAGAATAATTGACTCTAAGTTATTTGACTGATTACTACAATCGCTCAAAGCAAAACCAAAGAAGCCAAGGCAATTAAATGCAGCATGCTGTACTATCTACCATTTTTCAAAATACGCAAACACTTTTTCTAGTCCACACACAGCACAAAAGCACACCTCTACAAAAGCACAACAGAAATGGTCTTTGTTTCTACTTATACCTTAAATACAGGTCTGGCATATCAGAAGCAAAATTATCCATCAGCCCTACAGTAAAGTTCAGCAAGGTTCCAGACCTTACTAAATAAGTGTCATGCAATGTTACAAGTTCACAAAGAAACTAGTAACACTAAGCTCAGTAAATTGAAACATTCACTAAAACCACTGTAATGTCGTGAAAAGCAAACACTGAAGATATTAATGCTTTACTAACATTTCACCAATTCAGTTTATAAATACCTGAGTCAAACACAAGCCTTATTCAGGAGGTCTGGCTTAGCACAGCATTAAATGCAGTGCCCAAATCTGGAAATCAAATGCATGCTAGTAGTTTGGGTGTTTCAAGGGTATCAAAACAATACAGCTTATCTCTACCACACCACATACATCCCAAGCTTTTCCCAAATAAAGCAAATGCTTTCCAACCCGGTATTTATCCCTTTCTTGCCTAGAGACCTGAAGGCACATGAATCACCAATATGGTAAGGGGTCTCATTAAACCCTTCTATCTCCCACATTACACAGACCTTTTACTCATTCTTTCAGTTAGCTTATATAAGAAGCTTTTCTCAAAATGGTGATTTAAGGTCATAGCTCAGCACAAATACATTTCATGGGAACGCAATGTATTTCATGGGGGGGGGCGGGGGGGGGGGGGTGGAAATGGAGAGATAAATAGCATATCCAGCCATTATGACTGCTCTTCTGACTTCCAGGTTAATAAAAATTTAAGCATGATGCACGCAGCACAGAGGTATATTGGTTCACATCTCAAGAGACCTATCCCAGCCTAACATAACTTCTATCAGTTGCGTAACACAGCTGCAGCTTACAGAGCCCCCTCATGCAGCCACAGAAACTAATGCAGGAAGTCCTCCACTTCCTCTCATTCTCATTAAACTTCCAGAACGATACTAGTGATATAAGCAGCAACATCCTGCACGTAAACATGTATCATCTTCATTTGCTTGACTTTTGACAGTATAGCTTAGAAAAAGTCAGCTTCAATCCATTTGTACAAGTCTAATTTTCCAGAAAATCCACAGATGCCTGTACAGCACCAAATTTACAGCTTGTTTCTTCAAATGGTTTACCATCAAATTTATACTTAGCTGAAATCCAAAAGTGTTTCAACTCTTCATTTGCTGGAAGCTGCTTGATGTTCCCATTGGAAATACTCAGGAACATTTTTTACTCCCAATTTTTAAAACCAAAGCTAATACCTCCCCCACAGAGAGACCAAAAGCAAATCATATTCCATCTCTCACTGCACACCTGGAAAACATAATGTTCACCTCCCCAAGGTTCTTATGAGGAGTACCATTTCCAATTTGGTAAGCTTAAGTAGCTACATGGCTCCATGCAGCTTCTCTTTTAGGGCAGCAGAAGCAAAGCAAAAGGCAAGGGAAAAGTTTCCACTTTGTAAAGGTCTCAGATCTCACTAAAATCTCACATTCTAATGAGATGCACCCCATACACAGGTGGTGTTCTTACATGACATGCAGAAAAGTGGCCTTAAGTTTAAAAACTGAAGTACAATTCATCTAAAAGTCAAGAAGAGATGAATTAATACTTTGAATTCTTACTGTCAGCAAGAAAGAAGTAAAGGAAGAGCTGAATTAGTATCTTGGATTCTTACTGTCAGTAGTGGTCTTCCTCTCCAAGAGAGTTCCAGTCCTGAAGTAATTTCCATTCTGAAAGAAACTGTTTCTTTTAGATACTGTAATCTTTCTAAGAAATGCCTTCTTGGAGACTGCAAAAAAGAAAAAATGTTTGTGAAGAGGCAGCAGTCCACAGCAGAGGGAAATCAACCTTAACACATAGATTAAAATGACTGAGCATTTTTATCTAACAGGCTAATGCACTGCAGATTTAGAAGTTGATAACAACGATGCAGGTTGTTGCTTTTAAAATCAGAGTGTTAAAAAAATAAAACTTTCTTGAGGTAACAAAACAAGTGACTTCAAAATAATTTTTTAAAAGGGTTTTTACTTCCCTTGTTTAAGAGGCACGTCCCAGGCCACCACAGAAAAATTATTAGTGAAAAATGTCTTCATTGTTATCACGTTACCTGTAAAGTGATGATAAGAAACTTAAAGCCTGACTAACGACTTAGATAGAAATCTAAACTGAAGCTACAGGACCTGGGAGTGTCACATTTCCTTCCCTCCACTGCAGCCTTGGAGATATTCTAAGCAAAAAGAATAAAATCCAGCCAAGGTGGAAAAGTGTGCTCCTTAGACAAACCTGCTGTATCACTGCCTTTTTCAGTGGTTCCCTTGAAAATGTGCTGGAAAGAGGAGGAGATGCATCTACCCTGAAAAGTGAAGTACTCAAAACAGCGCTTAGAGCTTTCAATTGTAAACACTGCCAGAACTCATTCAGCTTCTTCTAATGCCAGATGTATCTTAAATTCCTGGTAGCATTTCACAGATAACTTAGAAACAAAATACAACAGTATCTCTATTGCCAACTCCTGCTTACTTTTTTTAGTGTATAAACAAACCAAGCTTAATTGAAATCATTGTTTCAAACTATCATCCTCGTTGCTAGTTATTGCATAGTACACAACAGAACAGTTATTTCTTACTACCCAGTAAATCAAAACATAAGTATCTTTGATACTGGAGCTTAAAAAAAAAAAAGTCAATTTCAGCCCATTTGTATGAGTCTGGTTTTCCAGAAATCCCATATACAAATTTGTACAGCATGGAAATTTCTGCTTGTTTATTCAAACAGTTTGCTCTTAGTTCTTCTCATAGATGAAATCCAAAGCGCTTGGACTCCTCATTACTGTATATGGTATAATTTGTGCAAGTTAGACCAATATCATAGCAAAAATTTACTTGTTAGACAGAGAAGTATAAAAGGCACACAAAATACACATTTTTAAAATGTACTTTTGAGTTGACTTGCAAGATACTTGCTAGCAGCTGAAAAGTTTCTGTTGACTACTGCTCCTTCTTTGGGCCTATATCAGTGTTGCTGCAAAAGTTTATCTATACTACATATACCTACCTAGCCATCCCTTAGGTATCCTGCCAGCAGTACTGTAGATCTTGCTTTGTGTTCACTATCCATGTTAAATCAGAAGAGTAAAAGTATGTTCTCTCTCCACAAGCAGTGTTTGCATAAAATAAACTTCAGGCTTTATCTTGCCCTCCCCTGTTTAAATACAGATTGGAATTATCTTGACACACTCTGCTGATTATAAATATCTTTTACTGAACTCATTCTGTCAGAAAGGGGCTTATCAAAGTACTTCTGAAAAGCACAGGTTCTAGTGAGAGAATGACTACGTATACTGCATACATATGTCTGACCAGCCTTCTTAAGTAGGTATTGAGCACTCACAGACAAACACATAGAAGCACTGGGCCAGCTTGAGTGCACTATGTTTAGATGGCAAGCTCCAGCTCTCTCTTCAGGACCATTCCGCCTATAGTTCCTCTAGATCTACCATTAACTGATGGATAGAATGGATCAGTTTAAAAAAAAAAAAAAAAAAAAGTTAATTCTGAGCAAATAAAAAGAAACTCAAACACAAAGCAGCAATAGGAGAATATATCTTGCAGACATGAAGCCCTGCCCAGTGAACAAATATTAAAAATGAAGCACTAACAAACAACTCATGGGTAAATCTTGTCTTACCATTAGCCTGAGCTACTGAAATCAACCACAGAGTCACTCTAAATTTGGTTCATCATCTATAAAGTCACATACTTATGAGGAGGGGACAAGGGTAAATCCAAAACAACTTGCATGTCAAATAGCAAAAGCTGTCAGTTACTATTCCCGAACCAGCTCAAGCCCAACTCTAACTTAACAAAAAGGGAAATTAGTTTCCTGGCTTTCTGGTTTGCAGGTCTGTATCAGGTCAGAGTACACTGCCTTTTCCTCAACAGTGGTAGAACAAATGTCATAAGCAAACCAGCACGAAAGGAAAGAGAGGGGGGGAGGGAAGGCTGTCTTTCTTCAATACAGTAATCAAGATTTGAAGAAACCAACACCCACAAAGTTAAAATCAATAGATAAGAGTAAAGTTCATACAGATTAAATATATCCACAGTGACCCTTCAAAAACAAGCTGCAATCAACATAGGCCAGTATTAAACAGAAGAGGAAAAACAGTATGAAGTTCAACAATACTCATCTTGAAAAGAACAGAATTATAGTTATGTTAAGAAGATGGTTTCTCCCAGAAACATTATCACTTACTTGCTGTAACATCATTGCTTGGCAATGGCCTTTTTGAGCCTGCAAATCACCAACTTTCAGCCTGTTCTGCATTTATTCTACCACAGACTGGGACTGACAGGTGCCATGAGTTCCCTAACTGTAAGAGCATGCTGCATTTTCTCTGCTACTAGAGCCCTGCTGATATAAAAGCCATTCTGGGAGGATAGAAAAAATAAACAACAAGAAAATGTAACTAATTTGTCCCTCTTCTTATTGATATTTATTATAGCCACCAGCATTCTAGCCCTCTTACCAGCTTAGTAAGATGCAGACTGAATATCTCAAGAACTTTCTTCAGCAGACGTGTCATCAGTTGTTAAGTCCCACCTGCAAACATTCCCTCCTCTACAAGTCACAGAGTATGCCATCACCTTCCCTAGTTTCTCTTCCCTAGTACTCTGCAGACCTTAAGTATTACAATATTTAAAGGCAACACAGCAACAACTAGGGAAGGGATGTGAGAAATATTAAGTCTGAGTAAATATGTTTTAAAAAAAAAAAAAAAGCCATTATTCACTTCTAACAATCTAACTCCATGTCTCACTTGCTCACTCCTTTAGCTGAAGATCCAGTAGCTTTAGAAATGTCTCTAGAGACTGAGTGCTTCCAATATGAGACACCGCTCTATACAAATTCCACTCCCACTCCCCTCCCTTTTTCAGTTATTTAAGAGCATGGTTAAAAGAAGGAACCTGCACTTCAGAACTTAAAAAAAAAACAAAACAAAACAACCCACTCCCCAACCTTTCATACTTGATGTTACTCTGTTACTTCTTGTTTTACACGTTTTTATAACAAAGCCTTGATGAAAATATTGCTTTGGATTCTTCTTCTTTCTTATTCACGGAGGAGTTAATTCAAGAACTGAGACCCTTAGTCTGTCAGCAAACAAATTGGTATATTTTATTACACAAGACTATTGAAAGCTATGCATATTTCAGAGTATAATACATTCTCCTAAATACATGTGTGCGCTTGTGTACAAATGCTTCCCAGCTCTAACTGAATGGAATATCACAGACCCTCACCACACGTGCTTTTCTTTGCTAGGAACTGCTGCAGCAGAGCACACTGATGCTGCAGTACTGTTATGTACCTTACAGATTATCAAATCATAGACTGGCTTGGGTTGGAAGGAATCTCAAGGAACATCAAGTTCCAATCCCCCTGCCACAGGCAGGGTTGCCAATGGTAGATCAAGTACTAGGTCAGGCTGCCCAGGGCCACATCCAGTCTGACTATGAAAACATCGGAGGAAAGGGAATCCTCATCATCTCTGGGCAACTTGTTCCAGTAACTCATCACCCTCGCAGAGAAAAGTTTTCCTCTGACATCCAATCTAAACCTCCCCTCCTTCAGTTAAAATAGATGTGAGCAACACAGAATAGAGAAACAGAAGGGAAGTGAGAATAAGAGTCAAAAGTGTTATAAACAGAGCTTTGAGGAGTGGTTGTAAATGAACATATGCATAGTTACATTCAGTTTTGTGCACTGTACTTTTTCTTGTACTCTTAAAAAGCAAAGTTCAGAGATCTATCTGTTCTGAAAATAATGAGTGAATACTTGCTATATTGTCATAGAGGAAGCCGTAAGATCTCTCCTCTTTAAGAGTACCCTAGAAGTGATCAAACAGCCCACTGCTGGTGGCCTGAAGCAGGCAGACAGACCCACACTGGCAACAGCTTCTCTGCGAGAGGGTGCCAGCACAGCTGGAAGCCCCAGCTGCCATGCTGTGCCAATGGGTCCTTTCCAGAGACAAGAACTCCGACAGTTTGTCCCACAGCACTTTGGTGGTGTAGGCGCACAGATGTTGCTCCAAACAACCTGAGCAGAAATAACTGATTCACTGTGGGGAAGAATGGCCAAACTAAGGTTATTAAAATTCATTACTCGATAGATTCATTGCAGCACAATTACAAATCCCAGGGAAGAACTCTGCCTAATGAAGACACAGCAATTTGTGACACAATACACTGCATGCTTTTAGGTTTGCCCCTGGGAAGCTGAGCAGGATGATGAGAGCAGTAGAAAAGCAACATGACTTGCTAATACTGCTACCCTTTTCAAGTGACTAACGTATTTCTTACTCTTCTAACTGTAGCTAGGAGGAAGGTGATATTAAAATAGAAGGCTGCAGTCAATATGTTTCTCTAACAATTATCCAGCATTGGTTTGGTCTTAGTTACTAACTGCCTTTTGGATATTTTAGGAATGCAGACATTATGAAATATATACAGAACATACATCAGACTAAGTATAGGTTAGTGTGACAATGCAAGTAATTGTCCTCTTGTTTGTATCTCAAAATGATGATAAACTGAGGAAAAAAATATTCCATGTTAAATTAAAGGTCTAGCATAGTCATAGCCAACACTAACACGAAACTTGTGCAATTAAAATGTGTTAACGTAAAAACAAGGGATTCGCAAATGTTTGTCATCAAAATGTGTTTAAGAGCTTCAGGTGATAACTAAAATATTGGAAGAGGCACCATAAAGTCTTACACACAAATTTTGGATACTTATTTGCATTTTCATTGCAAAAACAATGCAGCAGTAATTGCACTGCACACATCTATACCATAATGCGCCAGTTTAACACCAAGATTTCCAAAGTCCATGCTGTGATACTCAAAATTGGATCAATCTCAGGTGGGACCACAGAAGACATACACCAGCAGTTGTCTTACCAAAAGGGAATACTTCCAGTTTACAAGCACATTGTTTCACAGCTGCACAGCACAACCCCTGCAGATCAATACATCATCCCACCATGTAATCCTGCAAGCCAAAGTATACCAGAGAGTGGAAACTTCCCCTCTGCATTCTTGCACCTGGGACACACACAGGAGCACAAGTGAGGGCATCCCTGCTTCCCAAGGCTTTCAATTCTTCAATGCACACAGGAGCAGGCTATCCTCACATGATATAAAATGAGCTGGAAGGGAAGACGACCCACCTAACTAAACAGGGAGTTGTAGCTGAGTCTTCAGTTGAGCTTATCACTTTCAGAAGAAGGGGCAGACAACTTGGGAAGAGAACAATATTGTTGCTAGGATATGGAGAGTGAAAATTAGAAAGGCAGAAGCCCAGCTGGAGCTTAATCCAGCCACTGTTATAAAAGACCACAGAAAAATGTTTTACAAATCCATTAATAACAAAACAAGGTCCAAAGAGAATTTCCAACCTTTAATGGATGCAGTGGAGAACATTACTACAAAAGATGAAATAAAGGCTGAGATATTCAATGCCTTCTTAGCTTCTATCTCTATTAGTCATTTCAGTTATCTTCACAGTACTCAGCCCTTTGGGGTGGAAAACAGAATGGAAAGCAGAATAAGCCCCCCATAATTCAAGAGGAAACAGCTAACAACCTGTTACTTCTCCTAGAACATGGGTGCCCAAACCTTCCGGATTGCCCGGGCCACACTGAGTACAAGTGTCAAAGGAATTGGCTTGAGTCACATATAAAGCATACAATTCAGTTAATGTATATAATAAAACAATAGCACATTTATTAAAAAGGAACAAAATGATAGAACTAAGTGGATGTTTGACCTTGTTTTTGTAAAACTAATGCAGTCTAGTCCAAAGGAAGCAGTTCCAATTCTTAATGAGGAGAACTCATCATGGTGCTTGTCAGATCACTGATGAAATTTTATTCTTACAGTACTTCAGTCTTGAAAACAGTTGTTCACAAATGTACATGCTGAATGTATGAAATGTATGTGTCAGAAAGCAATGACATCAATAAAGCATGATTGTGAAGCACAGGATATTTTTCTCTGGTAAGGCAGGTCTTACACAAGTCTAGTAGAGAGATACGATCAAATTTTTGATTGAATATCTGATTGTAACCCTATACAGTCCATTTGAAAATTGCGTCTCAAATATACAATTTTAATTATTTTTTTCAAATCTTGAAACTTATTCTCAAATTCCTTTATTTAAATGGAAAGCAACGCTGTATATTTTTTCCACTATTCACAGGTTCATGCTTAGCCAACATACCAAAATACAATGTTACTTGCCATATTGAGTTTGCACTGTAGCATCCTCCCCACACCTTGGCTTCAGCTCAGACTGTGCCAATTGCACACAGATGTTTGGCTGCTGCCAAACAATGGGCACACAGCCAGGGTTGGGTCAGGCTGCTCTGTAGGGCAAAGCTGCCACCCTTGCAGCACAGGAGGGGGAGCAGCCACAGAATGGGCTGCAAATGGGAAACACATACCACAGGTTAGATATACCTCTCCTAGACCATCACAGGTCTATGGGACCAGGCAAGATCCACTCAAGCTTCCTGACAGAGCTAACCAAGTGTTCACCCAGACACCTTCCATCACTTACAAGCAGTCTTAGTCAAACACAGAGGTCCCAGATGACTGGATGGGGATGTTAGTCAACAGCCAGTCAAACTTGAACCAGCATTGCACTCAAGTGACCAAGAAGGCCAATGACATCCTGGATTGTATCAGAAATAGCATAGCAAGCAGTACCAGGGATCATTCTCCTGTACTCAGTGCTGGTGAAGCTGCAATTTGAATGCTATGTTGAGTTTTGGGCTCCTTGCTACAGAAAAGACATAGAAGTGCTGAAGAATGCTCAAAGAAAGGCACCAATGCTTGTGAAAGGTATTAAGAACAAATCTTATGTAAAACTGCTGAGGGAACTGGGATTGTTTAGTTTGTAAAGAGAGCTGCCTCCTTCTCCAACTACTAGAAGGGAAGTTGCAGCAAGACAATGTTCAGTCTCTTCTTCCAGATAAGTAGTGATAGATAGAGAGGGAATGGTCTCAAGATGCACCATCTTGACATGAATCTCAAGGGAGGTTCCAGTTGGATATTTGGATAAGTTTCTTCTCTGAAAGAATAGTCAAACTCTGGAAACATACTGCATGACAAAGTGGTACTGTTGCTGGAGATGTTCAAGAAAGATGCAGATATGGCACTGATGGACGTTGGACTTGACAATCTTGAAGGTCTTAATTATTCTATGACTCTAATGTAAGCCATAGCAAAGCTTTAAACTCCTGTCAGCTGTGAGGAACCATTTCTTAATGAATATCAGGAAACCTTACACTACCAGCCAACACTTGACCATGTAACAACAATGTTGCAGAATTAGGTGACGTAGTTTTCCACACATTCTTTCTAAAGTTAATTTCATAAACACTACCTAATTCCTTCTCCAGATTCTAAAACAATACATGACACTAATCACAGACTTCGCCTATTAAATGTCTACAAAGCACCATTAGTGTATCCTTCAATTAAGGACAGGGTGTTCTACTTCCTTAATGGCATCAGATTTTGCCTGCTAAATAACTACAAAGCACCATTATTGCATCCTTCAATTTAGGCTACAGTGTTTTGCTTCCTTAATGGTGACTCATCAAACAATACACAGGCTATTTGAAAGGAGCCAGTCCTCTCTCAGGCTACCTGCAGATTTGATTAATGACACAAAGCTGTTACTGTACACAGAGGTATATGGAGCAGTATACAAGATATACTCAGATGGTCCTGCAGGAATCAGCACATTTCTTCTGCAGTCGATCTTAAACCATAAGTGAATGCAATTTCCCTCAGAAAGCTGCAGTGAGAAACTCAAATGAGACCCGAGTAATTTATCAGGAGTTAGTACTGATCATCACAGCTATAAAAACAAATCTGTTTAGAAGCACAACTAACTGTTCCTAATGCACATAAGAAGCAGCACTGGTGTTTACTACACAGGAAGCATCATTTCACCATCCTCCAAAGCAGGAGGCCAGTGCACTGGTGTGAAGCAATACAGGTGACTACTGGAAAAAACTACTCTTTAGGTGATGCCTCTGCTTAGTACAGATGGAGATACTAAGACTTTAAGAAGCAAGACGCCCTAACAAGGAAAGATACTATCTTTAAGACAAAGTTCTGCTAAGATTTGTCTGGCAGAGAAATTCAGCTTCTCCCGAGCAAACAAAAGGACAGAGCCAATACTCAGAGCAAAACTTGTGTAATTCCTGGAAACACAGACAAACAGCACTTATTGATAATGCACCACTTCTTAAAGTCAGCTCTACTTCCAATTAAATCACAAGTGGCATGGCTGAAGGCATAGTGTTCTCTGCTTTGCTAAGGTGGCTGGGTTCCAGGCCATCTGCGTGGAATGCATGGCAGGACATTCCATCCTTCCACCACTATGGTCAGCGGTGCCAGCCACTCCATGAAACCCGTGAAGGGGACTGGGAGGGATCCACTTTTGTTTTCCTGATTTGTTTGTTTGCTTTACTCTGGCACCAGGCAAAAGGCTCTTTCCTTGCCAAGTTCATTACCATTATATAAAATGTTCCCAATTACACTGGGTAGAGCGCAGCACAGCAAGGAGAGAAAAAGCCTGCAAAGTTTACAATTAAGCCACTGGACTTTTTAAGCCCTCATTCTAGAAAACAGGTGAGACAGCTGAATATAAAACATTTAAAGAGTTCAAACCCACTTAAATCAGTGTTCAAAGTTTCTTAATGACTACTTTGTTAATGAAAGAATCCTCTAAACGCTACCAGCCTCCTCACAAGTAATCTTCTATAAACTTATCTCAAACAGCTTCTGAAAATCTATAGTCTCATGCTCACATCTGGGAGTGTTCACTATCATAGAGAATTTATTCTCATCTTTTTACAAATTATGATTTGTTATTGTAGTCGCTAAAAGATTACAATCTGAATAAAATGCTGATAATCTGATCAAGCAGCAATATTCTGACAATGGCAGAACTGATGTAGAAAAATGTTACCCTCCTCTATGCTGGTGGCACCATAGCCTAAAAATCAATCTTTTCATACATGACTGTGTTCTAAGGGAGTGAAAAGCACTACTTAAAAACATTTCCAAGCATATACATATTGCTTAAGACTAAGAACACAGTGCTATCACTTGCCAAACTCAAGACATAAAGCTGACTGCCACATTCCACAGCATATACAGAGGACGGGTTTTTATTTGCGATACAGAGCCATCCTACAACTACCAAGACATTCAAACATCGCATGCTCTCCTCTGGAGAGAGATTTTCTTTTTTTCTTAATTGCAACTGAATCTAACTTACAATCCCAACATATGCCTCTTATTCCCACAATTCCCAGACCAGACAGTGCTGCACCAGCAGGTCTAACCCACAAAAGCCAGGAAACCTTTCTCTTTCGGAAGAGAAATCCACTCACCCACCACTTACTGAAGTTAATCAAAAGGTGAAGAAATTAATGATGCCACCGCAGGCCCTCTGCCCAGCTCATATCTGCCATACAGCTTCTATCCATTAAAAAAACCCAACACTCGACAGGAACATTTCACACTACCCTCCCAGGAAACATTCCAACATTTCTCAGCAGAAAAGGCAAAACAGAAATGGGCTGCGGTCTTAATCAGTTTACCCAAAATAAGCCATCCCTTCTATGGCACTCCCTCCCTGCCCTGAGGGATTTAAAAAGCATGCATGATCATGATCTGACAAGAGGTAATCCAATAAACCAGACAGCTCCCTCTTGCCTGCACAAGGACACAGCTGCTCTGACTCCTCATCTAGGCCTTGCACAGCCAAATGTCTGAAACAGCTCAGACAGATCTTTACAGCAGTAGCAAGCATTAGGCACTCCTCTAATCGAGGTCGCAATTAGACCCAAGTGCAGATAACAAAATCCTGAAGGTTTCTTCTGACATAAATACTAGTAGGGCTCACGATTTTCTCACTTGTCCCTTTTCACCTCTGTTACATTAGCTCTGCTAAAACTTGGTACACTTCCCAGGCAAAACTGTCACCAGTTAATCTCTAAAAGCCACGGTCTCTCTCCCCCCAGCCCAGATGGATCTGTCCACAGAATAAAAACAGCTGCTCCTGATAAACCTACACGGCTACATTTCACAATACACCAGGGGCCTCTGAAGCACTCAGGCTGAGTGCAGCATTCTCGGTCCTGTAACAAGTGTATCAATACACTTGCTTATTACACCCCATAAGCATGAATGGTCCTGAAAAATACAAATAAAACCCTCATTTTTAAGAGAGAACAGAGTCACTTGGTCAGAAGGGTAAATACGCTCTGAATAGCAGCTAAGTAACTTCAGATTGAACAAAATTATAGCCATCTTCAGTGAGTCATACATAACAAATAATTGATTTTTAGCTGAGAACTTCATGTCATTTTATATTAGTAAAGTGTGGTTCTGATTTTTAATTTATATGCTGATTTTCACATCACAAAGTGTGGCAATAGGCAACAAGCAATGCACATCCTACTTGGTAACTTCTTTGTTCTCTGAACCCAGCACCAATTTGCCATTTGCAGAACAGAGAGGGAGGACACTGCTCTTCTACAGCCACATCTTCAGTGACCAGAATTTCATGCGTAAATGTTGCATTTGGCAGTGGGCTGTATGCTTTGTCTATTGAAATCAGTCCTTTACCAAACAATTACATCTCAGTAGCCACAAAGGCAATCCATTCCCATCCCCAGGATATAACGTTTCCCCAACTGGGATGCGGTAAGTCAGCAGAAAAAACAGCAAGAGAGACATAACTTATAGGTTAGCTTTTTGTGGGCTATTATCGCAGAGAGTAACAGAACAAAAACACAAGTGTCTAAAATGCATTCACTTCACTGTTGTAGCAAAGCAACCTATGTGCAAAAGAGATCTAGCCTATTTTCACTGGAAATAAGCTGACATACAAACTACTCTACCAGGAATTACAATCAGGTTAGAATGGCTAAATCTCAACTTAAAAAAAAAAAAACAAACCCTATATTTATGGAAAGTGTGGTAGAGAATCCGTTAAATCTTATCAGTCTAATTAGCGCTTCCTAAAAAAAATACATACATACAACTCACTTCTGCAATTGCTCCAGTATTCTTCTACTTACCAGAGCAGGGTACAGAAGGGTGACTGCCACCCCAATTGTACTGTGTGATCGATGCTAAGGTACGTTTCTTCCTCTGAAAACATAGTAAGTATAGTCCGTCAGAACAACACTTCTGTGGTGGGAGCTGTTCAAATGTCCGTACAATTGCATCTTGCATTTGCTACAAATTCTCCTCAGAGGAAATAACTGAAAACTGATCAATTTAGCCTGCTCTATAGAGGGGGAAAAAAAGGCTCACCTCCCATCTAGTACATGACTTTTTTGAGAAGAACCGTTGCACCTAATACCAAAGTTTCACAAAGAAGCCAGCAAACTTTCACTGCTGCCACCAAAGCTGATCCTGCTCCTTTCCATGCCACTCCTGGTCACTAGAACCTCCCTGCTTTGTGACATGCTAGCCCCCCTGCCAGGCAGAGGTATTGTGAAGCCCTACAGTGGACTAGGTCAGGAGCTGGTCCCAGTTGAAACTAAATGCTGCCATCATCCCATTTGTTCTAATTTGCATCACTACCATGATCCTATACCTAATGTGATACCTCAAGCACTTCAGGGGCCAAATGAGAAAGGAGTAGTAGAAAGATCACTGTTATAGCACATCACCATTCTTTTTATTAAGATCTATTCCCCACCTGTAAATCTACACTCTTCAGTTCCATCAAAGAGACTTCAAGAGCACCTTTATATATCTCTTCTCACAGGTGACAGGAGAACGGGAAACAGCACCAGGGGAGGCTTAGGTTGGATATCAGGAAAAACTTATTTACAGAAAGGGATGTTAAGCACTGGAATAGGCTCTCCAGGGAGGTGGATGAAACACCATCCCTGGATGTGTTTAAAAACCACTTGGATGTGGTGCTCAGGGACATGACTTAGCAGAGGGTTATTAGAGTTGGGGTAGTATGGTTAGGTTGTGGTTAAACTTGATGACCTTTAAGACTTTAACCAACCTGAGCAATTCTATGGTTCTATGATCCTTCAGTTATCGCCAAAATGCTTTACTGGAGAAAAAGCCAACTGCCACATGCATAATGAAAAGCTTGATATGGAGCAATCACTGAGCAGAACAAGGTAGCAAACTCAAGGCTTCCACAGCAAGTCTACAGCACAAAGACCTTCCACAGCAGCACCTCTCTCCTTGCTTCCTCCCGTACCACAGCAGCAGCAACCAGGTACAGCTACAAATGGTGCCAAAGCTCACCACAGCTGATGCCTCCTCTTCCAACTGACACCAGTAGGTATTACAGACTATACCAACACATCTGCTGGGTGGCACATCATTAAAAGCAGCAAAGTAAAGGCATATTGTTTCACCCAAAGAGCATCTACTCTATCCCTCCTTCTCAATACCCGAGAAACATTTCAATTCTTTTACATTTCCAACTCCACATTGAAAGTGGGGCAGACCGCTGGAATTAACAGCCACAAAGAGTAGCACAGATGCTACAAGAGGAATAGCCGTGTATAAGATGTTTTTATTGCTGTTGATTTTGTGCCATGATTTTATAGTTCTCATAATTCAGTGTGTTAATGTTTTTGTTCAATGCAAGTCCAAATGATACAGACGGATGAGCTAAACCTAGCATTTAATTTTCCAAATTAAATGAAGTACTTGAACATTCTGCATTTTGATACATATGCTAATATCTACTAATTACAACCATAACAAAGACTTTAAAGGCAGGAATTAGGGAAAGGAACTCTCCAAAGCAGATTTATTCATTATGTGACAAACATTAGCATCACTTCTCCTAAGCAAGGGTGAAAAATAGGATAAAGAGGAAAAACAGATTAAGGAAACAAACAAAACTATGCAACAAAAATTCACAGTTTAATTCAGTATAGCTAAATAACTTCAAGTATTGAAGAAAAAATTGTCTAAATTTCACATTGTCTTCAAAAGAAGAGAGCACAGCTTCTCAGTGATGCAGTACAAATTCTAGGTGCAGTATTAAATATGAGTGACAAATACCATGAGAGGATCAAATAATGAAATCCATACCTAAATACAGTATTATAGAAAAATAACCTTTCATAGAAGCAAATAAAAGAAAACACTTAAAGGACGAGTAAAGCTTCCTTGATCACATGCTTTTTTACACAGATTAAAGCACTTTTTATCAGTGTGGTAACAAAAACGTAACAGGTTGTTTTACAGTAGTCTATAAAAGGAAATGAAAACTTATTTCTCTGAGTAGGAAGATCCTAATCAGTACCTTGTATTAGCAATTTAATACTAAAGATCACTGAGACTAGGCTGGGGTTAATTCCAGTCATCTTCCGAGTAGAGCTCCTTTGATACAGTGTGAAAAATCCTTCTGTGACACTTAATTACCATCAATCATTCTGCTTTTGTATCAAACCCATAAGCAAAAATACATGAATGTATTTGTAGTCGACATAAGTTGAAATACATAAATATTTCAGCATGCCAGCAATAGGTTGTTACAATTTCAGAATCACAAACAATGCTACCCACCAGCAATAGACCACTCAGAAGTGTTTGGTAATTACAAGAACACTTGTTCTCACATGAGTTACACTGACAGCATGGCTAACCCTCCACAGTTTTGCAGGCCAGCTTACCTTGGCAATGTGCACAACTGAAATAACCAATAACGTGAAGAAACGAGAAATTCATATTTATGTTCAAGGCTGCTGCTAGGTTTTGTATGTGCAGAAACTTATTCAGTGTTTCATAGTGACAGCTTGAATAAGCAGAGCATTATCAGCCTACTTTTTTTCTTAAAATATATCCTGAGAGAAGAGAGAGAGATAAAAGACAATATAATATTTGCATTATGACTAAATACTTCTAAATGCTACACATTCATAAATTAAAGTTATCTTGCTGGCTGCTAAACTCTTATGCTACTTATTAGGGCACACATTTCCTTAGTATTCACTGTCAGATTCAAGTACAAGACAACCTTCAAGCTACATTCTCAGGGGTGCAAGACTGAATGAAGTAACAGTCTGAGAACAAGATATGCACCTATTTTTTTGTATGCATGTTGCCAACATACATGTTCAAGGAAAATTTGGGAAAGGGGAAGGGAGATACATAAAGGTCTGAGCTTGTAACTGGCAAAATAAACAAACAGCAGTAAGTGGAAGGAATGACAAGATGATGCTCTGAATGCTGCTGTCTAACCGGAAGGCAAAGCCAAGAAGCCCCGCAGGAAACACAAGCAGACTGTCTTACTTCCTATTGCTTCTGTGTTTAAAAACATCCCCAGTATGCATAAATCAAGATGTCAGTGGCAGTGAAAACAGAAGCCCAGCTTAACTCCATAGCTACAAGGCTCTGTTAATCCCTCCCTAACATTCTCACTAGAGTCCCTAGCTTTCCTTTGTTCTTGTAATATACCCAGCTGCAACAAAGAAGATATGACTGTGACATACACAAAAGAAACTTGTATTTGCCTGTTAGAAACTGAGCAAAAATTATCTCCATCACAGGAACAGTAGTGAGAGCTAAAGTAGCCAGAGGTTACTGTGCCTATGTACAGTCACTTCAATGTTGGAACACAAATTACTGAAGCACCTAAAACACCAAGAACATTCAAGGCTATGATGTAACACTAATGAACATAACATTTATATATGTTTAAGATCAATCTTTAGAAAGGCTTATAGTTCATGCATACATCAGCCATGCTCTTTATTACTGCACTGTGTTGTGAGAAAAACCACCGTACTCTGTAAGTTTACTGGAAACTGGAGCAATAGAAAAGCAGTTTTCTTTAGTGAAAAACCTCATCTCCTTCTTCGAAGTAGTGAAAAGCCAAAGTAGCCATTTTGACAACATGGCTCATACTGAAGTCTATCACTGAGGTTACAAAGTTGCTGCCACAATGTATCAGAGGAAGTAGGCGCTATTTTGTAACTTTCCCTCCCCCCTTTCTCTGCTATTTGTGAGCTGCCTTCAAAATCATTCAAAAATTATCAGCAACATCTTCAATGACTTGTTTTGGTAAATTTAGACTTGCTAGAAGAAAAAAAAAGGAGGAGACGCAGCATTTATAAGATCTGTGCAGCTTTCCATAATAAAAATTGAGAACAGCAACTGTTTCAGCCTCATTTGCTCCCTTGGTATACGATGAGGTCATTCCTCAGAAGAACTTAATTGCAAGATAAAGCACTTTTTATTCCCCGGAGATCTTGGAGAATACAATACCTGAACAAGTCCTCTTGTATTGCTTTGTTACATGTTAATCTCTGCTGTACACATCAGAATTACATTTTCTTCATGTACTGAAGTATCATTTCTACCTCCTAAACAAGACTTCTCCTCTATTAAGAGTCCATCAAAATGGGATTAGTTAAGCTTTAAAACTACAACATATAATTAGATCACATGCTTAGATTTTCCCTGCACACATACAAAACAAATAAAACACGCACCTACTGAAACCAAAACCAACATCCCATCGAGGATCCCCCCCTTTTGAAGGGTAGAGTATCTACATCATTGTTTAAACAATTTTAAGTAGCAACCGCATTTAAGAAAAGCACCTTCAATCCATAACCTTTTTGTACCATGTTTACAGATGCTAAAGCAATTTATAGTGAAACATGAACAGCAAATTCTGTTTAAAGACTAACATTATAATGGAAAAAAAAAAAAAAAATCCACAAAATTACTGAAACTGATCCTTCAAATTCTCACATAAGTTTATTATAAAGCTTCAGCTCTGAATACCCAGGCGCAGAAAGTAAGTCCTAAGCATTTAAACTGTTGGAGAAGCACTACAGATTCAAGTGGAGAAGACAAAGGTCAGTGCACCATCTGGCATCTCTGCAAACACATCCTTAAACTAAGTAGATATTTGTTGCTGAAAAAGCGTTATAATAGAAAAGCAAGCAACTGCAGATTAGAAAAACCACAGCAGAACAGTAATGCAACTTGTATACATAACCAAGTAGCTCTGTTTCCAAATCTGCATTCTATTCCTGCCCACGTCACAGACTCCATCTTAATTCACTTCCCTCCATGGCAGGAAGGAAAAAGTTGATGTATGTTCACCTTTAAACAACTAATAATAAAAGAAAAGCATGCTACAGTGATTCAATATTAACACCCTGGAATATTTCTAATTCTGTAAGATTTGAAATCTTACCTCCCAAAAACCAACTTCGTCTTTTTTTTTTTTTTTTTTTTTGTCATTATCACTGCATTTATCATTACAATGACATATAATTACAACATATGTCTAATGACAGCTAGGGTCCCAAAGGTGACATCAACAGTAGGGAACAATAAATACAATACAGAGAGCGACTTGAGCATGTTTAGGAACCAGATGCTGAAATTCAGGGCCTCTAAACGAATGCAAGGATGAAGCATTCTAGCAAGACAGCTGAATCCAGGAAAAACATAAGTTGGACACAACTCATTTTAGGGAATCACAGAATGGCCTGGGTTGAGAAGAACAACAAAAAACATCCAGTTCCAACCCCCTGCTGTGTGCAGGGTCACCAATCACCAGACCAGGCTGCCCAGAGCCATACGCAGCCTGGCCTTGAATGCCTCCAGGGATGGGGCATCCACAGCCTCCTTGGGCAACCTGTTCCAGCGTGTCACCACCCTCTGTGTGAAAAACTTCCTCCTAACATCCAACCTAAATCTCCCTATCTCAGTTTGAAACCATTCCACCCCCTTGTCCTATCACTATCCTCCCTTGTAAACATCCATTCCCCCTCCTGTTAATACACTCCCTTCAGGTATTAGAAGGCCACAATAATGTCTCTCTGGAGCCCTCTCTTTTCCAGGCAAAACACTAATTTCTTCACCTTTCTGCCCAGATATCACAGCAGTGCAAATGCATAAAACACTGACCTCCTAAGTAGTAGCAAAAGCATTCCACTGGTATCTTCTACTGTTTTTCAAGTTTAAAATTGAATCACTAACACATTTAGTACTTCTGGAAAAAGCAAAAAAGCATTCGAAATAAGTACTACAAGTGTTTTATAAGTTAATTTTAATTTTAGTCCCTCTGTCAAGACTAGATTTTTATCAAGTATTTCAACATCCTGTACACTGTAACAAAAGAAGACTTGAGAGTAGAAGATTAACCTTTACTGTGCTGCTACATAAGTACGTTCTGGATATATACCTCTGCCTCACAGCACCATGCATAATACAAAACCATAACCTAGCAGGCATAGTGTTCAATTTCTGATAACACACAATATTGGAGCACTTCAGAAGGCTCCATAAATCTCTCAAAAACGCAGCTAACTGCTACCTCTATATCCCAAGAGAAATCTCTTCTCAGCTCTATGGCAAGCTGCTTTAATGCATGGACTAAAACAACATTATCCTAGCTAGTAGAGCAGCTGATACTCTTGCTAACGTGGTTAACATTTACAGAATGATATTATTTAATCTCAGTGAATCACACAACTTAAAACCTGCAGTGTAAACATACACTGTACACGTCAATTCCTCCTATTAGTATTCTCACCTTCTACTGTTATGCAAGATATCAAAATTGTTCTCTACTGTCAAAGTATGCTAGTCAATTGCCTTGTAGAATCACTTGTGCATTGACTCTCCCTCCATTTTTAAGTTTGCTGTTGCTTTTCCATACAATGAAGCAGAACAAGTATTTATTTGAAACCTAAAGTCGATTTGAAGTTCTTCTCAATTTGATTTTGTAACGAGAGAACTCATTCTTCCTTTGAAGGCCTGAGACAGTGCCTGCTGTGATAGTCGCACAGACATTTTACTCTTAGACTCCAAAAAGGGTGCAGAAAAGCAAATCCAAAATCAGAATAAAACACAGTAATAGTTTCATGTTTGTGGTTGTCACTTTAAAATAATATTTGTTTTAGCAACCTCCAGTTAACAAGTAGCTCGTGACTCTATGATAACCATTGTCTTCCTTGGAGATTAGCCCTTTTGGACAGGTTTCTCACAATAGTTTTGCTTTATGTCCTGTGCGCTCCACCCACTTCACAAGTCTCCAAGGAACTTAGAGAAACAAGTCACAGAGATCATTCCTGTAAGCAGCCACATCACTACTTCCAGTGAGAACATGCATTCATTTGGATTAGTAATTTTCACTGCTGCTTGGTCTTGCTTTTTTTCTTCTCATATTAAAAAGTGCATGTACTTGGGCATATACTAGAAAAGAGTAAGGGGACAGTCTCAGACATACTGAGGACCTAACCTTGGCACCACCCTTCCATACTGATGCGATATTTCGCACCTAACACCAAAGCTAAGATACATGATTTCTCTTAGTTTAACTAACACAGACACCACCCATTTTATTTTTATTTTTTTAATTTTTTTAAAATAAGTGTCTGTCCTGCAAAGCAGCAAAACTGCTTCTGACAAGTTCTTCACAATACCAAGTAAAGTATTATTGGGAACACCAACAGGGGCATACAAGAAGAAAGCTGACTCACCCAGCTGGTGATAAGAGCCTCTTGCTGCAGAACACCCATTCTCAGACAGCAGCCTTCATCCAGGAGAGGTGCTCCCTTCAGAGGCTGGCCCTTAAATGAGTCCAGGGCCCACCCCTTCTGTCAGGTAGGAGGCACAGGGGGATTGTTTGCACCTGTGCCTCCTGGGCCAGCCACCCCCATCACCATGTGTTCAATCATCAGTTCAGGCCTTGACCTAACAGCTCCCATACAGTAATCAATACCAAACAGGTGAAGTTAACTCTCTGTCCAAGCAGCTAGTACAGCTGCGTACAATTTAAGGAAACAGTAAGATTTAGGACCATGAATAGCAGAATTCAGAGGAACAGGGGAAAAAAAAAGAAAATAAGGGGATCTTCCCATTTCACTTTGCTAGGAACAAAAATTTCTGGGTGGGTTTGGTTTGCACGTGCAGTCTGGTTTCTGCATTACAACAACCTTCAACTTCCTCTAAGTCTCATGTACTTTTCCAGTTCATTTAACAGGTCGGTAGTTTGACTTCTGGAGTATTTGATCAATATAATAATAAAAAGTTACTCTAATTCCAAAATAGTGGCAGAGGACACGATCTAACACAGAGCTGTACATTTCAGCCCAGTCACATTTTCTTTTCTATCACCCTATCAAACCAAGCCCTCCAGAAAACATATAATTTCCTAGTAAGGCACTGGGTTGTCCACAAAGGCTGTGCTGATTTGGTAGCTAGGTACTCTCAAGTCTAGCATCATTTAAAAAGGCAAGTGTGTTCCTCTGTCTTTCTTCACTTAAGATTTATGGTATCTCTAGGCCTGAATTGTGAGATCACTGAATTGCATGCATTGATTTTTAGCATGACTAGCACTAGAACCTTTGCCTGTAAAGTGACAGACTGAAACCACATCCACACCTTAATATAAAAGTGTGCTAAGTCCAAAATCACACACAAGCCATGGGACAAGAACTGTTGGCATAGGGATTAAAGTGAAGGCAGTTAAGTTCACAGCCACAGGCAATTAAAAGTCACAACAGACACCAATGCAGACAGCACACCGTGATATATTAGTAACACAGCACAAGCACCCACAGAATAGATACTTGTGACACATCATGACACAGACATCTACCTCAGATAGATGAATGATACTTGCTCCTATAGGTCAGTGATCCTGGTATGAACTGGAATAGCCAGGATCCAAATTCTTTGCACTACAGTTTAATCAGAGGTAACTGTTCTACAGAAGATACTGCTGTTCTCAGTATTTTCAAACTATCAAGGTCTTTGTAAGACTGGAAAATAGTTATAATTTATTATAACCAACTGAGAAACAATGATGTGCACACTAGAAAGGTTACACCATATGGACAAGCACTTTCCTTCTTCCTATATTTGCTTCCTCTTTGCCCACTCTAAGAAAAAAAATGCTGTCCTCCATGCTGTGGACCATTACCACAGTGACATGTCCCATGCACTCATAGGTTTGCCTTCAAAAATTAATTTGTTTCAAACTCTGCCTAGAAAAGCATTCATGCAAGAAGCTTAAGTTAAAAGCCCAAAGAAATATTTAACATCTTTCTATTTCATATTTTTGGCTTGGCTCAGAAATACATACCCTAAACAAGAAGAACCAATGTGTTGTACTGACACTGACAATTATAAAGATACACCCTTCTCAATAGATATTCTTCAACTGGAAAATAGAAGTGCCCATATTTTAGAATAGGATGTATGGACATGACAACTCAATAGATCTGCTGTTCAGTATAGTCTCTTATTTACTTAAAAAACAAAACAAACAACCTGCCTACACTTCTGCTGAAAAACCAGGCCAGCAAGCAATTCTGCCCTGAAATCAGAGGCTTACACTGCCTGCATTTCATGAACTGCAGAAAAATACTTCTCCATTAATTCCATGTATTCTTAACCAGCTAGCTTAGTGAGCATTCACTCCAACTCCAACCAAGATGAACACAGTCTAAACAAGAATCTTGGTTCCATTAACAGTGATGAGGAAAAGCAGGTCTGTAAATAATATTTTGCCCACCTGGAAGGTTATACCACACACAGCAATAGCTGCCCACGTTTTAGTGGATGACTGGGCATTTCCTGCCTGAAACACAAGCCTGGCAAACACTTAAAGGCACTTCAAAAACAACAGTAACAAGAGCAACCTCACCCTGCACTGCAAAAACGGGAAGGTTATTCTTCTAGGAAGTTAACCAAGCACACCCGCTACAATCTTTAAGCTAACTGCGTTTGACAAGCATTAGCACAGAATGGCCCCTTTTCAAATAGGAGCTCTCATCATGGCTTACAGCAGCAGCTCAAGCCTCAACAGGTTGAAGCGACTCGGACAAGTACAACCACATTCAACAGGGTGGGGCAAGAGAGAAAACCTCATTACAGACATGCTGGGGCTATTTGAACGCAAACCACCAAATTCAGCATTTTGAACAGTACTTGTAAACCAAAGCAAAAAACTGTGCAATGTCAAATGACATGGTAAACGCAGTCCCTCTATCTTGCAAGATTAAGAATATAATTGAACAGAACTAAACAGCCATTAGACTGGAGTATTGTTTTCACAGTTTCTTCTGCCCACCTTTTCAGATTCCTTTCAAACTTAAAATTCAGCTTGATACTACTTAAAAAAACAACTACACTACCTTGCTACAGCAAAAAGGAGACACAGAAGAGACTAGTAAGTATGTCAGGACAAGAAAAGATACCATTTCCTTCTAAACTGGCAGATGAGATTTAACCAGCAAACACACAGTTTTAGTTTTACTGTACTTTTGCCCAAGAGAGTCTATTAACATAAAGAAGAGATACAGGTCTGCCCTAAAGCTTTTTCTTCTGTCTACAAGTACATCTGTTGCCCTAACAAGTTATTAACCCTCTATCCTCTTATAACCACTGGAAAGTGGTCACACTAGCACTCCATGAGACTTGGCAATCATGAAGGTTACAGACTGGAGTTCCAGAACCACCTACCTATCCTCAGAGAGAAGGCTGAAGCTGAAAAGAGAGCTACTTATAATTTATCAGGCCTGACACAAACTTGAAACCACAGAGTTAACCCTGTAACCTGAGCCAGAGTAGTCCCATCCGCAAAGCAGACACAAAACACCTCGCTGTAAAAGCAACAACTCCATCCAGTTTTGCATAACCTGCTAAGAAGCACTCAATGTATCCAAGACTTTCCTGAACAACTCCCTGCTGTTTTAAGAAGCACCATACAAGACAAGTGGTCTATAAGTTAGGAAGTTTTACAATAAGCAAGCATTAATGTTGTGAAATTAAGCAGTTAAAAAAAAATCCACACTCAAAGTTGCCTCTGCACAACCTGTTTCACACGAGTTCTGTAGTTCATGTTCAAACCAGGAAATTTCCCAGGTCAAAGCACCAGCTGTTCATATGTTTCAGTGTAAAGAAGGAATAGCCACCATACACTCAAACACTAATGATGAAAGCATTTGATACGCACCTTTCTGACCTGTACAGTGGAAGCAAAATGCATGCAGATGCATTCAGAAGAGCTTGGGTTACCGTGCCTGGATCATTCTGACTTTGCTCTAACCACCAAAAGTGGCTCCTAGAGAATATGCTTTTCTGCAAGCTTACATTTTAGCTTAATACATCCATTCTGAATGTAAATTCTATAGATGACAGTCATTCCTGTCTTGATTTCAGTTAAATTGCTGACATTCTTCAGGGCCTTGACAAAACATATCTAGACTGTTTTTTAATGCACACATTCAGTGCTCATGTAGTTCCTCTCTCCAGTTGCAAACAGAGCTTTGTGGATTGGTTGTAGAACTCACGCCCTGACCAGTTGCTCTCAGTTGAAAGAGCAGCTTCAGTGAAAGTTACCATTTGGAGGGGAAAAAAGGTAACAACAGCACTGCAGATCAACCATTTACAGTTACACTCATCACTGTAACTCAGACATAGCATTATTTTCAATTACTGCACGTAGCCTCAGGAGCAGGGAACTTCCTGGAGTGCAACATTATTTTAATCATTGAAGCAGTCCAGTCATGAAGCTGCTGTTCCCTGGGCAGTCTCGCTGATGTAGCAATATTTAGTAATACCATAAGCACCATAACTAAACAAATGAATAAAATAATTCACTATTAAGTTCGCTGTGCTGAAGGATGCAGGCCAGATTTCTGCCATTGTTGCAGAATAAGATCAGTGGGAAAACTACTAAGGAGGGCACTTAGAAACTGCACTCATTAAGAAAATTTCACAACCTTATCACCATTTCTAGAATGTGCATTAAAACTGATGCACAAGATTACTTCAATAGCATTCCACTAGCAGACACCCACATTAAAGTTCTTTAATAGGTCAGCAATGATTGCAGAATACACAGATCTGACAAAACCGAGTTCAAACTTGTATACACAGCTATCTAAAAACTGCAGTCTCTTGTTAATTTTACTCTTTCAAGTACATGTGCTCCGGGCCCACATCCAGTAGATGTAACAGATGGAAACTGCCAGTGAAATATGGCAATGCTATAATAAGGCCGTAATATAGAATGAGGCTTTCTGCCTCAAATCAGATTGGATTCAGCCAAACACCCTAGATTCCACTACCTTCATATTCACATCACGTGAGAGCCAGCACTTTTCTCAGGTAAATGAAAACTGATTTGGAATAAGTTATAGGTTCTGAATTATACTTATAATTTAGCCATAAACTACATGTAACAAACAAAAAGACAAGAACTCCAACAGAGCTTTGAGTCCAACATCTGCTCCAAGATACCAGTCTAGTCAGAGCATCTCATTCTCTCAGATGCTGCAGTTTCTCCACACAGTTCAAACAGAATCCATCCTCAGAAAAATCACTAGTTATTTACAGAATAATTACCACTAGTAATCACACTATTCCACAATTACATTCATTTCATTTAAATCCTTGCTGCCATAGAAAAGTAACCCTCATCTCTTTGAAGCTTCATGTTCCCAGCAGCTCCCTGGAGCTATTTACATCACTCATACAGCTACACAAACATGCTACAGGAACTCATTTAGCTGAAAACTAATCTTAAGAGGAAAAATAGGAAGGAAAAAAACAGATTCGTTCTCAGCCAGATGAGCATCTGTAAGCTACCAACCTTCAGGAATAACGATGCCAGCATAAGAACACATGCAGGTAAATATTAGGAAGAAGTACTGCCTTCCTTTCTGAACATTCCACTATTTTACTACGGAAATTATTGTTTATTTTAATTTAGGATCCTTCCGATTTATATATTCTCCTTCCCCCTAAATAAAATCCTTGCTGGAAGAGGAATGTTCTTATAAAACCAAACCAAGATTTACAAACATTGTACTGTCCAAAGGCAAGTATCTGCCTAATTGATACAAGTTCTGTTGTCTGCTAAAGTAACACGGGTTTCAAAAAGTAGGGTTTTGTCAGTATTTTTGCCAACAAATGCAAGAAATTGATAACTACTCATGCCCGGACACTTCCAAGAAGAGGCCTTTGCAGTTATCTTTTGGGTTTTGTTTTGCAATATGGCAGAGAAGTAACAGCAGCACAGTCAGTACTGCACTCAAACCCCTTCAGAACCACAGAGGCATAAGAGCACAACTGAACAGTTTAAACTGCTCTGGTCCACCACTGATGCTTCTTGTCCAGTACTGATTCCTCTTCTACAGCTATAAGAGTTTCCAGGGACATCAAACGAATATCTTTCCACCATTACATGTATATTGTGTGAATACTGCAAGTTGATATTTGTGATATTCTTTTACCTGTGGGTGATGTTATGAGTTGTTCGGACAGGTAACCTCTGGTTTAACAGAGATATGGGAAAAGTACAGGAAATAATATTGAGGTCTTACTGCTGAACAGTGAAATGAGTGCAAATGGCTCACAGACAGATACAGATTATCTGGAAAGAACAATCTGGGGACTCACTAGTAATGATGTTACACCCATAAACAGGAATAAATAAGGAACGTGCGAACATTTCCTGCGCAGTGGGACTGGACGTGTCTGTTTTACTGGTTCCAAGTTATTTTCAGCTCCTTCAAAGCAGGGAAAACAACCCACAAAGCCAAGAATTTGCAGGGAATGCAAAGCAGGGGAAACACCTGTCATGAGGTCAGTTAAAAAGCAGAATGGATATACACAGTGCAGCTGCGATAGGTGGGAGGCCGCAAAAGGGCTTCTGTGGGGAGGTCTGCCTTATAAAGGCAGGCCACCTTCACTGGACAGGACTGAAGGAGGAAGCATTCATGATGGTTACAGCAGCTGCAGAACTTTTCCCTTTTTATAGTAAGACTTGCTATAATAAGATTCAAGCGTTACTTCGAATGAAAATAATCAGTTACCTTGAGATATAAAGTTTCATTAAATAACAGCAGCAGTATTCTTCTTAGTTCAACTGCATCATACAGCAGACAAACTGACAGCTAAGTAAACAGCGTAATTTCTCTCTGTTCCCACTACAAGAAGCATTCCTTACAATTAATACAGCCCATTCAAAACCAACAAAGATTTAGCCTAACAGCTGTAAATTAGCATATTGGATTTTTTTACTGACTCAGAACTGGAACATTGTGTTTTTCACCTCTAGTCCTCAGCTGTTTTAGCTCAATACCAGGACTTCTACATACAACACACTGCTGATATTTCACCAGAGTATAACTTGAACTAGAGAGTATTTTGAAGACATTGCCATAAACACAGTATGGAAGACAAAAAAAATCACAGCATCATGCATTGCTTCTCTGCTATCCTTCAAAATCATTGCTGGGACACAGAAGATCTGGTAGTCCTGTGTTAGGGCCTTGACACTTAGCAGCTAAGGTATTCTACACTGGACAGATCTATCAGTACGTAGACCAAAAGAAGGCCTCTCACATCGCTTGTTGAAATCATTAGCATAATAAATCCTCTAACACATTGAATTTGAATACAAGTTACTTTCCAACTATGTGGCCTGGTCAAATGATGACTACAAAACAGCCTATTATATACACTGTGTTTGCAGTGGACTAGCTAACATGAAAGATTTGCAAGTATGATGGCTGATATATTGAATTAGACAGTTTTCAGTTTACAGCTGTACCTACTTGCTCTATGGCAGCAGGCCATGAAGTACCTGAGCAGACTGAAGATGTCTGTGTCCTCCTCAGGCACAAACTTTTTGCTTCTTTCTTCCTCTGACTGTATGTTTTCCTCATCTTACTAGGCCATTTATTTCTTACTGCCCTCAAAGCTGAAGTTATGGAAGCGGTTCGGCCAGGATATGAGAAAAAGATCACTTTAAATCTTTTCCAAGCTCTTCTTTCACATCACCAGGGCAACCTAAGAAAGATAATTGGGCAGTGAATGGTATAACAATATGGGTAGCCGTGACACTGTAAGTAGCAAGGGCTAAACTTAAACTAAAGGCAGGACAAATCCCTGTTGCACACAGACCCTTCCCTTTTACACTTTTGTCAAGTCACTGCTTACTCTAATCATGGAATAACATCATTCTCTCTTGCAAAGGGAACAGTAATATACATTCAACATTAAAGAATCCTCCCTGAAGAGTTTGCAGGCAGCATTTCACTTCTTGAAGACGGACAAGTTTCCTTGTGCTCAGAGTCATTTGAGCAGGAATTGAGAAGGAAAGCTGCTCATTGTTTTTGAAATAGAAGCAAAGGAAATAGTTACAGATGACTCTCCCCTCCTGGCTTTACTTCACTAGTATTCCTTGTTTGTAGGCCTAGACTATATGCAGAAGGCTTTTCCAGTTGCCTATACAAAGCTCTCCAGCTCATCCCTACAGACGAAAGTCTTCCAGTACAAGATGCATCTACAGACATGCTTTGACATCACAGCTATGTTGAATTGTTACAGTTCTCATGGTTCCAGTTATAAACAAATGTAGCTCAAAATAATGTCTCTGGTTTAACAGGTAATTGCTGGTTTAACAAAAAAAAAAGATTAGAATAATTTGTTACAGAATCAAACATTGCATTCAGATATTTAAAAATACCTGATACCACGTCAGGACTACCAGTACCACTCACACATCCTATTCCTCTGCAATTATGAATTATAAAGCTATCTTAAAGAGCAAGTCTCATAACTGAATAAACAACACCCGTCCTTATTGCTGCTTTGAACTTCATGAATGATCAATTGCTATTTGTAACACAAAAGTTTGTGATATCTTTCAAAAATGCATTGTAGAGCTGTCAGACATAAGTGAGCAAAACATTTACGCAATACTGATTCCCAGTGTAACTGGATTGAAAATCTTTTCTGTATGCAACAAAAAATGTATTTTGAGCACTGTAAAGACCAGAGCCTTTCACCAGTATTGTTATTAAGGCCACGCTCAGTAGAAAGATAGAAGATACCAACCAACTAGAGAAAAGACTTCAGGTTTATTCCGATGCTAAATTGAGATCTTACTGTAATGTGCAAATAGCCCATTTTGTTCAGCTTTCTTCCCTACGACTGACCTGAGTTTTTAAGCACCTCATCAAATAGAAAACAGCACCCTGAGAAGTTTTGCTGTGTGACCACGTAATCCTGTAACTGCTCGTTAATCCCTAATAAATTCACTATTGTTTATAAGCTTCAGCTTCCGTTTTTGTATATTAAGCACTCTGAGGCGATCAGAGACACTTGGGCTGCTGCCCTTTGTGGTATGATTAGAACTTACCCTTCCCCCACACTCCAGAACACGAGCACAGGGAGGACCAGTAAGGAATAAAGCAGATCTCATTCTAAATCTTCTATAGGATAAACATGACACAAGCTTGAAGGGTAGAGATCTAGAACAGAAGCAACTCGTTATTGCTGCCTAATTTAACACCCTTGCACTTGAAGACTGATAACTTGGCATCATGAAGTTAAAATACAGACAGTGTTTTTTACACAGAAATTAAGAAAGCACGACTAATAACACAATAGGTTTGTGTGAACACACACATGTAGAACTGCAAGTGTAAGCCTGCACATTACCCCAACAGCACAGAATAAGAAAGATCAAGGTACTTTTATTAGTGACAACTCATTTAGCAAAGAGCAATCATCACCAAGGGGGACAACACCAAGACACAGACCAATACAACCTGCTCTCCTGAAGCACAACAAGCAGTGGACACAAGAACTGAGTGGTGAATGGACACACTATGTTTTCCTACTATTTCTACAGCCTTTCCCTTTGCATATAATCAGAATTGCTGAAGTTTTCACTGGAGAAAGGCTGAGTGAATAACATTACCCAGGCTTCTGTTGAGACAGAAAAACGTCCTCTTTCTTTCTCAATAAACAGCAAGAAGGATGTTTTCATACATACTTTGTTGCTAACAGCAAGAATAATGTAGGCAGCTTAATAAGTCCATCAGGCCTCTCTCTCTTTCTCCTTTCAAAATATCAATTCTCTCCTTTCCTCCAGCACCACGACTCCCATCCCTTAAAGAAATCCACAAACTGAACTCACAGAGATTTAAGAAGAGCACCAGTGGGACAAAGCAGGTTTGGTCAGGCAAGAAACATATCAGGAAATAGCTGAGAATGAGTACACAATGTACAAATGACTCAGGATCCACTCTCACTGCAATGGGAAAACAGGGAAGCCTTTTTCCAACATGACGGATCCACAAACTTGGAAAAGAAAGAAAATATAGCAGGAATATCAATCTTTTCATAGCAGCTTTGAAAAGCCTAAAATACTTTTCCAAGAGGAAATCGATATTTTAATATTTTGACAGCTTGGTTAAACCCTGTTTTGATTCCATTCTGCTTTACAACGTAATTTGCTCAAAATTAGTCCCAGAGCATAACTAAGCCATTTTGAGACAGACAAACATCTTGCCAAGTATTGGATTTGACTTCTTCCTGATCGTAGCACAGCTCTGACACTCCAGCTTCTACTAAGAAAATGAAAACAGGCCACTTGCGCTGGGTGGTTGGTACAGAAATAATAGCAAAACCAACCTGCCATTTACACTAATATTTTCACTGAGTGTGCCAACACACTATAGGTCAGAGGGGTGCAACATGAGCATAGTGGTACATGGCATACAGACATCTCCTTTCCCATATCTCCTACTAGAAGTAGTGCACTTCTGCTGCTCAGCCTGCTGGAGGACAACCCTGCTGCACACACACTGAGCATTCACCTCCATCAGATCAGGGGCCAAGCTTGCAGTCAAGCAGAGCAGGTACTGACAGCTGCTTCGGGAGCTCTCACAGCTGCTTTGAAGCTAATTAACAAGTGCCATACTTTCAAGAGTTCTTCCAATGATTTCTGCTGCAGATCAGAGGCGACACGGGCACGTGCAGCCTTTCTTACAGCTCAAATCTAGCAGCTGTGACAGAAGAGCACATCACATAACCAAAGTGACAAAGACGTTGTTCAGGCACGGGATTAAATCAACGCAAAATAACAATAATAATAATAATAAAGGACCTACAAGCAGCAGAAATCCCCGGCAGTCTAGTTTAGCTGAAGCATAAACCTACAGCTCATGTGATTTGGAAGCAGAATTATTCACAGTTCACCTAAGCACAGGTCACGAGCACAACTCATGCCAGCTGTAACCAAACGCGCTGCTCCAGCTCCCGTTGGCGCATCGGGGCGCCTTCACCGAGCTGCTCAAACCTCAAACCGGCAGCGCAATTAACACTATTAATCCCAGGCTATGGAAGCCCCCCGGCGCGGCTCTCATTTGGCTTAATCCCCTCCGAGCTCTCCTATTCCTCCTCATAGGAAGCCGCCTGCATTTCGGCCCGTAGGGTTGCCTAAAGCGGTCCCAGCTCCGCGCTCAGCCGGCAGGAAGCCCGGCGCCCCGCCGACACCCTCCGTTCCCACGGCCAAAAAAGGAAAGTAAAGTTACTTCTCCCGGCCGAGGCTGAATCCTCCGCACCTCTTCCTTCCCTCCGGCCCGGCGGGATACACCCGGCTGCACCCAGCTCTTCCTCCGGGGCCACGGCGGGATGCGACACAGCCGCTCCGTCATTCACCCCCCGCCAGGTGCCTCCATCGGAGCTCGCACAACGACTCGCCCTCGCGCCCCTGTATCTCGCGGCCGCTCCCCGAGGGGAAGGGGACGCGCAGGGGGGGCCCTACTCACCCCATAAGCCAGTCCATGGCTGGGTCCCGCCGCCCCGGGTGGCTCCCGCGGCAGCCGCGTCCTTCTCACCGGCCGCTCATGAGGTCCCGACTCGCCCCGCCCCAGCGGCCGGCCCGGCGGGTGCTGCCCGGCTGCGGCTCCGCTAACCAAGCGGCCGCGCTCCTCGGCTCTGACACTCGCGCACTCGGGCGGACGGAAGTAAACACACGGAGCTCGCCCCGCCCCGCAGCCGGACAACCCGGTAGTGGCACCATCCGCACCCCGGTCCCTTTCCTGCCGCATCCTGGGGCACGCTGGGAAGTGTAGTGCGGTGCTTTGCTTGGGGATGTCAGTGATGGAGAGGGACAATCCATTCCGTTCCAAATGTCTCTGTGGGTTGTTTCGGAGCCATAGTCGGGGGTTGGGCTCGATGAGCTGGGGGTTGGACTCGATGATCTCTAGAGGTCCCCTCAATTCTTCAAATCTCTAGAGGTTCCCCTACAATTCTGTGACTCTATGTTTATTGGTGTGTTCTAAAGCAGAAGTACAGCCACCTCCTCCATTGCTCCATTCTAAGACAAAGCTATTTGCAGATCTGTGTGTGATCACACACGTAGGACACAGGTTAATTAAAGGCTGCTGGTCCGGGTGCTGACAGCTGCATCCTTGGGCTCATTGCATGATCGTTAGCATCTTGAATTTGAGAAAATCTTAATCTCCATATCTTAGAGTTAGGGTACTATGAATAGGCTGAGGCTGGACTTGATGATCTTTGAGGTCTTCTCCAACCTGAGTAATTCTATGATGCCTTGATGCTTCTAAATCGTTGTTGCTCGGGACCAGCAGCTTCCCGAGGGCAGCACTGGCTCCTGGAGGCTGTGAGGATCCACCACTACTTTGTGGGCTCTGCTCTGACATCTGCACAATGCACACGTGCTTTATTTTACCTTTGTAAACTTCCATAGTTTGAGTTGCCTTTGTATTTATAACACCAGAGGATGGGACAGAAGCCCGATGGCAGCAAAGCACCGCACACTTTGCAGAGCGGACAAGACAAAGGTCTCGCACAACACAGAAAATATCAGATCAAACCATCTGCAGAAAATAATTCTCCTTTCTGCAGACACTTGATCCAGTCATTATCTGCAAACATTAGGGAGCAGATGTCCCTCATTTGAATTATGTTTTCTTGTCGGCCTTTGTTGGGAATATTTTTGGCAGGGTATTTAAGGATGAGCTCTGCCCAGTTTTACTGAGGGGTGCATTGTACCCTGAGCGGGGTGTTGAGTCATATGACGCATGTTTTAAAGCAGAGATGACTCCCAATACAATGAGTTTGTCATGTCAGATTAGATGTTTTCCTCCTGATTGTATCAAGGAAAATACACAGCAACTGGCACAGGGGGAATTGATGCTGCGGTAGTAATTCAGAAAGCCGACATCTATTTTATTAACCTTTTCTATCATACTTTGCAGTGTCATGATGCATTCGTGTATATCTCACTTATGATTACTGTTTTAAAGCTTTTATCAGTTGTCAAATTGGTATTGCAGATACATTATATTATACATCATAGTAAAGGGATGGTCTTTTTGGGGGTAACAAGCTTGCAAGTGCTAGCGTGACACAACTATAACATGTTTAACAAGAACTGGTTCTTGACATGTAGATGAGGTAGGAAGGGAAATTATAGGATGGCGAGGACACCCCAGTCTACCCAAAGGCTCCTCTGCCAGCCCTGATGAGTTATGCTGCAGTCCCCAAGGTGGCTCAGTATGGCTAAAAGCTGCCTTGGAATAGCTGCCCTGAAGGTTCATTTCCTTATTTTTCCCTCCTGCAATTCTCATGACCAGATCTGTACAAAATGTGATATTTGATGGCATCTCAGACACAATCTTCCATGTATAGCTGACTTGCATGTTGGCTTTTCAGTTGGCTTCTTTGCCCAGTAAGTAATAAAGCGGTGCTGCAAAGGACAAGTGGCTATGAGGAAGTAATCAAAGCACCGGGCTCTCTGCAACTGTGTCAACTTTACTGCTCGACTTTATTGCCATTGCCTTCTGCAGCAGCAAAAGCACAAGGTGCAGGTGTGCAAACATCAGCTTAGGCAGCAGAGCATAAGGAGTGGGAATGAACTTTGGACGCTTGCTGGCAGACTGCATCAGAAACACCTGTCCTGTCTCCACAGCCCAACGTTTGGTACAAGCCAGGAGGCCTCAGAGCTGATGCTTTGACAACCACAATAGAGGGGTGAAGCATCTGAGCAAGCTGAAAGGCTGCTGCTCAGATACAGAACTTCAGCTACAGGAGGAAATACGCATTCAGTGAAAGACGTGACAGAGAGATGGATTTGGGTTCCAAATGGTGCTTTTGTAAAGTTCTGAATGTGGCACTGGCTCTTTAAGTCAAAAACATTCACATATTCCTTCCCTGGGACAAAACGTCTTTGTCACTGTGCATGAAACATGTTATGGTTCAAATTCCTGCAGAGCCACTAGAAAAAGCAAAGAGCATGAGTCTGACAGCGTGGGCCTGCCTGCAATGTGATCATTAATCATGCTGGATATTAATAACAACGTCTCTTCTTGGTTGGAACATTCGATTTTTTTTCATAAATAAACACTATGAGTGGTTCTAAATATCGATTGCTGCCAATAATAGTAACACATTTTAGATATAGTCTTACAACAAGACAGTCTGCTAAGGACCAGACCAGACTGATATATAAATATGTATGTATGCATATATATTTATATGGAGCCCAACTAGCTAGGAAATATGGCTTGCATTTGCATGTCTATAGAGTGCCAAAGCTTCAGGAAGGAGTACTTAAAATCCGTACTTGGGTGTCTGCATTTTCAGAGTTGCTGAACAAAGTAAATCTCTGGGTAATATTTTCTTCATCTCCTGTTCACAGGAAGACAGTAATATTGGACATTTCCTCTTTTACAGAAAAACTTCTGAGTGGATGTTACAGCACGAGACCAGTGGTGACTGTTTTCTATGGTTTCTCCCCAGTAATTAAGTGTTGTTGAGCAATACCTTCCTCATGCCTCAGTTGCCACATCTGGAAAAAGAAACATTTCCCTCTACATCAAATGTCTTGTGAGAGCTGACATGTAAATGCTCTGAAACACTCACTGCTTGGGAGTGCTCAGAACTTGGTAGATTTCTCTGTTCTTCCAACTGAAGCTCTTCCTGGAAGAACAAAAGGAGCAGCACATCAGGATTGACACATCAGTTTTGCTACAGCTTACTGTAGTTGATGCTGCTTTTTCTTACTGCTGAACTCTTCACTGAGCGTATCCCAACCCACCACCTGTCACAGGGCAGACAAAAGCACAGGAGGTGGGAAACAGGAGGTATATCTTCACACAGGGAGAGGGATGTCTATTTGGTGTGGATGGGCTGTGGGCTACCTGCAGGCACATCATTGGAAACCATCCCTGCTGGCTGTGCCAGGGGATGGAGACAGTGCCGGAAATTGTTTGCATTACTTTCCTAATGCTGGATCTCCCTCACACGTGGCAAAATTCCCCCTAGGCCTCCACCTGATAAAGAAATATGATAGCCAGCAGACAGAAGATACACAGCTGAAGAACAACCATGAGTCTGTTTTTCAGAGTCCTGGATGCTTTTACACAGTGTTAGATTTGCGAGTCATAGGGATAGTAAGGTTGCTGTGCCAAGACATGGCTTGTTCACACCATGTACAGGAGCAAGCAATGGGCTGAGTGCAGGGAATTGTTTGGAAGGGACCTTAAAGCCTACCCAATTCCAGCCCCTTTTCATGGGCAGGGCTGCCTCCCACCAGATCAGGCTGCACAGGGCCCCATCCGACCTGGCCCTGGATACATCCAGGGAGGAGGAATTGTTCTGAACTGCCATTCCTGCTGAGCTGGGTAGTGGGATGGAACTCAGCACACCACAAAACCATCCAGCCTAGTGCAGGATTGGTGGTGGTGGGGCAAACGAGGCCTTCCATGACTGCACTAAAGTATTCCCAGCCCCCTCTGATTACAAAGGGTGCCTGGCAGAACAGGAGTCTGTTTGTCTACTGCTCTCTGCACAAACAGCCGCTTCTGTAAGTACATCTCACATGAGCAATTAGCCCCTACAATAAAGAGATCCCATCTCTGCGGAACAGTTCGGGGAAGCTGTTCTATTGCTGGCATCAATAATGAGCTCAAACAGTCAGCTCTGCCCAGCCTGCTGCCCTCCTGGGGAGACCACAGGTCTGAAAAATGTCCCCTTTCTGTTCCAGGGCTTAGTGCCTCAGTGTGACACATGCAATGCCACAGCTCTCCAAACAGCCCCCAGATAGAGATAAGGCAGTGCTGAATGCGGAGCTGTGCAGGCAAGGGGCACGCATGGCTCCCCAGCTCCTGTGATACCCTGGGGGCAGGGAGAAGTTATTTTAAGGCCACAGGAAAGATTATGCTGTGAAATTGAAGCTGGCTCCCACTGCACTTGGAAACCACTCGCTCCAGCTCAGCAGCCATTCTTATCACTACATGCAATAGTGATGATTCCTCCTCTCCCTCCTTCTCAGGATTCCTCTGCTTGCTACCATTTTTCTTCTCTTTCATTTCACGCATTTAAAATCCAAAGAAAAACAAGAATAAAAAGAGGTTGGTTATTATTCATGCCTATTTGCAATGCCAGGTAAAAACCTCAGCTGGATGGCAGGCTCGATTCACCGAAACAACAACAAAACAAGACAAAAACAAATGCAAGCAAACAAACAAACAAACAAAACCCACAAAGAGAGTTAATAACTCAAAAGCATGGGAAGTTCTGGTCCCATAACGGGAGAGGAGATGGCAGACATGGTGAGAACATTGCAAGCAGTGTGCCTTGAAGTACAAGCCTCTTCTTGCTTTGTTCTTTGTGCTAAAAATAAAAGGGGAAGAAGAAGAGGGATGTGAAGGGGAGAAGGTCGCTCCCAAGTGAGAGCTCTCTGGGGCTGTCTGAAAGCATCCGGTGTCCCACAGTGCTCAAAAGGGAGCTTTGCTAACATGGTTGCTCTTTCGTTTCTGCCCCTGATTGATCTGAATTCCTTTTTTTTTAACACTTCCCAGCGGCAAACACACCTTATTTTGAGGAAACTGAGGCTGAAATGCTCCTACACTGCTACTGCCTTCTCCTACGCAGACATCACTGCAGGAATACAGCCAACCTTGCATGACTAGTGCAAAACCCATAAGCGGTGACACAGAATCTTGCTCACATCTTTGGAAACAACAGAAAGCACTAATCTGCCTTTCCTTACCAGCTCCTACGCTAGGAATCTCTTTATCTGGTTTTATCTGGAGGTGGGCAATCCAGCTCCATTCTCTTCCTGTGAGCTGAAGAAAGGAACTCGGGTGCACCCTGCTCCAAGCTTGCTGCCACCGGGGCTTTGCCTCCGAAGAAGACTTAATGGCTCCATCTAATGGCCATCAGGAGAGCTGTGCAGGCACAGGAGGATGGATGGTCTCTGTGACAGCTATTCCCAATCAGGAACCCAGGTTCTAGCTGGGGTGGTGGTCCTGGTGAGGAGAAAGTGAGGCTTTAGAAAGGGACAGCCATGTAGAGGTTTGGTGATGTGAGGCCCTCTTGATACAGGTGGTTTTGTCCTGGTCCAGGTCCAAAGGGGATTTATTTGCTAAATCACATTTAATTGATTTTTCTATGTATAGGAAGTGTTGATTTCTGCAGTAAGTGCTGTCAACAAAAGCTGGGTTTGTTTCATGTCTACTTTTCAGCGTTAGCAGTGGAAGGTGATCTGTCCTCTTTCTCCTCTGACTCTCACAGCTGTAAGGGCAGTAAGTGCAAGGAGTCAGCTAAATTCTGTCCCCTGCACTCAATAATATGCTGCTGCGTGAAATGCAGGACAGTGAGATGAGGGTAAATCAGCTTTGTCCAGGACATGTTCCTCAGGTGTGCGGGAGTCCAGTGGTGCCATGGCTGAATCATCTTCTGTTGGACATCTCCCCTTCCCAATGGCAGCAAACAGCACAATCTGCCTGTTCAGGACACCAAGCACTTGCTTGTCTGCTGTCAAAGGCAAGTCCGTTTCCCAGGCAGAGCTGATAGATGCAGGAGAGAGTTTGATCTCTGCTTCTGGCAGCTGGCACAAACACTTAATGTTTGTGATAGTTCATTTGTGAAGTGTACCCACGCACCTGAAAGTCTTTCTGGGGATGCAGGGGGAGTGAGGCAGCCTGTTTGATAAGGTGCTGGGCCCAGCATCAGGCCTTTCCTACCCAAGAAAGGAGACTTCAGGAAGTGACTTGGCTTCTGGATGTAGCTCTTTTTTGACTGCCTTGTTTGTCCTCATGGTGCTACCTGACTGCTTGTGCAAAGCTTTAACACTGCTGTTGGGGCTGTTTTGTGATCCATTTCTATAGAAAAGATACAACACAGTTGGGCCCTTGGCTCCTTATGTGTGTACAGTGACACAAAGGAAAAATCATGTCTATCCTCCTAGCCCACTTGGATAAAAATTAGGAGCATCTCTTCTGCCCTCTGTCTGCCCCTGCCCTCAGCAGGATTTTCTTCCAAGGGTACCAGGATGCTGCTGAGTTGATCATTACCAGCAGTTAACACTCCCTGGCAGACAGACAGGCTTATCTGAGTTTGCACAGCAACGCTGTCTCCTGTTTACTCGTCAACAACAGCCATGCTGGAAGCTCTGCCAGGTTGGGAGAGGGAGGAGAAGGCACTGCCCTGGGCATACTGACTTTACATGGCCATGCCATGAGCAGAGACCAGCAGTCCTTGCTGCTAAGCTGCTATGTGAGGTGTTTCCCATCTGTAATTCACACCACATCTCTTTGTGATATTGTGACTCGCTTTGCATTCCCAAAATTCCCACTGTGTCTTTTTCTGGCTTACCAAGGTACAGACTCTCTGGGGGGAAGGTGTCCTCCCCCATACTGAGAAGGATTAATAAAGCACACAGACAAACAAAGCAAGGGGCCTTGCTAAGCCCTCATTCTTCTCACTGAACTCCTAGTTGTTTTTCCCTTAGCTCAGAGTCCCTCTGGAAGATCATTCCTGGAGACTGTGAAGGAGAGAGGAGAGGCAAAGATATTTCCTGAAACCGAAGTCCTGAGAGGGACATGTAAGAGGCACAAATCGATGCTACACTTCCGAGAGCCTCCAGACTCCCTGGATCAGCAATAATAGAAGCTTGAGCTCATTGCTAATGGCTTTGGTGGGTGTGAGAGCCAAGGGCAGCCAGTCCATGCAGGAGAAGGGCTTGGTACTGTCTGCATCTGTCAGCAGTTCTGCTTGGCACAGCCCCGGGAGATGGAGAGGGTGAGCACGCCAGGAAGATCGTTTTTCACCACTTCTCTGCAAACAGAGCATTTTTCTCATGAGGAGGGGAATCAAGGTTTGTTTGTTGGCCAGGTGCTGTCAAATGTGCAGCTGAGCTGTTGTCGAGTGTGGAGCAGGTGAGACCACAGAGGTCATGTGAGCTGGATGGCTCCATACACTCCCCTGGGTTATCCTGCTGGCTGCTTCCTTTTCAGTCTGCTCTGATATAAAATCACAGAAACGTCTAGATTGGAAAAGACTTTCAGGATCACAAATTCCAACCATCAAGCTTGTTTAATGAGTTCCATGATTAAAACATGTCCCTTAGTGCCATACTCACACCTCTCAGTGTCTCCATCCCTTATTTACTTTCTTAAATGCCTGTAAGGAAGGAGGCTTCCCCTGACATAAGAGGTTATTCTGCTACCTGAGAAACCTCAGTGCTTCTGCCCAGCTCTGGAGGCAAGGTGCCCATTGGTGGAACTGGGCTGAAGCAGCTCTTCCATCACAGCACAGAGACAGCCTGTGCATCTCATGCTCATGCTGGCCCTTGTCCCTGTCGGCTGCCCTGTGCATTAGTTAATGAGGAAGGCAGGGCAGGGAGAGGCAGCTCTGGCAGCACTTTGACTTGATGCACTTTTGCTTGGCATCAGGGAGCTCTGAGGGCTGTCTCTGGTGGATTAAGGCCCTCTGGCTGGAGACGAGGCAGACTGGCCCTTGCCTTGCCCAGGCAGAATCTGCATCACCGCATTGTACTTAGGGATGCCAGGACACATCTGAAGCCAAGCCTGGAAGCCAGCTCTACAGGGCTGAAAGGTGCAGTGCCACCGCTCACACTAAAAGGATGGGCTGATCTCGGGCGGATGGCTGCTGGGCAGTGCTTGGTCTTCAGGACACGGGAACACAGACCGGGAGGAAATGGAGATCACATCCAGCCCCTCGGGCTGATGAAGGGGACGGGTTGGGATGCCAGTAAGGGGTTGGGATGCCAGTAAGGGCTCTCCTCACCCCCTGGTGTGCACAGGCGGAGCGCTGGTGGCTGAACAGCTCCGGGCTGTGGGAGCCGCCGCTAGAGGCTGCTCCAGGCTGATCCCTGCCGGTTGCTGGGTCCCACCTGCGACTGGATGGATGACAGCAGCCTCCTCCTTCCCTACGCTGTGCCGCAACCTCCCTGCTGTCAGCACACAGAGGCCAAAAAATCTTCACCTGCTCCGGTTCTCTCGTATATCTCCTGACCTCTGGGGCACCTTCCCATGTGCCTGTTCCCATGGGGGTGGATCTATTTGCCTGAGATGGGTGTGCACTGATGTGCATGCCGGTGCCTGTTTTCTCAGTGAGGTAATCCTCCAAAGTGGAATGACCCAGGGAGATAATGTCAGTGCATTGCGCACAGTGAGGAGCCTGTGGGCGCAGTGGGGCCTGCCCCCACCACCTCAGAGGAATAAACCAGACAGAGAAGATGGTATCTTTTCGATTTTGGTCACCAAAGCCACTTGTTAAAGCAAAGGAGAGCTGTTGTAGCTCACCAAGGTGCTTTCCAGACCCCACAGCACCCCCTGGCTGATGAGGCCCTGGGTGGAGAGCAGAAAGGGCTGCAATTAATGGTGGCTACAGGCAGGATGGGAGCACACAAAGGGACAGCTGGATCCAGCAGAGCCAGCTTCATGTTGTTATTCAGTGTGGATTCTCAAAAATGTGATTTTTTGGAGGTATTTTCTCATGCCCACACAGCCCCCTCCCAGTATGGCAATGTCCAGGAGCAGAACTGTGGGGATTGGGGCAAACATGTTTAGTGGTAAATCCACAGCAGGATAATGACCTGCATCAGGCAGCTTGATTAAAATAAATAAATAAATAAAGCATCTTTAAAGGAGAGGCAAGCAAAAGACACAAACAGCATCCTTGGGGCAATGCAGACATATGAGTAATGGGGCCCTTTGAGTAAGTGCCTGCCTGGCCAGCTCTGAGTCACTGAGCAAACAGCACCAGCGTGGAGCCAGCAGCAGGGCTATTCTTAGCTCCTAGCTTGTCAGGAGCTGCTGCTGAAGAAGAAGAGGCAGGTTATGGGCTATCCATGGGAGGAGGAGGGCTGAGAACATTTGCTTTCCTACTAAAAAGCACCCAGAGCTGGCATGATACTTGTTTAACGCAACCCAGCCTGCAGATGGCAGACAGAAGGGTGAGGATGCTGCCATGCTCAGATTAAGTTTCTCAAGGAGCTTGATGGTAGACAGAGCACCTGGGGGCATGGTGGCACCTCAGGGACATGGTAGCTCCTTGCTCTCACACACATTGCCCATAAGGACCTAGGGGCTGGCAGGGCATGGCTGAAGATGAGAAGAAAGCCCAGAGGAAGAGATGATGGGCATCCACCACACTGCTCCCCTAAGTATCCTAAGTATCCCCATCACCCGAACCAGGTTGGCTTCCCAAAAGACGCCTTCTCCGAGGCAGCCTGCCGTCTCCAATGGGGCTGAGTTTGCAGCAGTAGTGGAGACACAGGGGAGGGCATGACCTGCTGCTGGGTGCCACGAAGACCTGGGCTTGGTTGCACTTGGGCTCCTAAATAAAGCCCATCTAGTCATACTTACTCAAGTTGCTGGCTCAGCCCAGAAGCCTGGAAAACTAAATGACATCATCTTGGTACTGCTGACAGACAGTATTTCCACTCAGACACTGGGCACAAGGCCCTCAGCCAAAGAGAAGAGTGTGGCTGGGGAGCAAAATAAAGCCAGTAAAACCCACCCTCAGCACTGGGGAGCTCCCTATCCTTGCAGAGACACCAACAAGGGAGACACCCCCTCCTCTCTTCCATGCTGCTCATGTCCATAAAGCTGTGTTCTGCTATCTGGATGGCCTATCCCTCATTCTGCAATCCCTTCTGCTTGGCTGATGGTGGGAAGAAGCCTGTTCCTGACTCCCCATGAGGTTGGTTCTCCACAGGATGCTTGTCCCCATATAAAGAATCCTGCTCGTGAGGGCCCACAGAGAGGAACAGGACCCTTTGGCAGGATAGGATCAGGGACTGGGATTTCCCCCACACACTCTGCCTTCTTGTGTGGCCCTTGGCAATAACCTACCATCTCCGCTCCAGGTTTCCTATTTGCAAAAACTGAGCTAAGTATGATCCTCCCCTGATTTACAGAGCAACCTGGGATTGGTAGAGCTAATCTTGATCTGCAGGGGTACATGGGAAGAGAAAAATCAAGCCCAATAACAATAATTACTTTTCTCCTTCCCATGGGTGTTGTAAGGATTAGCTCATGTTTAGCAAAGCTCCCTCTAAGTGCTAAGCATTATTAATGTCTCAAATTGCTCCAGGAGCAAATGTGGCTTTCCAGGGAGTGACGTTCTTTTTTCCTCCCCTTTGCTGGCACAGAGCTGCGATGAACTCGTCACAACCCAAGGTAAGCAGCATCCTACAGCAGTGTCTGCAGCACAAGAATCACAGCATTATTAAAGCTGGAAAAGATCACTAAGATCATCTAGTCCAACCACCAGCACCCACCCCCACCACACCCACTAACCACATCCGTCAGTGCCACATCTGCACAGTTCTTGAACACCTTCAGGGATGGTGACTCCACAACCTCCCTGGGAACAGTCCTCACCTCTCTTTCCATCAGTGTTTTCTGCCTCGGAGGGATGAAGAGGTGAAGCCTGTATCTTCAGCCCAGACATCAGTGCACAACTAACAGGGCTGGAGAAAGAGGTGTCCTTTGGAGGATCTCAGATTGAGGCGACCCCAGTGGTGACATCCTGGCCAGAGGGACCTGCAGGAGAGAGGTGCCTATGGGTGACCCCTTCTCCCCATACCCCTGCTGTGGGTGGCCGCAGCCTGGGGTGGGACAAAGCGAAGGTAGAGGTGGCGGTGGCTGGCAAGCTTTCAAAGAGGCCACAAGATAAATAAATAGACATCAGCCCTGTTTCAGTGGCTGCTATATTTAGCTCAAGGAACATTTATTTATAGGCTTGGCAGCCATTCTGAGTCAATAAAAGCACAAGAGCTGGAAAAAGGACGTTCCTGGGTTTCTCATTGCAGTAATGGTTTGTGCTGTGCAAACCACAAGGACGGACACAGGGAAGAGAGTGCTCAGTGATTGCAGTGGGATGAGAGGACGGTTCCTAAAACATAGTGGGTTGCAGTGGGGCACCCCTGGTACCTGCTGAGGGTGCACGTCCGCTCTTTGCTGAGGTCTGCAAGCATGCAGCTTTCTGGAGCTGGTGCTTTGAATTAATTGTGCTCCAGCCACAGGGCCCTGTAAATACATGTGGGTCTGGCTGCATGTCCAGCTCTCCATCAGTTCTGGTGGATGCAGCCAAAAATGCATTGCCTTCTCCAATCCAGGACCCTCCAGCCCCATCCTGAGCAGCTCCCCCACAAACCAAGGCCGACACCAGCTGTTAAAACACCTATTTGGGTATTTATTACAACACATTGTTCCAAAATACAAAAGAAAGGAAAAGAAAGAGGGGGTAGAGAAGCACTGCTGCTTACAGCCTCTGGTAATAAATAAAATAAAGACGGGGCAGAGGCAGGATGTCTCTCTGAGTCCAAGAGGGAGAACTGAACTGTGTTCAGTCCCACCTGCAGCAACAGGGGGAATACAGCGGGATCAGCAGCCGGAGCATCTTCCTTGCTCAGGACCTGCACAGTGTCTGCAGTGGATGCAGACCCCATCCATGTGTTGTGCTCTCAGAGGAAGGGCTGGATCCTGTGGGGATGCTGGCGGGAGCTGAACTGCAGTGCGAGGGGCCCTGCCTGCTCCCACCCCATCCAAGCACAGGTGAGGTAGGAAGGGTGATGCCGGAGCGGGACCCCAGGCTCTGCAGGGGCTCTCTGCAGCTGAGACCTGAGCTCTGGTCCTGGAGCAGCCTCGGGAATGAGTTCAGCACAGGGTGATGGGAACGAGCCCAGCCCATGAGGAGGCAAAGTAGTGACAGAACTGATCGTGTCAGGACTGCAAAGGGAAGGGCATTGTTAAAATCCCCAGATCAAGATGATTCTTTATGGGGCTCACGGTACAGAGAGTATTTCAAACCATGGAGCAGATGAGGCTCCTCTTCCCTTTCCCTAATGTCTCCTCCTAGCAAAATATTCCCCTTACAGCCACCTGAAAACCTCTCAGCTATGTAAACAGCCTAGGTGATGTATAGATAAAAGAAGGTCAAAGTTCTGCCTGCTTACTGGCATCCTGCTTTATCAGCCTCAGACAGACAGAGGCAGTGGCACCATAAGGACACTGGCACCAGGAGAGCCCATGACATCTTTCTGGGATGGAACACCAGTGGGTGGGCTTGGCTGAGTGAGGTGAGTGGGGGATTGGTGAACCAGAGGCATCAGTAGAACCCAAACCCATCTGGGTGGAGCTGCAGCCTCAGTGTGCAGCCAGCAGAAGGTCAGAGTGCCATGACCTGGAGGGAGATGCCTCTATGAGCAGGATGCCCAGCCAAAACTCATTGTGGCTAACACTTTATGCTTTATGCTTTGCCATTTAATTCTCCATTCCTGATGCTGGTGGATTCCTGCCTCTTGCAAACAGATGGCAATATGGGGGAGAGGAGTTGCAGGAAGGAAGGGAAGAGTTAAGAGAACAGATCTGCCCCAGGTTTGGTTTCTTTATGTCCTTGGAAAGCACCACCCTCCAAACCTTCAGACTAGGGTCTGCTGGGGCTGTGTTTGCCTCCTCTGGCTTGGGAGCAGAGAGAAGGTCTGATGGGGCCTTGTGTTTATTCACAACAGAGAAACAAGGAGCAACATACAAAGAGTAAGAAGCAAAAAAGTACATAATCATAACCATAATAATCATAATAATAATCATAAATACTTAAATCTATCATTCATAGATTGCAATGACAACACTGATAGCTTATTATCATTAGTATTAATAATGGTAGGGGGAACGGGACAGTGGGAGGGGGTTCTGTGGGGCACAGTCTCCTAAGGGGCAGACAAAACAGGGACAGACGTCCAAAGAAACAAACAAAGAGAAAGGCTGGGAAGGCAGCAGGGGCTGGAGATGCTGCCACAGAGGCTGGGGACGAGCCTGCTCCGACCCAAGCCTCTGGCTTGGTGTTGCCAACCTGATCACTGCCCTCCCTCCAAGTTTGCTCAGCCCCCAAAATATGGATGGGAAGGAACCAGCTGAGGGGCTCATGCCTGGAGACAGTCAGGAGGCTGGAGTGGTGTTCCTTCTAGCCAGAAGGAAAGCTGTGGTTTGGTCCATCCTTCATATGGTCAAAAGTCCCAACACCACCACCACTGCATCCGGGATGAAGCAGATGTGAACATGGTGGGGTGTCCTGGACCACAGGGCATGTGGCAGCTGCAGTGCCTAACCAGCTTTGGTGGTTCCTCTCTTAGAAGGAGAGACCTCTCCCCTGCTCTCACTTCTGCCACTACAAGGAAATCCACCCTCATCATATGAGGATGGACACCATTTGGGTCCCAGTGAAACTTGGATTGAGTAGTCTGGTTGCAAGAGCCCATAAAATGGCTTGGTCAGAAGACAGCCAACACATCCACCCTCATGACAAGTCTTTGATTTGTGAACAAAGTTGTCCATCAGGCAGATTGGAAAAGTCACTCACAATAATTGCAAGCCTCTCGGTGACCCTCATGGCTCAGGCTTAGCACTGATAGCCCCAGCTCAGGCAGGGCTGCTGTGATACAAGGTATTTTCTGGATGTTGCCTTAAAACATTGCACAAGAGGACTTCTAGCACACACACCCAACATAAAGGGAAAGGATCGACATGAAGGACTTCAGAAGAAGACAGCAGAGGTGGGTGATGAATGGCTCCTGGCCACTATGACCTATCTATGAATCTTAAAAGGGTTTTTTTTTGCTCTGGTTTCAGAGAAGAGAGGAGCCCATAGTGCCTAAAGCCTCAAGCACAGCTGAAGAGCAATCGAGGGCATGCTAGAGAGATGACAAAATGCAAACCACGCATCCGCCCCTTCAGACATTCAGAGTCTTGTCTACAACACTCACTTTTTCCTTCCTGACATACTCCAGCTGCTTTTTTTTTGTATGTTTGTAACACACCATGCCAGCTAATGGGATGAGTTATGTGAGTGCTCGCCACTGCCTCGCCATGCCAACTTGTCATCTTCTTTCTGTAATTAATGCCCAGCAGGGAGACCCTACAATGAGTGCAACTCCTGAAGGGCTGCCTAGCTCTTGAGATGGAGGTGATGGGTAGAGAATGATTTCGTCTTCCTTTTGTGGCCAGGAGGGGAAATTTTCTCAAGTTTCAATGAAAGCACAGCCAAAGTGACAGGCAGAAAGAGTAGATTGTAAATGAGGTTGTCATTAAATGAGGTTGGCGGAGCAGGCCGTAACTAAAGGGGTGTAAGTGGCTGAAAGCTGAGGAGGCAAAGGCTGAAAAGCCCTGGCACAGCTTTGCTAGCATCACTACCTTCTCAAACCATAGGGTTAGCTTGCAGCTGCAAGGCCAGCAGAAGGAATGCTCTTTCTACCTACTCCATGGTTTGGGTCAGCATGACTGAGCTGGTTAGAGAAGCTTGTTGAAGGTAGTGATGGATGGTGGTGTGCTCTCAAGGGACATTGGGGAACCAAGTGAGAGCATGTGGAATCTCCCCAACATGGTCTCATTGTAAAAACAGTAAGAATAAAGACATGTTGAAAACAGCAATGAACCTCTAGACAGGCTTGTCTCAGCTTCAGGCACCCAGATGGAGGCAGAGGAGGTCAGGGAGCGGCAAGCTGCTCTTCCTTGCTCTATCACAGCTCCTCATGCCTCTGGGCTGTGTTCACTGTTTAACCTGAGATAGTTTTTTAATTTGTCATGTGTAAGTTGATTTAGAGATAGAAAAGAACAACAAAAGGAGGTACAAAGGTAAGAGAGAAAAAGAAAAAAAGAGTGGCTCCAGAAATGAAGAATGCTTAAAGGATGACACAGGACACAGACACGCATGAACGGAGACCCCTGAGGTATTAGCTTTGCAAGCTAGCGCAAGACGAGGGAGAAAGCAAAGACAGCCACAGGGAGATATGTGCTTTGCAGCAGAGGCAGCTCTGTGCCTACAGCTCCAGAAAGCAGCTTCTCAGCAAGCCTGAAGTCAGGCATTGGGTTGCAAGGTCTTGGCTCCCCACTGGTGAAGGCAGCCAGGAAGCAAAGAGGGACCTGCAAAAACATTTCCCTAGAAAAACTCAGCCCAAGAGTTTTGGGGCTGGGGAGGACAGGCAAGACATCCCTTAGATGAAATCCCAACCACTAACAACCTCCCCTTCCAATGTTGCAGTGGCATTGGATGCCTCTCCTTCCATGTGTATCCCTGGGGATGCCCAGTGCCACTTCCCTCCATCTCAATGACTCGCTCCTCTCTGTCTCCAGCCAGAAAGGGCAGCACAATGGAGGGAAGGAGATGATGGCCAGGATGGGAATGATGGCTGTGATGGGGTAGGGGAAGAAAACAGGGACCAAGGGAGCGGAGATGCGGCAGCAGCTTCCAGAAAGGGAGTTTTCTGGCTCAGTTTGTGTTTTAAGATTTTACGACTTCCTTGTTCACTTGTTTGTTTCTAGAAAAAGTGCTCCAAAGAGTTTTCTGTCCCCTTTTTGCTGCACTCAGAGGGAATGGGGGAAAATCTTTGTCGTCGACATGATCTATAGAAGGAGCCACAGGCCTCAGATATTGCTTAGAAACTCGTATTTCAGATTTAAATACCATACACAGTAAAAATAGAGCTGAAAGTACCGCCCCACATTGTCTGCAAATCATTGCCAGAATGAAACAGCTTCAATAAATTAAAAACAAAACAAAAAATTGAAATATTATTTACGTCTCAATAAAAATCGCAGTAAAACCATTTGCCTTTTTTCCTTTGTGTGTGTGTGTGTTTTCTTTATATTATATATAATATATATTTATATATGTATAGGGCTGCTCTAGTGCAGCATCTTTAGGATACTCAAGCCAGAGAAACATGGGGGCACATGCTTAGTGCACTGGGGTGTGGGGAGGGATAGGTGGGTTGCCTCTTCCTGACCTTGACAGAGTGATGCTGTGCTCTGTCCTCATGGGGCCACGTCCCTCCCCAGGCAGGAATAGGCTCTGCTCACCCTCCCAACCCCAAATGGTAATTCCTGCCCCTTCCCTTTCAAATTTTACACCCCGGATTCGAGTACAGGGCTCTGAGGACTGCTCTCCCATCACTGCTCCATGTGCAAAAGCCCAGGGTGATGTCACCAAGAGCTGGAGACTGCTAGAGTGGGAGAACCAGAGTGGGCATAAGGAGGGACACTAAGCATTCACCGTGATGTTTCCTGACTCTGGATTCGTTCCTCTTTGCTTTCATTTTGATGTGCGTGCTCCCAAAAATGCGCACGCGGGTATAAATACTCCCCACCCACCCTCCCTGCATCTCTCCCCATCTTAAATATCCCCCCACCCCTTTGCTCCAATGACCCACGATGGGTGTCAGGACACCTCGATGATCTCCATGCTGCCAGAAAAGCTTGACTGTTTGCCTATTTTGCCCAGCTCCTCCCGGGACCTGCCCTCAGACATGGTCTCCTCGAACTCCATCTGGCAGCTCCTCCTCTTGAACTGCTTCTCTGCGCCGGCTTCCTCATGCCAGCTGTGCCTCCCATCCCGGGCCTCAGCCCGCTGCTTGTCCCTCAGTCTGATCTCGCAGCCTCCTGGCATCCCATTGCAACTAAATGGGGGGTATGGACTGGTGCCACTGAACAGCGTCCCACTGCCGGTGCCACCGCCACCACTACTGGCTGAGTCCGTGCTGAAGTACCATCCTCCCTCGGAGGATGGGGTGCTGGGGGACTCGAGGTGGACGTTCCCCCAGGAGCCATTGGAGGCCTGTGGTGGGCCAGGCAGGCTGAGCCTTGGCTGGAGGCTGTCCTCTGCCCCAGGGCTCTTGCGGGCAGAGCTGATATTGAGGCTGAGGCCATGGGCTGGTGAGCCAGCTTGGTGCCTGTGCTTGCGTCGCTGTCTCACCTTGGCCTCCAGCAGGAGGTCTGGCCCACTGGGCCGGTCGGGGCTATCGGGCACTGGGGAGAACTGGCCACTGGGAGCTGATGGGCTGTCCAACTTGCAGAGCTTGGGGGCCTCCCCAGTGCTGGGTAGGCCTGGGGGGTCCTGCCGCAGGCCGGGGGAGTAGGCGGACTTGATGTCCAGGGAGAAGGAGCGTTTCAAGCGGTTGGTGTCCTGGATGCGCTCCGAGGAAAGGTGCAAGCCATTGAGTCCCTGCTGCAGTGCCGTGGGTGACAAGACTTTGGGTGGCCCACCTTGCCTTTCAGGGTCACTGGGTGGGGGTGCAGAGGTTGTGCTTCTTGGTACGTCCTCAACCTTCTCTGAGGTAGACAGTGTGGGATGCCTGCCAGCCTCGGATGTTTCGGTTGTGTCCTGAGGAACTTCTCCCTCACCCCGGTCGCCCTGGGCCTTCAGGGCCTTTAGGAGCTTTAGGCTCCTCTCATACTCCAGGAGCTGGCCCAGGAAGTTGAAGTTGGGTGAGATCGATGGGCGACGGTCCTTAACAAACCTGCCAAGAGGTACAGACAACCCTGATTGGTGTTCAGTCCTTCAGTAAGTCACCCTCTAATCTCTTTGTCTCTTTAGGAGAAGAGACATTATCCAAAACCCTCTGAAGAAAGTGGTTGGGGGCTCCCCGACTGAAGCTGGGGATGCTCAGATTCTGGGGGTTTTGCCACACAACATTTTACTGCTCCCACCATTGCATGCACTACGTGAAGGACTGGTTTGGTTTGGTTTTGTTTCACCAGCACTCAGCCAAGGCAAGACTTCAAGGAGCAACCACTCCCTTCTTCTGGGCTCAGACTGCTTTCCTTCTGTGGGTTCAGGCACACCAGTACAACCCCTCCCTGTCCTCTGGTGAATGCTCACCTGTAAGCATCGTCAGATGACATGCCCATGGTCTTCATGATGTAGGCAATGGCGATGGTGGCTGATCGGGATATCCCTGCCAAGCAGTGCACAATCACTTGGCAGCTGGACACCTTAGCTTTGTCTGGAGCATGGTAGAGAAAACAGAGAGAAAACACTGATGTGATCACAGACATTGTGCAAAATGATTCTAGACTCTTCCCCCAGCCCTCAGCTCCTGTGTGTGAAAGAAGAAGAGCTGCTGGGAATAGGCCTGAGGAAGACAGAAAAAGAGTCCAGATTTTGAGGGCTAACTGATGGACCTGTAATTATCGTAATGAAAGCTCACCAATAAATTCAATGGATTTATCCAACCAGGGAAGTAGCTTCTCACAGTAGTTGTCATTGACAGGAATGCGCATGAAGTGACTATCACAGATGAAGTCTGGCTTGGGACAGGAGTTGCTGGCGTTGAGGACATAGCTTATCCCATTCTGTGTCATCAAATCCTGTTGGTAGAGAAGGAATGGAAGGATCGGCTGAGTTATGTGCCTCTCCACACAATCCTTGCTGTTAGCCATCCCAATATTTGCTCCTCTAGGTCTTCTGCTGGCTCCTTGGCCCAACTGGTCAACCAGCTGATGCTACCTAACTGATGCTCATCACAGACTGGCTGGGAGAGATGTGCCCATTTACATAGTACAGGCTTGTAATTCAGCAGATCTTTACTTTGGTACCTCAGCATGACCAAAGAATCCTGGAAAGGTATTCCATATGGGAAAGTAAGAAAGAAAACCTATGAAAAGTCTCACAGAAAGTTTAGAAAGTATCCACTGAGAGAGGACTGATATCTCACCAACGAAGTTGGTTATCAGTAGTACTCCATGCTAACCAATGTCAACTCAGTTTTTTACTTCCAACCGACACTGAAAAGCACTGGGAGTTCTTACAGTCTTATTAGTTGTTCACAGTTCTTCACTAAACTGTGCTGCATTTTAGCCTACAAGAGGCTCATGTGAACCACTCATTTCAGGCTTTTGTGACTTAAAACATCCTCTTGAGAGGAACCATCCTTTCCTTCTTTTTGACTCTGGAGTGAACCTGGACATTACTTGGTGACTTTTTGATTCAGTCACTCAGCAGACACCATCACTGCCCATATTCTGAGTCAATAAAATGATAGAATAAGGGAGACATTAGATAACAAGGGTCAGATGAAATATTGCAATAAGGGGATGAACCATAGACCATCACTTAGGGATCTGGCTTGCTGGGTGCATAGTGCTATAACCACACCAAGCTCCATTCTCTCCTTCCCAGGGCAAAGACAGCTTCATCTACATGTGTTGCTGACACAAAATTCCTGGCTGTCCTTTCCCCTTTCCATCAGATTATGTATTGTCTGTACAGCCAAGGACAGGTTGCATATAAGAATGGAGAATGTCTGCATCAGCTGCCTGACCTGAATTACTTCAGAGAAGATACAGAATTAAACAGGAGGAGAAAATAAATCTGTGACTAAAGGAATCCTTCCATATGCCGGTGTGTGCATGGATCTGCCTCTCAACGTGTTGAAAAGGAGAATCATTGCCTTTATGTGACCTCTGCACTTGACCCAACTCTGCTGCCTACAAATGGAGCATCTTCTGGCACTGCAGTGCTGGCAGAAAACACAGCCCCAAAAGATAAACAAAACCCTCAGAGGAGGTGGGGAGGAAAGGAAACCATAAATTTTCTTGGCTGACATTGGTCCTCAGGAGATTTTTTCTGTGGCTGTCTGGTGGCCAGTCCCTGCCCACCCCAGCTCACAGAGGGGCTGTCCCCAGCAGGCTCCACAGAACCCAGCCTTGGCTCCACAGAGCCAGACAGCTTCTAAACTCACATTCTTGGCATTCTTCTCCTTCATTTCATTCTACTCCCTATATATGTTTTTGTTGTGTCTTTTTTCTTTTTTTCTTCCTCCTTTCTGTCTCTATCCTGCTTTGCTCTCTTGGTCCCTCTACCCATTGCCACCCTGACCAAGAATGTCTGCTTGGCTCCCTCCTGCTTGTGGAAGATGCCCAGTGGCATTTTAGCTGCAATTCCTCTTTCTTCCTTCTTGCTGTTATTTTCCCTTTAAACAAAATTCTTTTCCTGCCATAATGTCATGATGCTGTCCTCCCAGCACTTCAAAAGTGCAGCATTCCTCCTTTCTCTTCTCTCCCCCCAGCCAAATGTTGCCCATTTCTGGATCTCCTGAACAAGCCCATGGCCAAAGCTGTTCATCCCCATGCTTTTGCACTCTTCATGGCTGGAGGAGTCACCATCCAGCCCTCTCCTACACAGGACATGGCAGACACATCTCTGCAATGGGGCTGTACCTTGTTCAGGACATCCTTCTGGGAGCCCAGGTAGAGATGTGGCAGGATGCGTGTGGGGCCAACATTGGCCACAGGCAAGCACGGCTGGGAGATGCTCATTGGCAGGATGGCAGCTGGCTTCCCCTCACAGAGCCCCGGGAAACAGGATGAGAAGGTGGCAAAGCCTCCTGCAGAGAGAACAGGGATATTGAGCTCACAGCAGCAAGTCTGGGACCAGTGGTACTTGTCACCTGGAGAGCTGGGGATGAAATGGTGATAATTACTCGTGATGAGTGCAGACCTTTACACAACAAAAATCCAACAACCATTGTCAACCAGTGCAGACACACTGTGATGACTGTGTCACAGAAGCACAGAAGAGCTAACTCTTTTTTCCTGCTGCAGCTGGATATTAATGCACACATGAGGTAACTTAGAATGATACAATCATCTAGGTTTGGAAAAGACCTTCAAGACCAGTCCAGCCATTAATCTGACTTACCAAGTTCCATCACTAAACTTAATGCCACATCCACAAATATTTTCAGTACCTCCAGGGATGAGAACTGCACCACTTCCTTGGGCAGCCCATCCCAATGCTGGATCACTTTCTCCATAAAGAAATTTCTCATAAGGTTCAATCTAAGCCTCCTCTGGTGCAACTTGAAACAGCCTTGCACTGCCTCCTGCTCTTCACAGTGTCATCCAGACAAATGACAGGTACCTACTCTGAAGACAACTAGAGTCACTTTTTGCTAGTAAAAAACACCAGGGCAGGATGACTTGATGGGCTAATTCTGAGCAAGCCCAAACCTGGGATTTCTGACCAGAGTACCACATGCTACCTGTAGGCCATTGCACTCGAGCTGGCTCACAATCTGGCAGTGATATCGTGCACAGATTTCCTGCCTTTCTAATAGCCAAAGGCTGGCCTGGTTTGCACGGTGGCACTAATTAGAAAAGGGAGCCTGCAAAATTAGAGAGGGGGCTGTAGTGTACATTTGGCCAGAAGGGGAGAAATTTAATTTATCTTGAACAGATTTCCTCACCATTTTTCACAGTCTGACCCGAGTGAACGTGACAGCAAGCAGTGCCCAATGTTCTGCAACAAGCTACTCATACCATCTTACCGTATCAAAGCCCACTATCAAGAGAAAATGCTCAGCTGGGGCTGCAGTAGGTGGCATCTGACAATGCTGTGGTGCTGGCACCATCAAATGCATGGTCTAAATGGGAACAAACTTGCCCCAAAGCCAATTTCCTTCTCAAGTGGCTGGAAAAGTGTGGAGAGTGTTTATGCAGAATGGCTTCATGAGAAAGGACATGAAGAGATTCCTCTAGTTAAATTGTAAAAGAATGAATGTGATTAAAGACAAAGACGGTTTATCCTAGGGACGGTCACGAGCTAAGCAGCTGTGGGGAAATCAGTATGTGAAAAGACAGGGTATGTAGCTAAAGATGAAATATGCATCCAGAAGCAAGGACGGCCTAAGGGAAAAGCAAGATGTGTAGCAAGGTGTAGACAAAGCTGCAAAGAAAAAGTATCTATAAGACTAACCACAAAGGTCAGATGAAGTAATGTCTAATTCACCAATCCTGAGCTTAACTTTTGCAATATGCATGAACTTATTACTGATTGTATAAATGAGATGCTGTAACACCTAATAAACGAGGCTTGTTGACCATGATAGCATGAGACTTGTCTCCCGCGGTTACTTCCAACAAATGGTGACCCCGACGTGATAAGGAAAAAAGGGTGCCACGGGTGAAGAACTGCGTTGGGTTCGGGTCCGGATTTCACAGCCCGACGGACGACGAAAAGAGCTAAAATTGGAGCTCCGCGTCTCGAGTGACCACACAGGTGGGCTCGACCGACACGTGCTGCCGAAGCCTGGAGGGCTGCAACGGTACCGACGTGAGTAAAAATGGACAGGCAAGCAGCATATAATTTATTTTCCGCTTTTCTTAAGCGGAGACAGTTTAAGGGGGTAGACTTGGAAAAGGAACTCCCTAAGTTATTAGTGTATGGGTATGCTAAAGGGTTATTTCAGAATCCGCATTTAGTGTATGATCTTGCTGAGTGGCGTAAATTTGGGGATACAATTTTTCAGGGAATGATAGATGGGGAGAAAATGGTTAAAAAATGGTGGCGTGTTGTTTATAATGATTTGTTGCAATATCAGGCAGAAAAGGAAGCGGTAGAGAAAGCTAGTGCTGCGCAGGGGAGGAATAAGAATTATAATGAATGGTCAGATTGCCCGGGGCCCCCTGCAGTGTCCACCGTAAAGTTGCCGCCGGCTGCCGAGCCTGCGTTGCCAGTGGCTGTGGAGCCGAGTGCCCCGTCTCCGTCTCCCTGCACGTCTGTATCAGACGAGCCGCCTGCACCGACCATGGCGCTACAGCCGGCCCCCTCGACCCCCCTTTGCAATGAGCCGCTCCCTGGGGCACAGAGTGACCTGGCGGAGGCCGTCGCGCGGGAGCGGGGGGGGGCTTGGGCTGCGCTGGCGAGGGCTTGTTTAGAGGCGGGAGACGGTGAGGCGTTGGAAGCGGTGCAACAGACGGTGCTGTCGGTGGGGTATTCGCCTAATGCTGCAGGTGGAACACAGGCTGCTATCAGTGCTTTAGATTGGAAGTTGTTGTTACAATTGCGGTCTACGGTCAGTCAGTTTGGAGTAAAAAGTGAGCCAGTGAGACAGATACTGGATTATATCTGGAGTACTCAGGTTTTGTTGCCATCTGATTGTCGGGCTATAGCTAGGTTGATTTTTTCGCAGCACGAACAACTGCTATTTAATGCTTATTGGGAAGAGATGTGCCAACAGAGTGTTGCGATAGTTAGGCAGCCTGGAGATCCCTTGTATAATGTCACCGTTGAAGAACTTTTAGGGGTGGGTCCTTTCATCCGGACGGAGGCCCAGGCTTTATTAGGACCAGTTAAATGTAGAGAGTCAATGTATCTGGCCAGGCAGGCTATGGATAAGATCAAGGCACCAGGTGGGTTGTCGTCTTATATGGGAATCCGGCAGGGAAGAAATGAGGATTTTGGAGCGTTTCTAGATAAGGTAGCTGGAGCCATAGAGAAAGCTGGAGTACCAGAGTACATGAGGGAAATAATGCTAAAACATTGTGCACTTCAGAATTGTAATGCTACAGCTCGTGGCATTCTAAGTACTTTGAGGAGTAACTGGACAATAGAGGAGGCGTTAGACAGACTATCGAGCGTGCCCACGGGGGCTCAGGCTTTCATAGTTGAGGCTATTAAAGAGCTAGGGGCAGGATTAAAGGCACAGGCTGAGGCTTCTCAGAATCAAGTGTTAGCAGCCCTTGCACCCCTCCAAGCTGCAGTCGCTACAAGCCCACGCTCGCAGATCAGCTCCCTCATGAAATGTTTTCGTTGTGAAAAAACTGGCCACATCCGTCACGAGTGCCAAGCCGCTGGGATTTGGTGCAGCAAGTGTCAATCCAACGCCCACAACGCTGCTGTATGCTATAGGAAGTCGGGAAACGTGAGAAGCAGCGCACGAAAGAACAGCGGCCGCGCTCCGATACAAGCTGCCGTTCCCAGCCAGCGGCCGCCTGCCCCCCCGCACACGTCGCTCGTCGCGTTGTCGGTCTCTACAGCACCCCCGCCCTCTGCTTCGCCCACGTCGTTCTCTGCACCTCGCCATGCCACCCGTCCCTCGTCCTGCGCGGCTGTGTCTCTGCAGCCCGTGTGTAACGTGGTTAAAGACACGGATGGACTGAAACCAGGGGATCGTTGTGACCCAGGTCCAGTAGATCCAGAAAGCGAATCGGACGCATTTCCTCCTGATGATACTTTGAAGGAAGCAGGAATGACAAATTTCCCTACAGCGTACTGTGATGTCTTAGAGCATTGCAGAGAAGAAACAATATTAAGGGGTGATGCTGACACGTTGCAAACCTTTCCTAATCAGGTCCCCCATTTGGAATCCCTGCCTTATGAGGCAGTGAAGGGCTAAGGGAGTCAGTGAGAACATACAGAGTTCAGTCAGCCTTTACATACAATCTTTTGGTTACAAACAGTGACAGTTATGCTATGACCCCTCACGATTGGAAAACTGTGTTAAGAATGATCCTCTCTCCTATGCAATACACCGTGTTTGTGACAGAATATCAGCTACATAATTTGACTGATACCTCTTTGCCTCAGACTCGGACAAATCCATGTGGCACAGCACCTCTTCAACTGTGTCAGACAAATGTCACTCACATTCCTGAATTTGGCCGTGTAAAATATGCACATGTAACAATAGATATTCATTCTTCTTACATATTTGCCACAGCACATACAGGTGAACACAGTCATGACACCCGTAAACACTGGTTATCTGCTTATGCTGCTATGGGAATCCCACATACTACAAAAACAGATAATGGGCCTGCGTATACCTCTAAGGCCACTCAAACTTTCCTCCAAGAAGGGTGTGTTAAACATACTACAGCCATTGCTCATTCTCCCACTGGACAAGCTATTACTGATCACATTTATCAAACATTGAAATCCATTCTTATTAATAAACAAAAAAGGGGGAATATGGGAGGCACACTACAAGAAATATTATGTAAGGTTTTGCTTGTTTTGTTTGTGCTGAATCTTTTGAATCGTGTTCATAGAGATACAGCTTATGTGGATCGTCATTTTGAGGCTTCCCCGGTGCTAAAGGAACAGCCTATGGTTAATGTTTGGAATATGGCCACAGGACTTTGGGACTGTTCCCTACCACTGACAACTTGGGGTCGTGAATATGCTCTTATTTCCACAGGGACTAGCCCTATGTGGGTTCCAGCATGATATCTTCGGTCTCATCTGAAGGCAGAAAATAGCATCCAGCCTTTATAGTAATTGTGATTGTGTGTTTCTTACTTAGTGGTATTGCTTTGTAACTTGCTGTGTTATAGATAATATTACTAATAGTTTGACGTAGTGTGTGATTCTCTGTTTTACCAATGCAGTCTCAAGATTTAGAGTTGAAGGCATTAGCTAGGATGTTGTGTGCTTCTTCTATTTTAGTAATAGATCAGATGTGTATTAAACAGGATTTGATGTAATCAATGCTAGAATCTACAGGAATAGATCTTTTAATGTTTTAGTACTGTTTGGTTATGATATTATTAGCCTATTAATTAGCTTTTCTTAAATTGCAAAGACAAAACCTGGAAAGGAATTCTAGACAAAGAGATGACCCTGTATCATAGAATGGATACCTCTTTTACATCCAATTAATTGGGATCTGAAAATATAACCATGCATCATTTTAGACAAAAGTGCACGCTAATAGAACTAAATTTGATAGTTTATTCTGTTTTCCAAGCAGGTGCTCCACTTGAGCTCTATATCACGCACTGGCCATGCGGATATGGTGTACAACTGGAAGAAATCCTTCAGACCCTCAATGCAGGAGAGAATCTGTGATGGATGAGAGAGGAAATGTGCACCTTGAAGCAGGGGACGCCCTGCTGGCACTACCTGTCGCATCCACCACCAACATGGCTTGCTGTTTCTCAAGGGTCAATAAGTATTAATGCCCCTAGTGATACTCTAGTACATTTGTCCTCTAAAATTGGTTCTATTTGACATGCTACTTCATAAAATTGCACAATCATTAATCAATTATTAGCCCAGATAACTCAGCTGGTAGAGCATGGTTATGAGCATCTTAAAAGCATTTATTGCACAAATTTTAGTGGTCATTAAAATCAATATATCAGAGTATATGAAAATTGAAGACTTTTCCTGATCAGTTACAGATTAACACAATGGAACCCTCACGGATTTATTTTCAGGTTGCAGAAACTTAGGTTGCAGTACAAACATGTTTGTTCTTTTTAGTAGGTTTAACAGTAATGTTGTTATGTTGTATTTGACTTGTCTCTTTTTTCACTTTTAGAGTATTGTCAATCGAGGTCTTGATTGAGTTATAATAGTTACGTTATTAATATAAGTAGTGTTGTTACTCTATAGGCAGAATCTTGGAATTGTTGTAATACAAGAAGAATTTTATGGAGCAGCAGCCATGGATCGAGATAAGGAGTTCACAGAGCAGCAGCTATGGAGCAGGATAAAACTACATGAGAACTAATTGAACAATTGAACTGAATTGCTTGTTAAATATGATTAATCGGTCGTTGAACTGAGCCTTTTCATTTTAAAAGAAAACGGGGGAAATGTGGAGAGTGTTTATGCAGAATGGCTTCATGAGAAAGGACATGAAGAGATTCCTCTAGTTAAATTGTAAAAGAATGAATGTGATTAAAGACAAAGACGGTTTATCCTAGGGACGGTCACGAGCTAAGCAGCTGTGGGGAAATCAGTATGTGAAAAGACAGGGTATGTAGCTAAAGATGAAATATGCATCCAGAAGCAAGGACGGCCTAAGGGAAAAGCAAGATGTGTAGCAAGGTGTAGACAAAGCTGCAAAGAAAAAGTATCTATAAGACTAACCACAAAGGTCAGATGAAGTAATGTCTAATTCACCAATCCTGAGCTTAACTTTTGCAATATGCATGAACTTATTACTGATTGTATAAATGAGATGCTGTAACACCTAATAAACGAGGCTTGTTGACCATGATAGCATGAGACTTGTCTCCCGCGGTTACTTCCAACAGAAAAGAGGCTTCAGCAGGGCAGTGAGCATTGCTGTAGCAACACAAAGCGCTGTTGCACATCATGTGTGGTCACACAAGGGCAGTGGTTATCTCAATTTGTGGAGTCATGCTCCATGGTGTAAAAGATTCAGCTACAGAGAATGGTGTTGCCTGAAATAGGATCTAAGCCTGCAGGTTCTACTCTTGTCTGCAGAGTCACAATGCAACCAAATACAGCATGTAGAAAAGGAAACATGGAACATTTCTTTGCCAACACTGGAAGACTACAGTGACTTCTCTTGCACAGCGATCCTGTTCTTTAAGGTACAGTGAGATGGTGGTCCAACCTTCAGCAGAAGATACCTGAGCAATATGTGTTTGAAATAGAGGGCACCTTGGGTTATACCAGTCCAACCAGCATTCCTAGAGGTCTTTCCAGTCATAAAAACGAGCAGATGCAGCTTCACATCACCCAAAGGGCAGCAAAGACTTTGGGGTTTGATTGGGACCTGTATACTTCCTGAAAGTCTGTGTATGAAAGTCTGTATCTTTGAATCCAACACCACAGGATTCAACACTACTGCCTGTCTCTGCAGTGGAATGAGTCCTTTTAACAGGCCCTCATTAATGACCAGTTCGTTCAGACTCTCCTCTTGGAAACAGGGCAGATTTGGCATGCTAAGTTTACCTTCTCCAGGATTTTGTGGCAGTTCTGCTGGTTCTTCTGAAACAAACTCCTGGAAATCAGAGCAGGGCATGAAATCACACACCACCCTTCATTCATTACTATCTCCTTGCATCTTGTGAGTTACAGCCTCCTCCAGGGGAGCAGCTCCTGCATCAACCCCAGAAGATGTCCTTCAGTCAACCTTTCTCCTTTCTCTTACATCTCCCTGGCTGGTGGCTAACACAAGGCTCAGCTTTAAAACTTGGCTGAGTCAGGAGGCAAAGAGTTAAAGCACCTTATCATCTTCTCTAGCACTTCCTCTTCCCTGGCTCCCTCTGAAATGACATCACCTCTCAACTGGGACATTAAATCACAGCAAAAGAAGGAGGCCCAGCACAGGTGCAGCACAGCTCTGGTTACCACTCACCCTGGTGCCACATCCCCATTGCCAAGGAGTGTAAATCAGCACCCTGCACACGTGTCGCTGCCCTGCTTGAGCTGCAGGCACACGTGGGGAGAAGCTGGGGGAGAAGAGTTTGCATGGTGAAGAAAGTGTGCCTTCTGCAAGCATGGAGGGTGTAATGGGACATAGACTAGACTTGTACACAATGATATGGGGGGTTCCCAGAGAAATACAGTGTGTTTATGGGGAGTGAGGCACACATACAGCATAAGAGAGCAGAGCCCTGTTCCCTAGCCTCACTCTTGCTCATACCCATCAAGAGCTGCCCGAGGCTGCCTCCAGCTTCAGATCTCTCTTCAAAAGCCATGAGCATGCAGTGACCTCATCGCTACAGCAGGTTGGGACATGCCGGCATTGCCTTCTCCCCCTTAGCCTCCTCTGCACGGGAAGCAGCAGAGTGGGGGCATAGGCCACACACTGGCCCCAAGCAAAACTCCTCCATCTGCGCTTCCATCCCTCCTGTCCTCATTTCCCCCACAATCTCCACCCTGCTCACAGCTGCTCAGGGGAAACCCTAGAGATGGATACCCACTGCCTGTCCAACCCCGCAGCAGTACTCACCCCGCCTGTGCCGGCTGCTCCAGCATGCCTTGCATTTTTAGAAAGCAAAGCAGCTCTTCCAAACAATCCCAAAGGCAGTGAGTGTCCCTGGCACTGCTCCCACCGATACCTGGGCTTTCCCCTCTGCACCCCAGGCCACATACCCCAACCTTTGTTCAGAGAGAGCGGTGGAGCCCTGTGGTCTTCCTTCCTCTGGGTACACAGAGAATTAGTGTCAGGAAGAAGTTCTCTCTGATGTATGTGGGTGCTTATGGGTCTTCCTGATGTTTCCCCATAGCCTGGCTTGCTGGTGAGGGGTTTCTGGCCAAGAAGGAAGCCATGAGGCAGAACCAGGGGAGAGCTAGGGGTGGAAACAACCCCTATATGTTGGGGACTCATTCAACAATATCCCCAGAGAAATAATACTGGGCATTATCACCCACAGCCCTGCTGCATAGTCCTGGGGATGGGGTAGTATGTGGTGGCCAGCAGAGGATGGGAGAAGTCCCACACTGCTATCCCACATCCATCTTCATCTTCAATAGGCTCTCCCTGCTGAGCATCAAAGAGCTTCCAAGTGAAGGTGGATTTGTTGGGAACAAAGAGATCCTGTGCTGGTGCCAGGAATGTGGATAAGACCAGAGAGTGAGAGAGGAATCACGAATCTCTCTGTTGCCACTTTATCATAGACTTATAGAATCAACAGGGTTGGTCTTAGAGGTAGTCCAACCATCTTCCTATCTCCTATCACCAGTATTTGGAAATGCAGTTCATAGCATGGATGCCAGAAGCACCTTATTCATATTTCCAGCCTTAGAGGGTGTCCCCAGCTCTGTGAAAAGCACAACAGCCCGCCCAGAAGGAGATAGGGAAGAAGTGACATGTCCCTGCATTGTGCCACCATTCTGCAGCTGCCATCCAGATCTGCAAACCCCCAGACCAGGAGCAGGCAGGAGAGCCACAGCAGGTGTTAAAAAGGTGCTTTACAGACCACCCTCACTGTGCCTATAGCAAACATTAAGAAGCTGCTGGGGGTTTCTGAGCAGGTGCCAGAGCTTTTACAGCAGTCTGGCACAGCCCCAGTGCCCACCAGCTAACAGCCCAGTAAGTGCAGGGATGCTGCCACGCTGTGCTGAAGACCCCTAATCCCTCCCAAACCTCCCAGGAGGAGGCTGAGAGAGGCTCTGCCCGGCTCTCATTAAGATGCCTGCAGTGCTGGCAGCCGCTGCCAGGGTGGCACGTGGCAAGGGGCAGCAGGCACACGCGCCAGCACACATCTCGGCTGTGCTGGGCTGGGGTGCAGCCGAGCAGCCCTCAAAATGGGATTCGGGGAGAATTTGGCAAGACTTGGGGGCATTACAAGAATATTGCCTCAGTGGCAGGTTGAATGGAAGGAAGGGTGGCAGAGGGGCCAGGCTCAGCGCATGTCATCCTCCAAGCCACTGGGAAAATCCCTCCTTGCCAAGCACAGGCTCCCTGCTGCTTGTGCTGGGTGGGAGCTGAGCCGGGTGCTGTGATGCAATGCTGCTTACTGTCACCATTACTCACTGCACGCTGGGAAGCTCCCGGTTTCCTCAGAGCTTCCTGGTGCCAGTGGTTGAGTTTTCCCCCTGCTATCCCCTTGTTGTTTCCCACAGCAATGAAGCCTGGCGCTGCCTCACTGGGTGAATTCCCACTGCTCTGCAACCTGGCCAGCTGCCATCTCCTGGCTGCAGCAATGGAAGAGCTGCCTCCCTGCTGTACTGCCTGTCACTGCAAAGCATGCTTTCTGCACTCATTGCTAAGCTCAATCCTGCACAGCCCTCATAGATATACCAATATACCACAGCCAGCCACACACACGGGCCCTCTCCAGCTCCTGCTTTCACCCATCTCAGTGCAATGGAGGAGCTGTCTGTTGCTCTCCTCTCACATGCTGCACTGCTGCACTCTCTCCATCCTGTCCAGCCCTTGTGTTTTCCCCAACTCAGGCTCTGCTTTCATCCTCCCTTCATTCAGCTCTACATTTCATCACCTCCATTGCTGGCTCCTTTTATTTTCCAAGCGGGTGCGGTGAGAAAGCTGATGAATCAGCCCTGTTTCTGATTCACATGAATTCCCCGTTTCCCTGAGCATCACCCCCAGCAGCTTCGGGGTGACCTTGGGGATCAGTCCTGGACCCCCACCCCATCTCTCCCACTGCATGAGCAGAGAACTTCCTTTAAAAAAAGAAAAGAAAAAAAAAAAAGAAAAAAGAAAAAGAAAAAGAAAAGAAAGAAAAAAAGAAAAAGGAAAAGCAGAAGAAAGGAAGCCCTCCACCCACACAAACACGGACATGCTCCCAGAGCTGCTGGGCTTCATTTCCCTCCAGTGACTGTGCTGCTTTGGACCGACCTTACTCGTTCTATGTAAAGGAAAATGTATCATTTCCAGGGCTGACTTATTACTAATGACACCATCGCTGGGTTATGTGGTTCGTGCCACAAAAACCTGTCAAGCACTTTTAGCAGGCTCCCATTTTAAGTGGTGATGGAGGGGAAGTTTCTTGATTCAACCATTCGGCAATCTAGGTCATCCCAGCCTCGGCAGATTTTTAAGCTGCTCCAGTTAATATCTCCCTCCTCTGATCGTCCTTCACCCGGCACAGCAATAGGCTGCCGAACCCTTTGCTGAAAGCAACCAACCCTCAGCTGGGCATGCAGCAGCACCACGAGCGAAGCGAAATGGCTCCTCCGGCAGCCGCAGTGCCGCTCCATACAGCGCTCCCCGCACACCTCTCTGTCCTCACCCACCCTCATTCCCCTTCACCGGAGACGCGGCATCCTCAGGGACCGCAGGGGAAACCCGAGGGACGGGACCCTCATCCGCGCATCTCCCTCTCGCATCCCGCCGCCTCCCAAATGGCTTCTGCCCATTGCGTGCTCTCGCTCCTCGTCGCCTCAGTCTCACTGCTGCCCGCTCTCTTTGTATCGCGCTCAGCTCCCCGTCTCCATCCCCGCGTAGAGCCGGGGCCAGGCTGCCCCCCGCCGCCCCCTCCGTCCGCATCGCGAGGCAAGGAGCCGGCCGCCTGACAAACCTCGCATGTCCCTGCTCTCCTTCATCCTCCGCACCCTTATTTTCAGCTTCATCTGCCCCTCATGCACGTCTGTCCAGAACTGGTCCTCGGAGGGAGCGAGCATCACGTCCACAGGCATCCAGGCAGCCGAGCTGCTGCTCGCGGGAGTACCTCTCGCCCTAACAAAACAACAGCTGGCGGGCCGAAAAAACCCTACGCCACCTCGCCGAATGAGCAGCCCTCAGAACCTCCCCCTGCGCCAGCTTTCAGAAAAAGCTAAAAAGAGGAGAGATGGCCTGGGAAGGGGGAGTAGGGGGGGGGGCAGCTTTGCCCCTTCCCCTGCCTGCGCTGCGCTGGCTGCCTGCGCGTGCAGCTCCCGCTCCAGCCTGAATGAGCTCAGCACATGAGCAGCAGCCCTGCTGATCCATCCACCACGGCGGCTCATAGCTAACGGGTCAGGCATGCAACCGCATTCCTTACTCAGCACACAGACACGCAGGATAACTCAGGGGCTGCGCGCCTGACATATGCTTTGCTCGCTGCTTAAAGGCGCAACAGCTCTTTTCCCTCCCGTCGTCCTCGCAGGATGCGGCCACGCTCCCCCCACTCTCCCCCCCTCCTCCGTCCCCCGCAGCTGCTGCGGGAGAACACGCACAGCCCGCTGGGTTTAGTCCTGCTGGGTTAATTTGGGGACAGGGGGTTAGAGGGAGGAAGCGCCGAGAAGGAAATGGGTTTGTACTAATGGCTGTGCCCCCACTCTCATCCCTGCTCTCTGTTAGAGGGTACCCCATGGCTACGCCCCTTCCCCATGCCACAGGAACAATGTACATCCATGGGATGGGTAGCTCGGAACCCAAACATGGGGAAGGGAAATACCACCACCTCCATTGCAAGGGGAAACTGAGGCAGAAAGATACTATTATCCTGTGGCATATAACAGACAACTGCTGCATAGCAGAGACTGGGACCTTGCTGCCAGCTCTTCTTCCTCCCTCAGACCCTGCTCCTAAGCCTGCTGGCCACAAGGAATACCCTTGTGTAAGTGGTCTCAAACAACAGGAGGGGAAAGGCATCTATGATGGACTGCTCACGGCTCACCCCAAAGCTATCTGCATGGCTCTGGAGGAGCAATACCATGAGCTGGAGGAGGTGCCTCCAAAAGCACAGCAAGAGGCAGCATTAATGAATAGTCCTCCCCAGTCCCAATGGGCTCTTTCTCTGCATAAGGACTTCGGAGGCAGGTTGGGACTGGTACATATTCTGCTTTCCATTTGTCCTGGGGGAGAGAATTACTTACATCCCCCCTTTCCCACCTGTGGGACTCCTTAATATGTCTCCACGCTGCTTGTTGTGAGTTTATTGGTCTGAGCTCAGGCCTCCAGAAAATCATTCAGGATTATAGTAAGCGGAGGAGGCGGGGGGGAGGGGGCATGCATTGTGCCTTTGAAAATCTGGAGCTTTATAGGCTGAAAAACCCCAGGCTGAGCCATATGCGAGTGACTTCAGTGTTTTTCCTTTGAATGACATCACATGAGATGAGGTCATCGGCATTAACTAAGTGCTCTCCCCTCCCCCCTTCCCACCCGAGCGGAGCCTGCCTCCTAATGAGCCTTGTTGTTGTAACAAATATGGCTTGATGATTATCAGATGTGGGGCAGAGGTTGGAGAAAATTCAAAGCATGCTCCAGTGAAGCTAGAAGAGTGAGAAGCCACATTTTCCCAAAATCAATGGTCGGTGAGCAGCTCCTGCAGCAGGTCCCTGTGATGCCCAATGTGCCACCACTCATGGTGGTAGCCCCGCATTTGCCATCCCCACCCTAGCAATGGAGGGTGCAGATTAGAACAGAATTGAATCATTAAGGTTGGAAAAGACCACTAAGATCATCTAGTCCAGCCATCAACCCATCCCCATTGTGCCCATGGACCACGTGGCACCGAGGAACATCTCTACGTTTCTTGAACACCTCCAGGAATGGTGCCTCCACCAGTTCCCAGAGAAAAGGGACACATGAAATGCTGGTGGACAGCACGAACAACAGCTAGTAATGGGGATGCCTCCACCAATGCTGCACCATTGCCAGCTCCTTCAATTCCATTAGCATCTCCCTGCTGGTGGGCAGTTCTGTTCACCCGACACTCAGTGCATTTCATAGAACCATAGAATCATTAAGGCTGGAAAAGACCACTATGATAATCCAATCCAACCATCACCCGTCACCATCATGCCCACTGAATCACATCCCTTGGTGACCCACCTATACATTTATTGAACTCTTCCAGGGACATCTGGAACTTTTCTGGGGTGCAAGTCATCACCAGACCAAGCAGATGGGCAATAGTGGGCAGGTGGTGAAGTTAGGAGTGATATCATCAACCTACTTACCCAGCAGACCACAAGCATGCACCCACCTTCCCTAGCTCTCCTCTGATTGCCAGTGGGTTTGGGTTTGGACTCACTCAGGCTTGAAAGAGCCCTACGCACAAGTTATTTCAAGATGTATTTGGACCCAGTTTTCTACTCAGGGATGTTGACCCATGTATCTCCTACTCTCATATAGATGCAGCAAGGCAGAAAACTTCTTTCTCCACCAGGCCCAGGCAGTGGACCAGTGAGCACCTTTCCCCAGACACAGACCTACCCCGCTCCCTCCTACCCGTGGTCATCTGGGCCACCGTCAGTATTTCCTCTCCCCACCCAGCACCAGGACCTGGTAAGAACTGCAAGAGCTGACTTTTGCATGTGGGAGGCCAAGGCCTCAGGAAAAGGGGAGGCAGGTTTCTCAGAAGGAAGGAAATCATAACCGGGCATGGGTTCCTGCCCATTGCAATCTCCTCCTGGGGAAGTTTCTTTCCTCCCTGTAGCTTTCCAGAAATGAGAAATGAAATTACACGATGACTTCTGAAGTCTCAGCAACCAGCAGGCTGCTCCTTTGTAGCCCCATCTTCTCCCCCTGCCCCGTTTTGCTCACTTTTTCTGGGTCCAAATGTTGAAAACACAGCATGCAGGGGGAAGGGAAGCTCCAAGGGGTAATTATAGAATCGGAAAAACAAGTTGTCTGACGACAGCGCTGCTAAACAGGGAGGTTTAGAGCATAGGTCTGGAATACAATCAACTCACACATACATGGCCTGGCTTAACCCCTCCCAGGGATGTGGTTGATGGTCCCATGGGAGCCCAAACCCTTGCAGGCACCTCCTGGCCCTGGTGGTGGGGTGAGAAGGGGCCACTTCAACCCTCTAGACTGGGTGACTAAACACGAAGCAGCATCCCAAAAGCAGCCAGCACTGCAGCATCCTGCCCTGTAGTCCCACATAGTCAATGCTCTGCATCCATCCCTCTGAACATCTAGCATTTAAAGACAAGCAAAAGAGCAGAGTCGCTGCATGTGCCCCCCTTGTGCACCATCACTGAGCTCCTGAGGAAAGCAGGGTGTGATTACCTCTGGGACACTTGGTGTGCTTGTCCATGTGTCCTCTTTTGTTTCTTCATGGGCATAGATTTTAGATGAACTTTAGAGGAAAACACTTGTGGATCAATCTGCTGGATTCACTCTTCAAGTCCACAGATGCTCTCAAACCTCACAGTCAAAGGGTTCCTGAGCCAGCCCTCACACTTGGCCTCCAGAGCATCCTTACATTCACATGCCCAGCAGAGGCTCTGTGGGAACCAAACCCACTAGCAAGCATCGAATAAAGAGAGCTGCTTTTACCACCTTTCATCTTCCGAGCTAAACCTAAAAGTACACGTGCTTGGGGTATTTTCTCCCTCAGGTTTCAGACAATATTTTTCAAGCTTATTTTAGGACTGCCCCAATGTAACAAAAAGAACTAAATAAAAAACCAAAACCTAACACCACACCTCTGAAAAGATGCTTCTACTTTTCTTTTTAATCACCTTCTCCCAGCCCTTCTTTCAGCCAGTGCTGATCCCAGTTGGTGCTGGGTAGCTCAGATCAGCCTTTGCAATGTAAATTCCCTCTTTATGTTTTATCTGCTCTCAAGTCACCTGGCTTCGGTAGATTTATATGAAATTCCCTCATTCTCAAACCTCCTCAATAGTTGCTCTGGGCTTGTGAATGAGATCAGCCCTCTCCAAATCAAGACCATTGTATAGTTACAACTCTGCAGCCATCGTTACATATTAGTGATGATGATGAGAGAGAACCTTTCCTCCTCTCTGCTTCTCAGCTCCTTGGGGAGAGCAATGTTCACCTCTTAGGAGCGGGAGTGACATCACCAAGAAGATGAAGCTTCCAATACAAATCTCATCTCATAGAATCAGAATGAATCATAGAATCACAGAATGGCCTGGGTTGAAAAAGGCCACAATGATCATCGAGCTTCAACCCCCCTGCTGTGTGCAGGGTCACCAGCCACCAGACCAGGCTGCCCAGAGCCACATCCAGCCTGGCCTTGAATGCCTCCAGGGACGGGGCATCCACACCCTCCTTGGGCAACCTGTTCCAGTGCGTCACCACCCTCTGTGTGAAAAAATTCCTCCTAACATCCAACCTAAACCTCCCCTGTCTCAGTTTAAAACCATTCCTTCTGCTCACCATACAGTAAAAGTAGGGCACGCCCAAGCTTTGTACTCCACTGGAGAGGTTCCTCATGAAAACCCAACACCTTCAGTGGGGAAGACCAAGGGTTGAAACCAAATGCCATCACTGTCCCTGGCCATGGCACTGCCATGATGGAGAAGACCTGGGCCAGGAACAGTAGGGCCAAGAAGCCTGGTGGGAGGAGGATGGAGAGGCCTGGGAGGGATTTCTCACTGATGATACTGTTACATTCTTTCCAAATCCTGGGAGTAAACAGACACTCCAAATTTAGAAAGAACAGAACTGGAAAATTTAAACATTCCTTGAAGAATTGGTACAAACGGAGAGGGGGCAGGGGGCCGAAGATGATCTCACATGTGCTCCTGAGCCAGATGAAAAGCTCATGACCAGAGCTCAGCAAGCGAGGGGCCAGTTTCAGGTCGGTGCAATACTACAGAGATAAAGTGGAGGGCTCTCCACCAGCATCCTACTCGCTCCATACCGGTACCAGTGAAGAACTGAAACATCCCTAAGGAAGTCAAATGCCATCCCCTTTGAGAAAGCGGAGCCCTGCTTCATGCAAGTATCATCTGGAGGAGCATCCCAAGCTCTCACCCACTGCTTTGCTGAGCTGTGGAGGAGGTCAGGGAGATTAGGCTTTGTTTGCTTCCATTCAGAGGAGCAGTGACGCTCAGCACCCAGTCGCTCAGCACCGCGGCACTGGCTGGGCTCCAGCACGAGGGCTGCCATTGCCGGAGCCATCAGAGACCGATGGAGCCAGACTGCTGCCGCTTCATAAACAGATAATGGCTGCTAATAAAAACAAAGCGGGAGTTTGCAAAGGGAAAAAAAAAAAAAAAAAAAAAGGCAAAGAAAAAAAGCAAGGGTTTGTGCTGAAATAAACAAAGGTTAAAGAACAGTCAGGCTCCTGCAGGAATAGCAAAGCTGGGCTGGAGGGAGGGAGGGGGCATTACGTAATGCAGGAAAAATGTTGGCTCCATTCAGTTTTCCACCACTTCATGTGATGTCAGGAAAACCATATAAATCAACAGGCTTTCTGCTCCCACGGATGGAGGGCAGCAAGCAGCACTATTTATACTTACACAATTAAAAAAAAGAAGGGGGGGCTGGGGGGGAGGAGTGGAGAAAGAAGAGATGATGATGATTTCCAAGACTGGGAATAATTGACTCAGATTCCTCCTTCTGAGCCCTGTTGGAATTGCTGCTCTGGGGCTGTTAACCCTTGAGGAGCCCCCGCCCTTACTCCTGTCACCTCAGTTCCCGGGGCTTTGCCCCAGCCTCTATCAGCTGCTCTGAGGCAGATTGATTCAGACAGGATTGATGAGCAACAAGGACCAAGTGTGATGTTTTGGGACACTGAAACAAATGAAAAGCAATGAGCCTAAAGCCACCCAGATATGATTCCTGGGTCCTGTCCCTACTATGGACTTAGCAGTGCAAGCTATGGATCCCAAATGGATTTGGGACTGCTTAAGGCAGCACAGGTTCAGGGCTGCCTAGGACCCAGTTGCCTGCACCTTATAGCAAGACTATGGTTTCTCCAGATTTCAGTGCATGCTCAGTGTCACAGATGGGATGTGGAGAAAAGGTGGCCACAGGATGGCTTTGAGCAGGATGAGGGTGCCTGGGCTGAGGTCTCTTTGTAATTCCCCATCTCCTCAGACCTAGGCATAGGGATGCCACATTGATGAGGGCAAGATCAGGATGGAACCCAATGCCTCAGCAGGATGTACACCCACCTGCAAAGCAGGGAGGGCCCTAGCTCAAGCCTGGCAAGGGGTCAGGCTCTGGTCTCACATACATCCCCCTCAGACCTCCCAGGCACTGCAAACCTGGGTCAAAAATATCCCGGCTGCTGCCCACATTACAGCAAGGAGGAAACTGCATGTGTCAGAAAGCGTGCCCAGGCTCCCTCTGGATGCTTTCAGCAGTATTTTTGAGTCATGATTTCCATATAAAACTCAACAGCCATGACCCAGTGTGCTACATTTCAGTTCCTTTTTTTTTTTTTTCTTTTTTTTTCCATGCATTAGCAGCCTGCATTCCCCATTAGCAGGCTCCAGGCTGCACAGCCTGCCATCCTGAGGCACAGGGAGCAGCAGAGGCTTTGCCAAAACCTCAGCAATTACCAGCTGGGTATGCAGTTCTTTGAGGACTTCAGCAGGGGGAAGGCAGGGAGGAAAGGAAGGTCTGAGAAACCTGTAAACAGGTTTTAATTGGGGGTCTTAAACTTCATCTCACACCTAGTGCAGGCAGGCACAAACCTGCATGGGGGTCTTTGGTGCCGCATCCAGGGAGAACAGAGATGGCTGTCAAAACCAGGGATGCTCACTTGCTTGCAAGGGCCGGGAGTCAGAGATGTCATCCTTACAAGGGACTAGAGCACAGCATTTTCAAAGGCCTGCAATGAAGGCTCCTTCCTGACTCATCTCAGTGACAAGGCAGACTCCCTCCAGGACATGACCAAATCTGCATTCTCCTTTTTGGCATTATGCACCAAGCTGCGCCCTTGGGTACATCACGAAAACCTTGGACAGTGGCCTCAGTGTAGCTCCATGCTAATCATCTTTGGCACATAGTTGTAGTCTTTGCTTGCCTTTGAAATCCTCAGACTGTCAGACCTGGGTGCTTTATTCCCATTATTCCTCTGCTTCCCCCCCCACTCCCCCCCCCAACTCTGGTTCAGTGACATTTACTCCAAGTATATCATAGTATATAATCATAGAATGGTTTTGGTTGGAAGTAGCCAACCAGGCAGTCCCTCAGCCACCTGAATTAGGGGCAGCTTCAATTTTCCCTTCAAAGTAACATGCTCATCTCAGAGAATATGGCCACAACACCGTAAATCCACAACAACTGCATAAGCACCAAGTGAAATGGTAACACAGAGCCACACCAAGGGGGCCATCATCCTACAGTGCAACAGCACAACTGTCACCCATCATTGCCATCATCAACACTGCTGCTGCTCTTGAGTGGTTCCACTCCTACCTGTGAGGATGGAGACACTGTGGAAACAGCTGTCCAGCTTGCCCAGGAGGATGGAGAGAAAGCTGTCAGCAGCCAAGCCGGTCACATCCCGTGTGCTCTGGTCATAGACCACCACATCCTGGTGCTCCTCTGCCTCCACCTGTAGGGAAGAGCAAAAAAACTGGTAATAGAGAAATTCAAGACTGACTTTTGCACGTGGTGTTCTGTGGAGGGAGCACAGCCTCGATGGTTTGGGTACCACACATCTGTGTCTGCCCCACAGATGTGAATGAATATTCCAGCACCTACACCAGCTACAACACCCAGTAATTCCCCCCGCCATGCACAGGAAGCCTTTCTGGTACAGTGTCCTGCTGCACTCCCAGTGAAATGAGAAAGTTGGAGCTGCTGCATCCCATTCAGGTGATGAGCACAACCTTCCCCGTGCATATATCTTAAATAAAGATCAGAATCTTGTTATGAGGTTCCTTGAACAGGGCTTTGCTCATAAACATTTCCCTCCTTTTCTTCTATCACTTGCTTGCCCTATCTCACCACCTTTGAGTTGCTAAAGATATTAGCATAACTACAAACACAATGCTCAAAATACATTTCCCCAATTCCTAGGGCAAGGTTTCTGCAGCACCCTGAGGTGTGCAGACACCTTCCCAAAGCAGACCCAGCCCTCAAGCTGTAATGAAGCAGCAGCTGAGCTGCTTTGACATCCCATGCAGTTCCTCCTCTGCCCTGAAATGGGAGTTGCATCCCAATAGAACTGCAGTGTATGTATGTGGATTTTACAGAATGTACCATTCACTGCAGGGCTGAGGAAAGCCATTGGAAATCAGTGGGGCATCGGGAAGCAAATTTGGCAACAGAGGTCAGCAGGACAAAGGGAAGAAAGAAAAGGAAGTGACAGAAGGAGAGAGAAGAGGAAAGGACTGAGAATTTTAAAATAAGACACTGAAAATTGTGTAAGGTGAATAAAACCAGTGGCCACTTCTGGACATGCCATTGACATTCTTCATAGCTTTCTTTGCCCTCCACCACAGTATGCCATCCTGAAAACCCAGCCTGAAGCATCACAAATGCATCTCCCTGAAAGTGAGGCAGAGGGGACTGGGCAGGGGCTCGCACCATGGCCAGGATGGCCAAGGGGGGCATCAGGGGAGATAACAGCTCTAGCAGAGAAGAATTATCCCACAATAGGATTTAGTGTTCTCTCCACACGGGGAGGCTTTGTTTTGGCCATTACTGCAGGGTTGCTGAGCAACGGCAGATATGTGTGACACGGTTTACATCTTATTAAAGTTATAAGGTTTCACTCGATGTAAATGCCAAACAAGCACTGGCCTTGCGTGGCCCGGCTGCAGAAACAAATATCGAGCGTAGTGGGGCAAGGGCTGTGAAAATGGGCAGAGGGGAAAGCCTGGCTTGAAGAAAAACATGCATTGTGTAGGAAGGACTTATGACACATCACACACGGGAGTGCTGGCATTTCCAGTCCCGTCGCTCAGACGGAACAGGTACTTCACACAGTCCTAGAATCATCTATGTTGGAAAAGGTGTTCTAGATCATCAAGTCCAACCGTCACCAAGTCCAACTTATCATTGAGTCCAACCACTAACCATTTCCTACCACAGCTGCTATCGTCCCACCAAGTCACCCAGGTCTCTGTCCCCAATCCTTGAAGGAGCATCACCATTGGGGAACCCACCGAGCATTCCAGAGGAGCCCATCCCTCCCCCAGAGGTATCACCCACATGCATCTCCTCGTTTTGTTCTGGGTGCTGAGTGGTTTCATACCCCCAAATGGCACTTATCTGCCATGCAGGGCAGTCTGAGCCCTCCAGGTGATCTGGGCTATGATAAGAGTGAGGTATTCTCATTATCCCAATTACTCCAGACATCTCAGTCACATATTGTTTCAAAACATAGTGAATCACTGCACTGAAATAACACCATTTCCATAAACACAAAAAGCAGCTGGGCACAGGGCTCAGAAATAAGCCCTGGCTTTCCCTAGAGCAAAGCAGCTGCTTCCAGGGCTGGGCTGCTCGAGTAAATAAATACACATCCCCATAGCCCTGGTAGAATGTTGTCATGCCTTGAACCACTGCTACAGCCATTCTCAGAGACAGCTGCATTTTGGGAAGAGATAACAGGTCAAGATGGGAGAAGACTTTCCAAGGAGATCTTAAAGGAATGAACTTCTCAGCATTAACCTCCAGAACTCAAAACAAACCCCCAAGCAGGAATTTCCCCATAACCTCTTCCCCTGAAATGGCACTGAGGAGCTGAATGGTTCCAGTTGGCATTGGGTTTGAAAATAAAACCAGTGCAGGTAGCATATTTTTGTGTCTAGGATGACTATAGCTGTAATAATTGGAACTCCTTGGAATAAAATAAAAATATAAAAGTAATTCGCTGGGAAACGGATAAGCGCTGCAGCTTCTTAGCCCAGACTGTGAGCTGCAGCTCTGGAGAAAATACATGTGTATAATGGGAGTACAGCACACATCAGGATTTGAGGAGGGTTGACTCAGATACGTCCCCACTTCCAGGGCAGGTGATAGGCATATTACAACTAAAGCACAAAGGGATATAGATTTACCCCATTTCTTCTTTCCCAGCAAGCAGAGCTTTCCCAAGATTTGCTCTTGCTGTTACCCTTCAATCCAGAGCATCCTGAAGAGCTGTGTGCAGCACCTTCTTTCACATAGGATGAAAAACCGTGCTGTCCAATCAAGAGAAAGGCAAAAGGCAATCGATGCACATCGGGGTTGAACAAGCAAGGAAGGAGCGTGCTGAGCTGGGCTTTCAGCAGCACCCCATCCTTTTGGGCACACTGCGGTGCTCTCAGCTGCTTTTGTCTTGGCAGCCCTGGCCAAGAACAGGAAACAGGAGGAGGGCGGGAGGCCCATCAGGAGGAATAATGGGGCCGGACAATCGCACCACTGATGTCACCCTTCCTGCCATCTGCTCCCAGCACCAGCCATGCCCCTGTCCCTCCCTGTCCCCACCCGGACAGGGCTCAGCACCACATCCCTATGTAAGGATGGACAGCTGCATAAGGATACAGGAGTGGGGAGGAGGTCGTCGTTCCTTCCATAGACACACTGGTAGCCCCAGGATGGCTGTGAAGGTTGGGGACAATCCTTAGGCAGGACCGAAAGAGGACAAGAGCCACCCGTGTTGGTGCAGGAACATCCTTTGGGTGCCACCGCCGCCTGCTGCGGCATCTCTGCAGCTGCTGAACTGCAGCCTTGCAGGCAGAACGGCATCAGCTGATGTTAACTCTTTTGTGCACCCCCTCCCCACCCTCCCCCCCTACAAAATCGCAGTGCTTTTGCTGCTGCCGCTCCACGTGACAGCGGCCACTGCAGAGGTGACCCTTGCTGGGAGGAGGGCGGCCGCACCGCGCTGGCTCCCAGCTTGTGAAAACTGATTATTCCTGCTTTATTCCCCCGGGGATTTGCAAACGGCTCAAGCCGTTCAGGAATCATTCTCTGCAATCCCCTCCAAAGCACCCAGCCCACAGCATCGCTGAAGCAGCTTGGAGCAAGGCTAGCCCGCCCCCCCCCCCAAAACCCCCCTTCTGACTCCTTGATCCTGGCAGGGTGATGTCACCAGCAGCCAATACGGACGACGGTGGCTTCACGGGGTGGCAGGAGGGGGGGGACACGCTGCAGATGGCTCCAGCTGGGCCCAGCATTTGATTAATCGCCTGAATTACCCTCGCTTTGCCATAAAATTACAAGCGGGGGGGAGCTGGGGAATGTGAAAAGCAGGAGCACGGTGGTGGGGGAGTGGGATGGCAGGGAGCAGCACCACCCCAAAATGAGTGGCAGGGGTCCCCATGCCAAAGCCGTGCTGCAGTGGGGATGTGCCACTTTAGGGATGCTGGGTGGATGAGGTGATGGGACCCTGGGGCACTGGGGTTGAAAGGGGACAAAGCGCCCTCCACTGCCTCACTGATGGCAGCATCTCACGGCAGGCAGGACTCTGCCTGGGCCACCACGGGGGCACCCAGTGCTATTTCGGCTTGCAGCCATGGCTCACAGCCACCTCTATTATTTAACGGGGAGAGATAGAGAGAGGAGCCTGGGAGAGATAATATGCCATGACACCGGATAAGAGCTCCTGGCGTCACAAGGGAGGAGGATTACATGTCCCTGAATGGAGTTAGAGATGACAGAGGGGAGGGGAAGAGTTTTTAGCAAGGGATTAAGCTTACAGCTCCAGGAAGGCTTTGGGGCTTGTTTGCCAGCACAGGGCAATTCCTGAGGCTGACATACCTGTTAGACTGGCCTGGGGAGGGCATGTCACTGGAGTGGGCAATAAACAAATCCTCCAGGAGAACCCCACGGCCATTGCTTTTCCAGCTCTCAGAAGGAAGCTAGTGGCAAAGAGGAGAGGGCAGACAACAGGGCGCAGGACAGGGTACAGGTTGCACAATATTGTCCCTGCAGGCAATGGCTTTGCAAGCATACATATCCTTAGCAGGGCAAAGAGGCATTCCCTATCCCCATACCTTCATCTTGGAGGTGGGCTGGATGAGTTCTGTAATAGAGACCTTGTCCTGCTGGAGCCGCCTCTTGACCAACTTAGAGCAGCAGATGTTGACAGAGCTGAGGACGTGCCAGGAGTTGTACTCAACGAAGGAGCGACTATCGATGACCAGGGTGCCCTCTGCTCCGTTCCGCAGGAGGCTGGCCAGCTTCTTTGGATCCATCACTTTGCGTGGAAGTCTGTCTCCAGCCATAACGGGCCCGTCCGCTCTAGGGAGAGCAGGGTGGAAGGGCAGGATGGGCTGCCAGCACCCGTCTCCCCACAGGGATGAGCAGTGAAGCAAGGTGTGAGTGGAGCAGCACCGTGCTGGGCTCCTCACACTGCTAGCGCCCAGGCTGCCTACTCATGGTGCTGAACCTGGGGACAGAGAAGAGTAGACAGACACCAGTCAGGTGGCAGGACAACATAGATAAGAATGACAGAATCATAGAATCATTAAGATTGGAAGAGACCTCTGTGGTCACCAAGTTCAGCCACTGACCCATCCCCTCCACACTCACTGAGTCACATCCCTCAGTGCTGCATCCCCATGGTTCTGGAACGCCTCCAGGGATGGTGACCCACCACCTCCCCAAGCAACCTGGCCCAGTACCTCAACACACTGAGAATTGTTTCTTAATAACCAACCCGAACCTTCCCCAGCTTAACTTGAGGATCATTCCCTCTCATCTTAACTTGGCGCTTACTCAGGGCCTAGGGCTTGGACTTCAGAAGAGTGGGACAAAGACACAACCACACTTCCTAAGAAATCTCTTTTTGTGGCTTTTTGGTACCTGACTTGTGCAGGCTTTAGAAGTGGCTTCATGCACAGACGGAGATGAGACTCCATCTTAGCAGCCATGGAGCCTCTTAGCAGCTTGCTTCAAGAGCAGCTCGCTCCAAGAGCAGCTCATAGGGTCAACAAGTGTGATCTGGTCAGGGAGTCTTCTTAGGTTTTAATGGCACACGTCATTGCAGGCTTGTTTTAATGGCATTAACTTTTAATGCTGCCACAACCATTCAGAAAATAAGCAGGGCTATTAGCAGGCTCTCCTTGTTTCTTCCAGAAAGCATTTTAGAGAGAACCCACAAGCTGTTGCATGGAGACTTTAATGCATCTGAATTAAGAAGACTATGATTATCATGCCTGAAAAGGCCAGTGTAAAGATTTTCATTGACTTCTGCAGGGCCAGGATTTAGTCTATGGACTACAGGAAGCTTATGAGTCACCCTGCTCAGAGCAAGTAGCAGTTCTTGGGAGCTCCCACATCACAAGCCCTTGTGGTGCAAGGGAACCCAGGACACTGAGCACTGGAACAGGTTGCCCAGAGAGGTGGTGGATGCCTCAGCTGAGGATACATTCAAGGTCAGGCAGGACAGGGCTCTGAGCACCTAATCTAGTGTAGGTGTCCCTGTACATTGCAGGGGAGGTGGACCAGATGGCTGTTATGGGTCCCTTGCAAATCAGGGACTTCTGCTACCTATAACCAAACCTTGAAGGTGCAGCCAACTTGCAGGAAAAGGACATACAGCTGCTGAATATAAGGATGTTTCAGCATCTACAGCTCTCCAACCTTAACATTAGCAGCCCTCTTATTTCCCCAGGCCAACAGACCTTCTCTCCAAAGCAGGGGGTTGATGTCCCTGCACACATACGTGTTACTAACACATTTGTTCAACTTAGAGAAAAAAAAGAAAAATCCCCTAAAAGCTGCAATAGTGGTGGCCCCTTCTGGCACAAAGCATTTTGCAGCCCCATGGCATAATGGCATCGCTGCCCCTGGCCCCACAGCAGGCAGCTCACGGTTTCCCCTCCCCACAGCACTCCTCCAGGGGGGCTTAAAAATTGAAACAGTTCTAATTAGGGGGTGTGAGAGGGAGCAAGGCCGGCCCCTGCTGGGATATGACACACCTCATTACGTCGCTGCCGTCTTGCCAGAAGACCCCCTGCTGTACCTTGGCTATAGAGCTGGGGCACTCAGAAAGGATGCAAATTAGCCAGCTTTCACCCCCCTCCTCCGTCTTTCTTTCACACCCCACTCCCCAAACCACTTTCTGCTTCCCTTCCCCATCAGGACAGCAGGCTGCTAATTCTTGGCTCCTCCAATTACATCCAAGAAATAAAAGGGAGCAGAGGAAGGCAACAGACAAAAAGGATGGGGATAATGCTGAGGGATAAGAAAGAAAGGCTGAAATGAGAGGAAGGAGTGATCCAATGCATTGGACATGTTGTACAGTATCACCAGAGACAACAGAGTATCTACTCTCCAGATAACAAAGGTGAACTATGGGGGGTCTGGGAAGAACAGAAAAGCCCTGATCTCCTTTGCTCAGAGAGAGACTTCCCATGCTTGAAGTGTCAACAGATGACCGAGAGCTTGTGTGGATGAAGTCAGAAGACACCAGAGGAGTTTTCCCTTTGCACTAATAGCCACCCTCCTACAGAACAACTGGACACACACCCATTTGCACCAGCACTGCCAGTCAGACCCGGTGGCAGACAGAGGTGACACAATGTGCCAGGTCCTGTACCCAGTTCCACCTGGGAGAAGTGGAAAGAGACAGTGCAAGGTAGGCTCATTCCACTCCTCTCTCCTGAAGCCTTTCCCAGGGAAGGAGGTACCAACTGAGCAGTCTTAAGCAGCCATAACCTCACTGTTAGACTCAATGCCCAGTAGCTGGGTCCCTCTGAACTTGCATAGTGCCCTTCTGTTATACAACCAAAGTGCAAACGCCAAGGAAGAGCAAAGGAAAGTGGCCATGGAGGGGCACTGCTGAAGTAAGAGACCTGCTCCTCCACCATACTGACCAGAGACCCGACTCCAGCACAAGGGGAAAAGGTTAACCTGAGGCCTAAATTAGGGTTTCAGAAACATAGCTGTGTCCCTCTCTTATCAGTTTATTAAAGCCATCTTAATCTTCTCGAGTGTTCCTGAAGAACATTACCATAATCCTTTAATCCCACCTCTCCCTGGAGTGCCTGTAATGAGGAGATGGACACACGGCTTAACTGAATGGGGACAGCAAAGCAGGAGGAGCCATGCTGCAGCTGAAGGATGGAAAGCTGGACAGAGGACTTAATACATAGGCATTAAGACACCTGATTGCCAGGAGTGTCCCTGGCTGTGACCCTCTTCTGGTCAGCCAGAAGAAAACCCCAAACACACCCTGACCCAAGCCTGTCCCTGTGGCAGGAAGGACCATGGGAACGCACCCCTGTGCTGGCTCAACAGTCACCAAGGTGGAGGCCACTTCCTCAATTCCTCATCTTGCACAAGGCCCCAGCAGAAACATGTGGCTACAGGAAGGGCATGGGTCTAGTTTCTCTTGGAGATGCTAACAGGAAGACCAGCACGTCCCTGCAGCAATCAAGAACCTCACTAACTGGCATATCCACCTGTGGTTGTGTTCTGGCAATCCCTACCTTCCCTCCACCCATGACCCAAATCATCAGCTGCTCCCCTTGCTGCCTCGGGCAGACCAGCTTCTTATTCCTCTGAGCTTTCCTTTTCTCCTAGCCCTGTCCCGATTCTTTCTACTGTTGCTTCCCATTTCCATTCAAAATAAATGCAGACAGAAGAGATTAAGATGCAGAGGAAAAATAATACTTCCAGCAAAACAGCTTCCCAGTCTGCAAAGAGCACAAAGCAAAGGACCTCAGGTGCACTGTTATTCATAATCTGTAAAAGACTTTTGGAGATCTGCGCTGAACCTCCAAAATCTGCTTCTAGCAAAGGAAGTGAACTCACAAAATGAAGCTGAAGACTAGAAACGGAGTATGATTGGCTGCTGGCAGAGAACATGGAGGAACCATGAGCTGCCTTTATGAGATAGGCTGCACAAAGATGCTGCTGAAAGAAGGGTCAAATCCAGCTACAGAGATGCTGGAAGTAGCACCCACATGTGCCTGAGCACAAATCTAAGGAAATAATTATAACCCAGGGACTGGCAGCTCGGATCCCATCAACCTCCAGAGAAGCTGTAGGTTCAAGGCCAGGCTGGATGGGGCTTTGGGCAACCTGGTCTAGTGGGAGATGTCCCTGCCCACAGCAGGTTGTTGGAACTAAATTATTTTTAAGGTTCCTTCCAACCCAAACCATTCTCAAATGCATTACCATCACATAAGTGAGCCTGGGGACCCATAAGCACGCCCGCAGTGCTGCCATCCCAGAGTAACCCCAGAAAGCAGCTGTTCCTGAAGAACTTCCACCAGCCCCATGCCTGCCACCCAGGACACTGACAGTACCTTGCTGATTCCCAGACACAGATCAAGATGTAAAACATGGCACTTTTGCCAAGCTCTCCGCCCTTTCTCCTTCCCCATCCCCTCTTTTCTTTCAAGTGCTTTGGCACTTAGTGAACTCCCCTCGGCAGGCTCCTGCTGTTTGAGGGATTCCTAAAACACAGCCCTATTACTAATTATTATTATTTTGCGGCAGCAATCAGGGACACGGGGCTCATTAACAAGTTAGCACCTCTGGTTTCCCTGGAAACTCGCAGCTGCCAGGCAACGGCTGCGTCTCTGGCCCGAGGCGATGCTACCGCAGTGCCTTCAGCTCACATCCCGCAGGATGCTCGAGTTGCTGCCTCCAGCCCAGCCAACGGCACGGGGCAAGACGGGCCATTATGAAGCTCCAGGATGCCTCTCCTCACTCCATCCCATCTGCTTTGCAGCTCAGCCCATCTACTGATCCCCTTCTGCTTCTCCCGGCATTGTGATCTGCATAGCATCTCCTGGTGAGAGATGCAAGCTTTCATCTGGGGAGGGGAATTTGGAGCATGAATAATCCCCCGTGGCGGCACTGGGACAAAGCCATAGGTGCCTGCCGTAGCTACTCTGGAAGTGCTGCCAATTGCTTAGCAGTTGCTTGATATCCCCTTAAAATAGAGCACAAAGGATTTCTCTTCTAAGGTGGAAAGAAAAATACATGATTTTGTCTTCTCCTCCTTAAAATGAGGTTAAAAACCATCACTAACCATATTCACTACTCAAACATAAAGGCTGCTCATCTGCCTTTCCCTGACGAAGCTTAAGAATGAGGAGAGACATTTTGTGATTCCCAGGAGGTAAAAATGAGACGGCATCACTGTGCTGTCCCTCTGCAACCACTGCCCTGTTCTCACCCTCAGAGACTCACATAGGCTTTCCCAAGACAGCGGAGACTCACACAGCCCCACTGATGCTCACCTCACTTCCCCATTCAACGCTTCCCACAAGTGGGGTGTCCCTTCTCTCCAAGACAAGACCCCCCTCCCAAATCTCCATGCAGACTGGGCTTTGGGAAGAGGCAGTCCCCACCACCAGGGGAAGGCAGATGGAGGCGTCATCACTGGGGGATGATGCTGAGAAGCAGGAGTTTGCATTCCAGTTGTGCCCACCATGAGTGGTCCAGAACATGGAACAATGCTTGGTAGGTTGTAGCTGCAAATGCAATCACCTCCCAGCCAAACCACATTGTATATAATGGTCATGATCTGGTTCCTCACAAAATTATTTCTGGAGTGCTACCAGGCAGGGAAAGCCAACAGAGAAGAACAGCAGGCTCTACAGCTGGCATATATGACAATGCCACTATCTCCTCTTCTTATACTTTTAAGACTATTTATATTGTTTTCTCCTGTAGTATAAACACAAGCTTTCCTTTAAAGCCTACAAAAGGCAGGACCAAAGGTTATCTATGACCAGCCAGCCATTTAATCTCTGCCTTCACCCATGCTGCAGATGGAGCCCCCATGCATGCTGCTTTCTCATACCAGAGCTATTTCATTTCCATCCCCTTCTTGCCAAGCTAAGAGACAGACATGTTCATGTCTTAAAGCTGAAAGCATCTTCTCCTGTGAGCAGACACACCACAACAGGGTGTAAAGTAGAGGACATAGAACCACTGAAGTTGGAAAGACTGCAAAGATCACCCAGTTCAACCATCAGCCCATGCTTGTAACCACTCTAAACCATTTCCTTCAGTATCACAGTCCCAAGGGTGCTTCCCACTGCCTGATGTCCCCACCTTTGCCGCAATTCCACTGGACAAGCCCAAAGACCATCCCATGGGCTGTTTTTGGGATTTCCAACGTCTCATCTGCCTTTTTGCAGTAAGCCCAGGCAGAGGCAGACCAGAAAGGTATGCAGTTAGATACTTCAGCAGAGCTGACCCTGATCTCTCGTCCTAAGACGCCAAACACTATAAATATCTGCTGGGTCAGTTTTTGTCTCCTGAAAAAAGTGTTTCCGGGACCCACAGACTATTTTCCCATGATCTCTACATTCTAAGGAAAAGAAAGCACTGGGCTGAGTTGTGGTTCTTTGAGGTAGATCAAAACATCCCCATTTCATTTCATAAGGACAGTGACAAATTAAATAAATCTGAAACAGCCACAGGTGAGGTAAAAGGTGAAAGCATAGAAGTTGAAGCAAGCGCTAGACAAACCTGCTGGCATCTGCCCTGTGCCACATGTTCATGTGTAGAAATGGCAGTCAGGGCTCCCAGACTCACTAAAGAACAATAACAGGACTTTCTTCTGGCATCATTTACACAGTTTCTGATCTCAGCCAGTGTAATCTGAGGTACAGATGCAGATTCTAACAAAGTCTTCCAGCCAGGATAGGCTAAAGCCCAGAGATGCCACCCTAAGCTGACTGAAACTCTGGCTCTTCTTAGGAGAACCAGAATTCAACACAAATGAAAGGGAGCTGATTTCCCATGGAATGACAGATCCACCAACATGGTTTCCTACATTTTTCAGGGCTTTTCCAAACTGGTTCAAGGCTTTCACACAATAGAACATGCACGTGGATTTGGGATGAATTAGCACGTGTCAGCCTAGGCTCTTCCTCTTTTCTCAGTCACAAGAAGAAAACACTAACTATGAGTATCAAAGGATTTCCTTTATCTAGGAATAGCACATAAGACAGGCAAAGGCCTCACCAGCATCTCTACCCCAATGTCTCCGTCTCCCCTGCCTAATGTGATTCATTGTCAGGTGGTTTCATCAGGTCAAACTGAGGCGACTTTGGGGGGGAGGATCAAAGCGTGTCTAGCAGCTCTTCCCCTATCTGTACATTGAATCATAGAATCACTCAGTCTGGAAAAGACAACTAAGATCATCTGTCCCTCAGTACCACATCTACCCTTGTCTTGAAGACTTCCAAGGATGATGACTCCACCGCCTCCCTGGACAGCCTGTTCCAAACATGAATGATGTACCATGACATACACAGAGCTTCCACATCCTCTTGTCAGTTTCCATATCAGAAGGTCTAACTCATCACTGGTGTTGACCATCAAGCATCCACAAACATACCAAGCTGTACCCCTTTAGGTTTGCAGGCCGAGCAGCTAAGCCGCATCAGATCAGGGCTCCTCACCTTTCCTCCAGCCCTGAGAGACTACACAAGAGCTCACACTTATCTCTGGATCAGTTACTGCTGAATGAACCCTGCTCAGGTGCCAGACAAAGAGGCAGCCAAGCTCAAAGCAGAAGAGATTGCAAGGATGACACAGAATTACAGGCATCAGCATTCAGCAAGCAAGTGGAGAATGCACCGATCTATTTTTAATGGTAGAAAGCAATTGCTTCACATGAGGACGTGTCTAGGGAGATTTTGCCCAGTCAGAGATTCACATTATTCTTTATTTCCACCCCCCCCCTTACCCCCAGCAGTCAGCTCCATCCAGTGTGCTGAGGCAGTCTGTCCCACTGCCTCCCCACAGAACAATTCCAAGTATCACATCTCAGTCCCAGAGGATCACCTTCCCAGCTTTCCTCCAGGGACAGCAGCAGCAGATATCTGCACCAAAGCCCTCCCCAGTTTTACAAAAGCCAGGGAAAATCAGGATGGCAGGTAGGTATGGAAGAGTCACAGTGTAATTTAGGTTGGAAGGGACCTCAGCAGCTCACCTGGCCAACCACTCTCCCAATGGAGGGCCAACTCCAACACCAGATTGGGTTGTCTTGTCCTGGTCACCAAAAGACCCATTCCCAGTTGTTAGCAGGCTCAGAACAGAGGCTCTCCAGAACTCACTCCTCTGCCAATTACGAGAGTGAATCCCAAGACTCTCCAGAGAAAAGCCTGAACACAAGGTCTCTGCCCCAAGAAACCAGAAGGTTTGATTACAAAATATAAGGTACAACGGAGGCAGACAAGTCATGCACACACATTGGGTTGGACTTTCCATGCACAACAAACAAGGAAATAGGCACAAGAAGAATGGGAAGAAAAGATGGAATCAAGGAAGGGTTTCTAACCCTAGAGCAAAGGGCATTGCTTATTTCACCTTTGTACAGCACAGGCTGGAATCTCCCCCAGTCCCAATTGCACGTATCTTCAGGAGCATCAGATGCCTCTCCAGGCACCACACATTACTTGTGAAAACTAGAGGTCCTGAGCAGCACTGTAACACACAGAAGCTGTACACAAAGCAATGGACCACGTGCTGCACACCTGCTCAGGTTCTCTGGTTCAGTAGGGTCTAGAAGGCTCTCAGAGGATAGATTAAATAGCACAATTATGGATTATGACCCCAGTACAGCCCTGCTGTACCCTCCAGTAGGGGCTTCTCCTCTTCCTGCTTGAAGCAGAGAGGTTTGAGAACAAAAGGAGCCTCATGGATGGCACCGACCCAAAGGTTGAGGTAGGAAGCCTACAATCAGTTCTTGGAAGAGATAAGAGCTTGTTTGCTTTTCCATGACTTCATTGATAAAGGGGAGATGGAGTCATGGAGGTGCTCACTTGTGACCAGAGCTCAATTCATAGAACCATAAAATCATTAAGGTTAGAAAAAAAATAATCTGAGATCATCAAATCCAGCCACTAGGCCATCACCGCCATGCACAATGAGCCACATCCCTAAGCACCACATCTGCCACAGCAGGGCACTGAGCATCATTCCCAAGGGATGTGACACAACCACATGCTATGTTCTGTCCCACCTCCATCAGAAGAGAAGGCAAAGCCAGCAGCTGACAGCCAAGCACAGCACACATCCTACCATCACACCGCAAGCTCTGCTTAACTTAAGGACAGCCTCTGACACCATTTTTGCAGCCTTTGCACTCCCTTGCTGTGCTCTAACCTTGCTTGCAACGCATGCGCAGGTTTCCGCAAGCAAGCTTGAGAAAATTGCGAGCACTCATTTAGCCCCTTATCTGATGAGCGATCTCAGGCCATTCGCCTCCCTTCCCCACGCCTGCATGTAATCACATCAGGTGCCTCCTTTCCCACCCCGCACCGAGTAGGACAGGTGTACCTGCAGAGGAGAAATTGAAAGCTTGAAAAACAGGTTTTAAAACCCAGAGGGCATCGAGATGCAGAAGAGCACTCGCAAGTGTTCCCTGTGGGATGACGGCATCGCAGGGCTGTGGAGCACCTCTGGAGAGCGGCATGGAGTGGGGTGAGAGCAGGAACCCCTCAGCCCCGGGGGTTCTGTGGACAGTTCTACTAAACCCTGCCATTAAACCCATAGCGGAAGGCAAAACTACCTACATGTCCCAGCTGAGCCTTCCTGCTGTCCTCCCAGGAGCCAGCACCTGCATGCTCCTTTCTTTATCGCCACGCTCCCCAGCAGATTCACCTTGCTGTGGTTGTTTCAGGATGACGGCCTAGATCATAAATCAAGGCTGCCAAGCATGGAGCACCTCCTTTTCCTGCTCCCATCCCAGAAACCGTGAATGCGCTCTGCACCTGAGTGCAGCCAAGGCTGCAGATCACAGCTCCAATCGCACTGCATAGCAGAGACCAACCTCTGATCCCCACGAGCAGGCACACCTAAGGGCAACAGAACCAAACAGAAGGGGAAGGCACCTTTAACATCCCTCATCTTAATTATGTAGATTAATACAGCTGGAGCAGGGGAAGGGATAGGGATAGAGTGGGTGCTGCGAGAAGCCATTTCCAGAACCCCACTGAGCCACAGCCTCCTCCAGGAGAGTCTTTTGCAAGGTGGTTGCAGGGCCAATCCCCTGCAGGACGCATGCTCTGAGGAGCTGTACCCAGTGCAGTGGGGGGTTCTGACAATAATAATTGTACTGTGTTGGATTTTGGGCAGCAGCCTCTCCAAATACAGCACCTTGGCTGCTTCTTTGGCAAGGTGCCCGGCCCCAGCAAAAACACCCAGCATACAAACATGGTGTCTGCCGTATCTCTACATAGTGAGCACTTCTACAGGGCTTGCCCACCTTGCGATGCCAGCTTCAGGTCTCTCCCAGCCCCTTACCTGCATCAAGGGAAGGACAACAACCCACACAAACCACGGAGTGTTCAAAGCCCGTTGGGGTGAAGCACGGCTGTGCGCATCAAAACTGATGAGAATACATCCGCAGAGCCCTAGGAGGTATCTTAGCAAGAAACCCTAAATGCAGCCAGCTATAGGCATGAGAGTTGGTGCAGAGCTCATCTTGCTTTGGGAATCACCACAAGCAAACACAAAGGCAACCCAGGAGCCAGCTCCGAACCCAACCAACCTCTCCTGTAGAGCCCTGCACATCGCCACCGAACCCAGACCCAGCAGCACCGCACACCCGGCCCTTCCAGCACAAAGCTACAGCCATGCCCGAGCTCTGCGCAGCACAGCGCGGGTGCAGACAATGCGGTGAGCCTCGCGCAAGGCTCCTAGGGCTGCCTACAAGGTTACCGCGGCCCCGGGCTGCGGGCACGGAGCTCAGCATCTCCCTGGGCTTCCCAATCGCTGCTGGTAGGAATCTGTGCTTTTACGCCCCAAATCGTGGCGGGTGACTTGTGCCCGGGGCAGGGCTGGGCTCCCCACCTGGGAACCACGGGTGACACCGCAACACCGTGCCCAGAAAACCCAAACGTCCGCAAGAAACCCGCACCGAGGCGCGTCCTCCCCGTGATAACCCGCACCTCACCGACCTGCGCGGAGCTTCCCGATGTGAGCCGAGGCACTGACATCAGCTTTTGCTGTTGCTCAGGAATTTAATTTTGGGGGAGGAGAAAGGGGTGTGCGTGTGAGGGGTGGGGGGGGCAGAGCAGGAAGGAGAAGGAACTTATTTATCAATAAGGAAAATCATCGCCGAGTTCGAAAAACCGACCTGCGCTCCGCACGCAGAGAATTGGCTGGGGATGGGGGAGATGTCGGCCGGTCTGCGCGTACAGGGAAGGACGGAGGGGATGAACTGAGCGGGGCGTACAACGCGCTCACCGCCCGCAGCGCCTACAGATCCCGCAGCAGCGCAGCGCAGTACGGACTGTGCAGTACGGACCGCGCAGCCCGACTCACGGCCGGTGTTTCAGCGACGCTCCGAGACTCGCTGCATCTGAACATCACAGCTGTGACACCGTGGATCCCATACCCACCCTCGGCCCCTCACCTCGCAGCCCCGAGCTACCGTCTCTCTCCACGGCCGGCGATGCACCGTTCCCACCTGCGCCCACCCCCCGCAGGTGTTTTTTATTAACGCTCGTTCCGAAACGATCCCACTCGCTCTTTAAGCCCCAAAGCCCTACGGATAACAACGCACGCCAAGCTCGGTGCGGGTATTTTCAACGGGGCAGAGCGACGCCTCCCCCAGCCCTTCCGCGGCTCCGCTCCGCACACGCGGCCACACCGCTCCCATCTCCCAGAGCCCCGTAGGACACAGTCCCCTCCCGGCCCGGCTCACACTGACCCGGTGCGGCGGGCGCGGATGGCCGCGCCTCTCCATAGGGCCCGCATGCCGCGCAGCGGCCGAGCTCCGCGCTGCTCCGCGCCGGTCCGCGAGCCGGGAATGCGCCGGCGATGAGGTCATAGAACAAGGGGGGGGGGTGAGGAGAAAGGGGGGGGAAGAAAGGAAAAAAAAGAAAGAAAAAAGGCAGCGTTGACGTCACCCGCAGCCAATCAGCGAGGCTGGAGCGGAGCAGGGTGATGTCACCCCGCGGAGCAGCGCGGAGCCGCGGCTCGGGCAGAGGGCGCTGCTCGCGGGGCGCAGAGCGACACGAGCCCCACCTGGAGCACCTGGACAGCCCCGCTCCGTCCTGCCCGCTGCTCCGGCTTAACGGAGGATGAAGGATGAGCAGCTTTAGGGTTTTGCTGGAGCTTATGAAATGGAGGGAGCCGGCAGCCCGCGCGGATGCCGGGTGTTGGAAATTAACTCTCTTCTCTCCAGGTGCGCGGAGTGAGATCGCGGAGAGGACTGAGGGTGGTTTGTTGGACGTGGGGCACGAGCCACACTGTGCTCTCGTGCTGCAATAATCAGTGCGAAGCGGATCGGTGCAAAAAGCCCCGTGCACCGGATCGGTGCAAAGCCCCCCGCGCACCGGGGTCGCTCCGCCGTGCTGGAAGGGAACGCGTTTGGGCAGTTTCTCTCCAAAACCGGTTCAAAAGAACATCTCCAAGCCCTGTTCTGACACACCGCTGTCACGGCCCGGGGTTAGACCTGACCCACAGAGCATCTCCCAGGGCAGCAAACGGAGAAGGGGAGGTGGACAGAAGGGCTCGTTGTTCCGTGGGCTCCCCGGGGCCCGGCAGCAGCCGGCGTTACCGAGGGAAGTGATGCGGGCAGGGCCGGGGTGATGCCGCTGTGGCAGAACAAAGCAGCGCCGCGCTGCCGGGCACCAGATGTGCAGCCATTGTCATTGCCGGGGTCGGGTCCCCCCCCACTGTGTGCAGAGCAGCGATGCTGCGGCCGCTCGCTCCTTACTCTACTTCAATTAAAAAGCGTTTGAGGGACAATTTACCCCATTCGCTTCATTCTGGGTGTTTTTTTCCCCCCTCTTTTTCTCGTATTCCAGGCACACCCGAAGATTGGTTGCATCCCAGCAATGTGTTTTAAATGCAAAGTACGCTTGCACACGTCGTCATTTTTGCTCAAACGTTTTCCAAGACCCGTAATTGCCATCTCAGGCCAAGCACAAAACTCGAGCTAAGCAGATTTCTGCCAAAGCAATGAGTCCACCAGAAAGGAGAGGCTTCTCCCCCAACCCGTGGTTGTTTTAAACGCCCAAATAATTGCTTTCAGCACCAACCAGTGCTCGGCTACTGGAGACAGACAACGCTATGGGGCAGTGTGAGGCTGGAGGTGTGCGCCGTGCCATTTATCGGCTGTGTGCTGCAGCAATAGCACTGCAGCTCTGCCTGAGGAATAAAGGGGAAACGGCACCAAAACGCAACGCTGAATAAAATCCTTCTGCTCGGAGCATGAGTCACACAGGGGATGGGAGGAGCGGGACCTTTGTACTGGGCACGGAGTGATCACGTTGTGAGATGCTGAAGGCTTTGTGAGGGCAGCTCTGCACAAGGCTGAGGGCTCTCAGTACTGGACTCTTTTCCCTACCCCTGTGCAGGGTTTTGTTCAGCTGCTCATCAGTTGCTAGGATTTTTTTTTGTTTTGTTTTCTATGCTGCTGAAATCAGTTTCAGTGATGAGAGCATCTGCTGCCATCTGTGCCTCCCACCCTTCCCCGCATGGTGAGCTGGGCACTCTGTGAGGCCCTCTGTGCAGCACCTATCCTGCCTGGAGCAGCAGGCAGCCCCACCAGCACCCCATTGCTCCCCTGCATCTGCATGGCTGCAGCTGCATCCTGACCCTGAACCTGGTGGCACTGAGCAAAGGGGCAGCTCCAGCTCACAGAGCCCAGTGGAGCAGCACTGGAGGGAACTAGCAGGTACTTTGGGTACTTCTGGACCCCAGTATGGCCTCGTGCAAAATGAGGGCTGCTCACTCACCCCTGTGGGAAGCTGAGGATGCTGGAGCTGGGTTGAACGTCATTACCCAAACTGGGTGCCAGCTCTGCTCTTCCTCCTGCCCTATTTCTTGCAGCCGACTCATTGACGTAGGAGAGCCACGGGGTCACGGCTGCCGCTGGGAGGAAATCCAAACCAGTTCAACCCAGCTGGGATTTGCCTGCAAACTGGCTCGGCAGCCTCTATGCGGAGGTGGCAGCGCTGAGCCTGGGGCTTGCGTAAGTGTGTGGCATTTGCTCACACACGAGGGCACCCTTCTCCCTGTGAGGTCCCACAGAGACTTCAGGAGAGTGCCCAGAGCCACCTCTCGGTCTCCTGATGTGCTGCTGGGGAGTGCAATGAAATCATCACGTGGCAATGTAACCATCCTTCCTTCCTGAATTCAAAAGGCTTCTCAGGCATCTGACGGCTCCTCTCTCTCACCCCTCTGCTCAGTTGTTGCTCCTGCTTCTGAATGCAACAGAGGCTGCATCTTCACAGCCAAGAAAAGGTGTGAGCTGGAGTGCGCCCAGCAGTGCTGTGAGTGGCAGAAGTGAAAAGGCAGAGCAGCAGCCCCAAATCCTTCCTTCTGCCGTGCTGGTGGCAGCCTTGGCGAGCTCTCCCTCTCCAGAATGTTCCTGCATTACTGAAAAAAGAAATCACAGTGATATTTGAGTGCTGCATTTCATTCTCACGTTCCCTCCAAGCTAAAACAAAGAAGGGGTGCTCGATCTGTCTGCAGGTTTTGGTGCACCTCAGCCCTGCTGCGGCGTTCACACGGAGATACCTCACCCAGTGTGGGTGTTCCTGGCAGCAAATAACAAGCGTGGTGGTGCTAATAATAGCCCAGCCTGTCCATCCCCGGCAGGTGATGCATGCAAAAATGCTGCAGCGTCAGTGCAATATTCCCCTGGTTAATTACAGCAGCAACCATCGTCCTCCTTTGACTGGAGCGGCCCATGGGGGAAGAGATGATGGCACTCATTTGTCACACTTGTTAGAGGCAGGAGGGATGGCTCTGGGTTGCATCCAGCTTTGTTTCAGATCTGGCTTTATCTGAGCAGCCCTGCTCCTGCCTGCCAAGCCAGGGCTTTCCACATAGAAAACCACCTGTGAGGTGATCACCAGGGCAAATCTCAAGGTCTCTGCCCTTCGTCTTGTTGCACTTGAAGAGGTCAAGGCAAAAACCCATCGCTTTGCCTATAAGTGAAGCCCAGAGGAGCTCTGGGCTGCACTGGTGTCTTTGAGAGCACTGTCCTGCTGCTGACATGCTGCATCACCTCGCCCCACTCTTCTCCTCTGGGATTCATGCTGTTGCCTCCTCCTGCTGCAACCATTCTGAAGAAGTCTCAGTGAAGGGAAGAGAAACAGAGCTGGCATCGTCACGTGCTGAGGAGCTCATTTTGCACCTAAAAGAGATGAGACAGCTGCAGAATATGCAATTAGATAAGAGGCTGGGGAGCTGTATTTTATCCCAGGCCTGACCGTTTGTTCATGCTATGACCTGGGGCTGATGGCACAGGGCTGACGTTTTGTGCAGCCTGAGGAGCCGAAGGTTCAGACGACAGCTCTTCATTCTTGTACCACCGGCGGGGGGAGCTGCCTCCTGGCTGCCTTGGCTCTGCCAGACGCTGATTGAGCACCGCAGGGGTCAGCGCAGAGCTGGATCTCCAACCTGGCACACATCCTCCTGCATCCCTCATTCCTGACACTCTCTTAAGCAGCTGCCGGGGACACAGGCATTGCTTCTTGCCAGTGGGATGCGACTCTCTGCTTCTTTGCCCTATTTCTTCAGCCATCCTTGGAGACTGCCATACCCCAGTGGCTCAGGGACATGTAGCATCCCCTCAGCCCTCTCATCTTAAAAACTCAAGAAATACAAGGTTGTTTTTTTTTTTTTAAGCAGCACATCGAATGTGGATGATTCATCCTGTCCCTTACCCTAGCATGCAGCATTGTCAATCCTTTCTGTCTTTGTGCAAAATGAGGGGAGAACAACCTGAGGAACAGGGCTCACCATCTCTGGAGGTGTTCAATAGCAGGGTAGATGTGGAATTGAGAGATATGGCCAGTGGGCATGATGGGGATGGGTTAGGGGAGGACTTGCTGACCTTAGAGGTCTTTTCCAGCCTTTAATGATTTGATGATGCTATGATAATTGACCCAGCAGCAGTAGATATCAGAGGTATCTTTATTGACCGTGTTACAGAAATACAGTAGCACTTGGTTCACAGAGCACATGGAGTTCCCCATGAGGTACCTTTGTTCTCAGCACTGCTGGATGATCTCAAGGAGAAATTTGCCCTCTAATGCTCTGGGGTTGATCTGGAGGCACTGGGGCTCTCCAGAACCAGCACCCTAACACTCAGACCTCTGGGATGGTTATCTCAACCCATGAATTAAATTCAATAGAACTGCATCACAGAAGGAAAACAACAGAACGCTGTGGGGCATTTGGGCAGTTTGAACACACCTGATATGCTCTGAGCCTTGGCCATCCCATTGGCCTTGGGCATTCCACTTTCCTCCCAGCCCTGTCTGCAGCCCAAAGCCCTCCGTGGCCATGCATCGGGCCACACATCACATTTAGCTTTCAGCTCTGCACACTCTCATTGCACAGCTCTGTTTGCCATGAAGTAAGATCTTCTTGGTCTCTTTTCCTCCCTGTACAATTGCAGAAGTGAAACCATTTCCTACAGCAGCACATACTGTTTAGGAGCAGGGAGAGTACGCTTGCCTGGGCTGATAAATTCATTTATTTTTTATTTATGTATTTACTTTTTTGATTTTTTTTTCTCTTTTCTTTTTTTTTTTTTTCTTCCAGTCACGGTGGAGTTGTTTTACTCTCGTGTCCTTGCTACAGGAAACAACTGCAGACACTTCTGGCATAGAGGCATTTTGGCGGCGGTGCTGCTGTTGGCCTCCTGCTAGTAATCAGTGAGGGGGTACCGCAGGAAGATGAAGATGAGGATGATGCAGAAGGTGGCAAGGGCTGAGCTGGTGATGTTGAAAAGCCGGGCTGTCTTGGCGTCTTCCACTGCACCATTTAAGTCATTGAGGAGTTTCTTATCCCGGACCTGAGGCAGAAAAAAACCCAAAATTAACTGGGAGATGTACTGTGATAATATGTAATAAAATGATATAATTAAAGTAATAATGCATCCCCAGAGAGATCTGGGTGCTGATGGACCCTCCCAGCGTGCCATGCCATCCTGGCAGCTCTGGGGTTTGCACCAGCTGGAATAGGCACCACAGGGCTGGTGGGGCAGCTCCGCACTTCCCAGTTCGGCACAGGTTGCCCAAGAGGTGCAGTGCCCCATCCTTGGAATCATTCAAGGTCAGGCTGGATGGGGTTCTGAGCACCTGATTGACCTGTAGGTTTCCCCATTCACTGCAGGGGAGTTGGACCAGACGAGTTTTAAGGGCCCCTTCCAATTCAAACCATTCTATGAACCTTACTGCACGCGTGCTGTCCTTGTTATCCTACAGGACAACCATGGACTTCCAATGTCCGCGTCACCTGCTCGTCCCCACCTCCTCCAGGCTGCCAGGAGTAGCGATGACAAGAGCAGGCAGCAGGTGGCACTGCCGGGCAGCGGCCGGCAGCGCTGGATGATAGATGGCCTCACCAAGCCCTGAATGGCATCGCCGGGCAACAAGTGGCATCACCAGGCAGGGATGGTGATGCTCACCTCTGGAATGCGCTCCATTCCTTTCCAGCAGGGCCATATCCCCGTCGGCAAACCCCTCACAGGTGGCACTAGGCACTCAGAGCACAGAGGACCTGGCACCAGAGAATTTTGTCCAGTTTTCCACATCAAGTTGGCAGCGTCCTTGGGATGGTGCAGCGTGTGCAGTGCTGCTTACTCAGTGCTAGAGGGCTCCGGGGCTGTGCTCCTGCTCACCCCCCCTCACGCCCCCAGCGCTTGCTATCAGGAGCAAGGTGCTGCTGGCTGACCGCTAGGTGTCGGTGGCAGGCTGTGAAATCCTGCAGCAGCCTCAGAGTCCTCTTAGAAACATAAAAAACCTCTTATCGACCAGGAGCTTTCTGCAAACATCCTGCGTCGCATTCAGACCACGTCTCAGCCACTCTTTTTTCCTCTCTCCCTCCTGCAGTGATCTCCTGGAAGCTTGATGCCACTTGCCCAGCACAGGGATGGGCTGCTGGACCCCTCCGTCCTTCTGGGCCGTGCAGCTTCACACCACCACGCTGCCCTTCTTGCGGGGCTCTGAGCACAGCCAGCAACAGTGGGGCCAACCGAGTGCACAAGGACCTGCACAGCAGGCAAGCTGTGGCAGAAGCCTTTTCTCTATGTCTTGGCACTGAGTGGATGCCAGGGGAGTCCCAGCTCAATACCACGCTGTTGGCTGTCACATATTGTGCTTGGCTTGGTGGCCTGCCTGGATGGGAGATGACCTCAGGGGTGGTAGCTCTATGCCCAGGATGGCTCACATCAGGAATGGTTCTGCGGGTTTTGCATCTTCCCAAAAGCCTGGAGGGATGCAGAGCTCTGATTTGCTGAAGTGGGCACCTTGAGGTGAAGGGCAGCCTCAGGGCATCCTCCTCTTCACAGAATCACCAAATCATTAAGGTTGGAAAAGAACACTGAGATCATCAAGTCCAACCTTCAAGCCATCCCCACAGTGCCCACTGAGCCACATCCCTCAGTGCCACATCCACAGGGCTCTCAAACACCTCCAAAGAATGGTGACTCCACAGGGGTAGTGACTTCATCATGGTGAGGATCCCAACTCACGCAGAGCACATTTCTCATTCTCACCATGCCCTTTGGTGTGGTCCTTTCCTCTCCTCCCTTACTATTTTCCCACACACCTTCAGCTGTCATCCTTATGCAAACATCCCATATTGGCCATTATAATTTACACTGCCTGTGAGCTCCAGCTGAGTGACAGCATCCCTGATGTACACAAACATAATGAAAAGGTGTTTCCTGCTCCAGACTGCTCGTGGTTTGAGCCTGGAAACTGTCTCCTCCCTTCTCAAAGTGAGGACAGGTCTCCAGGGCCATTACAAACCGCCCTGACACTGGATCAGGTGCTGCCTCAGTCCCAGACACTTTCTTATCATCTTCACTTTGATCCTCCCTACCTTGCCTGAAGTCATCTTGCCATCCTGGCCCTCATTCCCACGGAGATAACTGATAGGTGAGGATGGTTATCCCACATCTGCTGACTGTGGAGTTTCCCCAGAGCACTGCACGAAGGCTGTGCCAGAGATCCACACCACTCAAGGTAGCTCCCTTCCCCTCCTTCAGCCTCATCACACTTCAGCCCCATTTCTCTTCTACCAATGCTACGTGCCGTCTCCTTATTCCATCCCCACGTTCCCTATTCCTTTCCCACCTCCCATCTCAGCTTTCAGGCTCAGCTCTCACTCAGAAGCAAGCACTTGCGGGTGGGTACCAGTGCTGTGTCAGCTTTCCCAAGGAGACAAATGGTTTGTTGATAACGACTCTAATGAGGCCATGCTGAAGGCAGCCTGTGCTTAGTATTCAGCCTGCAGCTGGTGGAGGCACGCTTTGGGAAGAGGCTGGTTTGGCTGTAAACCCATTTCCCACACAGAGCTCTGCTTCCCTGCACATAAGGAGCTTTTTGCTCTGGAGCAGATCCTGGGGTTTATTTGCTCCACGGATCAGCCGGGAGCAAATCCAGCCATCGTATCACCCATGTGCCTCATGCCTCACTAGCAGCAAAGCTCTGAGAGCAGCCACACAGGCTGCCGGGTGGGCTCCAAATGCCACTGGAGTGCCTTGCTGCCTCAGTATCAACGCAGTCCAAGCACAGCTGTCATGGTGGAGCTCATTCCACTTCCTGCCTCATCCCCTAATTGGTGCCCAAAGAGCTTTTGGCTTTTCCCAGTGCTCTCTAGAGATAGAGCTCCAGAGCAGGAGCTCCTGACACTGTGCACCAGTGTGCCATTCATTAGTGCTGGGAGCTGGGAAGGGGGGCAGCCCATGGAGCCACAGTGCAGAAGAGCTGCAGCAATGCCTTCTGATCAAAGGGAAGGAACCCGGAGTGCTTGAGTGGCCCTGGGCCTGCAGGGAGGTGACCTGAGGGCTCCATCTCCCTCGGTGCTGCTGCTCATCTCCTCTGCCCCAGCCCAGTGCACACAGCTCTGAGTTGGCACACTACTCCTGCTCTGACCTTGAGGTGTAGAAACAGCCCCGAGGGATACAATCTGAGAGCCATGGCTGCCGAGCACCTGTCCCACTATAAGGGAAACAGAGAGGTGTGCAGCGTGGTATTGCCCAGAGCACCTGATGGGTCATGTGGAGCACCTGGCTGGGATAGCGCTGCCTTTGCTCTACATGACTTCGTATATCTCTTTGTGTAAGAGCTTAGATACGTTGGTGAGCTGCTTTGGCATCTTTTAGAAGGACCCCAGGCAGATCCCAGGCAGCAACACAGGCACTGGGAGGCCCCACACCAGCACGGTCCTGAGGTGTGCACCAGCTGTCGGAGCATGCTGAAGCCACATGCTGGGGTGCCTGCAGAGACACCTGTGGGCTCAGGGCACACAATGTTCCGGTGCTCCTCTCAGCCTGGACCTACTGCTGCCACTGCCGCAGTGACCCCGTACTGCCCCTGTTCTGTCCTAGCACCCAGCCCAGCCTTGGGCAGCACCCACCAGCCCTTCTGCCGCACTCTGATCTGTTTCTGAGGACTGTGTGTTTCCATCAGATGAGGAGCCATGGCTACCACAGAGCTCCAAGGGATCTCTACTACCCCGTTTCACAGGATGGCTCAGGCAGGTCCCAGCCCCACAGCTGCCTGCAGCACAGGGACCACAGGGAGACCTGGTGTAGCTACGTGGTGCCCTGAAGATGAGAAATCTTAACTCTGTGCTTCCTGCACAGTGACAACCCCAGACTCAGAGAAGGGAAACTGAGGCAGAGGGCTGGTGCAGGCTGAGCCCAGGGCTGCCCAGCACTCCCTGTCCTGTGCTGCCTGGGGTTCATTGATCTGTTTCTATGATGAAGCTGGGCTACGAGCCGGCCTCCCGCTAAATGCTGCTGCCAATGCACATCAGCCAGCTGCCTGTCCCCAGAGCATGACCCACACGGGGCTGCCCTGCTGCCTGGGCTCTTTGTGGGTCTGTATGGCTCATCTTTAGGAAGGGAAAGGCAGCCTGGGGCCCTTTCCCATGGCAGCTCCTGAGATGCTGCCGGGTGTTCCAGTGCTGAATCTCATATCCCAGCCGGGCTGCTCACCCCACAGCTTTCCTCTTTTGAGGATTTTAGTGGGAGATAGGACAAAAAGCAAAGAGGCAGCATTATCCTGTGCTGGCAACCTCTTCCTACTACAACCTGACCAATGGTGCTGCCCGATGGCACCTATGGCTCCTGCCCCACAGCACAGTGTTGCTGTGTCTCATCCCCCCAGGTCACTGCCTGCCCCAAAGAAGGGATCGAGTGCTGGACTGCAGGATGCCCGTGTGGTATGTGCTATTGGGAAGGTCCCTTGGTCCAAGTGCCCCTTCTCCACCAAACAACATCCCCAGCTCCAAACCACGTTGCTACCTCCCCATCTCCATCCCCATCCCCACAGCTGGTGGTGCACATCCCACATTGGTGGCACGGATGTGAGTTACCCCCAGCCCCAAAGCGCTCCCTCCCGATGCTCAGCACTCACTTTCAGAGAATAGGCCAAAGCGATGAAGCCGAGGCAGCAGAAGTTGAGGTATACGAAGTTGAAGATGGACCAGAGATAGTAGTCATTCACCTCGCTGGTGTCGGGGTAGATCTCGATGACGGTGGTGGGGTTGGTCATGGTCTTCTTCTCCACCGAGTGCTTGCACGTTCCCGCTGGCCGCAGGCTGTCCCCTTTGCAGCCCTTGCTCTCCATCAGCTGAGCGGCAGAGGAGGGCGAGAGGACGGGTGAGGCGTGCCGGAGGGCCGGGGGCTTGGCGATGCATGCGAAGCAGCCCTGCTGAGGGCCCGGAGGGGGTCGGGGGGTCCAGGCCGCCCCGTCGAAAGGGCACGGGGGGCCCAGAGGGGGGTCCTGCGTCCTCTCCGTGGTGGCGGCGGCGGCGGCGTCACCGCGCTCTGCCCTGGCGAAGTGAGAAATGGGGATGGAGGGGGGGGAGATGAGAAAGGGGGGGAAAAAGAAAGGGGAGAGGTGGGGGGGAGGCAGGAGAGAGAGGGAGGGAGCGGGAGGCGGAGGAGAGAGCGGGGAGAGGAGTGGGGGAGAGGGCAGAGGAGGGAGGGAGGGGGGGGTCGGAGGAAGGGGAGGACAGCGCAGGGGGGCACGGGGCCGCATCTCGGAGAGGGACAGCGGAGCGAGGAGGGGGATCACGGGGCGACGCGAGGAGAAAGCATCAATTCAAAGCGCAAAAAGCACTTGGGAAGAGCGGGGCGGGGTGGGGGTTGGGGGGGGTTGGGGGGGGGAAGCGCTGCGGGGAGAGTTGCCAGACCGCCGCGCTGCCCCCGCCCGCAGTCCTCCGTCCGTCCGTCCCTCTGGCTGTCGGTCTGTCCGGGCCTTGTGCCGTCCGTCCCATCCCGGGATGGGGAGCGAGGGGGCCGCGGTCGGGCTGTGCCGGGCAGTGCGGGAGGCGGCTCAGTGCGGCACAGCGCAGCGTCCTCTCAGCTCCCCCCGCTCGCTCCCGGCGTGGTTTTGTTATCATCGTTGTCATTATCGTTATTATTGTTATAATTTCGCCGAGCCCTCCCCTCTGCGGGATTCCTGCCGGGGCTGCATCCCCCCATCCCTTCCACCTGCCAGCAGTTCCCCCCTCCCTTTTGGAGAATACCGTGGCCGGAGAGGAGGAGATGGAAGGGGATGAGGACAGGGGATGGGGAAGGGGGTGTGAAGAGGCTGCCTCCCCCTCCCTCGCCCCCCTCCGTAGCCGTGCGATTATGAAAGCGGTGCACCTCTCGCTGCCCGTCCGTCCGTCCATCCGTCTCCTCGGAAGGCATCGGGAGGAGCGGCGGGGACACTACAGGGAGGGCTGCGGGAGCCGCAGCATATCCGGCTCAGCACTGCCTCTTCCTCGCCACTGGAGCTGGGGAATGGGGGGGTGGGGGCAGAGCCGGGGGGAGCGCTCAGGGGGGTGGGCAGCGCCCCGAATGTGCTTCTTGTGGGAGGGCTCAGCCCCACTATTCTCACTCCTCCTGTAACGAGGAGCAGCCCGGTGGGGGCAGCTGGCTGGTTCCCCCAGCCTCAGCATCACCCACAGGGACTACGGTGATTTATTCCCACAGACGTGGCAGAAAAATCACAGGGTGAGGTGGAGAAAAAAGTGCCATTTGTATCCTTGAGTGGATGGAAAAGTGATAGCGCTTGCGGGCACCGAGCAGAACTCATAGTGCAGATGGCACAGTGCAGGGTGTGTGGCTGTTCCAGGGGTGGGCAACAGGGATGCCATGAAGGACCTGGCCATGACCACTGGCACAGGGTTACAATAAAGGTCCCCAGGTGCCATGAGAGCTGTGTGCAGTAGCAGAGAGCAGCAGGGACAGAGAGGTCACTCAGGGGGACACACCATGTCACCCTGCAGGCCAGCCTGGCGCAGGTGGCTTTGTGATGGCAGCTGCAGAAGGGCAGCAGAGAAAGCTCAAGGAAATCCTGCAGATGGACCACTAAGGCTTGTGAAGAGCTGGGTAAAATAAAAGCTTACGTAGACATTACCTGCACGGGAAGGGAAATCCTCACTTAGTGCTTTAAGCCTGCCCAGAGTGTGCTGAGTTAAGGAACAACAACTGACTTGAACAGCTTTTTGCAGCCTACAACCTTGCTGAGCATCCCTCCTCCAGGAGCAGCAATACAACCTCCCGCAGGGAGGCTGCTGCCTGCCCTGGTATGTGCCACTGCCCTATGGCTTGGTGGGCTGGGGAGGTCCTAAATTTCACAGGGCTGCTGCGTGTGTTGGAACCAACAGGAAAGCCAACACGATGGGCAAATAAGGCAAACAATGAAGGGGCCAATAGGTTTATTTGGTGTAACAAAGCCTGCAGGGGACATTGAAGACCAAACCAGATGGTTAAGGGACACAACTGTGTCAGCATGGGTGACTACAAGAGTATACCAGAGGGATGAGACAAAAGGCTTCCTGTTACCCGTCTTCTCCTGAAGACCAGGTTCCCTTCATGGCTTTCCCCTGAGGCACCTCATGGTGCTGGGCTGGTGGATGGCTGCCAGCCTGGATGGGACACAGCCCCACCTGTGTCTCATGTTCTCCCATGTTACTGGCTCTTCCACTCACAAACAACAGGTTTGCATCAGCCCAGGATGAGCCTGTTGTTTGTTTGTCTTGCTGAAGTTGTGTACTGCTCTCTTCCTAACGTCAGCAAGGGATAGAGGATGAAGAGGGAGAAGGAAATTGGAGAGGATGTGGAGGAGGCAGCAGGGTGGTGCTGGAAGCAAAGCACCAACGGAGAAGAGCATGTGCTAATGTGAAGAAGATGGGTTTAAAGACTGGGTTGGATAGAGCCCTGGGTAACATCATCCAGTGGGCAGTAACCCTGCCTGTGGTGGTGGTGGGGAAACTGGATGCACTTTGAGGTCCCTTTCAACCAAAGCCTGGTTCTATGATAAGAATAATAAAGAATATGCATTATTTCTATACTCCTCTGTGGGTTTTTAAAAGTCATGTATGCATGTGCAAGAGAACCCCCTACTTCCAGGGCTGCACAAGAGGAAGGTGTTTCAAAACAATTCTGTACCTGCACTGGAGATACACTTGCTACAGCACAACGGAGTACTCTGTAAGACGTACACTGAGAACTCAGACTGCCACCTCTAAGAACTTCCTCCTCAAATCCTACTCCAGCTTTCTGGAAGGCCATCAGTAAGACTCAACCCTGCTTCTTCCAACAGAGAAAGACCACACTGGCACCCCTCTGGAAAGTTTCTGATGGTTTGCCAAACCTCACAAGCACTGAGGTGGGCTGCAGCTTGGAGAGGTTTCTCTCTGCTGTCTTCTGGATTTCAGTCTCTACTTTTCCCCTCCCAGAGGAGCCTAAAAATAAATAGATCAAAGAAAGAGCGGAAAAAGGAGTCACCAGTCCCAAACAACGTGCTTAGTCATTCATGGTTATTAAAATAGGTTCTGAATGCAACAAATTGCTGCGCCAGCCAGGGCAGCATGCTGCCTCCATAAACACAGGTCTGACTCCTCTCCCTGTAAGCTGGGGGAGATGCAGTCTTATAGCAACCCCAGAGGTAGCAAGAGGAAGGATGAGAACAGGCACCCTGCTGCAGAGGAAAGGTGGAAGGAAAATATTTATCCTCTTTGCATTAGTGGAGACACTTTAATAAACAGTAAGCCATCAAATTGTCACGCAGATGGAGTTCTGCAGAGGTGGTGCAGCAAATGAGGACTGATGCAAACCAGAGCATTTGCAGGTAATATAATCCAGGGCCAAGTCCAGGCTGCTCACAGGTTGGGTTCTGCTCCTCATGGTAAAGCACGGGAGGACAGCCTGGCTCTTGGCTTCCCCACCTCTTGGCCAAGATCAAGGCTGAGACTGTTCCTGCTGAGGCACTGTGTCTAACATGGTGTGATTAACGGCTCAGGCACGATCCCCACTGCAAAAACAACACCCTCATATTTTAGTGATGATGTCTCCCCTTGGGCTGAGCAGTTGGTTTTCATGACCCAGCCAATCCTTTTGGGTTATAGCCATCCCTTCAACATAGGAAAGGGGTTGATTGGGGTATTAGGGCATCTCAGGGGATGAGAGACCCTGGACATGCCAATAAGGGAATCATTTAAGCTCTCTGCATGCTTAGATCTGCATTCAGAAAATGGGATGGGACTTGGCTGCATCTGCCTTACTTTATGTAGACGATATTCTTTTTTTCCAAAGCAGGGATTAGCTCTTATCTTGCACCTGGCACATGGGGCCTTCATTCTGCATCACCATCTTCAGTTTCCGTACAGCAACACAAGGACTGAAAGCCACTCAGCCAGGCAAGAGAAAAGGATTTCTGCTACATTCCAAACAAAGAAACACCCCACGGTCTTCATCACCAGACTCTAGGAATGCAAACTCAATCCTAATGGGTTTTAAATTGGGATAAGAAACTGGAGTCTTGCCTTAGCTGCTCTAGGATCACATTTTGCTCAAAGCCCTGCAAAACCTTGTCCTAGCTGGCCCAGCAACCACAGCAATGAGCAGGTGGAACTGTCACATCTCTCTGCAGATGCTGTTCCTAATACAGAGAAACCTAACAGCCTGCCAGTAAGTTTTCCTACCCAAGAGAACCTGAAGAGTCCACACACATACAAGCTACCAGCCATACTAAGCCCCTCAGGTGTGGGAGAGACCAGGACTACAACACTTCAAGCTCCTTAAGAAAAGACCAGACTGACAGTTAAGGGGGGAAAACACTGTATTTGCTTTTCAGTTTTCTAGGATGAGACAATAATTCTGACAGCAAATTAGATTTAAAAATAAAAGTCACGCAGTAAGAGTTTGGTTAAAAAAACTCAAATAAAAGAACAAGAGGAGGAGAACCATTTTGGTGAAGACTATGATTTGTATTGCAAATGCAGTCACACCCAACTGCTCCTCCAGCCTATCCCATGATATGTTAGTTGGGGCCTGGCTCTGGGTGGCCACGGAGGCTATAAGGCATTGCGTATCCACCAGAGCTGCTGTCCGATGGCCAGTTCCGCACAGCTAAAATCTGACATGGAACATTCAAAATCCTCTGTCCCCCCCCCATGTTGCCAGTATCATCTCAGAAAGAAAAGAAAAACCAAATGGGTACTCAAGATGCCATCTCACTGTGCTGGGTAAATGCTGCAGCTTGCAGATGATCTAGTAGGACTTCACAGTGTTCCAGGTATGTAATGCAAGAAGTGGACTCGCTGGAAAGGTGCTGTTGATTTTGGAGAATTGTTTCTTTCAGTAACACACTGTTCCTGATCAGCAACATATGTCCACAGGAACCCATATCCTGGGTTGCAAGTCTGTGAGCAGGCAGAAGTAAGCTCTGGGAGCAGCAGATACATCATATCCAGAGTTACACAGGACAACACACACTTAGGGACATCCCTGCTGCCCACAAAAGACACCTTCATAGCATGAGTTATGGTTATAAAGCCAATTGAACTATTGCAAAAGGTGGAGACGAGCAACATCTGCAGGCTAGGTGCTCACTGTCTGCAGCTGTCCTCTCACAGTTCACCTGTAAACTTCTTCCCCACTCATGCCCCAAAGGTCATGGTAGATTTACTGTTGGGATGATGTAGCTCACTTGTATGCATACCTCACCTTGACTAATGACATATTCACTCAATTGCTGGTGGTTTCTCTTGCCACCCTCAGCACTGTCTCTCTTTAACCTCAGGACCTGGGAAAACAGTATGACTGGATTCTCCTTCCCAGCATGGACTAGGAGCTTTGAGAAACTTCTGATCTCTACTAACAACTCACTTTATTATCCTCCCAGTTACTGTTGTTTCCTCACTCAACTGGTGCATGCTTACTGATGCTAGACCAAAGAAACAAACACCTCAACATGCCCAGAACTTGGATCTCGAAGACAAAAATGTGGAACTAGGAAAGCAGTTCCAGCTACCACCTCCCCAAAACAAGAAAACACTTTGTTTGGTCTGCAGCACAGGAGGTAAATGCACAGAGATCTCATTGATGTTAGTAACATGGAAAAAAACATGCCAAGTAGGGAGGATGTGAAACCCTGGGCTCTGGGACTTGGTAGGGGAAAAATGAGTGCAAATACAAGCCCACAGCCTCTGTGGCACCCTCCTGCCTGGAAGTCTTGCTGCCTCTGCCAACCGTCTCTTGAGTTTACATTCAAAACACTATGAGAAATGTTTCCTAAAGGTCTTGTGATTTAAGCTTGTAGATCACAGAATTGCTTTGGGAAACATTACCCTCAACTCACTGGCTATGGATGAAGTTGCAAGGAAAACCCAGGAGAAGCTCAACACACCCAAGAGAACTTGGGTGTAGTGGCTTTGCTCAGCCTTCAGCACTAAGCTGGGCCTTAACAGACATGAAATCAAGTGACTTGTATTAAAACCTATTGTGAACCCTCCCCCCCACCCTGCCCTTTGTATTCTTACGTCCTGAGGACTCCCATTGACTGGAATCCTCCTGTAAGTCCCTGCCCTACTAGGTCTGAAAGGCTCAGGCCAGGCATGCTGATAAGACACCCCCTGCTCTCACTAGTGCATTCACAACACAAGATACACAAACAGAGACCCTCAATTTCAAAACTCAAATCCTGTGCATGCTTCACAATCCCCTACTGCTTCAGTCCAGGACATGCTAAGGACCAATCCAGCACTAACTCAAGGAGAAGTGGTCTAGCAATTGCTTTCTCACCCATCAGAGGGGTGATGGACTTGACCACCCACTTCAGTGACAAACCAGAAGTATCACCTGACTTCTTCGTCCTTCTCCCCTAGCAAAGAAGCCCCAGCACAGCTCCTCTGCAGGAGCAGAGCAAGCCAGCTGCCTTCCCAGGGGCACTGGGGGGAGAAGGCAGTGCAGGCTGGTTCAGCTTTGAAGTAGACCTTAAAAACAAATACTCAGAGATCTAGCAGAAAGCAAGGGGCTACTCCAGCTGGTGTTATCAACTAGAACTATCCCAGCACCACTTACTCAGAAGGGGAAAAGCAGCTAGCAGGACAGTAACAATGAATATTTTCCTTGTAATCTTAAGTCTAGTCGAATGCCTTTGTTTTATATTTTTTCCCCCACTGAGTGGGTTTCTAATCCTGATAATCTTTCTCTACAACTTCTCTACAGGTCCTGTGTGTGTATGCAAGTGTTTGTGTGTAGCAGAGACAGTGAGGGAAGAGGGGGTCAGGCGCTTTTGGCGAAACCAACAGAGTCATTATCACGGTCGAAGACAGTGTAGTAGGGACCAATGAAGACATCTCCCAGGATCCAGAGTGGTCCCCCAGGTGGTGGGACATCCAGGCCAGAAAACCCACTCAAGCAGATGGTCTCTCCTTGTGCAGAAACCTAGAGAAGAGCAAGAACTTCAGCCAAAGGCCCCCACCTTCCATCAATATCACATTTCAAATAGCACCTGCCAACCCCAGCTGCACTTCAGCCTGTCCCATTCTGGGAACTGCAAGCTGGCAAGAGCTTCTAAGAAGTAAAAGCCACTGCTGAAACTCCGCACAAGGTGATTTTTATAAGCCATAAGACAACAGTCACCTTCCACGTGAGACTGGAGGCCTCTTTTACAAGGAGGCTGGACTAACCCTGTCAGAAGTCGATTGGAAAAAGAAACAAACAATCAAAGTGTCTGTAGAAAGCACTGAACTGCCTACCCTTACCCTTCCTTCCTTTCTCCTCCATGAGCAGGGAGCATCATGCAGGAGGATTTGTTCATGCAAGACATGGAAGTTCCCTGGACCCATCAGCCACTGCTACTGCCACCATCTTTCAGACTTCTCCCCAGCTCCCTCTCCCCCACCCCCCAGTGCCGGTTCTAGGCTTGCTTTTGCTATTCTAGGATTTCTGGACTTCACTGCTCAGATCCAAACAAAAGAGACAAAAATCAGAGAAGCATAGGGCTGTCAGAAATTGCCCTGGATGTACCTTGAAGACATATTGCTCCCCAGTGAGCTGGTAGGGCTTCCCACCTAGCATGAGTGTGACAACTGGCAGAGACGAGATCTTCTCACATGGGATCACATACTGAAAGAGAAGCAGCCAGGGCATCAGATGGCAGTTCCCAAACCCTCAGGAAAGCACAGTCACCCACTTGGAATGGTCATGTCAACCCCATCCTCCCAAAACAGTGTTCATCTCGGAGAGCCAAAGCAGCCTGAGCTGGGATAAGTGTGCTGCTAACACCCAGGGATCTGAGCAGTGGGGCCAAAGGATGTAAGGATGGTTTAGGTCTGCAGGGATGGAGCCAGAGGATGGTAGGTTCAGGTCCAACTCTGCTGAGCCCCTGCAATCCCCATCCCTCCAGGATTTCAGGGAGGAAGACGACCTTGGGAGATTAAGTATGACGGTTAAACACTTGGCAGGGATGGGCTGTCATTTGCATTAAATGTATTTGTAATTAAAGTGCCTCTGGACTCTCATTAATGCGAATCCTTGGCCTCAGCTGCAACTCACATCCCTCTCCTCTACCTCCCAGAGATGAGTGGCAGAAGTGACCCAAAGCAAAGCCCTTCTACTACTCCCATATCCATTCCAAGGACAGAAGGGTGCTTTCTGTGCTGAGGGCTTTTTCTGGAGCACAGACCAGGATCAGAGAACAGGAAACCAGCATCCCTTAATGCATTTGGATGCAATTACATCCACAGCAGCCTCACCTGGCCTTTGATGAGTGGTTTTGCACCAATGGCTGATTGCAGCTCCTTCACTTCCTTGGTAGGGCCAGTGATGAGAGAAGTGCCTGTGTCCACAATGGCTTCACAGCCCCCTTTGCAAAGGGTCAGCCCATTGGCAACATCCACCCTAGGGAGATATGTCCAGAGAGCAGACAGCCCTTAGAGATGGCCCCAGCAAGGGCTACAGAGAACTGAAGTGGGGATGACTTAGCCTGGCTGTTACACAGGCATGCAGGAAGGATTGAAGGATTGCAAGAGATGCTACAGAAGGCCCGAGATAGTGATGGATGCTCAAATCCTGATGTAGCAGGGTTGCTTCTCTACCACACATAGGCCCTGATTCCACACAGCCCCTGCATGTCTGAAAGTAAATAGATGCCTTGCTGCATTAACTGCATTCCTGCAAATACCCCTAGACTGCTGTGTGTGCTGGTAGGTGTTTGTGCTCACTCTACTGTAAAAAGCGAAGTGTTAGCCAGGTGCTAAGACAGCTTTAGGGGTTGTAAGCAAGGGAAAGATTCACATACATTACGAAGGAAGGGGAGGAGTTGCTTGGCTTCCTCACCCATATCAAGTTTCTCAGTGTTGCAGACAGATAAAACCTTCTAGCCTTGATCTCTGCAGGCTTTGCCAATGCAGCATGGCTTAGGGAAGGTGAGAACTAAAAACCCTGCACCAGGGAGGGCAGCAGCCCTCAGGAAAGAGGCGCACACTGATCACAGCCTGCTCCTCAGCTCCTATCACGTGGGGGAGCTCAGAATAGACAGCAGGGCTGGCCGGCAGCTCCCCTTCCCCCTGCCTCCAACAATGCGCACTGATTGCCGCACAGTGCCCTTCAGGCAAGGGCTGCCTTCCTGGGGCTGCATCCTGCTCATCCACAGCTGCAAGCCAGCAACTCAGAGTTTAACACACAGGAGGCTCTCAGCACTGTACCAAGCATGATGGATGCAGGGCTGCCCGGACAGCAGTGCAATGAGACTTACGAGTCCATGTGGACCTGCCAGTAGGCTTTACGCGTGACGTTCACCCAGCTGAAGTCACCACTGTAGTATTTGGGGTCAGTCCCCCCCAGCAGCAGTTCACCACCTGGCTGAGCTGTGGGATCTCTGCAAAGAACGAAAAAAAAAAAAATCACCATAATCAGGAGTGAGGTAAGGAAAACCCCTCCACGCATCCACAAAACACACTGGGGAGTTCAGAGTTGAAGCACATGAAACATTAGTAGCATTGGAGATAAACAATTTATAGTATAATACATAATAATACAATAGATCAGTATGAAGACAAGTACTCTGAGATAGACTAGGGGAGGGAAAAAACAGGAATATTTTCCAAATCATCCTGCAGACTATCCGTGCCCAAATCCACTGAAGCCAATGGCCTCAGAGCTGGATCTTCAAGGTTACTGTCAGATAAAAGATTGCTTCTGAGCAGATGGGAGAAATATGATGATGGGGGAGGGACAGAGCTGGAACTGCCAATAGCAGCCCTCTCTGCTCTCCCTTCTCCAGATGTACTCCTTTTTGGGCTGAAGTGTGTTCATGGGGTACCTTAGGGTTGGCAACAACTGGCCAAGGCAGTAGATGGTTTTCCCAGAGTGGGAGGAAGGATAAGCCCCATCATCAGTGTTTGTCTGCAAGGTGACACAGGCACATGGCTTGTGGACATCAGCTACAGACCAGGGCTGTGTTTACCCCTCTAACAGGGGCTGCTCTAGTTGCACATGATCTTATGACTGCAATCCTCTTAATTTTTATTATTATTATTTATTTTTTTCTTTTAACCCTCTCTCTACTTCTGAAGTCAGGTAGCAGACCTACTCAGCATTTTTAAGTCCAGTAAAATGCTGCATTTCTATTTCACTTCTTATCCCATGCTAATGAAGAGCAAGGTATTTAGCCCTCCTGCTCCAGGGAGGCAACCCTGTTGAGACCTCCTCAGCAATGCTGGTGTTTACCCTGACTGAGATACGCTGCCACCAAACCCAGCAGTACCTGTTCAGGTAGAAGGAGAAGATGTTTTTCTCGATCAGCTTCTGCTGCATAACATTATCAAAGAAAGGTGTGACCTTGTCCACAGAGATTCTTGGGAATGCCATGCCCAAGATGCCATCAAACTTGGCAGCAATGAAGGTGATGCCTGGCTGCTTCACAGCCTCCCCGAAGATCTGGTTCTTGATTTTCAAGTTACCAAGCTGTAGGTAGATGGGACAGAAGGAAAGAGTTTGTGAAAAGACATGCCCCACAGAACTAGGGTGGAAATGGGACCTTGCTGAGCACAGGCTGTAGAACATCCCTCAACACATCACCATGCTTTTGTCCTGGTATTTGTACATAATAACTGAAAACACATAACGTGGTACCACCCTCCTTGGTGAGACAGCCCACTCTGGCTATCCAGTAGTACCTCAAGTCCCAATGAAACCCTGTGTGTCCCAAGTGCTGGAGCTTCCCTTCACTCACTTCCCACCTCACTCAGCCCTCAGACTATTGCTGGGTCCTAGCATTGGTCATACCATTTTGTAACTCCTCCTTGTTGTGGAGGGCTTGTCCCCTCACTCCATAGCCCTTCCCTTATTGCCTACTTCATCCTATCCATAGTTTGAGCAGATCTTATGCTACACAACTCTTCACTCCAGACATCTAATACATATCCATGCCCCTCCTCCTGGGTGCTGCATCCATACTCACCTCTGCCAAAGAGCCTTGCAATTACCCCAGTACAAGAAATATTCCCAAGATCTTGTGTCATGTCCAGAAGAGAGACCAGCTCACACAGACCTCTTGCGGCAGGGGAAGAGCCAGTAAGGAAAGTGACGTTGGTACATAAACAGTAATCAGAGTAAGGCAAATACAAAGGTCATCAGAAGGACCAGTATTCCCCACTGGAAAGCTGGAGGCCCTCTCCACATGCACAAGGGCCAGTTTCCAGGAAGAAATGTAGAAGCTGCCCAGCTTCTAGCTCAACACAGGCAGTTTTGGTGTCCGTATTATAGCTCTAGCAAACAGACCTGTAGTAAACAAGGCTGGACTGTACAGCTCGGCCTCGCCCACCTGATGGCAGACAGCAACAGCAGATAATGATCCCTGTAAATGACAAACATCCCCTCAGGGTTAGACAGACTGTGACTGGGCAGGCGGTGCTGGCTTTAATGGTATCTACAGATCGGAAAGGGCAAGTCAGCCTTGCAAAAGCTAAAAGCCACACGGCAGGATGTGGGCCAGAACAGCTCACAGCAACACATCCGTTTGCAAGTCCTACAGCTTTCAAAAGCTGTTTCAAACAGCAATTGCTTCGCCTCTTGAACAGAAAATGCACGGTAGGGCCACCCTGCATGCAGGGCAGCTGTCCAAAGCTAGTCCTGCAGCAGCTCAAAAAAATCAATAAGGCTTCCACTTAAGGGAAACAGAAAGATAAGACTGGGTTGGTTTGAATTCCTCCTCCAGTGCAAGAGGCTAAGGACAACCTGGTGGTGGGATCTCAGCAGGCTCATGGAGACCGTGCCCATCTATGCTTGATTCTCAGCAGGACTGAGACAAGTGCATCTTCAGCCACATGGCAAACAGGGAGCATGGCAACATGGAGCACTACTCCTCCCCCAGCAAGACTGGAGCTCAACACCCTCCCTACATAGATAGAATGGACAGACTCTGGGCCACCCACCAACCAGTGCCCTTCAGAAGTATATCAGTGCTACCATACACTTCTGGGGATGCTTCTACGCATTTGGATGGCTGGGGCTGGAGCTGAGACAGCAATTCTAGAGGCTGTTTCAGAGAGTTTGTACTCCAAAACCACAGACTGCAAGCTTGCCTGTGGGATGAAGTGCCCAGTGGCACACCATGGTGCTGAATCTGAAGGTCTCTGATCTCCCCTTGCTCTGCTGCACTGGAAGCACAGAAGCCATGCAAGAGGTTCCTTTTGCTCCCACCCACACAGAAACTAAGCACTACCAGCTGTGCTGGTTGCCAACAGCCATCCTCACTCCCCTCAAACAAGCTCAGGCACAAAGTTCTTCCTCTGTGCTGCTGGGAAGCAAAGAGCTAATTAGCAAGCAGGCATTAGGGTGATAATTACAGAAAAAAACTCACAGTTTTCCTTCTGACTCACTTCAGCCCTGCATTAAGCAGGAAAGTGCCTAAACCAGCCCACACTTTCACAGGACAATGAAGCTTGCTGTTTGCCTTGCTCTGTGCCTGCAAGGAGCTCTTTCCCATCCCGGCATTGCTGCCATACCATCAGCTCTGCAGCCAGCAGGGCCCAAGCAGACTGCTCTGCCTGCTCAGTAAACCAAGCACATGAAGGCTTGGATGGTGGCTGTTTTCTCACTGAGTTTTTCCTCTAAGCCTACTGAAGAGCACAGTGATCATGTCATGAAACTGAAATGGTCTGGTGGCAGGGGAAATAGAAAAACAAAAAGCAAGTATGGAGAATGAATGGCAGCCCCCCCCAGCTCCATGCATTTTCCAAGTTACCTACTCTAAGGATGAGCTATAGAACACTTACTTGCACAAAGCTCCAGGTTCTTCCTTACTTAGATGCTTTTCCTCCAGTTCTAATGAAGAGTAGCTTAACACTTTTCAGTTCTAACTAACACAGAAAGCTGAGAAACTCTAGATTTCTGTGTTTATTCACAATGCTTTGCCTCCCTCCCCTAAGCAAACACACGCCCTTACCCCAGCAAGGACAGCAAGTTACTTGGGAACACGTGTGCCACAGATTTCCAGCAGCTGGTACACTCAAGTGCATTTGTCCCAGTGAGAACCTGAAGTCCAAGAGTATACACCCTTTAAAGGGCAAAGTATTCAGCCTTTACTTGCTGGAAGGAAATTGAGATGAGAAGCTATGATCAGTCCAGCAACCTCCAGCCAGCCCATCAATGGCTGATGTGAAACCCTCAAGACATGTGAAGAGGTAAGAACCACTCCACATAGCACCAGGATGAGGCTGGCTCCGTCAAGGCAACAGAGCCTGTTTGTGTTCTGTGTGACATCAGCTGCTCACATGAATGCTTCCTGCCATCACAATGTCAGCCAAGAGCAAGTTTTAGACAGCAGCAGCAGCCTGCAGGATGGTGCTGGTATATATAGTTAGGATATGAGTTTTCCAGGGTCAAGAAGAAGAGGATGGCCAGGGCACATCTGTAGCATACAAGTGTGGCTACTGCTCAGCTCTGCTTTCATTGACCCCCAAGTTAATCCCTTCCCTTGCCCTGCCCAACTCAGTTGTAGTTACCATCTCACTTCAAAGCACTTAGCAAGCCAGCACTGAAGCATGCTTGATACAAGTGGAACACTCCAGAAGTGAGACCCATTGAAATCAAACTGTTTCAAGTACTTTTCCCAAAAGCTGGTGGGGGGAAACTTGGCCACTACTTACCGTGACTGTGTCCTGGCTCAGGAATCCAGACAAGCTCCCAGTCCCATAGTGGATGGCAAACTCAGTGCCATTCTCCACATAGGTGCTGGATTTGGATGCATCGTACTTGTGGTGTAGCACTGCAGGCAGGAAGGGGAAAAAATGGACATGAGCACTAACGTTCCTCTGCACCACAAACAGGTTTCAGTCACAAGAAAAACACACTTCAAATGCACCAGGAACATCTGCTGTGTGCCTTTCCAGTGTTAACCACAAAGTAACTTCTGCTCCTCAATACCCAGCTACACAGCATGCCTGGGGCACACAGACACTTGGTGCTGCAAGGGCCAGCTTGAATGAAATGAGAAGGTCTGGGAAATCAGGCAGGGAGATCCAATTTGGCACTTCAATAGGATTTGGCCACAGTGCATTAAGAGCCTGGACTATACACAGCTGGCATGTCAGGACACATTAGACAAGACGTCCCTATGGCTGCCTGTCATGCCATGGAGAGCTGGGTGGCTTTGAATATATTCTGCTCTGAACACAAACATGGATTTGATGGTCTTATCAAGGCAAGTTGGAAATCTGTATGTCCACTTTTGCTTACACAGATACAAAAAAAAAAAAAAAAACAGTACTGTTCTCCCACAGCCCATGATGTTTTTTATAGGGCTGTACAAGACAGGCCACAAGTTCAGATTCCCTCTCTGCCCTTGAGAGCCACTGGAGGTCACATCTCATGCTTTGCTTAGAGTTTCACCCTGCCACTTAAGAAGCAAAGCACAGATGGCAGTTCCTTTATGGCATTTCACCATAGCTGGGTTTGAAACACGCATTCATGGAGGTGTATTGCACTGTAACGTCACAGAGCAGAGAACAAGGATAAAGAAAAAAAAAACCTAATTTCTTAGAGGTTCTCATCACAGAGAGGAGTGACTACATGGTTCACGTTAATTATAAATCCCATAAACATGCAGTCACATGCTCTGTGCAGCAATAAAACAGAAACTAGGACAGTTTATATCAGATCTGGCAAGAAGTTGCCCTTCTACCCCCCCCAACATTGCGCAACAAAACAAGTCTATAATTTGGGGAGAAACCCAGCAACCTGGGGAAGCATTCATTGGTTCCCAAGCACAGGAGCAAGGCTGCTCAGGAAGGCTGGGCTCATGCGTGGGCAACAGGGAGCAGCTTTAGGAGAGAGGGTGTGAACCAGAGGGGCAGGGAAGGCTTGGCACCAGCCCAGACCTCTCCTCCCTCCCTCCAGGTGGATCAGCAGAGTCTGTCAGCTGCTCTGCTATAGCCAAGTTGTTCTTTCAGCAGGAGAATATGATGATGATGCAAGCTAGGGGCTTCCAGTTCATGGCAGGGGCAGGATCATTACATTAGTCCCTGAATTGGCACCGAACAGGGAAAGACAAGCTGTGACACTTACAACAAGCGATGTCCAGCAAGTGACAGTGCACTGATGGCACCCAGAGGTTGGAGGAGCCTGTGTCAAAGACCACAGTGAACTTCTGTGGGGGGGTCCCAATGCCAATCTCACCATAATACTGGGCCTGCAAAAGAGAATGGAGCCCTGTGAGCAGAGGTGCCCAGTGATAATGGAGTGCATCCCACAAAGCTACCCTGAGCTGGAGAGATAACTGCTGCAGTAGCATGGGATGGGCACAAGGAACCCCTGTCTGGTACCCACACCCATGGGTGGGGGGGTGTCCTGGTGATACAGACACTCCCAAGCAAACACAACAGCATGTAATAGCAAAGAAAATAATGACATCTTCCACAAAGCTTTTCTCAAAGAAAAAAAGGGACTGGCTTTTTATGTAGACACTGCCTTCATCCCACTCATAAGAGTGATGGGCTCTACAAGCGTCCAAACATAACTACAGCGGGTAAGAAAAGGATAAACAGGGAGGAGAAGCAGGATGGGCACTTGTAGAGAGGACTGAAAGCATGGAAGGGGAGAAGGTGCACAGGCAGAAGCACGGCTCACAAAAGGGAAGAAAAAGCTGTGAGAAAGGCAGCATAAGCACCTGCATAGATGAAAAGCCAGAACAGCACCGAGTTGGCTGGGAAGCTGCTGTGCTGGCAGGTCTGGGGAGGAACTGCAAGTCACATGGAGCTATACCCTGTGCTGCCATGGTGGTTTCAATACTGCCGGCGAGCCCCAGGGTGCAGGAACAGAGCCAGTACTCAAGTTGGGTGTGATCATTTGGGGGGGGGGGGGGAAGCCTCAGAACAGGATTAAGATTATCAGAGGTGCCTGCTCCAAGTGCACCTCCTGAACACTTGGTTTCTCACTGAGTAATTAATAACTCATTACCACTAACTGCAGTGGGAAGCCAGCACTCACTTCACAACTTCTGGGGTCAGCTCACCTAAAAATAACTGACTACAAGCTTCCACTGCCACCAAGGTCAAATCCACACTGAGTGACAGGACATTTAAACTCACCCATGCACGGGTTACTATGAACAAGAGTAAAAACAGCTGCCTTGCAAGGCTGTGGCATGGTGGCCCTGTAAATCCCATACACAGCCCCACAAAAGGGACTTGTGGGAAACCATACGGGGTGGCTGCCTGTTTCCTGCAGCTCTTGCAGCAAGTAGAGCCCTTCGCTGTCTCTACTGGGTTCAGAGAGTGCCAGCAGACACTTACCCTGCGTCACAGGCTTGGTTGGTTCCTATAACTGCCTCAAGATGCCCCACTTGGGGTAGGTACTTCCCCTTCCTTCCTGAACCCAAGACTGCACTCTGGCTGCAGAGTATGCTCTGGAACAACACCTGAATTCTTGACAAGGTCCTTAAGCTTGGCAGTGCCTCAGCACACTGAAGTGCAGGGCAAACACCTGGGTCCTGGAAGCACAGCACTCCAGTTCCATGCCACACTGGGGCTGGTTTCAACACCACTGCTCAAACAGTCACAACCCTTCCTTATGGGATGGGGCTCAGTAAGAACCTGGGGAGTAGGACCAGCACCTTCTCAGTCCCCAGGTGAGAGCTGTGTGTGGGACAGATGTGATAAGATCTCATCTGCACCATCTGGGGTCTCCTTTCAATGCTAGTTCCACTATCTGGGTGTGGGAACACACCTGCATTCACCAGAGGATCATTTCAAGGCCACTCAGAAGGAGAAAGCAGGGACAGGTTTAGTACCCACACATGACAGAGTGCAGCACAGTAATTCTAGGAGCACCACCAAGCCTGTAGGCCCCTACGTACAACTACCATACACAGCAACTAGTGGGAAAGAAGGGAGTAAACAGGTCACAGAGCAGCAAATCTGGCAGCTCAGTGGCACCATGCTTATTATTTTTAACTTCTTAATGACGTTAAGCAACTGAAAGGTTTGGCAACGGCCTTCTGAGCTGCAGCAGGTGGCACAGCTCTACCAGGAGCACCAGGGCCAGCCAGGACAGTAGGACTGGGTACTCACATCCATGTAGTTCTTGAGGATTTCTGGGGTGGGCTCAGCCAGGTCAGCAAAACCCAGCTTGAACTTGAGGAACTGGGTGATGGCGTTCATGTCAGGGATCTCACTGCCCACCTCAGTCAGCATGCGGCGCGTGGAGGTGAATTTGGTGAGGGGGATCCTGTAGGGCAGGGGAAAGCACTAAGTTACAGGGATGACTGAGCACCCACCACCCTTCCCAACCCCTTGGAGAAGATCACTTAGCTCCAGCAGGATGCACACAGGGCAGACAACCCCTAACCTCAAAGCACACAGCTTAAAAACATATGGAGAGCCCCAAACAGCGGCATCCCCCACTCCAGTAGGTGAAGACCACCAAGGAAGACTGCACCCCACTTCAGTAGGTGAAGACCACCAAGAAAGACTGCTCAGAGCCCCAACACAACCCCAACCCCGCAGCACCATGAATCAGCAGCACCAGCCCTCCCCACGCCCCCCCCCCCCCATAACGCCTCACCTGATGAGAGCCGCGCAGGGCCCCACCAAGGCGAGGAGGAGCAAGACGAGCAGGCCGCGGGACGCCATGGCGGCGGAACGCTCGCAACGCACTACAGCCCCTAACGAAGAAGCGCGGATCCCGCCCTGCCCGCGCGCTGCTTTTGTAGCGGCGGCCCCAGGCCCGGCACGGACCGTCAGCTGACGGGGCGGCCCCGCATCACGTGCGGCGGAGGGGCGGGGCGGCAGCGGTGGGGCCTGTCTGACCCCACAGCCGTGACTCAGCCTCGGGGTGGGGGGGTGGGACGGTCACGAGACGGTTTTACTCTTTATTTTTTAATTATTGTCATTAGATACGCTCTTCTGGAACACCTACAGTGCAGCACTACCCCCCCACCTCAAGAACATATGGGGCTTTCAGCCCTTGTTACTACAAAACCACAGTCTGCCACCAGCATACCCAGTTCCACTGGGGCTCCGATGGCTCTGCCCATCCACGCTGCCCCTCCTGCCCCTCTCTCATGCCTTCATCCCGCCGTGTCCTCTGATGCAGTGTGGTTTGGGGCAGCAGTGCAGTGATGCCCGGAGAGGTGGTGCCATTGCTGTCCCTGGAGGTGCTCAGGAATAGTGGAGATGTGGCACTGAAAGATGTGGTCAGTGGGCTGGTGGTTGGGCTGGATGATCTTATTGGTCTCTCCAGCGTTAACAATGCTATGATCTGTTTATTTCTAATGTCCACCACAGCCCAGCACTCAGCTGCCCCATCCTCCAGGAGGATAAATCCCACCAGCAACCGATGCTTGAGCCCCTCCAAAGCCATAAGCTGCTTTTGGAGAAAACAAAGCAGGACCAAGCCGGAATCTCAGGGCAGAGAGAAAAATGTGCTGTACTGCAAATCCTGCCCTACTCCCAGCCACAAGGCCCGTTAGTCTGGCAGCCCTGGGTGCCAGCCAGCCCTGCTTCCTCCTGCCCTGCGGGCACGTGGCCGGGAGCACTGCTAGCCATGAGTACTGCTAACCATGAGTCAGCAAAGCCCAGCACCTCGTGACTCAGCAAATGTTGCTCAACCACTATGGGGAAAGTCTGAGGGCTCTCAGTCCCCTCCTCGCTGCAGGTGCTGGTGCATCACGAGGCTTTCCCAGCTACCATGTGTGGTGTCCCCTCGTGTCCCACCTGGGCAAAACCGCCCTGCCCGTGGGCTCGCAGACAGCGTGGATGGGCCCGCCGTCGCCTGCAGCCCTTTGAGGCTCTCCCAGCAGCCGGTGGTGCAGTGGGAGAGGCACAAACTCTCCTTTGAAGTGGGAAGGAATAGGCGCTGGAACCCTACCCAGCGTTTGGCCCTGGGGCTGCACACAGGGCAGCTCCTCAGCACCCATTTCCAGTCCAACCAGTCTACCCCAGCATCCCGTGTTTGCCGACTGGGCATACAGCCTCATGCTGGTGCAAATGGGGCTGTGCACTCTGAGCCAGTGGTCACATCAGGTTTTGAGGTGTCTGTAGAGCATTTAACCCAGCTTTACCCTCAGTACTGAGGCCTTCAGAGCTGCCACTGATGCATTCATGTGCTGGACTCTGTGGCCTTACTGAGCAATGGTCACCAGGTGTCACTTCTATGCTCCCTCAGTATTTCCATGGGGTGTTTGTCCTGATGCAAACAAGGTTTTGCTTGCTTTGAGACACTCCTGTTCTCTATTCCATCCAGAGGCAAGCACTGTGCTGGATCAGCCAGTGGATGTGGGCGGCAAGTGACGCGCCCCTGGCCTAGGGCCACCATTTCACAACCTCCTGTGAATTCTCCAGGTGTGTGTGGGGAGAGATGATTCAGCCCTGCAGGACGGAGTAGCACCCTGGCTCCGACACACCAGGATAGGGGTCTTCTCATCAGGTGACAACAGCAGGACCAGGCAGGTCCTGCAGATTGCACCAGGAAAAGTTCTTCTCCAAAAAAATGGTGATGCAGTGGTGCAGGCAGCCCAGGGAGGTGGTTGAGTTACAGTCCCTGGAGATGTTCGAGAAGCATGGAGATGTGGCACTGAGGACGTGGTTAGTAGGCTTGGTGGGTTGGGTTGGTGCTTGGAACGGAGGATCTTAGTGTGTTTTTTTCCAACCTTAATGATTCTATGTTTTTGAGCGTGCGCATGGCAAAATGGTTGAAGCTGTGGTGACTGTGCTGCCGCAGTGCAGATGCTGATGGCTGCAGCTAATTAGCAGCACCTATTTCACCAGCCCCAGAGAGCAGCCGTGGAAACTTTTTCCTGGTGCTGTGCCAGGACCTCACCCATTCCCAGTGCCATTTCCTAAACTCTTGGAAAATTCACACACCAGGGCACATTTTCAACACAAGGGCGAGAGAGAAGAGCTGCCTGTGACGGAGCAGGCTGAGTATCTGCCCCTCCCCATGCCCTCATGCTGTCAGTCAGCTGCTTGGGGCTGCTTTGGGTGCAGAGCTGACTGGGATCCTACACAAGCATCCTTCCGCTGCCAGAATGTCTGCAATCACCTTGGGAAGATGCTAAGTCTCTATGGTTCTATGGCTCTATTCAATGATAAGTGTGAGTGCCACAGGCTTAGCCCTGTGGTGGGGGTTGTTCTTCGGTGTTTCTCACACAAAATCCCAGTCCCAGTGGCAGGTGGAGATGGCTCACCAGTGGCCAAGGCTTGGAGAGGACCTCTCATCTAGCTTTTGCATGCTTTCCCTTAGTTATGTTCTACAAGAAAAACTTTTACTCAGCAAAATGCTTAGGACCATGCCTTCAAGCCCATGGACTGCCCTAGTGCCTCCCCCATGCCGGACTGCAGCCAAACCTCACATCTTCCATCCCTGCGTCCTCTGTGCCTGTGGCCCTGCCCAAAGCCCCTCTTTGCTGTGGGGCCTTGCACAACCTGTCCTTCTGCCCCCATAGCCACAAGCTCCGGGGTCTTGCCTGGTACCTACCATGGGGACCATCCCTGGAGCAGGGAGCTCCTGGTATTTGCCTCACTCCTGTTTTTTTTTGGCAGGGGTTGGTGTGTATGTGTGTTTATGTGTACATGTGTGTGTGCATGCACAGGGAGCAATAGCTGATGGGATGGATGGCAGTGTTGATGACGGCATCGATTCATTACCTCCCACGCCAGGATGTGATGGGCAGTACTGGCACATATGAACCCATATCACATCCCTTGAGCAATGCCCCTGGAAGCACCAGGGAGATAAATGCTAGGGAATGGAACAGAGCAGGGTATCACACGTCACGGACACCCCTCAAACTCCACGGGGAATTCCCAACCTATAGGAGATGCATTTCCAAGCATGCATAGTGAGGGCCATCTCTCTCCTTTCTCCTACTAACACAATTTTTAATGACCTCCTCTAATTTCCAGATGGATCTGCCCTTTAGGGCAGATTAGGGTGCTGGGGGTGTCCCGTAAGTATTGGGACAATACACAAGGAGGTCCCGCCATTTGCTAGCTTTGGCTGGGGCAATGTGAGATGCTAAAACATACTAAGAAGCAATGGCCAAAATCAAGTGCAAGAGCCCCCTCTGAACCTTTGGAGATGCCTGGGAGAACCAAGACATGAGGATTATCCCAAGCAATGACGACAGCATTGCTGTCCCACCCCTTAATGAATTTATTGCAGGTGTCTGTAAGATGGAAGCAAGATGTTTCCCCACACAGCAGGTGGCTAATGAAGCAGCACTTGCTGGAGGCTGTTCTTGATGCTCCACCTTTGGAGTAGAGTGGGGAAAGCCACAGGCAATGGCCAGAAGCAGCAGCACTTGGCCCTATGTGATGCAATCCCCCAAACTCTGTGCTTCCTTTTCTTTTTTCCCCATTTTGGGCACATTTTGCGTTGTCATCCTCCCTCCTGACAATGCTGGAGGAAGGCACGTGGTGTGTTCCCCTTGCCTCAGCACCTTGCACTCTGCCACCGCTCATGTGCTCTCATCCCCAGAGCCTTGACTCAGCTAATCCCCTGTACCCAAGGCGTTGACTGAGGCAGTTCTAATTCAGTTTCACCCGGGGGTGAGGGATTGCCTCATCCTCCAAAACCACACCATCATCGGAAAAGGGCAGAGTAGCATGGGGTGGCCAAAGTCCCCACCATGAGATGCTACCAAGCCCTGCGTGATGAGTGAGGTCAAACACCAACAGTGGCCCACCTTGCCTGACAATATCTGACCTCCATAAAAGTGGGACGAACATCTGCCCCTGCTTGTTTGGAACACCCCATAATTAATGTTTGCTCACTGATTGAGGCTGGCAGGTATTTAGCATTATTAGCGAATGATTAGGAGCTGATGTTATTGATGTGGCTACTTTTAGACATGTGATTTCAGCATCTAGATTTGGAAAAAAGTTGTTTGGGAGGTGAGTTCCTCCAGCAGCAGTTCTTGCAGAGCAAGACCTGCCCCAAAACCAGAGCAGCAGAGACACAGATGGGAACGTGAGCGCCCACTCCATGGCCTTTGGTGGGGGCAGCTGCCTCGCCACAGCTCTGTGGTCCAGGAGGCAAACGTCCCTTGGGTGGGAATGTGTGGGAGCTAACACTGAGGTGTGATGGTACACAGGATGGGGACTCACTGGTGTTACATTAAAAAAAAAAATAAAGTCATTTTGAGGGTTTTGATGGCCTTTGCTCTGCAGGGAGCTAATCAAAAGCCCACTGAAGGCTTCCTGTGGTCCCAGCAGCATAAAGCCCAGCTTGATGTGCACCCCATGTACATATCTGAGTAAGAACAGGACAAAAAACCACGTTGTCTGCAAAGCAGCTCTGAGATATTACACTAAGCATGCTCAACCAGAGACACCAGCACATCATACAACTGTTATTTACATCTTTACTGGGGGGAAAAAGCATCAGTGAGAGTGACAAATCCTTTGAAAACAGCAGCAAATATATATATATATATATATAATTTCTTGGTAGTCTGCCCTAAAATCTGTATTTCAGTTTATTTATTTATTTGTTTTGTTTTCCCTTTTGAAGAAATGGGTGGGAAGTTAACACAGTGCAGAGAACTTCCAGTTTCAAGATAGAGCGGGGGCCAAATGGTTGTTTTTTGGTGATGGTTTTTGGGACCCACCATGTTCCCCCATAGCATGGGAGACAGCAAGGCAGTGCAGTAGCCTCTAGTGGCAGTTCCTAACATCCAGCCCTAGGGAAAAAAGGGGAAACTTTCACTGCAGGGGGAAGCTTTGGGGGTTGCTTTCAGACTGGAAACATTAGAAGCATAGTCAAAACTGACAAAGAAAAGACATCCCTACTCAGGGTAGCCGGGGTAGGGCTCTCAGGACCCATCTACCCTAAAAAGCCACACCTAGAACCCCCACCAATGCCCTCCACCCACATCCCTATTTAAGCTCAGGCTTTGACCCTTGCTGTTTGGAGGTGTGGAGTATTTGCCTGTAGTACTACTCTATATCTAGTTGCTGCTGCAGGCGATTGTCTCCAATGCCCTCTCCTGGAGGGACCTGTATTGCAACCTTGTCCCTGGTCTTGATACTGCTGCTCCAGGGGCTGTGTGGGTCTCCTAGGAGGGTGTTTGTTCTTCCTGCAGTGGTTGTATCCCTTGGCTTTTGAGGCCTGGAGGATGTTGTGTCAGGAGCAGGACTCAGCATCCGGTCTTCCCTTATAGCTAGTGTTCCTGTGCAATACTCTCATCCCCTGGAGTTCTTGTTGCAGGTTCCTTCCCCTTCCACCAGCTTTGCTTTCAGCTGGCTCCTCCTATCTACTGGAGAGGAGGAAGGAAGGCTGCAGGTTTTTAGTTCATCAGCAGCACGAGGGGACCCATGCAGAGGGCACACCCACATCTTGAGCCCCCTGGATGTTATGAAGGCCATCATCAAAGAAAATATGGGGCTGGATTTGAGCAAGAATGGGACCCTTGGGAGCCCCATCCATGAAAAAGGCTTCATCGATGGCCAGACCCCATTCCCGGAGTGTCTTGATGGCTCGGATGCCCATGTCCCGGCCACTGCGAGCTGTCACCAGGTAGGTCCGAATGGGGGATTCCTCCTGGCTGAATTTCTTGCGTATCTTCCCCAGGTGCATGGCAAAGGCTTTCATGGGACCCTGCAAACATACCAAGACACCTGAGAGTGCATAGGAAACATGGAAACATCTGCTCAGCCTGTTCAATCTGCTTTTTCCACATATTAGTGGGACTCCAAATCAGGCACCCTAGGGACTGAGGACTGGTAAATGCAAAGGAAACTCATAATAATACGTGGTTTGTTTGGTTTTTTTTTTGCTGCCTGTGGCGAAGCCCTAACAGAGGACATGCTTACTGTGGTCACCTTGCTCACCTCTCCTATAGGCACAGCCTCCATTGCCCGCTCATACTGCATGGCTCCCTCCAGGCCCTGCTCCCTGAAGATCTGGTCCGTCTCATCAGAGAAAAGCACAGCGTCTCCATCAAAGGCCACACGCAGTGGGGTGCTGGTGGCCTGCACCTCCTGCTGGAAGATGAGTGCTGCTGAGACCCCTGTGAGATGAAGCAAGATGGGTTTGTGGAGGACATGAGAGATGCCACGTCCTTAGGCATCTTGCACATGGACAGGTCTTCTCTGTGGTCATATCTAACACCACAGATGTCTTAGGAGAAGACACTGGTGTGGTTGGGCTCTCATCAAGGATACTTTCCATGAGGGCCACCCTGGCCTTTCAAAGGCTGAATTATTTAGGGAGCACAAAAGAGCTGCTGATTTGACTGGATAGATGCTGAGGGCTGCTGGGATAACTGCTGGGGTGTTAATGCATGAGAAGCCCTTCTCCTGGTGTTAAGTCTCTCTGCCAAGCCTGGTGCTAATGCCCAGATTTAGCACTCTGTGCTGTGAGTAATAGGGACTGGCACCTCCAGTTGATTGGGGTAATTGGCTTAATTACAGGTCTCTTCCTACAAGCTGCTCCTGCCTGCTCTCAACCGTGGGCTGAGGCCCCAGATGAGACACTTGTTAGAACAATGATGATCATCATGAGGCTTCAAGATTCATAGCTAAGGGAAGTCTGGGCTCTGGTTGGCTTGCTCCTGACCTGAAGGACCCTGGCCAGCCTATGTGTTCATACCAAATCAAATTAATGAGGAGATTAACCCCATTAGAGCTGTCAGGAACTACAGATACTCAGATCCAGGTCAAGCATGTGCTTACTTCTTTCTGTACGTACCTAAAAAGGAAACTGCTATGGCATCCTCACAAAACCCTGGAAGTCATTGAAAGGTTTAAACACCAGGCATGGAATGACCAGCCCATGGCAGATCTGCAGTCAGAAGGCTTCTGACAAGCCCTGGTGTTTGTAGGCTACAGATGGAAACTGAAAAAAATGGAACAACTAAAGACTATGTTGGTGACCAAGATGCCATTTGTCCCCGCTCCCACATAACAGGATGAACTCTGGCATTGCTTCTTGGTTCAGGGCCACTTGGAAACAGTGTGGTGGATTTGGGGAGGTGGGATGAAGAGAAAGACGAACCTCTTCGGAGGGCATTGCAGACATCTGTCCTGTCAGCTGACAGGAACAGCTTCACCCCATGGGACTTCAGGTACTGTGTGGAGTCCTCATCACTGACAAAGCAGAACTTGGAAATCTCCAGGCCTTGGGACAGAGAACATGAACAAAGTCTGTTATGAGGCTGTGTCCTCCTTGCAGCATCCCTTCATCTCTCTAGGTCTCTGCATGTTTTCCCTGGCTCTGTATTTCCCATAGATGCAGTGCTGGGGAGAGGACACTGAGGGGGCAGACCCCCAGGGATGGGCACCCTTACCATAGTGCTTGACACTGTTGATGATGCGCATGCCACTCTCTGGGCTGTTGTTGGAGAGCACCAGGATGTCAAAGAGGCCCTTCTCCGTTGGATTACTCTCTAGGATCTTCTTATTCACATACTGTGCTGCCTGTGGGAACAGACCATTTTATAATGCACACCACTGATGGCTTTGCAGGGTTGTTTGGAAATCATGTGGTCGTCAGATGGGGTGGGTGGGTGGGAGCCAGGAGGGGTGGGACCTGGGGGCAGGAAGGCTGTTTTCAGCCTGTACTGTGAGTGATGTGTGCCCTGAAGCTCACCTGGATGAAGGCAAAGGCTGTGCCTGGAGGCAGGGGCTTGTCCTGGTTGGCTTGTTGGTGCCTCACATATTCCTCTTTTCCTTTCTCCAGGTAGAGCTGGTGCTCCTCCTCCAAGTTGAAGATAGCTCTGGTGGTCACTGCAATGACCAGTGCCTCACTTGGATCTTTCTGCAAGGTGAGATCAAATAAGGTTTGGGGGATCTCAATGGAAGAGCCTTGGGATGGAATGGTCTGACATGGTGGGGCTGGGTGTTGGAAGCATCACTCATGTCCATTGTTCCTGGCTCTGATGCCAGAGAGACTTTGGTGAAGAGGTACAAAGCCTGATCTTCATCTGCAGGTCACTGAGGTTGGAACAGGCAGTTGTGAAATGCCAACCTGTCTGGTAAGTGCAATGTGCTCTAAGGACAGCTCATGTGGAAGAGGATTGCTTCATAATTTGTGCATCTGCGGCACAGCACAGCTGTAGTCACTGTAGTTATCTGCTCGTACTGAGCTGGGCATTGCTGGCATTCCCTGCATGTCCTGGTGCTTTGATTCTTATTTTATCTCCACTCTGGAGAGACTGATGAAAGCTGTCTTTGTACTACTGTTTTCTCTTTGGCCGCTCCAAAATTAAACATGTGTAAATGTGTCACTTGTGCAACCCAAGGCATAAAAAAATTCGGCCACCAAAGTTTCAGGTTGTGTCATCTCCTGCAGTGGCATTTCAAAATGTGCTTTGGAAATTAGGCATCTGCATTTGTAATGAGCGACTCTTACCTGTTTCACGTCAGTATTGATGACTGTGCTTTCAGGCTCTGCCATCTTCCAATTTCAGCCTCAAATGAGAGAAAATGTAGAATTGAACTGATGCATGTAATAAAAGACCTGAAAGATCCTGCAGGTAGGATTCTAGCTTGCTTCTTTACTGTGATTCCTGGTAGTTTTTGTCTGAAAGATGATTTTCTATCTACATATAAACAAGATTGCTATGCTGAGGATTGCTTGCAGATGTTAAAGACACAAGTTGATGTGTGTGGTGAGCAAGAGCTCGCCAATCCCGCACACGCAGGATGCCTTACACCACAGATATCTGTGAGGGCTGGCTTTACCCTTGTCTGGCAGACTGCAGTCCTGGGATGCTGTGTGCTGCTATTTCTGAACACCAGGTCCTGTGGCTTCTGTAACCATTTCATCATATGCTTCATTTCTCTGCACTGATTGGTGCTATAACTGGACTTGAGGGATTCAGCGTGTGGATTGGGAATGGCTCCCATTCCCACAGCTCCTACAGATATGCCATGGGGTTTCTCTGAGGCGTAGAGGAGGCAATAATGGCTCTGCGCATATGTGCTGCAGTTGGCAAGGGAGTTAAAACCTCATGTCCCATTTAATGCACTGCTTGATCAATGGAGTGAGAGGCTGTGTGTGCCTAGACCAGAAGGAAAGTGCACAGTGTAGACTTCCCCCTCCTTGTTGTCCTGCTGTGCTTGCTGCTGGAGGACTTCAGACTTCCTCTGCCTCACCTCAGTTTTTCAGGCTTTTTATTAAGACTGACATGCCCACTTCATTGAGCCGCTACTGCATGGCTGGAATTCACCTTCTGGCTGCATTTCTGCCCTTGGTCTGCTCATGCAGCTGAGCTGAGCAACCACTGTTAGACCCTGCAAGAGCTGACACCTCCCATCCACCGATCCCTTTGGAGGTATGCAGGAAAGAAAATATATTAAGGGACATATATACATATCTATATTATATATCACAGGTTTTATATATCACAGATTCTCTATGTAGCGTATATAGGTGCATGATCTGCCAGAGGAGCTTGATATTTCTCTGTGTTGCAAAGCATCACCCTGCTTCCTCCACCCATATCCTGTGTGGGGAAGGCTCTCCTCCCACATAGTTGTGGGGTAACAGACTCCAGCCCATATCTCAGAAGGTACAAATGTCCCCTGGAGAGATTCTATCCAAGCGGGAGCTCTTAGCACAAACTGTGTTTTTGGGGCTCCTCTTCCCTTTTCTTAAAGTGAAAGTGAAACGAGAGGTGGAGCAAAGCTGCTCTTTGCCGGGGGAGAGAAAGCCTATTAATTTTTACTCCTTCCCTTGAAATCAGGAAGACCAAGCCTGATTTCTCATTCCTCTTCATCTGCCTACAGTATTGTTTACATACAGCTTTTATACAGATACATGTATTGCTACACATGCACACAGCACTGTGTGTGTGTATATATATATATATACACACAGAAAAGCATCAGCGGTGGATGCTTGCAGCTCCCTGCAGTGTAGCAAAGAGCAAATGTGGCGTGCCTCCAGCTGGGAAAGAAGCAGATGAGGTTTGCTAGAACAAAGGTCCAAACTCACCACCAGTGCTGTCTCCTCGTCTAATGCAGCATCCACTCCTCTGCCCCACTTCACCCAGGTGCTGTTGCTTATATCTCTCTGGAGCCAGCAGGAAGCAGGCAGCTGCGTGCTAGGCACAGCCCTTCCCCTGGCGTGATGGGATTTGTAGTCAGCACTGTGGGCTGGCTGCATGCCTGGCTGCATTTCTACATTGGCCTCCTGGCCAGCTTTTATTCTATTTGTGCTCGCTACCCACAAGCACTGCAATTAGGTTTATTTCTGTAGGTACATCTCTAATTTCCTAGCCCTAGCTTGCATAGCTGTCCTGTTTTTAACCTAAAAGCACAGAAGTCCCTATTCAGGAGGCTCTGGGGTGTGCACGGGGCCTGCTACATTTGTAATTTTGATATGCCATTTTTAGACCCCTTTCCAGAAAGCTGGGGTTATTGCCACATGTTATTAAACCACCTCTCAGAGCATGGGCTGCAACAAGGGTCTTGCTGCCATGCGATACTGCTTTACTAAATGCTTCGCTTCTGCAAGACAGCACCACTGAAGTTCTCAGCATACACATGCAAACCCTCTTTCCCTGAGTGCTTTTATGGGACATGTTCCTTTTATCTCAGATTTCTCCTGTGTATTTCTTCTGTGCACCCTCCAGCTCTTCCTAGTACAGAGCAGAAAGTGTCATAGAATGGCTTAGGTTGGAAGGGACCCTACAGCCCACCTGACCCGCTGCCCCCCACCAGCTCAGTCTGCCTAGGGCCCCATCCAGCCTGGCCTTGAGCCCCTCCAGGGATGGGACATCCACAGTTTCTCTGGACAGCCTGTGCCAGTGCCTCACTGCCCTCTGAGTGCTGAATTTTTGGTGTCTAAATATCCCCACACCACCTCTTTCTTCTCCATGCAGCAGGACCACAAGGGAAGAAGCATGTAAGAATAAATGTGAGGTGGGGATGCTGATGAAATCACCCCTGACTATGCATTTACCCCTTGTGCTAAGTGCACAGAGCCATGTGCTGTGCATATCCTAGCACTGCTACTGGGATATCTTGGAGAATCAAATTGTTCCAGGGCAGTTTTCTGCAGCCAGGAGCACTGCTTTTCTTTTTCCTGCTCAGGCTGGGAGTTCCCTGCTGACTTTTCACTTGCGTGAGCACCGCTTGGGTCAGCAGAAAGGTGGGGCCCACTGGTTCCTGGGTTGGCAAAGCAGACTTTCCAGTTTGGGCTGCAGTGTGCATGGGAAAGCCAATGTCTCTTTTGTGCCCATAGCTCTATTCCTGGCAGGGGATTTCTTTTGTCCCCAGCATGTTCGTACCATGTACTTTGGCTGGATCAGGAGACCACACAGAGAGAAAAGGAGACTGAGGCTGGAAACGAGACGGTGGTAAGTCTGGTTTTGGGTTTAGGGGAGAAGGACGGGGCTCCCTGAGACCTTTTGCAGAAGCCAGGATGCTCAGTGTTCCCAAACCATGTCTTCATTGCCCCAAAACATTGTCTTGGGCTACACCTCAGGGCTAGGATGAGCTTTTCCTTTTAACAGGGGCTGATGGAGGATAGCCCTTTTATGGTATGGTGGGAAGAACACGATGAAACATCTGAATCTGTGCTGTGTGGGCACCTGTTTGCCTCTGCTCCTATGTCTACCCGCTGTCACAACCTGAAGCTGTGGACTGGAGCCTCCTAAATAGCACAAGTCCATTACCAGGCTGCTGATTTTTGTGTTCAGGGACAGGAGGAACTAGCCATAAAATCTCAGTGGGAAGACTGTGAGCTGAGATTCATCCCTGATGGCACTGATGTCCCATATAGATGGCTCTGGGCAAGTCATACACACCGCGTCCTGCTGCCCCAATGGAGATAACGAGCAACCCTTGCAGCTACAGACAACAAAGCCTCCTTGTTAAAAAATTAAAGATTATCCCTGTGTGAGGAGACCTATGGTGCTGGTGTGGCCAAGGTAAACACTTGCATACCTGCTGGCCCTCGTCACAGCACTGGGAGGAGTGCCTGGGTTGTGGTTTGATAGAGGCTGGCCTCCAGAAGCCTACCAGGGGTGTTTTCTGGTCCCTTTGGAGATTCCTAGTATGAGATATCCTCTGGCTGGCTTCAGCATCCAATTGAACAAACTGAAGTCTTTGCCTGGTCCTTGCCATGTGCCCAAGTTAGGCTGGTTCAGTTTGTGAGCTGGGTTGGTGGCACTGCTGCCACCTGGCATGTAGGCACAGCCTGGCTGTGGTGATGGAGTTAAGCCTGAGCCTGCAAGAGGGGAAGGAGAGGCTGTATGACATCAGGAATTGGCTGCTTAGAGGAGGTGGGGATTAAATTAAAAGACTGCTTGAGCAGAGCCCGCCTTGCCTGCAGGAACTGCTCTGCTCTGTTTCACACTTCATTTCCTAAGCAGCCGAGCCCTAAATGCTTACGCTGGGCTTTATCTTAACATTTTAATTGTGTTTACTCTCGTTAGAACTCTGTGCTGCTTGCAGCATGTGAACTTCTGAATATGAAATCCCCACCCTGTTCATTTTGTTTGAGTCCTCAGGTCACTTGCACTCTGCTATGGCCAAGGAACAGTGGAACAGCCAGACTATAGCCTCCCCACCCCCTGCTAACCCAGTGGTTACCACCACAGCTCCGCCGGGCTTCCTTGATGGCATTGTCAGCCACATCCCATGTGAGTACAGCTGGGTTTGCCTCTTTGTCCTTGGGAGGTGTTCAAGAAATAGGTAGATGTGGCACTGAGGGGCATGGCTCAGTGAGCATGACAGAGTTGGGCTGCAGTTGGATTTGATGATCCTTGTGATCTTCTCCAGGATTTTAAGCTCAAGCCCCAAGACACAACTCTGTAATGCTGAAACATGAGGAGGGGTTTGAAAATGCACTTTGTGTGGTTTTGTTTGTTTTTAACTCTTCTGTCTACTTCATTGCACCAGTACCCAGATGGGCGCTCATTGCTGTGGCAGTGGCAGTGGCTGTTCTCTTCCTCCTCTTCCTCATCTGCATCATCAGGTGCTGCTGTGGCAAGAAGAAGCCCGAGAAGAAGGAGAAAGTTGGCTTGCTCGCCTTCAGTGGCTCCACCACAGCCAGCCTTGTGAGTCCTGCTTTCTCCTGTTCCCTGCTGCTCTCCTAGCAGGGAGATTTGCTCCATAATGCCCATGTCCCCACCACATGCCCAGAGTGATGGGACTGCTTGTGGATGTACAATTGGGCTGGGATTTGTGGGGGAGGCTCTTTTAAATGTGATTTTAGGGAAAACTGGCCCATACGATGCATCATGCCAGGATGGAGAGCGAGGATGTGAACTTAGTCACCATCTGGGAGTCTCATCCATGCAACATAGTATGGGGAAACACACAAGGCTCTGGAACCTTGTCCTGAGGGTTGTGTTGCTCTTTGCCACAGGTGCAGCCTGAGATGGAAGACCTGGAGCAGGGCCCAGATGAGACAGGGCGAGGAAGGCTTCAGTATTCTCTGGAGTACAATTTCCGTGCACAGGAGGTGAGGCTGCTGCAAGGCTGTGTTCTGGCAGAGTCCTTTGGTGCCCAGCAGGACCCAGTCATCCATACCTGGTGCACCTCTGCACTCAGCTGGTATACTGACATGGTGGGATGACATCTTCCTTGCTGCTGCACTTGCTTTCTTGTCACCTGTCACTATCCTCTGAACAGTGACCTCACTCACATGTTGTTCCTTTTAAGCTGAAAGTTGGTGTGAAGCAGGCAGCTGATCTGAAGGCCATGGACAATGGGGGCACATCTGATCCCTATGTTATTGTCTACCTGACATCTGATATGAGAAAGAAGTATGAGACCAAGGTTTATCGCAAGACCCTGAACCCCGTCTTCAATGAGACCTTCACTTTCCAGGTAGGAAGCAACAGCTGCTGATGATTTCCTTGAAGATTCCTTTGCTACCAGGATGGGAAAGCAACAGAAAGACCTGCTGTTGTGTCTGTCCCACCATTGCATGTGGCAGGGAGTAAGGTCGGGTTGCTGGGTTTTCATTTGCAGGTGCCCCAGGCAGAGGTGTCTGAGGCCACGCTGGTGATGCAGATCTATGACTTCAACCGCTTTGCCAAGCACGACATCATTGGTGAGGTCCGCCTGCCCCTGGCCAGTGTCAACCTGCAGCACATCATTGAGCAGTGGAGTGACTTAGTGGTGGCCAGCAAAGTGGAGGTTGGTCCTCGCAGGTGGGACACACCATGAGGAGAGCAATGGTGCTGCTTCTCTTTCTACCACCCTGCAGTGAGAGAAAGCAGTGGGTATCCTTGAGAGCCCCCCAGCTCATTGGCCCCTCTCTCTATCAGCAAGAGCGTCTGGGTGAGATCTGCTTCTCACTGCGCTATGTCCCCAGCACCGGCAAGCTGACAGTGCTCATCCTTGAGGCCAAGAAGCTGAAGCGGATGGACTCCCGTGGGCTATCAGGTAGGCAGGGTCTGCTCACACTCACATCGCTCTACCTAGTGCTAATGATAGCACTAAGAACTGTAAAACCTCAAGGACTCTTGGTGTGGAGGCATGTCCTTTCTCTCCTCAGATCCTTTTGTTAAGGTGCATCTCATCCTGAACAAGAAGAAGTGGAAGAAGAAGAAGACGAGTGTGAAGAAAAATACCTTGAGTCCTTATTTCAATGAGGCATTTGTCTTTGAGGTGCCTTTCAATCAGATTCAGGTGGGTTTCCCTTCAGTGCCCAAGGCTGAGCAGGCCCCTGCTCTGATGAAGGTCCAATTGACAGCTTTTCCTGTGTCCCCACCAGAATGTGGATGTGGTCATCTCCGTCTGGGACTATGACAAAGTGACCAAGAATGAGCCCATTGGCAAACTCTTCCTGGGCTGCCGGGCCACGGGTAACCAGCTGAGACACTGGTCTGATATGCTGTCCAACCCACGGCGTCCCCTCGCCCAGTGGCACAACCTGCAGCCCCCTGATGTGGTGGACAAGGCCCTGGGGTTGAAGTCCCACCTCAAGCTGCCTATGACCACCAGATAGTGAGAGACAACTCTGGCACCCCCTGCTCACTCACATCCGGGCAGGATGGAGGTTTTCAGAGGTGTCTGGATGCAGCTCTGCACCAAGGTGATGCTGGAGGGGGTGATGTGGATGCAGAACTAGCTTGTCTCAGCCACTCGCAGGCTGGGGTTGAATACAGAGAGCTCTAAGCTTATGGAAAAACATTGAGTCATTTGATATTTTTTGAATAGAAGTTGATTACTATAGAATCATATGTTGGAAAAGGTATTCAAGATCACTTCAGTCCAACCATCAGCTTGACCTAACAGGTCCCACCACCAAACCATGTCTCTTAGTCCATATATCTCTTAAGTATCTCCAGTTATGGGAACTCCACCGCTTCCCTGGGCAGCCCATCCCAGTGCTTGACCCACCCCCTTAGGAAACCAGCCTGTGAATGCTATGCTGACTTGCAGCCCTCTTGTCAGTTCTGTGTGAGTTTCATGTAGTCTGGGGGCTGCTTGCACCCTCACATCCTGCTTTGTGGTGCCTTAAGGTGGGAGGTAAGTAAAAATCCCTCCTGTTTGGAGGTGGATCCTCTGAGTTGTCTGCAGCCTCAGGAGCCTCCCAGCTCCCTGAATTAGTATTTCAATGAGCTGACAAAGAAGGGGATTGCTCTTAAGAGAATTTTAATTCAGCTGAGAAGACTTAAGCCAGATTGGCACAGACACTGCCTGACCCCACTCTGTTCCTAGCAAAGGAATTGCTCTTACTCCGAAATACACGTGGAAAAGCCTTCTTTCTCCTGGCCTTTTGCTAAAAAATCCCCACAGCCATAGCACAAAGATTTGGGCTTGTTTCACTCAAACTACAAAATGGAAGTAAATTGCACCAGGCAGTCTGTAGGAAGCTGCATGTTCTGGAGTGGGGAGAGCCCAAGCATTAATGAAGAGCCATTAATATTGGAAAGCAGTTAATCTGCAATTATCCCAAGACCCATGGAGCGACTATCAGAGAGTTAAACAAATACGGTGAGGCTGAGGAAGATTATGAAAGCTCTTGATAGAGATTAATGACCCAAGCTTAACTATAAAAAGCTACTGTGCCCGTTTCTTAATAAATGTTCCCTTGGCTTTGCCTTTGCTGTGATGTGGGGAGAAATTACAGAGTTGTTTGGAGATAGCTATAACAAGTGGAGTGTGGTTCCTGCTGGGAGAACAGCGTGAGCTGGGTGCCCTTAATGAAACAGAGGAGGAAATCAGTCACCTGAGAAATACTTGCAGAAGGATGCTGAGTCAGTTAAAGCCTCAGCCTTAAGTCAAGCTAGAGGGGGTGATGCAGAAGGGAAAGCTGCTGTGTGAGAATTATGGAGGCAACTGGGGACTCAATGAGTAAGTGCTCACCAGGGCAGGCGTACTAGTGCCCCAGGTGAGCCTCACTGAGGCATAAATCCGTGTGCTGATCTGCTCCCTCAAGAGGGAAGGGTGAGGGGATTGTAACTTGTCTAACTCTTGAGCTGAGTTCACATGGGAGCCTATTCATAGGAAGGGGGATGGCTCCATCTTGTGCTAAGTCTGGTGGGCAGAAAGGCTGGGCTCTTCTTGCCTCTCCATCAGCATGTCCCTATAGCCTTAGCAAGGCTGGTTGATTGTCCCTTTGTTGCTATTATGTCTCTTGCCCAAATGACATTCCTTGTGCACTTGGAGGACTGAGCATGGAAATGCACTTCTGGAGGAAGAGGAAGATGCTGCTGTGGAAGATAAAAAAAAGAAAGCTATGTTAGTTGAAGATGAAATCTCAGTGAGTGCCTGTGCTGGATTTCAGTGTCTGCATCTAGAGGGCAGGGCAGGTACATGTTGAATGATCTGTGTCTCCATGTCCTCAGTGGTCCCAGTTAGAGCTCTGCTTCTTTATGCGGGTATCCTCCCCCTAGAAACAGGTTTGTGCAGGAGAAAAACACCTGTTGCTGTGGTGCATTCCTGGGTCTCCTCCTTGCAGACCATGTTCACCATGTAGTCCAGTAAGAACGCCCTGATGTGGCACAAAACTCTGCAATTTGGGCTGGTTTCTGGCAGAGGATAAAAGGACCCACCAGATTGCCCAGAAACGGAGCAACATGCAGCAAGAGGAGTCTGCAGAATACTGTTGACCAGCAAGAAGCAACAAGCCATGGGCTTGTCTGGCTGCAAAGCCCAAAGCCACAAACCCTAATGGCAAGAGCAATGCAGTTGGTATGAAGGGGAAGAGGGAAATCATCCTGAGGGTGGTCAGACCTTGGGTGGAATGTGAGATCTTCATGCCTGAGGAAGTTTTTGCCATGTGTCTCCAAGCAGTACCTTGCTGTGGATCCAGCCCTGCCTGGGACTGGGGCAGGTGACATTAAGGAGACTCTCTCAAGGAGAATTATTCCCTAATTTGGTGATTTTATGACTATTTGTCCGTGTACTTCAAGAAATTAGCCAGGAAATCAGTATCAGGCAAATGCTGAACATTACACATGCTTGTCACCATTTGTCTACTGTGAGACAAAAATGATTATGGGCTGTCATCGTTCAGCTGTCCTCCAGCTCAGATTTTTTGGCTAGTCTCACAGTTTTGAGCACTGGAGACTATCTAAGCTTCTCTCACAAGGAAACGAGCGTGTGTGTGTTTTATAATGATGCCAGTTAATGAATATTTATCTCACCACTGTGTTGTGAAACTTCAACACGTGACATGTTTCTTTTTTAAAACTCAGCTCCAGGACTTGGAGGATCTTATTGGATCTTATGCCAATTGCAGCTTTTTCTTTTAAGGAACATTTTTAATGTAGTTGCAGAGGGAGAGAATGGGGAGCAAAATACTGAGAGCAGGATGCCTTCTGGCTTGAAACCCGGAGGCAAAGCACAATTTGCTTTTGTTTGCCTGGAAAAGCAGCGAGGGCCCGTGGGATGGGTGGGCGGCGTGCAAGGCAGGAGTTGGGAAGCCAGTGCCCCCACGCTGGATGGGAGGTGGAGGACTGACTCCCCCGTGCTTCTCTGGGCGGTGCTTAGCACCAAACTACATCTCCCAGGCTGCCCTGCTGCTGCTCCCCAGAGTTGGGGGGAGGAGGGGGTCTGCTTGGGGGGACGAGGGTCCTGGCCTTGCAGTGCTGGCTGCGTGCCCCTGCCTACGGTAAAACACCCGCCTAGGGGGGATGCTTTGGGGCAGGTCCTGAGGGATGGGGGGGGGGGAGAGGGGAGGTGGCTGCCCTGGGGAGGGGGAGAGGGAAGAGCTTGGGGTCACGGAGGGAGCGTGGGAGTCTTTGTGCTGCAATTGTGGGTGAGTGGGGAGGGGAGTGCTGCGGGTGCGGCGGTTGGTTTATCACAGATCCAAGGAGCCCCTTTCCGTCCCCCCTATTTCTTGATCCCCTTCTCTTTTTCCCATCCCTTGCCCCTTCCCCCATCGCCGTCCCTTCCGGGTGTGTCCACAACCGGGATGCTGTGCTCTCGGCGCCATGCGTGACTCGCAGTTTGTACTTCAAGGGAAGTGGGAATGAGAAGAAAGGGATTCATGGATCTGTGAATCCGTAAGGATTTTGAGCTCAGACTCTAAGGGACACATAGGCTGACCCCTGTGTGTGTTTTCTCTGAGGATCAAGGGAGTTCAAAGACTGAGTGCTAGGACATCCAATATTTATGGGTAAATAAAACTAACTTCTTTGCAGGTGCACTGATCTGGATTTTGTTAGCTGTCACCTTCTAGCCTAGGTACAGAAATACTGTTCAGTTGCAGATAGCAAACATTTTTTTTTTTTTTTAAATCTTATTTAAAAATAAAAATTCTACCCTTTGCTGCTTCTTCTACCCCCATTCTTACCCTTCTTCTTATCTCTTGCCCCATCCATTGCAGCCTGGCTGCTGCTATTCCTGCCCTAGCAGGGCTTATGTGGAGGGCTGTAAGAAAGTAGGGAACAGACTCTTTAGCAGGGTCTGTTGTAATAGGACAAGGGGAAATGGTTTCAAATGAAAAGAGGGAAGATTTAGAATGGATATAAGGAAGAAGTTTTTTACAGTGAGGATGGTGAGGCACTGGTGTGGGTTGCCAAGAGAGGTGGTAGGTGCCCCATCACTGATGACATTCAAGGTCAGGCAGGATGGGGCTCTGAGTATTTGATCTAGTGCAGGTGTCCCTGTTCATTGCAGGGGAGTTGAACCTCTCTATAAGGTCTACAAGGGTCCTTTCCAGCTCAAACAGTTCCATGATTCGATTTTGCTTCTGGATCGGTCTCATGACATGGAGGTGTCTTCAGGACCCCTTCACTTTGGGATCACTTCTGTATCTTCAGGCAGGAGAAAATCTCCTTCCCCAAACAACCCAGTACTGATAATGGATGCAAATAGGTCACTCCTGCTTATAAAAAGCTCCTTTGGTCCCAACCTTGTAGTCCAACGGTATAACCTAAACCTCTGATTTTTCCATATCTCAGGCCTCAGCAGGATGGAGCCATCAGAGAAGCAGCATGAGGATGCAGTTGCTTTCGTGCAGGGCAAAAAGCGCCCTCCAAAGAAGAATGGTGTCACAGGTGGGTGAGTGCCTGCATGCCAGCAAGGGAGGATTTCTTATCCAGCCACACTGGCTTCGCACGAGATGGGTGCTCACTGGAGTTCGGCTTGAACAGATCTGATACTTTGAAGTTAATTGGGAATAAAAGTTCAACTGTTTTGAAATGAGGCCTCAACCTGTAAAAAACAAAACAGAAACAAACAAAGAAAAGCCCAGACCCATATTTTATTTGAAATCTCATGAATGGTGTCTGGAAAGAAGGCGGGTTTCCAAACAAGTGTGAAGCTTAGCCAGGGCTCCATCATCCTGCCCATAAATGTGGACATTGCAGACATCCCTGTCTGAGCTAACTGGGTGGTGGCAACAAGCATGGGCACCTCAAGACACGAACCCTTCATCATTTGTTTAGAATGAGGAAAACTGCTTTGAACTCCATTCCCACTGCCTGAGGCGAGTATGGACTTTACTGGCCCAGATGGAGACCCAGTCAATTTCTGAGTTCACCTGGACTGGGGAGCAGTTTTCTCATCACTTGTTTAAAATTCAGAGCACATGAGTCAAGATTTTGGCAGCCCCGTTAAAATACTTGGCCTTGATTTTACAAAAAGCCAGTGGGGAACTTTACCCTGGATGTGACAGAGGACATGCTTGCATTTGCAAAGTCCACAAGAAAATTCCTGAAGGTCTCTGCTGTGTTGCTATGATTGCATTCATGCCAAAGCACTGCTGACTTTGGGCAGTGTTCTTGAGAGGTGTTCACTGGGGCTGCGTGGTGGGTTGTTCTCCAGTCTGTGATCATCCCTTCCATTCCCAGGCTGGATACTGAGGAACCTCCGGAAGACCTTCCAGAAGCCGACCTCCCTACAGCTCACTTCTCCCATGGCTCTTTCTCAGCGTTGCACAGGTAGATGAGGCCGTTGAGGGTCTCCATAGCTGCCAGAGTTCTATACAGTGAGATTTCTTGAGTTCTGCTTTTTCTGTTCTTTGTTTTCTGAGACTTATGGTCACTTTTATCTTCTTTATTTTTTTTTCCACCCTAACACAGAATTCTCACTGCTGCTTTGTTTTGGCACAGACAGCCTAAAAGACATTTTGAGATTGGAGACGCGTTGAAACCATGCTCATTTAAGCTCACGACTGTCTCAGTTTGTTCTCCAGACGTGTTCTGGCTCCTGTTCTGGTCTTCAGCAATGTTTGAAGTTGCCCAGATCCAGGGAGGACTGTGATCAGGTGTCAGGTCACTGAAGTAATTCTATCCCAGGGGAATGCTGTGGACAGATCACCTCCCAGACACATCAGCTGCTTGGGACACCACTTCAGTGCTGGGCAGAGGTGTTAGCTGTTGGCTCTTCCAAGGGCAGGGACTCAGGCACATTCTGTATTATGTATCTGTGATGGAAGTTGGAGAAGTCCTTGTGAGAATTGAGATCTGAGCTTAGGACTTCTCACTAAATAAGCAGCATCTCATTACTGGAGACTGAGGTTCAGGAAGCAGATGTTCCCGTTGCTCATGAAAGCACTTGAGTACTTGTGTATACCTATACTGACTTGTATTATTCCTACAGCCTCTTGTCCAAACCTGATAATAAATAGAAATGAAGCCCGTGAAGAGAAGCATGTGCCTGTTGCCCTTCAGCGTGGTGTGACTCACTGTTCTGTATTGCCAGCATCAGCAGAAGATGGCTGCTCCAACAACACAGCACTCCCAGGCTGGTGGAGCAGTCTGCAGGTCCAGGTGAACACTTAAAGTATATTTGTGCTTCCATCCATAGGAATGGGCTGGGTGTTTGGGATGATGATGTGCAAGGCCTTTGGAGTCTCTAGTATCTACTGATGCATTGGAGTCTAAATGCCAGCTCATGTCTTCTTGCCCCTGCAGCTGGAGAAATGAGTTTCTGCTCTCTCACCCATCCTTTCCTGTTTTGCAGATGGCATCCCGTTCCTGTGCTCTCAGACCTAGTCTCACATTTGCATCTCCTCTGCCTTGTTCAGCAGACTCCCCTTCCAAGGCCAAGTTCACCAGCCACTTCTCCCTCTTCTCACCACCATCACAGATCTCTGAGCCTGATTACAGCCCTCTGCCTTGTGCTGCCTCCAAGAAATCTAGCAGAGGGAGCTGGAAGAGCTCTCATTGTGAAGAGCTCCCTGGTTCCAAATTAGAAGAATCTGCACATTTCCCCTTCACAGTACCCATAATTGCTCAGATAACTGACTACATCTACCTGGGGAACCTCAATGCAGCCTACAGTGGCCGGGCGCTCTGCACAAATGGCATCGACAACATCATTGACATGAGCAGCCTGCCAAGTGACCACAGCCTGAGCATCATCCCCTGCACCTGTGGGAGGGGAGGATTCAGGCACAACTGGTCACGCCTCAGGGTCGATACCCAGGCTTTCCTGCATGGAAATCGCCATGAAATAAGGCAGCCATGCTTCCTTGTCATCAACGAGTGCATTGAAGCCTTGATGGAGAAAGGGAAGCGTGTTCTCATTCACTGCAGGGATGGTTACTCCTTAGGCCCTACCTGTGTCATCCAATACCTGATGGTCAAGCAAAGCATGAGACTGCTAGCAGCCTATGAACTTGTGAGGGCACGGTACCCACTGAAAATCCAAGAGTGCCATCAAGACCTACTTGTGGGTCTGGAGATGTCCCTGCAACCTGGTGGCGTCAACACAGCATGCCTGAAGCATTCCCTGTCAAGGAAGATGGCATGGAGCTAAACAGGCATAGTGGCTGAAGAAGAAAAGCCAAAAGGAAAATGGCCTTAACTGCATCTCATGGGCAGATTAGATGACTGCCTGTGTGTGGTATGTAGGACAGTGATGACAAGATGCAAAGGTGATGGCCTTTCTTTGCAGCAGTTCCTAGAGGCTGGTACTGGCAGAAGGAAAGCATGGAGAGCTCTTAGGGACACACTAGAGGGAGAGGAAATAAGACTCATTTAAGCAGAAGCTGAAGGTTCTCAGTCCCAATGTAAGGAAATCTGTGCTCCAGGCTGAAGAAGACTTTTCTTGGGAACTTTTGTTCCTAAGGGTGCAAGTACATATCATCTCCGTGTCAGGGGGTTGGAACTGCAAGATCTTTTACGGTCCCTCCTAACCCAAGCCATTTTGTGATTCTACGTGCCTCAGTCTGATATTCTTTTTGGGAAAGAGGAACCAGCCACTGGATTTCTCAGTTGTTCTGCCTGTGCTTTTACTATGAGCACAGTTGCTGTTGGGCTGCTGGGTTTGTGTTGGGTTTTTTTTTGTTGTTTTTTTTTGCCAACAGTATCTTCCATGGAAATTAGATGTAGACATCTGTGGTGTCATGTTGGACTAGTCACTGCATAGTCCCTGTCTGCTTGGTGCTAGCAGGGTGCTGAGGAGAAGAACATTGGTGAAAAGGTAGGGAGATGGCTATGAGAGGCAGCTTGCGTGGATCCATCAGCCCAGTGCTTCCATCATGTGGTGGTTCCCTAGCGGAACATGGTCCAGAAGTGTCACACTTGAATGTCTCTACAACACAGTGCAAAACCTCCTGTGAGCTTGAACCTTTGCTTCTGATCAGCTTTTCAGGCTGGTGGAAGCACTCTGAGATTGGTGGCCCATGTCACTGGTGCACTGCTGTAGCATGAGGGGAGGGGAGCAAGGGATGGAGGCTACTCGTCTACTCCATGGGAAAGGTTCCCAAACTTGAACAATGTGTCTGCTCCTGGTTTCCGCGGAATGTTCATGTTTCATGTTCAGAGAGCTAAGACAGCCGACTGCTGACAGCCTTCCTTGAAGGACTTGCCTGAAGCTTGTGCTCTCCTTGGACTTTTCTGCAAGGAACTCGTTCATTTGTCACTCAAACACTTGCATTACTTCACTTGGAAACCTCTGCTTTTGTTAATGTTAACTATTGCTTTGTGGGTTTTTCTTCTTCTTCTTCTTTTTTTTTTTTTTTTTTTCCCTCTTCTCACTGGGTTTCTTCCTCATTCTGGATCTGGGGCCCCTTTCTTTTTTTTTTTGGAGGACTGCTGCCCTGTGGTTTAACCTCTTTGCAAGGCAGCTCCAGGGAAATTTCTTTGCAGACAGAGAGATTCAGCCTTTTGCTCACCCTATTACCACATCTCACCCTCTAAGACTCCTGTATCTTACAAACAAATCTGTTAACCAACAATTGGTTCATGGGACTTTTCTTTGTGTTCCTTCAACCCACTCTCTGCACTGACCTGAAGCAATGAAGTGAAAGAAAAGCTGCTATCTAGAGGACTTGGTGGGACAGTGGTGCATGTAGTTCTGTAGAGAGCTGGAGAAAATGACTGGAGAATCTTTGGAAAGGCTAATAAAGAGCTGAGTTGAACTTTAGAGTCAAATATGGCCCATGTGGTACTGGAGGAAAAGTGAAGTGGCTGAACTTCTCAGAGGGTGAATGCTGCTCCTGGCTGCGGATGGTGGCTGCTGTCTGTTTCTGGATGTACTTACCCATGCAAGACACCAGTCCCATCTCAAGCTCTTAGTCTTCCTTTACAGTATCTGCAGTGCTGTGTGCATGATGCTATAGGAAGTCTGCAGCGGCTTGTTTGCTGTTATCTGTGACTTCCAAGAGAAAAATTTGTTGCAGCTACATCTGAATCAGCTTAAAACCCTTTGGATAGCAGGGGAGGGAGTGCCTGGGCTGTGGGAGGAAGACAAGAGCTGTTTGGGCTCTTGTCTCCATGGGATCCCCTACATACACATGCTACATCTGCTGTGGATAGGGCTGGTGAATATTTCCAGTGTCATTTCCATCTGCCTCTTGTTTGTGCTGTGGGTATGTGGTTCTGGGGTGCACTGCAGCAGCTTTGGGGTTGCCTCACATACCCAGCAGTGGCTCCATAGCTTTGAGTAGTTTTGCTTTTTTTCTTAATAAAAACTTAACATCTGGTGTTAAAATATTTCACATGGGGACGACCAGCAAATATTTTCCTGTATGTTAACTGAGGTTAAAAGAAGATGCCAGCTCTGAATGACTTGCTCAGGAATGCCTCTCCTACGTGCTGCCAGTGGCTGAATGTTGGTGGGATGATGCATATGCTGCAGGCTCCTTCCAGCCAGTGTTCCCCAAGGGCAGAGCTGCTCCTCTCCTGTGGAGCTGCCTGGCCTGCCCCAGCCAAGGGAGGTGCATGGGGGCTCTTGCACACCATTGGTCTGAGAAGGTCTCCATGCCCTTAAAGAGAAGGTGGATTTTCTGCTGAGCCACCCGAGAAGCCCTTTTATACCTCCTTCCCCAGCCAGCTGCTTGCGGCTTGCCAGTCAGTTCTGGCCAGCCAGCGGGGCTCTCTGTTCCTTCTCCGGACTCGGGTGAGCCCTTATGCATGTCTCTTACTGACCAGCTTGTTCTTACCGGGGTGGCAGGGAGGCACATTTGCTCACCTGAATGTTGGGGAGGTAAATGCTGGGTGAGGTAATCTGCTTGGAGCAATGCGGGTGCTGATAAATCCACCTCTGTCCTGTGCTGGTCAGAGGGTCTGTGCATTGGGAGCTCTGTCTCTCCCAGCTGCCTTCTTTCCCTTTAGTTTCATCCTCACTTGGTTTTGCGCTCTGCCTTAGTCTCCCTAACTCCTCCCTAGTAGGAAAAAGCATCCCCTGCTGTGGCAACTTGCAGTTCTCCCCATCTGCACCCCTCTCTCTGCCTGCTGTGTGTAGCTGCTTCCTCCCCAAATTGCCCCTCAGCACCTGAGTATCCGTAACTCAAGGGCTGGAGTCCCTGTTACTGACTATACCCTGCTATGGGACTTTTCTGGCATTGCTTCCCCACGCCCTTTGCGCTTTCAGTGGATATGGGAATGCCAGCAAAAATAGCTCCTGCTCCTCATCCACCTGTGGTGGCTTTTGCCTCGCGTCGCCCCAACCTCCCTGAGTCACGGGGCCTGGCTGCGTCTGAGGAGACAGCTGCAGCTCCTTGTGCAGCTCCCCAGCCATTTTTAGAAGCACTTTCCCCCCCCACCCCCTTGCTCTTCCCAGCAATGTGTTGTGCCTGCACATTTTCCAGGATAAGGTTTCCTCAGGGAGCTTGGCCCTGCAGCCTTTACCTCCTCCTCAGGAAACAACCCTGTTAACATTTTGCCTCCTAGGTCTGCAGATCGCTGTCTATTAGGGGGTTCACTTCTCTGTAAGGGAATGGCTTCATTTGGGCTTGACCAGTGCTCCTGCTGTACCCACTGATGGGTATGAGCAGGAAACACTGCTCTAATAAGTAAAGCTGGATTTACAGGGAAGAACTGGCACTGAAAGGTACCTTTCCCTGAGAAATCTCTCCATGCCTTTGCCAACTCAGCAATAGCTTTCAGCACCATGCTTCATTATCTGTGCTGAGGTTTCTCCCCTGCCCCATGCAATGTACACACATTCTGGCAATCCTTGTCACCTATGGTCACTGCCTGGCTCTGTTCCTTATGCCAGAAGACTCCCCAGTCTTTGAGATGATTCTTGTCCATGACTGTGTCAGTGCAGTTTTCCCCCTTTGGAAGGCAACAAGATTGAAGCCTAGAGTATTTGTGTTGAGTTTGCTACAGGCCTATACTATGAGGACTGTGTGAAAGCACTACAGAGGTGAAGTAGCTTTTTTCTTCCTTCTTACTTCATCATGTAAAGTGGTATATCGTCCAGTCAAGGAAAAGACAAGCCTATAGGCAGTACTGTCACAATCTCTCTTTTTCCAGCCATGCACCACTTGTCCCGGTGCACATGTGGCTGTGAGCTGGCACATGTTTGCCTTTCATCCACAGAATGCAGCCCAGTTTCCTCTGTGATGGAAATTTGAAGAAGTTGGGAAATATGAGCAAAGCCGTTGTTCCTCTTTTTGGTGTCTAGGGGAATCATGCTTTGTTCTTAAACCCAAGAAAGCCAGTGCTACCATGAATAATTGTGAATTGTTTTGGTTCTTGTTGCAGGTTCGTAACCATCTAAAGCAAGATGTCTGAGTAAGTTCCTATTTTCTGTTTCCAGTATGTCGCTGGTGTTCAAACTTTTGTTCAGCTGCCAGCTTTTACATACATACTATTCTGCTTGTTTTCAATGAGGATGCTAACTGCTTTTTTCTCCTCTTTCTCTTCCTTCCCTTCCTTGCCCATCCGCTCTCCCTGCACAGTGAAGAGGTAAGTGTGTCCTGCTGGGCTTTTCCCTTTAGCAGAGCTCATAGCATCGATCCTCGCTTTGTAGGAAAAGCAGTTATGGCGTGGTGGGAGGAAGGAATGTCCCATGGTCTGGCTTTCCTGATACCTTCTCGAGAAGAAGAGAAGAACGAGCAAAATCCCTTTTGAAGGGTCTGCTGGCAGTTGGATGCTTTCCCCCTTTCCTGCTTCCCTAGCCGGCCACGAGGTGGTGCTGAGAAGCGCTGCCCGAACAACTCCAGGACCACATCTCAATTGCCAGCAGCGGGGATGCAAAAAATCCCACCTATGGTGCTGATGCTCAATGGGTGCATTGGGTGCCCTCTAGCCCGGTGACGCAGGGAAGGCTAGGAAAGCAACCTGAGACAAAGTAGCACTTTTCAGAAGGAGAACAAGCCACGGGCTTGGAGTCCTCGAGGAATCTGAGCAAGATTCCTCTGGTTAATGGTGCATGATATGTCTAAGCTAGACAAAGATGAAGCTGGTTTGGGGACCAAATGTGTGACAAGCTGTGGGATTGTGTGGTGAAGAGGAAAAGATGAAGGAATCCATCATAACTTACCTTGTTCTCATTTTTCCCACCTGCAGAAAAAGAGGAGGGCAGCCACCGCCCGGCGGCAGCACCTGAAGGTACGTGGCACTGCTGGGGCTGGGCGAGGTGTGTCCTGATCATCCCATCTCCCACCCAGCAGTTGTCACTCACCTGCCTGGGAAAGGCCATGATGCACAGTGTGGAGTTCCCTATACCCTTCTCTGCACCTTACCAGGTCACACAGTAAGACTGGTGCAGGGGGAGGCTGGGGTCAGCATCATCCTGAGCTTCCCAGAAGTCCCCATGAGTCCCCTTTGCTCAGAGACGCTGGTATTTTGGACATTGAGAGCTCCCATCTTCTCCTTTGCCCCGAACCCATGTTGATCTCCCTTCTGTTGCTTTCCAGAGTGCTATGCTCCAGCTTGCTGTCACTGAAATAGAAAAAGAAGCAGCTGCTAAAGAAGTGGAAAAGCAAAACTACCTGGCAGAGCATTGCCCTCCTCTGTCCCTCCCAGGATCCATGCAGGAACTTCAGGTAAGAGCTGCTTTAGCCCTTTCAGAAAGTATTGGGCTCCACTACTCAGCCTGCTGCATTTAGATTGTCCTTCCCATCTTGACCATTTCCTGTCCCTGGGGGCCTCTCTTCACCATGGAGGCAGAGACAGGGACTGGCACCTCTGGGCTGTGTTGGGTGGTGACTGGCAGTACAAGGATATGAGGGCAGCATTCGTGTGAAGGTGGGTGCACAAAGACCAGAAGCTGGGTTGCAAAATACCTTTCATAGTCTGCAGTTGTTTGGTATTGAGTGGTGGTCTGATACTTCTTCAGCCTTTGGGATTAAGAGATGTAGAGGGGTCTTTCAGAGATAGAGGAGAAGGAAGTGGTCAGGAGAGAGGAATTTCCTGGCGTGCTCTATTATTCAACATCCATCTACTTTTCCTCCCAGGAACTGTGCAAAAAGCTTCACGCCAAGATAGATTCAGTGGATGAGGAAAGGTATGACACAGAGGTGAAGCTACAGAAGACTAACAAGGAGGTGAGCATGCACTGGAGCATCTGGCTCATCCTTTGTTCCTCTCCATGCTGCTTGTGCATGGTCTCTCTCATGAAACTCACGCCCTGCTCTTTCTGCCCGCTTCTCTCTTGCCCACAGCTGGAGGACCTGAGCCAGAAGCTGTTTGACCTGAGGGGCAAGTTCAAGAGGCCACCCCTGCGCAGGGTGCGTATGTCCGCTGATGCCATGCTGCGTGCCCTGCTAGGCTCCAAGCACAAAGTCAACATGGACCTCCGGGCCAACCTGAAGCAAGTCAAGAAGGAGGACACAGAGAAGGTACCACTTTCACACCCATTAAGGCATAAGCTTCCAACTTTTGGGGATGACATCTCCCTGCAGGCAGACCATGAGCTTATCTCAGTAATGTCCTTCCTGCCTCATGTTTCCTCCTCCAACTCTCATGTAGTTGTAAACACGGAGTCCAGCCCTGAAAAACATACAGCAGGGGTGAAACTGGGAGTCCCTAGCTAAGTTTTCCAGGGGAGGTGAAGTGTTGAGCATTTGAAGTAAGGTTCCCATAGGTGGATGGGTAAAAGGGCACTGTTTGGGTGGGTCAGTACCCCATGGGTTCACCTCGTCATGCACACTTATCCCTTCTGCAGGAGAAGGACCTCCGTGATGTGGGTGACTGGAGGAAGAACATTGAGGAGAAATCCGGCATGGAGGGCAGGAAGAAGATGTTTGAGGCTGGCGAGTCCTAAGCACTGGTCTCTCCACTCTTGCCATTTCCGCCCTCTTCCATCCCCTCCTGAGCATGGCCACAGCTGTGAGCATGGCCACCTCCCTGCCCTGAACCTCAACACGTCCTCACCATGCATTGAACCCACTGACTGGGTGCTGTTTCTCTGGTTTTGTGAAGAGCTGCAGTCTGAAAGCAGCAGTGTAAATAAAGCTTTCATGGGAGAGGGGGATGTGGCCTGCTGTGGTGGGGCTGAGGGTGCTTAGGGCTGTGGGAACACACTAACGATACCCATCTCCATTGGCAGGCTGCTTGCGGGGTGGGGGGGGTTTCTTGCCTTCCTCTCTCTTGGCTTCCATCCTGTCATGGGGTGGAAAGGCCTCTCTTTTAAGCTGGAGATCCATTATCTGACTCATAGCCTGTGTCTCCCATCACAGGAGCTACTGCACTTCAGGAGCTACCAGGGTGAACAGAGTGGGGGGATGGAGTTTGGGGGATGGTGAGGAACCATCTGCCAGAGGAAGGAAATGGGTGAGGTCATGCCACAGTGCTGTCGGCTGCTCTACCTCCTCCTGCTTCTGCTTCTTTTTTGGGCAGGAGTCTGTGGGTCAGGAGGTGGCTCCGGTTGGTCATTGCATCAGGGTTTGTGCCCATCATGCTGTTCTGTGTCTCATCCCCACGTCCTTCACCTGGCCCAGAGCAGGGAGCACCTTTCTGCCTTCTCTCTCTGGACTGAGACCTGCTGCAAAGGTCACAGTCTGAGCAGACAGAAGCTGTCCCCATCCAAACCTCTTCCCTGGGCACCTTTCCCAGGCCAACATGCTCTGTACCCTATCTTGAGGCACACAGCATCTCATGCAGCTCAGCTCTGGAGCTGGGAATAGACAGACTGCGTCTGTCAGGAGCTGAAGGGGTCTTACAGGGCGTTACTTCTTCTGTCTATGCATGGAGTGTTTGGGCTGTGCTTCCCTGTAGATAAAGGTGAGTTCAAGCCCTGGGAGATTCCACTGGGCCTCCACGTGTGGTGGCAATGGTACCTGGCCCAAAGGGCAGCAGAAAATGAGGAGAAGGACTACTAAAATAATCTAGTGCATCTAACAACCCATCCCTACCATGTCACTAAACCAGGTCACTCAATGCAACACATACCCTTTTCTTGAATACCTCCAGTGACACTGATTCCACCCCCTCCCTGGGCAGCCAGTTCCAATGCCTCAAGCAGGAAGGGAATGTTCTAGAACAAGACATGATGGATGAAAGGTACAAGCTTTCAGCCTGGGCACGGCGGGACACAGCCTAAACTGGCAGTGCACAGCAGCCATCTCCAGAACAGCAGGATGTGTGAGGGGCAGCATATGCTGAGCACCCGAAGTGGAGTGGGTTGTTATTTTCAGAGGTGTGTGACCAAGACTACCTTCATAGTTGTCGTGATGGTGCCCAATTCATTGTAGGGTGCTGAAGTATTCCCCCAGATTGGCCATGCCTGCACCATAAGTGGCTCTGGGGAGTGATGGGCTGCTCTTACTGCTGTGGTAGGGGGATGACCATGCCCCCTGCTGTCCCTCCATCTTAGCTTAACACTTCCCACTTTTGAGGCTGCTGACAGGCAGAACCTTAAAGTAATCCAAATGGTTGTTAAAAAAATAATAATTTGCATTCCCCCTGCTCCTCTCCCATCCCCCCTCCGAGCCCTCAGCCCACAAAGTTTCCGGCACAGCTCACTTCTGCTGAGCGCAGGAAGAGCAAAGCAGCGGCGGCAGCACCATCTTGCATCATCCCTCCTTGCTAGTCAGGAGGAGATATGTCGGACCCTGAGGAATGCCAGGAGGGTGCAGTAGGCACAGATCAAGTGGGAGATGAATCCTACCAGGAGAGCGAGAGGTGAGGCTGGGGAGCCCGATGTCTACGAATCTGGGAGGATGGGGAGATGGATTCGTTGGTAGGGAAGGAAGACTGTGGGGTTGAAATGAAGGGGATCCATGGGACATAAAGGTGACCAGATGCTTTTGGAGAGACCTTCCAGATAGGGAGAGGCTTGGGCTTCTCCTAGGTCCTGTCTCCATGGAACTTCAAGGCCAATGGCTTGTGGATTGAATGAAAAACCTGGCCTACAGCATATGCAAGGTCAGCAAGAGGTCTGGCTGTGAGACCTAGACCTGCCTTAGCGCTTTGCTGTTGAAAGCCCAGATTAAGATGAGGTGGGGTCACACCCTGCTGTTCTCACTGTGTGTACAATTTGGTGGGATGGAAATTGAAAGTGGGAGGGTTGCCCAAACCCCTCTTGCTTTTACTACTGTCTGTGCTACGGGTCGGGTGACCTTCGCTGGACATGTCCTTGGAGACATTCAAGGTCAGGCTGAACACGGTGCTGAGCAACCTGATGTAGCTGTAGGCATCTGTGTTCATTGCACGGGAGTTGAACCAGATGTCCTTTAAGGGTCCTTTCCAACTTGAATGATTCTATGACTTGTGACACTGGATGAAGCTGCGGGATGGGTCTGAGACATGATACTGCTCTGAGGGTCTGATTTCTTTTTGTGTCGACTGTTCACATAAGCTGAATTAACTGGGACATTTTTCAGGCTTTCTGCTGCCTTTTGTCAGTTTACGCATCTCTCTCTTCCCCTGATCTGCTTTCTTGCTTTATCAACAGAGACTGTAAAATTCTTGCTCTGTTCACTCCACAGCGGACACGTTTTCATGGGGGTGAAAAGGAAAAAGAGTAGCAGCAGAAACCAAATTACAGCTGTAATTAGGGATGTAGAGATAAGCCAGGCTGAAAATCACACAAAGGATTTCTGACCGTAGACTCGCTGGATTTAGGCTGAGCATCCATAGAGCTTGGGGGGTTGCCTCACTTCCTCCTCCAGCTTCAAAGCTCATATTAGCATTTCTCCCAAAGGCAGCACACTTGACATTGATAGAACACCCCCTGAGTGACAATAAGAGGAGAAAGGTGTGTCATCTCCCATCACTACTGATTGCAGTGTTTTTGCTGACACCTGACAGCAATTAGCCTTGGCTGAAGCCTTGACTGGAAGCATCAAAAGGTGCAAAGCCTCAACACGCTCAGCTGCCTGCAGAAACAAAGAGAGTTTGCTGCTGTGGGAGTGGGGTGGCGGTGGTTCAGCATGGCATATGCAATCCTAGGCAGTGTTCTGTGCACCCAGAAGGAGAACTGAGCAGTTGCTGGGGCAGCTCAGCCTTTACCTTGTGCTGTGTTGGCTCAGATGAGGCCATGCAGCAGCAGCTGCTGAGGTAGGCCAAGTCCATCCCTTTTCTGTTTCCTGCTGCAGTTTCCCATAAATAAGAAAGGAAGCAGTCTGTTCTTTGAAAACAGTGAAATTTTATAAAACCTGCTGCTAAGTTGTGTTTGTGAGTGTTGATCAAAGGGTGGTGCAGACCTTCCTTTTCAGCTGAATTTAAATGGAGACCTAAATACTATGGGGGGTAAAAAAATAGAGAGCAGAAGTAACGTTTGGTTTGGAAAACACAGAGAATTGGTATCCCTCCTGGTCTGTGTAATGCTTTCCTATGCAGCTCCGAACTTCTCCTGCTTTTGCTTGCAATAAGCATTGCTAGGTTCTTGTGATTTCCACTCCCAGAGTGGAGGGAGGAAGTGTTTGTGTGTCACTCTGGGCTACCTTTTCTCACCCTGAGGCTAGCTCAGCTCTCTGATCTCCTCACCTTAGGCAAAAGCTCTTTGCAAATTGGGCTTATTCTCTTCCATGAGCTACCATCACTCTATGGGAAGACTGAGCATTGTGAGCCTGATGCCCTGCAGCACATCCCACTGGAGCATGGCTCACAGGCAGGCTTTGCTATGGAGCTACAGGCTGTGAGATGAGAGACCAGCTCCCAAATTCCCCTGCTTCCTTCTTGGTGGGGCTGCAGGAAGACCTCAACAGCCCATGTATGGTCAGCAGCAAGGGAAGGTTTGCTGTGCCAGCAGCCCCAGGATTCTCCTTGTCTCAGCTGTCTCAAATTCTCTGGATCCTTGGAGGAGCCTCAAGAGCCCTTCCTAAGATGACTTTTGTTGCTAAGTATACCCGTGACTGTAAGCAGGCTGGCCAGGGAAACTGATATGGGGAAAGTCCTCAGCACGTTAGATTCCTTTGGGAAAGGATGGTTGATCCCTGCTTGGGAGTAACTGGTCCAAGTGTGATCCAGCTGTGTGCACTGGCATTAAAAGCAGCAGAAGAACAAACAAGGGAGGGCCAGCAGACTTCAGCTGGAAAATTCCATGAAGCAGGGCAATACTTCAGCATTTCCATATTGGATATAGGTGCTCTGGCAAGGCTGTCAGGGAGAAAGAGCTGCCTCTAATTATAGAGATGTATCAGGTGCCTTTACTGCCCCTTTCTACTTTCAGGAAAGCTTGCCTCTGAGCCTCATTTGCAATGTAAAGCCATGGGTTTGGTATACTATCTAAGTAGGTGATTGCTTTGGAGGTCTTATTTGAATTTGTTAACTGCACAGGACTGTGCTGGCTGGGAGGCTGTAGAAAGGAAAAAAGAAGTGGGAGTTTTTCCAGCAGGTTGCTTTGAAACATTCTGAGGTGAAATCTGACTCTGATGCTTGTGGGATTCCCTTCTCTGAGGATTACGGGGGGAGCTTATTGTGTAATTGGGTGTGAAGGCAGAATGGGAGAAGACTGGGTTGAAGGAACTGGATACCCACAGGATGCCAGGAGGAGGCTTTGCCAAAATCCACTGTAGTGATGGGATGAGGCTTCTGCTGGCTGGTGGGACATCAAACCCCTCCAGCATCCCAGCTCTGCACTCATCATCCCCATCAACCTGGGAGCAGAGGTTGGCATCTTTATGAAGGGAAAAAAATACCTTAGCTATGGGATTTGCCCTGTGCCAGTTAACAGGTATGGGTAATTCCTCACTGGGGCATCTCCGTGGCACTTGACACGTATGTTAAGGCAACATAATTGCTTTGAGTTCCCAAAACCACTGCTGAGATTTAAGTTGAGCTCTCCTGGTTATTAGCTGGTGTTTCTCAACTCTCGTGCTCTCTGGGTGCTCCGTGGAGGTGCAGTCACCAAGGGGTTAACCAGCCTTGCTTGGAACCTAAGTGTGTTTTCCCTGCCAGTGTATCCCTCCTAACATGCACCAGATGTGTGAGGAAGCTGCCGAAGTGTCTTAATCCCAGGTTTCAGCACTCAGAGTTGTCTTTTCCACGGGCAGGTCTGCAGAGGGATTCCTTGGGGCTTTGCAGGGCAGTGTGTGGGCAGGGCGGCTGGCAGCACCCAGGATTTTCCCTACTTCGAAGGAGCAGTGTGACTGTCCAGGGACTACATGGGTAAAGAGGAAAAACAGATGGGCACACCCCACTGAATTTATTAATGTATGGAAATAGAGTCAGAGCTCTTCTATTACTGGTGTGATTGGTGACTCACTTGCACCAGGGGGCTGAAAGATTGGAGCCTCATGGGAGCACCTGCTCTGAGATGTGGAAGGCTTGTTTCATTTGGAGCTGAATTTATTCGGATTTCTTATCACACGGAAGTACAGGTCCAAATGTTTTTGTTAGCACAAATCAGTGCCATCCCACTGTTTGCAATAAAGCTGTGGCAGTTTGTATCAGCTGGAGGTCTTTGGTTCTTTGCCTTACAAACTCACTTTGCAAGCAGACCCTTTGAGAAGAATTTTTTTTCTGCATTAGCAAGCAGCCCCTCTCCTAGCTCTAGGTATCTGTTGCTTGCTGCTGCTAAATAGACAGTATGTGCAATTCGTTTTATCAAGTCCCTGCCAGACGGGATGGAAAATATGAACTCTTCCCCTGTGCATGAGCGTGCATGTGCCTTTTCTGCTCCAAAAGCAGTTTCCTTTCCAGAGAAATGTTGCTCCAGAGCCATTAGCATTAAAAAAACCCTGAACTATTGACCTATTCCAAGCAATCACAACCACCATCCCTTTCTGAATTGCAAATTCCTTCATCTCTAATAAGGTTTACAACAATAATTGTTCCAGTTATTGAAATACCCTCAAAATAAGTGTCTCCTTGCAGCTGATGTTCACCTGCATGTAACAGGAGCCGGCAGCGGTGTGCTCCAAGGAAAGACTACTGTGATATTCAGTTTGTTCTCCCCTGCTCTGGTGGGGCTTCAGGTCGTGCCAGGGGAAGTTCAGGTTGGATATTAGGAAAAAAAATTTCTCCACAAGAGTGGTTAGGTGCTAGAACAAGCTGCTCAGGGAGGTGGTTTAATCACTGTCTCTAGAGGTGTTCAAGAAACATTTGGATGTTGTACTAAGGGACATGAGTTAGTGGGGGAATATTAAGGGTAGTTGGATGGCTGGACTGGATGATCTTAGAGGTCATGTCCAACCTTGGTGTTTCTCTGATTCTTTGGGATGGTATGTCTCCTGTTTCCTACTCCAGTTGACATGGTCCTTTATACAGCTCCAGGTGCCCCCTGTGCCTACCTTGATCAATCCCCCTTGGTGCTATGACAGGAAGGCTTCTCTCATCTTGCTATGAGGGCTGAATTTGGGCAAGTAAAGACTATTCTCATCTTGGTGGAGGCAAACCCTGGGCTTCAGGATTTTTGGATACACCACACCATGCCACTTTTCTCTGCCCTTCTATAGTAGCTCCCATCTTTTTGCTCAGCTCCAGTAAGGGAAGCATGGATAGATGCTGGGAATCTGAGGTTAGGCTCTTCCCACAAGGTTTATCTTGGAAGTGGAGTTGGCAGGCGGGGCTCAGGGATGCCTTCCTATCCATTAGCCTACCCTGACCCCCACTGGATCAACAGCCTGGCAGCATGAAGCAGGGATTAGGCAGGGATCACCTCTGTGATTAAAAGTCAACAACAGGACAATGTGATCCTGTAAGAAGGCCTTTCATAGCTATTTCCCAGCATCCTCAGTGAGGGGATGATCTTGGCAGTAGATGCCTATAGCATATTCACCCAGGCTGGAACTTTGTCCTGCTGCATGGATTTGCAGGGGAGATGAATCCTGTAGTGATGGAGCTAGTCTTGAAGCCATCAGTTCTTTGCTTGTGCTGTAATGTCCAACCTACAGGGTCCGGGAGTGCCTTATCTATGCTATTGTTTTGTTTTCCCATCTCTTTCCCAGTGGTTTTGTTTGTTTAACATAGCATAAAGATATGGTGCACGATGCAGGAGCTGTGCTGGCTCTACATGCCAAACTAGCTTGCCTGAGTCACTTGGCCATCTCAGGTTTTAATGGTGCTGGGCTGCCCTAGTTTGTGCTCACACCCTTATCCTTTTTCGGCCTCTTTCTTCCTGTTATTTTCCTTTAGCTTCTTTTTCCCTCAGCCCCCTCATCATTTTTGCCATTGGTATCATCACTGGAGAAATGCAGCTCCTCTCTCCAGACTTGTGTTTCCCCTCTCCCTGAGAGATGAAGAGAACCCCTTGGATTTTAGTTTTAAGGTTTGCCCATGAAAAACTTCATGGGGACAGAACAGGGTGCATCCCTCCTCCATCCTGCATGTGGATGAGAGGGCAGTGGTGGGGTAAGGAACGAGGGCTGCTCCTTCTTCTCTTTCTGCCTCTTTGGATGTCATAGGAAGAAAGTCATTGCTGTTCCTGAGCCAAGCACTTCAGCCCAATGACATGGTGTTTGTTGACTCTCTGGACTTGGCCCACAGTGCTATGAGCTCTTCCTTGTGAGCCAGCCCTCCTGCAGCCACTGACATCCCTTGCTTGTCAGGCTGCACTATGTGCTGCAGGGTGAGCCCAGGGCCATAGTTGTGTTTGCTGAGCCCTTCCCCAGCACCTCGTGTCTCCCCATACCTTTGGGCCAGGCAAGTATCCTTTCTGGGGCAGCTTCCACACACAGCATCTACTTCCTTCAACAGCCATGGGGTAATGCTTTGGCTTGGGAGCATCCTTGCAAGCTCAGCACATCTACAGGGGGCTGGTTGTTCTGCCTTCTGCTGCTCCCTTGAGTGCAGCTGTACATCCCTCTGCTCCATTTCAGGGCATTTTTTGATGCTCACCAGAGCTGCTGGGTCCTCTGTCTTCAGATCCTGCTATTTACTCCCCAGAAAACAAGTACCTCCCACTTTAATCACACAGTTGAGATGTGCTGTTCTCTTGACAGCACGCTTCTGGAGCTTGCAGGTAGCTGCTCATGCAAAAAGGGGACAACGTGCTGCTCTTGGCTGCTAGATGCTCCATTTCCTTGGGATTATCTCTGACTGTTTTGGCTTCTGAGTTTTGCTGCCTGAGAGTGAATGCTGATGGAACGAGCTGGGCTGCACTAAGTGGAAGCCAGTGGTGAGAGTGAACATCTTGTGGAACCTACAGAACATTTGGGGTAAACTTCCTGGGATGTATTTTTTTGTTAGCAGTAAAGTCTTTTCTTTTAGTTTTTCTTTTCCCCTCCCTAGATCATGTGTTAGCCTCCAACTGATTTTGCAATCAGTCCTACATAGCAGAGTGATTGTGTAATTAACGGGAACTGGTGCAGCCCTATCTCACTGGGACTCCCCTCCTCCTGCCACAACAGCACAGCCCCACATGCTCCCTCCCGATCTCTCACCTTCCTTTCCTTAGCTGATGGTGAGAGCTCAGGGAAGCTCTCTTGTGGCCTGCAGCATGTTCCTGGGTACTCTGGGCACTTCTACTTCTGTACTGTGTGCAGCTCTGCTGCAGGGATTTATGTCATTTCTCCTAGCATGTACTGTGCCAAAAGGAGGGGGAAAAAAAGTAAGAGATGAATGAATTCTTTGTTTTTCTTTCTGTGTCTGCTGCACTTCAGCCTGAACACATCCAGCTGAGTTTCCTCGCACTGCTCACTGAAGGCACGCATCTCTAGTGTGGTCATGCTTCCACCTTGCCTCCTTGACTGGATCATATCATGGGCAAGTTTGGGGGTGTTTTCTTGGTAGGACAAGAAGTAATGTCCATAAGTTGCAACAAATTGGGTACTGTGGAAATTTTTTTCTCATAAAAATGATGAGACAGTGACACAGGCTGCCCAGGGAGGTGGTGGAGTCATCATCCCTGGAGGTGTTCAAGAACTGTGGAGATGTGGCACTGAGGACATGGTCAGTAGCCATGGTGGGTGTGGGCTGGGGTTGGACTGGATGATCTTAGATCTCTTTTCCAACCTTAATGGTTCTCTGATAAAGGAAGTCCTGCAGGCGTGTTTTTTGTTTTAAACATGTGGGCAACTGTGATGATGTTAGGAGTGTTCACTTGCCTAAGCCTAATTGCTCCTGTAAGCGCCTGTGGGGCTGGGACATGCTCTTTCTGAACATCAGAAGCCTTTTTTGGTAAATTTTTTGCGCCCTCTCACCAGCCCCAAATTTAGAAATAGAAAATACAGTAGGACAGCATCTGAAGAGCCCACAGAGCTAGGCCGGAGTCTGTGTTTGTGCTTTGAGGGTTCTGTTGTTATGATCACCAAGGGGAAGTTTGGTAAATACCTGCAGAAAAAACCCGAAATGGATTGTTTCAAAATGAAGCTGAGAAGGGGAGGTACATCCCTCTGATCTGGGCTTGGTACTCTTCCTTTTTATTGAGGTGTCTGGGTGTACTGCACCGGCAACTTCCCCATTTCAGGCAGCAAGAAGCAGCTCTGCAGAAGTGATTGAAAAGAAATGAGTAAATAAGGTAAGAGGGAACTGAAAGCAGGAGGAAGGTGAGGGTGAGGGCAGGGTGGCCCATCTTAGAAGCAGATAGATATTCCCATCCACCACAGGGGAAGGAAGGCAGTCTGTGCTGTGAGTGATGTGGCTCAGTGGGCATGGTTGTGATGATGGTTGATGGTTGGAATAGTTGATCTTAGTGATCTTTTTCCATGATTCTCCCTTATGTGTGAGTGTATAAGGTAGGGCTGGAGTAACCTGTACAAGTCTAGGTACCTGTCAGCTCAGTACGGGGGATGGTCTTTCCGTGCAAAGACAGGATTAGGGGAAAAGACTTTATTTGATGATGATTAAGTGTGAAGGCAAGAACAATCATATGCATTTAGTAACATAGCAACACAGGTGGCAGTGTTATTGGCCCCTCATCATTTACACACAAGATTCTTTATTCTCCTGAAATATAGGGATTTCCCAAAGACAAGACAGCCTTCTTGCTCCCTCTCTGTTTGACAACTGGGGAAAGTGAGGCATGGGAAAGTCAGTCACTTGAGCAGATGAGGGGACACTGGGAGCAGGAGTGAGGTGCAACTCATTGGCATGCCCCTAAGTCCAGTGGTTGTCCTCACCTCACGAGAGCTTTCCCTCAGTACAGGAGAGACATGGATGTGTTAGAGTGCATCCAGAGGAGAGACACAAAAATGATTCCTTACTGAGACAGATTGAGAGGGTGAGGGCTATTCAGCCTGGACAACAGAAGGCTCTGGAGAGACCTAGTAGTGGCCTTTCATTATCTGAAGGTTGGGGGGGGGGGGGGGGGGGGTTGCTCTAAGATGGAAGGAGAGAGACTCTTTAGCAGGGTCTGTTCTGATAGGACAAGGGGAAATGGTTTCAAACTAAGAATGGAGATTTAAATTGGATATAGGTTTTTTTACAATAAGGGCAGTGAAGCACTGGCACAGTTTTCCCAGAGAGGTGGTGGATGCCCTGTCCATTGAGATGCCCCAAGGTCAGGCAGAACGTGGCTCTGAGCACTGGATCTAGTGTAGGTGTCCCTGATCATTGCAGGGGAGTTGGACCAGATGGCATTTAATGGTCTCTTCCATCTCAAATGATTCCAGGATACAAAAGCCCTCTCGCACTAATTCAGCTCTTGGTTTGTCCCCTGGTACACGGGGAGCGCTGGGAGGCGAGGCTTCTCCCGATGTGAATGGACCAGCAGTGATTTACTGCTGGCTGCTCCAGCACAAGCTGTCAGCCCAGGCTGCAGCCCTCGGCTTGCTTTGTTCCACATTTTTATCATAGAAAAAGCAGCGGTGGAGGGAGGGAAAAAACGAAGGAGTGGAGTAAAAAGAAAAGGGCGGGTGAGGGAGGCAGATGAAGGAAAAAGGGGAGCAGGGAGGGAGAAGAGATGGAAAAGATGAATGAGAGATGGGAGAGGTGCGCGTAGTAGCCCGTGGAGCGCTGGCTTTGTACTGTGCTCGCAGGCAGCACCCAGCCCGCATCCAGCGCTGCTCCCGGAGCTCTCCCTGACGTTTGCAGCAGGCAGAGGAGGAGGAGGTGGAGGTGGAGGAGACACAAGGGGGTGGAACAGGGGGGGCTCGCCGAAACAAAAGGAAACCAGCTGCAGAACTTCCTGAAGACGGGGCGGGGGGACGCGCGGCGCCGGGCGGCTGTGCGGACAGGGAGCGGCTGCGGGAGCCGGCAGCCGGCCGCTGGGCTCGGCACCATGAGCAGCGCGGTGCTGCGGAGGAACTCAAGCAAACAGGGGCTGCAGAACCTCATCAGGTGAGTGGGTGGGGGGATGGGGGCACGGGGGCGTGGGGACACACGGCCCTCTGCCCCGGTTTCGTCTCCTCGTTCCCCGAAATCCGCTGGGCTTCTGCCCTACCCCGCTCTGCCGTGAGTTGGGAGGAAGGAGGATAGATCCCCCACCTCCAGAACGATATGAGAAAAGCAGATCAGAACTTGCTGATGGCTTTTCCAGGAGAGCGCGACTGGAATAACTGAGCACAGCCTTACTGTGACACTCACCTGAGACGGCGGGTTTTTTTTTCCCCCCACTGAAACATGTGCTGAGCTTGAGCTGATGTGCATCTGTAATTCTGTGAGCTGCTGGTGCTCGGCTGATGCAGTGCATCCCAGCAGTGCACTGACTCTTCCTCTCCACCTACAATTGCCAGGGCACGAGGCAGTGGTGAGCTGTGCAGTCTGTTCCCATCTACAGCCCAGGCTGAGCCCAGGAGGATGGTTCTGTCGTGCTGGCGCTGGCGTTCCACCCATGCACTCACTGCTGTTCGGCTGGAAATTACCCCAAGACCATCCTCTAGCAGCTGGTGCTGGGGGGAATTTGTTCTGTGCTCCTGAGAGAGTGAATGGTAGAACAAGGAAGCACAGGGCAAACATTGTATGTTGGGCACCTCTGGGCTGTCCTGTGCCACTGGGCTCCAGCAGGCGGTCGGAGGTGCCAGGGTGGGGTTATTTGGATATTCTTCCAGTGGGATCCCCCCGGCCAGTAATACAGGCTCTACACCTCACCTTCCAAATGAACTTTGTGCTGTGGAAGGGACATGAGGTCCCACAGCTGCTCCATCTCTGCCCCCTGGACATAAGGCGGTGGCAGGGAAGCTCTCTGAGGTGGATAATGAGCAGGCTGAGGGGAAACACACACACCTTGTGCACACAAAGGGAGTCCAGAATTGGCACAGCCTGAGCCAGGGGTTTTTCTCTCCTGACTGTTGTCCCTAAGTTCCTCCTCCTTCAGCTTGGGACTTTTGGTGTCCCATAAACTCACACTGGCTTCTAGCAGGGAAACTTTTGATGATATTTGTCCTGATCGGGGCTTTTTGTTCTTCACTGGGCTGAAGTCTGATATCAGGGCTGTGTTGTCCAGCCCCAATGCCTCCCTCCTTTCTGTGGAGGAGGAGGGAGTGTGTGAAGATGTATGAGGGATTTAATCCACTGTTTACATCCAAATAAACCCATTAATACTCACAGGAATGAATAGGAGAGCAGGCAGTCTCTGTTCCAAGCACAGCCCCTTTTGCAGTTGTGTTTCCTTCTTCTTAAGCCTTGCAGTGAGTTGCAAGCTCCTTCAGTTTGTGAATGCCTTGAGGCTTCTGGCTTCAAGACACAGAGCTGTGAAGACTGCTAAGCTTCCACTCTGCTTTCATCTTTCCCAAGGTGACTGCAGGCAGAGCAGTTACACTACACAGGTCTTAGGCTCTTCTGATGTGCATGAGTACATAGCTGACATAGAAACAAGGGCAAAAATGGCTGTTTGGAGCCACATCTGTAAGCATCAGGGATTCCAGTGTGATGCCAGACATACCCTTCTGCCCCTTAATACAAAGTGTAGTGGTCCCTCCTGAGCCTGCTGTGAGGCTCCACAGCATCCTTGTCAGGGTAACCTGTTGGCTTGTGCTTTGCTCAGCAAAAAGCAGAAGGATGTACCCTCTGCATTGCTCCAAGGGAGCCACGGAGTCTGTCAGCATTATCTGCCTCACTCATTCCTTCCCCCCCATGTCCTTCTGTGAGTGCAATCTCTCTATAAGGATGTCCCTGGAGAAATATTTGTCTCTTTGTAGGAAAGTAACCACAGTAGTCCCACGAGACTTTGTGTTTTTGAAGTCCTCCCCAAACACGAGCCTCCCTATCTTGTTATCGTGGTCTGTTCTCCCCTTATCCTCCTAATGAATTCCTATAAATAAGATAGAGATCCAGCGCCTGCCATGTCGATTCACTCAGTTCATTATCAGTTCCTGCTGGAATTCTACTCTCCTTCTATTTATCGAGACTTGAGTGTTTCACAAAAGATGGCTGGTTAATTAAGCCGCAAATCAGCCTCTTTGTAAATCCGCAGCAGCGGCAGCGGTGCCACTCCCCAAAACTGGGTGATGGAGCCTGGATGCTGCTTTCCCCACATGCCTGATGTGGGCTTCATCCCACAGCTACGTAGTGTGTGGGTGAATGTGTACTTAGTGTGATGGGGACCTGGGGTTTTGCCCACCTCTGCGTGCTGCTTCCCTTTCTGTTGGTGCGTGACATCTCCTGGAGCTGGCCAGGATATGTCTCAGCAAGGAAGATGCTGCTCTGCTATTTCCACTTGACCTCTGGAGCAATGAACTGGGAACAAGGAGCTTGGAGGGCTTGGGAAGAAACAAGGGGGGTGGTGCTTTGGAGGGAAAGGAGAATGGGAGGAGAAGGGGGGTGCTGATACTATGATTTGTTGCATGGAAAGTGGTGGTTATCATGTGGGTTATCACAGATTCTCTTTGCTGATGCTCACCTCTATTCCCTGGGTTGTGGGCTGATGTGGGGAGCTGATTATTTCCTCTCAGCAGCAATGGCTGAGCCATCTCTCTGACTGTTATGTGGATGCATTCCCAGCTTCTTTTGGCCCTAGGGCTTGTTTGGTTGGGAGTACCACATTTGCTATATGTTGCAATGTTTCTTTTCTGGAAGGAAAGAAGTGTCTGTTTTTAGCTTAATCGTGCCTTGTGCCTTAGGCTTCTACTTGCTCTGAAGCAAATGGATATTTAGGGCTGATGGAAACTGTGGGAAGCTCTACAAGGGCTAGGGTGAGCTGCACCCTCTGATAGGGTGAAGCATTTCCATGTGTATCGGAAGGGTTTGGCCAGCAATGGCAGCAGGTGGGATGCTGGGGGTTGATGCGTTGGAGATAGTACGATATGTAATGGCTTTAAGTTGTACCAGGGGCAGTTTGTATTGGATGCCAGGAAAAAATCTCATCTCAGAGTGGTGATGCACTGGCACAGGCTGCCCAGGGAGGTGGTAGAGTCCCTGTCCATGGAGGTGTACAGGACCATGGAGTTGTGGCACTGGGGGACACGGCTAGTGGGCATGGTAGGAATGGCTTGGGGTTGGACCTGATGATCTTAGTGGTTCTTCCCAACCTTGATGATTCTATGGTTCTATGATTTGCAGCTTGGCTGCTGTGTGACAACAATTTTTTAGCTTCCTGAGATATTTTTCCTCTTCTCTCTTTGTTTGTGTGGCTTGGTTCTCCTGATGGAGAAAAGCCAGAGCAGACACCAGTCAAACCCAGGAGCTGCATCCCTTAGTTCTATGGGGAGACAAAGGACAGCCAGTGATGTGCAATGCCTCTATCTCCGTTGCCTAAGAGAGGCTGTGCTGACATGCTTTAAGGATAACGTTTGCACTCAGTATTTTGGGGCCAAGCCTGCTCTCTCTCGAAGGCACAGCAGGGGTAGATGGCTTGTTGCTGACCCTGGTTCCTGTTGCGACTCCATTCCTCAAGGAGGGCTGTAGATGCAGAAAACCTCCTGTCTCCCAGAGACTCATTCCCACGGTCTTCTTGCTACCTCCTGTCCCTGCTGCTGCAGGGAGCTCCCTCCTGCTGCTTCAGGCAGCGGGGCTTGGGGGAAGAGCATCGTGAAACAAATGACTTGTGACCAGTCTGGTGGGTCCGATAGGAAGCATCATCATACCTGGTGTGAAGCTGGCTTTTAATCCCAGCTCTGAGCAGTGGCAAAGTGTTGTTTTCTTCCATTCTTTATAGCACGAGGTAGCAGAGGCTGTGGATGCTTTCCAATCCAACACAACAAAAAAAAATAATCCGAGTTCAGTAAGCCAAGCTGAACCTCTCTGACAAGTCTGCTTTATCCTCTGGCGTGCCTCTCCCTTCCAAAAACAGAGCCCAGACTTCCTCCTCTCCAGGCAGACGCCAGTTTCTTAAACTGTGCAGCTGAGATAGAGGGAGCGTGAGAAAAGGCCACTTTTTAGGGTCTTACACGGCATCAATTTCTCACACCTACTGAACATTGCAGCCTGTGCAGGGTGCTGGGAGGGCTCCAGCTCCAGCCCTTTCTCTCCCCCGCTCTGCCTCCAAATTCCAGACCGGTGATGTTAATACATTACCGCACCAGCATATCTGTGTGCAAAGGACACGCGATCCTGGGGGTGCAATTCATCATCTTGGAAGTGAGTTGGTGGGAGTTTGCCTGCCGTGGTTAAAAGTAATTAAGATATATATATAAGAACGGGTCATTAAGGATAGTGTCCTCAGGATTGCTGCATGGGTTGGCTGCTGGTGGGATGCTCCCACCAGGGCAAGAACTGGCTTTTTTCTCCATTGCCTGTGTTTATCCATTCAGGTTGAGAGAGGACTGGTGATGGGATGGAATTTTATACTCTGCTGAAAAGTCATACTGAGACCCCCTGAAAATCTTTTGATTTCACCCATGTCCAAAAAGAAAAAATAAAAGGACATCCCATCAGATGCTCCTTGCCCATAATCATGTGACTGTAGTGGAAACACCCTTCCTGGCACCCCTCCATTCACCTGGATGTATCAGTTTCTGGTCCTACCTTCTGCCTGGGCTCCAGTGTGGGCTTTTGCCCTCCCAGGGACCTTTCGCAATGGTGTAGCCCACCTGAACATTCTGGGTGGCACCAAGGTTACGTGGTGTGCGTGGCTGTGTATCTGCTTGTTTTGCTCTGAGCAGAAATGGGATATGCTGTTCCAAAGATAAATCCAGATTCACTTTAAAATAAAGAAAAAAAAAGAAAAAAAGGAAGACAAGTTGCTTTTGTTTTTAAGGAGAGGCTGAGTCCCTGCCATTCTGCCTATGGTATTCTTCCTTTTCTGCTTGATGAAAGTTCAGGCTGTATCTTATTCTGCTCAATTGCCTTGGTATGTCCTTATCAGTTCCTGCATGACACCTTTCCACACCCTGGCTCCTGCTGGTCAGCAGGGTGGGAGATGGAGCTACTTCCCTGTAGAATGAAATAGGGAGAAGTGGCTGAGGCTGCGGAGCTATGGATGGGTGGGGAGGTTTGGTATGAGAAACAAGCTTAGGGTGAAGCATCTATGCATTTTTCTGTCTCTCTCCCCTCCCTTCTCCCCCCCCCCCCCCTTTGCTGCACCCCCTCCTCGTTCAAACTCTGAAGCCTGGGCTGTGAATGGAGCATTGCAGCCGAGGAATTACATGAATGTATGGGAGGGAGAGGCTTGTGCAGCATTGCTGGCTGCCTTCAAATGACAAGGCAGTCTCTCAGAGCTGGAATCACCATTTCCCCTGAGACGACACTGAAATAAGCTCCAGGCTGTGACATCATCATTTCTGGTTTTATTCCTTTCCCAATTGCCTTATATTGTGCTGATATCCATGACCCCATCCTTATCCAGGCAGATTATTGCCCTACTGTGGTCTTTGCTATTGAGCCATGTTACATTTCAGCCCCAGAAACATGTCCACCAACAATCCATCTGCCTGGATTATTTCAGTATCAGAGTTGTTTTGTCTAGTGCCATAGAGGTCACTCACACTTGCTGCTGTTCAGCTGCAGTCCCTTGGCAGTGCAGTAGTCAGGAGGTTAGGATGCTGGATGCACCTCTGCTCAGTTCCCAACATCTTCATGGTGAGCCCTTGGGTGTGGGGACAGACTTCTGAAGACTTCTTGATATGTGAAGGTAAACTGGGTCTTAAATCATTGAGAAGGGCTGAGATGCTGAGTGCTGGGGCATTGCTTTTAGCCAGTGGGTTGCAGCAATTGAAAGAACCTGAGTACTTGGCATTGTGGCTGTGTATTGAGGGTGACATTTTCCATTTCATGTGGCAAGAGTGAGCAGTACACTTTGGTCCCTCTGCAGTCATGCTTGGCTCTTCATAAACTGATGATAAATGCAGTATGAAATAAAGCAGTTCTGCTTGTCAGCAGGGTGAACTTGGTGACAGTCCTAAGCCACATTATGTTTTATGTTGGGTGGGCAACTTTTGTCACTGGTTGCTGGGTGTAATTGGGAGAGTTTCACCTGGAGTCTACTGTTCCCTCTCCATGATGGAGTGCTGGCACTGTGGGAAGGTAACAGAGGCTGAGAATAGTGATGGACTGAGTTGGATCAGCCTTGGACCGGGCTCTTAGCAACATGATATAACAGTAGATGTCCCTGTTCACCTCAGAGGAGTTGTACTAAATGGCCTTTAAAGGTCCCTTCCAACTTGAACAACCCTCTGTAGGAAGGAGAAGAGGTCTTGCATGGGTGTCTGGCCTCTTCCTCTCTCTTTCCCTAAGTTTCAACAAACAGGACAATGGGTTGACTGCTGGGGATGCAGCCCTGTTTCTTGTAGGGGATTTTGTCAGATGTGGTAAGTATGATCCTATCCCTGTCACTTTTGCAGATGATGCGAGTTCTACCCTTGATGGCAGTGGGTTTTGCACTGGGTTCCCTTCGAGAAATACCAGTTGTTGTGCCAGGGTTGTGCATGACTCATCTTAGATCCTGTTCCTGAAGCATTTCTCCCCATGACCCCTGAATATCTGGGGCAGCGCACGCGACAGAGTCCCCGACCAAAGTCAACAGCATCCTGGCCCAGTACCCAGCAAGCTCAGGAGACAGGAATGTCGAGTTTGCTGGTAGAGGGTTGCTGTGTTCTGGCACAGGTCTGCAATGCCTAAAGCCTCTGGGAGGCATTTTATTTTCCTTGCTGGAATTAGCTTTAGTGCTGAAGGTTGGTTTAGGGCCAGCAAAACTTCCTCTGTGCTGTGAGCCATGCAGAAGTCTCCTCAAGTCTGCACTGTTTCCCTTAAATACAGCTCAGTGCCAGAAGTTTCTCCCACATTAATGCTATAAGCTCCTCAAGCACTGGCAAGGAATTGCCCAAAGGAAATGTGACCTTTCTAGAAATGCTGGCTTGTCTGAAGCGGGTGTTGGTGGCCATGAGGAGTGTGGCCACCCGTATTTGTTCTGCAGGATGTATGCAAGAGGATGAGTGGAAATAAAACAATTCCCTTGGCTGGGGTCTGGTGGGAGGTGAGGTCAAGAGCTGGATGTGAAGCAGACATCCAGCCCCAGAGCAGTGGCAGCATCCCAGCTGTTCAGCCAGCTGTGGCCGTGTGACCAAACCCAGGGCTGGGTGCTTCAGCCCTTCCTTAGAGCTGGAGGATCTCCTCACCTCCCTGCTGAGAGGTAATCTCTTCCATAAAGAGTGTTTCAAATATGATGTAGGGTGGGTGGGAGGAAGAAGGCTTTTGCCCCTGACAAAACTCTGCTAGGAGCTTGTGCTCTTGCCTTGCCCTGGGGAGGGGGGCTGGTGATACACCTCTATATGGGCAGGTGGCTCAGGGCAGGAGCGTAGCACACCATGAATTCATATTGCAAGCTTGAAGCTTTCCATTTCCTTGTTCTGGGGCAGCTGCAATGATTACAGCACTAGAACAGGGTGCCTAGGGAGGTGGGGGAATCACCATTCCTGGTGGAGTTCAAGAACCATGGAGATGAGGCACTGAGGGACATAATTAATGGGTATGGGGAGGAAGGGCTGTAGGTTGGACTAAATGATCTTAGTGGTCTTTCTAAGCTTAATGATTCTATGAATTTTAATGGGGATCTTTCTACCTCCTTGCTTTGAAAGAAAATTTAACAGCTGGACCTCTCCACATGTCAGAGTGGGCTGACAAATGGTTGGACTGCTCCAAACCAAAAGGATGCAGTCAGTTTGCAGTTCAGCAAACTGCTGTAGCTGACCCATATGTGAGCACTTTGCCAAGGTTTTGTTTTCCATTTGTTTGTTTGTTTCTTTTTTATTGGAAACAAATATTTGTACTACTAGATCAGTTGAAGAGGAATATTTTCCCTTTACTTGCTGACTGGATCTCTGAACCCCTAAGCATTACTTATTAAACATCACTCTACTGCCAGCCTGTCTGAGCAGGAAAAAGAGTTCTGAATCTGACAGTAGAGTGAGTTTGGGTGTTTTTGAGCCCAGGGCAGTCAGGGGCTCAGTGGGGACCTGTTTTCTGCCTGACGTGTGTGAGCAATAACCAGCATTGCAGCATCACTTGGGCCACTGGCAGCTCACCCTTTGGCATCAGGAGTGGGGGTGATATTCCCCTGCCCTACAGAAAGCTGCATCTCCCCAAAACAGTTGCCCTGATGTTGTCCTGGGCCCACTGCAAAGATACAGTGACAGAATAGTGAGCTGGTGAGATCATGGGGAGAGAATTAGTCACATCCCACTGGGAAACTCAATGGAATGCAGGCCAAAGTGATGTGCAAAGTGTGTATGGCCCAGACAGGACACCCCTGAGTTGCTACAGCCCCTTGCAACAGCTTTCTGGGGAGCCGGGTTGAGTGGAGTTGCATGAAAATTGAATTCAGTCTGGGAGAAATGTGGACTTTGCTGCTGGTAACTGGGGTGATCTGGGAGGGAGGGGGTTAAGAGCCATCCAGAACTGGGGGCTCTCTGGAGCTGTTGCACAGGGGAGGGAAATTGTGGCAGAGTTTAATGAATGACTTCATTTATATATATAAAAAAAATAAAATAAAATGCATGCACACACACAAAAAATAAAACAACATGGTGGCTTCCTGCCAGGCCCACAGACAAGGGTTTCTATGGGAACCATGGGGAAAACAATAAATATGATGGGGGACGAGGAGGGGGCTTGGCTGTGATCTGTGTGGCTTTGGGCTATTTGTTAGTATTGAGAGCAGGGAGAAGTAGCCTCCCAGTCTGATCTAGGGCTGAGAGAGTGGATGGGTGAGTGAGCATCAGCGCCAGCTTTAACCATGGGTACTGCAATCCATGTAGAGGTTTTATTGCTGAGCTGGAATGCAGCAGCAGCCTTATCACTTCCTCAGGTGGGCAGCCGTCCTGCTGGCAGAGGCACCCTGAGGCTGTGAGAAGCCATCACAGGTTTTTGCTCCGTGCTGGGGTAGTAAGCGGAGTGCGACACAGCTCCTGCCCTGATATGGGGAGGTCTGTCTCAGTTGCTAGGGAGATGGCTCTATGGTGCAGATTTCACCAGGTGACCTAGGCTGTGGAGCCTAGATTCAACATGTGAAGTTGGGCAGTGGGATTTCTTGTGATATCCTCATATCCCCATATTACTTGCATTACCCAACTTCCGGCCCTTTTCCTGTTGTGTAAAACATCATTGGAGGGAATGGTGCTTTAGGATGCATCTTCCTTGTGGAAAGGTTCTTCTGCAGGCAGTGCCCAACCTTGTTCACACATCACCCATTCCACTAAGGGTGTGGTATGCTCCTGAAATCCTGCCCTTTGGAAAAGGGACTGCAACAGGACAATCATAGCACCATTAAGGTTGGAAAGACATCTAAGGCCATCTAGTCCAACCACCAAGCCATCACCACCATGCCCACTACGCCATGTTCTTCAGTGAGTGCCACATCTATGTGTTTCTTGAACATCTCTAGGGATGGTGACCCCATCACCTTCCTGGGCAGCCTGTGCCAATAACTGACCACTCTTTCTGAGAATTGATTTTTTCTAAATATCCAACATGAATTTCCTCTGGTACCGCTCAAGGTCATTCTGTCTTGTCCTATTACTGTTAAGTGGGAAGAGAGGCTGACTCTCACCTTTCTGCAGCCTTCTTTCAGGTCACTGTAGAGAGCAGCAATGTCTCTCCTGAGCCTTCTCTTTTCCACACCAAACAATCCCAGATCCCTCAGCTGCTCCTCATCAGACTTGTGCTCCAGATCCTTCACAGCTTTATTGCCCTTCTCTAGACACACTCTGTGGCCTCAATGTCTTTTCTGCAGTAAGGGACCTAACACTGAGCATAGCACACAAGGTGCATCCTCACCAGTGCCAAGTACAGAGGGAAGCATGCCAAGGGACAGAACCACCACTTCAAGGACCAGGGCTCATGCTGAGATCCCTCATGCAGCGAGTCCCTACCTCACAGGGAGAGGTGTCCCAGCAGCTCGGGGGGTATTTTCAAGCACTAAGATGAGTTTTCCTTCTATTTTGACAGGCTGACGGCACAGTGGAGTGTGGAGGATGAGGAGGAAGCAGCACGAGAGAGGCGGCGGCGGGAGCGTGAGAAACAGCTGAAGTCCCAGGCAGAGGAGGGCTTCAATGGCACTGGCTCCTGCATGGAGAGTGCAAGTTCAGCACAGGAGAACCAGTAAGAAGTACCCATGTGTATACACCCCACAGCAAAATTTAACTGAGCACCCCCGCGCCTGCCTTGGCCTCATGTTTGTCCTGGAATTTGGGTGTCCCTGGGAAGGATGCTCCCATTCCTCCTGCCATCCCCTGATTTCTCTGCAGCTGCTGACAGCCACCTGGGCTTGCTCACATAGTCGGGGTCAGCCTGCCATTAATCTTCCCACAGCTTTGCTCTCTCTCATGTAAACACGGCCCCCTCCTTCCTTCAGAGCTTCCTGAGCCAGGACACATCCCATCCACGTTGCTTCTCTTGTCCCTTCCCCCATTCAAACAATAAAGGGAAGAACCAACAAAATGGTAGATTTGCAAACCTCAGCTCTGCAGGGTCCTGAATGTAGACCAGGCTGGTGGTACCCATGGACTGGCTGTATCTGTTCTCTCCATCTCCAGTGCATTTCCCCACTTTCATGGTCAGGAGTTCTGCATGGCCTTGGGAGTGAGGGGGAGAGATGTCCCCAGTGCAGTCTCACCCAGGCTCTACAGCCAACATCCCGATGTCCATCAGGACCAATGTCCCACCTTTGGAAAACCCTTTCCTCATGGATGTCCCTTCCTGTCTGTACCAAGCTGGGGCATCCCTAAGCTACTCTTACACAAGCAGAGGGAAATAACCCAGTTCTGGATCAGCATATCATCACAGCTCAGAAGTCTGAGGATGGCAGGCTTCCCCTTCATTTCAAATCATCAGGGTTATGGGGATGCTAAGCATCTGACACCTAAGGGTCCAGAAAGGCAAAGAAAAGGCTATGCTTATTGTGTATTTCAATACCTGAGTTTTAGAACAATCCATGTGTCCCATCTGCTAATTCCCATTCCCTGGGGATGTGACCATGCTATATCCCATAACCATGAAGTCACCTCCTCCAGCTGATGCTTGCAATGTGAGTGCTCATCAAGGAGCCCCATACTGGTGGTGATTCTCCTTGTGAATATGAGGAAAAAAACAATTTCCTTGCATGACCAGGCTGCATCTGGTGCCGGCAGCTGTGGGAGCCAGAAGGGCTGCTGCTCCCTCCATCCATACATCTGCAGGCTGGGAGGGCTGTCATCACAGCTCAGGAATGCGCTCCAAGGGTTAGAGGGCAGTGGGCTGCAGAATGGACATATTTCCTCCCTTAGAGAGGAGGAAGATGGATTTTCCCTTTTATCCATTCTGCCAAAGCTGAGAGCAAAGTAACTTTTGGTGTGGCTGGAGTTCACCCAACCAATTGGGGCCAATTGGAGCTGGCTGAACATGCCAGAGGCTTGAGCTGCAGGGGCTGGGGAGGGTGTGAGATCGAACCAAATCTGGGCTCTGCGCATCTCTGAATCATCAGAATGAAGCTAAGTGAGGAAGAATAATGTCTGTGCTTGGGATTACAGTGTGGTGGGCACCTTCATTGCAAAGCTACACCTGTAGCACTCATCCTCACCTTCTCAACTCTTGCTGCTTTCAGATAAAGCTGGATCAGCACTGTTTCATAGAGTAGGAGCCAGAGTCCTCAGAGCTCTATGGGAACCTGAGGAACAAGCCCAGGACTTGAGTCTGTGTCTGTCATTGGGTCTTCTTACCTTCCTAATCCAGAACTCTATTCAGGCTGGTTACTGCAGGTTTCTTTTGTCGGAGGCTGCATATGAGTGCAGGATAAGTGGGAACCAAGTCTAAAACACTTTTAGTCTAAATGAGCTGCAGCATAGAAGAAAACCATGGGACTCCTTCATTTTGATATGCTGCTTATGCTCACCTGCTTGTGGTCTCAGAGAACAGGCAGGCAGTGGGGTATTCACTGAGCTGATCAGGACTTTTGCACCATTCTCATCCTAATTTTCCTTCTTGTGTTTCAGCTATGATTTTAAGCCCTCTGGGAACTCAGAACTGGAAGAGGACGAGGGGTTCAGCGACTGGTCCCAAAAGCTGGAGCAGCGCAAGCAGAGGTGTGTAATGCGGAGAGCTGAGTCACCCAGCACCCCAAAGGGAGGTGACTGAGCCCAGATCATGCCTTGAGAGCTAAGAGTAGGGTCTAGAGCAAATGGGGGTGGATGGCCTCTGCCTGCAATTTGAGCTGCTGGGGAGGAACGGACATGGGCTTTGGGGTGTTTGGCTTCAGCTCGGTTCTTTGAGCAGTGGCAACTGGCCAGGACACCGGGGTTTGGAGGAGTGACAACAGCGGATTTAAGCCACCTGAGCTGCTGCATGGGCCAAAACAGTCCCTAACATAATCCAAGCAGCTGAAAAAAAAAAAGCTGTTCTATGTTATTACTGCTTCCTGGCTCGTGTCAACATGGTGGGTGTTATGGCCCCAGCCCACTTCGTGCTTAGCAACTCTTTCTGCAGTAGAAAACAGTGCTGAGGGGTACCTGTGTCCCTGACCAGGCTGAATACCAGATCCATCTTCTGCTCTCTCCTCTCACTGAGATGAGTAAAACTTTTGCCCCATCTCCTGCCCTGGACACCACATATCTGTGCATGAACTCTGTGACTCAGTTCTCCCAGCAACCCGATTTTATAGGGAGCTTTGTTCTGCAATGACACAACCCCTTCTTTACCCAAGGGATTGGGAAAAATGCATAAGATTAATATTTACTTCTGAGCAAGTAAATAGATCTTGCCTCTTCCTTGATGCAATCACTGCAATCTGTACCTTCCCAGTCTCAGCCCCAGGAGGGCTGCTGGAGCAGCTCATGGCAGTGCTGATTATCACAGCTGTGGGAGCAATTAGCAATCAGCCCCAGCTGCTTTTCTGCAGCCCCCTCTCTCCTTATAAAGACATTTAGACCCAGAGAGAGGCTGCTGCTCTTGGCTAGAGGGGTTGAGATCCTCTAAGTTTCCTGGGAGTGAGGTTTTGCAAGAGCTAGGTTACTCAGTGGTTGTGCTTTGTAAAGTCTGTTTAGCAGCTTTGTTCTTCCTCCTGGCTCACTGAGGACAAGCTTGGAGTGCAAATGCAGGTAGGAGTTGTCTGATAAGAGATTTTTCATGCTGAGACAAGTGGTGCTATGGGTAGGGTTTCCCAAATCCACTCTCCTCTTAAATAAATGTGAATGCTTAAGGTATCCTATAGACTATGTCCCATCTATTGGCTTAGATTATTGTTGTGAGCTTTCTCTTTAGCTGGGGGCATCCCAGTTAGAAGAATTAAAAGTCATCTGAACCATGAGCTGTTTGGAGTCTGGTGGTGACTGTTCTGCTGTAGGTGGGTGATTAGTAGCAAGCCTAGTGAGCCAGTGTATGCATCAGCCTTTTTTCTGATGTGGTCTGTGAGGAGGGCTGGAAGGTGGCTGTCCTGTGAACTATCTTTCCTGCTGCAGAGTGGTAGGTGGAAAAGCATAGCCTGAACTTTCCTTCATGTTTGGCTTTGGCTGGTGAGGCAGGAGCAGTGAGTCAGCCCTCTGCTCTGATAGCTATAGCTCTTGCCTTGCTGCTGCAGCAATTTTCTACGAAATAGATGGGAGGAGAAAACTATCTTCCATCTGAGACTGTGAGATGACAATAACATCCTGGGGTATATCTCTGAGACAGTGAGAGCTCTGGGTTAAGTGCTCTCACTGACTGTTCCCAAAGGCATAGGTTGCTCTGATTTTGTGAGGGTAACTGCTTAAACATGCAGGTGAATCTTCTCTCTGCAGCCTCTGGGGCATCTTCTTGTGAAAGCTCTTCTCTGGTTTTTCTGGTTGCTTTGTGACTTATTTGGCAAAGCAGAGGTGTCATTTTTTTCAAGTGGTAATACTGAGGTTTGGAGACAGGCATCGATATACATAATACGTGCATAGATACTTAACTGTGTTCAGTTTTGGGGCCTTGACAACAAGAAAATCATCAAAGTCCTGGAGTCTGTGTCCAGAGAAGGGCAGTGAAGTTGTGAGTGGTCTGGAGCACAGGTCTTATGGGGAGCTGCTGAGGGAACTGGAATTGTTTCCTCTGGTGAATATGAGGCTCAGAGGAGATGTTATCACTCTCTATCTCCTCCTGGAAGGAGGTTGTTGGAAGGCTGGGGTCTGCCTGTTCTCCCAGTTATCAGTGATAGGATGAGAGGGGATGACTCTAAGTTGCGCCAGAAGAGGTACAGGTTGGATGTTAAGAAAAATCTCTTCTCAGAAGGAGTGGTCAGTTATTGGCACAGGCTGCCCAGGGAGGTCGTGGAGTCACCATCTCTAGGGGTGTTTGAGAACCATGGAGATGTGGCGCTGAGGGATGTGGTCAGTGGGAATGAGTTGGGCCTGATCTAGGCAACTTTATTGGTCTTTTTCAACTTTAATGATACTATACCATTACCTAGGAAGGCACTTGGTTGTGTATCTAGGCTCATAACAATGTGTTTTGGTTCTTTGATCTCTCTCCCCCACCTCTAGATCTCCACAACAGTCATATGAAGAAGAGGACAGTGGAGTGAGGGAAGTAGAAGTCAAACTGGAGCAGATTCAGCTGGACCAGGAGGGCCTGGAGGAGGCCCAGGAGGAGAATGTGGTTGTTAGGGAGGAAGAGAGGCTGTGCCAGGAGGAAGAACATGTCCCAGAGCAGCATGAGGAGGAAGAAGGAGTCAAACAGGAGGTGAGATCAGAAGGAGCTGGGCTGTTTACATTTTCAACTGAGCTGTGTACAGAATCACAGAGTGGTTGAGATGAGGTCTCTCTAGCCCAAGACCTACTTGGGCAGTATGCCCAGGACTGCATCCAGGTGGCATTTGGAGGACCTGCAAGAGGATTCCATGGCCTCTGGGCAGCATGTGCCAGTGCTCATTCCCTGCTGTGAGGTGCTGAGCCCATGTGGGCATGCTGCCATGATATAACATGGGGATGGTGCTGCTTGTGTCTAAGTACCTTCCTGGGTTCAATGATGCAACCTCTTCCATCTTGTGAGAGTGTGTGTCTGCTGTGTTAGTCATACCCATGCAGTGCTCAGACAGGTAGTGCTACTGTTTCTCCTGTAGTTTTGTTGATGGTGAGTAGATCTTCAGGGACGCTCTAATTTGCGTTTAATGCTTATTTTGCTCTCCTCAGCCTTTGTCACACCTTTGGCTTGACTGCGTTATCAGATAAATCTTGCATTGGTTTGAAAATAATTTTTGTTGAATCCCAAGTGCTGTGGGATCTCTCTTCCCACAGCAGTCTCACTTCCTGTCTCATTTTCTGCGCTCAGAGGAAGAAGAGAAGGAGAAACGAAGAAGAAAACACCCTAGAAAAGAGCCCAAAGGCCCCAAGCCCCATCAGCCTGGATGAGGAGGAGCTGAGCTCAGACTGTACTGCAGCGAGCTCCATCAAGGTTTGTGGCAAGGCTGAGCTTATGGTAATGTGGGATTTCCTTATCTTAGCATAAAACTAGGTATCATTTACCTTTCTTTCAAAAGTGAGGTGGGATTCCCTGTCTCTGAAACGTTTTGCCCTTCCCTAATTCCATCTGTGTGAATAGATGCTCTTGTGAAACCTCTGCTCTTAATACCACTTCAACTGCACCGTGTGACTTCAGTTGCTCTTTGCACAAATCCTTAGTTCAGTGCATGTGCTTTTGCATACAATGGACGTGCCTATGTCGTTTGTGTAGCAATTTTGTCTCTGTAAGCCCTGTGTTCTTTGATTATTTCATAGAAGGAAATGATGAGGAGCCTGGGTAATTTGTAGCTTATTAACCTGCTGTTGATGTTATCGGTTGTTTGTTTGTTTGTTTTTCTCCATTCACATCTATGCTTCTTGTTTCTTAGTCAATATTTCCTGTGCAGGGAGGATTGTATAAGTACTTCCTCTTGCAACAGTAAATAGATGACGAAATCTTCCTCTTGATGTCTATGAGAGACAGAGTCTTGTTGTTTATGGAGAAGACCTTTAAAATCAAATAAAAAGAGGGAAGAAAGGGTTGTTCTGGATGCAGACCCAGTGCTAATGTCACTGTGGACGACCAAAGCAGTTCCAAAGAGTAGGGAAATACGATAAACTCTCCCAGTGCCTTTTATGCACAGAAATTCTTGTTGTTGCTACTCCAAATTGCACACAGCTTCCTGACCTGAGCTTAACTGCTGTTGCTAGGATTAGCTCAGGGAAAAGTTCAGAAATCTGGTTGCAGTGGCTTTGTTTGTTTATTTGTTTTCATATAACGGTGATGCCAGATGTCACCCATGCACAAAGTTGAAAGCTAAATCATTCAGGAAAAATGAGCTTGGGATCTTCCCAAGGGATGGAAGCAGCAGAGGGGAAGCCTTGTACCAGTCCCATTTTGTCCTGCTGTTTGTAAGCTGAATTCCTGGGGTTGGCTGAGTGAACCAGAGTTCTTATGGCCTTCAGTGTGTGCTTTGAAACAATAATACAACTCTTGATGCAAGAATGGGCAGCCTAGTCTCTGAAGTCCTGGCTTGGAGGCAAGAACCAACTCCTCTAGCACTGAGCTGACAACCTGCATGGAAGAAACTTTTGGCTGATGGGATCTGTCTCACTGTTGTGCTGGAACCTTATATTCTCCTTAGTGCATCTCTATTAGCAAGGGCTGTGCTATTAATTGGTTGTTGTGCTATTCTTTAGTGGGCAGAGATTCTGGCACGGCTGTTAAGTTTGTCCTTCTATGACAATGGTTTGTCCTCTCCTTAGTTAAAATGTAGCACTAGCACTCTGGAAGCACCCTGAAGTGAGCTCTTAATGCTGCTATTTATTCAACTGGGAAGGTGATACTTCCCATGCTACAGGCAGTGGTATACAGAGGAGGATCCTTGTCACTTGGTTGCTGCAGCTTGCCTCTGTAGGGGCTACCTTTTGATTTGAAAATGTTCGTGTCTCTGCCTTTTTAATTTCCTGGGTACGTATACACACACACACATGCAGAGAGGTTTAGCAATGCTTTAGTCTTCTCCTTTATTCAGTGCCTGAAGTAGTTGCTCACCTTCCTGCTTTTTTTTTTATTACCCAGGAGACTCTTCTGCAAGGGTCTCTTCCCTGAAGCTTTGACCTTGCCTTGCAGGTGGCTCCACATACTAAACTGCTTGTGTGGCTATGGATCAGCCAGCATAACTCATGGCTGTGCTGCTTTTATGCTTGGCTCTATTGCTGCAGTTGTTGGCAGTGTTTCTAGTTTCCCTTCATCTTCCTATGTTTATCACTTTCTCTCGTGTTTAAGGAAACCAAGTGTTTGAGAGAGATGTGTGGTCCTTGAGCAGAGTTGACTCAACTATTAGTCAAGCTGTGTGCTGCTGCTTTGTACCCAAAAGTGATTGGTCTGCTACTGTGTCCTGGTTCTTCTGGTTGGGGTACTTCAGGCCTGCCTTGGAAAAGAGAAGGAAATGGGATGCTCACTGTCTCTCTGAGCATCGTGTTAATATAAGACTGAGGTGTTTGAGCCCCACATCTGTTTGAGGGAGGGAGGGGAAGGAATGGCTGCAGTAAGGTCAGCCAAGGTGACCTATATCATCCATATAAGGTCCATAGAGATGAGTAATATGTGTCTTTTTTCTCCCACTTCAGATCACAGACAGAACTGAGTCTCTGAACCGTTCAATAAATAAAAGGTATCTTAAGGGTTGCTGTGGGATCAGGGTGAAGGGGGTTCCCTTGCTCCAAGTTCTTGTAGCTCTCCCATCTGCCTGAAGCTTCAGGATATTGCTTTATCCTTTTTCTCTTGTCTCCAGTAACAGCATAAAGAGGTCCCAGCCTCCCCTGCCTGTGTCAAAGATAGATGATAGACTGGAGCAATACACACAAGCCATTGAGGTGAGCTGCTGTGCTGTCTGACCCCATGTGCTATTGAGCTCTCTATTTGCAGGGTGTTGCTTTCCTACAATGTCTCTTAGTCTCACTATCTAGGACTGTGACAATAGAACCATATCACTTTGGATGGGAGCAGCTGTTTCTCCTGTCTCTATCTCCCTCCAGAGCATAAAGGCTTATTTTGTGAATGGTCCCGTCCTTTTTCCTCATATCTCCTGCTTACTGGATGGGAGTCAAATCAACAAGACCCTTTAGGTCTTGTTTTGCAACTCCTTATTCCTGGGGAACACCAATGGGGGGGGATGGGGAGGAGGGAGTGTTCACATGTGGTAAGGGCTGTGAAGTTCATTGATTATAGTTTACTGTCTCTACTCTAGACATCCACAAAGACTGTCCGACAGCCCTCTCTTGACCTTCCCACCACCAGCATGATGGTAGCCAGAACAAAAAGCCTGTGGGAGACTGGAGAGATTGCTGCCCAATCTGCAGTGAAGACCTCAGCCTGCAAGGTAAGGTGCAGGAGAAAATCTCAGCCAGTGTCCTGAATTATTTCTCAGTGGTGAAGCTAGGAAAGCCTCCTAGATGCTGACTGAGGCTCAGCTTTGAAGTGGGAATAAACTCACTAGCATGAAAACTGTTGGGTATATCAGCAAGGTGATAAATCTTGGAAACTTGGAAACTGCAAAGGATATTATGTGCTGCTCTTAATAACTTCTGTTATTTGGTTGCTGTGATCACGTGTGGTTCTGCAATGCATGGGTTGTAAACCTGCATTTCTGAGAGTAAAATTCTTTCTGCATGAAAATACCTTGATGTTAACATGTCTGAAATAGTTAATAAACTGAAGAAAATAAACATGTTGGATCTCTGATTCAGGCTTTCACTGAAAAGAGTGAAAGAAGAAAATGGGATATATCGCTATCAGGAAGAAGTTTTCAAAGTCTTGAGTTTTTTAGCTGCAGCTGTTGTAGCTCAGACCATGAAATACTTGAAATATAAAAGGAGGTCAGATGTGTGGAGTTGAAAGAGATGTGAATGAAGGCATGTCCAGCAGCTCTGATGGTGAAGGGTAACGAGGACTTTGCATTTTCTTCTCAGGATATCGTGGCTGGAGACATCGTGAGTAAAAGAAGCCTTTGGGAGCAGAAGGGCAGTCCCAAACCTGAAACTGGTATCAAGGTAAGTTAGTATCTGTGTGAGGAAAGAAGACCTGAGCTTGGTTGGAAGCAGTGATGTAGCAGAGAGGCACAGGCTGCCTGTATCTATCCATGCAATTGCACATAGAAGATTTGGAAAAGCTCTTATTGCTCCAATCCTAGTGAAAATGTGGGCAAGAATCTGATTACAACAAATAATACTAAAAGGTCTCTTCAATGCCTCTTTGTTCTCAGGCAATGAGTTGGAAGCCCTGACCTTCTAGGCCAAAGTTGAACTGCGAACACAAGCTACTTTGCTCTCTTTATACTTCTTGATCCTGAGAGTAAGGAAAAACATCCACAATGAGGCCTAAGATAGTATCAACAGTTGTAGATAGATCTGGGACCTTGTGCCTACTGATATGCTTGTGGGAATGGCAGTTAAAATACAGCAAGCAGCTGCTGTTCAAGTTGTCCAGGCTGAAATAAGATCAAAGCATTTTGCCTGTCCTTGGATCTGTACTGCTGCCAGGATGCAGTCAATGCAACTGGCTTTTGCCATGTGTGAAACCAACCCTGCAGAGCCCAACTGCCTCCAAGCCCTCTGGGATTACAAGCAATTACTGCATTTTCCTCTGGCTTCAATTATTTGGTATTGACCACTTGAGAAAATTGCATACTCTGACTATTTCTTTGTCTCCTACTCAGTCTGCTCCTTCTGACAAGAAGTACAAGTTTGTTGCGACGGCCCATGGCCAGTACAAGAGGATCAATGATACAGATGAAACAGATGATGCTGCAGAGCAGTAGCATGCCTGGAGAGCCCAATAACCAGGTAGGTAAGTTATGATCTTGCAACAAACTCCTAGTGCTGCTTTGGTGGGATGTTGGGAGTATTTTTGCCAGCTAAACTTGGGGCAACTCGGAAGGTATGGTATAGAATCATAGAATTACCCAGGTTGGAAAAGACCTCGAAGATCATCAAGCCCAACCGCAGCCTAACCATAGTACCCTAACTCTAACAACCCTCTGCTAAATCATCTCTGAGCACCACATCCAAACAGCTCTTAAACTCAACCAGGGATGGCAATTCAACCGCCTCCCTGGGGAGCCTATTCCAGTACTTGACTACCCTTTCTGTAAAGAAGTGTTTCCTAACATCCAGCCTAAACTTACCTTAGTGCAACTTGAGACCATTTCCCCTATATATTATTTAGTAACAGCTGGAGCCTTGCTTTTGGGCAATTGCCTGGATTGGGGCTGGGAGGAACACAGTGGGGTATTGGCTTGTTTTCTCATTTCTGATACTTCTAGGTTGCTGGATACCTACATAAGTTTAATTTGTAGGACAATCTGTTTATACTTGCTGATTCAAAGGGACAGTCTCTCTACTGTTTTCTTATGGTCTTATCTTGCAAAGAGAAGCTTGTAACTGGAAGTCACTCTGGCTGAACCTGAGGACTGATTTAATCCTGAAATTCAGATGCTTTGGGGGTTTAATTCCCTGATATACTGAATTAACTAAAGGGAAAAAGAATCTTATAATGATTTCAATGACCTCTTGGAACCAGTCCACAGTAGGGCTGTGGTGGGGAGGATGAGAGCATCTGCTATGCTGGGTGGATGAACAGAACAGAAAGGGCTGTCCTTGGATGTGTGGCAATAGCTAGAGGCAATGCTGGGTCTGTGGCTTCTTGAAATGGCCTTTGGAGGTCATGCTTATATCATCCTTATGTTAAAAGATATTCTAGTGTTATCTGGAGTGACTGAAATAGAGGGTTGTGGCAGTAAGGAGGAATGGAATAGAAGGAGGAGATAGCTAGCTGGATTCAACTGGGCAGCATTTGGCACTGAGCAGAGGGGATGTTGTTCGGGTGAAAACAAGCTCATTCTTTCTTTCTAATATGAAAAAAAAGTTTTATTTCACAGCCAAGCTTATAAATAGCTCAGTCTGCTACAAAACACCTTTGTTTCTGAGTGCTTCTGGGGATTGAGCTACTTTTTTTCTTTCCGCTTGTTCAAGGAGCTGAGCTCTGAGTGTTTGCTTTCTTCTTATTTTTTTTGTGGTGCCTGCTTAGAAGAGGTCTCCTGAATGCTGCCTTGAGGTGAGCAGCAGTACAAACCCAAGCTTGACCACAGCTACCTTTTTAGACATAAGAAAGAAGGAGCCAACAGGACTTGCATCTTCAACTTGCTTCTCTGTCTGTGGCTTCCAGAAATCTGCCTAAGGACAGGTCTTGCTGTCTGTTTCACTTGCTGAGAGGTCTCTGCTTCCCATGCCCTCTCTCTCATGGTGATGCCTACCCTTTTTCCTGATGGTAGCATCCCTTTGTGCTTGCTTTTCTGCTCCCAAACCATCTGGCTCATACCCACATCCCTCACTCAGCACCACCTCATCAACTTGCACATAGGTACAACTTTCTCCTCTCCCACCTTGAGCTGCAGCTCCTCTAGACAGGCTGCAGACCAAGAGGCTTTCTCCAAGTGGCAGTTTAGGCTCTTGCTATCTGCCTGAGTTTATCTGTCATAGCATAGCAGCTCAGGCTGGGACAAGCTGTGAAGGCTTCTCCTTTTTGAGCTGATGGTGATCTCCCATTGCCTCTGGGCATCTGTTCTCTTGTCTGTAATGCTCTTGTGCCAAGGTCTGTCTCTGCAGGACTCTCTGTACCTGCTCTGTGCCTCTGTCTTTTTTTTCCTAGAAGCTGAACTAGAGTCAGTTCTGCCTTCCTGTGCTTCTTTTCCATTGCTCTCCCCAGCAGCAGTTCTCCATCCTTCATCCCTGTGGGGTTGGAATGTGGACACAGCCTGGTGGGAAGCCCAGCAGATGCAAGACATAAACCTCTCCTTTTTGCATGGTTTGTTCCAGGTCATTGTCATTGAGGGACAAAGTAGATTAAAGCCCAACTGCTTCCAAAACCATCTTCTTTCACCAAAGTCAGTTAATTTTAAATAATAATCAGTTGTTTTTGGGTTTTTTTTTTGCTTGTGAATGCAGACTTTTGAGCGTAGTTGTCCACCTATTGGTGCTAGTGCAAGGTGCCATTTTATCACTGTGTGATAATGTCATCTTTATCTACTTCAACATTAAGCATAGGCATGTGCTAAGCTGCAGTCTATTTAAATTTATGTTCCTGTGGATCTTTCTCTGTAACCTTCTGTTGCAGCATGTCAAATTACCCTGCAATGGTCTGATCTGAGATCAGCTTGTCAGTGCTGAGGTATTTTCAAACTACCTTATCTCAACATTTTCTTGTCCAGCTGGAGTTGGAGGGGAAATCTAACCTCTAGACACTCAGTCTTTTTCTTCTATTTTTTTCCCTTTGGTATAGAGAAGTTCCAAGAGATGAGGCCAGCGAAGTTGAAACTTCATGAAGGACTGGGTGATAGCAGTGGAAGTTTTCAAAATGGAAAAAGGATTTTCCCCATTGCCCCCTCCTCCTCCCTTAACCCTAAGTCTATATACAGTTCAGCTTGGGGAAGTTTCACTCAGCTCTGTATCATCTGTATGTGAAGAGAATGTAAAGAGTTACATATCTGATTTCCTATAGGGCTAAACATAGCAATCCTATATCAGCTGTGTAGGAACATCCTAGCAAATGACTAAGTCCTCTGAGAGACAGAAATAGCTTTCTTGCTTGTAAGCCTGGTGGTGTTCAGATGCAAAGGGTTGACTAATGCTTGAAAGGACAGTTATTTGTATGAATGGCTGGTGTCAGGAGTTTTGTTTTAAACAATGATTTTTTCATGACATCAGGCACTAGTGGGTATGCAGTATCATAATTTTGCCCTGGAAAATGAGACTGCTTGGACTTACTGGGATCCCCCAGGAAACAGTACCATATCGAGTACATTGGAGCTGATGCTCACATGCTGAAGCAAGCTTTCATGGTGACAACATAATCCCATTGGTACTTAAAAATAAATAAAAAGATATATGGCAGAACTTGGTTGCTAGAAAAAAGTTAGTCTTGGTATGCTGTGACTTACTAGATTGGCCCAGCACTTCAATGGGGGAATGACTGTGTGAAAGCAGAATAGATTAGATATTATGCCGTCCCTTGCCTCTGCTTTGGGTGAAGAGATGCATTCCCACATTCAGGTTCTATCATCTTACTCTAAATGAGGCTTTTTCCACAGGCAGATAGTCTTTGCTGTGTCACCCCTCTCTGCTCCATGTTACTGCTTAGTGTTTGTTGTTGGCTCTTTTGAAAGCATGTGTCTTTCTCGTTTGTGGCATGTGGATGTGGTATGTATGGGATATAACTTATGTACAGAGTAACCCTTAAACTCTCAGCATGAGGCTGCTGGCTTGGAGGTGGTTTACTTTTATTTTATTTTTTCCTTATACTTGGCTCTGCCAGGCAGACTATCTAGTTGCAGGTAGGTGCAGACTACCTAGTTGCAGGTGCTCTTTTGCTTGGTGCCCTGTAGGACCCTCTGGAGTGGTAGGTCTGCTGGAGTAACTTGGCTTCAGTTGACTGACCATCCTGATGCTGTTCTGTTAAAGGTCTTGGTTTGCTCCTTGTCTGTCCTGGATCCATACCGGCCTACTTCAAACACAGTGGTGAACTTTGTCATGGGTTTGGCAGCCAGCTCTCTTAGTTTCCGGGCATCAAAGCGTGGTTTATGCAGAAAGATGGGTAAACGGCGGGGAAGAAAGAAGCCTTCTTCCTTCTGTGCTTTCTTCTCTTCTGCATGCTGCTTTCTCTCCTTGTTGACTGTCATCTGGTATAAAATGGCATCCCACATCTTCGTGGCTCTAGATTTAAATGGTCTGTTGTCTTGACTGATGTTTAGAGAGCTGTCTTTCTCCTTGTTCCCTTCCTCCTGTCCTGGTTTTTCTGCTTCCAGCTCTGGGAAGCTGGGTGCTTCTGGCTGCAATATCAGGTGCTTCCTGAGACGATGCCAGCCGCTGCCCTTGTCTCCAAGGGGCACTGAGTCTTCAACTAGCGTTGTCCCAGCTTTGAGAGGAGGGCTGGTGTTTGGCAGGCTGGGGTTTGGCTGAGGTTGCACAGTGTGTTCTGCCTTCGCGTCTATGAGGGTGGGTCCAGGTTGTATGGGGCTTGTTGTTTCAGGTTGTTCTGGCCTCCAAGGTGTATTGAGTGTCAATGGTTTTAGAATATCACCATCTTGCCTGGGCAATTCAGGAGCTCTCTCTGATCTGGATATTTCCGCGTCACTTCCATGGACTGTAACCGTACAGGAGTGGACATCAGGGGTGCTGAGTTTGGGTGAAGGGGCCTTGGTGGCCTCTTCAGGAGAAGTGGGCCTGGGAGCTTGATTAGGAGGTTCTGCCTTTGCAGCAGGAGGAAGAGTAGGCTGCAGTGCAGGAGCTGGAGCCTTGCTGCTGTCAGGAGGGGCAGACATCTGCCCTGGGAATGGTTCAGAGCCACTTGTTTCAGGTGATGGAGAGGAAGGCCTTTTGTCTTCATGACCAGATGTTGATTGGGTCTGGTATGATGTTGGTGTCTTGGCTCTTGGTGCCTTGACGCTGCGAAAATAAGTGTGTACCTTGGTGATATAGGTGGCCGCTGTTGCTCCTTCCTTGCTGGGTGTGTTGGAAAGAGGAGGATGGGGGGAAATGATTACTGAAGTGTGGTGTGGAGAGGGAAGGTGTGCATCTGTGCCTTCAAGCTGCTGAGGAGCCTTGGGAGCACCTGGTTCATGCAGTGGGGACTCCGCTGTGGGAGTGGTGAGCCTGAGGTGCTCAGCAATGCGTCTCTGCTCGGTGACCTTCAACACGAAGGGCTTGCTCTTGCGGAAAGGGGAGTGCACACGATGGTGGGTGATAGGCTTGATGGAGAGGTGCGTTGGGAGGCTGGTGGGGCCAGGTGCTGCTGCTTTGTGGGTCTCTGCTGGGGGAACATGCTCACTGCGTTCTAGGTCAGAGCTGGCCTCATTCACTGGGGAGAGGTTGGACCGAAAAGATTTAGCTTGCTCTGCAGATAGCATGGCATTCTTCTTGGCAGCCTTCTTCAGCAGCTGCTGGAGCCGCAGGTTGTCTTTCTTGGGCTTTGGGAGGGTGGGAGGGGGAGATGCATGGTGGCGGACGGGAGTGGGCTGGATGGAGGATGATACTGTGATCAGCATGGTCATCTAGAAGAAAGCACAAAGCCTAGAGTTGAGATGGGCTTAGCCCTAGGCTAGATCCTGGAGTATTCAGATATATAGCCTCTTCTTCCTCTCTAAAGACAAGCACAGTCAGTACTGTGTGCGTAAAGTATCAGATTTGGCTTCCTTATTCTCACAAGGTAGCCTCAGTCATTCTTGAGGGTGGTAAGCCAGGGCAAGAGATGAACTGTGAGAAGCTGGGTTGAGGAAACTGGAGCCCTCCTGCTCCTGGCATTAGCATAAAATCCAGTGAAGGCACTTTAGGGCCCTAGATGTTTTCATCTTGGCAAGTCCTAGCAGGATCTGGAGGAAACCATTAGGAGAAATGGTGTGGCTCTAAGATATTAAAGCTCTAAAGGTGCAAATTGGAAGTATTTTGGAGCTTTCCAGATTCCAGCTACAAACTCTCTGTTCTGTTGTATGTAACAATGTATCAGCCTTTAACTTACACGTATCACTTGAATCAAAACTGATACTGGCTTTGTCTTTCAGCTGGCAGATAGGAATCCCTATTGTGAAAGGCAGGGCCTTTAAGTTGTACTTATCTGGTAAGGAAATGCTTTGTCATAAACATAACTTGGGTGTTTCTTTGCTGTGCTGAGCACGGGGTAACCTCCTCTATCTGCACTCATCAGCCTTTGAGGAAAAATGATTAGTTTTCTCTTGGCAGTGAAATGCATCTTCAGTGGAAGAGGAAGGGATTGTAGGCTGGATTGAGTCTAATCTCCAGTGGAAATTACACCTGGAATCCCTGTAAGTCAAAGTTGTGCTGCTCCTGCAGGGGGCAAGTATCTGTTTTTCCAGCTCTATTGCTAGCTCCCTGGAGCAGTGTTCTCCTAGAGCTGCCAACCACTTTCTGCTGAGCACTGTGCAGATTTGCTGTTGAGGAAAGCAGGAGAAAACTAGTCCTGGTTCTCCTCTTTCTCCTCCTCAGCAAGTCTGGGTAACACCAAGCACTCTGCTTCAGCCATGGCTCTTTGGCAGCCCCCAGAAAGAAATCTGACTCTGTTCTGGCTCTTGCTCAGTGTGGAGTTGCTGAGTTTCGCTATGAAATGAGGCATAAATCAGAGTCTCTTAATCCCCAGTGCAGGATATGACCAACCATCCTGAATTAGGAAGATGAGAAGGGGTGATGTCAGGGTTGCCCACAGGGGCTATTGCATGCTTTCTGCTCTGGTTAGAGAAACTGCAACCTAAGCATCCCCCCTGAGATGGGGGACTTGCACTGTGATGCCTACAGTGCAGTTAGTTTACCCCAAAGTAAAACTATCGGAAGTGTAGAATAGGTAATTCTGCTTGAATTCCAGGTGTTTCCTTTGGTCTTGTAGTGTTGCTACCAGAAATGGGCTGGGAACTTGATCAGTACCAAGCAGATGTTTTCCACCAATAACTTTAGCAGATACAGGCAGGGAGAAGGATAGATCTTTTTTGTTGATGGTTTTTTTTCCCCTTAAAAACCAAAGGGGAGTGTCATGGTTTTAAACTGTTGACAGGGAGGGAGAGGGAAAAACGAAAGCGCTGAAGAGTAGGTGAGCTGTCCTTCAAAGCACAAGCTGTGGTGAGCATGGTCCAGGCAGTGCACAGCAAGTGCTGCAATGTTTCCAGCCAATGCATTTGTTTCAGCTGCAGTATGAGAAGCCTCCCGGCGTTTTGGCAAGGGGGCTCAAAGGGATTTGGGCAAGCTGGGGTGACAACTGTTGGGCATTCCCAGCAGCTTATCAGCTTCATGCCTTAGGCACAGGGCTAGGATTAGGATTTACTCTATTCTAAGAGCTGCTTCTGGAAAAAAGTCCACACTGGCTCCAAGGAAGGCTTAGAGCTCAGTCCACCATATACCTGCTCCTCCCTCCAGATATCTTGTAGATATTCTAGATTTTTCTGGCTCAAAATGCCTCAGTTTGAAGAGGTGTGCACCTACAGTGGTGCAATTCTATTTTGGTTAGTAATTACTTGGGTGGTTTTTATCTACTGCAATGTGATCTTGTACATTCACCTGGTGTTAGGATTGAATATGGAACGATTTTGTACATTGCAGGCTGTGGTCCTGCAGACAGCCTGTATCACAAGATGAGCTGTGATCTAGCTGCACTGCTAAGCCAGAATTATGAAGCTGAACTGCTGAGGCTTGTTGTGTTGGGAATACTAAGTAGACAGGGCAATGAACTTTCCAGCTACTGATCTAAGTGCCTCTTTACCCTATGGGTTGCTGCATCCTGGAAAACTGCAGCTTCCTGCTTGGGTCAGAGTGGAATCTGGCCTGGGATTTGCTGTGAACTGCATGAGGTGCTGCTGTGGTGGGCATCGAAGGTCATGGGGCAAGTAACATAGGACTGGTCAGCATGCATCAGGAAAGCTTTCCCTCTGTTTGAGAGTTAGAGGCAGGCTAGTGCCCTGTAACCTCCAGGCTTGTGGTCTGTGCTCCTGAAATCACTATTGCTACTATCTCAGGATCCCTCTGAAACCTGCTGTGATGTGGATCTTAGAGACAGTATGGATGGCAGCTCCCATGGCTGTGCTAGTATCTGCGAGCTTGGATGGAGAGGTAGAGATGCTACAAGGCAGTAAAAGGAAGCTGGCTCTTAATTTATTTGCCTTCTCTGTCATGCTTGTTTTCTTTTCTGCTGAGTCTCCTTCAGAGCTCTGTATGCAGGAAACTGTAACTAGCAAGGCTTGTGCATGGCTTCCCCCTTGCTGCATAATGAAGTAAAAGCACAGGGAAAGTGTTTTTGCTTTCTTGGCCAGCAGAACAGTTAGAGCAGAAAACCTGGGTATGAAGAGAAGCATACTGCTGGAAGAGATTATCTGGGTTCATGATGGACTGGGAAGCAGCTGAGCTGAGAGGCTTCCAGAGGGTCAAGCTGCCCCAGGGCTAGTTGAAGAGAAGGGCAGGTTGCCCACCTGGAAATCCCTACCTTTCTGCCTTGTTTCATCCACAATCACTCCAAAACTGGGAGCAGCAGGGAGTGTGTCAGCACAGAGGAGCCATCCATCATATGGCAGAAAAGTCATTTTCCCTCAGCAGCACCAGCTGTCGCACACGGAGTGCATCAAGAGCTGCGGGAACTTGATATGGTTGCAGATGGTCCTGGGTGGAGAGCTGAGGCTGCCGGGGGCTGGAGGAACGTGATCTGTGCTCAAGTAGCTTTCTTGGGCTTGGGAGGATAGCTGCTGATTGCCTGCTGGGTTGGGAAGGCTGGTGGGAGCACGTCTTTCCCTCTGCCTGGCATCAGCTGGGTGGGATAAAACAGCCTTTAACTTTTTAGGCGTGAAACAGCCCAGGGTATTTCCAGTGGCAGAGCAGAATCATAGAATCATTAAGGTTGGGAAAGACCACTAACATCTTCCAGTCCAACCATCCATCTAACCACCTTAGTATTGCCCACTGACCACATCCCCCAGTGCAATATCTCCACATTCCCTGAACACCTCCAGGGATGGTGACTCCACCACCTTCCTAAGCAGCCTGTGCCGCTGCCTGAGCACTCTTTCAGAGATGAAATTCTCTGTAGTATCCAACATAAAAGCATGTCTAACAATATTTTCTTGCCTTACAGCTGAGCTGTCTCAATGCAATCCTCAATGCCACGACTTCCTCTGCTCTATAGAAGATAACTGAAGGATATTTCTCATCTCCCACCTGATGTCAGTTTGCTCTGGTACAGCCTGACTCCTCTCGGGGTGAGCACACCCTGTGCTGCCTCCAGCTGGCTGCGAGGGATGGATCAACTGGCCAAACCAGTCCCACTTTTAACCTTCTGCAAGACTCTTTGGCTTTTTTTTTAATTTTCCATTTAATTAAATCTGGCTCTGCCATGGAGATGGGAGACTGTGGCTCCCCTTCCTCTCCTCTTTCTCAAGTGCTGAAAGAGAAGGGCCTGCTGTCCTGCCCAACTGGCAGGGCTCCTGCTGTGTGATGGAGAGCTTCTGGCTCTCAGTGACTGGAAAGGGGGGGAGCTCATGAGAACCCTGGTGGAGGAACTGGTGTTGGAAAGGGGAGTGAGGGGGAGACTGTGCCACCCTCCTGGTGCCAGCTGTGTGTGAAGATGTTGCGCTGCAACATCTGCTTCAAGGGACCTCCATCTCCATGTGCACATCAAGCTGTGTTTAATTTGGTCCTGTTAATTTAGTTCCCATATCATCCTTTAATCACAGCCAGGCAGCCATGCTGTAATGCTCTTGCCACTTTTCTCTGTTGTCAGTGGCAACAGCTTTGGTTAAAAAAGCTGCTGCCTTCCCCTCCACTGCCCATGGTGGGGCTGAGCACCCCTTCTCCAGGTGAGGAGCTTTTCTTGAAGGTTTTTTTCTCCCTATGCCCTTCTCACAAAGGCTCTCAACATAACGTTGCAACTTGCTTTTGCTTCAATTTACAATGTGTTCTGGATTTAATTTTTTGGGTTTTTTTTGTAAGCATTTAATAAAATTTGAGGAAGATGTTGTAACAATGGCACCTCTGAGGGTTTTGATGCAGGAGTTCCATAAAACAAAGCTGTTTTCATAAGCTCTGCAACTCTGAGCCAAAAAAAAATGAGGATAAGAAGCACCCAGCTACAACAAGAAGAAGCCTTATGCATGCTGGAAAAAGGATTTTTCTTGTGCTTGCTCAGTTTTAGAGGATGTCTTGTTACTTCTTTCCAGGGAGTGGGGAGAATGACTGTAAGATGGGAGTGAGTGGTGTTTGGGGAGAGGTGGAGCAACATGTGGAAGACTTTCTGGAGCTAGGAGTAGCAGAAAGCTCAGCTTGCTGGCTAATAAACCTGAGAAATCAAGCTTCAACCAAAAGCACTAGAGAAGTCAGCTATAAAAATTGCTCTATAGCTTGCTTGTGCATCTGAGATGAGGTCAAAGCAGCTGTCTGCAGGAGCATGCAGCACTCTAATGAGCTTACTCTCCTGTCTGGAACCATCTAATGACAAACTGTTTATGGCCATCTAATGAAAAACAGTTTATGGAGGTGACCTTCTGGATAATAACATTTCTGTGGTGTAGAGACAACAGTATCCTTGCCTGTGATGTCCTGAAGTGTTAGGAATGGAAAGCTCTTTGACGCATATTTATGTTTTACTCTGCAAGAAAAGTCTGTTTTCTTGCTATTATCTTTGTTTGCTAATACCTTTTTTTCCTGCTTCAGCTCACTGTGGAGGTAAGATTCAAGGAGTCATGGATGACATCTGGTCTTCTTTCAGCCCATCCTCTGCCAAGCTGTGATTTTTTGAGTGAGACTAGAGCATCAACTGTAGCATAGAAACATCCCCAAAGCAGCCCTGTGTGGTGCCTGCATGGGTACAGATTGATTTCTTTCCATTCCACCCTGCTGTTTGCTGGGAGAGGGTGGCCAGAAGCTTTTTCTTTTACTGATGCACATCCTGCAAGCTTGGAGACAGTAGCAAAGCTCTGAAGGCTGTTTGTGTGAGGTACCTGTACTAAGGAGGGTTAATTTGCAGGGTGTATTTCTACACTTGCAATCCATGTGGAACTCATGTGGTTTCAATAGAAACAGCTGCAATAATTCAGGTGTTGGCTATGGGAAGAAGCAAGCAGACTGTATGGAAACCCTCTGGAAAAACCAGGAAGGGAACTGGCTTGGAGCAGGTGCATGCGGCTCTTTATGAGGTATTTGAATCAGCCAGGGGAAAGTTTTTCCACAATTACATTAACTTTATGAGGTGTTGCTCCTCCTCCTGGGATAATGTGGTGTGCATGTGCTGCAGGTGCTGGTGGGGAGCAAATAGGGGTTACTGTGATGAATGAGTCTTACTTCAGCTGTGAAGCCTGTTTCTAAATCCTGGTGGACAAGAGCTATGTCTCCTGGGCCCTGTGTGGTGGCTGGTTGTGCCCTATGGTGCCGTTGTTCTCCAAATTCACCACCCCTTCAGCAGGTTGATGGTGTTCAGAGAAAGGGAACCTCAGTTTGTGTTCTCAGTGCCTTTGAGGCACACATCAAAGTATTGCTTCTCTGCAACTTTTTCCAACCCCATCTTTGGGTTAGGAAGAGGGGAAATGTGCTGTTGCATTACGTCTGCTCTTTTCTACAATAATGCTGAAGCGTACTACTTGTCTCTGTGCAGTGGGCTTTGGGCTGCTTTGTGTTTTGATTTTAATCTTCAACCAGCTTTGATTCTACAGGAGTGAATGGGAGATGGCATTGGAAAACATAACCCATAATATTTGAATGCTTATTTCTCTCAGGCTGCAAAACAGCTCTGTTCAAACTTGGGAAAATCTTAGCCAATGGAAAACTGAAGACTCTTTTGGATGTTATCTTTCCTGTGCTTGTTTTGTTTCAAGACTTGGGCTAGACTTCACCTGCTTCTCTTTCCAGACCTAAAAAAATTATAGGTCTATTTTATAATTCTCTGTACATACATACTGGCTAATTAAGAGAGTGTTTCCTACCACTTGAATGTAGTTCCACACCGGGCCTTCAGCGACGCAGTAGATGTAAAGGTCTAAAGTTTCCCAGTGACTTTGTCCCTTGAAATGTGCTTGCAGGAGGAAAGGTCAGGCTCTGAGGCATCTGGGCCTGAATGTCAGCATTTCTCCTCCCACCGGCACCTCAGGGAAGGGCAGTAAACAAGCCCAAGGAGCAGGGAGGCTATAAATAATGAAGCAGCAGCTGATCTGTTGCTGGACAAACCTCTGAGTTGGTTTATTGCTGTCTCTTGCCTGCTCGACACACCTACCCTAATGCTCTGAGATGGTCTTATTCTTTTCAAGTAGATAAAGAGCAGATTTGACAATGACAAAAGATAGGAAGACTTAGTACTTGCTTAAAAATGTTGGACTCCCTTACAAGGATCAGGCTGGATGTTAGGAAAAGTTTCTTCTCAGAAGGGGTGGTGAGGCAGTGACACAGGGTGCTGGGAAGGCAGTGAAGTCACTGCCCCTGGAGGTGTTCAAGAACCATGGAGATGTGGCACTGAGAGACATGGTCAGAGGATGTGGTGGTGGGTTGGTGGTTGGACTTGGTGATCTCAGTGGTCTTTTCCAACCTTAATGATTCTATTACCCTGATAACAGTAACAAGACAGACCATGCATTATTTCTCCATGCCTTTGCACTGGGTCTGCTGAGGTTTTTGGTTGTAATGGAGCAGTCTGATGTAGATCATTAATTTCAGAAAAGTGGTTAATTTCTTAATAACTCCAAGTGGCAGCTATGCACAAGGCATGCACTCTTTGTCCTTCAGTTAAATAAAAGGTGCCATGGATTTGGAGCTCCTGAATCTTACGGGCAAGTCTAAAGCAGATGGAACAAGAACATCTCCCAAAGCAAGCAACTGAATAATGGAGGAACAGAGCACTGCAAAAATCAGGGATTTATATTAAGTGAAGAGAGGTGAAATGCAGTACTTACTGATGTGGAACTTGTTTCCATGTGCAATCACCTCCATGTTGAGTGCATCATGTTTTGTTTGCAAAATTAACAGATCATCGTTTCTTCAAGATCATTTCAGGTAATGTTTTCTTGTGTTTTTTAGAGCCTGTAGGTAAGTTCAAAATGCCATATGGGAGAGAGGGAATAAAGAAGTATTTACAGTAGCCAGTAAATACAAGATATTTCTCAAAAATAAGGTGACTAGTTTTTGAAAGCACGAAAAGTTCCATTGCCAGAAATAAGTGTGAAGGTGGGCTACTGAATAACACTGCTGCATACTCCCAGCTTTGGCACTGCAAAGCACTTTGGCATCTGAAGCACCAGAGAGGTGAAGGGCAGATGATGGTGAAGCTGCCAGGATAGATATTCTAGCAGGATAGCACCAGGCATTAAAACCATTTGGAGGCTTTTCAAGTTTACCAGTCAGATTTACTGTTTTGCAAAATACAGGGTTGCAAAATGCAAATCTGAAGTTGTGCTTTGATGGTTGCTGTCCCTGGAGAGGAAGAGCATGAGTTCTGGCTCTGGTTCTGCTTGTTCCTTGCATTGTATGTGCTGTACTCGGAGGGTACAATCGGAGGGTACAATCTTGGGAAGTGGCATGTTGGGGAGCAAAGGAGGAACAACTTGGAGCTGAGGGACTTAGCAGGCAGTAGTGAATTTTGGGCTACTGGTTTCTGTGGAGTGTGCAACAAGAGTCAAACACAAATTGGTCTGAGACAGCTAAAATGCACGGTGTTAAGCCTGGCATGTTCAATCTGGACTTTAAGTGTGGAAACGTTGGTGAGATGTACAAAAAAGGCAACCCTGAAGGCAAACTGTCTTATCCAGTACTACCCCGCTGCCCATTCACCCCGTGCACTAGTGCATCTCTAACCTGTCTTTCAGTCGCTTCGGTTTGAACTGAGAAAGTTGATTATTTCCCATGATCAATGGAGTTGTGGCCCATCTGTTAAAGCCAGTTTTCATGTTAGCCACACAAATATTGGTATTTGGGGGCTAACACGCTTCTTAGGAGTCACCTTCTACTCTGACCCTTTCATGGAAGTTGTTAAAAGGTACCTGTTGGTTAATAAGATCTGATATCCCATGAGTTGGGAAGGTCTGGCCCACACAGATTCTTCTCCTGAAGGTGAGCTCTGTTAACTTTGTAGCTCACACCAAGAGAGGTTGTGCATGCCCCATCTCTAGAGGCATTCAGAGTCTGATTGAATGAGGCCCTGGGCAGCCTGATGTAGCCTGATCCTCCCATGGCAGGAGGTTGGAACCAGATGATCTTTAAGGTCCCCTCCCACCTAGGCCTGTTCTATGATCTACCATCAGAAGAACGTGTTGATACTGTGTGGTGTTCCAGCCACCCTCTAAGATTCACACCCTCACAAGTACTTGTTCTATCTTAATGAAGTAGCTTGTTTTGCATAAATGCCTGTAAGTTTGAGGGGCATGGTTAGTAGGCATGGTGATGTTGGGTTGATGGATGGACTAGGTGTTCTTAGTGATCTTTCCCAGCCTTAATGATTCTAGGAAGTTTCTATAGCCTAAAAACTTCCCCATGCCACTGCTTCCCTCATCCTATGTTTTTTTGACTGCTACAATTGCTTCTAACAGATCAAGTAAATGGAAGTAGGTGTCAGGTGGCATTCAGAGGCCGGCTTCTGGATCTCTGCTCTCAGCTTTCCTGTCATTTTGCATTCTGCTCCTTCTGCAGATCTGCACCTGAAAGCCTTCTGTCTGAAACACTTGGGGATGGGGCTATAGAAACGTTTGGGTGCTGGCGTGCCTGCTGTCAGAGGTGTAAGCTGTGCCCGTGTCACTTCCAGCTGGGAGAAGGAGAAACAAGCTACGGGATATTGAGGACCAAGACCCTGGCCCTAAATGTCTAGCAAGGCACTAGAGCAACCCAAGAGAACTGTGGCCTTTTCTCATCCCATCTGAGTTGTGCTGGGCATTCCCCAGTATCCCGTCATCACTTGTAAAACGGCAGCAACCTGCTGGTACTTAAATAGAGGAGCTGATTTTAAAGTTTAAGGCTATTCTGATCTCTGCCTGACCTGCTGCTTAAAACATGTCATTGGATTTTATTCAGGAACAGAAAATATTTATCTAGACTCTTTCCTTTCTCTGAGGCTGCTTAGTCACTATCTGCTTTGCTGCCTTATTGGCAACTGCTTCAATTAAATTGGAAAGAACATTTCAGTGAACGCAGGGTATCTGCTTTAACCTTGAGCTGTTGATTAAAGCTCTTTGCAGAAGTTCTTTCTCAGGGGTTTGAGAAAGAAGAAACAGAGAAACCTGGATAAGAATTTGGAGTCCCTTACTAACTGCCTTCTGTGATTCTCATTTACCTCCTGCCCTAAATCACAGTAAGAAGTGTATAATTGACAGTGTCACAAGCCAGAAAAACAAACACTGCATCCCTTCCCCAATGAGCTCAATCAGCACATTTTCCTGGAAGACTTAGAGTTCCAGTTTTGAAGCCTGTTCATGTGGACCAGTGTGCCAAAAGCACAATCATGCAAAAAAACAAAATTCTTTGTTTTGAAAGCATTCAAATGGGAGTTCAGAAGGAAAAAATAAACCCAATAGAGAACCATTTTGAAGGTAAGTAATGGAAAGATGGAAGTAAACCACTTTTGCCTTGCACATAGTTTCACTTTGGGTGACTTAACCTTTTTCATGCCATTGAGAATTCCTCTAGCTCCTGCGTGAAGATGCGAATACAGGATGAGGGGCAATGCTGTCTGGAGAAGGACTTCAGGAGGACCTCTGGCCAGGCATGAATGGCTTTGATTCTTTTTGGCTTTTTGATTTTGCTCAGGATCAGGAGTTGACAAATAAGAGATTCATATTGAGAGTAAGATTTCTCCTTTCTAACTCCAAATTACCTGTTCTATTCCAAGGATGTAACTCATTTTATTTACTAACTATACAGACTTTAGTGAACGTGAGGTTGAGCTGCAGGCAGGGCTGCGGGCTCTGAAGGCTGCAGAGGTTTCCAATGGAAACTTCCCTGGGTTTCTGTCCTAGCCTATGTCTCCAATTTTGAGTAGTAACACTGTTGCTTTTGTACCTTCTCCCACGTTGAAATAATGTCTGTGTGAAAGAAAAAGAGGCTCTGGTTTTGATGCTGTTTGAAGGCCTGGCTGGTGCTTATTCGTGTGGTCTTGATACTATCTGTAGTAGGTGAGGTGGTCTTCAATGACCAGCGCTTGCTGAACCCTCGTCTAGCAAAATCTATTGGATTTTGGTGGATGCAAGCAATTGCCTATTCTCTTTTCTGGTTAATACTGTGAGTAGGGACTGCTCGGTGGGTGGTGGTGTTTTCTTGTTGGCCATGATGGCTGTGGATGGAATTGGCATATGGCAGCAGGAGGTGAAATAAGGAGTAGCCATATAGTATGTGTGGATAGCATGGAGTATGTGGTGAAGGCACAAAATAAATACTGGAGGGGGTTGTGGTTATATGCCAAAGCTGATGGTGAGATCCACAAGGAGAAGAAAGGATAAAGCATTGAAGTGGGCTGAGGGAAATGAGCCTTGCTTGTGAGCCAGGTGTTAGCAGAGCAAAGGAAGAATACAAATATCAGATGAGCCTTTGCTCAGGGGGTGAATGGCACAGGTTCCTGCAGTCAGACCAGGCTGACACTGGCAATATAGCACACAGCTCAGGGCAGACATGACAGGATGTGGGCATGGACATGAGCACTCCTGGTGGAGAAAACCCATAGGATGCACAGGCATCCTTTGGGGACAGTAACAAGCATCCAGGTGATGGGGAAGACTGTATAGATGTGCTACATAACACCAAGGTGGGTGCTTGTCTGGAGCAACATATCCACACCAGCACAGACATGCATATGAGATCTAAGGATGTGCTTCAGAGACCAAAGTTTGCATACCATTTATTTTCCATTAGTCAGCATCTTTCTCCTGCGTCTCTATGCCTATGGAGCTGCACAGTATGAAGAATGGCACCAAGACCCAATGCCTGCAACCCAGTAACGCTGTAGAAAGTCAAGAGCTGCAGTAGGTCAGAACACCCAGCTGCCTGTCCACCCCACAGCCTGTCAATCCTAATTTTGCCTTTATGCAGGTTTGTCAGCACACCCTCGTTTGAGGGACCTGAATGGAGATGTACCTTCAGCTGCAAGAATGATGCAGAAGGACAGATAACTGAAGGAGGCTGGTGGCACCTTTGCCAGACATGCTCTACAGCTGCTATCAAAGGAGAAACTGATGAGGATGTCCCTTCCAGTACAACCTTGCTCTGCTGCCAGTTTGGGCAAATAGACTGTTTCTTGGAGACATGCCCAATCAGCACAGCACACAGTGGGAACAAGCCAGTGCAAGATGGCAAAAATACTTAGCAACACCCAAACTATGGCATTAAAGCTAGCTTGGCTGCATTTGTGTATGGGGGAATGCAGGCTGTGATTCCTGGTCACAGTCACCACGCGGGAGCTGCTGGGGCTCTGCCACTGCCAGGCTCCTCCTGTCCAAAGCAAGGCACTGAGCATGGGTGCAGACCTGATGGCACTGTCCCCCTCCCACCCAATGGTAACACAAGCATCATCACAAGCCAGGTTGCAGGAGGCAGGGAGAGGATAAGGGGATTTTTGCTCGTGCAGGTTACCTGGTGCCTGGGAGGTTGCAGAGCCCTACTCCACGTCTTTAAAAGCTTCTCTCTACATCCTCACGCGGGGACTCCTTCCTGCAAGTGGCAGGGAAAGAGAGGGCAGGAATTGATCTGTGAGCCAAGCCAAAAATATCACTTGTCCTGCAGCTCTGAAAGGTTTTCTCTGCTCCTACAGGCTGGGAGAAAGGGGTGCTCCATCTGCCAGGCACACCATGGGCACGGTCTGTGTGGCAGGGGCTGCCTGCCAAGGGGAGATGGGAGGAGGGGATGGGGGCTGAAGCTGCAAGAAGCAGTGAAATGAAAACCCTGACCTGTGGGTCACACAAAGTGCTGTGAGCCTTTGCTGGTGTGTCTGCTAAAGCCTTGTATACACCTGGACTGCCCATCGAGGGCCCTCTGTGCATCTAAAGGCTTTTGATCTTATATTGGGATGACTGGGAGGTTCAGACACCCCAGACTTGCTGTAGGAAGTCCTCACTGAGGTATCACCTTATTTTTTATCACACTGAAAAGGCTCTGAGTAGGGTTTGAGATCAGGCATGCTCTTGTGAGGTTCTCCTGCTCTATTCTTGCATTTTGGTCTAGGTCTCCTCCAGTGCTAATGCTTGCAGGACCCTTGGCAAGACATGAGTGTCAACACACAGCCTGACGTGTTATATGCTGCTGGCTTCTCACACACCCTCTGGTCACCATTGGATGTCCTTGAGCTCTCTGTAGACTCCAAATAAAGTCAATCACACTTCAGTGGCAACAGAAAGATCCCCTGCCTGGCTGGAGGTGCAGAGGTAGTTGCTGTGTACTGAGCCTGCAGAAATCAGTGTGCTGCAACTGTGTTTTAAGCAACAACCACACACCATGGAGTTCCAACAGCCCTACATTTCATTTCTGAGGTGCCTTTGCCTCAGATACCCCTCTTTAAACTTTGCTTGCCTAGTGCTAGTGTAAATTTAGAAACACAAACCTTGCTTTTTTTTTTCTCTCTCTCCAAACATGTCCCTCCCATCTAAGCATCATCTGCACAATCCCTCCAGCTGCTCCTATACATGGTATGACCTTTTTCTTTTTTTTTTTTTGCTTCACCCTTTCCCTCACTCCTTGCCCCACTCCCTTCCCTGCCCATCGCTGAGGGCTGGGGGCCAATCGGCTCCTGCAGAAGATCGAATGTCACTATAACTTGAGAGCAGCAGTGCCCCGGGACGCCTGCAGATCTCAGCCCGTCCCCTCTGCAGGGAGTTCTGTGCCTGTCTCCACACCCCCAGGTAAGTGGGACCCCATTGGGAAATGCAATGGGGCTGGGGTCTGGATGGGGGATGAACAAAGGATGTTCCCTTGGGATGTTCCCAAGGGAAGGGCTGGAGGTTTGTGAGGTCTGGGATCCTGCATAGACTGAGTGTCCCCACTAAGGGAAAGGCACTTTTCCTTACTCCTTTTGATGAGGTATCGTATAAGATTGGTGACACCTGTAGGAACCTGGGTGCGAGGGTGAGCAGTAGGGGAAGAGACACCTCCAAATCCTAGGCTGGGAATGAAGCAGCATTGTTTGGGGTCAAGGAAGTATATGTGTATATGTAGTGTCCAGGAAAATTCCTGGACAGCAAGACAGAAATACTGATTTGTCTCTAGAAGAATGGGATGGCCAAGGTAGGGGAGATGGAGGGCAGAAGAGCGCTAATGCAGCCACTGAAAACTTCCACTGCTTGCATTAAAAAGAAGAAAACCAGGGAAGCATTCTCTGCAGGAGGTAGATGAGTAAATTGAGCGTGGCCATAGGATGTTTGCCATAAGTACAGCTTCTAAGCCCAATGCCTTGGAGGCCTGACCCCAGGTGTGGGTGGTATGGAGCATCCCCAGTGTGCTGAGGGGGCTGTGGGTGATGGCCAGGGCAGGCACATGGGGACTGGATGGGTCAAGGGCAGGGGACATCAGTTGAGCGCAACTGATCTCTCCGTTTTAGCCTTGTTGTTTTTGGCCACCTTCAGACAACAAGCAGACAGTACCTAAGGACAAGGTTAAAATGTGTGTTTTGGTGTAATAATTGGTCTTTTGCTTTGTGCTGGAGGAAGACAGGGAGACAACTGAGCTCCACTACTCAATCCCAGCAGTGAGAAAAGCACTTATGGATGGAAAATACTGCGCAGTTAAGAAAAAAAGGAGGAGGCAGATGAATGGGACTATTATATATAAATATATACCTGTGTAGGTAATCTATTATTACAAGAATAATATTAATAGATGTGTTGAGTTTGCAGCAGCCCCTGACAGGAAAGCACGTCTGCTTGGTGGACTGAACCCTGCTTCTTGTCTGATTGCTGTTCCATCACCCATCTACAGCCAGTTTATTCCTCCCTCCCTTCTGTAGAGCTCCTGCCACCTTGCCTCCCTTGTATGGCTGCTGGTGTTTTTTTTCCAAGGATGGGCTTGGGATGCAAGGGAGCCCATTCCTCCTCCCAGCTGGCAGACAGGCAGGCACATTCCCAGCTGCTAAGATGCTTCTTGGGACATGATGGTTCTGCTCCTTTGGCCAGGGACAGAAGTGTTTGGGGTCAAAGAGGACGAGCTGAGATGGCCCCTGGCCATTTGGGGTTGAGGAGGAAGAGGGCATTCCCTCTGTCAGCTGGGAGGGCAAGGAATAATACTGCCACATCCCTGTGTTTATTGGAAAAGCAACTGAGCATGTGTGGCTTAATTTCATTTGTGAATGGAACAAGCATTAGGGCTTGAAGAATGTAAGCAAATCAAATTAGAAATGAAGTGATTCAGGGTTTTTAGCTTGAATGAAATGCAAAAGGTAAGCTTTTGCTTTTACCCGAAGGGGTGAGAGGAGGCAGGAAGCTTGGGCTGGCAAAGCTGTGTTTTGCTTTCCTCCCAGATGGTGGGCATTATTAACTAATTGATTTTATTACATCCTTAAACATCAGTCAAGTCCAAACCCCATTTTTCTGCCACTGTACAAACAAAAACCAGTTATTGCCTCAAGGTGCTAACAGCCTTAATCTCAGGCTGCGTTTGCTGCGTGTAATGTAATTTCCACTGAAGGGCAATCCTGAGCCAGCTGGAGATTTTCCATTGCCTTCAGTGGAAAAAAAAAAAAGAAGTATATATACTGTTCATAGCAGATTGCTTTCTTCAGTCCCGTTTGAAGGTAAATAGGGATCTGTTTTATCTGCTGCTTCGATGACACAGTTAGATATGTGGATGCTGCAGGAATTGAGAACTGTTTCTTGTGCCACACATGGCTCTCAAGTTGCCCAGGATATTTTTCTTGTTATGTGGTTTTGTCCTTGTCTTGTTATTGATTTGTTTTATTCAGAGCCTGGAAAGCCCCTCTGAACTGGGGCATTTGAGTGTCAGAGACCTTGGTATTCTAGCTTGGCTTTCCTAGCATGTGGGCAAATGCCATGCCAAGTCCCACTCGCTGTCACAGCACTTGGATTAACAAATATGGAAGAGCGTAGGGGAGTACCAATGTGACAACCCTCAGCAAGAAGTCCTGAGAGCTAAATTGGAGAGTGGATGAGCTCATTCCAATAACAGTTAATAGCAAGCCTGATTGCAAAGTCTCCCGTTGACTTCAATTGCCTTGGAAAGAACAGTATGCCCTGCATTACATGCCCACCCCACACCAAACATTTTCACTCTGCATCCACATATAGGGAGGGCTCTCAGTCTATTTTCTTCTCCAGCACAGAGCAGTATCACTCTTTGTACCATGCAGTGAAATGGGAAGTTTAACCCAAAGCTCTTCAGTTCCTTTTTTTTTTTTTTTTTTTTTTAAATTTTGTTCTATCATGAGAAGAATGAAGTCTGTCTTTACAAATTAAATCAGAATGCATGGGGGGAGGATTGGCCATTGCTTTGAGTCCTACAGATCACATACTTTGGTAGATGCCAACAGCTGGTCATCTGAAAGGTTCTCTCCTTAAGCCTTTGCCAGGACAGTCTCTACCAACCCACTGACGACAGTAACGTGCTGTTAAGTGTTATTACTATTAGCTCAAATAATTTTGGGAGGCTGAAGTGAAACCGTAAAGCTATTGTACTGCTAGCCCCTCTGCAGACGGTGAGGGGAAGCCTTAATACTGAAGACTGGATGATCTAGAGAAAGAGAGGCAAGAGGTGGTGTTAGGTGTTATACCTAAGCAAGCAGCTGGAGCTCGATGATCTTTAGGGTCCTTTCCACCCTAAGCAATTCTGTGATTCTAAAAGCCTTTTGCAGAGCTGAGGTTGCTCCAATACAGGGTGAGGGGGCAAGCATAGATACCAGCTAAATTCAGCCTTGTGATAAAAGATTGTTGAACCCAGGTCTTGTGTGTTCTAGCAGTAGGCCATCCCCCCATTCGTAACACAGCCATTGCTGACGTGACTTCCAGGGCAATATTGAGTTCTTAGAAATAAATAAATATTAATAAAAGTATATGGGGATGTTGAAAATACAGCCTGTTCAGAACATGAGGTTTTAAAATCCTATTGGTGTCAACGAGTAGTGCTACAGAGTGGTGTTCAGGGTCACTGCTGGGGAATGGAAAGGATCCCTTATAGGGCAGAGTTGGAGCCTCTGGGATTACTGCCTTCCTCTGAAATAGAAAGCTTCTGAGCTGCAGTTGTTCCTTTTGAACCTAAATCAGTCCACCTGCTCCTTCAAGACATCTCTCATATATCAGCTGAGTAATGAAGTTGTGAAAGTCACGGTTTGGGCTTCCCAGCCAAGAGTGGCCTGGCTTTGTATTTTAAGACCTGCTGCCAATTTGGAGGAAGTCTGGAGGGGCCCTGACTACCTCCTGCACCCAACTCCAGGGCAGTCTTTTGGAAGGGGGGGGGGTTGTACTGCAATGTGCTCAAACACAAGCCAGAAAAGAGTGTTATGAGCTGTGGATGGATTTGTCTCTGCCACATGCTGTGAGATGTGTTGTAATAAGTACAACTGGATAGACTGAGGTAGGTTGCGTAGCCATGCATTTGGTCAGTTTTCATCCTAAATTAATCAGTAGCCCATTGTTCATGTATTAATCAACTATGTAAGCCAGACACTGTTACTTAATGTGCTGACAATTAGTTATCTCTGGATATATCTGTGGAGTGGCTGTTTTTTTTAATTACTATTATGTTTTCTAGCTCTGAGTAATGCTTTGAAGCTGGGATCTTTCCACTTGCAGTAGCATAAAAGAAGGCAAAATTTCTCTGATCTTGCTGAAGTGATGGAAATGTCAGACAGGTGTGAGAGGACAAGGTCTGTGCCCATCTCCCTGAGCCTTGGAGGTTTTGTAACCCAAAGCCAGGTCCAGATTTCCCCCCCCAGGGTGGCTGAGTTGATAGGCATGTCTTGCCAGCTGATCTTTCCCCTTTTCCATTTCTCCTTCTCATCTGACCTGGCTGGCAGGGGTCTGTAGCGCTCCGAAAATGGCAGTGTTGGTGGGGGATTGGCTGCTGTGTGGGAAAGCAGATGCCTGTCTTTTTTCATCTTCAAATGTCAACCCATCTGCTCCTGCTTTGGAATTATTTAGGAGGCTCTCTCACTAATAACACTTTTTTCTTCTCCTTCTTTTCACCTTTTATCTAGAAACTCACTGCCAACATGTCTGATACCGAGGAAGTGTAAGTAGAGAGCGAACTGCCTGCATGCTCATCTGTTCTGCTTGGGTCCACAGAGTGCCCAAGGGCATTCCCATGGAGATGGGAGGCAGCTGTCACTCCATGCATAGCCTCAAGGCATTGAGCAGCAGGGAAGGGGCTCTAGGTGACAAAGGGTCTGATGGAGTTCATGCAGGAGGGAAAGTCTTCCTGATACCTTGACCCAGCACCACTTATCCTTGGTGGCCATGGTGCTATTCATAAAGGAGTCTGAATGAAATGTGGACTGGTGGAGGCACTGCTTTCTGCCCTGATTTAACAAGTTCCGAGTAAAGTGTCCAAATTCAATGAGGTCAGCTGCCATTTCTATGTTAATAGGTAGAGATGGGGCATTTGAGGCAATTATGGGATCGGAGGCTTTAAGTCCAGACCTGCTGAGGTCAGTTATTCTTTTCCCTTACTACAAGGCCATTATGTCCAGCCAACTCTTAAATAATTAACACAACAAAACTTCCAAAGATGGAATTGAATGCTTTTTAGGGCAACATCTATCCAACATATCCCTTGCTCAGACTCCTTTTGGCTGTGACCTGTCTGACTCTACCAGGCATGCCTGGTTCAAGGTTTGGGGTTTTGTGCAAGGTGACAGCAGTGCAAGAAAGTCTGGGGACAAGAGGTGGGGAATGGGAAAGGAACATGGAAATGAAGTGATAACAGCCATGGAATAAACATCAACAGCATCTGCTTTATCCTAGATTTTTAGTAGCACCTCTAGAGTTGAAGGCCATCATGCACAGTTTACCAGGGCTGAAGTCCATTAGCCTTTTCAGCCTCTGCAGAGTGTTTCCTTGTGGGTATCATATGATGGTAACATTATGCTGGGACATGTCTCCATATGCACCAGCAGAATCAGGAACATTAGTAAACTGACTTTTAATTGTCTTAAAATGAAATGTCTCTTTTGAAAGCAAAGGGAGAATGGAGGAAAGAAGAAACAGCATAGACTTTAAACAGAAGTGCATTGGGTTTCTTCAGCATAACCTGGCAAGATTATGGAGTGGAAGAAAAATGTACTTTCAATAACAATTTTTTTCTTCTTTCTTTCTCACAGGGAGCACGGAGAGGGTGAGTCCAAAATCTCTGATTTCTTCTGTGCAAGTCTGTAGCATTCACTGACTGTGTCTACCTTCTCCTTTCTGCCTATCACTGGTCTCTTACTGCAATGTACCATTGCAGTTAACTTTACCTGATGTCTAAATATGTGTTGTTGTAATAGTCTTTTTTGCTAGTCAGTGTTTGCCTGTCTGTGCTGCTGGCAAACCTTGGGATTTCTGCCCCAAACTGACGTCCTGACTGTGTGGGGATGCTGCTCTTTTTTGTAGGGACACTGCCATCTGCTGGCAATTTATTTTGATGGTTTTGTATACATAATTTCTGCTTTAAAGTTAGAAACACAATGTATGCAAGCAACATAGCAACAAATAGGTTTTTCTTTGTATTTTCTTGGAGGTTTTTTTGTGTTTTTTTTTTTGTTTTTTTGGGGTTTTTTTTTGTATGCTCATCGGACCTCCCTGCCACCTCATTCCCCCAACATGCTTGTGCACCTGAGCTTCCATTACCCAAGAAAAAATTAAATACAATATTGCCCTCCTCCCATTGTATAGCTCCCTTTTCTCAAAGGCATCTTGCTTGCTGTTTTTCTTTCTGTTTTGAAAGTGACCCCTCTGAGGGCATCTTGCCCATATCCATGTGAAATTTAAAGGGTTCTGTTGTGGGTGACATCCTACTGGTGTGTCATCTGTTGCTGGCTGTGTGTTGGGTGCTAAAGCTGATGATTGTCTGCTTTTTCTCCCCCACCTCCTATATTTCAATGCAGAGGAATATGAAGAAGAAGGTAACAAAACACTTGGAATGTAACTGATCTTTCCTGGATTCTTGGTTCTGCCTTTCTCTTGTCTGTATTTGACACCTCTCTTTGGCACTTGCCACTAAAGGTGATCTGAAACACTTGATCTGTCAGTCAAACATGGCCAAGCTGGGATCATGATCTGAAGACATGTTGTGGTTAAACATGATATTTGTAGGAGCCACAGGAGATGGTGATAAAGCTGAATCTTGAAATTGGAAAGGAGATTGGGTTGTCTGGCTCCTCTGGAGCGCCAGGCATAGGGTACTGGGAAGTCTGGAAAAGGTGAGGCAGGGAATAATCTGGCAAAGAAGTTGTCTTTCAGTTGCACCATTAGCTGGCAAAAGCAGTTTTGACAAGCTGCTAAAGACACAGAGGAAGTTTTGGAAAGATGGAGTATGAAAAGCCCTTCACACCCCTGAGATTTTTCACCTGACTTGTATCAGAGTCTGCAGCCAGCAGGGAGGGGAAGATTCTGGAGGTGTATCACTGGTTTTGCTGGGCGCTTCTGACATGTTCAGGCAAGTGTAGCTGTCAGTTGTCATCCTTCATTTTCCCATGGTATCTGGAAATGAAATGAGGGCAAAACACATCCATAGGAGTTTTCTTTCTAAGAGCTCACTTCAATGTCCAAGATGTTTTCTAAAAGGTCATGTGAAAGACTTTTCTGGGAGGTGGAATTTCCCATATTGCCCACCTCTGAGACTCTGTCATCTGCAGAAATGTCCAGCAGCTAGTTCCTCTTAGGTTGCTGCCTTTAAGTAATTCCCATCAGCAGTGATAGGAAAAGACAGGAGCTTGCTCAGAATAGTTACAGCTCTAAGGCATGTTTCCCTGTGTTTCCCTGTGTTTCCCTCAGCTTACCTACCAGGGAGATAAGGAGATCAAGGGCCCAAGAGCAGCACGTGTGGGTGCCAAATGCATTGTAGAGGTGTCTCCAGTGGCTGCTGCCCAGAGAGGGGTAGAGCTGAGGAGGTGTCAGTGCTGCTCATACTCCATCTTTCTTTGCATCTTGTCAAATGCCCAAAGAGTGAGCAAGGGTGTCATTCCTACAGACAAGCCTTCCTAAAAGAATTTCTTCCCTCTCTCCTTCTATCCCTTACTGTCTCCTTTTGAGTTTCAATATTGTAATAACTGAAATTAAAAGGCAGCTGACTATCATCCTACCTTTCTTTATCTGCATGACCACCTCCTCTGATGTGTATCTTTGCATTGTTCCACAGTTTTGCTTGACTTTTGTGTTATCTTCCAAAGCAACCCATATAACTTTTTCCCATCACTTTCTAACCACATATTCTCCAGGCCTTGCCTGACTGGAATACCAGTTTCTAACAGTTTTCTGTTTCCATTTTCCTGTTTGCTGTGGCTTCTTGTTCTGTGACGCTTGCCAGCTGAAGCTCATGAAACAGGTATGTGACATGGCTTCTGCTTTCTTTCTCTCTTGGTACAGAGAAAGAATGTATACAAAGAAATGCAGAGCAAACAGTTCTTGCTTGGTGGCCAGGATGTGGTCCTGAGCCACAGACATCAATGCAATGACAGCTATTGATGTCACTTATTGAGCTGGTAGGAAACTGGGTCTTTTCTATGTGGATGCACATATATGATGTGCATATATACATAAATATGCACACACATATACAAGTGTGTAGTTATATACGTATATGGAAACAGATCTTCATTTGGTTCAGTCTATCTTTTTTACTGCAGTGTAACTTTCTTGTTCCAGAGGTGTTAAATCCTCTCTCCAAAATCTTAGGTTAAAAATAAAAAAAAGGTGGTGGAGAACTCTGTGACATTAACATCCATTTCTTGAAATTCAGAGATGAATTTATTTAATGGTTCAAAATTTGAGCAGTGTTAAATCTAAATTTGTAACTGTTCAAGAAACATGGGTTTAAAAAAAAATAATAATGGAGAAATTTTATTTGTGGTTAAAATTTCATCAAAACTGAGCCTTAGGAAACTTCAACCAGCTCTAATAAAGATAAATCAGTGGGTGACTTTGTAATGAGGTTTTTTTTTTGTGGTTATATTCCCATATTTCAGTAACATTTAGAACCCCATAACATGCCCATAAAGGTCTTATTTTTTATTTCTCTCTCATTCTGTAATTTCATCATTGTGTATTTTTACCCTGTCTGCTTGGAAAACCTGAAGGATGTTTAAATCAGATATTTCTGTTTTAATCTTCTTCTTCATTCTCTTTGCTGCATGATCTTACCACCCACAGAAGAGGTCCAAGAGGAAGGTATGTGGAAGGACATCTCGGCTCTGCTCTTTGCAAGGCTCAGGGTAGAAGAAAACAAGAGGCGAGAGAAGGATGCTGGAACAAGGGATACCTCACCTGAAAACACTTACTTCCCTGAGCCTCTGCATTCCTACATGAGGATCAAATGGTTTAGGAGGGTGTCTGAGGAAATTTTGGGGTCCCACCACTCTGTATCCATCAACACCTCCACTGGTTTTGGGGAGGGAATAGTGTGGGATATATGGCTCTGAGGCTGGTTTTTAGCCCTGGTTGTTGATAATACCAGCCAAAGAGCAGCTGAGTTCTAGCTCTGAAGGTCTACATCCCATATCAACTGGTTTCTCCTGCATAGCTTGGCAGAAAGTGATTAGATGGATTTTAAAGCCAAAATCCATCTGTGGTGAGGTATGTGTGTAGCCATGTGTTACACAGTACATATTCTATAATATGTAATATTATATATAGTATGTCATATATATTATAAGTTATAGACTATAATATATAGTATTATATATAATATAAATAATAATGCCTGCATTCTATGGTGTTATTAGTTACATTTGTGAGGATAGTGGCAAATAACTTGTCTGGCTCTCTGCAGGGTTTGTGGTGTCTGCAGGACTAGGAAAGGGGCTGGAACAGAAACCCACCCTTTGTAGTTGATTTGTCTGGGGTTTGGTGCTCTGAGTATGAGGAGCCAAAGGGTGGGTTGGTTCCCTTTGCATTTGCAAAGCTTTGTGCTACAGGCACATATGAAAAACCTGTAAACCTGTTTATAAGAGGAGCAGATCATCACATACCCTTTAGTCTAACTGATCACCCAATGCTTCTTTGAGTTCTGTCCTACGGTACTTCCCACTTAAAGAAGCTCTTTGGGAAGGTAATATGCATTTAAAACAAATGACATCTAATGTGGCCACTTAAATCAAGCTTATTCTTTACCCCCTCCCCTCTGTTTTGTATGAGTGCAAGGTTGTTTTGTGAATCCTAATTCTCTCATCTCTCTTTGCATCCTGCTCTGTGACTCTTCCACTCACTAAAGCTCATCACGAGGAAGGTATGTGAGATGATTCCCAAATTCCTGTTGTACAGAGTAAGTTCAGAGGTGGCCGAGGACCCGAGATGTTAAAAGGAAACAGGAGCTGAAAATAGACAGGAGCGCAGATTTAAACTTAGAGCTGTGTTGGGTTCTGCACTCCCTCCATGTTTTGACATGACCCTTAATGTCTTACTGATATGATACAGTGTAGTAATTGTTGCCTGAAAACAAAGTGTTACGGTGCTGGGAAACAAAACTCAGACAGCTTGGATACCCTCTGCTCTGAGGCTGGTGAGTCTCTTTGGGAGGTGCAAGTTTTTCACATCCATCTATATTGGGCCAAATGCTGGCCAACCTGTGGATGTGCCCACAGCTGGTGTTCCTATGGCAGCCTTTCTTCATGCCCATTTCTAGCTTTAAAGCCTGTTGTGTAATGAAGCAACTGGCCTCTATTTCTCTATTGCTTAGCTTTGTAAATAATTAAAGATGGCTTTTAACATGCTGATATAAAGGACTTACTTGTCAACCCTCTCTTGGTATAAAGTGCATGCTTTATCCCAAAATGCAGTAATGTGCATTTAAGATAAATGATATTGTATACAGCAACTTAAATCAGTTTTATGTTCATAGTATCTCAGGCTTCCTGTGCCCACAATTTCAGCAGTGATTTCTGTATCCGTGCTATTTTATTTCCCCACAATACTCTCTAACATCCCCTCCCCTCTGTTTTGTATGAGTGCAAGGTTGTTTTGCAGTTCCTAACTCTCTCATCTTTCTTTGCATCCTGCTCTGTGACTCTTCCACTCACTAAAGCTCATCATGAGGAAGGTATGTGAGATGATTCCCAAATTCCTGTTGTTCAGAGTAAGCTCAGATGTGGCCAAAATGGTGTGAGACGTTAAAGGGGAAATGGGAGCTGAAAATAGACAGAGGAGTGTGGATTTAAACTTAGACCTGTGTTTGCTTCAGCTCTCCCTCCATGTTTCGACTTGACCCTTGATATCCTAGAGATACAGTGTAGTGATTGTTGCCTGAAAACAAAGTGTTAAGGTGCAGGGAAACATAAAGCTCTCAGGCAGATTGGATACCCTCAACTCTGAGACTGCGTGCGTCTCTTCGGGAGGTGCAAGATTTTTCACCTCCACCTGTGTTGGTCCAAGTGCTGGCCAACCTACTGAAGTGCCTGTGGCTGGTTTTCCTATGGCAGCCTTTTCTCATGCCCATTTTTTTTATAAAAAACTTTGATACATGTTGTGTTATAAAGCATCTGGCAATGATTTCTATATTGTTTAGCTTTGCAAATGTTTAAAGATGGCTTTTTTCATGTTGATGTAAAGGACTTTCTTGTCCACTGCATGCTGGTTTCAAGTATATGCTTTATTCAGTAATGCATTAATGTTCATTTAAGACAAATGACATTTTATATAGCTACTTAATTCTGGTTTGTGTTCATAATTTCTCAGGTTCCCTATACCCTCAATTTCGTTAGCAATTTTTATATCCTTGTTGTTTCATTTCCCCGCAATACTGCCTCAGACATCCCTTTCCCTCTGTTTTGTATGGATGCAAGATTGTCTTGCAGTTCCTAACGCTCTTGTCTTTCTTTGCATCCTGCTCTGTGACTCTTCCACTCACTAAAGCTCATCATGAGGAAGGTATGTGAGATGACTCCCAAATTCCCATTGTTCAGGGTACACTCAGATGTGACCGAGAGGACATGAGACTTTAAAGGGGAACAGGAGCTGAAAATAGACACAGGAATGTAGAATTAAACCTCCAGCTGTGTTGGGTTCTGTACTCCTTCTTGTTCAGTATTGACACTTGATGTCCTGATGATATGTTCCCGTAACTGTTGCCTGAAAATGAAGTGTCAAGATGCAGGGAAACACAGAATCCTTGAACAGCTTGGAAACACTCTGTTCTGAGGCTGTATGTCTCTTTGGAAGGCACAACACTTTGAATGTCCTGTTGTATTGGGCCAGTGTGCTGGTGTGCCCACAGCTGGTTTTTCTACAGCAGCCTTTCTTCATGCCCGTTTTGTAGTTTTAAAGCCTGATGTGTAATAAAGCAACTGGCCAGTATTTTTAAATTATTTAGCTTTGCAAATGATTAAAGATAGCTTTCATCATGTTGATGCAATAGAGTTTCTAGGCCATGATCTCCTGGTAATCAGTGCAGCTTCATGCCACCAAAAAGCTGATGGCTTCAGGTTGTAATTCCACTGTAAACCAGGGCAAGTTATGGTAGTGTGAGACTGTATGCTTTATCCTGAAATGCAGTAATGTGTGTTTAAGATAAATGATGTCATATACAGCAACTTAAATCAGGTTTATGCTCATAATGTCCCAGATTGCCTGTGCCCACAATTTCAGTAGTGATTTCTATATCCATGCTATTTTATTTCCCCACAATACTCTCTAACATCCCCTCCCCTCTGTTTTGTATGAGTGCAAGGTTGTTTTGCAGTTCCTAACTCTCTCATCTTTCTTTGCATCCTGCTCTGTGACTCTTCCACTCACTAAAGCTCATCATGAGGAAGGTATGTGAGATGATTCCCAAATTCCTGTTGTTCAGAGTAAGCTCAGATGTGGCCAAAATGGTGTGAGATGTTAAAGGGAAATGGGAGCTGAAAATAGACAGAGGAGTGTGGATTTAAACTTAGAGCTGTGTTTGCTTCTGCACTTCCTCCATGTTTGGACTTGATCCATGATGTCCTAGTGATACAGTGTAGTAATTGTTGCCTGAAAACAAAGTGTTAAGGTGCAGGGAAACATAAAGCTCATAGGCAACTTGGGTACCCTCTGCTCTGAGGCTATGCCTCTTTGGGTTGCATAACACTTCATACCTCCACCTGTGTTGGTCCAAGTTCTGGCCAACCTGCTGGTGTGCCCATGGCTGGTTTTCCTACGGCAGCCTTTCCTCATGCTCATTTCTTAGCTTTTAGTGCTACTGGCAATGACTTCTAGATTCCTTAGCTTTGTAAATTATGAATGATGGTGCTCTCTGTACTGATGCAATGGAGTTTCTATGCTACCATCTCATGATAGTAAGTGCAGCCACATGCTACCAAAAAGCTATTGGCTTCAGGTTGTAATTCTGCTATAAGCCTGGGTGAGCTTTGACAGTGTGGGATTGTTTGTTTTATCCAGAAGTGCAGAAATGTGCATTTAAGACAAATGACATCTGATATGGCCACTTAAAGCAACTTTACCTTCTTACTATCTCTACCAGTGTCCTCATTTTCAGTAGTGCTTTTTTGTTTTATCCATATTACTTTATTTCCATGCAACATATTCTCAGACTTCCCCTTCATTTTGTATGCGTGCAAGGTTGTTGTATGTGTGTTGTTCCTAACGCTCTTGTATTTCTTTGCATTTTGTTTTGCGACTCTTCCACCCACTAAAGCTCATGCAGAAGGTATGTGCCATCGTTTGCGAATTCCTGTTTATGTCTGGAGCAGTAACATGCAGGAATTCTGGAGGTGGCTTAAGAGGAGAGAATGTGAAAATATCCTCTGCATGATTGCTGGGAGCTGCTTCACTCACATAGGACAAGCTGTAATAAGTACTAATTGCTGTTCTGATCTAGCTGACAGCTTCCTGACAGCCCTCCTGGCTGGAAGGCAGGGGGTTTGATCAAGATGTGAAGAGCATGTGTTTTTCATATTGAGCTAAGAGCTTTGTCCACACCAATGGTTTCCACAGCTTGAGCAGAGAAGGTCCTGTAATGCATGCTTGTTAATGGAGTGCATTAGGGTTTTTTTTGCTATTGCAACAATTGGTCTCTCCAGTAGTTGCATGCTGTGCTGGGTTGGGCTGGGTGTTGCTTTTATTGCTCTCATGCTCTGATTTCCTTAAACAGGCTGTGTGTGCAGACACCAGTTGGGAAAGGGATTGTGCTCCCCAGAGCACCTCCTCCTGCAGGGTGGGATGTGGGACAGCCATGCCCAGTGGCAATGCCACATCCCTTAGCATCATGTTCCCTCCTGTCCCCTGCCCCAGTCACTGCATAGGAACAAACACGAATTTTGCAGAGGCATACAGAAATGGAAACATTTTCACCTGAAGCTGTGAGCCGCAGATGGCCACACACCATCACACCTGGTTTTCTAAGGGTTGGAACAAGTAGCATCATTTTGTCTGCAATGTGTATTTATAGGGGAAAAAAACATCCATTCAGGGGGGGAAAAAAAATGCTTGCTTGCTTTTTTTCCCCCCACCATTACACCACAACTGGTATTTTCATGGGTTAATACATACTTTGCAAACATGGGAATATCAAGATGTCTATTGCCCTTGATTTTATAACGTGTATTAAATGCCAGATCTGGCAAGGCAGAGTGTATGATTAGCAAAATGGTAATACATCATGCCTACCAAGAGCATCTGCTCACCAGCCTGACTCCACTGACCTTTAAATGCCCCTCCCAGTCCCTCTTTGGATGCCTACACTTCAGCCCATGAGTCTGAGAGCAGGAATGTGCTCTGTTCACTGTCCTGCACGGGTGTGCCCCCTATAGATGGTAAAATCCTGGCTACTGGGGATGTGGGTGCCAGCTTCTCCATGCCCACTGATTTCTGCAGGAGCTGGGATTTCTATACACATGAATAAGGGAGGGTTTTCTGTGCCCTTCTCATGTGTTCAAACCTATGGGTAATGGACCTGACTTTAATACAAGTTAATCTGTGTGCCAACTGATGTTACGTGTTTTTTAATACAACTGTATCATTTACCTTCATCTCATCTCCAAACAACCTCCCTCCTGCCTCCCCACAATTTTCTGGTAGACATCTATTTCCCCTCCTATCTCTCTTTTAATCTTATTAATGACTTTTACCCCTTTTGCCCCCTCAACCCTGGCTAAAAAACTTGCAACTTGTTTGTTTCTTTTTTTAATGATCCTCTCTTTCCTGCTCTAATTCTCTTATCTTTCTTTGCATCTCCTCACCTGCTACTTCCCTCTTAAAGAAGTCCATGAACCAGGTATGTGACTTCTGAATTCCTCTGCGTGAATGTGAAGGGTTATTGAGTGCTGGAGATTCAATTGCAATTGGCCATTTCACAATTGGGTTGTGCTCTGAAATGGGTTAAAGTGGAAGCATCACCCCCCCCAAAAAAGAGAAAAGCCAATCAGTAACTCTGATATTATACTCAGGAATTCAAAGATGGTGGAAGGAACCAGATAAAAGCACAAATATTAATGATAAACTGTAACTTCAGCTTCCTTACATCTTCCATCGGTAATACTTCCCTCTACCCTGTGATGAATAATAATGAGGAAGAGCTAACTGATGCATGAAAAATGTAACAACTTTTCTGTAAGCAGTATTCTAAAGTGTCAGCTGTAGCAATGGCCACTGAGTGGACTCAGAGGGTTCCTTGGGCTGCTGACAGGAAAGCTGCAAGTAAGGTTTGTTCTGTGGAAGAGCAGAAACTGAACTTGCAGCATCCTCCACAGTGTGCAAGTGATTCTGTGCCATTTTGCATAGTTTTTTGAGATCAGCCACATCTCAGTGCAGTCTATCCCAGCTATTCCCCTCTGCTGTCTGCCAAGGGAGACCAGCTCAGCATCCTTCAGTGTCTGAGGCTGGGTGGGATGTCTGATTGATTTTACATGACTTAATGCTTCAGCATTCATGCGTGTGCTGCTTACCAGCCCCTTCCTATTCTCATATCTTCTCATTTTCCATCTCACTCCTCTCATTTTATCTGCATTTGTTAATTCTCACCTGCTCCTAAGTCTTTTCTGAGTGTAGCTTGCCCAAACTGGGGCATCTTGCTGCCATACCAGCTGCTCTTCATGCTCTGCACCTCCTTCTCCTGCAGTCCTAAGCCAACTGAGCAGCTTCCCTGGTCCTGTGTATTGGTCTTTAACACAATTAGTGGCTTGGAATCTGCACAAATTATTAATGAGATTTGATTAAGTCAGACCTCACCTACAGCCTTCCCTTGTTGTCTTTTCCCCTGGAAACATCTGCCTGTAACAAACCGAGAGGAAGGTTTATAAAGGAGATGTGAACACATTGAGAGCTTCTGGCAGCTCTTCACACTTTATTAATATTTAGATTTTGTGCTGTTAATGCTGCCTTTGTCTCGTGCATATCAGCTGTTGCTGCCTGGGTCCTGCATGAGATCAGGTCTATTGCTGTTGTGTTTCCTTGCCCTATTTCTTTTACTTCAGTGGTGTTTTCCATCTAACCAACAGAGCATGCAATATCTAAATCCCTATGTGTTACTCTGAGGCATTTCTGCTCATAGCAGTTTGAAGATGTTGAAGCAAATCACAGTCATGAAGAATCAATCCATCCCCTAAAATTTCCCATCCCTGTAGGAAACAGATATAACTACTTGAGTCTGCACTAGCACCTTGCCAGAAGCTTAGGGGAAGCACTGCATAGACCTGAATATTTCCTTTTCTGTGGAGCTGAGCCCCAGATCTGCCAGTGGTGGATCTCAGATGGGGCTGCTTCAGATGGAAAAGGAAAGATGCACCCAGAACAAGACTTCCTTGCGGTCACCGTCATACCCTCATGCTTACTTTCCCACAGGAGCATGAGTACAACTGAAACAGGTTGCAGTGCACACTTGTGAAACTGTTTTATTTAAACGTAAGGGTCATGGGTGATACTGAAGTTGTCCAGTATTTCTATAGCTGCATGATTAAATGGCTGCAATCCACTGACGTTCAAATTCCTTTTATCCTTCATTTCTATGACATCCCCTCCCTGTGTTCTTCACACTCTACTATAAATGCTCTCCTCTTCCACACTTATTAACACTCTCCCTATAACCTAGTATGTGAAAGATACCCATTTCAACCTGACCTTACCAAAGTTTGAGGTGATCCCTTCCTGAATAACTTCTAATTCTTTTATCTTCCTTTCGTATCCTTTTCCCCTGACACCTCCTACTAAATGAAGCCCCCCCTCCAGGTATGTGATTTAACGTCTAAACTTCCCCAGTGCCTGCCTGCTGGGACAGCATGCATAGGAATTGAATACAAGGTGACAGGAGATGATAACCAAGCTGTTAATGATAACTTGCACCTTGCATGCATTTTGGATATATTTTTTTGTTTGTTTCTCTTTCTTGGAAACATTATTAAAAGCTGGGCAACATGTATGTTATTGTGAAAGGATAGATCAGCAGGGTGCATCTTTGTGGAATGGGTTAAATCCTGCGCTGTGATATGAGAATGAATATTTCATTCTACAGTGAAAGCTTCATTTCAAATCTCAGAGCAGAATTTCACCCATTGATTAATTGCAAGGACCATAAATACGGAGAGATTTTGCATTGTTAGTTTTTTTCTTATGCCTGCTTTGCAAAATATTCAGCAGTGCATGTATGGCTGGATTTCGATTGAAAGCTGTCCCTCAGATCTGCATCGCTAATCAATTCTTGCCTTGCTGAAGTTAGATGAATGAATTGTAGACCTGCACAGACTTTAATCAACATTTTCTTCCTCTGAAGTAACCAGTTTGAAAATCTCCATTGCAAATGGATGTGAAGCAGAGCAGTAAATTTACACAACCATCCAGATTGTCTTCAAGGAAGGAAATAGCATGGGCCATAGATCCATAACAGAGAACTGAGCTTCTCTGAAAGTTAGCTGAGTGCTGATGATGAGTTACAGCAGGTATTTCAGCTGGTTACCAAACACATCATGTTAACCTGAACAGGCTGGAATGCTGCTGTAGAATAGGATGGATCTGACAGTGCCTAGAATGTGCTCTGCTCATGTGCATATTTCAAACCAAGGTAGACCTTAGTACGTTGTGCTGTCAGGTTGTGCTTTATGCATAAAATGCTCTTAAGTGCTTTGTTTAAAGCATTGCACTGTTATCATAAATCTGTTTCACTTGACCAAATTCCTTTCCTTTCCTGTGACTTCTGATTACATGCTGTTCCAAATGTAATTAACTTACTTTCTCTCAGGTTTACTTCTCAATGCCATTCCCTTTTCCTCTCTACTTTTCCACCCCTTTGGCTCAAAAGCTCCCTTGCTTTGTGAAATAACAGATTTCTCATTCTCTTATTTTCCATCACATCTTGTTCCATGACACTTCACACATGAAGTTCATGAGCCGGGTATGTGACACGACTTCTGATTTACTCTGTGTAGTTGCAACACAGGTGTGAACGTGTGTGAACAGGAGTCTTGGGCTGGCAGAAGAGAACAAAGCAAGAGAAACAAATATTAACCATAAAGATCCCTTGCAGCCTTCTTCTCCTTTAATCTCCCTACTTACTGCTACTTTAACCTTACAGCATCTTTAACTCCCAACAGCCTCTCCAGATACCTTTTCTCTTTGCCTTAATTCACTAATCACTTTTTTCCCCTCACACATTCCCTGGTTTCTTCCTCAGGCTTCCAAGAACTTTAAATATCTGTTCTGTTTTTTTCCTTTTTTCTTTCTTCCCATTACCTGTCTTTCCATCGCCGCTCACACCATGATGCAGAAGAAGCCCCTGAAGAAGGTACGTGCTGATACCTCTAAAGACTCTCACCCCTTTTTCTTTTTCAGAGCTGGGGAAACAGTGTTGAAAACACTGACCTTGTTGAAGAGCACAGGTAGCATGGGAGGGAAGCAGATTCGCTGAATGGCTTTGGACAAACTTAGAGAGAAGGGTTGTATGCTTGCTAACAAAAAAGGCTCCACAAAATAGATACAGCAGTGTGGATCCTGTGGTCTCAGCCTCACTGCGGTGACCTCAGGCTTTTGTTCTTTGGAGCTTGTGGGTCAGTATGTCCCTTGGGTATGTACATGTATATATATAAAGCTCTGACTAAACAATGACCCACAACGTGTGGCTGAGCAGGGCTCAGGTATTCTTCACAAAGGGCTGATGTAGTTTGTTGTCCTGGAAAGACAGAACTGAGAGACAAAGAGGTGAAAGAGTTAATCTGTAGCTGATGTCTCAGGGACTTGGATATTTTGTTTTGTATGGGAAATTGGTAATCACAGCCTCAACCTCTGATTAATCAGCTGAGGCAAGTGTTGCATCACCTGAGGGAGCACAAGTGAGAGTAATTTAGCTGTGCTCCCAGAAGGGGTGGAGCTTGACTCCATCTCCTCTAGACCTCATTTAAGGGCTGACCACCACTAAAGCAGTATCTCTTGGAGACTGCTACCTGGTGGAAATTGCCTCAGCTTTTCCCAGTGAAGGTATCCATATTGGTGAGTTTTTCTTTACAAATAATTTTTTGAATATTTGTCATCATCTTTGTTACCATCTTCATATCATTCCACTTTACATGTTCTCATTCTCATGTAAGTTTCTAGCAGCTGTTTGGATGTAAGAAAGCCCAGCATTGTTGGTTCTGAGAATGAGTCTGAATCTGTAGCTATTACTTTGTCCTTACTTTTACATAACTAAAGCTGTAGCTTCCATAAGAGACATTCAGGAACTTTTATGCTAAGGTGGATATGTTTTGTTCCTGTTTTTATAAAACCTGCCTTGAGCTCCTTGTAGGATGACACTGGAGACCAGAAGCACAGTATTTCAGTGTCAGAGAGAAAATCAAAGTTTCTGTCAGGGGGTACAAAGATTTTCTTTTGAGTTCAGTTTACAACTTGTTATTTCCAGGTGTGCTGGGCAATGTAGTGTGGAGTATATTACAGGGCATATCTTTACCTTTTGTGAGCCAGTAAATGTGTAATACAACTCTGTACTTCATCTGGTTCATGATTTGGCCTCTTCCTAGTGAAATAAGGCACTATATTAAGCACAATCATTTCTGGCTAAAACATCTTGCAATGTACTGCATTTTACTACTGCTTCATAGTTATGCATGGCTGTTGTAAAGGGCTAGACACCCTTCTCTCTTTGTTCCCTCTTTTCATTTGATCTCCAGAGAGCCCCAGATTCCCAGCGTAGTGGGGAGGGAGCGAGGATAGCTGCTTTTAGGACAACAGTGCTGGTTGTGGATTGATTACTCTGCTTCTTTTCTTTTGCTTTTATCCTTCCATCTACAGCTGATGAAGAAGGCGGATACTATGATGGTAGCTCGGTGTTGTCTTAGGACAACAGAATCATCTTTCTAACATCTCACTCTTTGTTTGTTTTTGTTCCTCACCTGATTTCAAACTCAGGAACTGGGCCAAAACCTCTCTGCTGCAAAGAATCACTCATTGTGTATATCCAGTCACTCTTAGGAATTTTGTATACTCCCACTAGGGTAGCAGGTGGTAAAACCCAAGATCCAGAAGCTTGTTTTACTTTTTCAGATAGATACCATGTATTGCATCTCTCATTATTATAACTTTCCAATCCAAATAATTAGTTAAGTCTCTCTTAAATTCCACTGGCATGGTTAAAAATGGAACTGGGCCCTGTGTGGGTATGCCTATCTCATCCAGCCTCGAAGGTCAAGCTTTTCCAGCTGAAATCTGCAGATATTTGAATTTCTGCTCCAACCACACACTTAACATTGTCCTCAGGACTGAACATACAAACTAATGGGACAACTCATTTGTTGCTTTAAATAGTACATTTTAAAAAATTTGGTTAAATAGGCCCTGGAACACACAGTTAGGAATGAGAATCATGAAAGGACCAAATCTATGAAGGGTCAGTTTTGCTCTTGCGTGGGGGCAGGTAACTTCAGCCCCTGGAGCTAAATGCAAAATCACTTTAAAGGTGTAGAAAGGCTCTTGTGGATTTTGAAAGCCTTTGAAGTAGCTAAATTGTGTAGCCTCAACCCCTAGAATGTTTGGCCAGATGTTTCCCAAAGACGAAGCACAACACCATTGGGACCAGTTTTTCTTTTTCTGTGATTTCTTGTTTTGTTTTTGTTTTTCATTTTGTTTGTTTTAATTTTCTTGCTCACCTTTCAGGATTTTATTTTTAAATTATAGGGATATCCTGTGAGGACCTTTCAGAGTCTCTCGCATCACTTTTCACTTCAAAAAATGAGATCTTTTTCTCTTTCTTTCTCTCCCTCTTTTTCTTTCCTCTTATTTTTTTAATAGCATACTGTTTTTCAAGGACATGCTATGCCTTAGAGATGTTATTTCTCAGCAGTGGGGCAAAGAAGAGTGTTTAGGGATTTCTGATTGAAGTAAAGGCAGATCAGATGGATTTTGCATAAAGAGGAGTGTGATGGGAACATCTCACAGACTGCGCAGGAGAATGCAAGGCTGTGTTTACTGTGCTATCTGTTGTCTTTGAACCAACTCTTTTGGAAACCAGAAATTCAGAGATTCTACCTCTAATCACCATGTCAATGAACTTGGATTTCCAGTGGTCTTGCCTTCTTTAGGCAGGAATGTATATTGGGGATTTTGTCACAGCTCCATGCTCCGTGGGCAGAATGAGCACAAGATCAGCCAAAATCCACCACCAAGAACAGGAGTTTGCTATGACAATTCCTGTCCTGTGTTTCCACAAATTTTGGCCCAGTTCCTTGAATCTCCTCATGAAAGATGGGGTATCTCAAAAGAAATCACATCTCTGAGCTCCTTTTGGTGCATTCAGTATGGACCATGCTGGATCATGCACTGCAAAGGACATCTTAATTACTGCTCATTTTTAAATAAATTCTTCTGTTTCTTCATTTTCCCCTTTTCTGGTTTTCTTCAGGCACCTTAAATATCCTAACTACGTATTTATTTATTTTTTTTCAAGAGAACTAACCTACCTTTCATTCATACATTTATTTATTTCTGACAATTGTTTGTTGGTTTAATTACATTTAAAATGCTGATTTGGTGGAAGCTGAAGCCAAATTCACCCAGTCATTGACAGACAGATGTCAATCCTGGCACTCAAGGTCAACAAACAAAATCCGTCATTTCCTCTCCTCTTTTTTTCTCCCTGAAGTGTTACTAACTGACAGCCTTCAGTTAAACAGGAGTGTTAATGGGAGTTATCTGGCTATGTCATGAGGGAAAGGAATCCTGTGTGAATTAACATCCCTGGTAGACTGGTTAATCATGACTACTTCCACTGTCCAGTTTGAAAGACAAAACTGGAGCACTGTAACTTATGTTTTAATAAGCTCACTGGCTATTTGAAAAGCAAAATGATTTAAAAAATAACTGTAGAAACACAGAACTATGTTCTTTGCCTATTTTTCTTCAGAAGTGATTTGTGGTTTCCTTTATACAGCTGCTCTAAATCTTTTCTAATTACATGTCGTGTATTTTAATAGCATTGCTCTGGATTTTAGAGGCCTCTGCTAAAATATGTTTTAGAGGGCAGCGTTCTTGTAGTATGTGAGGAAAGTGCCTACCTCAAAAATTTCACTACTAAAATTGATATGTGAGAGAAAAGAAAGCTTTGCTTCTGATCTCCTTTATTCACCTCTCACATCTTTTCCCTTAATCTTCTCAGTTGCTCGTTTCCAGTCACTTTGTACGTCTCTGATTATCTGATATCCTTGCAAGCATCTCCACTGAATATTTTCTACTATCAATTTTTGCTATTTTCTCCCTTATTTTTTATTTATATTTTTTATTCTCTGTTCCCATTCCTTTTCTCAGTTTCCCCAGTCAGTCCCAAAGCGGATGCAAATGAGCACTTGATGAAATTAATACCATGTACTATAATGTAATGTATTACATTCTATTAGGTAGTGTAATATCTTTCTGTATCTCAATATGGATAACCACTCCTGAGGGAGGCAGGCTTCTTTTTTCCTTTACAAAGCTGCCTGTTTTTACCAGGTTTAATAGTCTGTGAGCTTTTTACCTCCGTTCCTCCCACTGAACCAACACAGGGAAAGTCTTGTACAACAAAATCCAGCATCCCTGAAAGTTCAAATGTAGCATGTGGTTATGAAAGTCAATTTGAGCCCCTGTGAGACTGTTCCAGAATAAATAAGTTTAATTCACTTCTATTTGTGAGAATAACTGCGCTGAATTTATTGGCATTAGACTGGGGCTAATAACTAAAGTATAAAAGGCATAGCAGGGAAGGGGGATTGATTGCAAGCACAAATGTTAAGCAAGAAACTCCTTAAGACAGCACATTTCTGAGAGCCAGGAAAAGGTCACCTGTTGCAGGGGGACACCTCCAACTGTCAGTCTCTGTGATGGCTTAGCCCTCCTTTCAGGGCATTACACCTTTCCTGGTGATGCAAAGATTATTTCTGTTGCCACTAATGGTAATCTTGCTCACTAGGAGACGATAGCCTTTCCAAGTGGGGTTTGATGGGCACCCTACAGTTTTTTCTTTCCCCTCCTGGCCCCCATGCGAGGCATTTAATGTAAATTGGCCAAACCTATCTTTTCAGAGTCTCCACTACAAATTTAAGCAAACTTCAGTGAATGAAGGGCTGATTGAAACAAGCCATGTTTTCTTCCACCTGAATGCCCAGCTGCCCTCCTTTAGAAGTTGTTCAGGATATTTTGAGAAAAATAATTTATCATTTAGATGAAAGCACTGCCTTCCAGATGCTACGTTTGGGACTTTTAAACAATCTCTTGATTCTTTTCTGCCAAATTCTTTTTTAAGGGTAAAAACAGATTCACTCCTAGCAGAAGGGGTATGTGAGCTTGTATGTTTCTTTTGGAAGTGTTTGTGATTTAACCAGTTTCTTTGGGATGTTTCCCCTAAGATTGAATTTCCCTTCCCTCCTTTTACTTTAGCAGCTGGCATGATCTCTGTTGTTCTAACTGTTCTCCTTCTTTTTCCCTTCCTGTTTTGCTCCATGTTTCCAAATACAGAGGAGAAGCCCAGAATAAAGTAAGTATGAAGGGTAGGGAGGTTCAAAACCCTGTGATCGTGTTTCTGATCAAGCAGAAGCCTGTAGTGCCTATTACACAAATGGCCATCAGAAGCCTTTGTATAACCCTCCCTCATCCAACATCCTGTGTCCCTTTTCAGGACATCTGCTCCTGCCAGGGGGCACCTAAGCAACAGTTACTGGCCGGGATCTTCATACAAGTTTTTCATGGAGCTGGGGAAATCACAAACTGTCCATATCCCCCAGCTTCCAGTGGAAATGAGGTGGCTTGGCAGTAAATTCTTTGTGAGAGCCTGTAGCTGGGAGCAACCCTTCCATCTATTGCTGACTGCTGGAGGGATGGCAAATGTTGGGCTGGGCTTGCTAGAGCTTAATTAAGTTTTCCTAAGGATTTTCTGGCTCTGGGTTTCAGTGTCTTCCCTTTCCCACTCTGCTAAGTACCCAGAACAAGGAGTGCAGCACTGCACTGACAGCCTTGTGGGCCTCTGTGTTTCTGTCCAGTAGGGGGTAGATTTTAGGAATGGAAAGTGTTTTCATGGATGACTCCCTGTTCTGCACAAGCCTCCATGAAGTTGAAAGGTCTCTAATGCTTTCTGGATTAGTTTTCAATTGACTTGCTGTTTCACACCTCTGCATCTCTGTTAACATTTATCTTTGTCAGCATAATTCTCAAGGGCAGATCAGTTCAGGACATGCCTATTTCCTAACATGAAAATTCATTTTTCCTCTCTTTTCTCACTTTTTTCCCTCTTATTTCCCCTTTCCATTTTCCCTTTGCCCTTCTGTTATTCCTTTTCCTACTCCTTCCCTTTCCCTTTTGATTTTGTCTCTCTGCAGGCTAACTGCTCCTAAAATACCAGAGGGTGAGAAAGTAGATTTTGATGTGAGTATTCCTGAGGCTGTATGTGTTTGCCTGTCAGTACCTGAGCTATACATGTGTGCAGACCCATATTACTCCACTTGTACTGAACACAGCTGAAGATACTATCCAGGATAGAATGAATGCTTGTTGGTGTTTTGCACTGGAGGCTGCCTTATCCTCTCTGAAGGCCTCTGGATACATTTGTGACTAATATGGCCAAGACAAAAACTTTATTTACTTGGTTGGTTGTTTTTACTCCTTGAATGTTTGGAGCAAAAGGAGCAAGAATTTCAGGATCTCTAAGATCCCTTGTCCCTCTGCTATAGATGAAATAAAGCAGGTCTATGCTCAGCTGTTGCTGACAAAGTCCACCTGAAATTACAGCATAAGTTTAACAACAGAAATCCAAATGCTTTCCTAGAAAGCTGACATGAAACTGAAAAACTGCTAGTGTTGAAAATCTCTGCAGAAATGTCTGCCTTACTCAGAAATGCAGGGGCATTTTCTAGGTAAGGTATGTATCCCAGTCCTTTGGCTGAACTCTGTATGTAGGAGGCTGCTAAGCACAGCTAAGGGTAAAACTCTATGCAGTGAAATAGAAGTTGTGAATTCTGTTCCCTTCTGGGCTCCTGGTCACCACCTGGATGAGCCTCTGAATGTCTCTGACCTGCATCAACATGTGCAGAATCTAGCTCATAGATAACAGTAACACTTTCTGCTTTTGTTTGTGTGTGTGTTGGCAGAATGCTGGGAGTCTGCAGGGTGTGTTTCTAGTGCACTACTGGCTTGCTGAAAGCTTTTTGTTGCTCTTCTAGGACATCCAAAAGAAGAGGCAGAACAAAGACCTGATTGAACTGCAGGCCTTGATTGACAGCCACTTTGAGGCCAGGCGAAAGGAAGAAGAGGAGCTGGTTGCCCTTAAGGAGAGGATTGTGAGTCCTTGTACTGCTCATCCATGGTGCTAGGTGGGAGATAAAGATAAGAATTTAAACCATTAAACTTGTTACTTTGGTAGCATTGTTGTGCATAGAAATGATTAATGTCACCCCCAGATTGCTTCTTCTCACAACTCATCTCCATTTTGCACCTGGTTGCACGTCAGCCCCATCCTGCACGTCCTGGCAAAGGAGCCTGATGGCTCACTGAGTACCAGAGCTCTTGGTGGTGGGGACTGCGGGAGGAAAATGAAGTAATGGGGCTGAGTTCAAGCCTCTGTCACTTCTTCTTGCAGGAGAAGCGCAGAGCTGAAAGAGCAGAGCAACAGAGAATCCGGGCTGAGAAGGAGAAAGAGCGTCAAGCACGGCTTGCGGTAAGCATTGTCTCATCTCCTTTTGTTTCAGCACCCAGGTAGAGGAGATTTCTAGAGATGGAAAGAAACTACAGGTTCTGTCTGTCTTGGTCTGGTGAAGAGATGGCCATCCTCTTAAAGCAAGGGCAGGACATGGGAATTGCCAGTATATGTGAATATATCTTACCTGATCACAGTCCCTGTAGTAACAACAGGTTGCTGGAGAAGCTGAGAATCTCCCCTAAAGTAACTTGTTTCTATGTCTTGCACTCTGCAGGAGGAGAAGGCACGCAGAGAGGAAGAGGATGCCAAGAGAAAAGCTGAGGATGATCTCAAGAAGAAGAAGGCTTTGTCTTCTATGGGTGCCTCATACAGCAGCTATCTGGCAAAGGTAAATGCATGGACCAAGTGTAAAACCACTGGGTTGACAAGAAAGAGTCTTTATTATAAGCTGAGGAAAAAAAAAACTCAACTTTTCCTCTTATGGGTCCCTAGCAACTTGTCTTGCATGCTCTGTTAATGAACTTATTTTGTGCAGTCTGCGTTTCTGCAGACTGACATGACTTGATGTTCTGAAAACAGGCTGATCAGAAGAGAGGGAAGAAGCAAACAGCTAGAGAGACAAAGAAGAAGGTTCTGGCAGAGAGGCGCAAGCCCTTGAACATTGACCATCTTAATGAAGACAAGCTGAGGTAACATGTTTACCTTCACTTACTGCAGTGTAATCCAGTTTGTACTTACTGTCCTGGGGTCTTCTCTAGCAAAAGAATGAGGGAAGAGGCTTTCCTTGAAATTCCTCAAGGAACAATATCAAGCTCTGCTTTTCCTTGGTCTGAAGAACAGAGGGGGAAATGAGGCATGAGATATTACTGAAATAGCCTGTCAGCTTGTCCTAATTAGAGTGTCAGCCAGTGGAGTAGGCACAAACTTTAAGCCCAGATCTGAAATAAGATGAACAAACTCAGATTGGTTTCTACCATCGCAGTGTTGCCAGGGTAGTTAGAGCTGCTAAGTTATGAGTACAAATAGCACTGAGGTTGGAGTCTTGGGGGCTGAGTGCTCAGGTGCTGAGCAGTCTTCACTTGATAGCCTGAACTCTACACAATGGAGTTTAACTTCAGCCCTGAAGCAGATGAGATTGCACAATGGCAGCTGCTCTGCTCATCTGAGGCATTTGGACATTCTTCCTTTTCATCTAATTCCCCTGGACTCTTTTTATCCTTACAAGTTAGGGGGAAAATTAAATCTAACAGAAGTATATGAGTGTTGGGTACATGCAAGAGTAGAAGGCTAAAAGGTTCTCATGTGAGGAAGTGTGACCTCTACTAACTTTCAGAATTTGGTAGCTTTCAGAGGCCAGAAAAAAAGTGCCAGGATAATGCATGAATGGAACTGAACTAAATGTAAAAATCTCTCATATTAATGATGTGAAAACTGTAGAAAATACATGATGTGATGTGTTTCTCCTCTTGCCCTTTCCCCTCAAACGCACAGGGACAAGGCTAAGGAACTGTGGGACTGGTTATACCAGCTGCAGACTGAAAAGTATGACTTTACTGAGCAAATAAAGAGGAAAAAATATGAGGTGAGTGGAAAAGCCATTTCTCTAATGATACCAGCTCCAAAACATTAAAATCTCCAAGAATCCTCTGGCAAAAGCCACACAACAGCAAAATCATTCAATTCTTCAATGACCTTTTGGATTATTTAAGCAGAAATGCACCTGGAACTATAGTCCCCCTGATGTAGTTGGAATAGATTTCACATTTTAGGCTGAAATTTAATAGATTACACTCAAGGCTTTCAGTGCCCTCTTGGAAAGCCAGTGCCAATGGAAAATGCTCCTGTTCAAACACACTTTATTCATTCTTATTTATTTTCTAGGTAACAGTGGTACAAAAAAAAATCAGAGTCTCAATTCATTCACCTCCATCACAAAGTAATGTTTTTAAGTGTCTTTGATTTAACACTTGTATGTTTGAAGTTTTATACCTGTCCCAGACAGATTCCCTTTGGACTGAGTGGTCTGGAGTTACTGAAACCTGCCTCCAGACAGGCGCGTCTGACTGCATTGTCTTTTGGTAACATAAAGTGGATAGGTTTCCTTTACAACAAGTTACCTACACCAGGTTTCAGTGGCTGAGAAATCCTACTGGATCACTCTGTCTTGCTCTACTTTTGATTCCCAATTGCACAGACACACGTTGACAGGGAATGAGCAACACCAATGTAATTGTCTCAATCTCTCTTAGATTTTAACACTACGTTGCAGGCTGCAGGAGCTTTCCAAGTTGTAAGTACAACGAACTTGCCTGTGTAACAGCAGCAGCAAAGGCTACCAAATGCATGAGCCTGCAGCATGGTCAGAGGTCAGGTGCCAGAAAGAAACTGGCACTTGGCTCCAAGTGCCGAGAGAAAAGAGAAAAATGCATCTTGTGTGGCTTCCTTCACTTCCTTTTTCTCTCCCTTTGTGATCTTTGAAAAGAGATGAAGTAATTTAGGAGAAGAGTCAGGATCTAACAGGGTTGTAGCTGAAGAACTGAGCAGGTAGCCCATTCAATTCATCTCTACAAATCTGTCAAATCTCTGTCCAAACCTCTGCTTCTAGCTGCATGCAGGAATCACTACAACACACCTGAGATAGATGCAGAAGCTTAGGGATGCACAAGGAGTATCCCGGACCTCATAGAAAAGAATGGTATGGAGTGTGGGTAGGTTTTTCACCTCCTGGCTTAATGGCTACCCAGATCCAAAATACTGAAGAGGGTTAGCTTAATGATAACAGGTCAGCTGAGTGTGAAACAGCAGGAAATACGAATGTAAGGGAAAAGAGCAAAGAATGAGGGAGAGATGAGTGAGGATATAAGGGAGAGATGAAGGAAGAAATCGGAACACACAGGAATGGAGCTGTTCTTTGGCTCTAGAATCTGTTGCTCTTTGGTGCTTCCTTGGAGAGTGAGTGTAATGGTCACTATGGCAAGGTTGTCAGTGAAGGTAAGTCTCAAGTCCTTGGGTCAACCTGAAGAGGGAGCTGCTTTTCCTCCACATTTGTGGAAAACAGCCAGTTACCACAAACAATTTAAACTGCTGCAGCAGATATTTCAGATTCCATGAGTAAGTACAAAAGCAGCTGATGAGCTGCTCTTTCCTTCCTTGTATTGTCCTGTTCTTCTAATGTTTCAGTCTCTTATTTTGTCTGTTTGCCATGGAAAGACGCAACCCAGGAAATATCAGTTGTTGGGCCAACCTGAATGTATGACTTTTTATTTTTGTTTTGCACGTGGGGAATATCAAACACTGCTTTAAATACTCAAATGCTGGGTTACTGGTTCTTGGACATGCAGTGGCAGTCAAAAAATTTGAAGTATACCAGAAGCAGGAGGAAAGGTGTATGTCTTGGCCAGTGCATTTTTCCGTATGAGAAAAGCTAGGTAGAACCTCGGTTACAGATGAGAAGGTGAGGGGGCAAAAGAGGATTCCCTGTCACACTTTCATTCTCTGTGGCTTTTCCACTGCACTGGAGGTCCTGGGATTTCGTAGCGAGTCTAGGGCTATGGGCCAGGATTGGGATGCTAAGGCAGGCCAGAATGTGCTTACGCTGCGAAAGGTAGGTGTTCGCTTTCCCTGCGTCAGGTTGAAATCTAGATCTACCCCTGGCAAAAAAAAAGTGAGACAGCATTTTGTCAGACAGATGCTCCAATGGCTTGCAGTCACCAACAGAGCTTGGCAAGATGTTCAGAGCCCTTACTCCAACATTTTTTTTCTGCTGTTGTTGAAGCTCTCCTTAATATTGTTATCTTCAGCACCTTTAAAATTAGATGAGTGACTAAGAAGGTGGTGACTTCTGCAGGCTTCTCATCTCCTGCTCTGCCAGCTAACAAAGGTATTCTCGTAGAATCTGTGGCCTCCATTCCTGATGTCCCCATCCAAAAATCTACTGGACTTCAAGCTTATGTTTTTCCTAACATGTAGGAGTAGAGAAAGAGGGAGAAGGTGAGATCAACTCATACACAAAGTGAGGCTATGAAAGAGCTTTCCAGTTGGTCAGAGTGAAGCTCATTCCAGCTCATCTGCCTGCAGTTTGATGTGTGAGTTTATGGTAGATTAATTTGTATGGATAGAGACTTTACTAGAAAGGATTAGGAAATTCTAGCTCTTTCTTCACTTGAAATGTGAAATTGGCTTAAAGGTTTATCGCCAAAGAGTAACATTTCTCTCCTTTGAGTAAGCTTTTATTTCAAAGGGAGTATTAATCCCTATCACAGGCACCTGTTCCCAGCACTTCAGCAGGTAAAACTCTCCTCTCTGTGATGGACCAAAGTTTCTTTATCCCTAAAAACCCTAGTCATGTGTGTTGTTTTCAGATTGTCACTCTCAGGAACCGGATTGATCAGGCTCAGAAACAGTAAGTACCCATATCCCCTTCCTAGCTCCTGGCTGGGGATATCTTCTAAGTGTTCAAAGTAGTCACTTCAGCCTCAACAACATTTTCTTGTTGCAACAAAATGAGGCTAAAGATGGAAGGGTAACTCCCATTCTGCCTCACGCTGAGAAAATGAAGGGCACAATGAAGTGAACGTAACAGCTAGTAAATAAAAATCATGTTTCTTCATGCTATGCCTGCACAATTTCCATCTGCTAATTGCTGGGATTTTCAAACACCTGACTGAGATGCTTTTACTACACAAGGAAATATGACTCTTGTTTACAAAGGGTAAACAAGTGACTGCTAAGAATGGTGTGTAACAAAACTAACATCACAGGATTATACTGTTTTAAGTTCTTTTCACTCATCTCCTCTCTCCCACTTTCCTTCTTCATATGACTTCTATTTAATCTGATTTTTTGGGTCTCTTGTCTTTAACTGTTTTACATGTTTGCAGTGAATTTGTGAGAGGCTAGGGCTACAAGAAACCTGGGAGCTAGAGCATGTAGAAGAGTAAGACATAAAGGAGCAGCTGCAGAGAAGCAACGGAGGAGAACTCTGCACTGATGGGATTTGGTCTTCTCAATGTTTCCTAACCTAAGCAAAGCGATGTCAGGATGAAATGATGATCTCTCATGACAGCTTTGGCTGATAGGACTGACCAGGCACTGCCTCCCCACCTCATCACACAACCTTGCCTTGTCAGATGAACACTGTACAAGGGAGCTCAGTTGCCTGTAGATGCCAAACATAAGAATGAAACTTCTCATGGTATTTTCTATACAGACCTCTAGACTGATAAACCTCAACAGAATGTGCAGCTGCAGAAAGCTGCAGTGGTTTGTCTGGGTGTCACTGCTCTTTTGAGGGGCACTGCAACTTGTATTAGTTATGAATAACTGTTTCCCAAAAGATACGATGTATTCCCAGCACAGTACGACAGTATTTGAAAAGGTTACACTGGGAAGCCCACAGCTCATGAGATTTCTCTGTATTTGAATTTCTATCCAAAACAGACTGCAGCATTCCAAAGCAATGTCTGCTGATGTGTTATACGAGGATCAAGTGATCCTTTTGCTACAGGTTTTTATTAAATCTCCTTAAGAACATTCTAAAGGTTAGGCGTAACATCAAACAGTACAGGCGTCTGTGGAGATAAAAGGACTCTGGCTTCATTTGAGGAGCTATAGAGTTCCTATACTGGATTTTGAACCTGTGGGAAAGTTGGCAAAAGCAACACGAAGATGAATTTAACATAAGCAGAAAACTTTCAACTGTCTCTCTTGCAAAAGGTCATTTTTCAAATAGATCAAGTCTAACTTGGTTTTAAGGTAAAGTATCCACTATATGTACTGTCTGTGTCACTGTGTTACACCGTTCTATAAACACAGCCAGCATTTTTGAACGGGAGGGGCAGTGCTACAGAGATCTCCCCAGATGTGTCTTCCTTATCTTTCTCTGTTCTCTGGAGAAATCACTGGTTCCAAAGCAGGTCTCTCTTCTTCCATGTCAAAGGCATGCTTCCATTTTGCATGTGCTTTTGTTTCAAGAAGCAGCCTCACTGTCCTGTGTGTGCGAGATGGGTTCGGTGTTGTGTTGTGCCCCAAAAGCCAAGGTCTTGCCAATGAGAGTCAGTGCAGAATCTAACCTGACTAACTTCATGCCTGATGTCCCTCTGTGGCTCCAGGCATGCCAGTTTCTCAGTCAGAAGGTAAGTGGCTTGCATGCAGGATTGTTCTTCTGTATGCAAGAAGATGACGTTTGGAGAGAATTTGCTTTGTGTGGAGACTGTAGCTGGACTGCTCCCACATACAATATGAGCAAGATTGGAATACTGGGAGCATTTAAAAACTTCGAATTGTTTTGGAGACTTGATCTAAGAAAGAAGTTACTCTGCCTGTGCTAGAGTGAAACAGTTTTTAGTTCTATTTAAATTACTGTTCAGCTTGTTATCTTAGCTACCAGTTAGCTAGGACTGGGGAACTTGACAAGAGCTCCCTGATGAGAAGAAAATTTTCTCTAGAAACACATTCAAAACCAGATCAAAGCAAAGCTGAATTCAGGAGACTTCAAATCTGTGGCAGGGCAGTCTTGTTGCTTAATTCTGAGGTTGCTTGGACTTCTGTCCTGTTAATGCAGGAATCTGGAAGGGTCCACCTCTTCCAGGAATGCACATCCTGGCCTTTCACTAAGATTCTGAAGCAGAAAATCTTTCCACAACATCCACAATGTTTTCCTCAGGGTGTGCTCTATAATGGGTGTGCCCAGCATGTGAAAAGTAAAAGCAGCTCAATGCTAATCTGAGAGTCAGAAATGAGTAGTGGTCACAGAGCACCCTACTGCTTCCTTCAAGCTGACATGTTTTTCTTGCCTTTTGTATTGCAGCAGCAAGAAGGCAGGAGCCAAAGGCAAGGTTGGCGGGCGCTGGAAGTAAAGAACCAGGCAGGATGGCCCTTAGTGATGTGTCAAAACCCTGCTGGTCTCCTTCTTCTTCCTTCACAAACTACTTGTGTTCCTGTGCCTCAGCGATAACTAAAATTGCAACATCAGCCTGTGTTGGCTATTGCTGCTGCTTTTCTTCTTTCTGGAGGGGTCTGGTGGCTTCCTCAGTCAAAAGGAAGCAGGTTCCCTGTGGAACTGGGGAGACTCCTTGCTGGCATCTTCAATTCCTGCTGAGCATGTCCTTTATCCTCCTAACACCAGCCCTATGCTGTCCTGTAGATTGCTGTGTACAAATCCCTGGATTTTGTAAATAAAGCGCAACCAGTACCTACTTCAACAACAGCTCTCTGGAATGGTGTTTTGTATTTTACTTAATGGAAACTAAGGGTTAAACTAAATGCTTATCCAGTAAGATTTGAACTGGCTCAGCAAATGGGAATGAGGTTCAGTGTCATTAACCGAGGACCAGGACTCGGGGCCAGATATACAGCCACTATGCAGGCAGATAAGAAAACCCAACTCCGTTCTGAGGGAGCTCATAATCAGTATTCCTGTCTGGAAGCCAATGCAGTTGAAGCAGACTTAAAAATGTGAGTGATGAAAGTAATCAAAGACTTGGGTGCAGGGGAATGAATCCGCAGAAGTAGTAGCTTTCAGCACATGGCATTTCTTAAATGCAGATGTCGCAGCACAGAGTACTTTTAACTACAGTATTATGCTGAAATGTTTGTTGAGGCAGTTAATCAAAATATAGCATTGATATCCAACTAATTCAGTATTTATTTCAATATAAATATCAGATGGGGACAGAAACACAGAACAGCTGCTAACGAATGTGGAGCTGTTGTGTAGAGCTGCTTGGAGGCACCTCATTGGAAGGAGTTTTCTCACCTGGTTTCATACTAAACTTTCAGTGTCAGGTTATGTTCTCTGGGTCACATACATGCTGCGGTGACCAGTGAGGAAAAGAAAACCACAGTGCCATCATGAAGACAGCAGGACAGACATCCAGGAGATTTCAGAAGACTTTGCTGTGTTGGCAGGGCTGGTAAAAATGAACCCATTTATGGCCATATCCCTGTGAGAAGTGACATTTCAGGTTGAGCACTAGGAAAAATCTCTTCTGGGAAGGGATGGTGGGGCAATGGCACAGGCTGCACAGGGGGGTGGCGCAGTCACTGTTCCTGGAGGAGTCTGAGAACTGCATAGATGTGCAGTGGGGATGGGCTGGTGGTCACAGAATCACAGAATTGTAGGGGTTGGAAGGGACCTCTAGAGATCATCGAGTCCAACCCCCCTGCCAAAGCAGGCTCCCTACACCACATCACACAGGTAGGCGTCCAGGCAGGTCTTAAATATCTCCAGAGAAGGAGATTCCACCACCTCCCTGGGCAGCCTGTTCCAGTGCTCTGTCACCCTCACCGTAAAGAAGTTCTTCCGCACATTCGTGCGGAACTTCCTATGCTGTACTTTCATCCCATTACCCCTAGTCCTATCCCCACGCACTACTGAAAAGAGACCAGCCTCACCACTATGGCTCCCACACCTCAGGTATTTATAAACCTGGATCAAGTCCCCTTTCAGCCTTCTTTTCTCAAGGCTAAACAGACCCAGTTCCCTAAGTCTCTCCTCATAGGGGAGATGCTCCAGGCCCTTCACAATCTTCGTGTCCCTCCGCTGGACTCTTTCCAAGAGATCCCTGTCTTTTTTGTACTGGGGAGCCCAGAACTGGACACAATATTCCAGATGAGGCCTCACCAGGTGATCTCAGTATTCCTTTCTAACCTTAACCATCCTACATAAGAGGTGGCCCCCAACCATCGCTGTCTCCCCTTCCACTCTCCGGGCTTGTGAATGAGCCCCACTGTGCCTATAGGGAGCAGCCTCCGCGCCGACAGGGGGCGCTAGCGGTGTCCGCCTCCCCGCAGGAAGCCGCTCTGTGGTCTTAGCACATCCGGGCCGGGCGGCGGCCATGGCGGCGGCCAGCAAGAAACTCGTGTGAGCAGACTGGGCGATGTGGGGTGGGGGGATGGGGTTAGCGGTGTAATGGTGCCGTTTGGTTGCTTACAAGCTCGTCTTCTCCCCTCAGGTACCCCTTGTTCCAGCTGGGAGGTCCCCAGCTGCGGATTTTTCGGCCCAATTTCTTCATGCTGGCGGTGCGGCCCGGTGTGCCGCAGCCCGAGGACACCGTGCAGTTCCGCGTCTCTATGGAGTGAGTGCAGGCGGCCCTATATCCTATAGATATATCCTATATATATATCCTATATCTACTCTGGCTCTGTTTTGAGCTTAGTTAAATATTTATACTTCTCCTTTTTTTCTTTCCTTGTTGTTAAATACTCATCCTTCTGCTTCTTTCTTCCCCCCCCCTCAATGCCGTCTCCTTGCTTAGAATGACAAAAGTGGATATCAAGAATTACCTTGAGAAAATCTATAACGTGCCGGTAGCTGCTGTGAGGACGAGGATACAGTACGGTAAGCGCAGTTGAGCAGTTCAAAGGGGTGGTTACAGTTTCCTTGCTCATCTCTTTATTTGTCCCTTAAAATAAGTACGTGCCACTTCATGTGGACCACTTCGTGTTTGAATGCTTTGATTAGATTCCAACATCAGCTTTTTCTTTTAAAAACCTTAATTTAAAAAGCCTTAAAAAGTCACATCTTGACTGTTTTCTGACCTGTGCCAAATGCTTCTGTCGTTGGTAGCATTTCCCTGTGAAAATCACTTCACTCACTCACTTCAGAAGGAGCTGCTTTATGAGTTCACCTGACTTGCACAGAGAGGAGCTGTTATGGTCTGACAAAGGCCACAGTGTGTAGAGGAGAAAAAAAAACCTCAATTAGACAAGTAGACAATATCAGAAACACATCTTTACCATTTTTTTTTCCCCCTTGTAGTTACTGTGTTCCTGCTGTAGACTTGTATGCATCCACTCACTGTGTTCCTTCACTACAAAAAATAAAATGAAAAAACAAGAACCCAGTGCTACAAAAAAAAAAAACAAAACCACAACAAAAAACCACACACACACACAAACCCCCCTCCCCACATGTGACCACTCACAAACAAAGTGACCAAAACAACAACTCCACTTCTCACCCCAAATAACCCCAAACAAATAGAAAGAAAAAACAGCAAAAACCATTCCTAGTTATGCCAGACTCACACTTGTTGCGCTCTTCTCTATCTGAGCTAGGCTAGGATTATGTACAATCACGTTCACATATGAACACTTCCTTCCCCATTGCTTCTCTGAATGTGTTTTGTGTGCTGCTCAAAGTCAGGAATACAACTTCTCTGTCGTGTGGTTTTTTTAGCAGGCAGTGCATTAATCACATAGACAATGACTTGTTGGTCAGGACATCCTAGGCTGGATTTTTCTTTTTCATTCACTGACTAGGAAAGGAATTGAGTGATGTGTTTCTAATCTCAAGAGGAGGGGCAGTTTTTAAAAAGTCATAGGGTAAAAAGAGCTGTAATTGTGAATAAATGGAGAATGAAAGATAAAGCATCAAGCGGAGGTTGTAAAACTCAGAACACATAAAAGAATAAAAGGAAAACAAAGATCATCTGCAATACATCTATTTAAAAACTAAAGTCTTATACCAAAAACACTCCATTACAGCACTCAGTACAGAAACACTCCAAAAACAGCACTGAAAAATCTTTTTGCTTGTCCTTGTGACCTTGTTTCGTTCCTCACAACTTATGGAAGTGTTAACATGTATATAGTGAGGGATATAAGAGGAAAGGTTTAGGATGTCTCATCATTCAGGAGCTTTAATCCTCTTCTGTGCGGGGAGTAAAATGAACTTCTGAACACAAACTGCATAAAGCGAAGGTGCTTTGTTTTGTTTCGTTGTTTTGTTTTCTTTATATGGAGCGTAATTTTTTTATATGTATGACAATACATCATTCTCATTAGCTGAGCAGTAAAAATTGACCAGTCTGAAGCTGCTCAGTGATTATTTCCTCATTATTTGGCTGAAGCTGTTAATGTTGGGAGGATAGTTTGTTTCTCCTGGCCTTGTAAACAGAAGAATTTTCACTTTGCTGCTTTGCAAACTTTGTGTTGTGACCATGAAGGCATGTCAGCAGTTTGAGTCTGGTGATGTCTCTCCTCTGCTTATATGTGAGCAGTGTTTACCAGCTTCAGTACATTTTAGTAATTGCAATATTGCAGTGTAATATGTATGTTGATATTGAAGGAGTAAGAGGAATCTTAACAAAAAATCAAGGTTGGTGAAGCACCCCCCCCCCCCACCCCTGTCCTTCAGCCTCCTCTTGCTTTTGGGTACTTGGAAGTCCTGTGTAGTTATAGATGGGCCTCTTCTTTTTTGCAGGTGCAAACAACAAGAGAAACCATAGGAATCAGAGAGTGAAGAAGCCAGATTACAAGGTTGCCTATGTACAGCTGGTGAGTTAACATGGATGCTTGCAGGGAAAGAAGATGGAGCTGTTTATCAGCCAAGCTGGAAGTAATGCTTAGTGTATTGTCCAGTTGGCTGACTATTTCTTCCAGTCCTCTAATGTAGACTTGTTTTTTTTTAATGTGTTCCAGAATGTATAAAGACATTTGCTGATCTAAATGACTTAGTTGAAAAACAAATTCAAACAGAATGTTGGTTTTCAAGTCCCGTTTTTGTCTGAGGCTTCTATGTAAGGTATGGTCTGATGTCATATGGTGCTGCTTTGCCAGTGAGTTTCACACTGACCCTGTACTCTGGAAAGTTCATGACTTGTGTGGTTGATTACTGAATGTCCAGTAAGTAAAAGAATATATTGTAAGGATAGGGAACTTTTTATTAAAGCTCTTTGGATGTCAAAGAAGACTAAGGCATGTTCCCTGAGGAGCTTTTAGTCATGTCTAATAAGTGTGCTTTGTGGCTAAAGTGGGTTCTAAAATGTATGTTGGTTGCCCAGTGGAAAAGGAGCTTCATGTTCTTATGAGTTTCTTTCGTAACAGGAGCGCATTATAGTTCAGAATTCTCTTGGGCTTACCTGGCTACAAGGAAAAAAGAAATGTCACTCATGAAAGAAAAACCTTTCACGTACCAAAATTACATTAAAGGAATGCTATTTATGGTTGTAAAACCATATGTTCAAAGTTGTTGTTGGCTACACAACCTCAGTATTACTCTGTTCTGGGACACTGAGTTGGTGTGGGGGAATATTGTGTGGTTTTAACAGTTTAAAGACTGTGTAAGAATTCGCATGGACCTGTGATGAATTGAAAGGTGTGCAGACAATGGGAAATAACAATAATTATTTTTTAATTGTTCAGTCTTTACATGGTCTTAGAAGTTTTTCTTTAAGCCCCTTTTAGGAAGGAGTGTGGAAGGAAAATTGAGAACTCTATGTTGTAGGCAGCCCGTATGTATAAAAGGACAGCATGAAATGCAGCGTTGATAGAAAGTAGGTTTTATGTTTATATGAGGCCATTTACTGTGCTGGAGTTGAAGGCAGCCTCCTCTGGATGAAGGTTTGTGTTTTGACGACAAAGAAAACATGCCTTTTTCAAGAAAGACTCTGTTTTGTTGGACAAATTCCCCCTCTTGGAGGGAAGGCTATTGTCTGTGCAAGGTTTTCGTCTGCAAGAGATTAGGTATGACTAATGTATTAAGAACACAGCTGAGGAATTGAATGTCAGGAGTGATTTTGTCTTACGAGTTACTTTCTCTGGTTGATGTTCCTTAGTAGGTAATTGGAGGCACTTTCTATTGTCGCAGCCTCTTGGTGGTGATGGCTGTGCTTTTGGAGTCTTGTTTCCCAAAACTGAAGCAGATGTGCATCTCTGGTGAACCTCAGTCGGTTCTCCAATTTTACTTGACTGTATTTAAATACAGTCTTATTTCTGTGTTTGTTCAGATGAGAATGGGGGTAGTCCGTAACCCACAGGCAAATTCAGGGGGAAAGAATGGAAAGCAAAATGTATTTCTATGTAAAGCCACTCATTTGGGACTTTTTCCATGTTAATTTATTTCAGGTTAAATTTCTGACATCAGAATAGTTGTCATCATCATATATGTAACCACGATGCGATGGAGAATTACCTGGTGTAGTACTGGAAGCAGTTGTACACCAATAGTGCTAGGAATTGCTCTCTAGCCTCTATTCTGTCTGCTTGGCAAAATGCACTGTGCAGACCTCTGTGGTACTGTGGCTGAGGAGTGTTCCTGGTTCCTGAAAGAGCAAGTAGCCCTTGATATCCAACAGTATCATTCTAGGTTTTTATAGGATGTGTTTTCAGGTATGCCATGAATGGAGTTAGGGGTTCACCTTTAAGTTCTTGTAGTGTGGCATCCTAGGTGAGGAAACCGACCTTTTGAGTAGATGTCTGCATGTTCTTCCTTCACCTCATCCCTGGGCTCTTTGCTGTTTTTCCTTCTATTATAGTTGCCTGTGGATACTAATCTTTAGATTTTTTTCATCATTTTTTTTGCTTTTCATCACTATTTCTTGTGTCTCAGACAGAGAGCTCCCAGTTTTGTGTTCACACCAGCTTTAAATGTTGGGCGAGGCCAGAAAGCCAGCGTTGTTTCTGAAATGGAAGGGTTTGCCTTCATTCTCATTCACAGTCTGATTCAGGCCAAAACAGGCCCTATGCAGTCCATTGTTAGTATCTCCTAATTTAGGAAAGCTTGGTAACCACTGTAAAATCCTTTTTTAATGAGAATTATTTTGCATCTGCAGTGAGTCAGAGTAGCAGGGCTTTCCCACCATTTTTACCAGCTGTGTTTTCTCTCATAAATCCAGTTTCAAGTTTAAACTGCTTATGACTGGAAAAATAACTGCGTTTTTGGAAGGTCTCGGGTTAGTCTCCGTGTTGCCCACTAGGTGGAAGTATTGCACTTCCCAGTGAGATTCACTAGCAGCTCTAGTGTGGTTTACCTGAACGAAATGGAGCGTATTTCTCTTGACTGCTTTTGCTTGATCGCTTCATAAAACATCACCTTATGTGTTCCAGCACAATGTGCATATCCATTAACTTACTGCGAGTGTCTCAAAGGTGGAAAGTCGTAGTTGATACACCCTTAAGTGTCACAATAGTGCCCCAGCTGCTCCACATGTAAGAATTGTTGTCCTTTCTTTTCCAAATACTATTTCTTGGAGATTCAGAGCTGTTTACTTTATTCTCAGGCTGTAACTGGACAAATACATGATCAGTCCAAGCATAATATTTTCACACAAAAAAAATAACTCAAATCATAGAAGGCTGTGGATCAACAATATCTTGCCATTCCAGACTCAGCCTGCCTTTTTTCCCCTTCTGGAATGTGATTAAGGTTTAAGTTAGAGATTTTTGCTTTTGCTATCAAATCCTACTTTTTAACTCTATTATTTTTTTTAACTCAAATCAAATCTATATGTCTATGCCAAGTAACTAAAGCAACAGCCTTTTTGTCTGATGAAATTAAAACTATCCTAATGTTACTTAAAAGAACTGCAAGAAAGAAAAGAAGTCACTGGTAAGCTTTACAGTTACATCAACATCATGGAAATGAAAAAAAAACAACATTCCCTCCTCCTCCTTCACTGTTCTCACTGTTTAGCTCAGCAGGTGTTAGCACCCGTGGGAGCCCAACTGTAGACAAGCCTCTGGAATCCAGACCTATTTTTAATTAAACCTGTTTTGAGAAATCGAATGGAGATGGCTGTAAAAAGGAGTCTGACCTTGTCAACGTTAGGACTAACACCTATTTAGCTACATGAATGATGGCACCGGTGGGAACATTTTTGCAAATGCTTTCTCCTTAGACCTTGCCTACAGTGTCCTGTACATTCTTAGTAATTAACCCATTTGCACATCAGATGTGACATGGAATGAATTCAGAGTAAACTTGGATGCACTGTTTGCTCTACCATTCCTGTGTGGGTTTTGAAGCTGTTTCTGCATGCTGTTTTTCCATACATTTTAATTTCAGATGTTACCACATGCAATAGTAGGAGAATTGTTGAAATGCACTGGATTATTAAACTTAACTACATTTGCTGCTACTGCTGGACCGAGTCCCGTGCTGTTGGGAGTCCAGCATTTTTTAGTTAAGGATACTATAAACATCACTTTTCTGCTAATTCTGAAGGACAGTAGTAAGTGCTTTAGAAGACTTCACAGTTGTTTACATGAGCAGTGTTTGCTGCGTCATTCCTACATAATAATATCTTTGCTGACCTCCTTTTCCTAAACTTCTGAAGGGACTCAAAGGTCAGAAAAGTACAAGTGAGTTTGTGCTGGATAATCCTTCCAGCAATTTTCTGACATGAGGCTCAGCGTTGGAAAGGCTAACACTTGACTTCATGGGCCTAATTATGGTCACTTAACCTCCCATTAAAATGAATGGAGGCAATTTGTACCACTTGCTGTTGGAACTGCTACAGACTCTGGGAGCAAGGTGTGTTTTCACCCTTTGTAACCACTAAGACTTGAAATGTAAGTTAAAAATATATTTCAGTGTTTCGGTCACTTGTTATCTTGAAAGATAACAAGATTATCTTGTTATGATTATGAGTATGTAATGAATGAATAATGGCCCTGTGTACAAATCGGTTTTACATTTGGGTAAAGCTGAAATGAAGATTAGAGTAGTGCATCAGAAAAGTTGAATGGGTCCCAATTCTTTAATCTTAACACAGGACCACACATCTTAGTTGTGTACAGCCTTAGAATTCCTTGGAAGAAGGGAGGTCCCTGGAAAGACCCTACACTGAGAATACCAACATGTAAAAACAGCACATTGACTTAATTTTCTTAGGTACTTTAGTAATGCTTCTATGACTTCATTGCTTTATTTATTCTTTAACATTTTAAGGCCTCATATGAGGAGATGCGGAGCGAGAGCTTGTCTGATGGACTGCAAAGATAGCACCTCACATTGCTGCAGTGCCTGTAAAACGACTTTTTCACCATCCAGTTCCAAGACAAACTAAATTAGCTGAGCAAAATTGCCTGGTTTTTTTTGTTTTTGTTTTGGTCAGTATCTGTCTTTTTTACAGTGCTTTCTTTTAGCACATCTGTCAGATAGGAGGGTGTTCTCACTTTCTCCCACTTTCCCTGTGCTTCTGACTGAGGTAACAATGCTGGCACAGAAAGGAAGACCAAATCGTAGCTTTTTTAGAGTCCATGTCAGATTATGAATTTCAGTAAATCATTGAAGGGGAAGATCTCAGTTAAATGGCTTCCAAAAGGTAAAATGCTGAACGAGGATAAGGTTTGGGAGTAAGAACACAGAACTATGCGTCCTCTTTGAATATGCCACTAATTCTTGTTCTGACAGTTTGGAAACCTTATAAATCCTTGCTCTGATGAAGTAATTAGAAATTCTGTTGTTTGCTTTATTTTGGTTAGGATTTCATTTACTATATGGCTGGCAGGTGACTGCTGTATACAAGGGAAAGCTTTTTCAAAGGAAAATATATATCTGAAGCAAGATTGCATAAAGGAATGAGGATCGCTCTATTTCTTTGCTGGGAATTGTTTTGAGAAGGTGGCGTATGAGCTGAAACATTGGTGGCCTCTGGCACCATGTTGAAGATGCACCAAATATAAATATGCCTGGATAGACTCTCAACACTTTCTGTAAGCTGATGCCTCTTGGTATTTTTACAGTTTTGAAATACCCAAGATACAGGCTTCTTTTCAAAACTAGCTACTGAGCATGCACTACAGCTATTTTTCATACAGCTTTCATCACTGCAGAGTCTTACAGCGCAGTATTACTGCATAGTATTGTTACTTAAGATTTATCAACCTTCAGTTCTCAGGGTGTAATGTCTTGGCTGTTTCGAATCGTGTCTGGCCGCCAGCCAAAATTAGAATTTCTTCACAAGACAAGAGCTGGAAAGAGCCAACTTGTCTGTGCTCATTTTGATTTATTAAAAGACTCCAGATACAGATTGACATTTTTCAGCTCAATATTTGACTTTCACCAGCTTTGAAATGGGAACCGTGAGGGCTTTGATAAACAGCTGAAAGGTTTGCCTGGTTTCACTACACCCTCTTTGCATATCTTTTTTAATTTTTGATTCCCTCCTTTAAAAATAATAACTGTTCTGCAATGCTTAGTGAATTACCATGGACGTTGTTAGTATGCTTTAAGGACAGCTTTCCTTCATTTGCCAATAAGAGGAGTGCTTTGGTGTTGGAAGCATACCAGAATGGAAGTGCTGCATAACAAGAACCCCTTACTACAGTGTTACCAGTATGAACAGTTCTCACATTTTCAGTGTAGGTGGTACGCCTGCCATGTTATTCTGAATTGTTTTCCAATGTGTTTAACTAAAATGGTTTCCTCTCCAGGATGGAAGAGACCTTAGAATCAGAGCCTTATCTGTTCTATAGGTACGGGGAGGTTGAGCAACCTGCTTTCAGTACAGTTTAAAACACAGTAATTTTTTATAATGTAAACAGATTATTTTCCAAATGCTTTGGCTTGCTCACATCTTGGGCAGCCCTTGGCCTCAAGAGTGTTTGCTGTTGATCCCACTGCAGGAAGAATTTCAGTAGGCTACAGCTTTGGGTTTGTTTAAGGACATTGATAACACCTATTTCTGTACCTCGTATGGAACTATGCTTCCGTTGTCGTAGGACAGCTATTAAAAGCATACCTGTTGGTAATTGAAAGGTACAAAAGAGCTGAAACTCCCGAGTGTACGTTGTGGAAAGGAAAACCATGATTTGTTCCAGTTGATCTTATCCAGGCTAGAATCTAGGAAGGAGCAATGTACACAGCAGCTCCCTTGTTGTTTTTGTAGTATGGTCAGGCTCTTAGGAAACCCCCAAGAAGTATGCACTACGAAAACAACTGGAGCATTGCTGCATATGAGTTGATATTTCCTAGATTCTAGTCTGGATAAGTTCAACTGGGATAAGTCATGGTTTTTCTTTCCAAAACGTATGCTTGAGGTTTAAATTCTTTCACACCTGTAAATGACCCTGTTGAGTGTGTATGGCTAAATGGAACATAACACACATTCAGCAGGGTCAGGGACACAGTGGCAGGTTGTTTTTTGTTGGTTTTTATTTTTAATTTAATTATGTCGTATTTCTGATCCCAGAATGTAATATAGATAGCTGTGTTGTGGAAGGCTCATTTCATCTCCTTTGTGGAGCTGCTTCTTAATTGTGCTTCGGATTCGGTTACGTTTATTATTCAAATGTAAAGGGTAGATGATCTGAAAAAACTGTTTTCATCCAAGGCAATTAAATGCTATTGTTGAGATTTCTGTGTAGTATTCTGCCAATCAAGTTAATGTGTGATAAGATTTGCAAGCGTTTTAGAGAACAATTTTAGAGTTATGAATTATGAGCTATCAGTTATGAGCTTCATTATGCAAAGTCCCATATGGAATGCGAAGGAATGGAAGGACTGATATTGTTAAGTTTAATGAAGTTGTGCTTAGTGCAAACACCACTAAAAAGCAAGCAGATAATGTTAATGGGATAGAACATTTCCACAGAATAATGGTTTCCTGCTGTTAGATAAAAACCAGAGACCAAGCAAATGTTTATTTTCCAAGTGGGAAACATAGATCTGATGATGATGTTACACTAAAATGACTTGTCTTTTAGGCAGAATGACTGATGCAAATGTAATCACTTTAATCTCATCAGTGATGGATTAGACAGATTGTTCCCACTGTAATTATTTTACACTGTAGACTTTTTTCCAGTTGATAAGAGACCTCTGATATCTGTTATTCTGGGTTCCCACATTACACCCTACAATAACAGCTGCTAGATCTGTTCTTTCTGATCCCAGGCGAGATTTAAACAACTATAACCACCACTCGTATCCCGAGTATTAACGAAATGAATGCTTGCTCTGCCATGTATTTCCCTGTTGGTGTGTGACTTTAACAAAACTGCTTATTTTGCTAATCTTGCTTTTACTGTATGACTCCCGCAACGTATCTGAGCTCGCTCAATGTCTTTGAAGAGGTGTCTGTCTCCTGACCATTCATTCCATGAAGAAAATTGCCAGTATCTTAATTTCCGCACAAAGAAGGAGAAGCAGAAAGCTAGTTTTTGATAGGGAGGGATATGTGTGTATCTCAGGGGAGGGAGAGCACTGGAAAGAGATGTTAAGAGGTACCATTTTGCACCAACAGGAATTTCAGGGTGGTCTTTCATTGTAATTATTTGTGTCGTACGTGTTGCAGAAAGGCTGGAATGCCTTTTTGACTATTTGTTTTCTCTTTTAGGGTCAAGGGAAAACCTTTCAGTTTCCCAACCTATTTCCAGAGAAAGAAGACTCAGACACTGAGGCTTTTGATGACTTCAGGAAGAAGTTCATGGAGAAAGAGCAGCAAAGCCAGAAGGGTGACCCTAGACGAGGCGGAGTCCCTGATTGGTTTGGACTTTGATGCAAGAAGCCAGCTGCCTTTCTTTAGGCCCAGAGGGATTTTAATCAGTAGAACTTGCACTCTTCTCAGAATGACTGAGGGTTTATTCCTGAGCAGTGCTTGCTAGTGGTTTTTTGTTTTATTCCTGGCTGTTTCTGCTCAACTGCAACAAAATGGCCCTAAAGAAATAAAAAGGTAAAATAAATCTGACTGCATCAGATCTTTCCTCGGAACTTTCTGCAATGTGAAATTGCTTCTTGTTTCTGATCGCGAGGGTGTCATTGTACTTACTTTCTTCTTCCTTCCACAGGTCATTTGAATAGAAGTAGGAGGCATTTTGTTTCCCAGGATAAATGTGTTTTGCACTGGATAGAATGTATAAAAGTCACGACAGGACAGCTGAGGGTTGGACAAAAATTTGTAGGTAATTAGACTGCAGGCTCAGGGCATGCATTTCCCTTATTGTTAATTACTGTGTTTTGCTGTCCCATGTATTGCCTTCCTTCCAAAGCTACCCTCTTTCCTGGAGATGTGTGCATGGTCTGATTTCACTCCTTCCTTAATGGCTATGAGGTATTTTGGACATAGGGTCTTTTAGATAGACTTGTATCTATGTGTGTGTGAGATCCACAAAAGCCTCAAGAAATGGGCAAAGGTAATGCACAGTCTCTGCTGGCTGTTGTGCAATGCAGGTAGTTGCCTTCTGTGATTAGTCTGCCCCAGGAACATTTAAGGGCACAGTTGTGCTAATATTCCTTCCCCTGCCCACAGCTACCTTGCAGTGCTGGCAAAGGTCCTGTGTAGACACAGTTGTATTGGCATAAAAAAGATTCTGCAAGTGTAGACTGTTTTGTGCTCTGAACTAGTGAAAAGACTCTTTTTATTTTTGTGGTGCACCTCCCTTTACTTCCAAGTTGCTGGTGCCAGGGCAGTGGTAGAACTTTTTAGTCCTTCAAGGCTGCCACGTTTAGGTTTTTTCATTTCTTGGCTCTGCAGCTGTTTCTCCTTGCTTTGATGAAGATAATTTCTCTTTCCCTTTGTCAAGTAACGCATTCTGCTGGTGCGTCAGGAACAGCAGGGTTAAAAAGAGATCTAGGGAGGACTTTATCATGGATGGAAGGAAGGATGTGTTTCTGCAGGCTGTTAGTTATAATGCTAGCATGTGCAGGGTTAAATGTGTGGCTCATGTTTCCTCAGCTTCTGAATTCTGCCACTTGGAGCAATTGACAGGATTGTGAATGAGCCCTTTCCTTGAACACATCTACTCGGGTGCTCTCCATTATTGTTTCTTGTCTGAACTTCTTGTTTGGACAGCTAGCAAGATGTTTATAAGGAAACAGCTGTTCCCCAGAGAGACGATCCAAATAAGATTTTATGCACCCCCTTCTGTTCATTAGTTGCCTCTTTTCCCCTACTACATCCTCTCTGCACAACAGTCTGTCTCCTGCAGTTTGTTGCTTACAACTTCAGTGTTTCTCCCACCCCCATCTTTACCTAGCGTCCAAGGGGGATTGTGCGTGATGATCTGTGTGAGTTAGCTGGTGCTTAAATAGAGAGTTGTGCTCTGAGAGGAGGGAGATAAAGGAGGATTTGCTACTCCTAGCTTTCCAGGAGAGTTACAATAGTAGATGTGGAAAAATACTGAGTTCACTGAAAAATGTTTTTGTGTTTGGCATATCTGCAAAGCCAACACTTCAAGAGTTTTGTACTGACACGTAAAACTCCAGGTTAAATCAGGGGCTGGCCTGCAGTTTTAAAGTATGAGGATTGAATTTGTGTAGGTAAAAGGGTCTCTCTTCTGCTGTGAACAGTTTTCCTAGCTTTCCCCCCAGCCCCTCTTACTTTCTTCCTTTCTTTCTTTTTTTTGGTTTAAATTAATGGGCTAGTTTTCAAACTTCCACCTCAGTTAGAAGTTGATCAGTAGTGGGTCTGAGTCTTTGCTCCTACTCTATGGTGTTAGAGAATTTGATGTTTTTTTTCATTGCTTTCCTTTCTGTTAGCTTCCGCTTTAGGTAACTCCATCTTTACCAAGGTGACAGTGAAATAACAAGAATTCATCTAGTGCTGCCATATAACTTCCTAGGTGGTTGGTGAGACTTGAACAAGCGAACAGACAGGTATGTGGTAGTTCTGGATAAGTGAGGGTGTATTTGATGTGTTAGGTGTAACAGCAAATGGAGATATTAGACACCAGGCTCTCTGCCTTCTGTGTTCTGGTCCTCAGGAGAGGTTGGGGTCACGAGCTTCTGTACTGCCATTGAGAACCCAGGCTGAGAGGAGTTTATTTGCAGTACCAAATATGCTCTAGGCTGAGAGAGTATCAAAAGTTACAGGGCAGGTCTACCGTGCTTTACTAATCTGATTTCTCTTTGGGTGATTAATTTTTAGCTCATGTTCAAAACAGGTTTCTGACTGGAGTGACACAGAAGGGAAGAAAGAGAGATCAGTACACCCATATCTATATGGAGTTACTACAACCAAATTATGTCAGATACTCAAGCAAGTTAAGAGAAAGAACATATGTTACCAGCTATCTCTATAACAGTGTACCTGTGAAATTAAGGTAAGATTAAAAAAAATAAAATAAGCACCCTTTGCTTTGGTGCTCAGATTTCCCAAGGAAGTGTGATTATGAAGATCACAAGTCCTTCCTAGTCCCTTATTGACTAGTGTTTCAGAGGATGTGCTAGATCTTTATATACATAGTGTTTCACAAGTACTGTCCCTCACACTGTACAGAGAGGTTAGAAGATAATGGAGATAACACTTGTATATGAAGTCAGAGTTTGTGCCATAAACAGAGAAACATAGCAGATAAGTGATGAAGCAAAGACAGTGAGGTCTCAGAATTATGTAGTTGTGTTGATTAAATCGTGCTCATTCCAGCACATCCTGATGTTCTGGGTGATGCAAGGGATCAGCAAATCCTATGAGGTCACATGTAGCCCTGCTTTCAGTGGTGTCAAGCTGTCCTTGGCAATGTCTGTCACCATACCTGTGGCCAAGAGTTCAGATGTACACGTGAGTAACTTCTCCAAGGACCAACGTAAACTTGGTTGAGGCTGATGTTCGCTTTAGTGCAGGAGAAGCCACATCCCACACTTGGCGTGCACAGCTCTGCAGCTGCTGGCTTCTCTGACGTGCAGGGGAGACGTTTCCACTTTGTACGTGCACAGCCCCCCAAAGAGAGCAACGTGCTGGAACAATCAGCAGATGCGCAGTTGCCTGCGTAGGCCACTCTGGTGGAGAAAGGCACCCAGCTATGATGAGAGTTGTTGCAACCATGCCGTTAACGCTTCAGAGGGAACACACAATTGCTTTTGTTTACTTATATTTATTTATTTTTTTTACATCAAACCGAAATGAATTACAGGGACGGTGGCTTTGTGAAGTGGCTTCTTTGACATTATAGCTTTGAAATGAGTTTGGCACTGTAGCTCCTGCTCAGTTGGGTACTATGTAAAAAGAAGCGTGGATGTGCACAGGTGGCAGGTGAGAAAACATCTGTCTGTTCTAACCCATTTGTCACCTGAGCCTTACTACGTAACCTCTGAGAATGCAAATATTTCTCTTCAAGAGGTTGAACTAGGAAGGCATGTAGTACAGCTCAACTGGTAAGTGGTTAGTCTCAGAGTTCTATTTTCTGTGTATAAGCCACCATGTGTCAAATATGAACTACATCCTGCAGACCAGTGGCCAGTCTTTGTGCATCATTCCCTCTCTGTTCGGCTACCTAATGGTTAAGAGAAAAGGCTAAGTAAAATAAACTCTAGAAATGAAGCAAATAGAGTTTCATGGTGTATCTAGCAAATATTCCATAGCAAATAGTTCTGTACAGTGGAAAGTCAAGTAGCAGGGAGGGTAAATGGCTCACTTTCATGGAGACATTAAATAAGACTGGGAATGGGTAATCCAGAGCTTCAGATGTCTTGTTTCCATACTGGGACTCCCTAATTACACATCTGCCAAAAGAGGAAAATTCAACAGTCTGATCCATTGTTGTCCCATTGTTGCTAAATATTTGAATGGATGAAACAATGGGAGAATTACGCTTGCTTGATCTAAAGTTGTCTTGCTGTGAGAAAGTGTTCGTAACTAGAGAACGCCTGATCTGTTCAGGTTATCTCAATTATATGAAAGAAAAAATCTGGAAAGGTATTGAATTTTCACATTCTAGGACAGACTTGCTTCTTCAGCAGTTGCCTGTTCATTGGCTTGAAGAGAGAGCTAAGGGTTGGGTAGGGCATGCCTGCTTACTGTGTGAATCAGGGCAAGGTGTACAAAACAAGCACTATGTTAGGAGGGCTGGAAGCCATCAGGCTCTTCTACTGACAGTGCTGCTTTTGCCTGAATTAGAGTTCAAGGTCTGCTCGGAGTCCAGTTTAAAACACTTCTTTGAGAACGGCTTTCCAGACACGAGCCTTGGCTTATGTGCCAGTACTTCTTGGTGCCATGGCTAAAAAGGAGTATATATCATAATATGTTTTGACCTCCTGAATAGCACAGACCATAAATTCCATGCTGCGTTTTCTGTGTATAAGCTAGAAACTTGAGGTTTAATGTTACCTGACGTGGGTTTCAAGGCTTGAACTTGACAAGCATTGCAGGACTAGTTAAATTTCCTTAAAATTAGTTGGGTCCAAGCATCATGTTGTCATCTCAGCTGTGCATTTCTTAAAGCGGTTGTAATAGGGAAAAATGGGCATTACTGTTTAAGATGCATGTGTTTGTGGAGAAGAGAGGTAATTCTTATAAATATTATTTTCTTTAAATGGGAAAGGCTTTAGAATAGCCGAGATGACATCCTAGCTCAGCCATTTCTTTTAGAGTGACTTATGGCTGTTTAGACAGAATTTAGCTCTTTGTATATAGTACGGCTTATCAAAGTGTGTGCTGCTGTTGAGGGCACACCCAGCTGTAGAACTCAGGAGAGTACTCTATGGCTTAGGGTCTGCTACAAAACTAATCGTTTTAGTTTCAAAAAGTAACTAATTATCAGTCTCTTAAGCTTTCTTGCCTTCAGCTGTTAGCAAGTGTAATGAATGGAAAGTGATTACAACTTTGGGGGCTTTGTGCAGTACTGAATTAGGCATTGCATTTTATTCTGTGGTAGCCGGTACTTCAGAAAGGATCTTGAGGCCACACGTAGTATTCTGGGTACATAGGTCTTCCTTGGGATCTGGGCCTTACATAATGCCATCAGTGCTTCATTTTTCCAAGGTTTTGGGATTAAGAGTCAGACCAGTGTCAGTGATTCAAGGCTTGGAAGAGGTCCTTGTCTAAAAAAAGGCTGGGGAAGCTCCCTCTGTTGAATCAGTGTGGTTTAAAAGCATTTTGACTGTTGTCCATTTGTACGTACCTTGAAAAAAGAAATTCCTGTGAGGCAGAGCATACTTTAGCATAGCAAGCAAAGGTGCAGCAAAGCAAAGGAAATGAGTATTCTGGAAACAGAATGACTGTGGAGTGGGCAAGTGAGAACCTTATTAAGGGAGGGAAAGGCCAAGGAGTTGTTCTGGATCACATGATGCATTTTCAGTGAGCCTGTGCTGAAAATGCAGAGCCTGTGAAGGGCCTCCTAGGTCAAACAGCCCCTCTCCTCAGAGACTGCTGCAAACGAGCTGTGCCAATGCTTGCATACATGGCAAACCCAGTGTGTGGTGTGTCACAACAGCTGTCAAAGACTGGTCATCATACCCAGAGTCTCTAAACATCCTGTTTATCCCTGCAAGGAGGAACACTTGATTGAAAGATAAATACCAAAAAAAAAAAAAAAAGCAACAACCAAAACTGGTGCTAGAAACAACATTTGCCCTTGGGCTAACAAACCTGAAAACAAAAGAAAATAAACACGGGATGGAGGCAAACAGATTTCCACACAGGGCCAGATTCTAAAAGGGATTTAGGAGCTTAGCTTGTTTTGGCATGCTTGAAAAAGAAACAGCCGTCTGGGTGCCAGGATTCTTTGGGCTCTGTATGTGTGCGCGTGCATCAGGGGGAGAGCGTGGGGAAAGGCGAGGTGGCTGCGGTGTTGTGCGGGGGACTGGAGGACATTGGAGCTGCCAGAAAGCTTTGTGCAGGGTCACCCTTGGGGCATAGCTTGTACATTTAATTTTTTTCTTATTTTCTATTTTTTTATTATTATTATTATTTTTGGGGAAAAAAAAATAGCATACTGAAAAAATCTCCACATTGGCAGTGGGTTTTTTTTTTCTTTTTTTCTTTTTTTCTTTTTTTCTTTTTTTCTTCTTTCTTCTCCCTCTGTTTGTTTGTTGTTCATTTGTTGCTGCACGGGAGGTCTGTTTACTTTGCTCAAGAGAATGAGGGACCCAAGAGACGCTGCTCTGCATGCAAAGCTTTTATGGAAGGGGCTAGGGGAGGAGAAGGGGAGGAACTTTCCAGGCCTTATGAAACATAACTGAAGGAGTCTGTGGGTTGTTTCATTTACTTTTCTGCCCTGTCCACATAGGGCCTGGTATTGCTGTTGGTTCTGCAGGTATAACTGTGACATGGCTTCAAAGGTGGGTCTCACTATTAAGGGCCCATTGGGTAAATCTCTGCAAGGTTGTGCGAGGGGGTTTGAGAAACTCTTTGACCAGAAATTAAGGCTCTGAATATCTTCTGTCTGTTCTGCAGTGTGAAACATTCATCCCATCTGACCGTGGGGTCTTTACTGGCTGGTTGCTTTCAAACTCAGTCTTATCACCTTCCTGTTAACCCTTCTGAATAAATTTGGCCCTGAAAACTGAGGTGAATTCAGCAGTGCCATTAACAACCTCCCACAGATAAGCTCGACTCAGCCCTTTGGTCTAGCAGTGTAGTGCTTTAAAGGGGACTTCTCCAGAGCTGTGCATTTCATGATTCAGTCAACTTCTGAATGCCTCAGTTTCTGCAGCTGGGCTTAATAGATTGTGTTCCACCTGGAAGAAAGGAAATGCAGGCCTGCATTGCTCTGTTAGCTTCCTTTCAGCTGGCATCTCAACAGGAGATGGCATCTCAGTTTTGTCTAGTCACCCTTCCTTGTGACTTACAATGGGAATAACATGAAAAGGACAATAAGGAAAAAACTTTGCTGTGCAAAGGGGTTGAATGTCCTTAGGTTGACAAATGAAAATGTCCCCTGGGATGCTTCTATTGCGTGTATTGTTGGTTCTGAGCACTGAGAGCTGATGAAGTGGACAGCTTACTGCAATGTGCAGGAATTCCTGATGAAAATGATGGATAATTCAAATGGAACAGACTTGAGAGTAATACTGTGTTCTGCCATTTGTAGTTTTCTTGCCCTCTTCTGGCTTATAAAATATCAGAAACAGATGGGTCTGCCCGTAACTTCAGTCTTGCTTTTGAAGCACCTTTTTTCTAGCACCGGTCTGTTCTTCTCTACATCCTTGGTGCACAGCAGAGAGGATAAAATGCTGACTGGAAGAAGGATTTTGCCTGCTTTTTTGAGTTGACAGTCTGTGATTCTTTTGTCTGTTTCTTGTTTTAACCCATAAGAAAATTGCCTGATGTCCTGGAACATATTTCTGTGTTGTAAAGGATCCTTGGGACACCACGTAGTGTGCTATTCTGTGTCCAAATGGAAGGGGTGTTGAAGAGCCAGCTGTGACTGTGGTTGAAGAAGCAAAATAAGACTTAATTGTGAAAAGTGATTGGCAAGCCCATAAGTTTTCATTCTAGAAGAGGGGAGAATGAGAGGGAATGTGATTAGAGATGGACTATCAAGAAATATCTCACTTCACCATGTTTGTGAGTAGGGACTGTCAAAGAAACAAAAGAGAGGGCAAGATAGAAACTGTTACAGAATTATTTTCACTCAACATTGAGTTGTTTAGTGTTGTGCAATTCTTTACCACAAAATGTCAAGGCCAAGAACTGCTGCATGCAGACACACTCTGGCTGTTTCTGTGGATAACCAAGATATCAAAGAGCTAATGGTAATATTAAAAGAACAAGAGTTATGGGAAGTCATCAGTGTGACATGTGTCACATCTGTCAAGGCATAAGCTGACTCCAGCGTATGGAAGTGGGGATAGGAAAAGACTGATTTCCTTGGGAAATAAAAATAAAAATAGCCGGTGAGCTGTCTCTTACACGGTTTCTTTTTCTGACCTCTGGATCAGCTTCTGTCATGTTTGAGAATCCCAGCCAAGACAGAGCTTGAGAAGGATGGCAAGTTTGGCAGCTGGCTCACCTAGAGTATGCCTAGCTGTGTGTTAGACCATGTGAGAAGGTGTAACACCTTCTGCATTCTTCAGCTGCCAGTTGTGAACACCCTTCCCTGAAAGGAAAGGTCATTTCTGTGGCTTGTGAATCAGGAGAGTCAGCTTCCCTTGTAAAGACTACTCAGCGGAGTTTGGATCAGTTCCTTAATCTCTTCTTCTGCCTTGGCTTTGTGTTGTAGAAATTATTCAAGGACGGTCACTTCCCCAACAGCGCTGCTGTCTGGCTACCATTTAGGAGTCCACAGTGAGAAGTGTCCCCTGTATTGTTGGGGATGTTGCACTACACAAAATATCAGTATACTGAGGTGGAAGTCTGGCTTTCTAGTTTGCTTTTATTTATATGTTTTTTATCTCTTTGAACTGTCAGGAAGAAGTAGTGTGGGAGCTTTGAACACCTTAGCTGTGGAGACATGCCGTTCAGTAACAGCTCCTCAATAAAAGAGCTGTTTATTTTTATTGCATTTTCTTTTCACTGTTTTTAATAACTATAAACAACCTCTGTGCAGAATGTATCTGGAAACTTACGACCAGCTGGGTTAGGGGGCCTTTGTATTGATTTCAGTCCTGGGAAGAGGAGAACATAACAGGTCCCTGACTGCTCCAGCCACTTCCTGCCTGCCAAGGAATGCTGGAAACAGAGGTCCTTATTGCACAAGTAATTAAAGGTTCATCAGCCCTACCTCTCTGATTGCTTAAGGCCATTGTAGTAAGGGACAAATACTCCTGCTTGCTCACTGTTATTTGTTTTCTGCTTGCTCTGTTTTTCTTGGCCTTAAAAGAGGAATTATGAAGACTCTTGAGTAGGATCTGGGAGTGCTGTGGTCTAATGCATTTGGCTGTGGCTCTGGGCATGTTGTGGAACACTCTAGTACTGAGAATTGTAATGTCATAAGTGCTCTCTCTCTCTTCCTGCTTCTTCCCCAAACCCACACACCAAAGATAAGTGCTTTGAAGGTACTCAAAAAGCAGGTACAAGCTGCTCAGGCCCTGGCACAGAGTAGATGAAGAAGCCAGATGTGGGAATGTCTGTAGAGCAATACATCTGAATGGCTGAAGAATCTTCTGGCTCAGCAGATATAGGGATCTTACTATAGCTGAATTGGACTCCAAAAATGTAAAGGGAGGCTTTTCTTTGGAATTTATTTAAGGGTTTCCATTCTCTTTCTGTGGACTGAATTCTGAGGTCAAGATTTTTGACTATTTTCTCTGCATTGTAAGTGAGAAAATACTTTACTTGTCTTTTAAATAAACATTGAGAGATATACGAGCAGGAGCCTCTTAAAAACAAAAAGCGCTCTACTAAAGACTGTGAGTCTTTGACAGAATCACAAGAGCAGGGCAGAGTGAGCCACCCTTTAACCATCTGTCCCTTAAGATCTGGTGTGTCTTATTTCTCTTGGGAGCACAGCCCACAGACATGAGAAGTCGTGTTGCTATCCTCCAGTTTTTCTTTCTGTGGATGAATGATCACCAGCACCATCAACAAAGCGAGCACCCATTGCTCAGGCTGTCCTTGTGCCTCGAGAGCAGTGGAAGAAACAGCTGAGGAATGAGAAGAAAAAGAGAGCTGGCTTTCAGCCCTGTTGATCCAGGAATATTGTGAGTGAGTCTGGGAATATGGCTGGCAGAGGATGAGAATTTCACTTGCTCCTGGGGAGTGTAGAAAAGGGATGAGCTTGGACTGTGCTTGATGCCTGCACCCGTGAAGCCTCCTTGTTGCTGAAGACTGTCCCAGGGAGCCTGGCTGTAGGGGTTTGGCTGTAGCTCAGGAACAGCTTGGGGCACATGTTGGGTGGGCAGATGGAGCGGGTGATGGAGATGATCTGATGAAGAAGGGGAAGTGCAGAGTGAGAAGCGGAATGACAAAAGGGCAACTGTGTGGGCGACCCAGTGGGAGTGGAGGAGGGCAATAACTCATCTCAAGAGGAGTGAGAAGCCAGCAGAGAAATTGCCTGGAATAATCAGCTGAGGCAGAAGAAGGCTGGTGGGAATGATGAGGTCTGGCAGACCTGAGGTTATTCTCCATGTGTGCCTGTGAAGGAGTCAAACAGCTTCTTGGTCAGTCTGCAAGGGCTGCCGATCAACAGCCCTGGTGCTGGTCGCAGCCCTGCATGGTCCAATCATTAACCACACGGCAGAGCAGAAGGGGCATCTTTGGAGGTCTCAGCGGCACGGCATCTCGACACATCGCAGCCCCCGTTGCAGCAGCCTTACAACAGACACTGCGTAATGGTCTGTTTTGCATTTGTATTTCATTTGCCTCCCATATGGGATCAGTTTTTCTCTTTTCTTGATTTTTTTTTAATAGTGTTTTTCCTAGTCATAATAATCAGTGTTTCCCCGCCCTCCCTTCATTTTACACAGCTGGCTTTGATTGGTTTCAGTCCTACAGATGCTCCTGCGGACTGAGAAGAAGGGGCAAAGGTTCCCTTCCTTTTCAACACGAGGCAGGCGGCCTTGCCGGAGGGATGAGGAGGCCCCCGCGCTCCCGGACCCATGGACTCTTCACCCCAGCTGGCCTCTTGTGCATCTGCTGAGGTTTGCCAAATTGCGAGGTAATTTCTCTGCCGAAGGCCTGGAGAAGATCATAAGTCACTGATGGTGTGCATGCCCATTCTCCTGCGCTGTTTAAAAACAACTGTTCTGGTAAGCGAGAGGGGCAGGATCCCCAGGCGCCATGTACTTGCAGGCTGTGGGTACAAAGGGCCAGAGTGCATCTGTGATCTGGCCTGGCAAAGAGACCTCAGAGCCCGCTGGGTCTGACTCACATTTCTGTGTCTGTGTGCAATCAGACTTGCGGCAGCTGCAGCCCCTTGTGTCTGACTGTGCAAGGTATGTGGTACTTGGTGCAGAACACATTTAACCTGTGCAACCCCATGCAGCCTGCCACCAAGAGGAATTTTTCATCCTGGCAAACGTGTGAGTAAGAGGCATTCTGCCTGCATGAATTGGCGTGGAAAACAAATTGGAGGGTGGATAGGCAGACTTTCCTGATTTTTAGGGTGTGAGTCAAGCAGAAATTGTGTGGCAGGGAGAAGAAACTTCCCTCAGAGGCAACCTAATCCACAACTGCCCGGTGTGGGGTTTCAAGCAACTTCCTTTGAAGCAGCTTGTCCTGGTCACTGTCGGAGACGGACAGCTAAGTCAGTGGTTGCTCAGCCAATGTGTTATGGCTATTCCTGCATTCCAGGCACCATCCAAGAGAATGAGACATAGCATTGCACAAGACCGAAAGAAAGTAAATGTTTACAGGCATAACGCACATTTCAGCTTGTTACATGTTCCTGAGCAGTGAAAGAAATGAAACAATAATTAAAACAGGTCCCAAGTCTCAGTGTGTATCTTGGCTTACAACACAGTCCTCTTGGAGCGCTGCCTCTGCCTCTCTCTGATCCCAGCCTGAGCAGTACCACTGGGCTGTTGCATCCAGGTCAAGGTCTTTCCAGTTACTTCAAGTACATTATCTTTCTGAGAACTGGAAAAGCTTTTTTATTGAGGGGGCTTTATGGTTTGCAATAGATATGGGTGTTCTTACCTCAGATAGAGGCACTCATGCAGGAATCTTCTTGGGTGACAAGATCCTTGCGTCAGATGTCAGAAGTATCAGTGAAAGGGAAATTACAGATGGATTTATTACCATGGGAGCAGGGTGGAGAAAGTAGAATAGCAGAGTGGGAGAGGTGTGGACCATTTTAAATAGTTTATTTCCTGAATTATCACTTTTTAATGGTCTAGTTCTGCCTTCAGTGAAGCTCTGTGTGTGATGGAGCAGATGTAGTGAAGAGCTGTATCGGCACACCTGACAGCTGTGCTGGGAAGTGAGCCTGAGTAACTGGCTCTGCACTCCTTCAAGTACAACATTGGTCCCAGCACGGCTTGGAGGCTGGGATGTCTCCCTGTTGTGAGTCCATTGGGTGGGGAGAGACAAGGGCCTCTGCTTGGGTTGTTCTGCCCCTTCTTTTTAAGGAGAACAGCAGAGGGCTGGGGAGGTTTAGATTTGCACAGATCACTCACTCATCACTTCATCCTTTCTGCTTGGTGCAAGGAATTAGGGAGAGAGCAGAAAGGTGAGTAAAACACCCCAGAGATGCTCTGTGAGTGATGGTCCCTCTGTATCCCCACCTCCTCCCAAACTGTGAAGCGTCACCCTGTCCTTCACACTAAAAGAAAGCCTTATGTCACCCTGAAGGTTAGTTCTTGGCAAGCAGAAAGGGCTTTTTAGTAATAAGCAGCCCACTATGCACATGGCAGAGGGAGACAGGCCTCCACACATGCATTACACTGGTCTGGGGTGTAAGCTCAGCATTCACTTATGAGCAATAGCCCTCGCTGCTGACTCACCCACATTGCTTTTCTTGGTTCCCTTGGTTGAGCAGTGAGCTGGCCAGATATTATTCATTCTACTTGAAATAATAACTGAGAAAATTGTCTATTGGAGGTATAAATGTCTAAGACTTCCTGCGAGTGAAGTTCAAAAAGTGTGGCAGTAGCTCATGCAGCAGAATGTCTCTAAGAGCACACCTACAACACAGGCTGGTGCCTGTATATCAGGCAGAGCAAATGCCCATGGCCATTGCTGAGTCTGCACGTAGATTAGATTTGTTTAGCTTCTAAAATAAAGGGTAATTTTAAGTAGCAGCAGCTACATGGCCTCCTGTCTTATGTGACCGGGTTATTTAAAGTTCTTGTTGTTAAGGAGAAATGCTGACTTTTCTATAAGGCAAGCTGCAACCTGCTTCTATGCAATATTCTGTTGTAGCTTTTTGCTAACTTTGGATAAATAAGTTTTGATTAGCGAGTTGCTGGATTTATTCTGAAAGCAAGCGGTAAAGTTCAAATGAAGTCAAAGGTGGTGTTGGGAAGTTGGCCAGTGTGCTTTTCAGTCACTAAGTCAGGAAAAAATGTTTCATATATGAAACTGATGCTTGTGTGCCTTCTAATCAGAAACAACTTATCATCAGCTCTTCAAAGTTTTCATACAGTTAAATCTCCTTAGAAAGTTGAATAGTGACTATTGTTGAGGAAAATGCAAAGCAACTGAGCGGTATTATAAACTTTTATTGTTGTAGGTTACATAGGGAGAATATTGTGGGAGTTCAGGTCCCAAGCCTTAGGCATAGGGTCGCAGATCACAGAATCATTAAGATTGGAAAAGTCCCTTAAGATCACCAAATCCAGTCCCCGCTCCATCCACACTGTGCCCACTGACCGCATCCTTCAGTACCACATCTCCACAGTTACTGAACACCTCCAAGGACAGTGACTCCACCACCTCCCTGGGCAGCCTGTGCCACTGCCTCACCGCTCTTTCTGAGAAGAAATGTTTCCTAATATGCAACCTGAACTTTCTCTGGTGCAACCTGAGGCCGTTACTTCTCATTTTAGTCCTGTCACCGGTGTTGGGATGTTATTCTGTCCTTCTTCCATTGAAGTTTCCTCAGTACAGGGCAAAACAGACAGGCATGATGGCATTTGTTTGAGAGCTATCAACAGTCTTCCTGTAAAGATGATCTGCTTTGATCGTACTGGGGCAGTAAAGGCTTGTGTTTGTAAAGAGGAAGAGCCAGATTTCCAGAAGTCTGGTATTTTACAGAATGCTTGACACAAAAGCCGTAATTGTGGGATTTGGGTTCCCTTGTTAAGTCCTTATGCTTTCAAATTCTTGGAGCTAATTTTCATTGACAATAGGAACATTCCTTGAAAAATGCTGATGTAATGAAGTACGTGCTACTTGAGATTAAAAGATTTATCCAGTGAGTCCTTTTTGAAACTTTTGCGAAGTATCTTAACATTTTTATGTTTCTCCAACTGCCAACAAAATCACATTGCACCACACAGTTTGCAACATTAGTCAGATTTTGACACTGGCTCACGCAAGAGGCAGTTTTCACAGTCAGGAATCATAAAATGTTAAAGGAATCGCCATTATTTGAAAACTAGATACAGTTCAGTGAAGCAGATGGACTTGCTGACTGTGACTTAGGAGGTCTGTAGCACAGCTGTGTTGACACGGATTATAGACAATCAAAATTGTATATAAAGGGCATGCCACAGTTTTAGTTTTAAGCATATTGCTAACATTTAATGAAGTATGTAACCTTATATGGTTTACGTATTTTTGTACTGTAGCTGCAAGTTATGCTAAGGCCTTGACTAAACCATCCCAGAAATCTCTATTGCTATTTGTAATGCAGGCACGCAGACCTAGAGTGCCAATAAGCCTTTGATTGAATCTTGATTAATGTAAATACACTAAGCCTGTAGGTGCCATTCCAGCCTAGGCAGCTTCTTGCAGCTTTTAACCATGTCCACATCAGAGTCGGCCCCTTTGCTTCAGATGATTTCCAAAGACCGACTGAAGAATGTTTGGACTTGTTTTTGAAGGATCAGGGATAGAGCTGTTTCCCGAAGCCCCCTCGCTGCCTTGTTTGCAACACCATCCAATAAAAATTAAGCCCTGAGATAGAAACTTAGGGAAGGAAAGAAGGAAACAGAATTCTGTATGTTTCACAACTGTACTCTCTGATCCCAGGAGAAAGGTTGGGTAAGAAATGATGTGATCTTTCTTACATATCTGCTTGTCTTCAAAGTTCTGGGCTAGTTTTCTTTTACAAGCCAGGGCTCTTGGCTTAGGAAGACAAGTTGCCAAAGTGTTTCAGTTCATTGCTTTAACCAAGTGGTTCCTTGACTAACCAAGCAGAGGGTGTGTGCATCAGCACAGTGGGTAACCAAGGAGAAAATGGGATGTGTTTTGGGAGGAATAAGGCATCTCAAAGCATGATATATGTTATGGGGATCTAGACGAATGGGAAAGACCAAAGCTGGTGCATGGTGGTATTTGGTGCCTTTGCACCTGTTGGTGCCCAGCTGTGTCCCAGACTAGAATGTATGCTGAACATTTGTAACTGCTTCTGTGTGTGGGATGGGACAGGGTTTTCCAGCACGAGAACTGGCTTCTCTGGAAGTAAATCTGTGTGACTGTAACACTCCTGTCTACATCACCACCAACACTTGCTAGAAATTCTGCTGTGGTGAAAACTGTAACTGCAATGGCATGTGATGAGAGGAAAATGTGGTGATGAGGAAAATATTGCATGGCTTTTGTACTTCCTGCTATGGTAATACTCTCCAGTGTCTTCTCCCTGAAGATGTCATCTTCAGTCTGGTTTACTATATGGATCTGTATACATAAGAGGTTACATCCTCTCCCACTGCCTTTCTGTCCATGCGTTGTGTTGCAGATAGCCATAGACTAGTACTGCTATTGCTAATAAGTCTGCCACTACTGTGAAGGGAAGAGTAGCTAAGAACTTTCTAACCTACACACGTTTGCCCCTTCTGTGATAAGGTTCATGCCCTTCATTGACGAGCATCATCAGAGCTTCATGTCTCCTTTTGGCTGTCGCAGCAGCATGTGAATATTGTGGTTGGTACCTTCTTGGCTTGGGTGTCCTTGCACAGCAACAACACAGGAGATGGAGCTGATATTCTGGAATGTGTTGCAGGCTGGCAGATGTTTGGCTTCTGCTGTAGGTCTGCTTTCAGTGTTCATCCTTCTCCAAGCTCTATACACTAAGGAGCTTTCCAAAACTACCTGCCATTCCTGATCTTTCCCACCTACTGGATGTTCCTGGTAACTGCTTTGCTCTGACTGCTCCAAATGCCACTCATAGTCTGGAGTGGCAGAAATCCTGTAATTGCAGGCTGGGTGGTTTAGGCTTGATTCAGCCTCAGAGAGTGCTGAGCTTTCTGAAAGTACTTGTGTTTTTGTATTCTGGCAGAGGGATGCAATTTCCAGAAGGGAGGTATTTTTATGTAGAGTATGTTACTTGCCATTTAGTTGTACCGTATAGCCTGAGTTTGCTATAGAATCTTGAAAAGTGTCATAAAGATAGCTTTGAAGAGGTTACCTGTCTTTTTCTAGATGAGGTTTCTGGGGCGAGGCAGATATACAGATAGATAAAACTGGATTAAAGAAGCCATAGAACAGATCCTGGCTTCCTCTTGATTTGCATGAATGGGCAGATACATAGGAAAGCTTTGCCTAGACCTCTGCTTTTCCAGAAGGATTTTTAAAATATATTTTCTTTCCTTTTATTCTAATTTTGTTTCAACCCTCCTAACACATGTTGTTCGCTGTCACTTGGAGCCCAGATGCCCGGAACAGCCTGTTTCACTGCTTGTCTGCTCAAGAACTCCAGAATAGTCCTATGCAACACAAACCTCTCTATTTTTAATGGGGCCTATCCAAGGTACAGTTTCCTATCGTCATTTGGCCTAACTGGGTCACTGTTACACCTCCTGGTTTAACAGTGCTGTGAACAGTTGTAGACTGCTGCCATTACTGTGTGATGACATTTCTCTGGCTGTTCAAATATTTCCTCTGACTTGTATTTTCTGTAACATCATTTTTCTCATGTTTTCTATGGCTTACTGTACATTTCTTTGGTTTCTTTTTCTTTTTTTTCCCCTCCTTTTCTCCAACTATTCTTACAACACACACAAAAATCTTGCAACTGTCAAATATTATTGTAGTACTCCTTGTGACTACCTATCCGTTTCACATCGGACAAGATAGTTTTCTTCGCTTTTCTTTGCAAAAGAAGGCGTGTTAATCAAAGAAGAAATATTATTAAGAAAATAATTCTGTCAGCCTTTAAAATATGCGGTGTCTTGATTTGTGGTTCCCGTAAAATTGTGAGTTTTCAGCCAGAGTTAAGAGATGAGTTATTGCCTGAAGTGGCAGATGAAATGAAAAATGGCGAAGCTCATCTCCCTCTAACACACACATTGTGGGGGTTACCGGTGATGTCATACCTGTGATTGTGTCCTTGTGGACCAGCTCTTTATTTTTAAGCAGAATGTTATTTCCTAATCTCAGTAAAACAATCCAGACAGTGCATTATGGTGCAATTACTGTCTCTTGGCTGTGGTTGCTGAGTTCTGGCCCTGTGCTTTGGAGGACCACCTTGATTGTTTTACACTTGCTTGGTCATGCTTTGCTGGTTTTCTCACAGAAACCCAGCTTATCGTGATGCCTATGACTGACATATGCATTTTTGCTTATTGATACTAATGCAAGCATGTCTTCTTTTATTTCTGTGGAGGTAAAAAGCACATGTATCAATAGCCTTAGATTACAGTAAAGCTGCTGCTGCAGCTGGCCAGGTAGGCAGGTAGCTGTTCATATTTGGGCTAAAAGCTTAGCAGAGCTACCCCAACATGCCTCAGCTCCACCAAAAGTTTTATTCCATGACAGAGCGCAGGTCAATCAACAGTGTCTCGAATGCCCTCATATGCAGTAGTGCTGCAACTTGATCCAGGCATCCTTAAAGAATGGTCAGCTCTGGATCAGCTAAATTAAAATCCTGTCTTATTTCTTCATCTCAACCCATAGAATGGTAATGCATGAATCAGCAGAATGATGATCACATTAATTGTCCTGCATATGATCTGCTTTTTTGCCTTTTCTTTGTGTTGGCAGCAGAAAACCAGATTATTAAAATGTGCAGGAATTTAGCATAGTGGAGAGGAAGCAGGTTTAATCTGCAAGCCTTAAGAATTAGTTTCTTCCTATTATTTCTATTATTTCACTTTGTTCTCACTGGGCACTTTTCTTGCTTTTGGTACCAAATCACGATGATGGGAAAGTTCTACACTGGTGAATGATCTGTGCAGTGGTCTACGCAGCTTCCCTGCTTCTAGCTAGCCAGAGACTTGCATGAAATTACATTAGATTGCACTTGCTTCTTCATGGACTTCCATAGACTGCCAGCAAGATAAGTCCAAGCTTCCCATGCAGCTGAAGACCTTCTGTGATGGCAGCAGATATTGAATTTGTGAAGGCCTTGTTGGTGTTCCCCAGACGTTTCTATTTGTTTCCTGCTTACGGCTTGAGGAACAGACCCAGTAAGACCTCTTCTAATTAGTCAGTAATGAAAATGTGCTGTTTTTTATATTAGTAAATTAACTGGAAAGACAATTTGGCATTTTTAATGAATGATAAAAATGCCTTGGGTCTGGATTGCCTTTATTGGCCTGGCTTGAATGTAATATTTTCCAGAAAGCAAGTGAAATCAGAATCATCCAGTGCCACTGTTACATGGCTGTTTTGGTTCTAATGTAACCACTGGTCCCTGCTTTCTGAGAATTGGTGCAAAATCCCCCACATCACTGTATTTGGGCCACTACTTTTAAAGCAATACAGCTCCACATCGTGATGAAGTAACGCCAGTATCTCAATGAGAGGACAGATGTGATCTGTGCTTGCCGTGTCATCTTTATAGTGGAACCACACCAGGGTTTGCAACATACAGAGATGTCTTCCCATTCCAAACCAGGCGCTAGTTAGGGTTGGCTTATATACAAAGATGCATTTGTTAAGCGGATGTTTTGTTAAATCAGTTAAATCATTGCACAATTCTTTGAGTGAATCGTGAAGTAGCTCAGGCCAAATGCATCATTTTCAGATAGGTTTTTGCCCTGGTGTAGCTGAATTCATGCAAAATTCTGCATTAAGTAATATCTAAATTGATGGCAGGATGTGTGTGATGAGGTTTAGACCTGCCTGAAAAAACATGGCATAACATGAAATTCCCATGGTTTTTGACCTGTCTGTTTTTATATCTGTGTTGTGCATTATCCACACCGAGCCTTCAGCATCATTGGCTTTGCTTTGGGGTGAGGGAGGTGGTTAAGAGTTCTACTGCAACGTGTGTGTCAGTGCTGTGAAATTTAGTATTCCCCGTGGACAGGGGCTGCCAGACGGAGCTGAGAGCAGAGTTGCCCAGTTCAGTGAGGACAGAGCCGTTCTGGGCAGGGGAGGTGACTGCTCCTGGTATGCTGGGAATGTGAGGGAAGAGCCCTCTGTGGCACAACTCCATCTGCTTTTACTTATTTCTGCCTTTCATATTCTACAGGGTTTTAGTTGCTGCTTGTTGTTCTCATTGCCTGGACCTTCCTCTAGGCTTTACAAGCACTGGAGACACCCCTTGCTCTGTGCTTGGAGACGCTTCTCTCCCTCCAGCTGGGAGTATGGCATGCTCCAAACCCGCATTTCATCCTTTCCCCAGGAGAGCAGCCACTGCTCTTTAGGGTGTATGGGGAGGGGAGGTTGCTCCTAAACCCAGAGCAATGCAGTTTAGTCTTGCCGTGCATGATTTCAGTCCAGTGTAATGTTCTTCCGCTTGTGTTTCTCCCCCTACTCCTAAATCCAATGAGTCACTTTTATGGAAGCTGTGGGCTTCGCACGTCATTGTCATGGCTTTGTCTGAGGTTCTGTTCAGGTCCCACTGAAGCCAGTGGACCGCTTTCCATCAGTGGAAGCCTTTTCCATTGATGGCAATGGGAGCTGAGTCAAGCATCTGAGAAGCAGTGCCAGAGCCAGTCGGGGACAATCAGTGGGTGCTTTTGAAGTATACATACTATTGTCTGTATGCTTTGGTGAAGTGAGAAGAGACCAACAAGGGGATGGAAACATTTTTGTAATGAATACTAAAGGTCTTCCCCAGACATTAGCTCCCTCGTCTGGGATGAGGAGACCATCCAGGAATGAGGAAACTCTCGCACATCGCCAGGAGCAGAGCTGGGATGTGAGGAGCGGCCTGTTTCCAATCAGGGTCTCACGCACTGTGGCCACGCTGCTCTCGTAGGATGCAGAGCCTGCCTTCCATTGGGATTTCTGCATGGGCTTGGCAAGGCAAAGGGTAGCACTAGCTCCTGCTTTTTGTGAGCAGTGTCCCAGCTCACACATTCCCACTCACACCATGGAATCCACCAAGCTGCCTTCCTCAAGCTCACACCAATCACTTGCTGTTTCCAAGACAGAAGTTGTCCAGTCCCAGTGTTAGAAAGGTAGGAGAGCCCTTCACAAATTTAGGGCCTCTTCCTGTGTCCTGCCTCCTGGCAAGTTTCTAATTTATGATGAACAACCCCAGCTTGTCCAAAGCTCTCCTTGCAGGCTGAGTTTTCTTTGATCCCTCCTGTAGCTTTCAGATAGAAATTTTCAAGTCAGTCCACATCCTTTCTAAAGTTCAGTGTCCTGAGACTAGATGGGCTGTTCCAGCTAAGGCTTTGTATGCTGAGCAGTGCAAAAGGGTTGCTCCATGTGGTTTACAGGTTGATCTCATGTTTGTACAGCCTAGGACAGTGTCGTTTATTTGTAGCAACAAACTGGAGTTGACTCATGTCCAGCTTGCAGTCCATCTCAACTCTCTCCATATTTTTCTGAGGGATGTTGTCAGTTTTTCTCTATCCTTATCTCTACTGAATGGGCTCCAATTTTTTATTTTTTTTTTTCCCAAACAATTTCCCTACTTTGCCAAGATTAGAGTTTAACCCTGTCTTTAGGCAGCCCTTCTCAGCTTCATAGCAGCTGCATATTTTACAAGCGTGCGATCTATCTCATGGCCCGTGTTGTTAGAGAAATCTTTGAAGAAAGCTGGACTCACAACAAACACAATACAACTCCACTGGGTTAATCCCTCTATTCTGACAGTGACCCATAGATGTTTAGTGTCCAAGTGTTATATTACCAGTCAGTTTTGCATCTGCTATGTGAAGGTTTATTTGAGACCATTTATTTGATGTCTTCTGAGGATGTTATGCATCTGAAGCTTTACAAGTCAAGGCACGTAACATTGACGGCCTTTCTGTTATCCACGAGGCTGTCACAGAGGGAAATTAGCTTGGTTGGATGCAGTTTGTTTCTGATTAAATCCACATTAGCTGAAGTCTTTGCTTTGTTATCTTCTGTGCTTACGAATGTTTGCGGTATTTATTCATTATTTATGTTGCAGATCTTTTTTTTTTTTTCTGGGAATGATTGCTAACCTGACTTTTACTCCTTATGCAATTCCAAAAGCTTACTTAATTGAGGTACGAAGTTTGCTTTGTTCTCTCTGTTATGCATCATGCTCAACGGAGGCACAGATAATTCCTCATAGTTTCAGCCAGTTCTCTAAATCTTATAAGATAATGTTCATCAGGTCCTGCTTCATCCTCGGTTTGGGTTGAATACCCCTCTGCAACTGCTTTTAGCCATGCTTCTTATGATACCTGTTGCTAGATGGCCACTCAGATTTTAAACTCTCATGGAGTTTAAAATCACCAGACATCACCAGAGGCACAGGTGAGTACTGCTCACTCCACAGAAGCCTGGAGAGGAAAGTTGACAAGCAGCCCCTTACCTCACCCCTCTCTGAAAGGTTTCGGTGTGAGAGGAACACACTGGTGCTGTTGCCTTTGGTAGCCCTTGGCTGTCCTGCCTGATGACAGGAAGCTGTGCACACAGTGTACTACCAAAGAGAGGCACTGCTGCCGCCTTTGTGTTCCAAAAGGCTTTACTTCACCTGTGCTCAGCTCAGCACAACTGTGGAGCCCACGTTGGTTTCTGTGCAAGGAAATGCTGGATCAGAGTTGGTGTTAATGCTTTATTTGGGAGCAGTTGCTGAGCTCCAGCTGCTGGTGGAGGAGATCAGCTGCATAAACAGCATGGAGATAGTGCCTTGCAGCTCCCTGTCACTGTGTGGAAGTCAAGCAATAATAACAGATTGAAAAACCTGGATTGGAGGAAGTGTATATAAACAGTGAGTAGTGGCCTCTTCCAGGCTGGAATGTAGTAAGTAAACATGGGGAATGCAGGTTGAGCAGAGAACCTGTAGCATTCTTTTAGCTGAATACACTTGGACATAATAATGACCCAGCAGGCTGTCTAGGGCTCTCACAGCAGTCCAGGGAAGGAAGGTGAGGTTTGAGTGCCCAGACAGAGGGACAGACAAGCAAAGGTGACTTCAGTGTCTCTTCTAGTAAAGCTGAAATAGCTTTTCTAAAACTTTTCCTAGGAAAAAAAAAAAAAAAAAGGTTCCTGAGAATGTTTTTGAGGCTGTAGTGCTCAAAGGTCCTGTACAGCCTCAAGCTGTTAGTTTATGCAAAGAAAAGGTCTGTTAACCACTGGGGCAGCACCTCCCTTACATTGTCTTGCCATCTGAATTAGCCTGCAGTGCCCCCATCCTATGTTATCCAATGTTGTGTTAACTGGAACCAGATCTTTCACTTAACAAGGGTATTTACCGAGCCAGAAACTGGATCTAAAAGATGAAGAGACATCTACAGAGTTCCAGCTCAAAAGGTTGTCTGGGAGTTTGTACCGCACCCACTCTTTTAGGAGCAGGAATAATATATAGCCTGGCAGACTGTAAATCAAAGTCCTGTATGGGGAGAATCCTGCCGTGTGCAATCTACTTCTCTTTGTTGATGTAAGGACTTCTGGCTTTCTTCTTGCCTTCTCACACTTTCTTATTCTCCAGGCCAGTTGGTGATTTCAGGCCCTGATCTTTCCATCCACTGCCACATCCCAAAGCTATCACTACCTGTTTTGTGGCCAAGAGGAGGGCGGCTCCAGCTGTAAGGTGTGGAGTAGCCTTTCTCAGCATGCAATCTCCCAAGCCATCCTCACGAGCTTGAGATCCATCCCCAGACTCACTTCAGTTTTTGGCCCAGCTCCAAAGCCTGGGGGGAGGGCTTGAAAGTATACTTGCTGCAAAGTCCTGGGCCAGATAAGCCAATAAAGAGATAACAATGTTGGAAAAAAAATAAATAGAAAACAACTCCATCCCCTGATTCATTTTGCTCTGGGAATCCCCATAGTCTTATGTTTCTAGGCTTGGCCTTGTTTCCAATTCATACTCCCTCTCAAAAAGGCAAAAAGAGCCTTTTTGTCCTTAATTGCGACTATAAATAAATCATCATAGCCAGAAGTAGTATTTTTCCAAGTCTACAACTCTAGTGTCTAAACCCTTCAGTTTCCAGGAATTCACTTCATTTTACCCAGAAGTTGGGACAAAGAAGTGAAAACTGCATTCATCCTTTGTAACACCAACTCCGGGCCTGAGAAGTTTCACTTGATTTCTGTCTTAGATCTATACCTGACCTCCAAAATACTGTAAAGACTGGTACATTAACACCACCTTGTCTCTCTGGACCTGTAGGGTTTGTTGGAGCTCAGAATGCAGGCTTTGGTGCCTGAAGGTGAGTTAGAGCCAACAGAGCTCTGTTTGCACGTCAGCCTTCCTCAGCCCACTGTTAGCTATGCAGTGATGAACAAGAGCTTGCATGCCACGCTGGTAAAAATCTGCACCAGTGGAAGTGCCACACTGTTCTTGTTGCCACTGCTGAAATGTACCATCCACTGCCTCATTGTGCTCACACCCTCTGGTTGGTCTTCATTAATGTTCAGCAAGTGCTGACGTCAGTGGGTGCCATTTTTACTGCATGAAAGAATTCAATTTCACACCTTTACTTCATCCACACTTCCGTATCAGGCACCGTTTTGTCAGACTGCCCCTCTGCTGCCATCTGTAATACAGCAACAGAACATAATGGAATACTGGTGGGAAGATTCAGCCTCTGCTGTCATAACCACCAACATCCATCTCTGAAATCACAGGCCGACATAATAAAATAGGAGGCATTACTTTTGGAGCAGCCTGCGTACTTCAACTTTGTTGATACAAGAAGTATTTCTGCTTGTGTAAGTCTTGACGTAAAGGGAGGAGCAAGCTGGGAGTGAAGCTGCCTTGTAAGGATAGAGTATTAGTCTTTGTTTCAGTCTAATTCCCACATTGTCACAGGAACATGTGTGATGGTGGTAGTCATCCTTGTGGATTGTCCTCTTGTACTTCAAAGATCATTAAACACAATTACAGGAAAAGAGATCTTTGTTTCTGAGCAAAACTCAGCTTTTATGTAAGTGTTCCACATTTTCTTCATAATTCTTTACCGATCGTGGCTAATTTTAACCATTTGGTTGGCATGAATATAAGCCAGCCCTTTTCTGCCTACTGCTTCCCATTTATTTTCATGAGAATCGGGTGTCTGGATCCTTAAGTCACCTTTAAGTATGCCAACCTCTGATCGCATTTGCTTCGTATGACTTACTCTGCTACGTGTCTTGGGGCGAAAGCCTCCCATTTTTGGACAGTGATGGTAAATTCCAAGGGGCCTCGGTGAGGGCTGAATTCACATGTCTAACTGGAGAGAGGTTCTGCCTTAAAGAAGTCTGTGCTCCCTGCCTGTTTCTACTGTCTGCCTCTTGGTTGGTAACGTGTGAGGTTGCACCTCCATGGGTCACAGCTGCCATGTACACAAGGGAGAATGACAGAGGGGCTTCCAGACCCAAAAGGAAGATATGTTTCAGGAAGGATGGGATGTGATGCCACAGCGCATGGAACAAAACAGGCAGTGTCACAGCCAGCAGCAGACAAGAATCACCTGGGCAGGAGCTGAAGAAGCAGAGTCTACAGCAGCTGAGGTCTAACTTGAGTTTGGACCTGCAGCTTCAATAGGTCAAGGCAGGGAACTGTTGACTGTGCTTCCTTGTTTTTCTTTTTAATGATGGTACTGTCATCCAACAAAGGCCTCCATTTAGAAGGTGAAGGCTCTCTAAGCTAGTAGAGACTACTAAAAAATATTAATAATAAAAATGCCTTTGTAAAGCAAAGAGAGGCAGGGCAGAACTGGCTGGCAAGTGAAAAGTATTTCCCATGATGAATTATGAATGAAAAGAAACGTTCCCGTGCTTTGAAATTTCTGCAGGATTTTTTTTCCCCATCAGAAACACTAAAACCTGAAAGAAGTTAAGTTAAAAAGAAATAAATAAGATCTTAAGCATCTCCTCCCTCCAGGAAATGAGCTCCTCCATCTCCCTTTTCTATGAAAATGTGTATTTAGAAAATAAACTGTTTTTCTGTTTGAAAATAAAACAAACTATCAAATATAAAAGGTTGACCAGCTCTAGGAAAGTCTGGTCTTGTGCTTAAGGCACTGATTTTGGACCAAGAGACCTGGGTTTAATTTCCACTTCTGCTACAAACTTTTCCTGCGTGACCTTGGGCTAATCCTTTAATCTCACTTTGCCTCTGTTCCTCATCTGTCAGATGAGACTATGACTTCCCCACCTCGCAGGGGTGTTATGAGAGTAAACACATCCTCCGTGCCCCGTGCCTCACCTTCCAGCCAACTCCTCTACTGGGGAATGGAGAAAGAGGGATGTGCCCCCCGCTCTGGGAGCTGCTGCCTACCTCCCTCCGTGCCATCAGACAGAGTGGAGAAGGCCAGGCTGGTTAGGATCCCTGGCATCCTTTGGGAGCAAGAAGAAGGAAAAGAAGTGCTGAACATGTGTGAGCCATGGGAAGGAGAGATTTGTTGATTTTCTGTCTTTTTTTTCCTTTCTTCCAAGATGTAAGTGTGTTTTTTTCAGCCCAGACTTCACATAGCATCCGCAGCACTCTAGCTGCAAAAGAACCGGCCCTGTGTAGGGCTGGCTGCTTCCTGAATTAGTCTCCATTTGCAGCAATTACCTTCTTTCCTTTCTTGCCAAATGTTTCTCTGAGCCTGAGGCCCAGCTAATTTTTTTTGTCAGCTCTGGTTGCACCAGGCAGTGCTCCTTTCCATACGGGAAATAGAGATGCCATTCAGGCCCTTCTAATCCTGCTTTCACTGCTGCACTCGTTAAAACACTCCTTTATTTATTTTAATTTTATTCTCTCCTCCCCACCACCTTTTCTAAACAACCCCTTACATTATGCTTTTAATTACCCTTAGATTTCCCTTGTGTAACTTCGCCGGTGTTTGCAGAGCCATAGGCAGAGTGCATGGTGCTGGAGCCTCACACATGGTCTGTGGGCTCACCCCTGACTTGCTCAGTGGCATGCTGTGAATGACTCAAAGACCCGAGGGGATGGCTGGGAGTGGACGGAAGGGTGGGGGATCCAAAGAGGGGTATAGAAGGGGGATGAGATGTGAAGGTGCTCCGCTGTCCCCGCGTGTCATTGGCACGAAGAGGGAAAGGATTGAGTTGAAGGCTGAGAGCAGGGTTGGGAAGCTGGGTGTCCCTGCCGAGGCTGGGGCAGCAATGTCTGTATCATGGCTCCATGAGCATGAGCTGTAATACAGCATTATATAGGCATGACTTCATCTGTTTCCATAAGATTGCTTTCTCCCTCTCCCTTTCTTTGGCTGGTAATTGAGAAACGCATGAGCTCACCTCCTAGGAGCGGGAAATGAGAACCGCAAGAGGAAACGAGCTGGAAAGCATATACGGGGCCGGAAAAAAAAAACATAGATTAGGTGGGGGGGTGGTCAGAGATACTATGGAGAAGAAAAGGGATTCCTCTTGCATGGGATCATAGCCATACAGGGCTTATGACAACTTCCTCAGTTCTGCAGGCAGGGCCAGGGCCAGGGCAGCCCCACTGACATCGTGTGGCAACCTTGTAGCCTTGAAAGCATCCAGAGGATTAGGACAGAAGGATGATGTAATACATAACAATGTCGTGGGGAGCTCAACTGCAGGTTTTGGGGTGGAAACACAAGCCATCTGCCCCAGCTGAAGATGCTTAGAGATGAGGAGGGTGTGAATGCACCCAGGTGCTGGGGATTTAAAAAGCCTGGGGAGAAGGTCTGATGGCTTGTTTTTTGTTTTGTTGCTGTCAGTAGGAGAGTTGCTTAAGGCTGTGCTCTGGCCTTGGACTTGGATTGTAGGCAGGTAAGTAGAATCTATCACCAATCCTCCACGTTTTTATTTCTTAAGTTTTCTACTTTAAACAATATCTAGTATGAGGAGAAAAAAAATCTCTTTGGTGATCTGGCTTACACCTGTTTATTTGTTTTTTGCCAGTTTCTTGGCTTTAGAAGTGGGGCTGTGTTGGGGTACACCTAGAAGAGGCTATGAGGATGCACAGGGAGTTGGAATACCTCTCTTTTGGAGACAGGTTGAGAGAGTTGGGGTTGTTCAGCCTGGAGAAGAAAAGGCTCCAGGGAGACCTGACTGCTGCCTTTCATTACCTTAGGAAAGCCTATAGGAAAGCTGTGTCAGGGAGTCTTTTAGGGTAGAGGGCAATGGCTTTAAAATATGAGTAGATGGATAGGTTGAGATTAGAGATTTGTAGAAGAAATTTTTCATTGTGAAGGTGGTGAGGTGCTGGAACAGATTGCTGTGGGTTCTCCATGCCTAGAGGTGTTCAAGGTCAGGTTGGATGGGGCTTTTAGCAGCCTAGTTTAGTGGGAGGTATCCCTGCCTACAGCAGGAGTTTAGATCTAGATGATCTTTAAGGTCCCTTACAGCCTGAACCACTCTGATTCCTCTGTGACAGAGGAGCTGGCTTAATGTGACCAGGTGAATGAATAAAGCCTTCATTTTTCTGTAGTGTCTTACGTTCCATCCTCAAAGAGTTCCTCTCTTTCTCTACAAGTCCTCTACTTGTTTTCACTCCATGCTCTAAGGATGTCTTGCACCTTTCCCTAATGCTGCTTTTGAGGTGTGGCTGGGGAAGAGACAGCTGCTTTCAGTTAAAGTTAGGTTTTGAACCAAGAGGTTTTAATCTTACCTGGCCACTGATACAATGTCACCTTATTTGTGGAAGGGGCCCCTGCTTAATTAGTTCTCATGCAAGTGTAAATTACCGAGAGACAGAAGAAAACGATGTAAAATTATCTCTAGAAAGCTGGGCCAGTGGGAGTGCTACATGCAGCCAAGTGCAACTGAAGATGGATGACGCTAACGAACTGATGGTGAGATTTATAGAGAACTTGCAGCATGTCTGGTTGATGCAGAGGACTGCTGTGCTTCACCAGAGGTGGTCTGAGGAGCCTGGAGCTCTGCAAATGAGTTCTCTGTTCTTGAATTATGTGACCCTGATTAAAAAGCATTAATGGAGACAGGTCAGTGCTGGGGACCAGGTGTCACTGGCTTGTGTACCCATCTCTTCTGGCTTGTTCCACCTCTCTGTGGTGACTAAGGGTTTTTTTTAAGTATTCTGAAGGAACTTCTATCTGAAGGGAAGTCTGTGTGATGTGTTAGGGCTTAAAGGTCTGTGCTGGCACAAGCGGGTGCCCCATATACGTTATACCCTATTTATGTTTCCATTAGATTTTTTTTTCCCCTTCTCTTCACCTCTTTTTTTTCTTCACAGTTTTTCCTAAGTGAAACACTAATGCAGTAATGTTCAAACCCACAATGTTTGAATGGCCTCTAAATTAGGCAAAACAAGGTTGCCCAGCCCTAGCTGAGAAGACTGGACTTACTTTCTAATTCATATACACTGCTCATTTTGCCCTAATAAATACATTTCTATCCTAGATGAGGAGCACTGTAGGTACTTGAAATGTTAAGGACCTAAATGAAACATTAGGACAGGCAACCAGAGGCAAGAGGAGAGGCTAGGTTGATAGCTGTGTCTAGGTGCCTGGTAAGAAAGGCCAAATATTCCAACTGTGCTGTGTTTGAATAAACCTGTGCTGGGAGACTTGGTCACAGATAACAAAGTTCCTTAGCTGTCACTTTTGGTTTTCAAGGGCTTCTCTTTCCCTGGAGAAGTCAAGGAGGTTTTAAAACTGTATCTAATGAGCAGCAGAGTGGTCTGAGGAGGCTTCTGAGAACTGGTGGTGGTATTAATTGACAATCAGCTGAATGTTATGAGCCAGCAGTTTGCCCTGGTGGCCAAGAAGTCCAATAGAACTCTAGCACATATCAGAAACAGATCAGTCAGCAGGAGCAGGGAGGGGATCACCCCTCTGTATTTGGCCTTGATGAGGACTGCACCTTGAGTCTTGTGTTCAGTTCTGGGCACCTCACCAGCAAACTTATTCTGTGCAGTGTGTGTTACTGTCACATAAAGACTGAATGTTTAAGTGGGGATTCTCAGGACACTGAAAACGAAGGAAGTGCATGGAATATGGTTACTTCTCCTAAATGTGTACACAGTTGTGATAAGGCCTTGTAGCTGTGGTAGAACTCGAGAACCTGACTTTCTTGTCCCAGTTTGTGCACCTGAACTGACCTTGAAGCACCACTGTGCTTTTTTGAGTTGTCCATTCTGCTCTGTCTGGGTTGCTTGGAGTTTAAGAAGGTCTGTGGTTCAGTCCTTGCAGTTCTCTTTCCCTGCTGTTAACTTGGGAATGGGCCATGAGAAAGATAAATGATTTTGGCAGTGGGAGAACCTGACTGACTGACATCTATCCCAGGGAGAGAATGGTCCGTGTGTTGTGGAAGCACCCTGGGCCCACGTACATATCAAAAGGCCTGACTGCATGGCACATCTTGTCCTGTTACAGAACGAGGGAGGAGGCTGTGAGCTACACCGGTCTGCTGCTGTCACAGGGAGAAATTACATAGTTTGCGTAACATAATGTTTCAATCCTGATCTTATGGTGGTGGTTTGTTTTTTTTTTTTATTTTATCCGGTCCTCCAGGAAGGAAATGGAGGCTCAGTTTGTGAAGTTGATGCTGGTGGGCTGATTCTGTGCAGCTCTTCATCCTGCAGTGTCTTCTTTGGGGACTGTTAAAGGAGATGGCAGGTTAGCATGTCCTCAGTGCTGGGTAGGAGTGGTGGTTTCCTCAGTGGCCTCCCATGGAAATGAACACAGCTTTAGCATAGTCTATAGGTCTGTGGGTAGTTGCTGCTCGATTCTTACCTGGTCTAGACTAATGATGAGCCTGTCTGCTTCAGTCTGAACACCCAACTTTTTCCATGAAATGCACCAAATGATAGCGTAGCCTAAAATAAATATTTTTTTCAGACTTCCCTGCCCGGTCACCCTGCCTTTTTACCTTCAGACCGTAGAGTATGAATCAGAACCTGTTTGCCTGCCTTTTTAAGGCTTTGCTTTTTTCTGACTAATGTCTCATTACCTTTGCTTTTGCCTTGCTTTCCTCTTTTGCCCAGTGCTGCACGTCTCTCTTTTTTTTTTTTCTTCTTTTTTTCTTTTTCTTTTTTCTTTTTTTAAATCAGGCCTTTTGCCTGGAAAAAGCAGGAGGCTGTGCCTTCTCCCTTGCACACCTGCCCTCATCTGTGTTGGCTACTTAGGTATTTTTGCCTTTTTTTATTGGCCCATTGCATGCATGTTGATCGTCTGTGCAGCTGAGGTCAAGGAATTTCCATGTCGTACTTGGAGAGAGGGTTTCCCCTTCACAGTCTCTCCTTCAAGCAAGCAGCAGTTCATGTAGAAATAGCTTGGCCACTCTTGGAAATAGGTCTGTGTGAAATAATAAAATAATATTGTCTTTTTGAGGTCGGGGGAAAAAAAAGTTCTTTTATACAGTCATGCATACACTCTTAATTCCACAAAGCTTGGTCTGTTTTCCCCTCCCCCCCCCTTCACACTTCCCCCTCGCCCTACCTTTTTTCCTAAAACACTGGAGAATTCAGGCTTGGAGTCTGACGGCACTGAGCATACAGCATGTACTGTGCCTTTTGAAATGCTGGCTGCACTGAAAAGCCTCCCTTAATGCTGCACTCTGTGGCTTTATGACGTTGTGTGTGGTGTGTTGGTAGTGGGGTTCCCTGCTGGCAGAAGGGCAGGTGAGATGAGGGTTCGGAGGAGTGGAGAAGAATGGCTTGTGTGATGGGCAGGCTGGGGGTTTTTCACCTTTGTTTTTTCTTTGTTATTTCTGTTGTGACCCTCTGTACTTCTTGCATAGATGGAGGGAAGCCATATATCTGCATGTTGGTGTGTCTGGTGACACGTTTCCAGTTGAGATCTGTATGGACAGCTGCAGTACCAGTGAAGCAGAAAGGCCATTGCCAGCCCCTTGTAAGCTCAGGGAAGCCCTACAATGAGCATCTTACAGGCACAGTGATGCACAGAAGAGCAGTTTGTGCTCTATAAGTTGTGTGAGCAGGCTGGTTGGGGCTGTGTGTTGTCATGCTTTAATGCTTCCCATGCGTTCACAGAATTGTTGGGACTGCTCTTTACTGCAGTTGGGGAGAGCCCAGGGAAAATCCCTGAATACTGAGGAAAAGTTACTCAGTTTCAATGGTTGTAAGGGTGCTTATGCCATTCTTGTCAGAGGGGTCAACTTGGACTGATGCTTAAAGCAATCACAAACCCATCTGAAGAGGCTTGTTGCCACTGTGGTAGAGTAACTGCCCAAACTGAGCATACTGATCTGCAGCCTCTGCCAGCAGGCATGTATGTATCATACATGCTTTGTTGGTTTTCATGGCACAGCAGCGCAATGAGGGATGGCAGATTGCACTTGGGGTACCAACTAATCTCATCCTTGCATCTTATAGTGTTGAGATCTGTGTGTTAACTGGGCAACCTGTAAAGCTCTGCTGAGCTGTTTTTCCTGTTTTAATCATAGTTTGGGGAGTATTTGGATGGCTGGTATTTCTTTAGTACGAGAACAAATGAGAAAACCTGTACTGCATCTCTTGTTATTTTGTGCACTTATACTATAACCCATTTTGAAGCAACCAGCCCTTAGTTTTCCTTCCTGATGACCTTGAGAACCCTTCTGTGCTCCTGACGACTTTTGGCATCCCTCTCTGGACTCATTTCTGCCGTCCCTGCTCTGAAGCAGACTTAACTCACTTCTCAACGTGCAAAAATGTCATTGATTTATGTGGTGGCGTTTATAACATAGTTGGTATTGTTTTTTATCTTATTGAACCTAGCGTTTTTTGGTTAGGGTTTTTTATTTTTTTGATGGCCTCTGTGTGTGGAGCAGATGTTTTCATTGAGCTGTCCGCAGTGACGCCTAGATCTTTTTCCTGAGTGGTTACAGTTAATTTAAAACCCATCAGTGTATTACCTCAGCAATCCCTTGATGTCACTGGTTAGAAGATCCCAGCTGGCTGCAGCTCTTAATTCTATTGCCTGTCTGTTTCCTATTATTTTTTATTATGCTTACATTGACTCGCATGCTGGGCTGCTTTTTAAAGTGAGGTGGGTACAGTCATTTACAAGTGGCTAATGCAAGCTCCGAAATTCTTCTGCTTGTGTACATAAATGTGTTTGTGCTTAGGTGATTTCACAGAATATAAATGCTTTTCCCGTAGCAGATATGACTGAGTAATGCCTGTGGGAAAACAAACAAGTGTGGCATGTGTTTGCACATGCTCATCTTTGGAAACAAACCTCACTTGCTGCAGAGATGCAGATCCGTATGAAAGAGTAGCTTGTGTAGCATGCCCTTCTGGGCTGTGCCAATGGGCACGGTCCTGAATGTTTGGCACTGGGCTCTTTCGTGTAAAGTTATGTGGCTTCAATGAAGTGACGGGGTAGGAGAGGAATCCCAGATGCACAGCAGGTTGAAAACAGCCGACGCAGGCTTGGGCAACATAACGGTGCCCTTTGAGATTTGTGTATGTGTGGTTTTGTTGTTGATTTGTTGCACGGTTTTGAAGACCTTTAAAATATTGCATGATACTTTCCGATGTGTGAAGTGACCTAAATAATACGTGGAGTCCCAATGTGCTAAATGCAGCCCTCCAAATGGTGCTGTGGTCTGCTGGGGCTCCGGCTGAGTCATGTAGCTGGGAGCAGGGCACACAGGAACAATGCACAGGGCTTGCATTAGAAAGCTTCGTCGTGGAAGCTGGTGCAAATGTCATTCTTGCCTCCCAGAAGGGCAGTAGTAAACCGGTGTTAATGAGAGATACTAGGAGCCTGCTGTAGTTCTGAAGGAGCCAAATGCTGTAACTCTGCTTAATGACTGGAAACTTTGTGAAGTCCCATCTTGCTCTGAGCAACCCTGCACGCAACCTTTGGCAGCAGCCATGTTATCGGCTGTGTTGGAAGCCATGCACCCCAGCTGCTCTGCCACTGAGGGTAGCGTCACAGGAAGATGTGTTTAAACAGGAAAACAGAAAGACAGCTGCAGTATGTCCAGTTTCCTACTGTGAGGAAGATATAACCAGACTAATTTTGCTGAACCATGACTCAGTTCAGTCCAGAGATTCCAATGCCATGCAGTAAATGTTACAAGCTCCTTTGAGGGAGAAGAAAAATGCCAATTCAAAGGCATGGAGCGGAAGTGCCTAGCAAGAGACAGGGATGAAATTGCCAGCAATGATGGATGAGGAAAGCCCAGGAGAGGGTAGTGCCGTGCAAGACTTAAGAGCAAAAAAGAGATGAATGGCCCTCAATGACTAGGGCCCACCAAAGTCTTTGTGATGTGGGTAAGAACAAAAGCGAGCCGTGCTCTGCTGTGCGTAGTGTGAAGGGGATGGTGAAGTGCTGCTGCCTCATGCTGTGGAGCTCCAGGGTCGGTGATAGATGATGCTCTCGAAGGCTGAAGCCACAGTGGATTCTCTAGTTCCTGGAAGTACAATTCGGCTGGTTCCTCCCTGAAAAGGACAGGCAACTTGGCTGGCTGCATCAGTGCAATGCAAGCCAGAAGTGATTGTGAGCAGTGTGCTACGCCCATTAACCTCAGTGGAGAATACCATCTATTAATCTCGAGTTAGAGCAAGAGTTACTCATCTAATAGGCCAGCTTGTGAAAAAGATGAGTGAGTACAAGTAGTTCCAAAGACATGCCGTATCTGTGGCTTGCAGCTGAATGTTTAAATGTGATGGGGCTAAGCAGTCGGGGGACAAAATCAAAGATTTTTGCAAACCCTTTAGTCCTCAGCTCCAGCACACTGCTGGTGATTGCAGCAAGTTCTGCTGATTCATAGCTGCAACCAAGAAGAGTGGGAAATGCTTTCCCAGTGCTCTTAATGCTGGTAAATCTGACAGGCAACTCTACGATGGTTGCAGTGAGGACACACAGAAGCCTGTTACCAGTGCCAAATCTTGGATGCCAAAACACTGGGAATGAAAGACAGAGAATACCTCCTGCTACAATATAGAACTGCAAGGAGGATCAGGGGATGTCAAGGTGTTCTAAAGGATAATTGATGTGGCAGGAAAGTCCCTGAGAGCTGTGTGTTGCCTGCTGTGCTATAAGCTCCACAAACCTTTGCAGGAGATGTCAGAGCAGCCCTGGCAGTGACAGGGATGAACCACGTAGGGTCAAGCAGCTGAAACTCTTATTCAGGCCTGCAATGCATGGTGGGAAGCACTTCTTTTGCTTCCAGTCAGAGCTTGTGTTGTTACTGGAATAAACCCCAGTAGCCTGTTATCAGCTTCCCTTTCCCATGCACAAAGCTGATTTTGCTGGGGCAGATGTTTCACAGGCATTTCTCTATCACAGCAAGGTCTCCAGTTGCCCCTGTTAAATCATGGGCTAATTTCTATGTGAATCAGCTCTTTCCTAACAAATAAGTAAACTGCAAGACAGCAACAGAGCAAAATATTCTTAGTGCTGAGCCAGACTCCTCATGCAGTTTTCTGGTAGATAACCAAATTCAGAGGCTATTCCTTTCTGTAGAAGTCAGCACAGTGTCATTTATTGCTGTCTTCTTGCTGGAAACTGCCCACTGGTCCACTCTGGAATAGCAGCAGCCCTTTTCACTCTGTGTCAAAAGGTAACATAAAGGGCTTGACGTACTGGTCACTGATGTAACTTGCCATTTCAGGATTTCTTTATGAGCCCAAATCCATGTGAATCTTTATTCCTTATGCACCTTTCCTTGCCTGCTTGGTAGGAGCGCTTGGAGCTGTGTGTGCAATTGAGGATTCACAGATGCAGTACCATTGGGAACAATGCAAACCAGGAATGTACTGAAACCAGAGGCATTGTAACCTGGAGTCTAGCTGAATGATGTGGAAGAACTGCTGTCAAGTTTGTATCTGTGTGAGCTATTATATCCCCGGCTAGGTCCCCTCCAAACGTTTGCTCAGCATGCTGACTTTCCAGGAGCTTTCTTACTGCTTGGAACAAGCTACCTATCTCCTGCCAAAACTGAGAGAGGAACACGACTGGCTGACAAATACCATATGTTCCAGGCTGGCCAAAGGAAACCTAATTGTATTTTGTTTAGCTAGCCTATTTAAATGGTTTGCTGTAATGAGACTGAATAGGGATTTTTGGTGTGTATGCCTTTTATCCAGGTAAATGAGTTTGATCCCTTCTATGTGAGAACTGTCCTGTGGTGGGTCTGTGTTTTGGTTTGGGAATGTGGGGCACAGCCTCCTACTGCTTCCCCCAGTGGAAGAGATCAGGGAAGAGGTGAGTGAGGTGAAGTCAGTTGCCAACAGGCGTGATCAGAAATTGCAGGGCTAAAATCTCAGAACTGGATGTTCTCTGCCTAGGATGAGAATGCAACAAAAATGCTGACCATTTAGAATCCCCGCCCCTTTCTTTTTCATTTTATTGGTTGTTAGTATGTTAGAATAGATACAGTGTGTGTTTAGGAATAGGAGCACAAAACTGTGGATGTTCAGTATCTGAATGTAGATTAGTTGTGTTTTAAAATGGCTTAAAATGTGAGCTGCTCTACCAGCTTCGCCACATAGATCTAAGTCTGTAGAAGATGGGCTATTCCGATCCATGCTCTGGTTCCTACAGCCACTCTCCCTGGGGTGGAGCCAGGAGAGGGCTTGTTCCCTCTTGTTCTCTCTGTTCCTCTGTGCTACGTCTCTTGAAGCTGGTCACCTTTTCCTCACGTGCTTCCTTGTCTCTAAATGCCCCAAATCTTTATGGTGAGGCCCCATCTTGCATCGTGTGTTTGTTCAGCATCTTGCCCAACAAACCTCTATTTGGGAGTGAGGCACTATGCTGTTTGATATTGCATCTTGTGTCTTTAGCTCACCTAAGACAAGCCTGTCATCAGGTTGTTGGAGCACATAGATGCGAGTTCTCCCCATTTTCCTGGACAGCTTCAACAGTGAGGTTAACAGCGGCATGCTGAGACTTGTACATCAGCTAGGAAAGAGTTGTAAGTTTGTAAGTGTGAGCTGTCTTGGCAGGCAAGCAGGGAAGGGTGGGGGCCTTTAATTCTAGCAGAACATGAGAGGGGAACCAGAGCTAAAATACAACTGCCACTTTAAGTGGATCTCTTTCCCCACCGTCTCTTATTTATCTCAAGTCTTCCTGTTTACAGTGTCATTTCCCGCAGCTCCCATTCTGCTCATTCAGAGGTCGGGTCAACAGAAGGTCTGCCCTGTTTCGGAACACCAAATCAGTGCAAGTGTCTCCATCAGATGTTTCCCAGGAGATATGGGATGGAGGCCCTTTTCCCCCTCCACTATCTTTATACTGCTGTGCCACAGCGAAGCCATAGCACATCCTAGGTTTAATGGAAGGCAGAACTTGGCACAGCTCTTGACTCATTCCTCTGAACTAGTTCCCTACTGTGTCCTTTCACTTCTGACACACTTGTTTATCCACTGGCTGCCTGCACCCTGTTCTGCCATGTGCTTTGCAGCCTACACAAACACACTCAGCTGCGTGCTCAGCGATCCACCTAGCTAGATATTCATACATTCTGAATCACTCTTTGATGTACTCTCATAGCCACGCTCACAGATGGACTCTGATCCTCATCAGCTTAAGTTCTTGCTCAATCTGCCATCTCTGTGTCCTCAAGGCAGGAGAAACTTTCCTCCTAGAGAAAGCATAGGCAGCATGTCTGGTCAAGCACTCATTTATTCACTTGTTAATGGTAATTTAGGGCTGCGTAGGATGACTGGAAAAATTTAGTGAATGTTTGCATCTCATTTCTCCAACCCTCTTGTGCTCTAAGGTCTGCTCTGGAAGGGTGTTGGTAGCTGAACTCAGTCGCCTCCTTTTGGTGGGGTGAGAGATGGTCTGAGTGTTACTTCGTGTCTGTATTCATGGTGTCCTTCTTTGGCCTGTCTGTGCTCAACTCTCATCCTAGTGTTTGGAATGGCCACTATGAGAAATTTCAAGGCCAAGCCTTTGCTGGAGAACATCTGTCCCACAAATGCATGTAGGCCTACGCATGGTCCTGCTGATGCTATAATGTGCGCATGTTGGATAAAATGCTCCCTGATGAGAAACATCTTCAAAATAAAAAAGCCCGAACATCTCCTGTGACTGCCCCATTCAGTACGCAGTGCTTTAACTCCCCTCCCCAACTCTGATTCCTCTACCCACATTGGACCGTTTAAGAACTAATGAAGGCCAGATGCATGTTCTACAAATGCAGGATTGCTGCATTTTGTAGTAGACTCTGGCTTGATGCCTCCTTGTCCTTCAAATCCCCAGTACAGCTAATAACAACCAGAGGCAGCCCTCCTCGGGCTGAGGTAGAGCCCACCTCAGTGGTGACGTCTCTGTGACCGCAAAGGATTTCTTGGGGACCTGGAGGAAGACCAGCTTTCAGCCAGAGAACTCCAGGATCTAGTTCATCTCTCCCCAGCACTGATGGGGATGAGCTCAGCAGGACTGAGCTGTCCAACAGGGAGGCAATGAACTAGGCCAGCTCTGGTTTTCTGAGGGGGAGGGAAGGAATTTGGTGTATTTTGGTGCATGTAAAAATAAGGGATGGATCATGTTAGAGGGAGCTGTCCATGGGATGAGGCAACAAATGTGCTGTAGAGCTATTGCAGCATCATACTATAAAGTTTGTCATATCTACTAGCTCTCAAGGCAAGGATGGGTCAAGGTGAGTTATTGCATTGCTTTTTTAGATCTGAATCTTGCAGCAGATCTGTGTCCTGCTAAAATGCCATTACCAGAGTATCTTGGGCTTCCTTGCTGCACACAACCATCTGCCCTTTTTAGATTTATTTTATGACCGTGAATTCAGAAGGTTGTTGTAGGGCTGCTGTTTGGCTGTCCTCTTGAAAAATACGTGGTGCATGCTGGAAGGTGTCTGGCTTTATGTGGACCTCAGCTTGCATGCAGGGGGACTAGAAACGGAGGGACCACTGCAACCTACAGAACTGGTTTTGTTGCTCCTTGGAGTGAGAGAGCTCATATACCAAGTTCTTAAGTCAAAATGAGTTTTAGACCTGTTCCCTTTTATGGTGTGTGCCCTCAATAAAAGACTAGGAAGCAGCATGGAAGCTGGTGGTGCAGGTGATCTTCAGGGAGGAGCGGCACAGTGCAGCTTTGCTGATTGCAGCTCTGCCACTGGCATGGAGAAGCAGCTGGGCCAGGACTGTGTTACATATTAAGTGGCCCTAATTTGAGCTTGCTGTGATTTCTGGAAGGTCCTGTGGCTGCTTGTAGTGGCTCATGAGGGGTATTTCCATCACCCAGCAGTCTCTGGCATTGTGGATCTTGTGCAGCTTCCTGGCAGTGGGTGGGATTTCTGCAAAAAGAAACCCTCATCCCCAAACAAGCCCAAATTTCTCAGATATTCAGCACAGAACCTTCTCTCTTTTTCCCTTCTTTCCCCATCTCCTTCAAACATACCTGTGGGTAGAGGTAGTGTTATTGGAGCAGCCTATTTGACTGCTATAATATTTTCCACGCCGATCCATTGACTTCTATTTCATGTTTTCATTGGATCAACACCTTTTGAGAGCAGTGAAAACTGCTTGTATTTTAATACTTGGACATAGTGTGTTGCCCTGCTATCTTTTCTTGATTTCACCTCTAGAAGGCAGCGGTGATATGTCTATTTACAATCATCCAAATGAAATGTGTTTCTTATGTCCCTCAGTGAGATTCCTTTACCAGTAAGCCTCTATATGCTGCGTAAAGCAACACAGCATGATTTCAGTGTGTGTTTAGGACCAAATGTACAAAGGAGGGAAGGAACTGCTATATTTCAAAGCTCTATTCCTAGGGAGAAGAGTTTCTGCTGCCATGATTACAAAGGCAAAGTAAGGCCTTTGTTCTAAATGTTGTTTGCTTTTTTTCTTTTCACTATCTGAGATTGCCTGACATAGAATAGGAGGCAAAAAGCAAGAGGAGCTCCTGTGCAAGGCTGAGAGCTAATCTTCATGGAACTTCCCATTGAACCTGCTCACTGTCTTGGTTGGAACCCATGAAAAAACTGATCATGTTCTTCCTCCCTCTCAGGATCTGTGGTTTGATCAGTGCACACATTCCTCTCCTTCAGGTCTGCCCCCTGATCCCTGTCCCCATATCCATCGCCACTGGTTGAGAAAAATGTAACCTGGGTGCGAACAAGCTGACTGACCATCAGCAAACTAACAGAAGGGATAAGTGTGGGGCTCCTGTTGCAGCTTTTCTCATTAGGACCATTACTTGCTTTCTTTTTTTTCCCCACTTCTGTTGATTCATTGGTTTTCAGGGAACTTCCAGGACTGAAAACTCTTAAAAGCGATTGACAGATAGATAGGGTTATACTCCTTTGCTGTATGGTAGGGAATAATTTCATTTGCCTAGAAATTGGGTTCCTATAGGAAGAGAAATATAGCTGCATGAGCTGAGGTGAGAAAATCAAATCAGATCCAGCAAGGTGGAAATTATCATCTTGTGCTTGCTGAATGTTGCCGTCTCATGTTGAATATCATCATGAAGCTTGTGATGTTTGTGGATTTTACTTGAGACTTGTGGTCTATGTTTGAGCTCCTTGAATCAAGAGGCTTAATGAGATTCTCAGCTTTCTATTTATTTTTATTTTTTTTAAAACTAGCATTTCCAGCTCTCTTGATCTTGGAAGAAAACAACTTCTCTTAAAAAATATGAAGCCTCAAGGGTCTAAATGAGAAAACAGATGAAAAATCCTACAAATGCTTTTGGGTTGGTTAAGGCTTTTTATTTTGAAGCCTATATCATTCTGCTCTACGGCCACACAGAACATTTTTGAAAGCTGAAAGTTGGCAACACTCATGCTTCTTATTCAAAGGGTGAATATTAGCAGCTGTCGTGAGTGTGGGTGTGGGGGGTGATATTACAAGCAGCCTCTTGCAGGTCTGTGGGCTTCTTGTGCAAGGCAGTTTGCAGTCCCTGCCTCGCAGAGTTCAAGAAGGAGGAGCTTATAATGCTGTTTTCCCTCTTCTGTTTTCAGTTACCCATCTATAAGGAGGGAGTAAGTGAATCGCTCATGAAGTCTAGGAGAGAAGTAGGAATTTAAATCCAATTTGCTGCCATTATTTATGTGACCCACCTACAAAGCAGTGCTGTGGTGGTGGGAAAAGCTCTGATGCACTTAACCACACGATGGTATCCCATCTGTGGGACAGGAAGCACAGCCAGGCGTTGCTCAGGACAGAGCAAGGGTGAGAATAACTCCTGCAAGCAGAAAAACAGGGGCTCTGTAATGCCGCTCAGGCACTCCTCCTGACCACGGTGGTTGCTGTTGTTGTTGTTCCTGCCTTTAAAACAATATGCAAGGAACTATCCAATATCCTAGGGCTTTTGTTTATCTAGATTTTTTAGGGGATGGGGGGGGGGGGGGGAGGGGGAAGAAGGAGGAGAGAAAGAGAGGGGAAACACAAGCATTCCTTCCAACCAGAAAGTCATGAGTTTTGATTCAGTCTAATTACACAAGTGATATTTTTATAACCTCTGTGAAGTCTCCTTGCTTTCTTGGTGTGTCTCCATTGTTTATGTGAGAGTGGCCAGGTAGCCAAGGCAAAGTAGCATTGCAAGAATAATTCCTTTGGCCTCAGAATATGCTGCACTCTCTTTTTGGCTTTGTAAACAAGCCTGTTTTCCTGGTTTCAGACCTCTTAGGTTCTTTTCTTGTTGCTTTTTCCTCTGAACCAGAGTTACTCATATTCTGCCCAGCTCAGGGCCATGTCGGCAGCTTTACTACATCCCTTAAGTATGCATAAAGTAATTGGACTAGATCTCCGGTGAATTAAATCAATGCTGTTTCTCCTGGTCCACTTCTGTTCATGATAAAGCAGTGTAATGTGCGCCCCTCTCCTGACTACTGAGGGGTCTCTGATCTTGGCTTTGCCCTGAGGGGATAAACTTGATCCTTGTGAGCATTTTGAGATGTGAAGTTTGTGAGATGTGATCTGTGAGCTTATTTGAGATGAGTGGTTTTGGGTTTCAGGGATTCATGTGGCAGTGACATGCCTCTTTTCTAGATGAACCTCTATCAGTATGTCAGGGAGAACACCTGCTTCAGGGTTTTTGGACTGTTGTATAGTTGTCTCCTCTGCCCATTTGCCACTGGCACATGAAAGTTTTGGTGGAAGGACAGGCCCTTGGAATGCCTTTTCTGTGAGGAGCAGTGTTCACAGGGAATGAAAGGCCCAGTTCACTGCTTGGTTATACAGTATTAGGAAGAATGCTTCTGTAGCTTCAGCTGGTGAAGTGTTCTATGGTGTGATGTAATTGATGGAGTCTGCTTAGTCTTACATGAAAACATGCAGCTCCCAGTGAGCTTGCAAAGTGGCCTCCCTGCAATTATAGCTAGTGATAGCTGGCCATCACATCTCTGTCACTGTGCTGCTATTAATCTGAATTGCTAGAGCATCTGGACTCTTTTTATGGTATATTGACTCAATCAGAATTCTGAAACATGAGTTCTCACAGGTCTTTGCATCTGATTGCCTGAACGTTCTCCCCAGTACTGTGGTTGCTTTGATGGTGTGCTACTTGAACCACCTTGTTGAGGTAGATATTTGGAGAGTCCAAAGCTAAAGTGAAATCAGCCTGTGCATGGATCTGACTGGTTGCTTTAGTAGCACTACTGAGCTTCACAGCAAGCTTTTCTGTCATTTCCACCCTTGTGAGAAATGCATCTGAGCTCTCAGCTGGTAAGTGATGAGCACTGGTCTCTTGCAAGAAGGGTGTCAGCTTCAGTGTAGCGCTTGCGTGCTCTTCCCACATCTACGAATGCCACTGTATGTTTATGATGAGCTGTCATCCATACATTGCATGTTTGGAACAAGCAGTGCTAACTCTCCTCTTGTGTGGTGGTTTGGGTGATGTGGAAATAAGTGGATGTTTTCCAAGTGTAATTTTTTCAGGGGACTGCCTGAGGAATGACCTAAAGCTTTTAGCAGAGACGGGGGAATGGTGAAGGGCAGGCTCAGAAGAGAGGAGAAAATAGAATAGTAGAGCTTCAGAGATAGTAATTGGGGTCCTGAGCTTGGACGTGGTATAGAGAATTTGTGGAGGAAGGCAAAGATGTGCTCAGGAATATGGCAGGAGGAGTCTGTCCACCTTGGAGGAGAAGCGCTCACCTTGAGGTGTCCATGAATAGGAAGACAAGCCATGATGGGAAGGGATGGAAAGATGGTATGAGTCAGGGGTGGGGATAGCCAAATTCAGCACTGCTTTTAGGCAGAGGAAACTCTGCTGACATCTTATAGCTTCAGGCAAATACCAGCAAAAACATCTGGGCTGGATCTTGATCAATATAAATCTGCTTGGGGGCCACTGACTTCAGCAGTGCCACGCCAATTTACGCATGTGGAAGGTTCAGCCCTCTGCTTGCTTCCCTGCTCTCAGCCCTGTCTACTTTTGGGGTCCTTTGGAGCTCTCTGGCTGAATTTGTGGGGCTCAAGACAGAGGGCTTCCTGGTAAATGAGAAAAACACTGTCCTTCCATCCCGCTTCATCTGCCTGGGATTTCCGACTGAAAGGCACTGACTAATTCCATCTGGCAGGCTGACCACGCTTCAAAGACTGCAGATCCTGAGACTTTTAACTTACAAACAAAACCATGCATTAAAGAAAAAAAAAAAAGGGGGGGGGGGGGGGAAGGGATGAGAGGGGGAGAAGGGGAGAGGCTGGGAGTGGGGAAGACAGCTCTCCCGAGGGACAGTCTCTGCAAAATCCAAAACAAGGTCTCAGTGCCTGCCCTGGTGCTCCGGCTGACGCCAGTGTTTTTTCTGCCCCTTTTAAAACTGAGCTGGAGTGTTCCTGACTCCTCCATTCGACACCTCCGGCTCCCTTATTCCCCTTGGTGAGTGGGGTGGGGGGGAGGCTGGAAGGGAAAGGCCAGAGCAGAGGAGGAAAGAAATGCCTGGTATTGATCCACCAGGGCTGGCCAGACTGCAAGAAATTCCGGTTCGTGAAAAATGTTGCGGTTTAGAACATTTGTTTTCGTTCCACGGTGGGATGAAACCAAGGCTTTCTGGAAAGGGAGGGGGGAGAGGAGGAGAGTAAAAGAAAAATGACCCTTTTTTTTTGTTGTTGTTGTTGTCAGGGAGGAGCAGCTTCCCAGTGGTATGGGTGCCTGCATCACAGGTTGGGGTGTCAGTCCTTGCCCATCAGCCTCTTCTATGGAGGCTGTGCTACTCCAGTTGGGTAGGGCAGTAGCTGGAAGGAAGCTATGATGAGGAGGGACCTCCTACTGCCTCCTGTTCATCGTGTGCTCTGACAGGGCAGAACCTGGAGGAGATCTTCAGTACTGTGACCTATGATACTCATGGCAGTGCCCATACTTTGTGGTAGCTGTGCCCTTGCTGAGTGTTTTTCCCCACTAAACTGGGTGAGGGGTCAGCTCACCTGCAGGGAGGTGATAAAAGTCTCCTCACTCCAGTGTTGTGATAGCCTGACCCAAGATTTGAACAAAGAGGAGTTTGGAGTGATTATGTAAAGTAATGGACTTAGACATTGTTCTTCCCTTAAAAGAAAAAAAAAAATAAAATGTGTTGGCTTATTGCACAGGCCCTGGTCATGGGTAATGGGAATTCCTCACAGGGAAGAGTAGGAGGAGGTGAAAGCCCGAGCAGAGCTGGGAAGACTTGAAGATGTCAAACAATAGGACAAAGACAGTGCACAGCTCTTGTGCTTTCCAGGGAGGCCCTACAGGATGGTGAATGAAGATCTGAGCTTGCTTTTGGGTGACTAAATAGTGAACAAGGCAATGGTAATCTAGTCCTTTTGCATCTCTCCCAAAGTCAGAGCACAAATCAGTCTGTAGTGTGGGCAATGGGATGTGGCAGTGCAGCCTCCCATTCTTGCTGAATTCTTGGCAGCTCTGCCCTAAGGAGCTGCCTTGTTTATTTGCCAGGAGGTAAAAATCCCTTGTGGACGTCATGAAGCAAGTTATGCAGGGGAAAATGGGGGAAAAAGAAGTGTCTGCCATGAGTCAGAGCGCTCCTCCGGGGGCCTGTGGGATTGTGGGGAGAGGTGGAAGACCGTGGCTACTATAGGCACTAAGCCACAGGCATGAAGTTTTGGAGCTCACAGGCCTAGGAGCACAATGGGACCTTCATCAGCTCTTTCCAGGGTAGGAGGGTTTGCAATAAAACCTGAAGTGTTTGGTATTTTGATTGTTAGAGGTCACATCTTCCAAGGCAAATGCTTTGGAGTAGCCAAGGAAGGTATAGCTGCGGCTGCTATGTGAAAGCTGCTTACAGAGCAGGCTTATTCCTCGAGAGGGGATTTCTTGGCTATATTGTATATCAAAAGCTTTTTTGCTAGCCATGAGCCTGTCTTCCTGTGAGCACCCCTATCCCTGGCTTTCACCCAGCACTGCTCTCAGGACCTTCAATGGCTACAGCCTCTTGCCCCTGTCCTGTTCCCATGAGGCAGAAGTACCACCAACCTGCTGTGAGACAGTATCTAGAGATGACTTGATTTATTCCCCCTCCTTGTAATAGCATTGGGTATCCCTTATTTCAGAGGAGGGTTTCCTGCTGGCAGCTATGGCTGCCACTGCTGGGGTAAGAAGGCTTGGAGCAGCTCATGGGTCAGCTGCTCTTGAAGTCCAGGTCTGTCTCAGCTTGGCAAAGTGCCTGTAAAGCTCTCTGGTTGGCCTGGTAGCATCCAGAAGCATCTAAGATGTTGCAGGATTCCCAGGTTGTGTGTAACTTATTCTCTTCCATTTCCCACTGATTACAAGAGCCAGATACTTCTGGCTTCCAGCAAAGAAGCGGATGGGACTCAGAACCTTGGTTAGATGTCTCGCTGTGGTGTCCCTGGTGCCATGTCCAAAAATAAATGGCACCAAAGTGGACTTTCTTGTTTTTTTTTTTGTTTTTTTTTTTGCATAGACTACAAGTAGTAGGCTTCTCCTGGTCTGTCCCTGTATTGCAGATGAGCCAATGCTGCAAAGCAACTTCAAATATCTGGTAAACTCATCACCCCCAAAGCATCTGAGGCTCAGTGTGGAACTCTACTAAGCATCCAGCAAAACAGAAGGCAGGGCTGGGTCTGCAGCTGTGCATTTCATTACTTATACACTGAAGGCATGATTCAGTGTTGTGCTGACTTAACCTAGACTGGGGTAGGGAGAGCATCACTTCCTTGGTCCTATCTTTTGTTTTTGTACAAGAAACAAAGCTTGCTGTTTTCTTCATGCCAAGCATGCAGATGTACAATGCACTTTTGCAGGCTGCCCTGGAAGGACTTGCTGCAATCTGTTTTAAACACTCAGCAGCTCCTTCATTATTTATCAGAAAGCCTGCCTGGTAATGTAGCATAGGCTGGAGCCTGCAGAATGTTACTGTGAGTGATACGTATCTGTATATCCTATAGAACTGGAAGATTTGTTGAATCCTGTGATGTTTTTGGCTTCAAAAAGTCACTTTTCATGCACATTTTTCATCATAACTGAGTTCCAAGTTACTTAACAACCCTCCCTTCCTCCTTTCTCCTCAAAAGGGACAATCACTTCGAAAAACACAATTGTCTGCATGCCACATTCTCCTCTGTAAAGAGAGATCTGCCATGCTGTACACTGAAGAACAAATCAACGTGGAGGCAGGGTAGTGCTGCCTCCTCATGTCCTGTTTGATTAGGAAGGTAGGGCTAGTACCTCTTTGTATGTGCTCAGCATTTTATATTGAAAGACCCTAGGCTTAGTTGCGAACAACTGCCAACTGCTAACCATCCTCACTGGTGTTTTTGGTGCCAGGCATATGACTCAGGCTGAGATCTTGAGAGGATCACATCAGCTGAAATGGTTCATCTGTGTTCAAGAATGAGATAAGAGGGAACAGTCTTTTGGGACTCTGGTTTGTCTGAGATGAACTTCCTCCATGGTGTCTGGAGAAAGATGGGGATGTTCAGTCAGCCCATCTAAAAGTAGGAGTAGCGTGAATTACACAATGGCAGTTTAGAAAGCTTGTCTAAAGTAGGCTCCTCATTCTTAGAACAGTTGTGTACAACCTCTGAGCCTGAGGAAGAGCCTGCTGCTGTTAGTGTGGGGAAAAAAAAATAAACAAATCAGCCTTGTAATATGTTTTAAAGGGTGTGAATAACAATCTTGGATTGTTTGCAGTGGTGAGAGTTTGGTAAATTCTCTGATGGGTCCATTTGAGCTGTGCATTGTTGTAGTGCCTATACAAAAAGCAGGAGGATGTATTTCATCCATGAACCTTCCTAATGACTTTCATGGTAATGTGAGGTTAGAGAGGAGAAGAAAAAGGCTGGCTATCCCTCCTGTCATCATTGTGGCTGGCCGGGAGGAGATTCAACCAGATTTCAAGTGCAAGAGTCATGCTGGGAGCTGAATGTGATTGCAAAGGGTGCAAATAGAGACAAGAAACCTGGCATGGGAACACCTGCAGGAGATCTGGGGCCTGAGATACTGCTGAAAGCCAGTTGGGAAGAGGAGTCTACACTTGGGAAAGGAGCTAGAAGGATGGGACTAGGAGATAGGAAAAACATAGGAAAGAAAGTGAAGCAGCTGAAGTTGTTGATGAGGCAAGGATCATCAGGGTACTAAGAAGTTCAGAATTCAAGCAAGACCTTGTCTAAGAGAAGTGGAAACTCTGTTGTAGAGGCAGCTGTGCAGAAGGAGGCAGAACAAGGACAGGCTGTGGGAGACAGGCAGAAAAATTCAGGCTTGGATGGGGACCAGGGAAGAATGATCTGGGATGTCCTGTGGAAAAAACTGGCTGTGTCACAATGACCATGTTCAGGGGAACCAGTTACTGCTGCGTGAATGACCTGGATTTTGGCACACAGAGGGCTTCCAGCTCCTGGCATATAACATCCTTTGTGGGTATAATACTGTATGGAGTGAATGTATTTTTTCATCTGGATTTTTCTCTCTGCTCTATTTCTTGTGCTAACCTTTCCTTGGTGTTTTTTTCTCTACTGCTTTTTCCAGCCTTTCATGTTCAAACTTTGGGCCCAAGAAGGTTTCTGCTGCAGTCCCAAACATACGCCGTTCTAGCGGTTTGAAGTATTGAGTGAAATGTGTTCATCTTTCACTCGCTGGAGCAAAGATACATAGGAAAGAGGTTTCCAGGAAAAATACCCTCAAGTCTGAGGAATAGCGTATCATCTGTATACCAGGACATAGTCATTCACTTCTGGCTGCTAGCCGTTCTATTGTACGAAGGCAGAAAGGGGCCCTGTGCTTCTGCTGGCCTTTGAGGCTATAACTTGATCTTTGTCTCTGTCCGGCGCTGTATTTCAAACCCAGGCTGATACCGTGTGCAGCCTTTGGACAATCCTGCCTTTCTACGCACTTGCTGTTCCATGACCCTCTGGCAGAACCTCCTGCCCCCATTATTCATCCTGACACGGTTAGTAATGGACGGAGCTAACCTGCAGGAGCCAGCTTGCAGATTTCCCTAAGGCTGTCAAAGAAAGAGCACTATATGCAGGCAGAAGCACACAGCATGCAAACATGCTTTTCGTGTGTTTTCACATGCTGTTTGTGCACGGATGTGTTTATGCACACTCATCTGCACATGCTTTTTTGTTTTGAATGCTTGTTTTGTATCCTTGATGAAAAGCTGAGAATGAAAAATGTGTCAGTATACATAAGGGAGCTTTTCAGTATGTTTTATTTGACGTTTCAACTTGCAGCTGCTTTCCAGTGTTAGGATAGGATGGGGAATGGAAGTAGAAAGGGAAAAGAGAAAGCAAGGAGAATGCAGAATAGAAGAGGGAAAAGAGAAGGAGGGGAGAAAAAGAGTGGAGGGGGGAGAAAAGAGGGAAGGGAGGGAAAAAAAAAGGAACAAGAGGAGAGAAAAATAGGAGAAATGAAAAAGAGAAGGCACAGATAACAAGGATTCAGAGCTTGTATACCTTAGAATCTGAGAGATCCAAAAGTTCTTGACCTGCATTCCCCATTTCAGAAGCTCAGTACAATAACACACCGTGGTTTGTTTAAAACATGGCAACTCGAGTCTTGTGTTTCAGAGAAGTGTTTCGCAATGGTGCTGAAGAGAGAAGCAAAAAGATTTAGCTGTTCCTCCTTGCTATCTCCCTCCCTCTGCCTTTTGGCATGCTTGGAATCAAACCCACTTGCTTCTGAAACAATGAGTAACATTGCTGTTTTGATGGAGTTAGGCTTGAATTAAAACTTCATCACTGAGGATGGGGGGGAAAGGGGAGGGTGTGGGGGGAGAAATCCTCAAATCCACTGAGACGGGATGCTAGTATTCATAATCTAGTGGGTTTATAGCTGAATGATTTGACATCTCACACACAGAGTGATGGAAGTGCGTGCTGCAGAGTGGTCTGCAAGGGGACAATCATCACGTGGGACTCTGACTCATTCAAGTGGATTTTGATTTCTGTTCAGTTTCTTTCATTCCGTTTAGAAGGGACAGAGTCAAGTGCTCCAGCGCAGGGTCTGGTGCACTAATGGAATAAACAGTATTGTAGAGGTGCTGGCAAACTCTCAGTTTGACTTGGCTTTGCTGGTCTCCAAAGAGTTATATTATTGATTATTTATGAGTATTCGGATGACCTTTGAGCAGTAGGGAAAATGTTTATGAATCTAAAGGGCTTCACAAACTTTAGCACAAGACTTTGTTTTGTCCAAAAAAATGTGAACTGTAAGTAACTTCTTCATTATTCAGCCTTGCTTGTCCTCTTACTTTAAAAGCCTTTGGTCACCCGGTCAAGGTGTAGAATCAAACTGTGGAGAGCAGATGAGCAGTGATGTGCAAGTGAAAATCCAAGTAGGAAACATGCGAGTAACTCCACTAGAACAGCTGGTTTTGTTCAATGGGCTGGGGAAGGCTGAGTTATTCAGAGAAGTCTAAGGGAGTTAGGTACTGCTGACCCATTATGCTTGTGGGCTTCTGTACTCACAGGGGTATACTTTTGAAAGCTGTAGATTCACTTGGGAAAAATTAGGATCCGTTTGTGAGCAATTTGTAAGTGGAAGGAAAAAAACAACAAAACACCAAGCCGGAGGCTGAATTTCCAATCAGTCCTACTGATAATGAATAACTTCTGCAGTTCTGCTTTTCGAAACTAACTTGGTGATGTCCATTTGTCTGCGTGTTGTTTCAGGAAATTGAAAGTACTCTGGGGGGGATATCCTCAAACTTTTTAGTTTGGAAAAGTTACTGTTTTTCTGTCTTTTTCAACATTTTCTTGTGCTTTTTATGTTTCTGTTACTAATGTCCCAGCGTGGCTTGAGTTGCATTCCAGGGCCGGTGTCTGCAGCTAGGTAAAGGATTGATACATCCTACTTGCAAAAGGCTGATCCCTTTTCTACATGCTGTCTTAATGTTAGGTCGTACTCCCTTTGCCCATTGTAGACAAAGCCTAAAAAATGCCACACCAGGGAATTGTAACATTTAGTGCGTCACTCCCCCAGCAAAAGCCAAGAAATGCTGGCTATTTAACTTCCTTGCACCTGGTTTCAGCTTCCAGAATAAATCAGGGCAGCCTAAAGCTTATTATAAATTATTCCTGGTTCCTGATGACTCCTGGGGAGTCAGGCGGGGATCAAAGGGGAACACAAACAGCCCAGCAACAGCTCCTTTCCTTTCCTGCAGCTGATGCTAGGCTTAGGTATCACTGCTGTGGCTCTGTACCATTATGGTTTGTTTTCCTTGGGAAGATCTTCCATCTATGGTGTAAGGCAGCATCACCTGACTGCTTCATGCTGTCAGGGTCTTGTTACAATGCTCTGCCTTCAAATTTCTGTAGATGGACTGTTAAGTTCAAGCAATGCAAATCCTGTTAAAGGCACTCTGGGGTCCTGTTTGTGGCCTGCAGTATTTAGCAGAGCTTCCTAGGGTAGGGTGGATTTCTGCTTGTTATACCAACATAAGGTGAGTCCGTTCTGCTCCCCTTGCGGAGCTGTCTGGTAGTGACAGCAGGCCAGCCTGGTGACTCCAAGTACCTGTGGTGCCATTGCACGATTAGTGGACATTTGGCACAGGCAGCTGCCACAAGGATGGATGCAGTGTCGGTGTTTCTAATCATGCAAGATGTGGTTGGTCACAATTGTCAGTCTGGGGTAATTTTCATAGAGTCATAGGGATATTAAGGTTGGAAAAGACCACTGAAATCACCAAGTCCAACCATTAGCCCACCCCCCATCATGCTCACTAACTATGTCTCTCAGTGCTACATCACCATGGCTCTTGAGCAGCACCAGGGTCTCTGCCACCTGACTGGGCAGTACATTCCAATGCCTGACAACTCATTTTAAGGCTTTTTTTCCTAATGTCCAACCTGTGTTTGGTGCTATTTTATTTTATTTTATTTTATTTTATTTTATTTTATTTTATTTTATTTTATTTTATTTTATTTTATTTTATTTTATTTTATTTTATTTTATTTTATTTTATTTTATTTTATTTTATTTTATTTTATTTTATTTTATTTTTCCTCCAAAGATTTAACTCCTGAAGTTGTGGGACTTACAGAGGAGCTGTAAGTTTGAGCTGAGGAAAAAATCACCAAACCCCACCTTTGTACATTTAGAATTTGAGGGTATAAACCTGAAAACCTCAGAAAAACAGAGGGCAAAGAAAGAAAGGTCTGTCTGTCCATTGGGTTTTTTTTTTTAATAATGAAAGGCTTGTGATCATGTAAAGACAGTCTCTCAATGTTTTGAGAGTATTCATGATCTTTGGACGCATGGAACAGGTGACACCCACCTATAAAATGCCTGGAACACTCTTAGCACACCCCTTGCTATAGACGATTGAATGAAACCCGGGGTATGTTTCTTTCATAGCGAGAATCAAAAACTTCTCAGAAAAGACCCTTTTCTGTTATGCTCAAGTCATGTTTTCCATGAGGGCTCTTGCCATGCAGTTATTCAAGTGTTGGAGTGATCTGTTCTGCATCTGTTTTAATAACTAATCAATTGACTTCTCCATGGGTGTCCATGCAAGAAATAAGAATTAGAGCATGGAAAACCAATTGGGAAATTGAGGAGGAAAGGCCTTGTTTCTGTTTATCTGCAGAAAAAGGGGAGCTGGAGGGGGGGAGGGGGGGAAGTCCTTTCCAGTGTGTATCTGGGCTCATCTTGCAGGAGGAGAGGCTGTTTGCTGGCTGGGGGCTTAGCTTGGTTCACTGCTGAGGCTTTCTTGTTGGTGCAGTGTGTGAAGTGATGGGTTTCTTGTGGTGCTCAGGCTCCCCACCCTCCCTCCATCTTTCTCTAGCCAGCCATGGATGGATTGTGCCCATCCAGGGCAGGAGGGAGAATCGGAGCAAAGTGTCTGATGCAGATTGTGCCCGGAGAAGGTGTGGATGCCTCATCCCCAGAGGTGCTTGAAGATAGGTTGGATGGGGCCCTAGGTAGCCCGATCTACTGAGGGGCAGCCCTGCCTGTGTTTGAACTGGGTGATCTTTAAAGTCTGTTCCAAACCAAATTGTTCAGTGACAAAAACAATGTTTTTGATGGAGTTAGTTTAACATCCAGAGATCCTGGACTCCTTATATAAGGAGGAAATATTTCTTGATGAGAGCAGTGAGATGCTGATCTAGTGAAAGATGTCCCTGCCCACAGCACAGGGTTGGGCCAGATGATCTTTAGGGTCCCTCCAGACTGAAACCTTTCTATATTTTCAGTCTGGTTTTAGTAATGTGTGGCACTGTCTTGCATGCAGCTGCTGCCCCTTCTAGCCATCATCCCCACCTCTGTGCAGTGGGTACTTAGTTGTCTGCTAATGGCGTTTGAGGACAAGGAACTGCTGGCTGAACAAGGAGACACAGCTGCTTCCTCTCTCTCTAAGTCTGTCCCCTTGCCATGTAGCTGGAATTCACCTCTAGAGCATCTGTTTTGCATTGCTCTGGCCCCGTTAACAACCAGAGGGACCAAACAGTTTAAGGCTGGCAGTGGTGCTCAGGAGCACCCCTTGTCCTGCCAAGTTTCTTTTTTACTTGCTGTTGCCTGCAATGATGTTCCTCACAAGGGAGGTCTTGTGCCACTTAGCTGTCTTGTTCCTTGTTACAAATAATTTAAATGCTGTCCTCTGACTTGTCAGTTCACTGCTGTGCATTATAGTGGCAGAGGGTCTGCGTTCAATAGGTCTCATTCCTTTCCTCTCATGTGGCAGGTGCTACTGAATGTCTTTCTTAAGTTGTACTCTGCGCATGTGACTTGTAGCATGGTGGAAATGGCTGCTGTCAAGGCTGTTATCTCTCTCTTTGACTTTGTCAGAGTTCTTTTGTGGGTAGTTACGAAGAAGAGCCCTGGAAGAAAACATCCCTTGCTTTCCTTTCAGCCCCCTTTGTGTAATGAATATGTTGAATAGCTGGTGCTTGAGAAGAAGCATGCTAAGTGCTGAACCTAGCTAAGCCTACTTACAACAACGGCAAGGTCTTGCTGCACCATCTAGGGTGCGGTTGTAATTCTAAGGCGACTTCCAAGCTGACATGGATGCCAGGGAGGTTACCTTAGCTCAATGCTGCCATAACTGCATGCCCATTCAGGAAAGGATCATTCAAATATTATTGCACAGCAAGGCACGTTTACCGCAGGGATCGGACAGTCTCCCTTCTGTTCCTGCATTCAACTTGGACATCTGCATAGCTAAAATATGCAGAAGGCTTCATTCTCAACCTGCTCCCAAAGCCTCTTCCTGTCTCTCGCCTGCATGGCATTGTTTCCCCTTCCCTCCCCAGAAGCCCATTCCAGCATTGGGATCTGGTGCGGCAGCTGTGCTTCCCTCTGAGCTCAGCAGGCGGGAGTGGAGCTGGCAGGTAAGCAGGGATAGGGTTGTTTAGTCTGGGAGGCAATTAGTGCAAGCGAGCAGCAACTGGAGAGCATGCACAGAGGCTGACAGAAGGGAAACTTCTGCTTTAAGATGGAGCAGCTTGGGGAAAATGGGTAGGACCAGGGTTTTTTTTTTCCCCAGATAAGGAGAAAAATACAAACAAGGGTGGGCCCATTTGTCACCTGTCCACTACTTCCTTGTGTCTGAAGCATAGCAGAATGATTAGAAGAAAGGGAACCAGCTCTTTTTCAGGAGAGCAGAGGGAGAAGTGGGGATTTTTTTTATTTATTTTTTCCCCCTGGGAGGTAGCTGAAAGCAAAAGGAACTCTGCTGTCTGCTTTACTTGTTCCTTCTTTACTTCACTGGGAAATCAGAGTTAAGAGAACACACAGGAACAGCACGGAGAGGGAGGGTCAGCCCATTTGATGGAGTGGAGTTCATCTAAACCTGACAGCAGTCTAAAAGGCACTGTAGGAAGCTCCTTTAGTAAGGACAGTTGGGTGGAGAAGAGCAAAGTCAGGCAGGAAAGAAACAGTGTGGATCCCTCTTGGGAGGAGAGAAATTAGAGTAGCTGTGAGTAGATCTCAGCCTTGACACTCCTTACCTTGAATGTGTCTATCTGCTGTTCTGCCTTACCTACCAGGGAAGCAATTTGCTGTGAGTTTCATTGGGAACATAAGTGTTTGTGCTTTGGGCATCTTTAGTGTGGATCTGGTAACAAAGTCTGTGCCCTGAGATTCAGGGTCATTTGAGGGCTAACTCATTACAGTTGGCGAGGGAGTTGTGTTCACTTTCATGCCATTTCACCTACTTCTTGTGTTTGAACTTTGTCTGCATCAATGGATTAAATGCATTGCCTGGCTCTCTTTCTTGAAGGCAGGATTGCTCTGTGCCAAAGCTGCAGCCAGGGGAGGGAAGTGTGTGGACACAGGTGCCACAAACACAAAGCTACTCGAGCAGCGTACTGCTGGAAGCAGTGTGCATCCTAGGTAGGAGGAACTTCTTGTGCTCTTTTCTTGTTCTCTTTCCTCCATTTCTGTTTCTGGCCACCATGGGAGCTGGACGTGGAGGTAGATAGACCTTTGATTTGAGCCTGTATGGCTGTCCTTGCACTGCTACCCTACCAGTGCAATTATGAAAGTCCTTAGTGTTGCTGAACCCATATGCCCCAAATGTTTCAGTGAGCCCATATCACAGAAGAGTTCGGGCAGTCTTATGTGAAAGTGGTTTTTACTGTTGTGATCTGCACACCAGTGTGTGTTACACAACCCACCTGCTTTCTCAGTGCCCTGCTAACCCTACTGGTGGTTCCATACACTCACGGCTGTGGTTGAGGAGCTAAGATGGCCAGCCATGGCCAATGCAAAGAGATTTTACAGGTCCTTGTTCCCTAGTGGAGTCCTCACTGACCTTCCCAAGGGTGCTATGTGGGGCTGTCTGTCTGCCCAAGGCCAGGGGCTGGAAGAGGATCCTGTTGGGAATGTAGCCCCAGGACTGCCAGGGGTTTGCTGCCCTCCTATGGCTTTGGCCGGCACGGCCAGGGCCATAGGAGGCCAGGGTGGAGGAGGTGATGGCTGATGAAGCCAGCCCTGCACACAGCTCCTGTGTCCTCGATCAGGCTCTCCCCGTGCTCTCGTGTAGCTGATAGATTGAAGCCTGAGCTCCTGTTCAACTTGTTACACAAATCCAGCAGAACAGCGAGGTTTCCCCAAAGCAGCTCCTTCTGTGCAGGGCACTTGTTCCTCAGGACTTCCTTGGTCGTGCTGTGCTTTGCTAGAGTTTGTGCCAAACCCAATGCTTGTGGTTTAAAAATAACATTTGGATGTGACAGCTTCATTATTTACCTAGGAGCCAACATTGTCTGGTAGGCAGAGCCAAACAGCTGAAAGTCTGAAGTGAGATGTTCTCATCTACTGATGCTTTGTGTATTACTGCCTGCTACCTGTTTCCCTGCTGGTGAATCGGGGTTAATGAAAACACAACTCTTGATAACTTCTGCATGGCTGAGTTACCTTGAGGATCTTGATTAGGAATTTTCCTCCAGAATCCTTGAGCAAGATCATGTTAGGGCAGACCAAGTATTTGCCCCTCATGGTAATTGACCAAACCTTGAAAGAATCTATTAACACAGAGATCTGTAGTAAAGAGCATCATGGAATACTTATGGTAGTAGCATTGCTATGCTGCTGGCTTGCCCATTACTTCAAGAAAAAAAATATTGCATGCTCCATTCCTCTTTATTTTCAGCTTTGCTGGCTCTGCTTGTGCTTTTAATCTCAATGACAGCTCAAAGCCAAACATCTTTGCTTCTTGGCTCTGTACATTAATGATGTCTAAAGCCTACACAAACATCATAACATATAAGGAGAGTCACCTTGTATAGTTTTGTTTTTTTAAGAAGTCAGACCTTAGAGATTTTCTTCTGCTTCTAGAACTCCTCATTCAAATAATGCGGTCCATTTGAGCAAGGAGATGTAGAGGCTGTCAGCATTACCTGGCACTGCACAGACTTCGGGAGATGTGAAAAAGGAGGTATCAGAATACTGTGACCTCTGGCTGAAACTGGAAGCAAGTTGATGTGATGGAACACTGTCCTGGCATAAGAGCAGCTGCCTCCAAGGCCTTCCGTTCCTCTCTATGTTCTCCTGAAGGGAATGGTTTAATACCGTGGGCAAAGATTTTCTTATAGGTTTTCAAGTACCCCAACTGAATTTTTCTTTGTTCTTTTCTGATGTTTAAAGAAATGTCCTGAAAAGTGAAGTTTTCAAACTGTCTGGAGGAAAGCTCATCTTTATGCCATCTGCTTAAGCCATACCAAATACAACAGGGTTTTTGTTCCTGGATGGTGTGCAGCAAGCAGGCACTACAGGTGTCAGGCATCTGCACTTGCTGGAGGACTTCTTAGAGTTCTCTGATGGGTAGTGGGATTGTCTTCTCACTGTAAACTGAAGGCCTGAAGTTGTTACATTTTATTCAACATCAAGTTTTCCCAGAGTGTTTTGCTTTTATTAAAAAAAGAAATAAATAAATCCTTGGTTGGGTCAAATCCATGTGGTTCCATTGACTGTCTTGCAGCTAAGCTAGGTTTCTGCCAGCAGGGAAGCCAGCTTCAAGAAATTAAAGGAGCCTGCCTAGGATTCACTCTCCTCTCCTTCATCCTCTCCTTCACCTTTTGGTAACAAGTTTTGACTCCCGTTTCCATTCTGTAAATGGCCAACAAGTCCCAGGCCAGGAAAAACTGGAATTCCTGTGATAGCTCAGATCAGACCATAACTTAGAGCCAAATTCTGCAGGTGTTTGGGGCTTTGATTTGAACCATCCAGTAACATATTTACTTCTTATTGCTCACTCCAGATTCAATGGTTAAGATTCTTTCCAATCAGCCACCTGATCAGCATCTATTAGGAGGTGTGACCAGTCTGCCTCATCTGTTGAATCTGGAGTTGGCGAGCTGGGCAGGTCCATGACACAGGACAAAGCATTCTTTGTGGAGTAATTTTTACTTCTCTAAAAAAATACATATTTTTTTTTTCTCCAATCCTTTGTTTTTCTTCTTACCGAGGCATGGAAAGACAAAAAGAAGAAAAAATAATAGTAATTCCAGATTGGGTAGAGAACAGGGAGTAAAATTAGCTGAGGAACTTCCAAACAAGTGTGTGTGTGTGTGTGTGTGTGTACACACAGGAGAGCTTGGTTTTGTTTACTATTTATTTTGAATTTCCATTCTTTGCCCTCAGATTGAGCTCCAGGAGAAAGGAGAGCCTGGAATGAGGCCTCAGATGTCTGCAGCTCTGAAAAGCTGTGAGAGGAACCCCAGTGAAAGGCTGAAGAAGCAGATGGGTGACGCCCAAACAAAGGCATGTGCAACACTTTCAGTGGCTTTTTGCTCTAGAGTCCTTGTTTCCTGGGAGTTTTTCTCTCCCCTTATGATGGCTGTGAAAGGTGGTCACCAGGGAAAGGCCAGTATCTATTAACCTCTTCAGTGCTGTGCATCTGAGTGATGCATCACAAGAGAGCCTACAGGCTGAGACCAAGTGCTCTGTGCTGATCAGTGCATTGTAAGACAGAAGTCCTTATCTGATAGATATGACAGAAGCATAAGACACACAAAGGAAGTGCAAGAGCTTTCACATCAGTGTTAATTAAAATTCTGCCTGGATGATTCCTTAATAATGAATTGATAAACTTTCAGCATACTAATGATGCCACTGAAGCACTGGAGAAATAAGCAGCCTGGGAGGGTAAAATGTTCTATCAGCTCTCATAACCAAAGGATTTTTGCATCCTTTTTGTTTGCAGACTGCTTATTTTCTGGTCCTGGTGACTGTTGAAACCAAGTTCCTCATGTAGATCACTGCCTGGTTTGCAGCCATGTGGTTGTTCCAATGTTCTCTGTCCTGTAAACATCTCCTAGAACATGGCACACCACTTCATCTGTCTCTCATTAAGTAGAGAATGTGATTATTATTATGCACGGAGTTGTCAAGCCAGTCTGGTGTTTGCAGACTTTACCAAGGATCAGGTGTCCTCCTTCACCACAATGCCATCCTCTTCTCAATAGCTGCCACTGGGAAAGCTAAGGAATGTGTTGAAAAATAATCAAATATACAGTACACAAGTGAAAGTGCCGAAATGCAGGTGGAGTGAGTGTGTGTGTCAGGGAACTACTTAAAGTGTCTGAGATTTGAAATCTATTGAGGCCGAATTTAAAGTATCTGCTGGGATTCTGGCCCAAGCTTGGTGTTATGGTTTTGTAATTTGGTTGGTGTTGCTATTCCACATCAGAACAATCATGTGGGATAACGGGAGTTAAGGGGGCAAGTTTTTTTTCTTTTCTGTGGACTGCCTTAAATGGGCATGTGGGGAGGGGGCACCGGAGGGAAGGTCGGGAAGGGGACGGGGTCTCTTGGCCCGGTTCCCTGCGAGGGGACAGCGTGGTCGGAACTTCCTGCCTCCCACAGCCCGTCGGTGAGATTTGGGACTTGGTTTTCTCCTTGTTGAAACTCTCTCGTTGTTGTTTAGTGTGATTGGGTTTATCAAACTGCCGTTCATTCTCAGATTGTTCTTTTTTTTTTTCATGTCTTCCCTCCTAGTCCCATTTGCAATCTCCCTTCCCCTCTCCCGGAGCGCACGTGGCTGTGCCGCACCGTGCAGTTAGAGAAAGGAGGTGCTTTTGTTCCTTCTCTCCCTGGGTTTGTTCCCGCTGTTATGGAGTGAGCTCTAGAGAGAACTCCGTGACACTTGGTTACAAACAGAACATGACAAGTGCTCGGGAAAGGAGCAGAGGCCTTGCTGTGCAAAGCTTGCTCTTCTGTGGTTGCTTCTTCCCACCTGGAGCTCCAGCAGAGGGAAAACATGGTGAAGTGAATGAAGAGCTGAAAGGACCAAGTGTCTCTGCAGTGTGGTGCATTCCAGAGAGCCAGCTGTTAATTTCTGCCTGTTACACAGACAGACTTGTTGGTCCTGGTGGGATGGAACTGCTTCCCCTTCCATTTTGCAGCTCTTTGGTGTCTCTCCTGAGACAGGCAACAGTAACTTTGTGTTTTCATCTGCTGTCTCTGCTTGGGCTCCTTTGCTCTCACCCTTCTGGTGTTCACCTTGCCTTAGGAAAAAGTGGAGAGTGCTACAGACCACAGGTGTGCATATGTCCTTGTGGTAAAGGAGAAGTGGGAGCCTTTCATAAGCTCAGGTGTTTCCCTCTGAAGGTGAGACTTATGTCAAGCCCTTCAACTGCTCAGGCTTACCTCCTGGTAGAGTTGTGTTCATCATGTCAGGGCTAGCCATTGTTGAGAGAAGGGAGTCTTATCATTTCCCAGTTTACTCTGATACCCCGTGTATGTATGTTGTCTTTAACCAGTCAGGATAAAAAGCAGAAAGGTCTGCTCGTCTCATGGACTTACTGGTAAATGTTGATGCCTTTCAACCTGCTGCTAGTGCTACTTTGGGGCTGGATGCAGACAGCTCCTGTGATTCATTGACTTTTCTTCCATTGCCCCCACCTGGAGTTTGGGAACATTTGTCAATCATTAAGGTTGGAAAAGACTCCCTAAGGTCACCAAGTCCAATCCCCAACCCACCATGCCCACTGGTCATGTCCCTTGGTGCCACATCTCCATGGTTCCTGAATGCCTCCTGGGATGGTGACTCTACTACCTCCCTGGGCAGCCTGCACCAAAGCATCACAGCTCTTTCGGAGAATGTTTTTTTTCCTAATATCCAACCTCCCCTCATGCAATTTGAGGCCATTACCTTTTTTCTTATCACTGTTACCTGGGAGAATAGGCTGACCCTCACCTTCCCACAACCTCTTTTTCCAGCTGTTGTAGATAGATTTGTAGTTATGGCGCATGAGAGCTCCCGGAGCCCTCCCAGCACGCTGTGGGGAGGCCCTACAGGGCAGTGCTATGTGATCTGGCGCAGCACTGCAAGCTCCATGAGGCACTCTTGCTCCCCAGGGAACACTCACATGCTCAGAGCAGCCGCAGCAGCAGTGAGGATAACCCCAGCGTGGGCAGGGGGCTGACTCATCTCTCCAGAAGAGGCAACACTGTTTATTAATTACTGCTCCTTTGAAGTGCGAAAATGGAGAAACCCTCTCATGGCCAATGTTGTGATTAACCATCTAATTGTTCTACTGGTATGTTTGCTTAAGGGGCTTCCTTTGCTCCGTGTGCATTAAGAAATAGTTTCTCATCCTACCGTTGTTGCACCCAGATGATAGTCATTAGCAATGTACCAGACACATTGTATGTGTCTTGCCCTGATGTGTTGTTTTTTTTTCTATCCCTTGGTCCATCTCTGTTGAAGTGACTTCAGTGTTGGAGGGGGAATGACAGCTCTTCAGAGTGAAGTCTTCTGTTCCCACAACACACAGAGTATCTCTTTGTGGAAGAATCAATTCTTTGTCCCAGACAACATATCCCTCTGTTTTCCATCTCAGGAGACAGTGCCACAGGTGATGGAGAGCACTCACATCCCAAAGACCCTCCAGCCTGGGCTGCAGGCACTGGCTGCATGATCAGCCCCCCCTGGGATGCAGAACCACAGCCTGTCATGCCAGCCCTGATATTCTCATCCTGGATATGACTGGGTGAAAAATGGGGTTTGGAGGGAGTTGTCATACCTAGCCCTGCCTCTGGGAACGTCCTCTTAGGTGCAAAGAAGTTTACCCAAGGGCTTTCTTTGAGCCTCCTAGACATTTCCTGTCTTTGTTTAAATATTAGATTGGACTTAAATTTTGGAGCTTGGCAGATTCTGTATGGGTGAGAGTCTGTTTGATCTGCAGTATGGAAAGAAAGGAGAGAAGGTTGCTTTACCTTTGCCTTGTTCTCTATGCATCTGTGATAATGGGAAACTCAGAATGCATCTCAGCAAGCCAAGCCAGACATGAAATCAAATGGTATCAGTAACAGGCAACTAGTGCTGGAAATTTTTGTCTGATCATTAATTCCAGGCCATTTCCCATCAAATATTCCATTACAGGTACAATTTCCACTGAAACGCGTTTCAGGACCGTTTCAAACCATTTTTATTTATTTATTTATTTTTACTATATCCAACAAAGAAAAAGGAGGTCTTGAAATGACAAGTAGCTGAAAGCAAGGGAAGACTTGTACTTGCTCAGTCTTGCTGACATTGTTGTTCCCTTCTATGTATGGTAAGCATTGCAAAATCCGGCATTTCCTTCATGCTGCTCACGTGGAAGTCAGTGCAAGCCTTACTGCTTGTCTCCAGATCCCATGAAACCTTAGATTTTCCCCTTCATTGTGCACCGTGTGGTATCTCGGGCAGAAAGGTACTTTCTGTGCACCAGGCAAATGTGTTGTGCTGCAACACAGTGGCTCCTGCTGTGCCCAGTCCTGCAAGGCTGTGGGCTGCAGCTAGAGGGGGTGAGCAGGCAGAAGATAGTTTCTGCTAAAATCTCACATTTGAAACTTCCCATCTCACCCTCATTGTTTCTCCTTCCCCTGCTCTCAGTGGCACCTGCCTTACTTGCGGGCATATCTCTGGCTCTATTAGACTTCTGCCATATATGCGTGCATTTCTAGTACACACACAGTTATACATATTGTATGTATATGTGTTTTATATGTGTATCTGTGCATGTGCAGCATATCTGCCTATTAGCGTTAGATATTGTGATTTGTGGTGGGGCAATGCAAGGTCTCTACTGGTGGCTGAGGTTGGAGTGCCTGAAATGTTGTGCACACGTCATGTGTAAGTGGCCCTTTCTGCCGAGATCTCACAGTCCAAGTGTATGATTAGGAACAACAGATGGATACCACAAACAGACAGGCGGCGTGGGTGGGGGAGGAGCACAAAATACCACCGAGATAATTAGGACAAATGATTAATGATTCGAATGGGTAAGAAAGGGCCAAAATGCTGTGGCTGAATATTGCCGGTGATGCTTCACAGGGACCTCGATGGAGGTGGACAACAGATACATTGTATTTTGTACTTGGTTGTTACCCGGGCTCCTAATTTTCCTCCGAGTCGCTGTTTGTAGATGTTTGGCTCTAAGATTACATTGCAGCTACACTGTAAGGATGGTGTAACTCCAGTGTATTCTGTATGGAATGCAGACCCAACCGCGCTGAAACACTAGTCCTTACAGGAATTTGGATCTCGTAGGAGCTGATCCAACACCCACTGGAGTCAGTGAGCTCTTGACCCCTATGGGATTTGGGACAGTCCCAGAATGTTCAAGTGGGCTTCTAACTGGGCTGAACAAGTGGGATATGCATTTAAAACGATAAGAAGAAACGCTTTGTATGAAACTCTTTTAATATCCTTCTGTTTGCATGTACACATTTTTACTGTGTGAAATCAGACTGATTTTTTTTAATCTGCTACATCTATCTCAACATGTGGTGTATGTTACAGTAGACTGATCAGTTACATGATTAAAATACATGGTAAACAGATTCACAGCATGCTTAACACTAGCAGTTTTGTATTTTTGCAATAATTTTCCTCCAGCTTCTTCTCTCGTGAGCTGTGATTTTGTTGTTGCCTCTTTGTTTTCCTTTGAGAGATTGCCCACTGCTTTCCCAAGTCAGCTCAGTCTATTTCTTGAAGATTCTTCCATTGCTTCTGTGGTAGCCGAGTAGCTTGTGAGTCCTTGAGGTTGTCGAGCTTTCTCCCCACTTAAACAAATTGGACTGGTGTTGATAGGAAAGGATCACAAAACACAGTGCCTTTGGGCTTCCAGTGTCACCACCATAGTACTGACATCAAGGAACTGAGGGAAGGCAGGAGGATGGAAATGGAACGTGCCATTAAAGATTTCTTGCACCATCACGCAGGGCTTGGTTCTGACTCTGGTCAATGAAAAAGCTTTTACTAGGTGGCCAGGTGGAATTTCAGATCATTTGATGCCACTCCAAAGAGGGTCTTGTGTGCACAACTTTGGCCTTCTCCCTCTGTATGTAAAGGGGTGCTCACCTTCACAGGGAGGTAGTATGAGCTTGTCCACTATCCTTTAGTTCCTTGGTGTTGCAGCTATTACCAAGGGTTCTATTTCCACATTACTTGGATTTTTGTGCATGTGGTGGACTAAGGTAAAATATTTTCAGCAGTTGTCATAGGCATGTGAAGAAATCTTATGCTACTTTTCAAGACAAAATTTTCAGACAGCTAGACTCGGCATGAGGATTCAGAGAAGGATGCTGGTACCGATGCCAAACTTGTGGTTTTCTCTAACTCATTTTGCAGGACCTCCTTTTGCTGACTAGAAAGCCTTCACTTGAAATGCAATTACCCTAACACAGAGAAAAGAACAGGCCTAACCATACCAGATGAGAAGAAATTTCCTCAGATCATCCCTTCACCATCAGCAGTGGTGCATTTTCTGTACTTGCTTGATAAAAAGAGAAAGATTTGGGCTGGATCATTGTGTAAATTTATAACCTAACAGCTCTATTGGCTTCAGCAGAGCTTTACCAGTAAACATTATGTCATAAGGAAAGATAATTAAATAGAGGGCTAAGTATAATCTTATAAGCAATGCAAAATAGTACAGTTCTATTGGAGTCAGTGGTTCAGTGTCAGTGGAGAATCTGATCTCTTGGGTGCACTTGCATAACAGCAACGTGGTAGCGAAGTTCCTTCTAGAAACTACCTCACTTTTTATTAACTCTTACATTCATTCTTATCTGCCATCCTTTTTTAAATGTTTTTTTTTTGGTGATGCATCATGGCTGGTCACTCTTTGACATTCTCAGCTTTTTTTGGTTCTCTCTTGTACCCTTTCCATTAATTCAGTTCTACAGCTGTGTTGCCACCTTTCCCTTTTATCCTGCTTGTATACTCATCATTCTTTCTCTACATTGAGCAATGCAAGATGTTGGGATTAAGTGAATTGAAATATTCTTGTAGAGTGGATTGACACATGTGCCTTTGTTCTGTGGAGCTTGTTTTCATCATGTCATCCTTCCCCTGTGATTCCTTTCTGGGTCTTTGTGAGGTAATTGACACCTCATATCTTCTGGCTTCTACTGATACTCAGGTCTCCAATACATCAGTTCTTAGCTTGGAAGAGGCATGCCAAAAGTGATGGGCCATTCCAGAAATCTGAAGGCAGCATGTCTGCTTTCTCCTTTTCCAGAAGTACTGATAATGATGGTAATATTATATTCTGAATATGAGTCAAGAAGACCGTGGATATGGGAACAGTCATTTCTCTTCATTTCTGTAAACAAGATCTATTTAATTCAGAACTTCCAAATGACAGAGGGGATCTGAGCTGGTGATTTCACTGGCTGAAGGTGCTGTATTCACTGGTCCACACACAGCAGCTGTTAGTGGAGGAAGAACTGCTGTCATTTGCCCCCATTCATTCCTGAAGCCAGTACTGAAACTCGTGTAGAGCACAATGTATACCAGACCTGTGCCTGTTTGCTCAGACACTCAGAGAGGTTGTAGGGGATGTGTCTGTATCACACGTTATGTAAATTACGTAAACCTGGGTCAGCTGGTGTGCATGGCAAAGAAGATTTGAAGCCTGGAGTTGCAACTGAGACTGATTGTCTTCAGCTGGTGTGCTTGGGCATAGAAGGGGCCAGAGATGCAGTGCAGTTCTCTTGACAAGCAGGAGATCACAAAGAGCACATGGTGGAAGGGAATTGCTAGTAAATAAAGGTTAGTTTTTGTGAAGTAAAGAAAGAAACAGAAACAAAAGAAATCTCATTAAATAGAAGAATAACTAGTGTGTACAAGAAGAGAGGTGTAGCTTGTTGTGATGGCTGAGAATTGGAGCTTAAGAAGGAATGAGGAGGCAGAGAAGCTTGGACAGTGAAGAGACTACGTACCCTGAAGAAGGAAGGAAAATAAGGTAAATGAGCATGTGATAATGGATAAACATCAGTAGGTGGATGGATGAGTGGACAGGAAAAAACATGCTAAAAGCATGTTTGAGTGGATGGTATATTAGTCCTAAGATTAAACCTGGTCTGTTTGGGGTATGGAGTTGGATCAGTAAGGGACAGCTGAAATGCACCTATGTTAAATGCTGTGAGTGGTTAACAAAATGTAGGATCTTCAATTGATTTTTCTGTGTGTGAAAGTGAGTATCTTGGGATAAATGAAAGAAAAGTGAAATCAGTCTTATTGAATGTGTTCACATGCTCAGGAACATAACTTTGTATATGTAAAGATACTGCTATATTTATATGGAGAAAGCTAAGAGTAGCATGGATTAAAACTGAATGTTTGTTGGTCAAAATGATTTTGATTATGCGTTTCTAGCACTGAGACTTTTCTATAGGCTTCAGGCTTATTTGGTACATTGTGATGTCTTTGGTTTCTCTGGAAACTTTTTATTACCAAGGACTGTAGTACTTGAGATTTCAGTCGTTTGTTGCATTGCTTGTTTTTAGTTCAGAAGCCAGGAAGCTATAGAAGGGCTGAGTGATCACGGATGGGTAATTTTTTGAAATGAAACATCTTTGGTTTTCTGGCCTTGTGGTTTGTGTTGTCATTTATCCACATATCAACTCACATATCAACTGATTTTGGGTGAAGAAAAATCTATCTCGTGCAAGTGCAGCGTGTTGTATTAAAGGAGTGGTTTGCTATGCATTTGTGATGTTTTGCACCGTGACTTATTCTAATTCTTCTTAAGAGGTTTCTATTCTTTTCTACTCTATTTTCTTGTTCCTCGAGGAACTGCTTTAATATGATATATGAGCCGAAGTCAATCCTAGATAGAGTTATACTGACTGCTCTCTGCTAACATCTTCATTTCTCATGAGCTGTTAACATGGACTGTGACAGCAATATCTGTCACAGTGGACTGGTATGCTTTTGGCAGCTATTGCTGGTGGCTGCCATGGCTTGGATCAAGTTCTTGTTCTGCTGTCTTTCTGCATCTGTGTCTATTGTGAATGTGTCTTCTGCATACTTGAGTGATAGTCAAACCACTTGTTAGCATGTGAAGAGTTATGGCAAGGGGAGAACGTTTCATGGGAGCATCCAACTTTTTGGGGTTTTCCTGAGCTCTGCTCATAGTTGCATCACTTGTAGCATTATTATATACTCACATTGATTCATCAGAATAGATCTTGGTGTGTGTGCTTGGTGTTCTGTGGTCTGTTTTGTCTCCTGCTGGATACCATTCTGAAGATGAGCAGGGAATGTATGCCAAGATCCTAGTTCGATCCATCCTGATCACGATGGTCTGCATGGATGCTGATAGTTTTTCTACTATACCTAAAGCTGTTGTGATTCCTGTTTTAGGCTCGAGTGAGAGGATGTTCAAGAATATGCACTGAACACCAAATAGGGCAGGACTAACTGGCTTTAAATACACAACAAGCTCTCCTGTACAGAAAATTGAATAGACACAACAGAAAACATATGACTCTACAAGCTCATTCAGCTAACAGCTGTGACTGAATGTTAGCAGTATGGGGGGGAAGGGGTATGTGTGCTTACACAAAGGACAGCAAAAACAATATTATCAGTAGGTTTGCTAACTGTTCTCCTAGTGCTGAGGGTCTGTTAGTAAAGATACTTTGTATCTTTAAATCAATGAAGATTTGAATATAAAGCCCCAGAACAGACTGTATTTTGCTGCCAAAACGCTGAAATGTGGAATCTGCTCCTGCCAGTTTATTAAAACATACAGTATTTCTTTCTGTGTCTTTATACTCTCACTAACTGTCACGATATGGGCTCATATTCAATCTCAAATAGTTTGGCAGGTCTGGACTCTGGCTTTTTTTCTCTCTCAGGTTGTAGTAATGTTGCTTAGAGCAAGTGCTATGCCTATTAAGTCATCTGCTCTCTTCCTCAAATATATCTATGGCTGCGCTAAGAGATGCTCTTGAGTTCCTGTTCAGTAAGGCTCTTCAGTCATATTGGTACGTGGGGCATCACTGAAAGAGTTAAGCAGCTTTGAGAATTCATCAAGATCTGAATTCTAGGCTGTTCTAAGTCATGGATTCTAGGCTACTAAAAATGGGAATTGTTCTGAGTAATCTGATAATGTTCTCTTCATTTGTGTTTCTTTGTTTCTTTGCTTCAGGGCGTTGTCACTTCATATCTGTCTGGAAGTGAGGTAGTGGAAGGACTTCTGGAATTATTCAAAACTTTTCCCTTTACTCTTTATCCTACATCTTTGGCTCGTATGGGTATATGCTTAAAAGCCCAACCCTGCAGCAATGCAATGGGTACTATTCTCTTCCCCTCCTCCCACTGGAAGAGCTGGGGCTCCTGAGGCTGGAAATTGGAATGTTATTCAACTTTCTCTTTAGTCACATACATGTGGGCTCTCAGAATGGGCTGGGCAGAACAGGCCGGTGCTCTTGGTGCTAGAGAAACATTGTCCCTGGGAAGGCGTGTGGTAAGTGCCACAGACATCTGGTAGATCAAACGATTCTTATGGCATTCCCTTAGGAAACACTTGTAACCTGATTCAGAGGAATATGTCTTTGTTTCTTGGACCCAACCCATAGCTCTTCTGATCCAGTGATTGTCTTAAACTTTAAAAGCTCTAACATTCCACCTGCCTGTGGGTTGAGAGTTTGTTAACCATCTTTGGTTTGTGCACCAATCAGGTACAGTCAAACTTCTTGTCTTTAGCCTCTCCGTAACTTCTTATTCTACCCAGTACACTTCGAGTGTATTCCCAGTAGCCTGGGTCTTTGTAATGCTCAAAGGCTGCAGAGTTCAAAAGGCAGACCCGTGTCTTGAAAGCATATTTGTTAGCTGGAACCCTGATTTTTTTCCCTTGCCTCAGATCAATTTTGCACAGAAGCATCTCACTGTGGGTTTAAGCTGGAGGGCTGGATCTCAGGATCACATCACCACTCTCACACTGCTAACAATTTCTGCAGCTCCTTGTGGAGTGTTTTCTGGATACACAATGAGATTTTGGTTGTGTTATCTGATGGTGCAACCAGAGTGCAGTGAAGGTTTTTGTAGAAGGGGGAAATATAAGAGGAGCGGTCACTTTTACAGGTGCTTTTGGCTCTTCTGCGCATTCATTTTGAGTTTCTGCATCTGAACGCTTTATTGCCTGCCAGCTGAGAAAAGGTAACAACTGTAGCTGTGGGGCTGTATGCTGCAACCAAAGCCCCTTTCCTTATAGTCCTCTTTGTGCTAGGAGCTCTAAGCTTTTTCTGGCCTGTCTGATTCCCTTGCTTTATGGGACTGACAAATTCTGCCACTGAAGCAACATGTCAGCTTACTGCAAACCTAGCTTTTCTTAGCTATGCTAGATGAAGGGAAAAGCAGCATACAACCTGCCAAAAGACAGTGTGAACTCTCTTGAAAGTTTTGACTGTTTCCCCTCACCCAGGAAAACATACAGTATGGAGAGACAAGGGGGAGAAGTGGATCTCATAAGATAGATCTCCCCTTTGGCTTGGATTATAATAACAAAATGTCTGAGTCACCACATGGTACATTGATATGAAGCAACTGCCTGCAGACAAACCAAAGCCATGCATTTTTCTGAAAAACGAGGGGGGAAGAAGAAGAAGAAAAAATATTTATTTTCATTCTTTTGGCTAGCCTAATTTTCTTCTATTTCTCATTAACCTTTAGAAAATAAAGCTAGCTGTCCTGAGGGAAAATAGCACTTCTTTGCCTCACCCCACTAGAGCTGCCCTTCAGCAGCCAAATTTAGCTAAAGGCATGCAGTGGTTTTTTGGCCTACTGAGTTAAGTCTAACTTCTGGTCTGCAGGGGACCTGACTTTAAGTCCCACAAAAGCTATTGCTGAGATTATGGAAAATTGTCTATCGTTTGGGCCGGATGCAAAGCCCCCTGGAGGCCACTGGAAATGCCAATGAACTGTGGCATAACCCCCTTGTTCATACTGATTAGATCTCAAGACTACAGAGAGATACTATATCCCTTTAAAAACACAAAGCATGGAGTTCCTCTCTAACTTCAACATTTGAAGTTGTTTATCTAAGCTCTCTATTCCGTAAGGAGAAGGGCCTGGGTACCTCCAAAGGGTCATTTGCTCCAACTTGCATCAAGTGTCCAAGATAACTTCTATAGGACTCTGATTTTTCCAGGTTATAACAGTCTAGCTGACTAGCATAGATGTATAGTTACGTCAGCTGGAGATCTGTATCAGGAATGCCTTACAGATATGGGGTCTTCTCTAAGTGATTTCTCTTGCATTTTACAGATCACAGGTCTCTTTATCTTGTATATTGATACAGGAATATGGATTTTGAAACTCTGGTTCCTTTATCTCCAGCCAACCACAGGTTTGTGTAGTGCATAGCTGGATTCACATCTTGGGCGATGCAAACTTAGTAGATCAATGCCAGCTGCTCATACAGGGGCTTCAAGTAGGCTTAAAGCTTTGAAGGAGCCCATTAGAAATTTGAAGTATAACTGATGTTGTATAAAGAATTGTATGTAAGTCTATACATCCTGCTCCAGGTTGCCCGTTTATAGAATTTCTTTTTTCACCAGAGCAAAGCAGTGTGTGTTTTGACACATATGCAACCCGGAAAATTGGGAACATGACATGAAGGTGTATCAAAATAGCTCTTTAGATAGATGATTTGGTACTGTTACTAAGCAACTGTATGGGAGTGATTAAAAATTTAGTGGACCATTTCTGTGGAGTCCCTGGAGAAGACAGTCTAGAACCAAAGTGTGATGTCTGTTAGTTTCAAATCTGACCTTAACTGGTGGCATTCAGTTCTACTAAAATATATGGCCTGTGCACTTGGGGTACCTAATCCCTTAGACGTGTATCTAAATATTTATGTGTAATGTTTTAGGAATAGTCTACGTGGCCAAGCAATAGACTTAAAGAAACTTCTGGGCTGGTTTGTGCAGTGGTTGTGTGGGCCATCAGAGTCAAGTAGGGTTACACAGAAGCACCTGTAATGATGACTTGTTCTTTTCTCAAAGAACAAGGAGTGCAGCTCATGAGGTCGGTATCGGTGAAACAGAAGTTTTGTCAGAACTTGCAGATCTTCCTTTATGTGAGGGAACGTTTCAGGAATATTTCAACCTGAAGGATTTTACAATGAGGCAAATGGGAACAAGCTGACATAAACTATCCCATGGGAAGTTTACCAGACGAGTTTTCCATGAGCCTTTGTGCTTGCTGGGTAACCATTTTTCTTTCCAGGCTCTGGTTCATCCAATCTGCCTTTCTTCTTCAAATGTTTGGGATCTAACCTAAAACAATTATCTGAAGTACCTATGTAGTCTGTAGAAAACTCAGGTCTTCTCACAGCGTGCTTTGTCCCACACAAAAGGATGTGTTGCATTAACTTCTTGTTGCATTTGACTCCTTGTGTTAGCTGCCATAGGAGTCTTGACTAGTTTACACTGGACATCTGGCTTCTATGCCTTCAAGTAAGATGCAAATCCCTTATGTGTGCTCAGATCCTATTTAGTAGAGCTGAAGGAAAGGGCGAGGAAGAAAAGATGAGGAAAGGGGTCAGTGTCTGTTCAGGGAAGGATGCATGAACACCTTAGAAACTTGTCTGTCTGTATTTATGTAAGTACCTATCTTGTTCAGGAGGTGAATGTAAGAGTCACTGTATTGTGTTGTTACAACAACTTTATTGGTAATCAAAGTGCAGACACAAAACAGATGGTATCATGCCTATAAGCCACTAGATGGTGATCTTTATATATGTTAGCCATGTGCCCAGGTAGGTGAAGGCACAGCATTTTCTGTCAAACCTGACATCCTTCCCAAAAAGACCTTGGTATGCTTTTAGCAGAAAAGTAAATGTGGGCCCACTTGGCTGAATCCAAGCCAATTTGCTCTTACTGTAGGAATGGAACTGTCCTTTAGGGATTGAGATTGGCTTTGATCAAAGTTTGGATGGAGATGAGGTTGGTAATCTACTCTAGTATTCATCTGCACACCTGCAAATCTCTGGGGGTGGCAGGGTAACCTGCAGTGTACTAGTGTCTGTCTGTTGGGCTCAGCTGTCTGGCCCACACTCTGTAGAGCCTGGATGTGGTTGGGAATGATTATACTGGCCAAGAGTTCACAGATCCAACACCTGGAGGCTTAGTGCTTTCAGATCTCTTATTTCAGCTTGACTGCATGGTTACCTTTGGGAAGCAGGCAAGGTGCACTGACTTTGTTTTCATCAAAAGGTAGCCGTGGCAATGTTTGTATTGGAAACCCCACAACAGGGGACCTGATCCAGGTCTATAAATACTTAAGGTGTGAGGGGCAAAGTGGCAAAGCCAGACTCTTTTCAGCAGTTGGCCGAGACAGGACAAGGGGAAACAGCCACAAACTGGAGTATAGGAAGTTCCGCACGAATGTGTGCAAGAAGTTCTTTACAGTGAGGGTGATGCAGCACTGGAACAGGCTGCCTGGGGGGGTTGTGGAGTCTCCTTGGACTCGGTGATCTATGATCTCTGATCAGAGATATATGATCTCTGGAGGTCCCTTCCAATCTCTACGATTCTGTGATTTTGTGAACAGGGGTGCCTCCATGCTGACATTTGAACTTGGATGTGCGGTTCTGTATGAATCTTAGGCAGGTTCTGATGTCAACCTTCTGATCAGACTAATATCGGTTGGAAAGTACCTCTGAAGGTCATCTCCTCCAAGGCCTTTCAGAGCAGGGCCAAATGAGCCCAGGGCCTTGTCCAGCCCAATTTTGAGCCTCACTGGGGATGAAGACCTCGCAACCTCTCTGAACTGCCTTTTCTGGTGTTTGACTAACTGTAAATGTGAATTTGTTTTCCTGACATCTAACCAGATTTTGCAACATATGCATCATTCAGGCACGAAAGTACCTGTGAGTAATGAGTGCATGATCAGTAGAGTCTGTTGTAGAAACCTGAAATTATATTTCAGAATCATCGGTAACTTATTTCTAGAAATGTTAAACTATTGGCCGCTCTAATTAGGATCTCAAGGATCTTATTTATCATTGGCCTATGCATGGAAGGGTTATTTGTAATGATGAAATTACTGCAGATTTTCTGTGTCTGTTTTCTTATAATTAGTGTCAAGGAGACAGGGGGTAAGAAGCCCTCGGAGGAGCTGCCAGATCAGTTGAATCCATACCAGATCTTCACAGTGACTCGGGGCAAGGAGAATTCCAGAAAGCTTTATAGAGTGCAGTTCTATTTGTTACATTTGTCAGTGTTGTTTACCTTCCCTGGTTCTGGACTGGGCCATATGGAGAAATGTCTCATTCCTGGGTGTGGAACAGCACCAGGAACGAAGAGATTGTGTGGTCGAAGCGTTTGAGCATTACTTTACTACAGTGGAGCAGCGCACTGAGTAGTTAGCACTTCATGTTTATTGCACGTAACCAGTCAATCCTACCAAGAACCACCAATGTGCCAGAGCTTAGCCAGAAGCAGAGCCGTGGGGCTGTCTGTCAGGTGAAGTGAGAGCCTTACTTGGGGCTTAAAATCAGTGGTGTTTCTGGGAGGAGAGGGTGATTACTGAAGCAATGCACATTGACCTGCACAATGCCTGACTCTTCCTGGTGGGAAAAATAGCAGAAATCTGCATAGGTGACCCAAAGAGCAGGCTAGTCTGGTCCTATTAGGGTACACTGCCTGTCTTTATGGGCTTTCCAATTGTATTTCTGCCTAGGTCTGCATATAGGCATCTGTAAAGGAGGGTTTGTTCCTGGGAACATGCATATTGCAGAAAGTTTGCCTCTCCCTTCCCCATGCTAAGATGACTAACCTCATTCCAGTGAGATCACGGTCAACGTGACCAGAGAAGATGTAGCATAGCCAAACCTATTCTGGAAGGTGAGGCCAGAGCCCCGGCCAGCATCCAGGACCCATCTGTGTGAGGAGGGCTCGTGCAGGCTTGGACCAAGCTTCATTTAGTTTGTGCCCTGTGATGTAAACACAAAACATCTGAAACTCTGGAACGCCACCCAGTTGTGACTCTGCATTTTCTCCCATACTGTCAAAGCAAAATACTTGAGAAAGGCATTAGCTTAACTAGAAACTGTCCTGAGCTGGGTGAGAGCGTGATTCCCAGAGCCAACTGAAAGGCAGATTTGAGTTGTGCCAGCCCAGAGCATCAGCCACTAGCTCTCTGTCTGGACCTTCCTACTATTTTCTTGCTCCATCTGGAATGAGGATGCCAAGAGGTGGCATGGATGGAACTGTTGTTTCCTAGACCCCGCGGTTTTTTCCTCATAATTCTTGAGAGGTGAACAGCTCTGCTTTGCCAGACTCGTGTTTGCAGATGCATTTACACTGGGGATGGTGACTGTGTCCACTACAAGCTGCCCTGCTCTGTAGGGGACCCCCAGAGATGGCTCCTGATACCTTGGTCCTGACCCCATCCCTTCCTCCCTGTGCTCTTGCTCTGCTTTGCACTCCTTCCATCTCTTACTGACACACACGTTCACACACACAGCGTGTCTCCACACACACCCCTCTCTGTTTTTCTTTCCTTTTTGGCTTCCTCTCGCTGTATTGTTTTAAGTTGGTGGCTGGGCTGGTTGCCAGTTTAAATTTCATCTGCCTCTCTTCTCCTCCTCCTGCGTTGCCCCCCTCCTCCTCTCCCTCTCCGTCCCCAGAAGTGATACTGTTTACTTTCTCTGCTGCTTTCTCAATGCCTTTGTAGGCACTGCAAGGGATATAATCACCAGCTGTGGAGAGCTTTCTGAAACTCGAACTTATTCCTCAGTGCCCCTGGGCTAGCGACCTCGCTGGTAAAAATAAATGAAGAAATGCAACAATGCTTGTCTTTAAAGACAAGAAAATGTATTTTTCAAAATCCCAGGCTGGCTCTTGAACAATCCTGCCTGTTTGCTTCCCTCCCTCATGTGCAGTTATAAGGCTTATATGTCAATGGATGGATATCTAAATGGGCCCCCCAAAAAAACCAAAAAAACCCCGAACAAAAACACACACACACAAAACCCACAAAACAAGCCCACCCCTAAGAGCAGTATGTGTTGTTTTAGTTTTTTTTTTCCCCTCTATTTTGTAGTGCTGCTGTTCTTGTTTTATTTACTGGGAGAGGAAGAAGAGCCCGCTGTGGCCGTGTCAGAGTCTGGAGGGCACTTTGCCTGCTGGACAAAGCCTCCACAGCTCTAAGGCGAAGAAAGATTAGAGGATAAAAGTGTTTGCTAGGATCTTGTCTTCCTTTTCTTCTCCTTCCTCTGTGTGTGTGTGTGTGTCTCCCTTTTGGGGAGGAGGTGAAAGGGAGGTCAAACTGTGCCTACTGACCTCTGCCCCTTGCCCCCTGTGAACCAGAGAGAAGCCTTTGAAGTTGTAAAGTGCCCACAAAAACAGCAAACCAAACACACTGCTGGTTTTTCCCTCCCCTTGTCCCAGCCGCCAGCTGCTTAATGGAAGGTGACAGTACAGAGGCAGCGAGACGGGGGCTCGGCGCGCCGCTCCTCCATCCCGGCCCCAGCATGCACTTAATTGGCACCGTAAGAAGCCCACACACCCAGCCAAAGGGAGGGGGGCACTTATGGAGGGTGAAAACAAGCCCTTGACCCTCTCTGCCCACGGCACCAGGATTCCATGTCCTTTTGGAGTGGTGGTGGGGTTAGCTGGTGGAGACCTCCTCCTGGGAGGCACTGAGTCCAGATGTATGGGAGGTCACCAAGATGGCCAGGAGGAGGCGGAGGAGGTTCTCCAAGCCCCTGGTGGTCCTGGTGTGGCACCTGTGGCACCTTTGTGGGGTCTCTCCTTCCTCTGCTTCTCTTGCTGTCATGGCTGCTGCAGGAGAGTTGGTGTCTGCTGCTCTGTGAGAAACAGGCAAAAGAAAGTGGAGAACTCCATTCCTTCTATGCAGAAGGTTGTCCCCAGTGTATGGGGATACTGTGGACCTCCACCTGCATGATACAGGGCTGTGAGCCTTTGTCCTCTGTCCTATGGGCTGGTGCCTTCTGTAAGATGGTAGGCTGGTGCTCTGGCAGACTGCTGCATGTTTTCTTTTTGTGCGTGGTCTGGTGGCTCTTTCCTCTTGGTGTATCTCAGATTTGATGCTGCCCCTGTGGGTTCCTGCCCACCTCTCTCCCTGTGGGAGAGCCCTGGGTCACCCTAGAGCCTTCTCTAACAACAAACGAGCTGTGACTTTGGGTTAACTTCATAGTAAGACCTCCTGATTTACCAGACCTGGCTTCCAGCTCCTCAAAAATCCTGACGCTAAACCTCAGGAGAGCAGCCTGGGCTGAGTGCAGAACAGCAATCCTTCCCATCTAACCCAGGTGGGTGTGTGCTCGCCTTGCAGCCAGCACGGCCAGGAGCCCTGTGTGGGCTCAGTAGTTTCTGCTGTCTGTTTCCTGTGCTTAGTACAGTTTTTACACTTGGATGCTGGGCAGGAAATCCCAGCCCAAATGAAGTCAAACCGAGATTTGTCATTGACTTAGTGGAACCAAGGACTTTGCTCCTTATCTACAATGGCAGCATTCATGGATTCATATAGAATAAAACTCCTCTGGCTCTTGTTCTTCCTACACTTCTGAATGCCCAGATAAGCTCTGTGGGCTCCAGCTGGCATTTCTGATCTCATGCGTCTGGGGCCTGATAAGATGTTACAATGTCTCGTGTACAAAATCCTGCTAGGTTTTACCTCTACTGTTTCTATATGAGTTTTGTTGTGGTTTTTTTTTAAGCTTTCAGAGAACGTGGCTTTCCTGGCTGATAATCTGCCAAGAACACAGTAGTTAACTATGGCTAATAACTAACAAGCTGCATGGCAATGGTAACTGATGCTTAATGCATCCAGAGGTGAAACTGCTCTTTTGTAAGCTCAGTTTCAGCCATGATTATCTCAACTGTTTATATGGGTTTAGTCAACAACTTTTAGTCTTTCATAACTCATATAACATAAAGGATGTTTTTTGTCTTGTTTCCAGTTATTGTATACTCTGTTGATAGCACCTCTATAGAAATTTGGTTATTAGGAAAAACTTCTTCTCCAAAAGAATGGTTGGGCATTGGAACAGGCTTCCCAGGGAGGTAGTGGAGTCACCATGCCTGAAAGGTGTTCAAGAACTATGGAGATGTGGCACTGAGGGATGTGGTCAGCGGGCAGTATTGGTGACAGCTGGACGGTTGGACCTGATGATCTTAATGATCTTTTCCAACCTTTATGATTCTGTGTCTATAATTCTAAGATCTGACTTCTTCTGGTCTAGGTGAGCTTTCACTCTCTTTCCTACTGAGACCAACACTGTACTTTATATGCACGTCTAGTGATAAGGTTGATTACCCTTCTTCAAGCTTTCATGAATGCCAGACTTCACCAACATCCAAATAAATAAGTAAATAAAATGTCACGCTTACTTGCTGGAGTGGCAGAGCTGTGGCAAGGCATATCAGTTCTCTATCTGACGTTCTCTGTACATTTCCCCTGGGCTCATATCCTGCTTGTTACGTAGTGGTTTCCGGGGTTTGCCATCATTGTGTAATATTCTCTTGTTCAGTGAGGGGCTTAGGTCAGGCAGCCAGAGTGCTGAGAGTGGACAAGGAAGTGGAGAAGGCACCTCAGGGGAGTGGTTGGACCACATAAGTAGAACAGGAGCTGGGTTCTTACCCAATGGGCCATGATTCATGTTCAAAAAACATCTGTCTGCCTTTGGAGCTTCCAGGGGGTCTGAGTTTCCAATTTGGACATCTCAGCAAGGCCTACAGAGTAAAATAGTGTGAGATACCTCTGAGCAATTGCTTGGACACCCATTGGATAAGGCTGAACTTACAGTGTTCTCAGACCCTTCTTTGAGAAATGCTTCTCTAGGACTAGCTGCTTGTTACTGCATTTCTGCATCATGCAGTCCAGCTGGAGGTAGGGCTTACTTTGGCACATGTTTTTTATAGGGACCCATTTACTGTATCATCTTTAAGCTTGATGTCCCTGCATGCATTGAAGAAAATTGCTTGCTTCAGCACTGCTGTTGGCATACACCTCTGTGGGGAGGCAGAGCTATAAGCTGCCCTGCTCAGTGCCCTGGATTGCAATTTGATGTGGCACCTTGGAGAACATGCACTGTGCTTTCTGTTCCAGCATCTCAAGGCTCAACACCTTGCTCTGGTTCAGTTTATATGGTTTCACACAGTACCTCCATCCATTTGCTGCCCTCTTTCATCCAGGCTTTTAGTGCTTTGTCAAGCACTGTTTTCTTGGTAGTCCACATAATAAACAGAACTGATTTAAAAACTCTGCCTTTCTACATTATATGTGGACTGAAATCCCCAGACCTTCTCACTGATGCAGTGATCAACATCTTTTGATTCCAAAAGAGTGCAAATAGTCTTTCTCTTCTCATTTGACACCTGTGAAGTTTTTGGGAAATGAAAGACAGGCTCCAAAACCCTCTTCATTCTTCTTAGTTCCTCTGGAGACATCCCGTAGTGTCTTAGAGATGGTGGGATGCCTAGCAAAATGTTCCAGGATCATCCTCAAACATGAAGACCATATGTTTGGGCAGGCTCTGTGCTGAGCCATGGTATAACAGCATTTTGTCATGATATTATTTTAGCAGGTGTTTTTCAGCTGCTTCTCGCTTCCCACTTTAGTGCATATGTTGTCATGAGAACATAACTGGTGAGACATTGTCAACACATAATATGAATGCATGAATTTCCAAACACCAGAAGATTCATCCTGGACTAATATGACCCCAGGTGAATAATTATCTGCTTGTTTATTTGCCCTATCTGATACTCCATCTTTGGGGAGGTTAGGCTTGGTGCCATCATGCTACTGTGTGATTTGTTTTCCTCTGTTTGCAGCTGGAACACACACACACACACACACACACACACACACACACACACACACACACAGATGCAAAATCAAAATTGCCAGCTTTGAGAAGCAGATTTATTAAGCAGTAGAATTCTCTCTTCCTTTTTGTTATTTGCATCCCCCATTGTAGGGCTCGGTTGTAGTCCTGGCAGAGAGAGCATTTAGATTTCAGTGTCTAGGCAAGGAATCGTGCACTTGCAAGCACTGCAAGGCATAGGACTCAAAGGAACAAGCATGGCTTTGGGAGGCAATGGCTGCACTGTTTTCCATGGCCTTGTTCTTAAGGGCAGTTTGGCTTCTGCTACCTGGCATCCATCAACACGTAATATGGTCAAACCAATCTTTTATGAAAAGTAGGTTTCAAGGTTTCACTGAAAATAGCTTTAGCTTATAGGTACAACAAGGGCTTGGCATTGGACATGGCCCCCTCAATGTGCTGTTCATCCCATATCAGGCACTGAGCCCTACCAAACTCCCTTCTATGGGGGACCTGAGCAGGCTTGAGCCCTGTTGTGGCAGAGACATTTACTCATGGGCTGAAACAAGCCATCAAGGATTATTCCCGGAGTGATTAGGGACATGTTCTAACAAGCCTTCATAATAATGCAGACTATTTAAAGCTTCTGAAGGCTGGGATCATGTGGCAAAGGGCAGGGTAAATGAAAACAGGGTATTTTCTGGTGCTGTGGACATGCTAAAACGGGAGGTGGGGAATGTCTGTGGGTCTGCAAGGGGAGTTGATTGGAAGGAGGGGAACATTATAATAATAGCATTTATATAATGCTTCATGTATTTAAAACACTGGACAAACGGTGACTGGAGAGGAACTGGAATGCAATGTGTGATGCCTAAGGGAGTGCTTTATTTATTTATTTAGTTAGTTAGTTAGTTAGTTAGTTTTTAATTTGGTATTGATTTAGGGTAACAAGTAGCTCCAGCCAGGGAAGAAGCATGGCTTGCTTGGCATGTGCATGGGTGTCACTTGCTGCGGCAGGGCCAGAGGATGCAGGAAGAAAGGGGCCTGGCTGTGGTGAGTAGAGTGTTCCCTGGGGACCAGTGGGGAGTCTGGCTTTGGTATGCCTTCTCATGTGCCCTTGTGAACACGTGAGAGTGTAACAGTGCCATTTAAGGTTCCACTAAGTGCCAGAGCATTGCCCTTGGTTCATGGCTAGTTTGGCAAAACGTGAGCAAATAGGTGCTATGGTCAGAAGTGGTGATTTCTTGTCCAGTGGGTTCAAAGTCACATGGAAGGAGATATTTTCCTATAGCCACAACATGACAAGGCAAGGACAACTGCAGGCTGTGCAGTAGCAGGCCTACAAGTACAGTTCTGGCACTGCTTGTGGCCTCTTACACTTTTGTTAGAAGGCTTTTTGACTTGGTGGCTGACAGACCGCTGTGGGTGACTTAGTTCCAGGATGTATGGAAGCAGGTACATTGTCCTTAGAAATAAATGGAGGTAGTGTATGCTGGTGACTGAACTGACAGGGGAGATGGAAGGAATCCAAAACCTTTTCTTGTTTGTAGCTTTCTTATTGAATTGAAAAGGTTCTTTTTTTCATGTTGAAGGAAGCACGTTCTATTCATTCGTTCTATTTCCAGTGTACCTACAGAAAGGAAATGGCCTGACTGTGTGTGAGCTGCTCTGGTGCATATATCCCATGGTTCCTATATCCCATGTTCATAGATTTACAGTGTGTCTTGCATGTTCCTCCTGAGTGATGGCTGATTGCTGCTTTATGTAGGGCTTCTTCTTCTGATGCAGGCATTTTTTTTTGCAGCATTTTGCTCTCTGCTGACTCTTGATTCGAAAGTATCTTCCTCTCTGGAAGGATTATCTTGGTTCCAGAGAACTTCTATGTTCTTTCGCATGGTCCTCAAGAAATGTGCAGAGCACTTCTGTTTTCCTTACTTATTGCATCAGAAGGGACTACATGCCTTGCATTCTGCAGTGCCAGATGTGGGAAGAACCAACCTGTGCTTTTGTGTATGTTTGTGCGCTCAGCTGTCTGTGTGTTCCATCCTTCAGTACCCACCCGTGCAGCTTGGAAGCCTCACAAGACATGCCTTTTGTCTTGGTGGCAGACTTGGCTCAGGTTGCAAATGTCACCCCAAGGAGTCAAAGTGAGTCACTGCACATGCACGTGTATCTCCAGAGCATTTTCCATGCAACATGATGAAGTCATTGACAGAAAGTGTCATGAATCACTGGGGCTACTGGGCGAGGAAGGCTCAGGCTGTGAAATCAACTCACGTAGTCATGTATAATGACAGGAATATAGAACAAATTAATAACAGGAACTGGCATATTCTTTGCATTCACTTTGCCCCAGTTAACCTAAGAACATTTTGTTAATGTTGATGGCAGACTTACTAATCCACTGCTTCTGAGGGGGAAGCATGCGGGTCTATGCCAGTGACAGCCTACAGACAGGTAAACAGTGAGCAGCAAGGCCTCCTCATGTTAACTCTAGTCTCATTCTCTCCCATTTCTTCCTTTGTTTTTCATCATTCCTTCATCTGTGTTCTCCTTCCTTTTCACCTTCTCCTCATACTCCCACTTTTCCTCCTCTGTTTCCTCTCCCCTTTGTTCTGCACAGAAAATAGTTGTGATGGATAGTTTTCTCCTTTGCCAGCCAAAATTCTGCACGCTCTTCCTGTAAATAGTTCAATATCATCATGAGACAGCATTCATTTGTTAGCATTTTTTCTTCATTGAATGAGCAGCGTGTTCTTATGTTTGTTTCTTCTGGGAGGTTTTTCTTGGTGTTTTTAGTGTCTTAGTCTTTTATTAGTATTTCTTCTTGCCAATGTTTTGCTGCGGAGTGCCGCCTGGTCTTACTATGAATGTTTTGGTATGAGGCAGAGAGAATTCATATTTCTGGGAGATTCATTCCCTTGGTATGCACTTTGGGCAAGACCCTGTCTCCATGAATGTGCTAAAGGCAAACATTCTCATTGATTCCTGTGAGGAGGAGGGCTGGACTTTGCTTTTGCCCCCACAGAGGATTGCTTTGCCCCATACATGTCCTCTGAGGTCTTTGGCCCTTAAAATGCCCAAAGAAAAGCAGAAAATATGTAGCCTGTGTGCTGAGTTGTACTACACCTGGGCTGTGTTTGACCTGTGCATATCTGTAGGTAGCAAAAATATTTCTTGCGTGGGTAGGATGTGTGAAGGGAGGCAGCAGTGCAGATCACGTTCCGAGAGTATTTCCTGCAAGTAATTCAAAAGTGCTTTTGGACAGCACTCCTAAAAAGTTCTGTTTTCTGATTTGACAGTAAAAAATGCAAGCAAGGCAAAAAATTGGAAACGATCTCGAAGAAGAAATGGAAAAAGTCTCAGAAGTTCCATTTTTGAGACGTAAATGAAAACGTTTTGTTCATTTAAATATTCTTTATTACCCCTTCACCTTCTCGTTTGCTTTTGTCCTGTTTGGCCATGAAAAATGGAGGCAGCGGAGGAAGAATGAAGGAAAACAAAGCTAAAACCAAGGCTGAAAAAATTTTCTTGTTTTCTTTTTTTAACTGAAAAATTAGAAAAATTTGAGGGAGGGGAGAGGAAAATGCTCGTAAATTAATTTTCTTTTGAAGAAAAACCACTGTTCGTTTAAAGAAAAACATTGTCTTGACCAATTCTGTTCTTGTTTGAGCAATTCCATGCATGGAGAAAGAAGTCTGGTTTCAGAATTCAAGTTCTGGATCCATGGTTTGGCTCAACGCCTTCTTTTTAAATGCAAGTATAGGTAAACATATATGAGCTAGAACAGTTCTTGTAGAATAATGAGGCTATTTATTTGGAATAGCCCTTTTCCCCCACCTACTTATGGTGTGTTTAATTTTCAGTGACTAACTGGAATGATGATTAAGACCTCTGTTTGGGCAGCAACCGCTTGTCTTCAGGGGTAGTCCAACTTCCATCTCCATCATAAATAGCTATATACAGTTTGCCACGTTTCTTCGAAGAAGTTTTTTTGGACAGTCTTAACCAGATTTTCCAGGAATCCCTTCTCCCTCATACTTGGAAGGCGTTACGAAGCAGTGCCTTTCTCTTTCCATCCTTGTAACACATCCCAAGGGCCCAGATGAATGGCTAGGTCCAGTGATTCAACGCTGAGCATAAGCACGGCTAAGAAACATCAAAGGGAGGGGGGGTGGAAAAAAAGGGTCTGTGATTGGGAGACATGTTGTTGGACACTGTAACCTCATTCATGAGCACTTAGTAATGGTGTCTCTTCCTAGACCGCTTTTGCTTGGAGGTAAAGGAGGAATCCTTTGTCTGTGTGGTGCCAGTGTGTTGTCCTGCTATTCAGGAGACCCAAACTGAGGGTCTGAGGAGAGAAAGGAGCTGAAGGACCAGTGGATCTTGGGCATGTCTGTGTGTGATCAAACAGGTCAGAGGAGCATCTTCTTTTGAGGTCCTCAAATAATTGTCCTCTCCTCAATGACTGCCGACTAATAATGCATTTCTTTCTGTCCCAGTGGGGTGCACTGTGCCATTTCTCAACAATGCATGATTTTATTTTTCTATTGAAATGCTATGGGGATTCAGTTTTTTGTTTTTTGTTTTTGTTTTTAAATTAAAAACGGAATGTTTTTGAAAATATTTCTTCCCACATGAACATTTCTGGTGACTTGCAAAATCTTTTTTGTTAAATGTCAGTTTTAGGTTGTTAACCCCTTTCAAGAAACTTCCTCCTATTAAAAATGGCTGATGTTCTGAACTCTTTCAGGAACTGCTTCTTCCCCCTTCCCTCGCTGAAAAATGATGATTTCAAAATCGTTCCTTCCTTTTTTCTTTCCTAGCTTTCTCTTTGTGTCTCCATAATTTTTTCCCCATTCCTGCACAACACTAAACCTTGGTAAGAATGATATTTCTGAACGTGGAAAGTAACAGAAATGGCACAAGTAGTTTAGCCAGGATTAAAGAAGTCTTTTAAGCCAAGCCAGATCTATAAGGATAAGTTGTCTGGAACCAAAAGCTGTCATACTCCTGCAGATTTCTCAAGCCCTTGTGTATAATTTAATAGCTCGGTAATCCCAATGTACAGTTCTACATGAACTTCCAAACGGATCTCATTTGCTAATAAATTCCAAATTATTCTTGCCGACTCTTGGGTTTCTTGTCTATTAGATTTTATTATAGGACTTTTTACATAATGGGAGAACACAAACAGGGGACTTGGAGCCACAATTTCAAGGCTCTTTGTTCTAGGGTTGGGAAATCAGTTTCCAGATGTTGACCATGTTGGCAGTTTTTCATTCTTTTTTTTTTCTTCTCTTTTTCTTTTGTGTGTGTATGTGTGTGTATGCCTTTCTTTCTCTCTTCGCCAAGGGTAAGAGAGGGAGATTAAGATGATGAATGAAATAATGAAAATAATATAATAACAATGGTCAGAATCCCCTTTGTTCATGAATCATGACTCAGCTGAGGGCAGCAGCTGGACTGCTCTGTGAATCTGCACTGATGTCAACAGCAGACATCACTACACGGACATATTTAGGTACTTCTGATGAAAGAGGTAGAGTCTGAGGGATGCACGAAGAAATTTGCTAAGGACTCAGAAGGTTTCTTGGGTCCGTGTTCTCTCCCACGCTCTGATTTCTTTGCACTGCTCTGGAAAGACAACTGATCTCCCCAGCTGAGGGTTCTCCCAGCATGGGGTAGTCCACAGATGGCAAAGCTGGCTTCTAAGTTAACTTCCCACAGCACAGGGTACGGAGGGGGTGGGCCATCTCCAGCTGATGGAGGGAGAGAGCTGCTCTGAAAATGACTCCCAGAATCAGGAGTGAACCTTTCCTGTGCCAACAGTGCTCAAGCTATGGGGTGAACACTTCTGCATGTGAACAAAGCTGCCTCCTTTCTCCCTCCTCATTCTGACCTCTTCAGGGGAAAATTCACAGCCTACAGGACCCCACAGAAGTGACATTGTACTCCTGCTGATCACTATCCACATGACCAGCCACCGAAAGAGACCCCCAGTCTGGCTATTGAAGAAAGACCCAGGGCTAGAGATGTCTGCAGTACAGAACTCAAGCTTTCTGTCAGGGTTGCCTGAGTGAGAACAGTAGGATTAAGATATATTAATGTTGTACGTGCTGCTGCATCTATCGAGGCAATCTAGTTCCAGTCATTGCCATCATTTCCATTGTTTTTCAGACATCCGTTTCATTCCAGGGTGGGGAAGGACACCAAATGAGTTTCTTGTTAGTTATCTGTTAGCAGAGCTTTAGCCAGAGATCTCTAGGAGTGAACTGTGAGTCAGGGAGCTGAAAGAGGGGATTTAAATATGATGGGGAGAGGAAGATTTGCTTTGTTTCTCTAATCCTTCCATGTGCAGATGCTTCCATGGTGAATACTGAGTCCCCTTGAACAGTTTGGTGTCAACAGTGTAGACAGTCTGGACAGATGCTGAAGGAAGAGGCAGGAGGGGAAGGGAGACTCAGCTCTGCTAATTCTGAATGTTTTTTTTCCTCCCAAATCACTGCTTTAAAGTTGTGGACACATCTGGAAGTAACAGCAAACACGTGTAGGCTGGTGATTTTGGAGGAGGGGATATTAGATTCATATGCAAGGGAGGGTGCTTGTCTCTGTCCTGACAGCATGACCTTGGAAGCAATTGGAGACAAACTGGAGGTAGAGGAAGAATTCCCCCGGATCAAAGAGAGATCTCCATCCATCTCTGCCATCCCCATTGGAGGACCTGGGAGGTTATTCTAGAGTGTAATGGACATGCACAGAAGTTGTAACGCATGACTCACTCTGGTGGTTATAATGAGATTTGCACCCCCTACTTAGATGACAGATGAGACACAAGGCTCAAGTTGGGTGGGTGATGGATGCTCAAAATAATCCTGACTGTGTCTTTACAGCTGTGGTTGCAGTTAGGATATCCATCATAGCCTGGGAATCATAAACTCTTTTACCTAAACTGGACATTTAAGAGTACGGTCACAAATAAAGTACAGCTCTAAGCCCCTTTTCTGGCTATAAAGATTGTTGATTCTCAGAGCTTGGGAGGTATCAGGTAGCTTTGATATATCATTAGATTTTTACATTAGTCCTTTGCAGGTTTAGGTTTCAAGCGGTGGAATGAGATTCTGGCCCTGGACCAGACCAATGATATATCTACCTTTATGCCAGTTCCCATCCATCTTCACGGTGTGTGAGATACTTTCAAACTTAACAATGGGGTAGATTCCATGCTGGAATCCACAGAAGCCCTTGTCCTGCTTTTAGGGATTTCAGTCTCTCTGTTTTGGGAACAGTTTTGTTATTAGCCTCATCTATTTATTTATCTATTTATGTAATATTCTCTGTAGGCTGGCTTATTTCAAGAGTATGGTTTGTTTATTCTTATGGAAAAAATCTTGAACAAGGAAGTTTTTCTAGTGTTTTCTGCTGATTAGCCTGATAGGTTAACAACTGAATAGAAGATAGTGTTTGGCCTTTCTGTGATAATCTTTTCTTTGGTGCAGGTACACACTGTCTCGTGATATGATGGACAAGTGCCATAGAATGAAGGAAAAAATTTCCAGGGAACGTCTTGAAATAGCAAGCATATGCTTTTGGGTTTGATATCTTAGTGCCTAGGAGAACAAAGAGGAACCCAATTCTTGCTGTGTCAATGTCTGTGTTTTTTTGAGCATTCTTTCCTTTTACGTTGTTTCCTTCTGACTTCACAATGCTATGAGAGAAGTCAAAATAGCAAGAGAAGCAGAAGTGGCAGTTCACAAGATCTCTGCTGATTTCCAGCTAAATCTCTGTGCCTGGTGTTTCTTACTGCATAGGCACTTCTACAGACTCAGTGCCAGCAAACGGGAAGCTCTGTACATGGAGTTTGGCAATCTGTAGGCAGGGCTGACTCTGCATTTTTTACTCTGAAGGATGAGCTGACTCCTGGAACAAGGTTACTGTGACTTTCAACAGTTTTTGTTGTAATTAGACCTTGAAAATTAGAGAGACAGAGATGCCCGGTTTCCTTTACTCTCTGTCTTGGTGGTGCAGTAGCCAGAGGAAAGATGGGTGATGCTTGCAGATGTATGTAGGAAGGAACAACACATCTGTTGACAGAAATCAGGATACAGTTGACCAAAGATATACGTTCTGCATAGGCTTCCCCAGAGCTGCAGCCAAAAGAGAATCATCTGCATTTCATTTTCCTCATTTGTATCCAATCAGGACACATTTGCTGAGGAACTGAATGGAGAATAATTTCTCAGAGGAACTACTATTTGCTAATTCATACGAAGCCGGACTCAGTCCGTGTCAGTGAGCAACCCAGTTTGGTCTTTGAGCATCTTCAGCCTTTTTATCTTAGATTTGAATAGCTCCAATTGCATGGCAAGATGGAATGCTTGAATGAATGAAGAGCAAGAAGGAGAAACAATAACCTAAACCAAATACTTATATTGAAAACAGGACCCAGGGAATAGCAAGCGACTGCTGGCTATATGGAAGCCGTCTCTTTCTCCCCTGGCATTTTCTTTCATCCATGAGACAATGCAGGAATGAAACAGGAGCGTGTTTCAGATTGCAGGCAGCATGTTGGCAGATGTATCAATTTAGGTATCAGAGATGACATGCCCGATCTCAGCATGCAGATGTTTCTGCGGGCTCACTTTCACAAGTAGACTTCTGGTAGTTTGGTCAAGCAAGGAAAGTGATTACAACTGTAACTCCACCAACAGTGCAGCTGTGCACAGCTTGTATGGGATAACTGTCCTAGCAAACAAATCCTAGATGCTGTATTACCCAGCAGAAAAATCAGTATGTGGTAGAACTGCTTTAAAAAGAGAAAGAATAGGGGGAGAGAGAGAGAGAGAGAGAGAGAGAGAAACCCCAAACTCAAAAAACCAACCAACTAATTGTATTTTAAAAGAGAATCAGATTTGACTTCTGCACAACCAGCTGTGGCATCCATCTGCTTTTCTCCTTTGCAGCATGTCCAAAGCTGCTGAAGGTATGGGTGAGAAATCCATGCAGTGGTTTAAAATTCAACATTTGAAATGTGCCTTGAAATAAGGATTCAGCTGGGCAACATCAGTGTGGTTGTAAAAAGCATCGTTTCTTTAGCCTCAATAATGGGAAGACCAAAACCTCAGTACATGTGTTTCAGTAACCAACTGTTATTTAACAACTACTCACAGTCTTATTTAATCCTCAAGTGCTAATAGAGGAGTGGCGACATGGTTGTTTAAAAATACAGTCTGTCATGAAAAATATTTTCTGAGGTTTGTAAGTTAACAAACAAATGTATCTAATGGGTCATAAATAATATATCTAGGCAGACAACAAAAGAAATAGAAGCAACGCATAGGCCAAATACCACCTCTGGTTATATTGTGTAAGCCAATGGAGAAGATAAGTGTAAATGAGAACAAGACTTAGTCCTATAATTGTAAATATATAGGTTCATAGAGAGCTTTGACCACAAAAAAGTGTCTGAAACCGTCAAGCTGCTGACTCTGTGCCAGATACCTTGGGGCTAAACTTCACATCCACTGTGTTGTGTTGTTTAGGGAGCAGGCTCAAAGGAAGAAACATACCTCCATCCTGAAAACCACTGCCTTGAGCTGGGCCAGCTGCCCAAAAGTGGTGTGCTATATCGCGGCATCTCTTGTCTATCCCACCACATTTGTCCTCCCGCTGTTTTCTTGATCCTTTGCCTCTTTTCTTCCTTCCTTCCATGCCTTGGCTCTCTCCTGGTCTTGAACCTACTGGGATGAAGGCATGGCTGCCTTTGAACTTGAGGGGAGTTCTCCCGTCTGTTGCGCTGGCATTTTGTGCACAAGGCACCCATGGCCTTCATGCCAGTGGAGCATGTTAGCAAACCGTGCTTCCTCTGCTTGTTAGGATGCTTGAAGTTTGGATCCCTGAAGCCACAACCTTTGCTTGTTTGGCTCATCACAATGGTAGGAAAAAATCTGTGGTGCTACTCCCTTGAAGGCTAATGCTGGCAATGAAAGGAAATTCCTGGATTTGAATGCTTGTCTATTTACTTATTTATTTTCTTCTGCATTCAGCAGTGGGAAAATATTTTCGTCTTCCTCTTTGTCATGTCAAGCACTTTCTTCATCACAGTGGGCACTGGATTGCAGAACTGGACTGCAATAATTTCTGCTTGCCCTGGCTTGTCCTGGATGTGTCCTGGTTCTCCATGAAATGCTGGGAGAAGGACCCCTAGGGTTTTGTTAGGAAGAAACGGACACCCTCATTTAGGGACATGGCTTAGTGAGCAATATTGGTGACAAGTAGATGGTTGAACATGGAGATCTTAGATGATCCTTAATGATTTTATAATTCTTTAAGGTCATCCTTCACAACTGTCTCACTTCTCCTACCACCTTGGGACACAGGAACAGTGTTCTGGCCTGCTGCATGACATCTGCAAGGCTGTCAGTGCCCATGTTGCCTCTGAATGGAAAGGGCATGCCCTGCCACCCGTCTCCTCGCACTGCCTTCTGCTTTATCCTGTCTATGAACTCCTGACCTGGGTTGCTCCCTCTCCTTGCCCAGTTCCCCTCCCTCTTCCAGCTCGAAGACTGTCTCGTGTTTCTTGGAATCTGGCAGCGCAAGGCCTTCTTGTTGATTGGTATAAACAATCTTAAAGGTCACATTTTTCCCCCCCTGTGGAGGGAGAGGGGGTGGGGGGTGTCTAAAATAAAAGGCTTCTCTCAAATTAACAACCACAGTGATGTAAACATGGAAGCCGGAGGGAGCTGTTCACCAGCAGTGTGAGCTGTGCCAGAGGAGCCTCTTGGGGCTTTCTTAGGAAAGAAAATGTGGGCACAAGATGTGGCATGCTCTTGTGGCTTGCTGGGAGGGAGAGGTCGAGGTGCCAGGGGCCGATGACAATCATGCCTTGCTCGGATGGTGATATCTGATTTGAGCAGCTGTGTGAGTGCCAGGGCTGGTGCTGGACGGCCTGCTAAGCTGGAGAAGAATGCAGGAGGCCTGATGGCTTTGCACTGAGCCCTGGGCTGTGGAACAGCTGGTGGCATTCCCTTGGCTGGACACTGGGTGCAATCCAGCTCCTAAAGCAGGTTGGCCACCTTTGTGGGCTTTGGTGAGAATTGGGTCAGGGCGCTGTCTGGGGAGAAAGTGCTGTAGAACAAGCAGAAAGCTAATAGATGTGTCCAGCCACCGCTCAGGACCAGTACCTGCCTTTTGACCGAACTGCAGCCAGACTTCCATGTGAGGGGTTTGCTCATTCCACTTTCTGAGTTCCAGTGCAGCAGGGAATCACGTTCTTGCCTAACCTGGTTGTGCCAGGAGAACCCCTCATAGATGCAGCCTGTGCTGGATGAGAACCTTTGAACCAGTTCAGCTTCATCTTGGAAGATTAAAATGCAAAAGGGCAAGGCCTCTTGTTTTCTGTTCATGATTTGCATAGTATTTAAAAGACTTTGTATTTAATTTTTCTTGAAACAGTGCAGCTTGAGAGTTACTGAGACTGCCATATTCTGAGCTACATCTCAGCTTCTCACTGCCACTGTGCGTGACGAGGCCGGGAGTGACATGGGACATGGCTCTTGCTTCCTTTCTGAGCAGGCCAAGGACCTACAGTTCATAACTGCCCCATATTTTTGGTAAACTGAGGGAAAAGCCTGTATCCTGACAAATCTGTCTGTCACTTACAGGTTTACATGAGTTCAAGGGCGGAAGTTCATCAGAGAGAAATCCACCAAGATTAAGGACATAGTGACTGCAGTATTTGCAAGAAGTTGCTGAGCAATAATTGTTGGAAGTAGACACCAGTGGAAAGTACCAAATATGTCTGCTGAAGTTTATTCCTCCTTGAGTGCCTATTGTGGCTGCTGATGGAGACAAGATACTGAACTGTGAACTTTCAGCCTGCCTTGGTAAGTCCACTCTTTTATATTTGCATCAGCTTTTTGTGCCCCAGTGCTGTCTCTGAAGGAGATAGCAGGACATAGCTTCTTGTTGTGTGTGTTAGTGATCATGTTCCGATCTCCTAAAGCTGAGAGGCTTTTGGATGTTTTCTTACCCAGTTTTCTAAGGAAATGAGCTTTGTGTAGAGGTATCCTGTATGAACTTTTACTGCTGCTTGTATATCTGTCCCTCCATCTCCCTCTTTGGGACTTTTCATCTGGTTTCAGCCTAATGTGAAAAAGGGGTAGAGATCTCAAAGATAATACATTTTCAATGCACGAAATGAAAAATCTGAACTGATGAGGAGGCATGCAATTAGAAGGCGTGAATCTTAGCACTTAGTCACAAAGAGTTACCCAGGGAGATCATCTTAATGTATAGCCTCAGTGATGGGAAAAGGTTGTTGGATTCGTCGAGTATGTTGGATACCAAGTTTAATTGGTTCTCCTCCTTTTTCTTCTTTGTTCTACCTTCATAGGCCCTTGCTTAACCAGGTTCGAGCCTGGAATGGAAGCAGAGTCTCAGTAACAGCAGGAAAGCATTAATTTTTGGTTTGTACTACAATAGATTTGAGATGCCCAAAGAGATCAGTATCCTATTGTTTTGAGTGTTTTTAGTCTTACACAAAGTAACAGACGATCCCTGGTCTGCAGTGTTTAAAGCATCAAATGTAGGCTGAGAAGGGAAACTGTCCCCAGCTCATGTGCTAGGTTGGCTGCTAGAGCCAAGGGCTGGCAGTGAATTCCCTTGTGAGCTGATGCCTCTGGGGCTACAGCTCCAGGGGTTCCAGTTGCCTCATAGGAACATCCCAAAACCATGCCCCAGCTGTAACAGAACTTGTGATCATGTTGGTAGTAGTCACTTTGGATTCTGTAGTTAGTGCTTGTACAATTGGGTTTTAACCATTTGCTTTAATGTCTAAACTGGAAGATGACTGCTTATGTCCCCACTCTTGCTTCGTGGAATTGTTGGATGGTGAGTAGGTCTGTTTCTGTCTGACTTCTGTGAGTCAGGAAAACGAGAGAGGTGGCAGGCTTGAGAGGGTATGCTTGTGTTTCAAATGTTATCTATTGTCTTCTTTGCTGATCTGTTACTAAAGGATGCCAAAAGTCATTCCTGTTCCCAGATGTTAAGCGGCTGAGAGATGAGATCATGCTGAGGGTCATTTGCAGATATATCACCTTTGTTTAAATTCCTTGCATATTATTTTTCATAACCAAAAAAAATGTCTGAAAGAACTACTGGTGGTCCAGATTAACTGTAAACATGGAATTTGTCTCAACATAAGCCTGAAAACGAGGCTAAGATCTTCAAGTTTATAGTTGTGTTATAATTTCAGGCCTGATAAGGACTTCAAGGAGGTTCGTTGAATACTTAGTGAATGGCTGGAGTGGAAGAGCTCCAAAACAGCTGGAAAAAAAAAATAAAAAAGACTTATTTGGCCTTCAGCACAAATTCTTCTGAAGTATTATTGCTGAAAATGGCAGTTTTATTTAAATAGAACACTTGAAGGGGAATGATATTTTTCATGTGCAATAAACTGTTGTAGGATCTGAAATACTAACCCAAGTCATATAAGCAGCTTCTCAAAGTTTGACTTAGTTCTAGCCAAGACTTCTGAATCATTTTTAATCCTTTGAGAGTTAAGCTCTTGTAAAGGTGCTCTAAAGTGAGATCCATAAAATTAATTTATTTTTTTTTCCATGAAAAATAATGGGGAAAAATTACCAAAACCTGCATTTCTGAAGCACTGGTGCCATTTAACAGGTATGCAGCAAGGAGAATTGATCTGAGATTTTTCTGCTTAAAGGAAATGTTGACTCTGTAGAAGAACGAAAAACTGTGCCCAAATTGTATGAACCATTGTATTGTTTTGGCCGTTACTTCAGTCTTCAGTTTCTAGCAGTCATGAGAGCTGTTATTTTCTGTGATACATCCCATCACATGAAATACTTCTTCTTCATCTTCCTGTTTCCACAGGAAATCTACAGCCAAACTGTAATACCGGGTGTGATTCTTCCTTTACTTCCACTGCACAGATATCATCTGAGTGGCAGGGGTAGATCTATTTTTGGTAAAACTCGGATCGTCAAGGATTAGCTTTTTTGCCATAGTGAAGTCAGAAGCAGACTGGGGAAGGCTGCAATGCATATTTTTGTAAGAGATGTTGTGCTCGGGGGGAAGGTTGTATCCACAGGATACGGAGGCAAGGAGGATCACTTCCCCCATGGCAAAGTTATCTCTTTTTTGGAAAGCATCCCTCCCCTGTGTCCTGACAGGACTTGGGTCATGCTCCAAATTCCATCCTGTCCCTCTGCTTCCTGCCCTTTCACCCATCACCAGAGTGATAAAACACCCGTCCAGAAGCGTTGCGGAACTAATTGCTCCGCTATACTTTGAAAAATAAGAAGTAATGTTACAATAGCTGGTTTTGTACAAAAGCCTGTTTTGTTTGTTCATCCTATGGACCGGGAATTTCAGAGACCATGCTGTTGTAAGCTGCCCAGCATCTCGAAAGAAATAGTCTGTGCTCTGTTGAAAATCCCAGCTTCAGTCCTTAGATTTTGTTTTTGCATAGGCTGCTGTTTAGCAACATGAGAAATGGTTTGAGACTGTCATGTTTGTCCCAGCAAAAATGTCCCTCTAGGAATGGATCTTTCAGATTTGGGTCTTTAGATTGATAGGCTCAAGCTGAGAAGTTGGGCTGCTGGCTTCACAGGAGAAGAGGAAACTGCCTCTAGGAAGAGATCACCCCCTAGATACAAAGGATAATCCATCCAGCTGTGGATTTTCTGGCATTTTTGAATTGTCTTATGCTGGTCACTGTGGAGGCAGGATATTGAGTTAGGGACATAGTGATTTTCTCTGGTTTGGTTGTTTTAATATTCCCCCTACATCGAGGATTCCCTAGAGAGTTCTCTATTTGTAGATCCAGTGGGAAAAGTTGTTCTGTGTGATATTTCTCCTCAAAGATAAGGTGAACTGTTGTGGGACTGTTACTGTGGCTGTGATCATTTACATAAAGAGAGGTAGCAGGGTCAGCAATATCACTGTTCCATCATAAGAAAGGATGCTACTTCATTTAGTAAACCAAGGTACTCCTTGGGCAAGTTAAACAACAAATAAAGATAAGCCTAGAAAAAATAGCTTGGTGTTCATGTTTAAGTGCACATAAGGAGAAATTTACCCTTTAGGCTGTTGAATGCTGGGTAGGAAAAGAAAATGGCCATTCTGGTAAGAATGCTGATTTGAGAGAGGGGTTTTAATTGGGAGGGTGTGAATGTATTCACATGCATGTACAAAGGCACATTTTCTGATTGCTTTCCCTGTACTACCACCCTTCCCAGCCTAGGCCAGGTTCTTCTCCGAGGACTGTGTTTTCAGGGTTGGATAGCTAAAGAGATGCAAGAAATGAGGGAATCTCAAGAAATGATGAAAGTGGCTGAAGGGTCAAGCTGGAGCATAGAAATGTGTTCATGTTCTATTTCTGATGTTGTTGAGAGGAGGCTACAGAGAGCTTTCCTTCAATTTTGACTTCTGTGCTCTTCAAACACATGGCAGTGCCCCTATGTCCCTGAGATAACTGCTTAGACATGCACAGGTGTCTTGTGGATGTTGAAAGTCTCCTGGATTTCTTTTTCAGACAGCCAGGCATCTTTAAAGAACTTTCTCTTGAAGTTCATTGTGTCGTCCTGAGCAATTGGCTGTAGGTGACTCTGCTTGAGTAGATGTTGGACAAGATGATTTCCAGAGGTCCCCTCCTACCTCAAGCATGATGCTATCTCCTAACTCAGTGTGTTTCTAAGCCTGGAGGGGGTTAATCTGGAGAATGGAAACAATGCATCTCCAGCAGTATAGCAGAATTAGCTTGTGTTAATCTTTTTGTCTTCTTTGTAGCTTATTTCTAAGTGATTTCCATGGTCTTTCACATTATCCTTCAGTTTAGGCCAACCTGTGGGTAGCTAACAGGGTTAGGAGATGATGCACCCAGCAGCCATCCGTTCCAGGTTGTCCCTAAGAGTATCTCCTGTCATTTTTCCCTGTCCCTTGCCATCCTGTCTGTGGCACTGACTGGGCTCAGTGTGCCACAGGAGACAAAGCCTCCTCCCGCATAGCTTGGGCATAGCTCAGACGCATTCTTCAATGCCTGTTTTTCCCCAGTGACCTTACTCTACAGCCCTGGTGGTCAGTCGACTATTATGCTGTGAGCTTGTCCGCATTCCTCCACCCACTCAGGCAAGCACTGCCCGCTGGGAAGGGGTGGCGAAGCAGGGAGGAATCCAACCAGCTGGGGGCTTAGTCAAGGAAAACAGAAATTCCAGGCCTTTGGGACTGTTTTGCCCATCACTTCTCCAGCAATGTGGAGGTTGGAGCAGCTGCCTGAAGAGAGTCTGACCGCTGTGGTTGCCACACACCCTGCACTGACAGTCATTCCCATGGCAAGCCAGCAGGCTCCCCTTGTTGCCACACTGCTGACTCTTTCCTCATGTCAAGAGGAAACCCCAAGGAAAACAGCCTGGAGAAACCTTTTCAGAGTAGCTGCCACTTGTCATGTCTGTGGATGCCTTGCAATGACAGTTTTAGTTGCTCAGCTCCCCCCTTTGAAGGCTGCTAAGCTAAGCCTCTTTAGGCACTGTAAATCATGCAGGCTATTGGTTTTGAGTCATTTAATTTTGATCACGTAATGTGCAACTTCCAGAATAATTTATATATGTACACGCATATGTGTGTGTGTGTGTTTGATAGAGGCTGGACATGAGCTAGATGGGAGTTGCAAAGGAGATGATTTTTAAGCTCTAGAGCAAACTCAGATTACAGTTTGTACAGTAAGAAGAGAAGGTTAGAATCCTGCTATTTTATTATTACCATGGTTAGATTAGAAATGTTAGGGATTTTTGAAGAAATGACTAAGTCAGGAAAATTTATGATCCTTACAGCTCACTCAGCCACTTTGCACATCCTGTATATTTTCTGACATACTTCCAACAGCATAAATATTAATAGAGTAATACTGACATTTAGGGCCTGATCCAAGTCTCATTAAATTCAGTGGAAACACTCCCATTGTCTTCAGTGGAAGATGGATCGTGGTCTTGAAAAGGAACAAAGAAGGAGAAAATACCAAGTGGGGCTTCGTGGGGCTAAATACTGTTGTTATCAAATCAGAACTCCTCCGCTTCCTGACTCTGAGCATTTCACTCTGTGACCTTTAACGTTAAATTATTGCCAAAACAGGAAGAAGAAATTAAGGCTTGATAAGGGCGGAGATGGTCACAGATTTTACCAGCCTCACTGATGGAATGTGACAATTTCTTCAATGGGAATGAGTTGGGCATGAATTGTTCATCAGTCGTTTTGATTTATTCAACCTATCAGCCCCATAGTTTGCAGTGGCAGGGATTACTAGAATCTCAGCAGAAGAAATTCCTTTTCCCACTTAGTTTATAACCTCTGCAGGTGCATAAAGAGTTACGCAGAGAGGATTAGCTGTTGTAAAATGGCTCCATTTACTTCACTGAAGAGGTAGCCTAGAATCAGCTCTGTGGATTCCATGTGAGGAGGTTCTATTGCAAAAGCTTTTTGGCATTGAAAGCTCTCTCCTTTTCTAGATCAGAATCTTTTCCCCAAACCTTTCTGCACAGCAGTTAGTTACAGCTGTGTTTTGCAAAGCCACCTAGGGAATTTTGATGTCCAGTTCCCATAAAGTTTAATGTGAATTAGGTTTCCAAATCATTTAGGCAGCTTTGAAAGTTCAGCTGAGTTAGAGCTGGAAACTCCTGGTTTGATATAGCTCTGTGCAAGGAACCTCTGCGTCTTTGGGTGACAAAAAAGGGAAATTCAAGTTCTCATCATCACTTTGCAGAATGCAGGCCTCAATGGAATGGCAAAATTTGAGGTTGTAGCATCTGTAAAAGTCACACTTCATATCAAGGGAGGCAAAAGTTCCACTGCTCTCCTTGATTAGTAAGACCAGCTTTCCAGAACAGCCTCTTTTGTACCTAAATACAGACCAGGTTTCCAAAGGGCTCTTTTAGAAAACATGAATGCTACCTCTTACCACACCAGCTTCTCTAGAAAATTTATGCCTGGATAGTGACACGTCAAAAGGTGATGTATCCAGGAGTACCTGGTAAGTTGCAAGCCAGAGCAAGCTGTAGGGCGTGTTTTCCCAGGTTACTGGTGAACACGGGTCCTTTCACAGCCAGGGCCACTCACAAAACTTCCAGTTTTGTCTCTTTAGGAGAGGTCTGCGTCTGGTCTGTGAAGCACAACTGTAGGCAGCCTACTGTCAGCTGTACTGTTCAAAGAGAGTTATAGAGACAGTAACAACTGAAAAGAGCCAAGTGAAATAACTCGAGAGCTGCAAGAGTGAAAGCTGGACTTGCAGTTTGGCTCCAACACAGGATGGATGGAGACAGTTTCTAGCTACCAACTCTTAAAGAGGTGAAATTTTTGCTACCTCCAAGATATGCCTTTGGGAAGGACAGAGAGGTGGAAAGGAGGGAAAAGACGGAGAAAGCACTTCTAGTGCAACTAGCTGATGCAGAAGCCTCGTGGAAAGAGATGGCTATTATGCTACAGACTTCTCAGAAAAGGAGTGCTTTAGAAATATTTCCTGTAGCCACACCAGGGGTCTACAGATCTTAGCCAACAATATGAAGCCACATTGGTAAACAAGCACATACTGAATAAAAGACTTGAAGAAATAGGTCCATGACATCAAGGCGATTGGCTTTCCAGTGGTAATATTCAGTAGCCACAATAGCAATGAACCAAAAAGTGTTACTTCCTAGTTAAACAAAACAAACAAGCTAACAAAAAATCCAGAACAACAAAATTAAGGAGCTGTTTATGATCAGTTCTGTTTGAAGCCTCCAACACTGGAGAGCTAAACCTGAGTGAATGTAAATATTTTACTGTGTCAGAAGGCATACGTGTGTTGGCAATACTGTAATAGAAAAGCCAACGAGAGGATTTGAATTATTCTTCCCATGTTTTCTGTCTGAAAGCAGCTAAGCTGCCATGCGTGTTAGCCCTCAAATACCAGGGATGATATGCTGCATTTTTATCCATTTTTATCCTTTTTTTTTTCTTTTTTTTGTCTTAGCATTTACAGCATTTGTCTGCTAGGGGAGACAGTCTGTACCTCTTTAGCTGTGTCTCCACCACCTTAGTCTTGAAGAGTTCCTGGTTTTCCAACATTGTCATGGGTGGAATTAGCAGGTACTGGGAGAAGTAGCAGTAGATACTCGGGTAGCTTTGTTCCCAGGTGAGTCCTGAGTAAAGGACTTTTTCTGCTACTGGTTGTTCAGATGCAGTACAATGAAGTCCTGGATGCCCATGTTAATTACAGATCTGATGGACTTCATATACATAATAATGATGACTCAGTGTTCTATACCATATGTGTCCAACTTGCTAGTTTTATGTTTCATTTGCTCTTTGTTCCCTACAAATATACGTATGTATATATGTTATATTTTTCTGAACTTTGCGAAAGAGTTTCTTTCGCAGTGTTCAAACGACATGATCCAGATTTTGTCAGATGGTCACAAGTGCTTGTAAACCTAAAGCTGTTCCATCAAAAAAGAGCAGTGTGGCTTATCTGAGGGATTCAGTGCTTGGTGGCTTTGGTCAGCATTTCTCCAGGAGGAAACCTCCTTTACTACTTAGAAAGGTGCTCTGGAAAGACAGAGAGAGCTTTCCTTTCATTTGCTGTGCAGCCCTTTTCCTCTGCCCGTGCAGCACTTGCATGGAGCAGAAGGTCCCTTCCCACCCCCTCCCTTTGCATTGTTTCCTGTCCTCTCTTTTTTTCTCTTCCTGTCAAATATTTAAGCAGAGATTTCCTTTTGGGTGGTGTGCCAAGCAGCATTCCAGCTCCTTTACTCTGTCCCCTTTCAAAATAAAAAGGCTGACCTCCATTTCCATAACCAAAGAAGGGACAGGTAGCTTTTGTTTGCATTTCCAGAGCGTGGCTGTTTTTCTTAGTTTCACACCAGAAGAAGAGAAATCATGCTATTATTCTAAGAGGAATTAGCCAGTGACCCCAGCAGCAAAATGGGTGGTATGAACTGACCGCTTTTTAGAGGTGAGCCTTTGATTTCAGACAACTTCTTCCTTAGTCCTCTTCCTCTCTCTGGTCCCTACAAGATTTCCCTGTTTTTTGTTTTTTTTTTTTTCCTTGTGTTTGAGGCATGTCAAACCTTGGAATAGCCCTCACAGGCATTAGTCACCAATGATTAAAATAGCCACTATAAGCAGGCAAGAGCCTGCAATGATTTGTGTTAAATTGGGTGTATCTGCTTGTAGCAAGGGTTGCTAATTTGCAGACCTCCCTCATTATTATCATTTTCATTAATAGCATCAAGGGGCTCCAGCTGACATGAAAGTTTTGTTTCATCTTTTGCTGTATACAAGAGGGGGAGAGCTTGTTGTCTAGGTGAGCAACATAAAAAATGGGGAGAACAACAATCATAGAATGGCCTGTATTTAAAAAGACCTCAAAAATCATCTAGTTTCAACCCCCCTGTTGTGTGCAGAGTCACCAACTACTAGGCCAGGCTGCCCAGAGCCACATCAAGCTTGGCCTCAAATGTCTCCAGGGATGGGGCATCCACAGCCTAAGCTGAAGTTGTATAGATTTCAGCATTGTCCAGGGAGATATCCAAGGCTGTAGTTGCAAACAGGTACATACGAATTCTCATCTATAAAGTGAAGACAGTAATCTGACCTCTTAGGGACCATGTGTGGCTTTAGCGTCCAATTCTAGACACTTCTTGACCAGGAGCTTGAGTGAAAAGTCCACTTGTTGAAGATTGATGTAATATTGTGTTCAAGTCTATCAGTCAGCATGTTGGGTTTCCTTATGCTCATTTGTCTCTACGGTGCTTGGCAGTCTCAAGTCTAGTACTTAAAAGAAACTGTAAGGATTTAACCTATATTAGCCCTTTAACTCAGAAGCAAAAAACCAAACAAACACAACTCCAAACCATGTGGTTTCACTGCTCAAGGTCTTGAATTCTGTCCCTGCTGATGGCTCCTGCATAGTGCATGTCTTTGATCCAGAACAGAAACTGGAAATCATGTAAGAACAGCTTAGGTCAGGCTGCAAGAATATCAGAAGGGTTTTTCCCTTTGTGTATCTGCTTCCAGCAGAGAGGAAGTAACAAAGAATGTGTTTAAAATCAATGGAATTAGTCAATCTTCTTTGACTCATAATAAAGATTTGGATTTTTGGAGATATTAAGTGAAGTTTTGGCTCTGATTTTGTTTTGTCTGAAGAAGTCGCATATCTCTGACTGTATAATAAACTACAAGATCTAAGCAGGATTGCTAGAGGTCTGTGCTGCTCAGCAGCATGCCTCAGTCCCGCTGTGCATGCTGGCAGCGATAGGAGCAGCTAATGTGGCTTTATGAGGAGGGCAAGTTTCTAAGGATCAGTTGCTAATTTGCATCCTAATGTCTGGTAAATTGAGCTAGGCAGAGCAACCTGCAGTTGGTTTAGATGCAGCGGTACATAATTTAAGGCAGCTGCCGCCAGATTAAAACTGTAAGCACTCTGCTTGTGGTCAAGGGGATCCCTGGTTCAGGAAAGGAGCTAATAGCATGTTGAGCACTGAGATGCAATTAGTTTCCTTTCTATTGACAAGGCTTAAGTACAGGCATTTGGAGGACATAGAGAGTGTGTGGGAGATGCTGTACCAGCATGTGAGCACGGAAAGTTGAGAAGGTTGAGTTATGAGGCTCCGGAGGACTTCAGAGTGGCTGTGAATGGATGTGCAGGGGAATAACTGAGGGCGAGCTGGGAAAATTAGTCAAAATACCTCTTCAGCCCATTTGTTTCAATTTTGCTGAGTAAATATCATGGGATAGAGGATGAATATTTGGCTGCTGGCTTGTTCTGTAGGTAGCATGGAGATTTGTCTGGGAGCTTTGGAGTCCTAGAAGTGAATGATAGTGGGGGTCTGTCCTCCAGCTGAAGTACTCAGAGAAGGTTATTCTTGCCAGGGAGTTGCACCAATTTGCTGACACTGAACATCTTGCCTGTTCATTCTATTGCAACTTGGACCATCTCTTTGGGGTTTTATCCTGCTTGGTGGTTTAGTTCTCACTTGGCTACTGAAAAGCAGGGATGTGAAGAAACTGTAAAGCAGCAAAAATACCTTTTTATTATATATTTCCAAAGAGACAACCTCAAAATATTCTGAGAATCTACCCCAGGGAAAGGAACTCCAAGTATCCAATTAAGATACCACTACAGCACCTCATTTTAGTGAGCTGAGAGCTCTTGTTAGATCCTATCCAAGCCACATCCCAGCTTACTTGAATACCCTAGATGGGGAGGGAAAGGAAGGAAATGAAGGGAAACGAAGGAAAAAGGAAAAGGGAAAGGAAGGGAAAGAAGAGGAAAGGAAGTCCCACCCTAGCCCACTTCCCAAATATTGCTCAGTGTGCCCTGATTCTGTAACACAGTTGATAAATCTGAGGAGTGAGCTGAGGTCAGAGCCTCAGGATGCCAACTCCCTGCGTGATGAAGGAGCTTTTTGTGTCTATGTGTATGTGCATGGAGGAAGAGGATTGTGTTTGCTTCCTAAAAATCCTCAGACACTCTCCAAATAATTCCAAATTTAAAGCAATATAAAATGCTCCATCAAACGTGTTTTACAAACCCTATATCGCAGCCTGTTAAATCTGCCCCAGTGGCTGTTTCTGAGTGCTTTTGAATGATCTCTTGATAGTGCTCTTTTCTTGCTCCTGGGCAGTCTTCATGGAAACTGCGGATAGTTGTTTTACTGGCCTGTCTGGATGGAGAGCCTTGGAGGATGCTGCTTTACCCTAGGTCATACAAAACATGCAGAATATATTCTGCCATCAAAAATAAACAAGGTAGATAAACACACATGGCTGTGGTGTGAGACAGGAACCAGTGAAGCAGCCGGGGCAAGGACTGGCTTTAAACTGAGCAGGGTTGGCAGCGTAGCTCCCTTCTCATGCAGAGATGTTTTTCTAGACCTTTTCTTCCTTTCCATGGTGCCTAGGAGTGGAACCAGCCACAGTAGAAGCCAGAAGAAGGACTTTTTGTAGAGATAGCTTCATTCATCTCATGAAAGGATTTCTTTGGAATCAATGAGCTCCTTGAGGTAGTGGTCATGCTGTTAGCTTGCACAGAAATACCATGTCCTTGTCCCTTGCCAGTGGTCCATTTCTTCACATAGTAAAGGAAAGCAGGTTTGTACCCTGCTGGTCTATTTACGGGAGTTTCAGTCATTTACACACTGCACCTGCTTTGCATCTTGTATGAAATAGCCAAGTCTAGGGCTTGCAAACCTACTTGAAGGGATGGATAGCTGGGCTCTCATTGATTGATTGGGTCTAGAGGTGGTACTGGTGCAGCAACTTCAAAATGTGCTGTGGTAGAACACCGTCTCAGCATCACTGAGTCCCGGCAGGAAAATAAACGTCTCAGCTCTTTCTCGGTATTTGTTTTCCAGCAATATCTTCACTCTGCCTAAGCCTGCACAAAACCATTATTCTGTGGCATTTCTTCCTTTCTACAAATAAACAGAACGGAGAAGAGAGGAAGTATGGCCAAGTGCTATAACGTTAGGAGTGATAGGACAAAATTAAACATGGCAAAACTGCAGTTCAGTCCAAAGGAAGAAGAGTTATGATGTGTGATGTTTCAGACATGGCTAGAACTTGACTGTGGTGGGGCTGTTGTAGACAGAGAGAGACAGTTCCTGCCTCAAATCCATTTACAGTCCGGACAGATGACAAGTGAGATATGATGAGTGTTATAATCCTTTTTCTTCAGGGGGAGAATTTGGATACAGTCAGAACCCTGTGCCAGTGAGTAAGCTCTGAGCAGTGCAGCTGTTATCCAGGTTGTTTGGGACATTTTTTTGGAGATGTATCCAGTAGGGATATGGAAACTCAGATTTGGCCTTTCAGCACTAATGCTTACTCCCGGGTTAGCTGGCTAGAGGTTAGAGCCAGGCAGCAATCACCCGAGCTATTTCTGCAATGAGGAATATGTGCAGAGTCAAGCAAATACCCTCTCAGAAGAAATGAATTACCAGCCAAATATAGATTATTTCATTTTGAGGGACACCATCCAATCTACTTAAGTTCTCAGTCATTCAGTAGCTTTTAATGTACATTAATGCCTGTATTTGTAATAACCATGCATGCTAAAAACTCAGTATTAGGCCCTTGTTGCTGACATATAGTGTTAGACAAAGCATGCTTTTTCTGTTTGCTGAGACACCGAGTGCAAAAACATTTCATGTGTAAATATTCCCTTGTGGATTTCAGCCCTTTTTTTCTGTAGTAATAGGAGAGGTAGAGACAGAGCAGGGTAATTTTTATAGCAGGCTAGTTTCTGTTAAATGCATCTTCTGGCATTGGTTCAGTAAAATACATAAATGCTTATTTTGGGGTAGCTTTGATATGATTTAAACATCTGTTTAAACTTATAAGGTGAGTGCAAGTACTTTGCAAAATAATTGTCTTAATGTCTTATTTGAGGGTACAACTGTGGAACTGCGTGGTTGTGATTTGTTTGGGCGGAAGGATTACAGCAGTTAAATACAACAAAACTCAATTAATTATAAGCCCCAAGGAAGCACAGCAAAACTCAGGGATGTGCTAATGAGCGTCTTAGAAACCCCATAGCAAACTGGTAGTGAAAAGGTGAGAAAGTATAGCGTGTTTTTCTCTGATGAAGATAAAAAGTGGTGATCTTTCTTCTGAAATGCTGTAGCAGAAGCACTAATGAGATAAATGTATTTATGCCATGAATAAAACGCCTGATGAAAACTAATACGAGAGATGGAATAACTGATTGAAGTGGGCCAGGATTGTCAGTACGCTCCATCTGCTTTGCATCATTGGGCCGGGCAAAACATCAGAGCATATTGGTGAATCTGGCACGCGTCATGTTATTTTTATGTCATCCTTATTCTTCCAGGGCCTGATCCAAGTCCAACTCAAGGCCATAGAAATGAGTGGACTTTCCTTTACATCAGCGAGCTTTGAATTGGTTCCTTCCTCCCTCACTGGTTATGTCAGTAGTCCGCAGTGGGTCTCGGAGGCATTTTCACAGAGCAGTCAAACACAACGGTGCTTTTGATTTTAGCGCTACGTTTTGACGATGTTGTTGTTGATGTATTGTCGTGGCTGGAGTCCTGAGATAAAATGAAACGGGGAACATACTGAAAAAATATGTCCTGATTTAGAAGCTAATGAGAACTTTCCCAGAAGTGCTGAAATTCAGTGGGATTTAGAATCCCAAGGATCCTATTATTTTGGAAAATGGACCATATGCTTTCAAGGCGTTTGGGCAGCTCTGAAAACTTCATCTATCATTTCTATGAAGAGCAGCATAGACCTTATGTAATATCACAGGAGGCAGCCAGAACTGTTGAGAGTAAAACCCGCAAAATGGCTTGATCTTCTATTGTTTCTGAAGGTGTGAATTCCCCTTTTCCTGACGTTAAATAATTTTGGGGTGTTTTCTTCTGTTAAAAGAGGAGCCTGCTGTATAAAGTAGTTCTCCCATATGCCTGTCAATCCAGGCATCCCTCCTTACTCCTGCTATGTTTATTTATATATACACATATAAAAACAATAATCTTACTCTTGATTAATCAAGGTGATTCAGCCCATGCCTCCCACCGTCTTACTTTGACTCCAGACTTATTCTAACAAACAGCTTTAAATATCACCAGGGTTACTCATAAAACATGGTGCTGCTCTGCATGAGTAAAGACTCTTTGAATCTGGCCTGGAGTAAAGTTACTAATTCTCAGTGAGAAGCAAAGCTAGACAAAGATTGCAAAATATTGTCCATTAATCTGTTCTTGAATTTTTAAACACATTTTTTGGTCTCTGTTCACTCGTGGATCTCTGAGCTAATGAACTTGTTGACAGGAATGTTCACCATAACAACCCATTTATAGCAAACATTGCAAGATCTCTGCACTCTTTCCTTCATTCAAAATAACACCAGTCTCCCTCCCCAAGAAACAACCTTCCTGTTTTAGAGTGTTGTCACTAATTGTGAATATTCACAGTGGTACCGTGTTTTGTTTGTTTTTCTACATCTTCCTCTGGCAAAAAAAAAAAAAAAAAAAAAAAAAGCAGAATTAAATCACTTGAAGTAGAATTTAAGAAAGCAGTGGGACCAAGGAATGACCTTAAAAGTCTAGTACCAAAGGGGAGAATGGCCCAGAGGTGGGAGCTGTATGGAGATGGGGTGGTGAGTCCTCTGCCAACCAAAGGCTTCACTGGGTGAAGCCCTAATGTAGGAACACTCTATCTGTGAGGCATTTAAGGTAAACAGCTTTCAGGACCTCAGATACAGCAAGGTATGTGTAAGAGATGCGTAACACTGATAAATCATCTGCTTGTGACCCAGCTATAAAAAAAAACCCAATCATTGTATAAATGATTTAGTTACAAATTCTTTACCTAAAGACGTCCTTTCGTCTGCTTGTAGATATTTTCTTCGAGGAGATTATTCATGGAGCAAGGATCTAAAATAAAAATTGAGGAGGATGGAGCAAAGCTGGGCTTTGGTGAGTACATCCAAGCCCTAGATACATTGCAAACAATCTGAGCCTGTTCCCAAGCAACTCCCAAGTAGAAAATAGGCACAACTGTTCTGAACAATTTTCTCAACAAATTGTTTGCCTACCTGTAGGATGTTCCTCAGAGCCAGGCAAAATCAAGGGAGATCAGCCACGAATTGTTTGACCTCAGCTTGCTTTGGATCTGGCCTGTCATGGGAATTATAGCTATGCCATTCTTCAAATCTCAAGCAGTTTTACAAAGGGGAAAAAAAAAGAAAAGAAAAAAAAAAAAGGTTAGAATTTTTATTACAATCGGAAAATGCAATTTTTCATTCCCTTCTTGTTTCAGAAGGTCTGAAGGGATTTTACTCAACTTCCTCTTCTACCTTCAGGCAGAGACCAAATCTGAGAAATTGCAACCCAATTTTGGAAAGTTCTCAGCATGCAAATAGGGGGTCATGATGGGAAGCTGCTGCTGAACTCACTTTGTTGTCATGAGTGCTTCTGGGAAGCTGCTGCCGACCAGGTGGTGCCCTCAACCCTGCTTCATTCCAATTTGTATCTGCCAGTCAGAAGTATCTGATCAAAACCATGGGGGGGGTTTACCTCTTGGGACCAGCTCTGATAGAGTGAGGTAGGCAAGATCCATTTGTGTACATAGGAATTGTCCATTAACTGCAAAGTTCAGTATAAAAATCTGTATTGCCCCAAACACAGATTTTGCACTTACTCTAAAAACTTTGTTGCTGAATGTTTGAGCTCCAGAGAAAACTGCATGGGAGACTCAGGAAGGAGGAGAGGAATGGCATCTGAATTCAGGAGTTCTGTCTTTGGCAAGATCCTGTAACACAGGATGGGCTGTAGCCTGCACCTGTGGTGATATAAGGCTTGATGGAGTTTGTGCTGATATGTTTTTCCAGTATTTAGGGTTTAGTGGAGTGTGGTGTGCCCTTACCAAGAGCAAGTGTTACCCTTGTAAGCATCTGAATGCTCAAGCCTGATTTAGACACCTATGTTAGGCGTTTTGGCAAAATACACCAGCGTTGTGGAAAATAAAGCCTATAGAATTGGAAAAATTTGCTGGAAATTTACTGTTGTTACATCCTGATTTGGAAAAATCAGCACGAAGGCGCGATCCCTGAAATAAATGGAAGAAAACGTCTCACAGCCGTCAGCAGGCACTGGAGGTCTCCAGCAGAGGCTGCCTGGGAGCATGGAAGCTACCGTGCACAGTGTCCTCAGCCAGGCACGCTCACCGGCCTTGGGCAGAGGCGTGCTCCTTGCCATCGGTGCTGGTTGCTGGTGCTTCAGTCTCTTGCTTGGTGATAGATCCCTGCCCCTAATTTGGGCTCCTGCTCTGCTCCAGGCAGAGCTGGAGGAGACAGAAGGCGTGAATGGACAGCCAAGACAGAGCACAGCCAAGGGACTGGCTTGGCTCTGCGAGGCAAAACGCAAGCTGAGCCATTGGAGCCGGCTGTACACAGATGAGAAGGAAAATGCACAAAGTGATAAATAACTTTGCTCAGGCCGCCAGGAAGGGCTGCCAGAACATTCTCGCTTGGCTATGCTCTGACTTGGCTCGCCCTCCGCCGGCCCCCTCCTGCACAGACAAAGAGCCGAGCCAGAGCCACGCATGCATCTCAGGGACGGCTTGCCCTGGCCACTGCTGCCCCATGTCCAGCCAGCACCTGGTGGGAAGGCTCTGGAATGGAAGAGGGACCTTTCCCCAGCTCTGGGGGCTGCCAGAGATGGCTTCTATCCCATTGCTCCCCTGGCAGTCTGGGCTGCAGAACAGTCCGTGCACCTATACAGAAAGCAGGCTGGTGCTTCCTCCTGTGGCTCTGGCAATGCCTGTGCCTGACTGCAGTGGAAGGAGAGATGGGTCTCGGAGAAGGTTTATCAGGGAAGGAGGAGTGTCTGCCTTTCTCAGTTCAGCTGGCAGCTCCAGAAAAGCTATTGTTGCGGTGTTTCCAGCGACTCATTGCCTCACTGATCTGTGATGCACATTGAACATATGTCTTTGTTTAGTTGCCCATTATTTAACCTAGATTTTTCCCCTCTTGAGAGATTACAGCAAATTCAGGGCATATGAATAGTTTAATTTATCATTTTCCAATATAGATTGTCGTGCACTTGTGTGTAGTGAAAATAATTTGTTGTCAAGTTATCCAGTTACCACCTCATTTTACATGCTCCATAATGAGCTATTTGTAATGATCCATATTCAGAAGAAGTCTAAATAACCCAAATATTGCCATCCCGCTACAGATAGCTACTAGTGATTTCAAGCAATACTGAATCATACTGATCCCTCTGAGAGCTATGTGCACATTGTTACAGAAGTGGTTTGCTACCAGAAAATCCCTTTTCAAGAGTACCCTCCTTGCTTTTGAAACCCTACAGACATTGGGAAAAGTTTCCATTAAAAAATAGAAAAAAAAAAAAAGAAAATGTATTTCAATTTGAGGGAAAAATATAATTTTAATAGATTTATTTATTTTTTTCCAAGTTGTGTTTTTTTTCTCTTTTTCCTCTTACAGTGGGTACATCTTTCCATGGGTTTCAGCTCTCAGCGGTAGTGTCTGAAACTTACATGGCATGCCCTTGTGCTAAATATAAGTTGTTTTCTCAGTCTCTTAAAAAGCTCGGTGCTCAAATCAATGCTCACTCACCCCAGATTCGTTCCTCTGGCCCTAAACGCCCAGAGGTTGCTCATGCAATGGAAAAAGATGGGTGTTCAGAAAGGTGGTTCATGCCACCTGAGTTCCAAATGAACCTCACCTGTAGCTTGTCACAGCAAAGGCCACTTATTATTCTGCTTAAACAAGATCCTGTTAGACATGTCAGTCAGGCACCTGAAATGAGCCAGCCTGCACCTGGCTTAAGCACTTTTTTTTGTTCCTTTGTTGTGAGCAGGAGCCTCAAGCTCCATTCTTGATGCTTTAGCATCTATTTTCTAATCAGTCAGTCTGATGCGGTAGCTGCCTTTGGGGATTTAAAATGTAAGTTATTTCTGCTGTTATTTTATGGCATGACTTGGCATGAGGTGGCATAACCATTTGGCTTGGATGAGGGACCAGTGACTTGGACGGGCTGACAGACTATAGTCAGAGCCTAATGACTGCCTGCATGCTGCTAGGAGGAACCCCCTGGGGTGCTAGGGGACTGCTGCCAGCTCTGCTCTGAATTAACATCTTCGCTAAGGAGCAGGCAGGCAGAAGGGCGAGTAACGCTGAAAAACCGTGCCTTCAAGCTGCTGAGAAATCAGCCCTTGGAAAATTGCTTGGGCAGGTTGTTTGGGTTGATCAGACAGATAAATAATCAGCAGCCCACGCTGTGCCCCAGTGAGCCTTCGCATTCGAGATGGATGCAAACACGAGAAGTCGTTAGCGGGGAAATTGCGGTAGTTGAAACTGAACTGAAATTGTTTGCACACAGAAGTGATCTTTAGGCATATGATATTTATAATGGGAGCTGCTAGCTGCATTTTCTGACTTCCTAAGAGAAATGATGAGCGTAGGTAGAAATATCACTGCCCTGCATTTTCTCTAGCTGCTAAAGAAAGGTTGCAGAATAAAATGGGGTCTCCTACAGTAGTAATCAAATGAGAGGGATTTTTGAGAGCTGCTCTGTGTGGTGGAAGAACACCTCAGGAAAAAATCCCAAGCGAGACAGGAGCAAAGAGGTTAGCACAAGGTAAATTCTAGACTTGAGGCTTCTGGTTATCTTGCTCTTTTACAACTGCATTTCCAACCTTGTAGTAAAATAAATAAATAAATAAACGGAAATGTAATGCTTTGTTCAATTAGAATAACACTGTTTCTCTTCTTTAACCTTGACTGATTTTGTGAAGGAATTTGGATGACTCTGGAAAGCACTAACACCATCTTTTTTTCTTTTTTCTTTTTTTAATATTCCTGAAGCCAGACACACTTTAATGGGTTTGATTTTGCAGGATACGTCATTAGTAATTTATCTGAAACGTGGATCTGCTTCCTCATCTTTTGAAATTGCTGATTTCTATTGTTTGGAAGAGACTGATTTTCTGTACTTCCTTCTACTAGGTCTGCTCCAAAAGTAATGCCTCCTATTTTATTATGTTGGCCTGCTTCATCAGAGGTGGATGTTGGTGGTATGGCAGTATAGGCTGAACCCTCCCACTAGTATTCCACTACATGTTGTTGCCATGTGGCAGCAGAGGGGCAGTCTGACAGAATGGCATCTGGCATGGAAGTGTGGATGAAAGAAAGGTCTGTCTTTGAGTTCCTCTGTGCAGAAAAAGTGGCACCCACTGGCGCTCGTCAACACTTGGTGAACATTTATGTAGACCAACCAGTGGAGGTAATCAGTGGTGGATTTCAGCAGTGGCAGCAGCTCTGAAAGATGAGCCATGTTCTGGATGGGCCATGAGCATCTTAATCAGTGGGTACAGTGATGGCCACTGTCTTTGGGGATGGGAAAGGGGCGATCCTTCTGGACTTTCTGGAACCTGGACAAACCATCAACTCTGACCATCATGATGCTGATGGAGCTGAATGCTAAAACTTCCAGAGTCAGGCCAGAGGTGAAGACAGCCTTTTTTTCTGCATCACAATAACACTGTGCCCTGTGTCACTTTGAAGGCCAAGGAGCCCATTGCCAGTTTTGGCTGGACTGTCCTGCCACACCCACCATATAGTCCTGATTTGGCATCTTCTGTCTTCCACTTGTTTGAGTCAATGAAGGATGGATTGTGTGGGCAACATTTTCCTATCAACAATTGCTGTCAAAAATGGTGGTAACTGTATTGAAAAAATAGTGTTTTGTAGCTGAGAATTTGCTCTGTCAAACAGTGTTATTGTATTCTTTAAATCTGTTGTGGTTTCCATGGAAATAAACGGAATGCATTACTTTTGGAGCAACCTATATTTTCTTGGTCAGAACAGGTACACATATGACAGTCATATTCAATAATTTGGCACAGAAGGACACCCGGTATATGTTTTGGAAGAGTAATAAATGGTAGTGAAAATGAATCTCGTCTTCTTTAGCGCTGGCATGAAGCACCAGTTCAAGAGCATTGTGGCTTTTTTGGCATGAGTGCTGTCAGGAAGAAAAACTGGTTGAAAGCATCACTCAGAAGTGCTGGGGGAAGACTCTTGTCTCGGTGCTAGGGGCAGTGGTAGGACTCCAGCAGACCACACCTGAATTGTTGCAATATGGTGTGCTAGAAACTTGGGCACTTCTTGTAGTTTCATTTCTGGTCTCCTCTCTACCCATGGTCAAGTTCCTAAACTAAGTGTTGAGGGCTGCTAGTGGTTTGTAACTTTTCTAAATGAGAGCTGTGGGGTTGTGGATGCTGTAGCCTCCATTTGCTGACCTTAGTAGGACAGGTACTGCAAGTGGGATAATGGGGAGAAGGTACACAGCTGTTCTGCACCTAAGGGCTGTGGTCTCTCTGTTTTTATTTAACACCATGGCATTGTCCTGGCTTGACTCTCTACGTTTACAGGCAGAAGTGCAGTTAACACAATTCCTGCTAAAATGAATGTGGGTGTTATTCATGTATCAAATTGCACTGGTTTAATAAACTCCCTATGAAATAATGTCTTGAGTGATAGCAGGATGAACTGGGGTAGCCCCAGAGTGATGTGAAATAACCATAGTGATATTTCAGGATCCTGGGCTGTTGCTGTGGCTACTAGCCGGTTTGACTTCCCATTGCAGTGGAGGAATGTTAGCCAGAAGACGACTCATTGCTGAGGCTCCCGCGTGACAATTGTGCTTTCTGCCAAACCTCCTCCCCACGCGGGGCTGAACCAAGGCAGACATCAAACTGTTACTGTTGTTGGTTCTTGCAACACATCCCAACTGGTGCATTGGATTTGTCAGATGTCGTTAGGAGAAGGTGCAATTGAAGACATAGTTGAAAGTTATCACTTAGGCTGCTTTTTTCTCCCCATTAGAAAAGTTTTTTAATTAAAGTATTAGGTGTCTGTATGTGGAAAAATTGTCTGCTTTCTACAGAAACCCGTTGTATTTTCCGGAAGATAAACTATCCCAAATTGAAGAATTTTAACTGTAAGCCAGAGGATCCATTCTGCAAAGCAGCACTGTGATGCCTTGGAGTTCAGAGCAGGTGATGCAAGGAGCTCTTCCAGTGTGCACCAGGATCCAGAAGTCCTAAATTCATGCTGTCTGAGGGTTCCTGTTGACTTAAACCCTGGGGAAAAAAAGTGTCTGCTATGCTGTAGTCATTCAATACTCCTGATGGTTCTGGTCTTTCTCCACTCTTCCTTCAAGACACCAACCAGCAAACCATTAGCAGAAAAGCAATCTCAGCATTGTCTGAAAATAGAGCCCTTCTGTTGTCCTTGCCTTGTCTGTGTAACAGTGTAACCCCAAGTATCACCACATGCATCACTGTATCTATAAAGCCTCCTAAAGCCACAGAGCTAGGGATTCAAAAGGAAAGGTAGAACAGCAGTGTCCTGGTCCACAAAACTTATCCTCATGTTTGACGGTGTTGTGCTTTTAATGTTTTGATGGCCCAGTTTGTGAGATTTAGGTGTGTACTCTCAAAGTCCTGCATCTTATCAGTAGTTACCTGGGAGGTAACTAGCAACAGGATGAAAAGTAATGATGGAGGTGTTTCCTGGGGTGAGTGGAGGCTGAAGAGGGCCCTAAAGCAGAAGAAGTCTGCAAGGAAGCCCCCAGACTAATGGTTCATTGAGATCACAGCAGCTTTGAGATCCTTGAGACCCAGTCATTGAGATCCTGAGCAGCCTCTCAGGATGCCCAAACTGGGAGACAAAGAACAGTAAGTAAATTCAGATGACTCACTGAGGTGGGACAGGATGGAGAGGCTAATCCCTGTCAGTTCCTGCAGAGTATGAAGAGGCACATCCAAAACAAGCACATCATCACCAACCTCTGATGAGGCCAGGAGATGCGAGGAGACTTTGATGGATGGCCTTTTACATCCTTGGCATTCTCATGAGGGAGCAGGTTTGGCCACCTGGAGACAAGCATCTTAGGGCATGCTGGTGGAGTGGGCCTGAGAACACCTCTCCATGCCTGGGAATCTTTGGGGTATGTAAGTGCAATGGAAATCATTTTTCTTTTAAAATAAGATCTCCCCCTCCTGTAAGGCCCCATGTTGAACTTCATTGCATCGTTGCGACATTATTTCCAACATCCGTTTAATAAGGAAAAAATAGTTCAGGACCCCACTTTCATCCCGCCATGAGTCAGTACTGTGTGTACATAACAGTATGCAACCTTGGTCACATCCAGCGGGGAGTCCAAGCTGGCACCCAGGGCGCCTGGAGGATGCGTGACTCAAGGTCTGCTAGGAGGATGGAGCTGCTCCCAGCCCCTGGGAGGTGTGAAGGTGGGAGATGCTTGAGAGCCAGAGCTCAGTGCTTGGTCCCAGTGATGGCTGTGCTGAAGAAAACCAGGATGCTAGAGATGGTCTGTATTGCACCAAAGGGTGTATTTGGAGCCTGCTGAGGCGAAAAGAAGCTTGGGCATAAATTTGTGTTGTTTTATAGTTGCATCAAAGTGTAAGGCAGCAGTTCTCTTCTTGCCCTGCCCCCTCTCCCCTTTTAGTGTCCCTTAATACATAAAAATAAAGATCCTTTATGTGAATAAAGTAGAAGGAGCCTCCCCTAAGCATGTTTTAAAAATGCCAAAAATAGTCCCGAAGTCTCAACCAAAAGAGAACATCGCCAGCATTTCTGTGGAAAATGTCTGTAGCTGGAAGGGGCGGGGGGGGAGAACCTGAGCTGGGGCTCGGAGGTGCTCTGTTGTGCCCCCAGCTCTGCTGCCTGCTGTTCCCAGCGCCTCATGACCATGCAGGACTGGCCCAGCTGGGATTCAGCTACTGCCCCCCCCGGGAGGAAGCCTGCCTCTGCCATGGGCTTCCCTGTCCTTCGTCTGACAGTTCTTGGCAGCTCTGGCGCAACGTGTTGTTAACAGCAGTCTTCCTAATTAATGGGGAACATGTGTGTGTTGCAGAAATCCTTTTCTTTTTTTCTTTTTTTTTTTCCTTCTTCTGTTTGGTGGAAATACCGTAAAACTGTTTATATCCATTATAAAAGTTGGGGGGTGAAGGGGGTTTACTATCTTCTTATCCCAAAGGTTTCCTTTACCTCAGATCAACCCATTTTGGGAACAGGCACTTCCCTAATCCCTGGGTGTCTTTTCTTAAATGCTTTCACACATCTGCACCCCTCTGTCCTGCATTCCTGCCATACCATCATCTTGTCCTAATGAAAAGTAGCAGCCTTCAGCATTGCCAAGTTCTTCTTCTTCTTGTTTTGTTTTTTTTAAAGACAAAATCCTGTTTATCAAAAAGAATTTCAGAAGTTTGTTGATTTTTTCCATTCATTAACTTAAATTTTTGTTAAAAAAAAAAAAAAAAAAAAAAGCAGCACAAGAAACTTTTGCTTTCCCAACTGTTTTCCCTTCTTGAGTAATAAGAAAACATGTTTATATACCATCTGCCACCAGCATGTTGTACAGATGAGCTGGCAGACTCATGTCTTCAGTTCACATCCAGCTCAAGAATAAGGGTCCCCTATCACAGGTGATTTGCTAAACCCTCTGCTGCTGCCTCCATCACAAAGACTGCTTGGGGCTGGCTTAGGAACAAACACAAGGAGAAGAGAATAAAGCATTGCACACATATATCCTCAGCTGATGCCAAACAGCAAGTGTTAACCAAGCCCATTGTGGTGCATAAGGTCTCTAGCCCCTTGCAAATGTGCAAGGACCCAGAGGATGCAAGCGCAGTGTGCAGCACCACACTGAGAAATTATGTTCCTAGTAAACTGGACCTGGCAACCCTGTGTGGTATCCTATAGTGCAAAGCACGTGTCTATACCATCTCTTGTAGATGGACATTGAGCAGGGACCACTCTTGCAGACCTCCATGTGGTAAATAATGGTGATATAGGATGCACCTATAGTAATGTGCATGGCTCTTCTTTGAAAGCTGAGCATCCTCAATCTATTCTCCTTGGAGGGAGGTGCTCCTATTCCCACTTTGCAGACATTAAAATGGAAGAACAGAGAGTGTCAGAGGAAAGTGTTGTTGATGGAAGCTGTGGAGAAAGCTGTAATGTGCACCTGCCCTTCAAAGTCTCGCCAAGGCTTTTGGAGATGTATAGAATATGCAGGAGATGAGCAGAATGATGAACAGTGATCAGTATGTTATTCTGGCTTTGGGCAAAGTTCAATCTTTGCTTTTCCAGGAGAATACTATTCTTGGTGGTTTTTTGTGATTTGCGTTAAAGAACAGGCTCTGAAATTCCACAGATAACACATTTTCCTATATTTGCCCCAAAAGGGGGAAAAAAGAGAAGGGCATTTGTGAAACTTTGTCCTTTGTTTCTTGTGGAAGACAGCAGAAAACTTGAGACCAAAGCATCAAATGTTTCACTTCTCATCAAATGCATGGAAATGTCATTTTTTTCCAGGTCTACCAGAGCCACAAATATGTTAACATAAGCTGATACTACCAGTACAGCTAATGGACCAGATCCACAGCCAGCATTAGCTGGCATTGCCCTGTGGTGTACTTGTTACCCTAGCAGCTCGCCAACCATGGTATCATTTTCCAGATTATTTGTATGGAACTATGGCAACTTACATCCACTGAGGGTCCAGCCAACTCAACTGACACACACCCAGGGAGGACCTGGATTTGCAGAGCTCATAAAACCAATGTGTAGAAATGGTTAAATGTCTCACCTTCCTGTTAGGTCCTCAGTGTTGCATTATAGGATTTTCTTTTTTTTTTCTTTCTTTCTATGGTAGTGCATTGCCACCCAATGCCCTTTTGACATCTCTGGCAAACCTCCACAGCAAAGACCCAGGCTGGTGATAGAAGGAAGTGGTATTTTCCAGGACAACCACAAAAGAAAGACAAGGGAACAAATGGATGAAACTAGAACTCTTAAGATGAAAGAAGAGATGGGGTCGTTTCTAGATGACTGTAGCAGAATTTAACTGAGGTTACTGATCTGTGACAACCTTGAAATTCTATAGACACCGTGTTTTTTCCCCACAGCCTGCCAAGACCTTGCTGACACATCCAGCACAAAAAAAGAATCAGCATACACTATATCCTCAAAGGTTTCTGGATAATTGTCCTCTAGCATATTTAATGCTTTAGTGTGCACAAGCAGAGGGTTCCATCGTTTTCTATCTAATGTGAAGCAAGTTAGTCCTTCCATCTGCCATTTGGTTCTCAGACTGAACTTACTCATTCCACTTTTTTTTCGTGTGCCTTCAGACAAAGTGAACTTTTCTAAGTGTGCTGTTCATGTTACCTTCAGATCTCCATTTAAGGCTCTCTGTTTACTGAAGGAAAATCCCAACTGGGTCCTCAGTGGTTTTCATGTTCTCTATCAATAAAACCAAGGGAATGATAAGCATCTTGATCCTGATACAGTGCTCTTTTCCTCATTACAGCCAGTTGGTATGTATGTATGCAGCTTTAAAAGGTACACCCTTGTTAGCATAAGGGACTGTTTTCTGGGCACTGGTGTCTAAGCTAAGAATATTTCCAGTTTCAGGCAACACAGCCTCCATTATATTTTAGATACTACATCACCTGTGTCCATAGCTGGTGGCTCATTGCCTGCCTGCCTCTGCTAGCACTACCCTTACTAAAGCCCTGGGGCAGACCATATTGGCAGTGGGGCAGCTGCCCACCCCAAGCACACACGATGGGCTGTTCTACAGCATTTGTCCCTCCAAGCCTTTGTTCAGCCTTGTTTTGGCAGAGCATGCAGCTCTGCATACCATTTTTTTTTTGCTGGACTCTGGCTTTGAACTCCACATTGCCTTTCAACTTCAATTCTCTTGACAAATGGCTGCATTGAATCCATGCCTGCCCGTAGCCCCTCTTTATTTCTTTTTCTCTTGGATTTTAACCACTCTTGGGCTGCAACCAGGGGCTTCAACAGGCATCTTCAAAGCAACCTGTTTCGGTCTTCAGCTTGAGATCAGTTGTAAGTTATTTTGTGGCCAGCCTTCTTTGTGCAATCTCTGCATTAGAGCATATTACTTATATGTTTCTTCTTTGTGGGTAGAGAAAAAGGCATTCCTCTGATTTCTGGCCTGTGGTATCAGAGCTAGCTTTTCTCCCTGCCAAGTAGATCAAGCAGTTCAGGACTAACAGCTGTCAGACATAAGGCTGCCTGTCTGACTCGTCCTACAGATATCCTATAGCTTTCTAGGTAGAGCATAGAGTACTATAAAAGCTTATCATATTTTTAGTACTTCACTCCTGGTAAAATATCCAACCGCTTTGTTCAGCCACCAACTGTCATTTTTTTTTTCCTTGTGTGCAGCAGCCATGTAATACTTGCATAGGCTTCAGAGAAACCTGTCTCAGATGCACCTGCTTTCCACAGCTGTCCTTGATTGGGGGGGAGATCCTCCTTTGAAAACATAGTTAAAGGGGCACAACCCATCTGGACCTCATTAGCTTGGTAGGAGGGGCTGGCACCTGGTGTTAATACAAGGAGAAAGAAGCAAGGAGAGTGGTTTTCTGCAGAACCTTCTAGGAAGGAAGGAGGTAGGAATGGTGATGGAGAAAGATGTTTTTCAGGAAAAGGCTGAGGGATGGTGCTAAGGCAGAGGTTCTTTTCTGAAAGCAATTATGAATCAAGGCTGAGTCAGTCTGTAGTTAGAAATGTTAGTATGCTGGCTTCCTAAAATATGTGGTATAGACAGATGTGGAAAGGATGAGGCCTTTACAAAGGCGTGCTTGTTTTTGTTGGTTAGATGAGAGAAGGTACACAGAGAGGCTGGAAGGTGTTGAGGGATAACTGGGGGCTCTTTTATGTGTTGCTTATGAGTCCGGGCTTCTGGCTGAGACATGAAGGGAAGTTTGTAGGCAAAGTTCTTCAGGAGAGTTCTGTAGGGAGAGCTGAGGTGGCTGATGGTACAAGAGGTTGCAGACAAATTTGAGGAATAATAGATGTGAGACCATAAGGGTATGTATTGTAATGTTAAGTTCTAAATAATACAGGGATGCTGCAGAGGCATATAAGCATGCATAACTAAGGAACCACAATGCTGAAAGTGGTTTCTTATGTATCTCAGTGGCCCTCAAACCCTCTGATTCCCTTTGCTTGGAGGTGAATCGGGCAGATGGGCAGGAGGGTACAGAGAACTGCAGTAATTCTATGAGTCTTGGAAAGCAAGTGGCCTAGGAGAAAGGAAATTCCTGAGCCTCTGGAGGAATATGAAATTGCTGATTCCCCTTTGTAAGCCTCACTCAAATCCTCTTGAATTACTTGTAGGTTAAAGCTTGATGTACCAAAGGCAAAGAAAGAAAGGGGAACAGACCAAAATCAATGCAGTAGCACACTGCAAATGGGTTCACTGTGGGACTGCAGTTGACTTAATAGTATGTAACAGCCCACAGTGTGCAAGTGACTCATTGCTTTTGCTGTATCTGTTCAAGCTCACCGTGTTAAGAGATTTACTACCAAGAAACTATAATAAATGCTTGTTCTTCAAAATGTACCTGATACTTGTGGGAGAAGCATGGCCTAGCTTGTGCTCTGCATTGCTATAGTGGGGCGTGCAGGCAGATCAGTATCCTTCAAGCCAGCCAAAATCCTCACCAAGCCAAAAATGACTTGAAGTATCTCCCCTAGTTCTTCCAAAGGGGAGCTTAGGGGGTAATTTTGGGCCACCAGGATAGGGTGGGTTTCCATCTCCTGTGTGGGTGGAGGTGAGAGGTGCAGTGTTTGTTGATCCTATGCACCTGGGAATAAACCATAGAACTGTCTAATGCTAAAGATACCCTCATTCCTCACATGTGTGAACTACTACCAGTATCCATCCTCTTAACTTACAGGGCTGCATTACATGTTCTTGTTGGCTTTTCATTCAGTAAAGATATATTCAAGCAGACCACTGCAAATTAACATCTAAATTCCCACCCTTCCACTCTGCCATTCACTTGTGTTTCTTGGATGTATAGCAGCAGAGCTAATTCATTAGTGTCGTTATAAAAATAATTACACTGCTGACATTAGTGCAAAGAGTGCAGGTCTTGTTGAAGGCCCATGGTGCAGGGTTATAACAGACATGCACGGAGGTAGAACAGCTCTTGGCTGTGGGAGCAAAGTTCCTAAAATCACTCTCATCTGGAGCATTCTATTTTTGCAACTCAGCCCAGACTCAGCTCTTTCAGCTTGCCTTTTTCCAGTGAACTCTTTGGATATTCAGCTGAATTAAATTGTCACAGCTGACTCCAGGTTCTTCATTTTCACTAATTACCAAAATTGGCAATTTCCCTCTGACATCAGCACAGGCTTTGCCCAAAGAGTGACTAAATGACACCCTCAGGATTCAGCCCTTCTTAGATTTTTTTAGGAGATTATAATTTTTTTTTTTTTAATTCCTCTTCCTTTGGTGAGGGTGTGGAAGACTGCTTGATAGAAAACTTTCTGACTCAGCTCTCTTTGGTTACTTTTTTTCCACACTAGGTAACAGATGCTCATTGTGACGTGAACGTAATTTCAGTACCTGCAGAGGAGAAATGACGACCGGAGCCACTCAAGCTTAAAGGTTAGTTTATTTCAAATGATTTTGACGTCAATAGGCAGCGATATATATATAGCAAAATATTTTTCCTCCTTACCACAGGGCCTTTAAAAGGATATCTTTGTTGTGTTAGTTGCCATAGCAGTGACTAGCATGGTTATATATATGTGTGTATATGTATGAGGAGGGATTCCCCAACCCCAGGGCTGATTGTATTGGCTTCTGTGAGCTTCTGTGGTTGTATTTCCTTTTCCTTCCCTTGCTTCACGTGCTCCAAGCTCTGAGGCAGCTTGTGAAGCGTTTCTCAGTTGGGAAATTAGTATTTTTGGTCAAGCACCCTGAAGCCTGAGCTTTGCTGTGTTTTGCTGGGCTCCTATTCAGATGGTATCTCAGAAAGCAGGTTGCAGAGTTCTACGCTGGTGTTGGGGTAGTTTGTGAGCAGGGCAGATGATGGAGATTTATGAGATAATGTGGCACAGAAGTGAATTAGGAGGCCATTGGTAAATATGTTGTTTATTATTTAGACTGCTCTGCGTGTGCCCAGATTGCACTGTGACACATTTAGCTGATCCTCACCTCAGAATAGATTTTATCTCTGTGCTCGTGTTTCAGAAATGTCCCTCCTTTTCAGCAATGTTCTATCACACACCAGAGATCTTCCTGCTGGTGGTTTCTCTCATCTTCCTTTCCTGCCTTTTTCCCCTTGCAGTCTGCCCTGAGCTCTGTGCCCTGCTAACAGAGGGGCTTTGATCCAAAGCTGAAATGGCCCCTGAATGCAGGAGCCAAACATCCATAAAAGATTTCTTGATCTTCTTTTGACCAAGTTGTCATTTAAATCTGAGCCCTCTTCTATCCTGGAGTTGTACTGTATATTCACTGGCCCTTGCATGCTAAATGAGTGCATTAAGCACTATGGCTACATCTGTGATGTGTTTTTCAGTGTCTGTGGCAGTCTTGCCTTTTCCTATACTGTGATCAGACAGCAGCAAAATATGAGCTAGTAATGATTGAAAAGGAGAGACTGCTTTCCTTTACTCTCTGAATATTGTTTACTTCATAAGTGTCACCAAACCTCAGGACGGTCCTGGATGTGGTGGGGATGTGGGCTTCCTCCTCACTGTTTTCAGTAAGGGGCAGTGGAAAAGGTTACTGCTATCTGAGAATAAATGGGAGAACCTCTCCAAACTGCATGGAAATCTTGTGTCAAAAAGAGCAGAAAGCACTGAGTGAACACCTGAACCAGACTGAAGTTGTTTTTGTTTAAACTCCTGCTTTTCTATGATATATTTTTCTCAGTGGTTTTTTGTGTGTTTTTTTTTTTTTTTAAATGCTGAGATTTTTCACTTTATCTATGTCTCTGCATCAGTGCAGCCAGCTGAAATCCAGCTTCCTCTCTTTTTGCCTGTTTGTTACCAACAAGTAAGATGCTAGATTGAGGACTTGGCTGGCTATTGTGTTGATGACAAATGAAAGAGAAGCAAACACAGCTTGCTTGTCTGCAGCTACAGTGGTTCAGCAGGGCTGGCAGTAGTAAAGACATGTTATTTGTTGATAAAACACACGACGCCAAGCTTTGAGAAGAAGCTGAGATAGACAGTATCTCAGTGTGATCATCTGCCTGTCGTGCCTGCATGAAATCTCAGCTTATTGTGCTGACTTAACCTGCAGGAGTTGAAATTGAGCAGTTTCAGGTGAGTTAGATCAAGACAGACACTGTGAGCACATGTTGTTACTTTCTCCTCGCTACTTGTCATGCTCCTTGTAGAGGTGATGTGTATATGCATATGTGCTCATGCTTTGGCTGCTTGGCATGTATGTGTCCATGTTTTAGCCTTTATATATGTAATATATATGTGTGTATCTATGTAAACCATAGGAGAGCCTTATAAAAGAGTGAGGGCAACATGTCCCAGTGAATGTGGCAGCCAGCTGGTGTTCAGTTTTAGTCCTGCTCTGCCAGTTCCTTGTGAACTTATCTCACCAGTGTTATATCACTTCTTTCCCTCTGTGTAACTCCTGATGCTGCAGGCTCTTTTTGCTTCATGTATCTGCCTTTGCATTGACTATCCCTGGTAATCTGTGCTGCACCATATTGCAACCTCTTCAGGGCTGGATGCTGAGGGTTTTTATTCTGGGTGGTGGGGGTAGATTGTTCCTTGTAGCACACATATGTTCCAGGTAGGGGTAGCAGAGGTTGATGTTATGTCCCAGCTGTGTGAATGGTGAAGTGATCCCAGGGGTTATTGGATGGGAATGAGAGTAACAGTGACAAATGTGAGGATGTCCTCAAGTGTGTTGTGAGCATGGGACCCAGCGAGAAGGCTCTGAGGAAACTTCCATGGAGAAAACATTTTAATTCACATCTCTGCCCCACTGTTTGTGCAAACAAAAGGAGCTGTTCCAACAAAGCTCTGTGGGAAGGGGCGCTGGAAAGCAACATGTATCAAATTCTTGTAATTACGGTGGTAGTTAGAATAGTAAGAGACAGACTTTGGACCATAAAGCTGGCAGCCTAAATAGCCAAGAGGCGCGGGGCAGTGAGGAACGGGGAGCTGTGGAGGCGAGACGTGACTTTCCTAGGTTACACAGTGGGGTAGCAGGGTAGCCAAGAACAGTGGCCCGATTCCCTAGCCACTATCGTTGCAACACGACCACACTCCCCTCAATAATAAGAGCCATGCTGAACCTTTGACAAGAGCCAGCTTGGCTCTGCTTTGAGTGGTCACCATTTTTGAGGGTTTTTTGGGGGGGGGAAATACCAGTTGAACAGTAAATAAACCCATTCTTTTCTAGTTTTACACAGCAGCAGAGGTACTAGAAGTGTTAATGTTGGAAACCAAAAGCATTGTTGGCTCTTTTCATTGCCCTGAAACTCTCAGGAGGCAGAATATCTCAGCTGTTATCTCAGGGTAAATGCCTCTTCTGAAGCTATCGCCTCTATTTTTGAAGTGTCTTGGGTGTTGGGTGCTCCTCTAAGACTTTTTGAGGTTTTCTTACTTGAGGCAGCATGAGTAGGGATGTAGGACTGTGGCAAACCTGGCTCCTTAGCAATGTGAAAGATTGCTTTGATAAGTCAAAGCCCTGCAGTAAGTAGTCTTCATCTCATCAATTCATGCATTTGGGTTTAACGAAATGATTTCTTATTTGCACACAAGTGACCTTTCCCTTAAAAATATAGCCACCGACCCTCAAGGACTTTTTGTATGACAGTAAATAAATTGGTGTAGAGTTTATGAACATTAGGGATACTGGTTCAGGCTCAAAACAGCAGAGCCCAGTTAATTTCAAGAGCTGGATCTCCGCAAAATGTTCGCAGCAAAGCCCCAAACTAGGTGCAATAAACCTAGCGCCAGCCAAGTTTGTAAACCTGGGCTGAATTGCAGGAAAGCTCTGGGCCAGGTTTTGTAGAAGCCCTGGGCCAGGTTTCCAGTTAGCTTAAAGCCACTTTATAAAACAAATAAATGAAGAAGAAAAAAAAAAAAAAAAAAAAAAAAAAAAGATTCCTGATCAGATTTTGATTGTCCCAAGGGCTGTTCTTCAAGGGCTTTCTACCAGACAGGATTGGAGCACAATGCTGCCAAATTCCAGACCTACTGAGGGCTGAGTGGTGGCTGTGACCAGAGGCAAGTCTTGGTCATGTCTGCCCCCAATCCACGTAGGACCGATGCCCCAGGAACGTGCTCACAGCCCGGGCAGACAGCTTCCCCTATAGATTGAGGTGGTTTCATTTTCATCAAGTTTCAGCACTTGGCCTTTTGGGCTGGATTTCATGCCAGGTTTTCCAATCCAAGAGGCCCGCAGGGCTTGTGGACATGCAAAACCACCAATGTAACGAAAATTGGTTTAAAATTGATTTAGTTTGGGGAAAAAAAAAAAAAAAAAGCCAAGCCACCATGTGGAAACATTTAGAAGAGTCAGTTACCAAGTTTAGCTAAATGGAAGTAAACGCATTTAAATATGTTCATACAGTGCATTGGAGAAAATAAATCTATCTACCATGAATTTTAATTAAACCAACAAAGTACTGGTTTAATAACCAGCAGTGAGTGAAATTTGCCAATGAACTGATATCCCTGTTTGACTCCCAGAAATGCAGTTTCCCAGTCACCTTTGTGAACTTTCCTGGACACTTAATTTTTCTTTAGGGCATTGATGTTTAGGTCCAGAGCCTTGAAGGCTCATATTATTATGACTAAACACTGATGATTTTTAGAAGATCTGATCACTTTGAGGATCTTGGCTTGTACACTTCATTCCTGTTAGCCTGAGGGGAGGATTCTACTCTTCTTGGTCAGCTGAATGATTTTGGCTGAGCTGTGGGTTCCTAAATGTCTTAATTACGGGAACAATTAATAGTTTTTTTTTTTTGGGAATCAAGTCTGTAGAGTGTTGTAGCTGAAATCCCAAAGACTCTGGTTCCCCCACAGTAAAGTTAGCATGCAAGGTGAAAGGGATGAAATAAGACCTGTTTAAGTCAAAGCAGCCCATTGAGCTGAGCAGAGCCCTTCATTTGGCTTCCTTCTGTGCGGCCTGGGTAATTGCCAGTTGAACAAATGGTGGGTCCTTGCACTAGGTTAGGTCAAGTGCACTAGCCCATTCACGAGGTCCCAAGTAGAGCCATCCTGGCAGCAGCGTGGAAACTTGCGGAGTTCCCATTACAGAAGCCAGCAGTATCAACGGTCTTCATTCTGCAGTGTGTTTTGTTTTGTTTTTGTTTTAATCTGTTGGGTTTTTTTAATATTTTGTTGTGTTTGGGGTTGTTTTCGTCCATTGGCATGGTGTGTGAAGTGCAGGGTGCCTCTGCTCCCCGTCACACCCGCCTGTGTGCGCGGCTACACCCATAAACACAGCGACCTCAGAAGTGACGTGATCAAAAGGTTTCAGATGGGCTCTGTGTGTTATGAAATGATTTGAGGCTCAAAGCCCAAAGGGGGAACTCCATCATGAATTCTCCATGTATAACTACTTTGGGAAAAGGGATTAAAGCAGGACAGAGACTCTCTCTTTTTCTCCTCCTCCTCCATGGCCCCTTTCAGAAAATTAGGGGGCCCCTTTCCAAGGAGAAACTGTTGAAAATTGCGCACTGCTTTCCCTTCCCCTTCCTCCTGAACATAGCCAGAACAGCAATATACATTTCTGAGGTTTGGCAGCAGCATCTGAAAGCATGTTTTTTGCCAGAGAAGGACTGCCTGATGGGGCCGAAGTGCATGTGGGTTGGGGGATGTGTTGGGAAGCCACAGCATGGCACCTGTACCCTCTCCTTCTGCCACTACTATTGAGGATGTTATTTCCACTGTTTTCCCCAAGGGTGCCTGATTATCTGTTTTATCTTCGTTCTCTGGGCTGTATCATCGGCCGCTGGAACGAGACCCGTCGACTGAGAGTTGTGCCTGAACTTTGGTTTCATAACAACAGCAGAGACAGTTGTTCTTGCGACAGACCTCTCTTGGACTGAACAAAAACATGTACGGCCCATGTGCAGTCCATACAGCTGAGAAATTCAGTGTTAGTTCGGCCAGTCCGGAGCTAGCAATGATCTTGGTTTATTTTATATTTTTCCCCACTGTAATGTTGCTGCCTTCCTCCTTCCAGCCCCGTTTCTGTCCACCTCCCATATTATGTGGCCCCAGCACCATCTGCTTGCTAAGGAAAGGGATGCTGTGGTTCTTGTTGCAGCAATGTCTAAGCTTCTATCTCATCCTCTAGCATTAATACAGGTTTTTAGCTTAACATGGAATCCAGTGATGTCATATCTTATGACACAGAGGAAAAACTTTCCATTTTGTTTCAGAATTTTCATGGAAACAATTGAAAAGTTTGGGAGGGGGGAGAGTGGGGGGTGAAAGTTTTGCTCAATGAACACTAAAAACAGTATTTTCATAGTTATGAAAGTGAAGAGTTTTTCCTGCATTCCCTGTTCTGCTCCTTTCTTTCCTTTGAAAGGAAATGGGAGAGCAGAAGCAATAAAGAGGTATTTCTTCCTTCAGTAGGGTTGCAAAATGTCAACCCACTAATGGGGCTTTGTCTTGAGTATTTTGTTAGAGTTAGAAACAACAGGGATATTTTATTAGAAAGAAACCTTTACTAAAGGAAAATACAGGCTAGTTCCTATTATTGACTGTCAATTTATGTGCAAAAACCTGTCTTTTCAGTCTGTGTTTGAGCATTGCCTAGCGCATGGAGGCTACATATATGCCTTATGCCTCTGAGCACTGCAGCAATGTGAGCAATGTGCTTCGGTGTTTGCTTATGAATATTTCCTTATTGTCCATCACCATTATGAAAGGTAAATAGGTGCTGTTAACTTGTCACCCTCTTCAACCTGGGATGTAAAGAGGCATTCCTGCACCAGTGATCTGTTGCCCTGTGGTTAAACACTTCTGAAGTTTCTCCTTCAGCCCAAGGCTGTAGGGTAGGATGGAGTTATTCCCACTGTCCCTGAAGTTCAAGCCCCCATCAGAGGAGCTGCAGCTTTCAGCGTGGGAGAGGAGAGAGGGGCTGCTGTTGTTCATGTTTGTGCGTGGCCGGGTTCCACTTTGGCAGGCAGGAGAGGCTGCAGTCTGAAAGCTGTGGGCTGATAAGTGGCTTTTGAGAGATAAGATATGAAAGACTGTAATTCTGGATGAGAGTGTTGAGTAGTTTATATGTGTAAGTCCAGATGTTCAGTAAAAGGAGCTGTTCCAGCCCTTCAGCTGTGTACGCCTGCTTGCACGTGTATGGTCTGTTGTGCTCATGGCCCTGGGCAAGTGACGGTCCCGGGAAGCAGTGAGCAGGCACTGGGACTCAGGGGAGATGTGGGGTTAATATTCAGCTGTGTAGTCTCTTGGTTTCTCCTCTGACTCCCACCTCAGGAATGAGCAAGGCAGAAAATGCCTCTCTGCTTGCATCTGATGGATCTAAGGTGAAAGCAGTCACAGAAGGATAAAAAGAGGGATTGTCGCCATTTCTAGTGTCAGCTCTGGGACCATAGTTTGTCTTGAGATTTGAGGATACAGTTTGCTTATCGACAAAGCTATGCAAGTACACCTAGTCCAGAAAATGCTTTTCTTGTGAAGAGCAGGCTTCTGTCCAGAACAGCTGCAGCAGTTAACCGCTCTTCAATGTGAATCATAGCAGAATGAGGGCTGTATTTACCTAGGAGCACATCTTATCTGCAGCCTGAGTCTCAAACATGCAGTTACAGGGTGAGTGCTGTTTAAGGAAGAGTCAGGCTGAGGGCTGGGTTCCCAGCGTCTGTCAATTGAGGGCAGCTTCCCTAAAACTGATGTAGTTTTATTAATTTAAATAGGGTAGAAATTCAGCCCTAGATACTCACTTTGCAAGCAAGTGAACTGTCAATGTCCAGAATTTTTCCAAGCATGCACATAATTTTTTATCATCAGCAAGACCACTGCAGACAGGCAAACAGATATAAGTTGCATTTTTCTCTGGGTTCTGAGTTTCAGGGTAGATAAGTTGGCTCATCAAAAGTGAACTTGCTTAGTTGATGTTTGAATAGAAACAGGTGAGCGTGTGTATTTAATGGAGCAATTTCAAAACCAACTTTCCACGATTTATGTCTTTGCATGAAGAGAACTGTGTGTGAAGCCCTCTGCTATTTTGATCATAAAGCATCAGCAGGTTTCTCAAGTGTTCCCACAGGGGCATGTATCATGGGCCTGAGGGATTTAAATGAGGTGATGAGGACCCCTCTGCAGTGTGGGACCTTTCAAAGCCTCATATGCTATCTGCACTTCTGCCCTCCTCATCTCAAGGATGGTGACTCTGGCAGAGGGCTGTGGCAGGCAGTGGTGGCAGCCTAAAGTTCAAACCAGTGCAGTGGGTGTGTTAGAGCTGTATGCGTTCAGGCTAATATTTGCTAATGGGAAAGCCCAATTGAGATCTAGAAAATGGTGTGGTGGGCATCTGCTATCACAGGACAGCTCACAGGCTAAGGATGAAAAATATTCACAAGGTGGGAGAAATACTAATGTACAGGTGAAGGGTTCTTCAGACATAAACACATATGGCTTAATGGGCAGTGAGTTTCTCACTGACCTTCTAATTGTGATCCATTTGAACTTCTGAGTAGCACAAGAAGTGCTTATGCACAGAAGTGACGTGGTGAGTGGTAGTGTGACCCGCTCAATTTGCTCTGTAGGCATGATATAGGTATGCTACCTACCTTGCCAAATCCTCCTATCCCACTGCAGGCTTTCAAATGTCACCAGCAGGTCCTTCTGGACACAGTTTTGGAGGATCATGATCACAGTGCTCTTCTGTTCCACATTACAGCCTGGAATCCGCCTCTGTTGTCATTAGCACACATTCTTAGTTCTGATTCACAGTGGCATCTCTCTCTGCTTCTTATTCATTACCCAAGCATCTTGGCTAGCAGGGGCCTGTTAGTGGCTTTGGCCATTTGGAACAAACGATGGAATTTTATGGTAAACCCAGAGACACTTTATGGAGGTGTAATATCTTGGTTTTGGTTTCCATCACATTTTTATAGCACAGAGGCCAAAAACACATCAAAGAAGCAAGTTTGGCAGAGAACACCAACCCCAAATTCATTACACTCCAATTAGGCTGTTAAGAGGAGATAAAAGAAGCAGCAAAACTGCATGTCCTCCTCAACTGCTGTTTGCTGAGGTTCCTTCTCTCTTTTGTGGTGTGCGTCCCCAGGCATCTTAGTCCACCAGCAGCAGCGGTGTTGTGTGCCTGGGGACAGCCAAGGCATCCTTCTCATTAAAGCTATATTGGATCAAAGGTCTTTGTCCAGTCCACTTGAAAGAACAAAGCGTTGGGTTTTTTTGTGTGTGTGTATCTCCCTTTGTTACTGACCACTTGTTCACGATTTCACTTTATTGTTCTCTTCTGCGTGGTTTGTAACAGACTGAACTTGCAAATAGGTTGCTTGGATGTAGATTCCTTTCTGTCAAGTGTGAAGGCTATAGCACATCAGGGAGGTGAGGAAATGGGTCTGGCCTCAACCTTGCCCTTTGCTTGGATGTCTCTGTAGCTTTGGGATCATCCCTGTGGAAACAGGAAGGAAGCAACAGTTGCAAAGCAATAGGTATCAAGAAAGAAGATTTGCAGCTTAGTTGTAATTTGAGTATTTGAGGGGTAAAATGCTGCTTTTCAGTGACTTTTTCTCAATGGCTTGGTAAAATGGCAAATATCTTTGGATTTTGTGCTGTTGCTTCCTGTGTTGCTGAGCGCAGAAGCTAACAGGAGCAATTGGGGACCTGCTTGGTAATAACTTCCATAGTGAAAACGGCTGTGGTATTTAGCTACTGGCAGAAGAAGTTATAACTTAATCTTTCCTATATTTACCAACATTTTATTCATGGTCTCAATGGCTAAATAACTGTTTAGTCTTGTAGAGAGAATCAAAACAATTTTTCAAACCAACAAACAAAAATCACATCTTCTAACCGATGCTCGATGTTGTTGCTGAAAGTGATGCTGTTTTCCACATTCTGAAATGTCAGAATATGGTCAGTCTGAAACATTGAGGGGGTTTCCTTCCCTGATTTGTTCCCAAACAGCTTCAAGAGTGACTCCTCCTGCTTAGAATACCTGATAAAATCTGTGGACAGTTCTTGACAGCTTTATGAGTAACACTATTTCTATCCTCAAGTGGGTCAAGCTTTGACGGATAAAGAATGTTTCTGCTAGTCATTATGTGTTCCAACTGCCCTTTCATGGAAAGTGGACAATATTACAATAGGGTGGTCTGTGGTGATGTTTGGGAAGCCCAGAACTTGGGTAGGACGGTCAGGGGCACAAGCTCGCTAGATAAACACTGTCCTGACTAGAGGATTTAGGTCTGTGCCTCAGCCCTCTGTGAAGGCAGTCTTCTCCGCACAACGTTGTGGTCATGGAGTGGAAGCCATCAGCTGGGTCTGCTACAACCATGTTCTGCATGTCTCTGATCATGGTAACTTTAGGATACATAATAGCACAAGTCAGCCACCCAGTTCAGATGCAGCCTCCAAAGGTCTGAGTTAAGGGACAGCCTGTTCTTTCTGAATGCTGGTTGACAAACGATTCAAAGACCCAGCACATAAATGAAACGTCTTGGGTAACAGTTTTCCTAAGGAATGAGGCCACTGATGGTTTGTCACATCTTGCTAAACCAGGGAAGTGATCTGTCTCATTCTCTTCTCTAGCTGTAGTCTTAATGGCTAAAGCTGGCTTTGTCTTCACTGGGATAAAATGCTAGGTTTGTAGTAAAAAACAAATGTAATTCCAGGGAACTCATGGAAATCATATTTTATGTCTGATTTTCCAGATCAAGGTAGTGCTGCCATTAGACTGGTCTGTGAGCTTATCTGGGAAAGCATAAACACCCTGTTCTCCCAGGTAATTTACTTGGTCTCAGTCATGCTAACACATCTTCATCGATCTTAGGTAATTCTTGTTTTTTTCCTATTAAAGATCAATGTCTTCTATACCACTGGCTGGAGATCACAGCCAGAGAGACCTGGGAGGGGTGGGCAGGTGCTCCTTCTCCCTGTATTGCTATATAGCTCGTTCTTCTGCATGGCTCTAGGTTTGTAGGACAACATGCATCTGGTCCTGGTCACCAAAAAGAAGGGAAAACTCCACCCTGCTACGCCACCCTTCCCTGACCCCAGATAGCAAAGAGCAATCAGTGTCTTGGGTGAGCCGGCACTGAGAGGCCCCTCTCAGCCTTTTGCTGAAGAGGAAACTGCTGCGGGCAGGAAGCCTCAAAGGGATCCTTCAGCACAGCCCAAAAAGAGTTTCCCAAGCTGTTATGTTTATGCTCGCCGCAAAGCCACAAGGAAGGACAACTTTTCAGATGCTTTCAATTCAGCACGCTCTGGACCAAACCACTTTCCCTTCATCTGTTTGGTTTTTTGTTTTTTTTTTTTTTAATTATTTTTTTTTTTTAAATGTGTGTGTGTTTTTTGCTAAGGAGCATTGAGCTGGGATGCCTGCTACAGTACTGCACGTGCAGGACTGGCTTCCATGACAGGGCTGAAGCTGGAGGAGGACATCCTAGAGCTTCTGTCCCATTCTGAGGGAGGAGCAGTGTATGAAAATTGTGCCCAAACTGCTGGGATGCAATCCTAGATCTCATATTGGGTTGGGACCCACATGTGCAGCACTCCTCCATCATTACTGTTCTGCAGGGAAAGAAAAGCTGGTGTGAAAGGTCACCAGAATATGCACCATTGTGTAGCCTAGGGCAATTCCCCACCACTTCGTCTCTGGATCTGTGAAGGCCTGAAGGATAACCTCATCCACGAAATAATTTTCTTTCCTTCCCTGTTACCATTTTTGACTTGGAAAATTTTAAACTTTTTTTTTGTCTTAAAAGCTGGTCTCCCTCAACACACGCAAATGATCAATAAAACGACTTCCAGAAGAAATTTGGTTTTGGCTGGAAACAGCGTTCAAAAGCTTTCCTTGCAGAGGAAGACAAAAAAAAAAATATTCCTACAGAAGGTTTTTCAGCTCTTCTGCCAGGAACTGTGGTTCTTTGGGCCTGCTTGAGTGACCCAGCAGTTGGCAAAGTGGCTTTCTGTACTCTCTGCTCAATCTATGTCACCATTTTTCCAGTTAACAGTCATCCAGCACTCCAAGAAAGTGTTGTCAGCTGGGTTAAAGCAATGTCAGGAACTGAGAACAACTTCGTGTTGGTAAGGCATTTCAAAATCAGTGCCTCATATGGTGGTAGTCAAAAGCTTCATGATGGGCCCTGGATGCAGCCCTTCTGCCACTGCACGTTTCTTGTAGTAGCCATGGCTGCTGTTTGGGTGAGAGTTACCAGGTCACCTCCTACTGTGTCAACAGCCAGAGTTTCAGCCTTGGTGATGTAGTTATTAAGCAGGTGGATGTCTCACTTCTTCCCATTTGTAATGTCCATGGTAGAATATTTTATTAATGAAATCACTGATGTTTATTACCTACTAAATTATCTCTCACTCCAACAATCTCTGAGGGTTATTACCACAAAGACTTGCACAACAGATGTTAAAAGCCATTGGTTTAAATCAACATATACTTTTATTAAAAACAAAATGGAATGTTTTTTTTCTAATCCCTGCATTCCAGTTGCTAAAGCTGAGATAATCTTCTGGAGGAGCTAATGGATATTGTTAATAGCTGGATTGAATGTATAAAGAGCTAGGAGAGAACATGCAGGAGAACAGAGAGAACCTATGGCAGCAGCAATGAGGGCAAGCAGTTGTGCTTCACTAGCAGAACTTTCTTTGTGCCAGCTGCTTCATCCAGTCAAGATGATGCACAAGGTGAAGTTGGGTATTTGTAATTATTCCTTGCATTTCCTTTCTTCTTACTCAGGATCTGAAATTTAAAGGATTTAGACATCTGTAATATTGTCAGCACACGTTTGTTTCTGGCTATTCCTCATTCCTAGTCATTTGCTACAGTAATCTACAAAGTCTATTGTTTGTGGTCAGTTTATTGCAAGAAGATATGTCTGTAAAGGTGACTGAAGAGCTGGTATTTCCCACCTAAGCTTCCATTTCCCCCCTCCCCCTGCCCCCCCACCAGCTCCTCCACCCATGTACTCACCTGGAACCAGATGTGGAGCCCTCAGTACAGAGGAGATGTAGACCTATTGGGTGGTATCCAAAGGAAAGCCACAAAAATGATTCGAGGGATGGCACACCTCCCCTGCAAGGACAGGCTGAGAGAACTGGGTCTGTTCAGCCTGGAGAAGAGAATGCTGCTGGGAGACCTGTTAGCAGCCTTTTGGTATCTAAAGGGGAGCTGTTAGAAAGGACAGGCTCTTTAGCAGGGTCTTTTGTGATAAGAGAAGGATAAATGGTTCCAAACTAGAAGATTAGAGATTTAGACTCAGTATGAGGAAGAAGGTGTTTTGTTTTGGTTTGTTTATTCTACGGTAAGGGTGTTGAGGCACTGGCACAGGTTCCCCAGAGAGGTGGTGGAAACCCTGTCCCTGACATTCAAGGTCAGGCTGGATGGGGCTCTGAGCACTGGATCTAGTTTAGGTGTCCCTACAGGGAAGCTGGACCAGATGGCCTCTAGTGGTCCTTTCTAACTCAAACAATTCTGAGAAATTGAGCAAGATCTAAGCAAGAACAAATAACCTAGGCTTAAGTCTTGTAAATGATGACTGAGGATGACAGATTTATTTAATTGCATGAATGACATGGGGAGCAGATTAAAAAAAAAAAAAGTTTGGATAACAATTGCATTGAGCAAGCCTGCTGATTATTAACGAACCCTAAGAAAATAGCAGTACCCTACCAAACTGATATAGTCTCACTTCACAGCACCACTGGTTGTATATAACCTGTGCTAATGTGCATACTGATACAAGATAAGCAGGGCAGCAAGAACCGTGGACTTGCTTATCGATTTCCACAAAGTTAAAAGGCTTTCAGTTTAGACTTACTTGTATATGTGACTTTCTTAGAATACCTCCTGTGAGTTTACACATCTCCAGCTGATCTAAACTCAGAAATCAATTATAGCATGAGGACATCAGTGGAAAATTGTGTAATGAAACACATCTTGTGACATTTCATCAGGTACTGAGGAAGGACTTTCTCCAAGAGATGGTTTTCCTTATGTGTTTTTTGTTGTTTTTTTTTTTCTCTTTGGATGATTTTGTTTTAAGACCTGCTGTGAGTCATGTCCATCGTAGAGGATTAGGAATGGTGCCTTTGGCATGTTTTAGATTACTCGGTTTGGAAATAACAACGTTATGGTTCCTGCAAACAGTGTAAACTGAAGATGTGCAGAGCACTCATTCCTAGAACTTCAGAGCACCCCCAAGGGATAGTCCTTGATTTCAACATGGAGGGAAGGCTGTCTGCAGCAAGGGTGTTCATCCCATCCATACACATAGCTGTAACCATCTCCCTTACCTAGTTGCAGTGTTTGTGCTTGGCATCTAATCTACCTCTGAAGGACCTCCTTGGGTGTCTTTACCTTTCTTAGGTGAAGTAATAACTGGGAACCCCTGACTTCCCATTCTTTCTTTCCCTTCCTTAGCAGCACAGAGGCTGATGTCACTCTCTCAACATATCTGCGGGAGGTTCTTGCTGGGATTTTCCTCCCTGGGGTAACGCGTGGTGTTTACTGTCTGTTGGCTTTCCGGTGGTCTCCCATTCTCCAGCACAGGGGAGTCACGAGGTCTTCCCCCAACTCCCTCCCACCCCCCCTTCCTCATGCTCTGTGGTATCTGTTGTTTTCCAAGCGCTGGAATCTCTGTCCCCGTTACGTAGCCCCAAACCTGACCTTGTCGGAGACCACACACGGGTGTCTCTGGATGAGAGGGGAATGTATGGAATGTTTTTCAATGAGTAGTTTATGAAATTCCTTTCCTATATGTTTCGGAAATTCTTTAAGTTAAAGAGCACAAACATTTCTCCAAGGAAACAAGAGTTTGCAGCAGCTCAAATGCAGGCACTTGTTTTTAAAAAACATTCTACACTAAGGAGGGGGGGAGGAGGGAAGCAAGGGGGTGGAAAAGATAAAAAGAAAGGAGGAGATGTAAACAAGCTCTGGGTGTGCAGCAGTAGTGAGGCTGTGGGCCTCCGTGGACCAGTGGCAGGCTGAGTCCTCTCAGTGGGGCTACCAGCTTCCAGAGGGGACAGATAGGAAGCAGAAAGGCCAGTGTTCATTGTGGAGCTGCCTGAGACAGGATAAGGTAATGCTGAGAGTACAGGAATGCCTTAAATCCAAAAACCTCTCCTGAAAACTGTGTGGCTTTTGGGTTTCTCTTCCCTCTAAAATGGCTTTCTGTGTTTCTGCATTGAAAATAATAGGATCAAGTGCTTAAACAAAGCTTGCCAGAGGAGACCAAACGGCATCTTCTCGTTCCCTCTTGCATTTGATTGAAGGACAGTGGAGGAGAGGGAAGCCTTCGGCTGGGCTGCGGGGCAGGCGAGAGATGGAAATCGCCCTGCTCTGCTTGGGTGTGTGCTCCAATAACTCCACTGAGTTATTGTACGATAAGGTGGTACCACCTCTTCCTCCCTTTGTGTTTTTGGAAGAAAATGATATTGCTGTCGTATGTCTGAAGGGCCCCGATTTCAGTGGGCATATTGAAGGGTAGCTGGGGAAATGCTGGTGAGAGGTAAAGGTGGAGGTGCCTGTTGAGGCTGAGGTGCACTGGGGTATATGCTCCAAAGTAGAATTGTTAATTCTGAAAACTCAGTGGTTTCCAGGGACTGAGAACCTTTGTCTGGGACTCACATACCTCAGCCCCACTTTAAGTGCCTAGGTCCCTTTTTGGATCTGGGCCTAATCTGCTAACTCAAACCCAGCTTGCATGCGTCAGAACTGTAAGCCAATATAGAGTTGGCAGGAAATGGCTTTCCTATCCTGTGAACATTTTCAGTAATTTTTTTTAACTGAACCTGTGTTTTAAACTCGGGCCAACAGCCAAAATTTAACAAATTTCACAAAGTGAAAACCCAGGTTTTGAATTATTTTTTATTTTTTTTTCCTCTAGCATCAGCTAAAACATTTGATTTTGATATCGGCTTCTTCGTCTTTTAGTCTTTTACTGCCAGTGGCTTAATTTTTAAAAACAAACTTGGAATTTGAAACTGGAGGAGTTGGTTAAGTACATCCCCCATCAAAAGTCTTGGGTTTTGATGGATTGACATGTTCTCATCTGAAAAGCTTTTCATCAGAAACAACCATATGCCGATTAGCTGTAGCCGTTGGCATCCAGTGGTAGTGGTCTGTATTAAGTAAGTATGTTGGTGTAATGGGGCAGATGAAAAACACAACAGCTGGCACACACAGGCTGTCTCATCAGGGACACCACCTCACAGGCACACAAGATGATTTTTCTTCTAATAAGGCGTAGTTCCTTGACTGCTGAAGAGCAAGTGCTATGACTCATAGCATCATGGCCATGAGAATGTCTAGATGTGGGACCTTCCACCACTGCAGATAATTTGAACAATAGACTTGTAGCAGTATCATTTAACAGTTTGCTTGGAGGAGACCTAACTGTTTGAAGTTATGGGGGGGGGGAAGGGGGGAAGTTCTTTGACTTCAGTATGGTCAGGACTACTCCCACCATATTTAGTTTTGAATTTGAATTCTATATTTTCTGCTGTCTTTTATGTTGCCCTTTATGCTTGGCACTAGTTCTTCCCTCCTTGATTCTGATCCAAAGACCATTGGAATCAACTGAAGTCATTCCATCACCCTCAGTGGGCTTTGGAGCAAATCCCTCACACGCTAAACAATCTCTATCTCATCTTTCAAGTACTTCCTGCAAAATATGCTTCTTTCACAAAGCTCTTAAGCACAGCTGATCCTGTGTAACATTTTTATTGCTTCATGATAGACTTTCAGCCAGTAAACTGTATGTGGGTCAGTTGAAGGCTAAACAAGATTCACCAATCAGGTTTGATCAGAGTTTGCTCTGTGTGAGCAACCGAGCAAGAAAATACATTGTTTACTAATACTGAGGATGTGTAAAAGAGGAAGAATTCCATTTAGAAACAAGTCTTGTGTCATAATTATTTCACTGTCACCTAATATTCTCAGAGTGATTTGTTGTATCTTTTCAGACAATTATGAGAATGTTTTGAAAGTAAGGTAGGGAGTTGTAACAAAATGTGTGTATCTTTTCAATATTCTGCTGGTCCCAGTAGTCAATAATTAATGTGTATCTTGCAATTTAAAAAGTATTGCGGGCAGAGGAATTCCTCCTCTCCCCCCTACCAAAATCCATGCTCTAACCTTGTATCTGGTGGTGCTTTTCCTTTCATGGATGGTGACTACTGTTGGCTGGCCATAGGGCAGCTTTCACTTGTCGCTCCCTGGCTGTATGGACAGACCTGTTCAGGTTCTTTTGAGAGAGCTTTCCACCATCCCTTTTCTGTCCTGTTTTCTCTCTTTTCTACCTCCATCCTTGCTTCATTTTGGACACAGTATCTGTGACCCCTTAGTTTCTTTCCCCTGCTTCCTGTTCCTCCCATCTCCACGATGACATTAGTACTACGCTAATGTTTCTTGACCCTGAAATGCCTTTTGGATAGTTGACATACAAGTGCAAAGTAATAGCATTTGCCCTGAAAAGACCAGAAACAGGGAGAATATGCACCAGATACAAAAAGTTGCTTGTTTTAGGATGAATAGCGGATTGAATAGAGGGAGAAGCCAAAAGACCAGGAGTACTTTCTTTCCTTAATGCGAGAGCTAAATTGTGCCATCTTATTGTTTTCTCGGTTCTCTTGTTTTACTGTGAGCCAAGTGATAGTTCACCATACTGTGCTAGGTAGAAATATTAATTTTGTGCGTCCTTATTCCCGAAACCAACATCTTGAATCTTCACAATATGTGGGACGTTCATGGATCTCATGGTCCTAGTTGGACTAGTTGGTGACTAGATGTGAGTCACAGGCACTGTGTTGTCACAGGGCAGTCTGCAGGAGCAAGTGGGCTTGGATTAGTTGCTTCCCCAAACAAAACTGTGGGGATCTGTTGAAGAGGAGGGCAAGGGAATGTATGAAGAGTGATGGTTGTTCACACTAAGAAGTGGAACTGTTAGGAAGATATTTAGGAATGACTGGATGCTATAAAGAGGGTTCAAAAGTAATGGAAGTGGCAGAGAACAGGCAGTGTCTGGAGCTACGGTGAAATTAAGTTCCAAGAACAAAGCAGAACATTCTGGAATTGTTGAAATGAAACATCACAACTGATCTAACTAGAATTTGCTGCCTTGCAAATTTCTTGGAGATTTAACACTTCTCCTTTGAAAAAAGAAAATCAGAGGTAATGGAAAACAAACGAACAAAAACCTCAGAGAATGACATAATTTTTAAGGTGATAAGAATCTTAGTTGTCACCCACTTTGTACCATCTGATCATCAAACCTATGGATGTTTGCAGAGGAGGAAAGGCAATGAAAGGGCTCTGTTCAGACTTGCCTCTCCTCCCCAGCCTACTCTGCTTTCAGATTCAGACTTCTGTATCTTGAGGACAACCAATGTCACAGCAGTGAAGTTATGAACCTGTGGTGACTCCCATCCAGTTGTCACTGCAGTTTTCCAAACAACAACAAAAACGTATGGGGCTGGATGCTGGGACTATCTAGGAGTGTTAAGCACAGCTTCACTTTGAAGCCATCTGTCAAACATCTGGCTTCAGAAGAAAAACTTACCAAGAGATGATGTGGAGGAACTCAAAGCTTTTTTGGTTGGTTTTCATTTTTATTTTTATTTTCCCTTCCATTATTTCTCATCCTTTCTTTCATCTGGCTAGGATTAAATATTTTGTTTTTCTTGTCTACATGCATCAGTGTGCCACTGCGGAACTGTGTTGCTTCACACACAGATGAATAAAAATAAGTTACCAGTGTTCAAGTGGAACCTCAGCAGTGTTGAGGTAGAAACTGCTTAGGGTTGAAGTAGAGGTGTGTCACTGACTCCCAGGCAGGGGAGAAGTCAATGGTTTCTCTCCAAGGGGAGAAGATAAAACTGTGGGTCAGTCCCTTAATGCTTAGGGTAAATTCAGAGAAGAGTTAGAAAACAGAGAAGGGAAATTTCATTAGCTCATTCAAGATTGGCTTATTAAAAAATCATGGGAATCAAGACTGGAAAAGAAAACACATTGTGTTAAGTCATCTTATTTGATCCCTGCTACCAACCAGTGTAGGCTTGCTCCCATGGGCTTTCTAAACAAGTTTAATCCTTAGAGAATTATGAATGACTGCTGAAGTACAAAATCAGGTTCACTTCTGGTTTCCACCAGAAAAGCTATCTTTTTCTGATCTATTCCTCTTCTGTCTTTCACACCCTGCTCAGACCTCCCAGACAAATATCCTCTTCCAACTTGAAAAGCAGGTAAAAAAAAATGGCAGATCAGAGATTTAGGAGGAGACCTCTGAAATAGGTGACCAGATAAGTTGTTAATCCCTTGAAAGGAAGATTTCCTGAACACCGTAGCAAAGATGATGATTTACTAGTTGTTATCTAACTTGGAGCTGTCAGTTTCCTGAGGACAAAGACCCAGTGCACAGTATGACAACAAGGTCTTACATTTAACCACAGAATCCCTTGATGCTGCAGTGTTCCAACACAGCAGGCTGGAAAATGTGTTGCAGCTTCATATAAATTGAGAAGGGGGGAAAAAAAAGAAAAGATGGGAGGATGTAATGAATTAAATATGGAAATGAATAATACACTCAAGTACAATCTCCTCTGTGTCGGCTTGATATTCAGTTCCATTTATTTCATGTTGTCCTCGCATGATCGACTTGCAAGGTTGCACAGATTTATGTGTAGGGAGTGTGGAACTGTTTTGTAGAGACTATCTGGAAGAAAACTGGAGTCTTAGCTATGAAGAACTGGAAAAGCTCCCAAGTCTTGAGGGGCTTAAGAAGCAGCATAAGGGCAGAGAAAATCATGTAAAACTGCCAAGTTTTCCCAGGGTAATTGTAAGGATGCCCCACTTGACATTAGATTTTTGGCTCAGACAAAGGAGAGCTGCTATTCCTCAGAGCTGTTTCTTCAGACAGACATTATTTAACTATTTCGGAGGGGTATCTAAATCACAAGTCTAAGTTAGGCATCCTGGAAGAGTTTTGCAGAACAAGGTGAAGATCCTGTGGTAGTACAGAAGCCTTTAAGCCTTTCATAATGGAGCTGTCCATCCCAGCTCTCTCAGTAAGTGAATCTTACTGCTTTGGTGTACAGATGTGCAGGTTTATTTTATCTCTTTTTCTAATGCTCCTGTTATTTCTATTTGAGAATTCTTTCTCTTTGATCTCTAAGTAGGAATAGTCTATGGTGAGCCTCTTTGTTGATTCTTCTCCAGCATAGATAGGTTGCAGATTCCTTCTTGGGAGCTGCTACAGAGTGAGTATCTTACAATGTATATTGGTCCAAGAATAGGTTACCTTCAGATGGTGAGTTACCATGCATTTACTGCTTCACAATAACTGTCCAAGGACGTGCTCTTAAACCCAAGCAGATCCATGTCATCGTAGCTGCCAGAGTGCTAAAATGTCCACTTGCATCTGACGAATTCCAAATGGCATGTGATTTCATTACATCTCTAGTGTTAAACTACATGTGCAGATAGGAAATCGTATCCTGCTTTATTCAACGTTGCATTTGTCTGACATCAGCCTGAAGACTTTCTGAATCTTTGTCGCTGTCTGAAAGATTGCTTGGCTTGTTCAGACATCTTTTTTACATGAAAGTACTTACATTTAGAAGGATACAGTCACATTTTGACTGAACTCAGCTGAAAGCTTTCACTCACTGCATTGTGAAACTTGTCTCTTACAAGATCATTCTTGTGGCTTTACTTTGAACTCTAAGACATCCGTATCTTGCCTGAATTTGGGATGCCCAGAATGAAGATACAATTCTCCTTATTATTTTAATAGTGGTTGACCAGGGGACAAAACCACTTCCCTGTTTCTACTCAAAATTTCCTTTTTTGTACACCTGTGAATAATATTAGATATCAAAACACTGCCCTGAAATCTCATGTTTATTTGGCTCCTCTTTACTTTCTTTATGCTGTTTGCTGAACCTGCTCTTTGCAAGACAGATATTTTCACCCTGAGATTAAGGCTGTCAAGCTTCAGCCAGATTTTCTTCCTTGTGGTGCCATTTTTTCTTCACTGAGGAAGCTGAAGTCAACAAGACTCTTAGTTTGGATTTCTTTTAGGGGCAGGAGATGAGTAGGGTTGGATCTCAGCCTTCATTGACAGCTATGATTCATTTCACGTGCCTTCAGTAATATGCTTGTGTAAGACTGTGGTAAACGAAGCAGGTAATTCACATATCCCCTGATTCAACATGTCTTCTTTGTTCTTTACTATCTTAGTTATCTGTACGTCATCTGCAAATACCACTATCACAGGTTTTGTATTCTCTACATTATCGCTGATAATGTTAAACACTGTTGAACTAACAACCACTTCCCTAAAGCACCTTGCTAATAATGATCCCATTTGTATAACACCCCTCCTGTTAATGGCTGAATTATTTGTAGCTGAGATCTGTCACTGAAACATTTTGGTTAGTCTAATGTATGCCTTACTATTTCCACACAGTGCTAAGTATTTGCTTCTTAACTAAGATCTCATGAGATATTAAATCATATGGCCTGCAGAAAAACAAATATGCTCTGCCTGTACCTCCACCACTGTCAGATAGAGTTTTGTCCAAACAAAGCTATCAGTCTGCACTTCCCCTGAGTACCAGAATGGTTTTGCATCTCTGTAGGTCCAATTCTAAAATACATTTCATTTACCGACACTTAGGGTTTAGCAGAAGACCCATCAGAAATATGTGGAGCTCAAATTTACTGCCTTTAGTCCCGTTGGGAGATGTTGGCATTTGTGTCTGGTTGTTGTTGGCCAGCATCTCCGTAGTTATCCATATCTTGCATTTCAAAAAAACATGACCTTTTCTTTGAGGAGGTATCACATTTCCTTGAACTCAAAGTCTATGCTTCTCTCTTGTGGTCTTGAAAACTTCAGCCCACACTTCAAATGCTTGTAAGTGTGATCTGCCATGTTCCCCAATTCTGAGGGATTAGGTTTATTTACTTCCAGATAGTGCAGAATTGGGTTGGCAGTCAGTGACCTGGAAGAACAACTTCCTCCTTCTAATCAGTTCTGGATGTATTTTCCCTCCTCCAGAGACAGGGCTGTTCTCAGAAGTGGTGCTCAGGCAATAAGGTGTTATCCATATGTCATGCTTTTCATGTGTTGTTGCTCTTGGAACTCATGTACTCATCTTCTCCAGGTTAGCCTTCCTTACTGTGTGACATTTAATTTCTTTTGCTAAGGGCCTTGAAGCTGGGACCTGTGATTTCTTTTTGCCTTTTTTTTTTTTTTTTTTCCCCTCTGTAATTGTAAAGGCCTGCAAAGTCACAGACCTCCTTAGAGCTGAATAAATAATAAACAATTCTTATGCTCTTCGTTCCAAAAACTTAGTCTGCAGATTCTTAAGAGGGTGCGTAGTGTCAATGCAATCGCAAAAGTGCACATCATCACCAGATGGGAATCAATACAAGGCATCACTGTAAAAGTCCACATGGTAGCACTTGTCAGTAATTCTCCTCCAGTCTGTCAGCACAGTACTCCATCATACAAACAGGAGGAGCATGTTGTGGGTTTGTATATTTGACCCTCTCTGGGGACATCACTAATATAAAAAGCATTGCCACCAGAGGCTTCTTCTGCGCTTAACAAGAGGAAATGCATTTTCCTTCGTTCTCTCCTCGAGCATGTGGAAGCCCAGATTCAAAGATCTGAGCGATGCTCTTCTTTTGTAGATAGCAGCACAGCAGGAGCCAGTGGCAGCTGTGGTAACACAGCCTCTGACTCCTGAAGACAGGCCTAGACCAGACTCTTGTTTCACTTCATCTGCATCTATGATCATTTTTAATGCTAAGTCTGCAAATCCAGGCAATAAAGCAATGGGACAATGATGTCCACCCATAGGACCTTTGGACCTCTCGTGAAGATCCCAGACTCCACCACTTGGAGAAGGAATAACAGTGTATAGTGGTCTATTGAGCCTCAGTGTGGCTATGTGTAGCCGCACCTGAGCTCTCAATGGGTGTCCTTGAAGAATGTGATGGCGGCAGTAGGGCCGCAACTTGTTAGTCAGCCATCTTTATTTCTTTGTTTCCAGTGGGAGCTCTCCACAAGATGGCAATGTAACACCACACATTCTTTCTTCTCCTCTGGAAGATGTCATCTGTTTGGGGTTTCCTTCATTCCAAGAATGGTGCCATTGGGTATCTACACCCGTTGTATGTGGGAGCGCAAGCCCAGCTTGGGTTGAGGTGGATGCAGACAGTCTGTCTGGTGGGTTTCTGCCAAGACATCAAAGACTCCAGAGAGAAAGCAAAGTCCAGTGATGTGGCTTTGCCACTCCTGGTTGGCTGTGGGAAGAGACTTGCAATGACCATATGGAGACACCAGGCCTGGAGAAGCATATCAGTGCTCTCTGGGGAAAACTGTAGTATTTTAAGAGGCAGAATCTGTTATCTTTGTAATACCAAATTTTACTTTATTGAACAAATAATCTTACTGCAGTATATGGGATATCTGTGAAGCACAAGGCCACCTTGACGTGAATAAACTTGCCAAAAAAATGTCTATGTCCTCTCATACTTGCTTCCTACTAACTTAAAAGCAGCTGGGAAAGATGCTAGCTGAAAATGAGATGTGATCATCAATAAGTTGTTTCTATCTATTTAAAGCTAGGAACAAAGCAGAAGTGCAAACGAAAGATGCATAACCCTAGTTTCCTTCTGTAATGCAGGCCAGGATTTTGTGAATTATCCCCAGATTTCAGTACTTCCCCTATGGCTTCTGTTCTGTCTCTTACAATAAATATTTGCTTGCCAACTTCTTTGAACAGCGAAAGCAAGCCAAGCCAGTCCTGGAAGGGGCTGAGCTGTGTTTGTTGTGTTATGTTTTGGGAAGCCCGTGTTTGATATGTGTTGATGTAATTTGCCCCCTTAATTCTCTTTGTCCTTTTGGGGGAATCTCTGCTTGCCCTTTAATTGATTCCTTGAGGAACACTCCTAGAAAATCTAGGGCAGTCAAGGGCAGAAGTGGGAATGATGAGTAAGCAGCTTCTTATCTGTTCAGAGAAGGGACTGTGTCAGAAACTGAACTGTCTTGTTGTCACTATGAAGTTGTTCTGTCTTCTGAAGTACCAGGTGTTAGTCATGGCTGGAAAGAGGAGAGCAGATTAAATGGATCCAATGGACTGATCTGGTATGGCAAGCTTTAAGCTCTTTGAAGCCTATGAGGACATTTCCATTTCCAAACCACAAATTATTTCCAGAAACTGGGAAACAAGAGGAGGGAAACAAGAGGAAGGAAAACTTGCACATGGCAAGCTCAACAGAGAAAAAAATATCCTTTGCAATGAAGTCATTGGACAGAAAGTAAACTGCCCACAAGCCCTTTTACCAGAAGAGTTTGGATCAAGAGTCCAGTGAATAAGGGAATTATATGTAACATATAGGAACTGTTAGGCCAATAAAGAGGTATTGTCTATATGTTGGTCTCAAAACTTCCACTGAACCCTTCAGTGCATGAGTCAGTCACAGAGAAGATCAGTGTATGTGGTCCCTGTTCCAGAGCCAGGTTAAGGGAAAGGTGGAACTGTTCACAGAAAATAGTTAAAGCTTTGCTTTATCAGGCTTGCTTTTTGCTAAACTTTGCTTATCTTGTGCAATGGTTCCTGGCTCCTTTGTACGGCCTTCACCTTTGAATACTATTGATTAACTAGTACCTGGTTTGCCATATGATCTGAGCTCCTCTTACATCTTTCTCTTCTTTATCTACTGAAGCTGACTCTTTTAACCCTTTGACAGGGAACTTTGTCACTTACCTGGTGACTGGCAGCTGTTCTGTACAGCTTTATGTCAAGAAAACAAGTGAGAGATCGAAGATCCTCAGAGTGAAAGCCAAACTCCTTTAAAATGTTAAAGCTCTGAATTCTTTGTGTTGCAGTAGCATCAAGTAGGCGTGCTTCAGCTAGGAGGGTGGGCCTGCTGTGCAAGGCAGAGGACCAGCACGTAACCAGAGGGCTGCTCCTGCCCTAAAGAACTTGCAGCCTCAATAGAAAACAGAAAGAATGAGAGGCACAAAGAAAAGAGAGGACTTGGCCAAGATGATTGAGCAGTAAATCAGTGGCAGAACTTTGAAGAGTTCCCTTGAGTCCTAATCTGGTGACCTTTCTAGTGGGGCAGGCTGCCTCTGGCTTTTCACTGAAGTGTGCAAAGCATTGGCTTTTAATTTGCAAATAGATTAGAGCATACGGCATCACATGCCAAAAACTTCAGTGGGAAGTTAATGTTGCCTAATGGTGTCTTGTATTGTTCCAGAATGCATGAAGGATTAATCCTGAGCAGGAAGTGAGAAACTAATGCAAATTTAAACTTCTGAAAAGTAGGAAATATACAGGTACAATCAAAATAACCTTTAGTCTGTCCTCTTCTGAGTCTTCTGTTCATGAGGTCAGAGCCTCCATGGTGGAATGTGATTTCCATTTCAGATGGCCATAACCTCAAAACAGTCTCATGCAGTGCCTGACCGTGGCATCTCAAATGATCTTGATAGTTGTCTTGACAATGCTTTCAGTTATGTGGCCTGATTTTGGGGTGGTCCTAGGTACAGTCAGGAGTTGGACTCGATCATCTTTATGGATCCCTCCCAACTCAGGGAATTCTATGACTGTATGTTCTTTTAAGTTTCTTCATACTCACTTCCTATGAGTTCATAGATTTTAAGACTGGGAAGATATCACTAGACTGTCTGACCTCATCTGTACCAACCTAACTTCTGATTCAGCTGTATTGAGACAAATACACTGAAACTGTCCACAAGGTCTTCAAAAAAGGCTCAGGTTCAAATCTTGAGTGCTGTAGTTTCAGACAATGAAGCTGTTGTCTGGGAGTTTTTAGGAGGTCTTGGCTCTACTCATCCCCTCTGCAGTTACCACAAATTTGGCTTGCCAACCCAGTCATACTCAGGAAAGAGATTGCATTTTGGGATGCTGAAGCATGCTGGTTTAAGAGCACTTGGAATAGTTCATTTATAAAGAGAAAGTGATGCTCGGTTTTATCTATATAAGAACTGAGATTTCTGTAATACCTGGACAGATTTAATCTAGAACTCTTTTTCTTCATGGAAAAGGGGTCTGGCAGTGTTGCAGAATTTACAGAATGGTTGGGCTCTTCTGGCATTGAGATTCCTCCTTTATCTACAAGGTGTTCACAGCTCAACTTTCCCCACCAAGAGCAAATCAAGTATCAAGAATCATGCTTTTCTGTGAAGAAAGAGCTGGATAGGGTGAACTCAGTCTCATGTGATAATAACTGATATCCAAACAGGGTGAAATGTTTGTTGGGAGGCATTTATTGGGTGTCTTTTCCCTTTATGTGCTCAGGTGCTTTGAGGAACTTTCTGAATTTTATTCACTGTGCAGTGTTGAATTATCCTGTTGGATGAGCTTCAGCCTCAGGTTATTAGCAGTTTAGGTGCAAGCATGATTGGCTCTTTTTGACTAGATGGCAAAAGTTTTCTGTCCTTCCCTTGCTTGGATGGGGGCAACTGTGTTTATCTTTCTTAAAAAGAAAACATGGTAGCTAAAATAATATGCAGTGGATGGCAATTGCAAGTTATATGTGTAATGAATAATGTCTTAGCAACACTCCCACATCACTGGGGTTAAAATCCATACACCAAAGGGAAAATGACTGAAAGGGGACTCCTGTACAAATTTTCTCATTTGGAGCTGGTTCATCTGGTCCTCGCCCTTCATACCTCAGGACTTTACAATCATGACATACTTTTACTGTCTCTGTTCCATAGTGATGTAGCATTTCTGTCTCATAGTGGGGACTGAGGCATTGGCTAGATGAAAAGCCTTGCCCTGTGGTTGTCTGAAGTCTGGCTCCAAGTCTTTTATAGTGTTTTCTTTGCTGCCACAGGGCATATTTCCCTGGGTGACTTTTTCTGCAGGGCAAGAGGAGGTTTCCAAATGTGTCCTGGTTTCTCTAAGGGACCCAACATGCATTTGTCTATGCTATGCTTATTTCCTAGAAGCTGAAAATCTGTCCATGCCCTGTTGCTTATGTTCTTCCTCATATACCCACTACTGGCTACTGTCAGGCCAAGAATACTGCACTACTTGGACATTTAGTCTTATGTAATACGGCATTTATGGTCTTATGAGGTTTTGGAGTTTTCCTGTTTTTCATTGTGGTCTCTACTGAGCAGTCAACATGCAAAATGACCCCAGAAAATTTGGTGTTTTTGCCAAATGTGTCTCTTAATCACTTTCTCTTCTATGAAATCCTGCCTCCAGCAAGGTTGGCAGTTGACAGAACACTCTACCAACCACCCAAAAAATGTTTACTAGGTATGTGTTGTGCATTCATCAGGAAGTCACAAGGCTTGCTAGTGTAATTAAAAGTTGTGTAAGTGAAACATGGCACACTTTAAAATCCTGATCATTTGTAATGTCCAAAAGGAGCTGCAACAATCATTAGATCTGATTTTCCAAGTAAAATGGGCCTCAAAATGTATTCTGTTAATTGTTGCTTGGATTCCAGCTGCTTGTGCTTTTGTTGAAGGAGACATGTAGATACCTCATCTACAATGACCAGAGGTTAGACCTTTGCATCAGAAACAATGTTGCCAGTAGGAACAGGGCAGTGATTGTCCCCCTGTAATCGGCTCTGGTGAGGCCACACCTTGAGTACTGTGTCCAGTTTTGGTCCCCTCTCTGCAAAAAAAGACATTGAGGCCCTGGAACATGTTCAAAGAAGGGCAACAAAGCTGGTGACGGGTCTGGAGCACAGGCTTGTGAGCAGTGGCTGAAGGAGCTGGGCATGTTCTGTCTGGAGAAAAGGAGGCTCAGGGGAGACCTTATTGCTCTCTATAACTACCTGAAGGGAGGTTGTAGTGAGCTGGGGGTCGGCCTCTTCTCTTGTGTAACTGGTGATAGGACTGGAGAGAATGGCTTCAAGCTGCGCCAGGGGAGGTTTAGGCTGGACGTTAGGAAATACTACTTATCTGAAAGAGTGGTCAGGCAGTGCAGAGGGCTGTCCGGGGAGGTGGTGGAGTCACTGACCCTGGAGGTGTTCAAGAAATGTTTGGATGTTGTGTTGAGGGACATGGTTTAGTGAGAACTATTGGTGATAGGTGGATGGTTGGACTGGGTGATCTTGTAGGTCTTTTCCAGCCTTGGTGTTTCCGTGCTATTCTGTGAGGCTTTGTCAAAGGACAGGGTGGTGGTAAGGGAAGAGGCAAGTGCTGGAGCCGGACTGGTACAGCAGTGACCTGTCGACAGGGATGTGATTTTCAGAATGCCTCCCTCTATTTCTGGCAGAAGATGTCAGGGCCAATGAATCCTTGAAGCTCTCATGTGCAAGTCTGGATATGTTCTGTCCCCATTTGCCAGCTCTGCTGGAGAAATGACTGTCACACCACTGTCCCATCCCTCAGCAGCTATTTGGCAATGTCCCCTTTACATCAACAAAGCAGCTGTCTTATCCACCAACCATTTTCTTTTTCTTAGCCCTTCCACCCTTATCGCATTGATGTTCAGAATGTACAAAGTGTCATATATCCCATTAAGAACTGAACACAGATGAAAAATGCTGGAATGATGGTGGAAACTGCTTGTAAGTGACATTGTTTATCCACTGCTAAACTACACCGTGACCAGTGTCAAGACAAGTCCTGGCTCCTGTGCTTTCCTCTGAGCCCCTGCTGAATTTGAGGCTTGCTTAAGGTCCCTTGGCCACTCTGTGCCACATCCCTTGTGGATGAATACATTCTGCAGCAGGACCAGCCAGGTTCAGAGCAGAAGAGGTACATCTCCCTTGCTTCCACAAGCACTTTGCTCAGGTCCAGTTTAGACCATCTCTCTTTCCCAGTCAACCCATTTGGGTCCACCAGTTCCTTTGGTGCTGGCCAGAACCTCCAGATCCTACCAGTTTCAGGGTCTGGGCAAGGTCAGAAGTTATTTTGGGATGTATCTCACCTTGAAAAGTGTTGCAAACCATGAAGTCATTGCTAGAACTGGTTGGAAAAATGATTTTATATGTGTGTTTGGGTTTTTTTTTCTGCCACAAAAAGCGAATATATTCAAACTGAAATTGTGGGAAAAGGGATGATTTTAACAGATTTTCCAGCTTACGAAAAGGTTACAAGTCTTCTAAAACCATTTTCTCTTTTTTTTCTCTCTTTAACTAATTAGAGGTTTGGCACTGCTTATTTATTTATCTATTGTTTAACATTGAAATAACATTTCGTTTTTAAACTCGACTTGATTTTTTACTAGAAAAGAGATAAAACAGAGAAAAGTCCAAATCAAGTAATTGGAAATTATTTTTATATGTACTGATTATTATTATTATTATTATTTGCCTAATAATCTGTGAATGTTTGCAGTGTTTCCTTCCAGTTTTTTTTCTTTCTTTTTTTTTTTCTTTTTTTTTTCTTTTTTTCTGATGTCGAGAGAAGCATTGTTTGAAATTTCAAAATCTTTTATGAGAAAGGGAAAGCCTTTCCTGCCAAGCTCTAGCTATGGCTTAGGTATGTCTTAAAACGCTGACTGCTAGAAGCTGTGATCTGATTTACCAGGGAGGGTTTTCTTGTGTTGTCACACCCCTGCATAGCCTCTGAGGAGTGAGTAACAGGGAGCTATTCCTGACAGCTACCACCTGTGAGAGCTCTTAAACATCTCTAAAATAAAGTATATTATATTTTGGGAGAGGGAGTTGTGTGAGGAGCCTTGAATCAACCAGGAGCATTTGTAAACAGAATGATGTGAGGTGGGAGTCAATGAATCATAGAATCATAGAATGGCTTGGGTTGAAAAGGACCACAATGATCATTGAGTTTCAGCCCCCCTGCTAGGTGCAGGGTTGCCAGCCACCAGACCAGGCTGCCCAGAGACACATGCAGCCTGGCCTTGAATGCCTCCAGGGATGGGGCATCCACAGCCTCCTTGGGCAACCTGTTCCAGTGCGTCACCACCCTCTGTGTGAAAAACCTCCCCCTAATATCTAACCTAAACCTCCCCTATCTTAGTTTAAAACCATTCCTCCTTGTCCTATCACTATCTATGCTTGTAAACAGCTGCTATCCCTCCTGTTTATAGGATCCCTTCAAGTACTGGAAGGCCACAGTGAGTCTCCCTGGAGCCTTAGAATAACAACGTCAGGAAAGGACTGGGAGACTGGAAGTTGGGGTGACTCAGTGTGAAGTCCTCTGTGAGGGTCCTCCGTGGCTGGCAGTGAATGTCCAGGGCAGCTGTGAGGCCAAGGGTGAGCAGATCTCTAGCATAGCCCTTAGGATGCTGGCAGCTCAAGATCTTCTCAAAACAAGAGGCACCTTCCTGTTTATGGGCATGGCCAGCAAATCTGAAAAGACACTGTAAATTTGGATACAAATTTTGTGTTTGTGACTTATCCAGAGTCAAATTGATGTGTATGCCGAGACAACAGAAAATGTCCTGTGGCATGTGGTTATTAGGGCATTGGTCCTTTCTTTTCCCTGCCTTTCACTGATGCCCAGATTGCCATCTAGACCAAATGTGTTTTTAACTTTTGATGGAAAAAAGATATTTTTCCCCTTTCTTTCTCTGAAGTTTCAATTAAAATAATCATCAAACGGCAGGTTTTAATCATTCATTTAGCCTCACTTGGAACTGTATCTCACCTTGGCGGAGCTGAATGGGTAAAATTCACTGTATTTCCATACGTCAGGAGCATCACATGTTCTTTCTTAGCTCCCCTACATGAACCTCGTGGGTGCTTTGCTCTTTACAGTGTGGTGTATCTGAGTGACCAGCATAGGGTTGGTAGAGGCAAAGGGAAGTGTAAGTGCACAGAGTTTCCAAATGACCCCAGAGAAGTGTAGAAATCATGTTGTTAACAGCCATATTCTTCATGGCAGCTATCCAGAGCCTTGTAATTAGATGTGAATATTATAGTTGGCTTCAAAACGATATAGAAATTAGAAATTGCTGTCACTTTGGGAATTAGAGCATCCTTGCATTGGAGGGGGGTGGGAGCAGATTGGTGGTGGGCTCGTTCTGTGTTTTTGTATTCCAGGCAGTTTGCCCATTGAGAGGAAGCTATTTATTGATCTCCGACTGAGAGGGTTAATAAATCTCTCTTCAGGCTGGTTCAAACTCTGGCCAGGTCAATTTGAGGCAGATGATAACTGCTGCTGAAGCAGAGGCGAACCAGCCAGTAGGAGCTGCCCAGGTCTGGTCTGCACTGAGAAGCCGGGGCTGTGCAGACCCTTGACCTTCCTTCCAGCCCTCAGCCTTGGGGAGTTTGGATTTAATGCATCTGGCATGGCAGTCCTTTAGTTAGAAGAACTGCATGTTTTCCTATCCCATCACCCGTCATACATCCATGTCACCTTTGGAGCGGGGGGAAGCATCTGCTTGGCGAACAGGCTGCTTTCATTATCCCATCTCCTCCCCTTGCCTCCTGAAGGATGTCTTCATTAGGAACCTCCGTGTGTGGAAATCAGCTTATGCTCCAGACAATATGTGAAAGCCCCCTGGAAGGATTTTATGAGAGGTCACACGCTCGAGCCTGTCTGTCACTGGTTACCCGGGGGTGGCCACCCCACCCTCCTCCCTCCCCGGGTCTGCCCTTTGATTCCTCACTCCGAGTAGCAAATGCCTCTGCTTCAATAGCCTTAATTTCCAATTGTCTCCATGAGCTTTGGAAGTCTCTCTATCACACCCTGAACAAATACGCTTCTTTTTTTTTTTTTTTCTTTGTATTTGTTCTTCTGCACTCGCTGCTGATTAATCGGTTCTTTCCCCATTGCCATGTTGCTGCTCTAATCAAGGACAGATTCTTGTGAAAATAGGTTGGTCTTCCCCTCCACCACCTTTCTGTGTGTATGTCTGTTAGTTTTTTCAAGAAATTTCCTAGAACTGGTAGATTTGGCTGACTCTCAGCTCTCTCCTGATGCAGTAGGGTTAAAGGCAGCGCTGGGTGTCCTGTTTGCTCTCGACTTTAACCTTTTCATCATTCTCGGAGAGAACCCTTTCCCCTACTCCCCTTCCTTTAAGGGTGAATGTGGCATAGGAAGCCTCAGTGAAGCTCTGCTGACGGAGTTGGGCTCAGGTAACACTTCCTACCAGCCCTTAGGCAGAGATTTGATCTGAAGAGATAGCGGTCATGTTCTGCTGGGTGCTGAGCACACTCGATGACCTCAGGATCTGAGGCATGTAGCATTTCATGGGTGCTCTCAGCCTTTTTCAGGGTTATGCATGCATCCTGAAGCATCTCCTGTAGTCTGATGATGAAATTCATCATCAAGTAAATAACTTTCCCTGGACTTTTGGATCCCCTCACCTCCCGTTAGGCGTGGAAAGGTCCACTTAGAATCATAGAATCCTTAAGGTTGGAAAAGGCCACAAAGATCATGTAGTCCAACTGTTCGCTTACCACTAATACTGCCCACTGGCTGCTTCCCTTAGTTCTACATCTCCTGAGTTCTTAAATACTGCCAAGGACAGTGATTCCACCACCTCTGTGGGCAGCCTGTGCCAGTGCCTCACCACTCTTTCTGAGGAGACATTCCTCCTAATATCCAAACTGAACCTCCTCTGGCACATCTAGTGATAGGACAAGAGGCAGTGGCTTCTGGTTACCCGGGAGAAGAGGCTGAGTCCCACCTCCCTACAACCTACTTTCAGGTAGTTGCAGAGAACACTTCTCACCTTCCAACCTGAGCCCTGGGTGTCTTGTCAGCCAGGCAGGCAGGTGAGCTCCTGCAAAGCCTGTGGAGGGCACTAGAGAAGTGCAGAAGGGGTGAGACTGGGCCAGAGTGGCTGTGCATGTGGCTGCCATCTGCACAGCTTCTGGTGCCGACCCTGGGAGGGCGAGGTGGAGAATGAGGGAGAAAAAGAACTCTCAGACTTTTTCTTTTAGACTATTTTTCATCTGCACTGTGGAGCAACTAAGGTCTTATCAACATTTTCCTCCCCATCCAAGCTGTGATTACTGAGCCTTCCCGTGGACACGCTGGTTGTATGTGTGCATAAAAATATATGGCTGTATAATTAGAACCAGCCAAGAATATTTGGCTGAAATGGTGATGGAAGTGGGCGGGGGGCTCAGGGGTGTCCAAATATACCGATTCATCAGAGCCAGAACTCTTCATGGGAAGTGTCAGGTTTGATGAATTTCCTATTTTCAAAAAGAAAAAGAAAGAAAAGGTTTTGACATATTTGAAACATTCCAGCGCAGTGTTTTCAAACCATCACCTCCCAGCCTCATTTTTTTTTCTGCTCACAGAGGTTTTTGAGATCGTTCTGAATCAGGCAGAACATGGATTTGAAGTGTGGCCAACATCCTAAACACCAACTAAACAGCATCAGTCAGTCCTCTTCCCCAAGAAAAGCTTCCTGATAAAACTAGTTGAAGCTGAAATGTTCCATAGGGATGTATCAACTCCAACCTAGCAGCACATTTGACCAATTGAGGCAGTAGCCAGCTCAAATTGAAATGTTTCCTTCTCCCATGCACTTTGTAGGTTCTTCCCACCCCTAAGATACACTTTCAGTCCTGCACTGAAGCGGCTCTTTGGTCCGGTCCCTTAGCTGAACTGGTCTTTTCTTAGTCTCCAGGTTTCCCTGCATGTTCCCAGAAACACAGAGACAGACATATACTGGGACACTTGGGAAACTCATGTAGCCCAGGGAGACTTTCAAACCCACCTGCCTGGAGCATCTAAGCCATTAATTAGGAGCACGTCATTTGGAAGGTTGGCTCAGGGGCCACGTGGACATTGCTTTTTGCCCAAACTATTATTCATGCGTGTTTAGGTAGAAAGCCCTTGTGCAGGAGCCCAGATCCTCAAAGGTTTGGCTTGCCTAGGGAGTCAAATGCCTAAATACCTTTGAGGATCACAGCCTTAGTCACTGTATCCACAGCCAGCTTTAAATCCACTCTGGAGAACTTATAAATGCTTCTTTATGAGCTTTTCAAGCTGGACTCTGACCCTGACTGGCTTCATCCTGGCAGCGCTGAGTGCCTCAGCCTCCCTCCTTGCTCCCCTTCTGCTGGTGTGGACAGGCATCAGGGGGTGAACCTATTTCTGATGGCAGTCCCTGATGGGTGACACCAGCCTGAGTGGCAGAGGTTTGTCACTGTACTAACACAGGCTTTAGGAAGAAGTGGAAGGGATGTGAAACATTACTGCTTGCTCTTCTAGGGCTCTAGGACAAAACTATCCTCAGGGGTCCTGCACCTTCCCAGCCATTGTTGGGTACAAGGTACTGCATTAAGAAGACCACCAGGTTTGCTTCGGCTTGAATATCTGTCCTTTTTTTTCTGTTCCATCCAAGTTCACCTCGAAGCATGCTTTCCTTCCCCTCTTCTCCGCTAAATTACAAATGGCAACCTCAAACTTATACTTCAAACTTTGGTGGAGTACTTGTAAGTGTTGATAGCAACTTGGGGTGTTTGGAGTCAGTGTTTGGATTTCTTGTTTTGCATACTGACCAACTCAAGCCTAAGTCCAGACAGAGGTCAAAGGATTGGTCTGGGACCCTACAAACTCAAAAGGAAAGTAAGGTGTTATCGTGCTGGGAAACCTTTGACATGGGTGCATGACCGAGCCCCAAGAAATTTGTGTGAACCCTACCATTGTCCACACTGCTATGATGCTTCCAGAGAAGCCCAATTGTGCCACTGCTGGTGGCCCCACACCCAGGTGGGTTCAGCAGAGATACACTCTCTGCAGTGCCAGCGACTTGTTCCTCCATACATCCCCACAAAGCACTATCAGTCCCTGACCTACTTTAGTCTCCAACTCCTTTTAAACAAAACCTTTCCGATTCTTCTTTTTGCAGCTTCTTGCCCTGATTTCCTGCTTGCTTTCCGTGCAGTGTCTCTGCATGTACATTCAGACCCTATACTCTTTTTATGGACATTTTCTTGTAAATATGTTTTTTGGCTGCAACCCACCCCGTTATACATCCAGGAGACGCTTGATTGGCAAGTCTCTCCAAATCAACAGGAAAATCGACTGCACGCTACTTTTATTTTCTTCTCCAGACTCTCTTGTTCTCTGAGCCAACGATCAGACCTGCCCCCTCCCCATGGACATTTAGGGGATCTTTAAGGATGCCCCACATTGATTTTAGGTCCCAGGGAGCCCTGCAAAGTCAGGCACTGTCGAAGTGCATTGAGCTTTATGGAAGAACTGCGCATGACTGCTCCAGTATTCTCACGCAAGGTCTGTGGGATTGCTGGCCAAGCTGGGAACGTGCCGTGTCCAGCCCTCATTCCTGCTCTAGAGCAGGCACGGGTGTGGGTGAGCATCCCCTGAGCCAGCGGAGGCAGCAGCTGCACGCTCTTGTGCTGCTGCCTCTCATTTATTCACCTGCTTTTGTTTTTCCCCGTCTCTCCCAGCCGGATTTCCCTCAGACCCCTCTCTGCTGAGCTCTAAGCACAGCATAGGGTGGGCTGAGGACTGAGTTTGCCCAGAGGGCATTGCTTTGTACCTACCAGATGTGCTGGATTTCTCACTGGCTCTCTCTGAGCAGCCCCCTGCTTCCTCTTGAGCTTGCTGTAATTTAGACTCTCAGCCTTTTGCCAGTCTTTGTAGTTGATTTATTCTCCTGGTGTTTAATGTTGGATTTGCCTCTTTGGAGGAAGGTTATAGCCACCTTGGAAATATTTACAGAGCAGAGCTACTCTTTTTTTTTTTTTTTCCTAATTTTTTTTTTTTTTCTTACTCCTTGAGAGAAAACTAGTGTTACGGTATGTGGCTGGTCTGCCATTACCCAACTAACAAATTCTCTACTGCTAAGGTCTCTATGTGAGCATTTGCCTTCTGTCATTAAGCCTTTAAAGATCTTGCCAGCCATTGGTTTGGCATCCAGTCCCTCTCAGCAGGACTGGTTGCCTGTATCCTGTCTTTAGCTAATGCTCTGACAACCACAGGGGGAAACTCAGCCAACAAGATCTCTATCAGCCTTTCAAGGACCAGCAGCTCTGCCATGTGGACTGGAGTCCTGCACTCTGGCCTGATCTATTTATTAAAGAGCTCTGCCAATCAGTAGACCTTGTCAAAAATAATGTTTCCCCTTCTCCTCTCCCTCCTCCCTGGAAAATGTTGATGTCAATGACAAAATGTTTGTTTTTGTTGACTTTTTCCATGGAAATTTACAGGTTCCATCGGAAAATGAAAGATGTGTTTTCAGCTGTTGAATTAACTAAATTGAACTAAATGTCTAGATTCCCAGCAAGACTGCACTTTGCTTACACTCACTATCAATGAAAATGGTTTCCTTATCATGACGGTGCTCCTGCAGTATGGCTGTGATGTCTGCTGTGGCATACATGCCACCTCCTTTTCTCTACTGTGTTGGTAGTCTCTTGCCACCCCCTTAGGACTTGTTATTCAGCATAGTTGGTTGTCTCATCTAGAATTCCCTTCTCGCTATATCTAGTCATCTCAAGTGATTGCTGCTTACCCTCTTCACCTCTCATCTCTTCCTTCCTTCCAAAGGGTAGCCCTTTGCACGTGTGTGAAAATGGCCTTCTTTCTGGGTGGGATATTCTGGCTGGCTGCTCATCCAGGGGTACTTCAAACATTGTTTCAGAAGGGTTATTATTTATTTGGAAGTCAAGTGGAATTGCATGGCTTAAATTCTTTTCAGCAAAGACCTTGATCTGGTTGATATTTCCTTCTTTCAGTATGGACTGTGCTGTGGCTATGTGAAGCATGACTGCAGTCTTCACTCCTTTGTGTTTGATAGGCACTGTGTGAATACAGAGGGAGCCCTCCCAGCTTCTTGGGACCTTAAGCAGGGGGTTTGTACAGATAAAGCCAAGGACAAGACCCTGCCTGAAGTGGTAGTGCAGGTCTTTATTTGCTCTTGAGATGTGCAGCAATCTGTGACAAAACCAAGAAGTTAATGCAGGTGACTGGTCCTGCACTTTGACCACGGCATCATCCTTTTTTGCTCATTCAAGCACATCTGAACCTTACACCAAGTCCTGGCCTGCTGTTACCCTTCCAGTCATATACACAGGAGAATTACTTTGTTCTTATCCATGCCACGGGCTTCCTACTTTACAGAGCAGAAAGTGAGGCATTGCATCACATCCAGCTCATAAGGCTCCATTCTGCTGTACAAGCGTGAGGAAAGGTGAAGAGGGCTGATCAGATAAGGCCTGGAACTGCCCCATTAGCAAGACATGCTCACAAAGCCACTGGGATCACTGGAATTAAGCGTTAAAATATTCTGAGCAAATACTCTCCTAGCCCAGTACTGAGAATTGCCTTTTTGTGTGTTTGTATGTGTGTGGAGGGGTTTTAGCCAGGTGCTCTGGCTCAGCCTTATTGAGGTTGGTGGAACTTGGACCCATGGCTTTAGCACCTAGTGGCTTTCCTTGAGCTGGTGTTCAGCTCAGCTGGCAGCTGCCATTGTAGGAGAAAGCTTTGGAAACCCAGAAGGCCTGCCCATGCCTCTCACCTGCTTGAGATGTATCTCTCCCTCTTCCAGATCCTTTTGCTCTGGAGATGCAAGCCTTAAGGAATGAAATACATCCTTGCTACTGCTCCCTGGCTATACCTGTATTCCTGTCACTGGCACTGGGAAGTGGACATATGCGTTGGTGTTGTCCAGTGTGATCCTTGGGCTGATTGGCCCATCACTCCAACACCTCTCTCATACAGTGCGCTTAATTACAATAAGGGCTGATAGGAGAAGCACAGGAAGAACAGTTTTTTGCTTCAGAGAAGGCAGCTCTGTTAAAATTCCAAAAGTCTTGAAACATTTTTAGGATGAAAAGTCCTACTTTTTATATCCTGAAATAACTTTTAAAATGTGGAGCATTAGATAGTGTGAAGTACGAAGTAAAGACATTCAACCTGTCTTGACCAGATTTGAAATGAAGAGGTTTTTTTTTTATTTTTCTTTTCACAGAGAATTTAGTCATATGTGGGTTTTTGTCCTGACTTGGGAGAGAAAATCTTTCTGATCTTGAGTGAGACCAAATTCCAGTGCAAGTCCTTACTTATTTTAGTGAAATAAAGTCTTGGGCCACTATGGAAATTAGCAACAAGATTTTGCTCTGGGGTCAAACTCTGTTACTGCTTTGTAACTGCTGTTGTTCAGTACTTTTACAAAAGGTTCAATCCCTATCTGGAAAACAGGAAAAGTACCAGGTGGCTAGTGGGGCTGATCACGCAACACAGACCAAATGGAGCGTGGTGTTAGTTTGGAAGAGGAACTATCATGTGGGTACGGCAGTGGTCTGGGATGTGAAATCTGGGTTCTCTGTTGCCTGCAAACTGTCCCTGTGGCCATGGCCCGGTTCTCTGAGATCATCTTCATTAGATAGCAGTCTTCCAGTGCTGTTATTGCCTGGGCAATAGATTTCAGCATGCCATTCATACCAATTAAATGCACTGTGTACGCAAAGCTCCAGCCTGATGACGAAGGTGGCTGGTGGTGACGAAGGTGACTGGGTACCAGATACCAGTTCCTCAGCAATAAGGAAATGTGCAAGCCTTTTTCCTCCTGGCTCCTATTACATTATTTGCACCTCATGGAGAGCCAGGAGAAACACAGATGCTGGGAGCCTACAGGAAGCTAACAAGCTGTGGAATTGGTGGGACACAAGACCCCATGGACCCAGGAGTGAGTGGGTGTATTCAGCAAGGGTTAGGTGAGGCCAGTAAGTTTTATTTTTGAAGTGGCATGGAGAGAGAAGGAAGAAGGGAAGGAGGAACAGCTGTAGGGACATTCTTGTTGCTAACTGGTCCAAAAGAATGTGTATAAACAGCTTTAGATGTATGTTCATAAGCATGTTAAATATATTTACTGCCTGCTCTAATTAGTACTGCCTCAGTTTAGCCAGGACTAAGAGTTCCCATGGGAAGTACGCTTCAGCGAGTCAATGGTCTGAAGATCGGTGCCTGCAGTGCAGCCCATGTTAATGATTGTCTCCATGCTGTCCTTTCTCACAGCCCACTGCAGGATCATGGAGCTGGCCGTGCCAAGGGTCCACTGACCACCTGCTTCCTCTGGGGCAGCACCAGAACTGGGTAGCACCAGGGATGGAGCTGGCATCACAGGTGTCAGCCCCAGCAAGTTCCAGGCAAAAATGTTCAGCACCTTTTCCCAATGCAAAAACCAAAGGTGTTTTTGCACTTGCAAAGACCCACGCATGCACACCATGTTAGTTCCCAGCATAACTCAGATGACCGCTCATTATCTGAAAAGTTGAGTGCAAGCATTTGCCAAAAGGGGGATAAAAATGGCATAAAGCAGTTTCCTACTGCAAAATGTCATATTGATGGAACTAGCATTTTTGGCAAAGCCAGTGTAAATTTCAATATTTTGTTTTGTTTCTTAAAAATTCCGACAACACAGAAAATGTCCAAATATCTAATATTGACAATTTCTGAACCAAATGTTTTGTCTCGTCATTCCTGAAATTTAAACCAACTTTTTTCATAGGAATATTAGAAAATGGCTAAGTAAGAAAAAGTCACCTAAGAAAAAATGAAATATCCTCTTTTGGGATGTATGTGTTACCCACTGGCTGAGCCAGTTTGTCCTTAGGGTGTTTCCAAAGAGCCCTCACCAAGGCCTGTCATACTTTGGATGGTTTCTTGCCAACTCTATCATGCATGTGCCTATAGAAACACATCCTTGATATGGTACCAAAGTGCCATGGCAGAGGCAGGATGCAACTGGGCTTGTCACATCATGTCCAAAAGGAAACAAACTGAAAATGTAATCAGTGTTTCTGGATTTCTAAACATTGTTCTCCCAGAAAATGGTCAGTGGCCAGAAGAGTTAAGGGAGGGAGAAATTTGTGTGGCTTTTTTTTGCTGCTACTTGAGAAACAGAGAGATTATGACTAAGGTGTGGGGTTTTGCGGAGCTGCTTCTGATAGTGTCCATGCTGTTTTGAGGACAGATTTGGGTTGTTCCTCTCAGCTGTCAGCATCTTCCAGGGCAGGCAGAATGGTATAAGGGCACGGCCTGAGGACCGGCGTTGCCTTGCTTGTTGCCAAACCATCAGCCATCAGATACTGATAAGGAGCACTGATATGGCTCTTACTGGTTTTCAGCTTCCATGTAATTGTTATCTATGTTGATTGTGAAAGATGCCGTTCTCCACTGTCAGTTATGTTGTTTTGGAAATACAGAGGGAACCTAGAAGGAGCAGAAGGCAGAGCACAGTTGGTTCTGCTGGGCCTGGGCTCTGCTTCCCTGCAGCCTCTACCCCCTAGCAGCCCCAGCTCCAACTTTTCTCTGGGTGTCCCAGTTAGGAAAAGAAGAGGTAACTACGTGCCAGCTAGTACCTTCTTATCTAGTCACAGTATGTTCCCCAAAGGGAATTTTTGGCCTGGTCTTGTGTGTGTGTGTGTGTTTTTATATGCTTTATTTTTATCTCAGAAAGGATAGACAGTACATTATGTCTTCAGTCCAGGAGGTTACACATTAGATAAGAGACAGACTGATACAATACAACTGCTCTGTAGAGTTATGTTCCTGAGATAGACAGCACTGGGAATGCAGCAGGTAAATCTCTTCCATCCCCCCACATCCAGGCGGTTAATTTTGTGTCAACAAATCCAGATCCAAGTAGAGATTTCAATGTTCACATTCTGGCAGCCAGAGAATAAAGTCCACACTGCTCCCTCTCTCTCTGGTCACCCCCTGGCCTCCCCTTGCACATCCCATCTGCTCCTCCTGCTTCCTCTTGGCCCCTATCTGCCCATCTCCAGGCTGTGGTTCAGTGGTTGCACCTCACTCCTTGCAGCTCTGCACTGCCAGCCCCAGAGTAGTGGCTGAAGGAGAGCCCCACAGTGCTGCATGTGGGGAAAGGAAAGTGGGAACACTGGGGCACTGATGGTAAATATTTTGGCATTTACAGCTAGGATCAGAGCTGGTTTGCATCTGGGCTTTCTGGCCCCTTTCTTGAGCATCCCTCCTGGATTCTTCTTGCCCTTTTATTGAACTGTGGGCTATTTAGTGCTGGAGACAGGATACTAAATTTTAAAGGATTAAGGGTGAGCCCTGGTACGTCAATTCATTTTTTTCCCCCCTATCATTGAAATAACAGCTGTGGCAGGCTCTCTGGGTCTGGTTCAGCTGCATCACCTGGCCACTTCCATGAAGCCGTTCTCACTTTGGCAAGTGGGAATATTGCAGGGCTGCTGACCCACCCCACGAAGCTGGCTGCCCCTAAAAGCTCCGTCTCACATTGTGAAGATTAATGGCATATTGCAGCATGGTTGAGCTGCAGTGGGGATGGGCTTGTTTTCTCAGAAGAAACAGATAAAGGTGGCACCAGCTACTAGCCAACACCAAAGATGAATTAGTAAATTTATGATTCTTTTACTGATGGACGTGACGGGGGCTCTTTCACATTTTGATCCCAAGCCTAGCAAAGCCTGTGACCCCTGTATCAGCCCGACAATGAGCAATTGTGGCTATGCTGCCCCAGCATCCATCAAATGCGATAATTAAGTGACTTGATTGGCATGTCAGAGATAAAAGTCGTCATAAGTAAACAATGTCACAAGAACAATGTCTCCCACTTAGAAAATGTTGTCATAACTCTGGCTTTAGTTTCTGCATGTTTCCACAATGCTCTCACCGTAGGGTCTGCGTGCTTTACAAATGTTACTCAGCCTTTAATGAGCATATCTTTGTGGTTTACCTGCGAGATAAGAGCAATCCCTTATCCTAATTCTGTAGTGGGGGAAATGAGGTACAAAGAGATTATCAGTGTGATGTAAATACTCTGGCATGAGTCATATACAAATTTATTTTCCTCTTCAGCCTGTTTGTAGCTCTTTACACATCTTCAGCATCGTTTTAAGTAGCTTCAAGTCCAGCACCAGAGGCTGACTACTGCTGCACATCCAAACTCTCTTATCTTGTAGTTGGCAAGTTGAAATGAGTGATATGCACACACCTCCCAACTCTCCAAGTCTCTGACCTGTGAAGGCTTGACATTGCCTTCTCGGTGTCATGGTGCCTCTCTTCATACCAGAGATATACAATATATGTTGATATTTAACATAAAGCTGACACATTGTCTCTTAACTGCCTGTTACTTTTGAAGACTCCTGTGGCAATGCTAATTTAGTCTTGCTAGATTTATGGTAACAGAGAATATCAAAGAGATCTCAGGCCAAGCTGTGCCTATGCCTCCCTTCCCTTCCCCAAAACTCTGCCCTGACTGTTTCAGTGCTGCTCCTGTGATGTGGATAGGGAAAGTTTTGTGATCACTTCTAGAGTTCTTTGTAGTGATGGGAGACATGGCTGGTGGAGCCAAGGTCAGGAAAGTCCATTCATTTCCTGCAAGACTTCTTGCTTACATCCATTGGAGAAGTTATTTGCAAAGTTTTCCCAGAGCCTAAAGTTCCCTAGGCTCAATGTCAATCTTCTCAGCCTTCTCATCACTCTTTGAAGCTCTGCCCATCCATACTGCAGCTCAGTTATCTGCTTTGTGCAGGGTTGCCTCCTTCCACTGCATCCATTATTAGAAGGGCTCCCTAATGCGGAGGGTCCTTTGATAGACATTGCTGTGATCCTAAGCTCTCCAGAACAAAAATCCATGTTTTGGAAGAGATTAAATCTAAAACAATCTCACCCTGAAGGCGTCCATTAGAAAGTATGGAGTGAATGAATTGTGTCAGGAAGATACCCATGACTTGCTTGGCAGAGTGCAGTAATATTTTATCATTTCATAGGACTCAGCCAAAACTCCAGGCAAATTGTGTAACCTGCCCTTGGCAGGGGGTTGGAGCCTGATGATCTTTGAGATCTTTTCCAACCCAAGCTGTTCTGTGATTCTATGAACACTGGGTAGAGTTCAGAACCCACAATCAGAAATAGGATGAAAAGAAGGCAGTTCTCCATCACAGCAAGGACAGCATTTTTCTGCTTTGCTTAATGCCTCGACTGCAGAAGGGATGTGGTGGATTGCAGCCCCATAAGGACACCTCATCTCCCAGTGCTCTTGCTTATGTGGATGAGACCCACAGTGGGCACAGTTCGGTTTTATCTTGAAAATCAAGCCTTTTGTGTTCAATATATTTCCACCGGTGAGGCAAGACGCTGATACTGGCTGCAATTGTATTTTTCTAAAGAGGATCTCATTCCTTGCAACTCCCCCTAAAGATCCCAAGCTACTGTCTTTTGGAGTCTTGTTTTATCTGCACCGTGGGCACTAAGCAGACACTGTACTTCCTGCAGTAATGTACAAAATTTCAGTGCATCAAGAAGAAGAATAGTAAATCACATCCTGAGAAGTTCCCTGAACATTCCTAAAATAGATTTTTCCATTGTTTGGGGTCCCGTACAGAACTCTTGCTGATGAGGCCTGGGGAATGTGCTGTTAATTTGCTCATTAGAAGGTGCTTTTTTAAAATGACCTCTAACATTTGTGAGCTTTGTGCTTTCTCAGACTCTCACTAAACCTCCATAGCAAACTTCACCAGGAGGGAGTCATCCTCCTGGATCATAGATTCCATCCGTCTCACACAGGCAGTCCTAAATCTAAGTGTCTCCCCAGGACTCCCTTTTCCTGGTATGACACCGACACACAAATCACCTCCTGGTCAGGATAGACCCAAATGTTTTTTCCCTATCTATTCTAGGAATGCACTCAGTGTCTCCAATAGCACGCGTGTTCGTGGGGCCGGGAGCTGGGCGGTAATGTATGGGGAGAAGCAATGCAGCTGTGAGCACCACAGGGAATGCCAAGGATGCCACAACAGGAAACGTGGAGACATAACATGGCCAAGTGGGGGAACTGAGGCAGACAGAGCAGGAATGCGATTAAATTACCCCTGCGGGATTTGGCTGAGACACCAGGGCTTGCTGAGCTCATTCCCCCGTCAGAGGGAGGAAGCGATCAGACTGGCTTGTGCTATTTGCATTTTGTTTATCAAGATGGGAATACAGGGCAGCAGAAAATGGCACGGTTTGGGGAGAAGAGGTATTTCAGTGCATTCCTTGACCCTCACCCTGAGCACAGGAAGGGAGAGTGAACCTGAGAGTCCCTGGCATGCACATCGTGCAGTCCACAGTATCCCATCACAGGTTCCTCACAGCTGAAGGGCTGGTGTGTGTCTTTGAATTTGCTCTTACTTCCCCCTAGCAGCACAGCACCTGTCTGCTCCAGCCAGGAAAAGGGTCCTTTTTGGAGTAAGTCACGGGGATGGCAATAGGCATAGCAAGGGGGGCTGTTTTACAAGCCAGCTTTGTGCCTCTGTGCAGACTAATGCAGTGTAAGAGCCACAAGACCCTTCTTTGGACTCGTTCTCCAACGTAGTTCTTCAAAACATTTCAATATTGTAGCCTGAAAATAGCAGTTACCCCAGAACCAAAGTATCAGGAGAAGAAAAATCTGAGTTTTGATAGCAGCAAATGCAAACAGTCTCAGTTGTTTCAGCTTTGTTGAATCCTGCACTGAAAGTATTTTAGGTTCAGTAATAGTGTTATAAACAGAGTGAATGTGAAGTCAAAAAAAAGACAAAACAAGTTGGGAAAGGTCAACACTGAAACATAATATTTTCTTTCTGCTGATCTCTGGACGTATTCGTTTTAACTATGGCTTTGATAAAGTTTTCCCAGTCCTGGCTTTTCCCCAATTTTGGTGATTTTCACAGGGTTAGGAAACAGTGTTTCCCACTTGCCATATTGATTATTTAGAGAGCAATGATCTCTTTGTCATCGCGTTGCACATTGTGGCAGTGCACACATGGGGACATGGGGACCGGTGTCCTGGCCCCAGCTGCAACCCAGCTCCCTGAGATTCAGCTGCCAAGCAGGCTGAGACCTGCGGGACAGAGATAGAGCATGTGTGCAGATGCCACTTGGGAAACGATGGGTTTCATGCAAGGCATGAAGATCATCTCTGTGATGATAAGTGTTTTTAGGACAGTCAGGTTTTAGAGGCAGAGGTACAGAGCTTGAGGCTGTTTTCTATACTAATAAACCTTCAGTTTTGCAGGGTCCAAATCAAGACCAGCAGTCTGTTGGTGCACCTTCAGCAAAACTGCTTTAACCCCTAGACATATTGCCTTTGAAATACTGTTTCTCCTGCCTTTGACCAACTATCGCAGTGCTAAAGTGTCCACACTTTTGGCTTGCCTGGGTCATGTCAAGTAAAGAAGAATTGTCTTGGGCTGGTGGTTTGGTTGTTGCTGAATCATGGCTGTGTGCTCAGGTGGACCACTCAGTGGGAAGAGCTGTTGCCATGATGGCAAAGAGCAGGGGGTGAGCTGCATTATGAGCTGTTGTGGGCCACATGCAGCCCGAAGGCTTTTTCCCCTACCTGACAGAACTGAAAATCTCACATGGTATCTGAGCAAGAGGTGAGGTTGCTTCCAGTCTTCTATGTAATTCAGAAGCCAGGATGTTTATTTAATAGTTTCCAGACTATATGGACCGTGTCAGAGCTCCGAACTTTGCTGGAATTTCTGAAACAGTTGGCTATGCGTTTCAGCTCACATCTGAGATGAGGATTCGGGTGGCTCTTGGTGCATTCATATTCCCTTGCTTGTCTTTTCCACTTTTAAGCTGTCACCTACCAAAAAGATGCTGAGGTCAGGATCCAGCTGGAAGTCCTGCTGGTGGGTCTGCAGTTCCTTCTTTTAGTATTGCATGAGCTTGGGAGTGCTGACCTTGGTGAAAACTTGTTTTTGTCAGTGCTCAAAGCCACTTGCATGTTACACAAGAAGCTAGAAGAAGTAGGCATGAACTTGTTAAAGTAATTTGCTGCAGGCTCCGACCACTACCTCCAAAATGCCAGTTTCAGTGAAAGCCCCAATGGAGTTGCCAGCCACTCTCCACAACCCCTATTTCTGGCTATTAGTCCTGTTAGATATTGTTTCTTTGGCCAATGAATCAGATATTATCTCTATTCTTGTTATTATACGACAACCAGCAACTTAGACACAAACTAGGAGCGTTATCAGAGCACCTTTTTTCCTTTCTCTTTTACTTTCTGGGGATCCTAAACTGATGGCTGAAGAACAAAGCCAGGTTTCAGTACAAACATGTGCTGGTGTATGGACCGTGAGGTGTTACTGAAGAGGTTTCTTTGAGAAATAGGGAAAGTCCCTTGGATGGTTTTGTTGGAGCAACCTTGTTAGTAGTCCGTTTCCCTGCATGGCCATGGCCAGACAGCAAAAGGATGAGACCTTTATGTGTTGTGAACGTCACAAAAGCAGCAGGCTCAAAACATGGCCACGGAGATGACTCTCCCCTGTCTCATTAACTTCCAAAAAGACTTTAGCCAGGGCCAGCTTGCAAGAAAAACACACACCAAACAAACAAACAAACAACCTGCCCCAAAACAAAATGTCAGAGAGACAAGAAGCCAGCTGGTTAGGTATAACCAGAGGACTTAGCTACCTTCCTAACTATTGTCCACACTTATTAATGGTTAAACTCCCTCTCTGTCCTTGCTTGCTGTTTCAAGCCAAATCAGGCTTTCTTGAGTAGTGGGAAGAGTGAACAAGGGAGGGGAAACAATCCCAAAGACCTGCCTGTATTCCTCTGTGTAAAGCAGCACCTCACATTACCTCCAAGAGGCACTGGCTTTCCTGCTAAGGGACTTCTGTGTGAATTTAGAAGTGCATGAATGGGAAGAGCCTTTAGCCTTGCCTTGAAATGGACAAATGGACATTTCTGCACAACTCTCATCCTTCTTACCTAAGTGGCATCCTTCACTTACCTCCATAGTATCCAGGAGCCTCACTTTTCCTCTTATTTATCCTTGTAGTCTCCTGCGGACATCCTATAAGATATCTCCATGCTGACAGCACACTGGAAGCTATTGGCAGCAGAAATAATTGAGCTGAGGATGTCAGATCCTACAGACCTGCCCTATGTGTGGCTGCTAGGGAACATTAACCCCTTTGGTGCACCCCAGATTTAACAGCAGGGGCAGTGTCCCCACACGTACCCCAGCACAGTGTGGCTACAGCCACAGGCGCTTCACTTATGATGGGGCTGCAGGAAGATATCCATGACACCGCTCTGCAATGGGTGTCTCAGCCGTTTGCCGAACTGAAACTGCTGAGAGCCACACATTTGCTAAACCAAATGTTTTTTCCTGTTGCTGTCAGATGTTTAGTGAGGATTAGATTCAGCCTCATGCCTCACTGTCCCTTCTGGCTGGTAGTTGTGACATTATATGTGAACCAAGTACTTGCTCCACAGGTGAAGGTCCATGCCCACTCCTCACTTGAAGCTGGAACCAAACCATGCTTGACCCTTCTGCTGAGTTTGAAAAGTTCACTTAACATTTTTTCCAACTTTTGCATTCCTCTGCCTTCTTGGGGATTTGATTCTGGAGGTAGAGACACCGAAATACCCTAAGGAATGCTGCCTTGCAGTACTTCTGACCCTGCTCAAACCGGTCTTTCTGATTCTGGTTAACTCTTGCCATTTCCAGGCCTACATAACATTTGGGCAAGGTTCAAACAAGCATCCAGGCCAGGGGCTCTCATTCACAGGTGATCAGTCAAAAGCCTCTCTGATGACTACAATGGCACTAGGCCAGATTACACTGACAGAAGATTATGATCCCAGCACTTTTCATTACTAGTCTGCACCAAGTAGCCGAACATTCATGTTTCACATTAACCAAGGGTTATCAGAGTGCTTGGCACTGTCAGAGATGAGCTAATGGGGCAGGGCAACTTCACCAGCTAATCGAAAATTAGACTAAAAGCCTGCAGGTACATTCAGGTCTGACCTCGTTAACAGAGGGCCACCACGTGCTTTGGGACTCTTAACAGAGTTCTGTGGATTTTCCAGTCAAATGTTTTTGGCTGTTTGTTTTTCCTTCTTATGGTCAATTAACTAATTTAACAAAACTTGAGTTTTTGCTAGGATGCAATTCATTTTTTTCTTTCCAGGTCATTGCTTCAGGAAATATATTGGAGTCTGTGCTTTGTGCTCACGTTTCAGGATGAGGAAAAATAGCTTGAAGTAGCATGACGTAGAACAGAATGAGTTTCTGCCCACATCTCTGCTTCTGCTTGAGCCTGGTGGAGGTGAGGCAGTGTCAGACCATCTTGGCAGCTCCCAGTAAGATGTGGCACCTAATAGCCTAACCTGCAGGCCAGCACTGAGACTTTCTGGGGGTCCATTGCTAAACTGCTGTGCATTTTTTTTTCTGTTCAGTTATTATGCTGAGTGCTGAAAAGGAGGACTGATACAAGTGTTCTGTCACACAAAGACATCACAGAGCATATCTAGGGACTCTTGGGCTGTCTATCTTCTCCCCTTCTAACCCTGTATTACTACAGTACACTCTTGTGATGTTGCTGTGGTCCTGATCGTGCCCTCAGAACCTCCTGAGCTTTGGATGTTAAGTGCAGCAGTGCAGGAAGAGAGGGCAGATTGGTTTTGGGGAGGTTATTGCCTCCTAGTGCAGGCAGGTCAGTGGCCTGGGGAAGTAAGGGGAGAGCTGGCTGATAGCATTTTCATGGTGAGGTGTGTTGTTCTGGATGGATGCAGTACGTAGTAGGACCCTTTCTTTAGCAAGAGATGAAATGTGAGCTATGGAGCATGAAAGCTGTGATGCCACCACTGGGACTGAGAGAGCACCATATGCAACAGTTCTGCTCCAGGCAGAGCAAACAAGTCCCAAAGGATCCTGCTTTGCTTCCTTGTTGGCTTTTCTTATTCCAAGCCAAATCAGTGCTCTCACTCCACCCAATACCTCTGCCCAGATGGTGGGTTAGTTGAGCTTGTGGTGCCCAGTTGCCTCTTTGTGTGTCTGTATTTTATTTGCATGAGCTGAAGAACTTCATGGTGCCAGGAGGAATGTGATAGAAGCTCTTTGTCTCATAAATTATTTTCACCTCATCTTCCGCAGGGAGATAAGGCCCAAGAGTAGGGGCTGGCAACATGGGCTCTGCTCCCAGCTTTGGCACTGACCTGCTGCGTGACCTTGGACAACTCACTTCACCTCCCCTGAGCTTCTGTTTCCCCTCCTCTCCTTTGTCTGCCTTGTTTATTTGGACTGTCAACTCCTAGAGAAAGGAATTCAGCCTCCCTGGTTGCCTGCAGTTTGCAGAGCATGACGGGAGCCTGGTTGGACTTGCTCCTGGGAGGTACTACAGTAAAAAATTCATAATGATGGTTAAAAACTAGCATTTAATAAACTATTGTATGCGAGCTTTGAATTATTGAGCGGCAACCATGAATAAGTGAGATGTCTCTGGCACTTTGGAGATCCAGGGGCAGCGGCTGCTGCTTCCCTTTCCTGCAGCCACACTGAAGGCCACATCAAACAGCCCTGTAGATTGTGGCATCTGCATGGTGGGAGGAGTGGGAAGCGTCTGCTGGAGCAAGGAGAGTTTGTTGGAGGTAATGAAGAGGGCTCCTCTTGGAGCCTCCCCCTCCTGAACATCTGGACAGATAACAGCTCTTCCAAGAAAGATTTAAGGAGCAGGGAGGCCTCCTGCAAAGGGCAGGACAGGGAAATAGCCAGCCTTGGAGCAGAGAGCAGAGGGCAAGTGGGCTGACACAGCCCTGTACCGCAGGGTTTGGCGCTGGCTAATGGAACCAGGGCCATCAGAACACTATGGGGATGGTGCTCTTTAGGTGAAGCCACGAGAGCCTCAATCCCTGTACTTGATTACTTTAGGCAAGTGTCACAGTATTGAAATATGTGAAATATATGAAATATATGGATGGTAAGCAGAGTTGAAATGAAAGATTTCCCACTGTTTCTGTGGCTCTACAGGTGGCTTCTCCATTTGATGAGCCCTCAGTACTGTCTCTCAGCCAAGGTAATCAATGCACCATGCAACAGGCACAGGCACAAGATGATCTGTTCAGGGGAACAGGCTCCACCTGACCTTAATTCTCTTCTTTCCACTGCAGCAGGAACCTGGGAGACTCAAAAGAGGTATACATAGAGGTGCAGGCGCAATGGTCAGGTATAGGGCACAGGGGGAGGTTCAGGTTGGATATTAGGAAAAACTTCTCAGAAAGAATGGTGAGGCAGTGGCACAGGCTGCCCAGGGAGGTGGTGGAGTCACCGTCCCTGGAGGTGCTCAGGAACCGTGGAGATGTGGCACTGAGGGATGTGATCAGTGAGCAGTATTGTTGATAGATAGATGGTTGGACCTGATGATCTTACAGATGTTTTCCAGCCTTAATGATTCTATGATTGCTGCCTAGGGTGGTTACAGGGCTGTGTTTTGCTATCAGACCCAGCTTGTTTCACACCACATAGAGCAGGTTAAGAGCAGTGGGTGTGTATTTAAAATAAATGCAATGAAGTAAAAGAGAAATCTCTCTTTCTGAAGCTTGCAGGTTGCTGTTAAGCACTGTTCTTTTCCATGGCAGGCTCTGGTGCTCAGAGACCACTGCAGACAGGCAGTTGCCAGGGTCTGAAGGGCTAAATTCCTGCATCTCAGTCTCCAAATTCCTCAAATAAGTCCCTCCAATTTTTCTGTTTTCATAAAGACATGGCCTGCTGCCGGGTGACCTGGAAGAGGCATCGCAGTGCTTTGTCAGCACACTCTCCTCACTGCAGAAGCTAGGGACCAAATTGTCTTATTAATCATTTAGAAAGTGGGGAGGGGAAAATGAAAATAAAAATAAAAAGCACAGTTCTGGCTAATTGTAAGGGGGGGAAAATGAGGTCAGAGTTCATTTTTCTCTCCACCGCCACTTCACAGTTCACTGGCTGACGAGGGAAGCAAGATAACAAGAGACGGGCGATAGCTGGGGGAGCGGCTTTGCTCTGCAAGGAGGAGTGGGGAGTGCAGGATTCTTGCCTGATGGGGCAGGTGCAAGGGGCTCCAGGAGGGCTGCCTGGCACAGCACAAGTGGTGCATGGGACATTGTCCTGTTTGTCACCACGCCATAGAAGTACTGAGATCTGTGCTTCTTGCAGCTCAGCTGGTAGTACTTGTGCAGAATTTCCATTAGATGCATTCAGTGCAAGCTTAGTCTGGGTGTTTGTTCACCCTGTTTTTATTTATTCATTTATTTTTATGGTTAAGCATCTATGTGAGAAATCATACTTAGGGGGAGAGCAGAATCCATTCCTTCTCTCCTTCCATTCCCTCTGGCCACTCCTGCTCCGTGTGGCAAGGGCTGAAGCAGGCGAGACCTCCTCAGGAGCGTGAGATCCAACATCATTCATTTTATGGGGCCCTCCCGCAAGAGCAAGGGATTTGTTACCCTGACTCCTGCTGTGGAAAGGCTCCCACAGCCAGAATGTGAAACACAATACAGCACGAGCTCTGACATTCAAGCTGGGTTATTTGAGGAGAGTTCGTTACACGGGGCCGACGCAGCACAATCCCAGCAGTAATTATACGGGCTTGCACCATTCTGACTGGTTAAATGCTAACTCTAGCCTGAAATTACCGAGCTATGGAGCAGAGCAAATGTGCCGTGGCTGGATTTAGGGGTGTAGAGAGAAGGAACAGGGTCATGAAAAGGAATTGTCACCGGATAATGCCTGTTTGGTGGAGATCCCTGCATGTAGGATATGTGCTAGAGTAGTGTAAGCACAGGAAGTTTACTCCTGCAGGCAGGTGGCTTAGGAGCTTCCTTGGCTGTGCCACTCATGGTAATTCCAGCGCTAATACTAGTGTTAAGCTTTCTGCTGCAGAAAATGAAGTGATAGATGAGCAACGCAACCTGCACCAAAATCATTAGGATTGCGTTAACAGTGCAGGAGGGTTTCAAGGAAATGTAAGCAAATAGTGCTAGCAAAGCGTCACAGCTGCCACAGGCAGATGGGGCTACTTGGATTCACACTGTCAATTACTGGTGTTCTTACCAAATCTAAAACTTCTGGCTGCAGCTCAGTGCTGGTTTTCAGAAGTCATTCCTACTTGGATTTCTGTTTGTAAATGAAAAAGCCATCACCAAGCATCTACTATTCATCCTGCTACACCTCTACTACCTCCGGGGTAGGTCTGTGCTAACAAACTCCCACTGTAGTCCAGATGATCAACTTGCAGGGGTTTGCAGAGCAATTTGTGTCATCCTATATTGGACAGCTCTGCCGGCTTGGAGGAGTTGTCCCATATCTTAGTGAGGAATAGCCATGCCTGAGAGGCTGCAGCTCTGTCATCGCCACTGCTGGATTTGGCCAATATGCAAGTGATGTTTCATGGTGTAGGTTCAGAAATGAAGGCCTCTACCAAGTCAGTGAAACAATACCTCACTCTTGGACTGTGGGAATCTCTGGGTGGCAGCTGAATTTCTTCTGTGATGCTTTTAGTAGCACGTTGGAGCATCAACCACAGTTACTCAGAAAGGGGGCCTGCAAAAGAAATAGGAGCCATTTATAGAGTATCTTTCACTAGAAAGGTGCAAAGGCATCAAAACCAATGTCCTGAAAGGCTTTTTCTTCCTCTGTAAAGTATGGGCAGAGCAAGCAGAGGTCATGGGGGGAGTAGGTGACAGGGATATCATTATTTGTCTGTAATAGATCAACCCATCTCCTGAAGGCTACATGTTAGAAGGTCCCTTTTGCACCTTCAGCAGTGCAGCAGTGCTGGGGATAGGCACTTGGTAGTACCAAGACACTGCAAGCTCAGCTGGCTGCATGCTCCCAGGTACAAAACAACTTCCAAACAATCCTGATACAGTAAAGCACATGAAAAGGATCAGCGTGCATCTATTTGCAATGGGAAGGCTGAGCAGTGTGATATTAACATCTCCAGCATCACCCACCCTTGTCCTTTCCCGCTGTTTCTCCCATACTGCAAGAGAGTTCCCAATTGCTACTGCCATGCAAAGAGCAGCATGTCATTATTCTTTCCCTTTTGTTTTTTGTTTTTTTTTTTGGGGGGGGGGAGTGAAGGGGGACTGAGACGCTAATAAGGACCTTCCTGCATTTAGACATGAAGGAAGATAAGGAAAAACGGTTTGTTTTCAATAAGACAGGGCCTGTTCCTCCATTGCTCAACTGCCCATTTGCACAAGGCTTCCTGGCCCTGCTGTATCGTATCTCCCGGGAGAGTTACCATCAACATGGGGAGGTGAGGCCATGTTGGAAGGTAGCCTGAGGATAACAGGCGTTATAAAGTGGAATTTTTTTCCCTGCTGTTTTTGTTTGTTTTACCACAGAGGCTCAGAGGAGCTGGCCAAGAGCCTCACACAGCAGGTGCTGCCTGGGAATGCAAGGGGAGCAAAATTCCTACTAAATGGAAGCATTATTTGACACCACCGCCTTTCGCAATCTTTTTCTTTTGTTTCAGACAAACTCCAAGGCCTCCTGGGCTTTGTGGTCAAAGCTGTGTTGGACTCTTCTGCAGGGAAGGAAAGGGAAGTAGTAAGGGTGTCCCCAAACATGCCAAAGACTAGGGTGACAGAGACTGAGCCTTCTGGAAACAATACCACTGGGTTCCCACAGAAGTAGTGAGAAGGCCAAGAAAAAAAACAAAACAAAATACAAAAACACACACAAAAAAACACTTTTGGCTCCTTCACAGCAATTTTATATGCCTTTTATTTATTTATTTATCTGCTTCTCTATCTATTTATTTATTTTGTTTTTCTGGAGAGGTTGAGCCTATGCACCCACATCGAAGTGCTTCGGAAGTGAGCTGCTGCTCTTCTTGGCTATAGCTCTCCCATGGCTGCTGTAAGACTGGAAGAGGCAGCATGGGCAGGGGGAAGTGGAATCCTGCCTTTACCAGAGGCTACTGCTGTGACTAAAGCATCTCTTTTGCTTTGATGTCCCATCTCTCCACCTGTAAAACTGATAGGAAGCACATGGGGATGGTATAATAGCAGCTTGGGTTGTGCAGCTGTCAAACAAAGAGGTGGATCTGCGGAAACAACCAGACTTTTCCAGATAGGCTTTCTCATGGGCTTCAAGTCCTGTCCTTTTCTGCAGGTAGGAAGACTGCCTCTGTCCAAATGTTCTCCTCTTAGCAGTGGAAATAAGACAAAGACTTGTTTCTCTTATCGTTGCATTTGGGTATCCTCGATTCATGTCATGGCACTGACATCTGTTGTGTAGGGAACCCCAGAGCTTCCCTCCAGCTCTGGTTGCCACTGCTGTATATGCAAGATAGGCATGGTGCAGCTGCCCGACATCACCTATTGGCATCACAGTTCTAGGTGCTGCTTGCTATTCGTGAATGAATAAAGGGACAGTCGTAAAAAATCATGTGCATGTGAATGAAAATGAGAGGGATAAATGGGTGACTGCTTATCTTACCACTCTTTGTAAAGCTAACATATTAAGTTTTCTGGCTTTTATGGCGCTTCAGAAGTCAAAGTGATTATCTACATAAGGCGAATGATGAATACACGTGCTTCAAACTTTAACCTCCAGACTAAGTCAAAAGGTGGAAATCTGTGTTCTGAGGTGTTGGTTTCTGGCAGAGGCAGCAGAGTAGTGGGAAGAATTCAAGGGGAGCTGGAGAGAGTTTTGGTTGTATTTCATGTACTGTGGAAGATGGAGAACTCTGTGTGAGACAAACATCTGCTTCTTCCCAGCTCTGCCACTGTTATTTATTAAATGCATTAAAAAATGAATCCCAAAGGATTCCAAAAGGTAGAGAGGAGAAAGTCAGAGAGTTCAGAAAATGAATTTGAAATGAATCTCTTTCAGAAGGCCATTAATGTAGCATTAAAATGTCTGCCCATGCAGAAAGAAGGAAGGATAGCACTGAAAAAAAAAAAAAAATGGAGAATGGGAAAGGAAAAGAAAGAGAAAAAGAAAAAAAAGAAAAAGAAAGAGAAAAAGAAAAAGGCTTGTGGTGTAAATTGTCAATAGTGAGAAAAGTCTGTCCTCTGCAGATAGCCAGAAGGACAAACTGTGACAATGGTCAAGTCCTTTCAGATAGGGAGTCCCACAGAACAGCAGAATGGTATAGCTGCTGAAAAACAAGAAAAATGCAGAATAAGATTGCACAACTAATTCAGAGTTGGCAGATATGACTTTGTGGTGTGAGACACGGGTCTAGCTCCATCTGCATGTCAAAATGGGATGGGGAATGGGATGGGGAGTAGGAAGGTACAATGCATTTATGTAAGGAGATGAGTGCAGTGTTCAGAAGCCCTTTGGCAAGGCGAGTCACTACCTTTGTTTCAGCAAGAAGCATCAGTTTGTGTTTTGCAGCAACAAGTCCATTTTCTGTTCTTTCTTCTGAATGAGAGTATTCTGAGTTGACTTACGAATGTTTCTCATGTGTAGTCCCAGTGACAGTCAAAAAATTCCTCTAGAGTTTGCACAATGTAGCTTGCCAGGTAATGTTGTTCAGTTGGAAAGCAGGGAAAGGTACAGAACTGATTGCTAGACATGAAGCTGAACAAAAGTGTGTTAGAAAGAAGGCACCTTTTTTATTTATTATTATTACTGTGAGCTTCCAAATCAAGTAAGTTGGTGAGTCTCCAGCTTTTGATATGTTCACATCCCCTTATCTCAGTATGTTTGGGGCTGGATGTTTTTCTGGAAGATGCAGCAGAACTCAGTACTGGGCTAATGTGCTGCAACCAAATGGCTTTGAAATATAGGAAGTCATACCAGATGTTCTCATGATTCCTTCTGGCCTTAAACCCTGTGAATCTATGAATGAGTTTCTGAATCTGTGAAATCCCAAATTCTAAGAATACAAACATATGAGTAGAGTTATATTTCTGGCCTCCAGATCAGAAGAAAGATATTGAATGCGCATTGTTGCGATAAATCAAAGAAGCAGCTGAATCTGAACTGTAATAAAAGTTGACTGCAGATCTTTGCGCAGAAATTGGTCATGTGTCATGTGAGGACAAGGCTCAGAGAAGTGATTTCTCAACATCTGTAATGACTGCTTTTTGGAACAGCCCCTTCCAAGCTCCACTGTGGTGGAGATCCTCCTCCGTCCTTGGTCCTAAATGCCACACAGGAGCTTGCTTGACAAGTGACGATCAACGAGGCATGGATTGCTGTTGACCACAATGTAATCGAGATGGGTATCCCTGCAACGAAAACCACCAGTGAGGCATTCAACTTGAGAGAAAGGGTTTTTGTTTTGCTGGGCTGGTTTCAGAGGAAGCTCATCAAAACGGAAGAAATTGGAACCCATAGTCAGCAAGAAACCGAGCCACAGTCTGAGCAGGGCCATGCCAAACATGAATCCAGCCGCTCCTCTCCTCTCCGCCTTCCCCCACAAAAGGAGGAAGAGCAAAACAACAACAAAATGAATTATGACACTTTTGTATGATTTACTAGGATTTTTAAGTAATGTGATTTGTTTCAGGAGGAAGTTCTGCATGTGGCCTAGAACCGGATTCAGGCAACATGATTTTGACTCTCACTACTCTAACACACTTTTGCCAAGCTCTGAGTATCTCATTTTTCAGATTTTCTCAGCCATATCCCTGTGTGGAGAAGCCTCCAAGGCAGGCAGGAGCCAACCTATGTGCTCCATCAGCACACAGTGAAGTGATTCGTAGGGTGTGTGGTTGGCCCTTATGCATGTGTGAGGTTGCTGATACCTGGTGCAATGAACACCTAGACAGCTGTTTGAAAGCATACCTCCTGCAGGAAATGGACACCTCAGTTGAATGAAATCATCAAAAGAAAAGCACACACACACAAAATTCTCGAGGGAAGTGACCTTGTTATATAATGCTGAGCTGCATGCGCTATGCAAAGTGCTGTGTGTCATTTGCAGAGGGCTCGTGGATATTCCAACGCCTCCACCGATGTCACGCAACGCTGGGCGAAGGAGCGAGTGCGGCGATGTCACCAGGCACTGCATAATGCCAATGACAGTGGAACTAATGTAGAGGCGATTATCTTTACATTATTCAACACTTCCAATTGCTCTCAGTTTTAAGTGGCTATATGATGTAATAATATATAAATACTGTAATAGGGGGTTTATTTATAGCCATCCTCGCTGTTACCAGTGGAAGTATTAATGCATTTTTCCCACGCTATGTTCATTGACTTTTGTGGAGCAACCCATATTTGAGGGACTGTGTCAAAAGAGTGTTTAAGCCATACCTCAGTTGCAGGAGCAGGTAAAACAGGGGAATGGTTAATTTAGAATCCAAGTTAATCTGCTTTTAATAAGGGAGCAACAACAACAAAAAAGAAGACACTAAGAAAAAAGAAAAAGGAGAAGGGAAAGGGAAAGGGAGAAGTGAAAAGGGAAAGGAAGGGAAGGGAACATGTTTCAAGTGGAAAAAGGGTGCTTAATTGTCTCTGAAGTCAGTAACTTTTTGCCGGCTGGAGACTAAAGGATTCCCAGCACAGTAGGGCCCTGTAGTCCCCATCTCTACTTCCAGCCAGGAGCATTGTTGGGGAGAACCAGCCCTTGGGGCTGCATCAAACGTGGGAACAAAGGCAGCTTTAGGGCTCAGAAATCAGAAATGATGTCATTTGTACTGCGAGAGTCACTCTGGATTTCTCACGGCAGTGGCCTTAATCAAGCTGGCATTCCTGCATGATCCTATTCAGCCTTCAGCTTTTCCCCTACTCAAGGGATGAGCTTTCCCTGCCTCTGAACCCACTAACACATGCAGCTCGTCACTGCTTGCAGCATGTGCTGAGTCTCTCCATTAACAGCTCCATGAGCGGCAAAGCCATGGGGAAACTGGCAGGGAAGGTGCCAAAGGTTCTCTGGCCAGATTAGGACTTTCCCAATTTACCTTTCTTACAGCTTTCTGTTCTGAAGGCATGAAAATCTGTATGGACTTTCAGCATGGCAGGGCACGGCTTTATGTGTGAGTGGTGGCAGGATGGGGCCATAGCTTCCACACAGCACTGGTGTGCTGCAGGGAAGTGCAAGAAACTACCTTTTTTTCCCCATTTCACAACAAACAGAGCTGTGCTGTAAACAGCATTCATCACGCAGGGAGTTCCACTTAGAACTGGGTGAACACTAGAAAAATGCTGTTTACAAGTCCTCCTGCAAATAAAAACCACGAGTTTATTTTGGCAGCAGCAGTGATCCTCCTAGTGATTGCTGCTGGCCAGCAACTGGCCAGGTACAGCAGTTGTTGAAATATTCATGGGACGGGGACATGTTGCAGAGTCTCGTGCAAAGGTGAACATGCAAATCTGTATTCGTGTGCGTATGTGCTGAGAGGGGTTTGCATGAGTTGATTGTGGGTCTGGAGTTTCTTCAAAGTGGAGAAACTGCAGCATGATAAACAGCGGCGTACATATGAGCTCACTGAGAAAGCACAAAGGAGGAAAAGGGCAAATATCAAATACTTGAAACACAGTCAGGCTGTGTGGTTTACTATCAAACCCGAGACCTACAAATGGCCACAAAAACCATTCATGTAATTGCTGAATGTTGAACTCATTTGTAATGTTTCCGCATCTTTTGCAAGCAGAGGCCCAAATTCTGCAGGATTCACTTTGATACAGTTAAAATTTAGTGAAGGTGCAAATATCTTACTGCAGCAGGGCTTGGAGATGGGACTCAATTGCACTGCTAATTGGGTTTGGTGAGCGGTGGTCCTGACAGATTTCCTCCAGAGTGGGTGTCTGAAGCAGATGCATAGATACTGAGAGCATTGTGGGTGGAGGTGGCATGGACTGAAGAGCAATAGGAGCATGGGTTCACATTCCAGTGGTGGCTCTGATGGGCAGGAATCCACAGCACAGGGCTGAGGAGTGACCTGCAGCTATGCTCAGGCTTTGTAACCCCAGCTGCACAGCCTTACTGTGGCCGGGGACTTAACTGTGTGCTGGCTGCAGCCAGTGTATCGGCATGTGCAAGCAATTGCAATGGCTGGAAGGACTTGGGTTCTGTTTTGTTTGCATTGTTCATTTCCTACAAATGCAATTACCAAGGGATAAATTAAATTAGGTTGTAACGTTATTTTGAACATCTTTTCTGTTTTTCTTTACTTCAAATTTTCTGAGAGGCCAGTGTTTACAGTTGAAAATACAACTTGGCAGAAGTGCAATCAGGAGTGAGCAACACGTACCACAAACAAAACCATTATGGCCATTTAGTAAATTTTTGTAGAAGACAATCAAGTTATGGGACTAATTTCCCACTTGATCATCATGGTCTTATGTCAACATTAACACCATTGACTTCAGCTGAGCCCTACGGGCATGGGACTGGTGTGATGGGGGTGGAAAGCTGGCCTAGTCAGTGATTATGTATATTGCATTATTCAAAAGACAAAGCAGCTCCTGGGGGTAAGCACCCTGAAGGCTCTGAATGCAGCCCGTTTCTCACTGAAATCAACCAGAGCAGATGTGTATTACAGGGACCCCCCTGTAATAAACTAGGTTCCCCAGCCACCCCAAGGAAGGCAGCCACCACCAGTGCATTTTTTTGGACTAGATGCATGTTTAGATAATGTTCATACAACTGTTTAGGTTGGAAAAGACCACTAAGATCAAACCATCATCCCCACCATGCCAATGGAGCCATATTCCTCAGTGCCACATACCCATGGTTCTTGAAGGAGAGAATGGGCACTTCAGAACAGATGGATGACTGCAGAGAGGAGTGTCTTCTTCCCTATATGCATCATCTCCAAGCCACTAATACCTTCTAATTGCTTAATGTTTCTCTAGTTTTAGAAGAGTATTTAAATTATTCCTGGCACACCAGGAACTCCTGGAGTCACCATCCCTGGAAGTGTTCAAGGAAACATGTAGATGTGTTACTAAGGAACGTGGTTCAGCGAGCAGTACTGGTGGTATGCAGACAGTTGAACTAGATGATCTAAGATGTCTTTTACAACCTTAATGATTCTGTGATTTCCAAAGCTCCCAAACTAGTCATTTTAGACATATTTGTGTAGTCTACATGCGTATGTACGGAGATATGTAGATAGGAGAAAAGGCAAGAGCTTTTTACATATTTGAGCAGAGGTTTTTTTCTTGTTTTTCATTTTTAGGCCTTGTAGGAGAAGAACTGTATCAGATGTGCTGGTGGGTAAAATAATTTGGGAGAGGAAAAGGTTGGTGAATATTTCAGGGTAATTACTAATGGTCAGTCCCAGAAACAGAAGAGAGAAAAAAAAAAAAAAAAAAAGAAAGAAAGAAAAAAGAAAGAAAAGAAATAGAGCTGCTTTCGCCTGTTACTGATTTCCTTTTTGGTTACAGGGGCCATTGTTTGTTTTAATGACAGGAAAAGAGAGCTGTCAGAAGACATTTGCATAGTGCAAATGGGGTCACAAATCAGAGGGGATGTGTAGATTGGTTAGCAGGGAGCAGGCAGCAGTCGGTGTGCAACTGCAAGAATGGGATTGTTTCCTGGAATATGGTGAAAAGCTGATAGTTTTTCCACATGCCATTGAGGAGTAGAGCAAATTTCAGGGTGAGAAGTGTCCCTGCTTCCTCCTTGCAGCAGGGTTGGAAAGGCTCTGGTGAAAGCGTTGCTGTTTGTTTATTTTCATAGCTGTGTGCTTAAGATGCATTCTTTGAAAATGTAGCTGATATGTCTGTTTGTATAGACTGCGCTGCTGGTGAGTTAGAGCAGGGGTTTGTGTTCATTTGGGAAAAGAGAAAGAATCCTGGCCATCAGAAATGTTTACTATATCAGGAAATGAATTCACTACTTGAGGGTTCCAGTGGACATAAAACAAAAATTAAAACAAGAGCCTTGTATAAACCCACTTTGTATTGTCTCCTCCATAAACAGCCCCATACGTGACAAAGCTCAGAGCGGGCGAGAGAGGTAGTTTTATTGGGGCATGTGGAGGGAAGTTAATTGCTGTCGTGTTTTGATTTTTTTTGCACATGTTGGTGAGTTCGAGGCGAAATCTGGTCTTCTTTTCTTCCTCCTGTTCCAGGGAGAGCTGAGCCTTCGCAGAGAAATAACACTAGGCAAAATGACTTCAAGCTGTCACCATTACACAACCTAAACTTTATTTCTTCATTAATTCATTACAGAGCAAAAAAACAATGAGAGCATTCCTCTGGAATGTGTGTTTACTGAGCACAAAATGATATGTTTACTGAAATAGCAGTTGCTGACGGGTTACCCAGTGGGAGAGAGCTTTCTCTTTCCACACCGGTCCAGGACCCGGTGCCACTCTGCTCCTCAGCCTCTGGTGCCACAGACGTGCCCTGTACGAGCAGAGGAGCTTTGGGATGTGCCCACATCAGCCGTGATGCCAACCTGAGGCTCGGCTGCATCGGCAGCACCTTTTCCGCTGGCTCTGTTGGGGAAAGGAGAAAAAGGAAGGAGGTTGGATGGATCCTTTGGTGGAAGAGGCATGAGTCAGAGGAGAAGGGCTAGTCTGTGGATTGCGGGGTGGGCGGCAGCGCTCATCATGGTGCTGGCAGATGTTCTGGTGCTGGTGGCACTGGGTAAGGAGTGGGTGCCTCCAGCTTCTGAAGGAAGGGGAAGGGAAGGTCCCTCCCCAGAGCCTGGGGGTGACTGAGGACACACTGCAGCTCCTGGGATGCAGAAGCAGAGCGAGGGGAAACCCCGCGGGAGGAAGGGTGGGAAGGCAGGCAATGTCCCTGCGGTCACAGCAATGGAAACAGCGTTCCTGCCGCCGAGTGTGATGCGCACGTTGTGAGTGCCCCGGACAAAAACAGCCTGAGGGGAAAGAGAGGGAGTCAGACAGACAAAGGAAAATGAAGCTGGTGGTGAAGCTTCCTGCTTTCCCCCAATGGCCAAAGCAAAGCATGCGTATGCTGGGGTGTGCGTGCACGCGCAGGTGCACACATACATATATGCACACCTACGCATCCAGCCTCAGAAATGCAGAGGAAACAAAGGATGATTTTTTTCTTTCTTTATGCCACTAAGGTTCAGGCAGTAAAAGCAGTAATTAAGGAGCTTTTCCTCAGCCCAGCTGCCAAGCAGACATCAGGTTGGCTGCTATGCTGTTTGGTGTGGGTACAGCTCTCCAGTGATTCACAACCAGCTCAATCAGAACAGGGCTTATCGGTGCCCCAACCGACAAAAACACAACTGCTATGTTTTCTCTTCATTCCCTTCTCCTTTAAAGAGAAATACACATATACACCAAGGAAAAACAAAACCAGAGAGTGCTTTTTAACCTGGTACAGCATCTTACACTAATTAAGGGATGCTGTTATTCATGCATCATTCACGACCCTGCCAAAACTGGGAACAAACAGTCCCTACAATCTGGATAGGACTGTCTGAGCTGAACTTTGCAGAGCTTTCTGATCTGACAAAGCCCAAATAGGAAACATCTTTCTGCCCTGCCAGTTCCCTGCACTTTGCAGTGCTGGGGCAGATGCTACAGCAGTGATGGAGAAGGGAGACTTAGGAAAGCAAGCAGAGAAGATCAACCTGTTGACAAAGCAGCCAGGCTGACAACAACCTGTCTGCGGGGCAGGTTTTGGGGGCAATTTGAAGTTTTAACCTGCCCATCCTGTCTTTACATCTTTCAGAGGTACTGTGTGGGGTCTTGGGCCATGCACTATACCTGCATGTCTTACCAAAGCTTCCTGCTTGCTGGTAGGTAACACGTGCACCGTCAGTTGTCCCAGTGTGCCTATTCCATGTCTAACTGCTGAGCTGCATTGGGTCTTCCTTCAGAATCAGGGAACATTGTAGTTTACAACCCACCAGCAAAGCACCTACATCCCATTATTTCTACAGTCTGGTCTCCCTTTCTGCTCTCTTTCATTTTTTCCTTTTGGGTAGTACAGCCCTTGTGCCAGGACTGTGACTTTCTCTGTGTTTGCAGAGCACTGGCATAACAGGAGGGTGGCCTTGTGGGATTCCTGTTAGAGGAAGAGCTCCTCTGGTACCACACTTCAGACCTGAGGGGTGGCTTTGGACACAAGTCTGGCCACTCACTGCTCTTCAAACAACATGTGATGAGGTGAAAAGTCCACCTTGCCTGTTTGCTACTAGTTTCTGCTCTCTGACATGCGTCAGCTACCAGAGATAATTGAAGGTTTCTTAAATTCCTATAATTGACAGAGTTGTCAAAGGGGAGCTGAAGCCTCAGATCAGGGTTTGTTAGCTGAGTCTCAGAACTGTACTTTTCTTTCTTATCTGCAATCTTATATTTGACAGCAGGAAGTCTGATATTTAGTCAGTGTGTGCAGGATGTTACAGCAAGGTAGATTTCCTTATGGGTGGAGAATGGGGCTTGTGGTCTCTCCTGCTCATGCTGAAGCACTTCGTAGGTAAATCATAAATGAAAGAGAAGGTTTGGGAACATCTACATGGCTGTCATCCCAGCAAAGGTAATAGAAGTCATTTTTTCAGGGGGTAAAATGCATAAATATCTTGACTCTTTATCAGGCTGCTGAATCCCAGCCACATCCCCCAGCTTCAAAATGCTTTGACTTTGGTTCTCCTCCACTCAGACTTTGTAATGCAGGAAACCACACTTGTGCCACATCTCTGCAGGAGATGGAGAAGGTGACACTGTGTATCCCGGTCTGCTGCCAGTGTTCATGGCTGTGGCAGGGACTGAGAGCTGAGATTCTTGGATGTGCTTGGGTTGAAACCATGTGTAGTGTTGCAGGGGGTGATTATGTTCATGTCCTGGTGGACAGTTCTACCCTGGAGTTTCAGGCATGTCCTGGAGGAGATGCCAGTCACGTGGTGCTGTGGGGTTCTTGGTATCCTGGTTGGCACCAAGAAGACGCTGGGACATTGCTCTCAGCAAAGACAGAGGCATCCATTACCCCTAAAACTTTCTTGCTGGGGTGCAGGGAGGAAGGGCAATTCCTTCTTCTCCATGGAGTGCCCAGGGAGCCCACCGCAGTGTCTCTGGACATGAGTGAGGGCCAGGGAGGTGTGCTATTTGTGTACATGCCATGTCTGCGTCTCAGCACCATGCTGAGAAGGATTGACAGGAGCTGCAGAAAGGCTGAGTAAAATTTTCCAAAATACCTAAGTGAAGTAGAAGCCTCCTGTCCTATTTTTAAAACGTGACTAAAGCAGGCGGAGGCCCAGAGCCTTAAAGGTACCTCTGCAGGAAGCTCAGATGGGTTGGGCGGGTGGCAGGCACTTCTACAGGCTGTGTGCCTCTACCCCACCCCCTGGTGACCCGTCCTCCCATCAGTCTGGGAAGTCATAGAGTTTCAGCCCCCAACACCCAAGAAGATGCATCTTCTTCATGTCCCATGAATCACAGAATCATAGAATCATTTGAGTTGGAAGGGACCCTTGAGTCTATCTGGTTCAAGTCCCCTGCAACAAACAGGGTCACCTACGCTAGATCGGGTGCTTGCAGACCTGTCTAACCTGACCTTGAATGTCTCCAGGGACAGAGCACACACCAACTCCCTGTGTAGCCTATGCCAGTGACCATGCACAGAGACCTGTGTGCCATGTCCATTGGTGGAGAAATCCCCTCTCTCTATCCAGCCACTACAACTAAAGCTGCTCACCCATGGGTTTGGTTTCCAGCCATGGTTCTCCTGTGGTTTTTTTTTTCTTCCCTCTGTTCTTGGTTCAGGAGCTGCTGCCAGGTGGTAGCCCTGCAGCCTGGCTGGCATCCAGCTGGGTGTCCCCAGCCTCCAGCTGCCGTGCGCAGACACATTGCTCTCAGCAGGCCTCGTAATGCTGGCATGAGCAACATGGGGACTTCGGCATGGCTGTTGTCATCTGCCAGCACGTTCCGCAAACCTCAGCCTGGCCCAAAATACCTCAGGCAATGAAATGTCTTCTTTTAATTGCTGCCGGTTATTGACAATGACAAAGGCAGGTGGCTGGGGAAAGGAGAACAGCAAGGCTCAGAGAGATGGGAGGAGTTAAGAAGTTCAAAAAGTAGTTATTTTAGCTGCTGGCTTTGTGCGTTTTTGGAAGCAGAGGACTGTTTGCATTAGATGTAGTATGCACAGGTTTCAGCTGCAACAGCACAGTCTTCCCACTCCATGTTTCTGCAAAACTTTCTGCCTATTTGTAGCACCTCCTGCTGTATTGCTCACACCAGCCCTTGCTCAAGAAAGATACTGGAGCCATACGTTGGAGCCGTATGTCTCAGCGGCACGGCAAGGCTTGAGCAGAAGCGATTGCCAGAGGCAGAAATACCCTCATGGATGCAGCCAGTAGAATAGGTGGAAATTTTCCAAATTTCTTTTTGTAGAGGGAACTTTTTTTTCCCCATGAAAAATGTGGAGGGAATGAAGGGAAGGGTTGATAATGGCTTTTCTGACATGTCCTTTCCCATTTCTGACTTGTTCTAATTGTTTTTTCTATCTTACGATGCCCTTGCGGAGGTCTGAGTCTCCTACTGATATCAAGGCAGGAGAAGTGAGGAAAGAAATATTGTTGCCCAAGCTGTGGTGCTGAAAGCTTCTTCTTGTCAGCGCTCTGATACAAATAACTGTACAGATAGCAGGGCATGCTCCTACGGTTTCGGCTCTTATACAGGAGCCCCCCCCGGCCTCTCAGCTGCTGCAGCAGGGCAGTGTGCTCGACTTTCCCATGTCTCTGCCAAGCAAATCTTTGCCCTGTTGATCTCTAATATAGTAAGGGGAGGGATCTGTGGTAGTGGGTTGCTGGGCCAGTACTGCAGAGATCAGGCCATGAGCTCGGAGTGTCTAGGAGGATGAGCTCCTGCATGATCTCCAAATACTATCCTTGCAGTATGAGTTCACCTCTATTTTAGATATCAGGATGACTGTTTTCATAGAATCATAGAATGGCTTAGGTTGGTAGAGACTTTAAAGATCACCTGGTTCCAAGCCCCTGCTGTGGACAGGGCTGTCCTCTACCAGCTCAGGCTGCCCAGGGCCCCATACAACCTGACCATGAGCACCTCCAGGGATGGGGCATCCACAGCTCTCTGGGCAGCCTGTGCCAGTGCCTCACCACTCTCTGAGTAAAGAATTTTTTCCTAACATCTCATCTAAATCTCCCCTTTTTTGCCTTCCTCTGGAGTTGTGAGATACTAGTAGAGCCACTGCAGTGATTTCTGAGCCTGCACATGAGCAAAACAAGGCAGAGCCCTGACCTTCAGGGTCTTTTCTGCCTCCAGTTCCCTGCTGACCCTCAGACCACCATGTGTCCTTCAGACACGCTTACATCCCTACTGCACGATGCAGTGCTGGCTGCCATGCCAGGGGAGCCACCAGTGTTCAGATGAAAGCTTCTGATAAATGGCTGCCCTCCCACTTCCCTGCTGCATGGACCAGATAGCTGCAAGCCAAGGCCATTACTCAGGGTATCATCAGGTGTGTAACTGTGTCCTGTGCACTCCAAATTGGCAGGGAGATGGCTATTGGAAGGAAGCTGAAGCCAAAAGGGCTGTGGCACCCTGCCAAATCTGCTGTCAATTTTAAAGCTGATTCTGCTTTTCCTCCAGCAGAGCAAAACAGCCATATTTTTCATTTTGCAAAGGACAAAGCTCAACAGGACGGCAATTTTTTTTTTTTTTTTCTTTCTTTCTTTTTTTTTTTTCACTTTTGCTAGGAATTTATTGAACGATGTTACATTATTCTTCTTGCTGTCAGAAAACAGTCTGACTCCCCTCCCAAGTAGCGAAGTTTGGCTACCGAGCAATCGGGCTGCATGGGACTTTTTGGCCACTGGTGAGGCTACTGTCTTAGCTGGTGGCCTATGAATGTCCTTCAAAGGCTTGGCATCCAGACCGTTGGCGCCGGCATTCCCCTATCAATGGGCAGTGAGTGGGTAGCACAGCTCATGGGCCCGAGGAGAGCAGAACCCCGCAGCTGTGCAATGTCTAACACAGCATCTGGTTTGCTTTATGCTCTATGTGCACGGCATGTCATCCTGGGAGAGCAGCCCTGAGCTGCTTGGGATGCATTCTGCACAGTCCAAGGCCATCAGGCAAGGACCCCAGCACCACAGTGCCCGTGTGAACTGGGAAATGCAAATCCCTCTTCACCATGACCATACACCTGGTGGAGCCACCACCAACTACCCCAAACACCTCATGCTTGGCCATCCCCCAGACACCCTATTCCATGCTGGAGCAGTTCTCCTTCAGGGAAACCTCCCCAGCTGTGGAGAAATGGCAGAGAGCAACAGTAGAGCAGCAGTAGAGCAGCAGTTCCCTGGGTTCGCCGTTCCATTATTCATTGTTATCCTCCCCTTGGGCCGCCCTGAACAATTTCCTTCCCCTCGCCTCCATGCACACCCTTCAAATGGTTTTAGAATATGGCACTGAAAAATAAAGATAAAAAAAAAAAAAAAAAGAAAGAAAGAAAGAAAGAAAGAAAACCCAAGGCATTGAAAACATTCGAATATATTGCTCTGCTCTTTCCTCCCTGCACCATTGTCTTAGAGGGACTGGCACGGGACCAGACTTCTTTCTTATTACCAATCTTAACTACTCCACTGGGCATCGAAAAATAAAGCCCTATAAAAGTCACTAATTAAATAAGTTCTCCCATCTGACCTAATACAAGCAACATGGGAGGTTGCACGATTTTTATTTTATTTTTTTTTCTTTCCTTCCCCCTCTCTTTTGTCAAGCCCACCCTTCTGATGGGGATTCGTTGTTTTTCTGGTGAGGGAGAGGGATTTCAAGGTCACGGAATGAATAAATGATGATAATGTGTTGCCACAGGGAGGAGCGGGCTCAGCAGCCGCTCGATGAGTGAGAGAGGTGGGGGAATCCAGGGAGCCCAGCCATCTCCCCCAGCCCCATTTCGGGGGGAATGGGGCTGGGGTCTTCCCTCCCTGCAGCAGCTACTGGGCTCACAACATCACTGCTATTGTTTGTATACGCAACAAAAAGTTTTAGGGTTCCCACTGACCCGATGAAGGGGTAGTCCATCATCATCAATGTTATTAGTAATAATAACGACGATAATTATGATGATAATAGCAATAACAGCAATAATAGTAATAATAATAGCCATAGTAATAGTAATAATAATAGCAACAGTTATAATAATTTTCCCCTCTAGCAATTTGTGGTTGTTTTGTGTAATCCTGCTTCCGCAGGGCTCCCGTGCTCTGGCCTGTGTGGTGTGTCTTTCTGCCCAAAAACTAGAAAGATGGAAAATTCATCCTGTTGTTCTTTTTGTGATATTTTTCTCCCTCCTCTCCCACCCTCAGCTTCCCTGGGCATTCATTCACACAAGCCCACAAGTGAGATGAGATGAATGGTCTCAGCTTGAGCATGACAGCAACCTCAGCCTGGAGGCACTCGGCCACTGTCCATTCCCATCCATTCCTTGCTGTTTGGGTCCTGTCCATATCCAACAAGAGCGAAAAGGGAAAAAAGAAGAAAATTTTGAATTCTCCATTTCCAAACTGATCCCATGTGATGTACTCAACACGAGAGCCTTAGTATAGGATGCTCCATACGCTCTTTCTGAGGAACTGGAGCTAATAAGTAGCCTCAGATTTCCGGAGAACAATCAGAACTGCAACAACAAAGAAAAAGCACTTTGCATTGCATCTGATCCTCCTTATTTCCTTCTCTGTCAACTCTTAGCTAACAAGACTGTCTCTTGCTGCAGCATCCCAGGGTTTTCTAATAACAGGAAGCTAAGGAAGCCTCCGGCTGTGTGCGGGAAGAGGTGTGGCTGCCTCCAATTTCGAGGAACAGCAGTGTCACAAGAGGCCTGCTCTCCCCATCTTTCTGCTCAGGCTGCTTCTCACCTGCTCCTGCACTTACTGTCCTTTTAAAAATAATAATAATGATGATAATAATCCTACCTAAAACTGAAGTGGTTGTGCTTCCTTTGCCCATCCTTCCCTTGAGAAAAAAACCTTGGAGCATCGCTGCCCCATTTTGGGAAGCTGGAACTGTAGCTTTACAGATGGTTGGAGAATGCACCATCAAGGGATTTCCTGAATTTCTTTCCCTTTTTCTAGCAGGGGAGTACAGCCTCTGGCAATATGTAAGGAAGCGAAAGCTAGGTTTGCCCAGTGATAAAAGCTCTTGGCTGCTGCTCCTGTATCTCCATGCCGGCAGAGTGAGGCAGCACAGACCTCTGGGGATGCCTCCCGACTGCCTCAATTTAGCGTATTCTAGGCCATGCTGAGAATTATTACCTAGAGGAGTCTGCCTCTCTCCTCTCTGTGACTAGCTTTTCTTATTTTAGCTTGATGCTTTGCTTTCCTCCAGGCAGGCTTTTCAACCTGTTTTTGCACCCTTGGTAGGATAAACAGCCAGCAGCTGGGAGGGAACTGTGACTATCCTGGAGGGCAGGGATGGTGGGAGTCTTGAGATGGTATTTTCCCAGTGAAACTTCATTAAATGCAATCCCTGGAGCAAGGGCCACAAGAAGCCATGCAGTACCCACTGGTCACAGCTCCCTCCTTGTTCATCATCTCTAAATTTGCACAATGGCCAAGTAAGCTTAGCAGTAGCACAGAGCAAGCACGCTTACCATAGCCAACTTCTTACCCTATAATGGAAACCCTTCAAATGTATATGTTCCTTACTGTATGAGAAATTGGTAATCACAGGCTGAACCTCTGATTAATCAGCTGTGGCAAGTGTTGGGTCAGCTGTGGGAGCACAGGCGAGAATAATTTAGCTGTGCTTCCGGAAGGGGTGGAGCTTGACTCCACCTCCTCTAGACCTCATATAAGGGCTGACCACCATTAGGACAGTTTCTCTCGGAAATTGCTCCTTGGTGGAGATTGCCTCAGTGGTTCCCAGCAGACTGAAGGCTTCCATACAGGTGAGTTTTTCCTGTGAATAACCTTTGGGGTATTTATAACTACCATATTTTCACTATTGTCATCGTACACTTACCCATTAAAAATTGAGATAAGTATCCACTGTCACTAATTTATTGCCTAAGCGAGTGTGCTAGGAGAGAGAACAAGTCTTGTGCTGGAGCACAGAGAGGAACTTTTCTTGATGCTTTCCTGCAGCAGCAGAGACAACGGCTGAATATCATAAATATTCATTGAAGCTGATGAGGGGTCTGGAGCACGTCTTATGAGGAGGTAGCTGGGGAAACTGGTGTTGTTTAGTCTGGAGAAGAGTAGGCTCAGGGGAGACCTTATTGCTCTCTACAGTGACCTAACAGGAGGTTGTGGTGAGGTGGGGGTTGGCCTCTTCTCCTGAGTAATGGTGAGTGATTATGGCCTTAAGTTGCACCAGGGGAGGTTGGGGGTTAGGAAAGACTTAGTCTCAGAAGGAGTGTTGGGGCACTACAACAGACTGTGAAGTCACTGTTTCTGGAGGCATTTAAGAACTGAGGAGGTGTGGCACTGAAGGATGTGACATGGTGAGGATGGTTTGATGGTTGGACCTGATGATCTTAGAAGTCCTTTCCACCATTAATGATTTCTATAGTTCTATGAAGCCTGTAGAAGTCAATGCATTACCAGATTTGTTTGGTCTCTGAACATCTTTAAAAAACACAGTGTCTTCATGATCAGAAGTGGTTGCATCTGTGCATAGTTTTATAGCAAAGATTTTGAGAGTTGTTCACCTACCACCTCTACTGGCAGGTGGCCTGCCAATATCTGAGGATTTGGATCTAGATGACCTTAAGGGTCCTTTCCAAACCAAACCATTCCATGGTTCTGCAATTCTAGATTTTTTTCCTTATATCTAACTTAAATCTACCATCTTGGAGCTTGAAACCATTTCTCCTTGTTCTGTCTCCACAGACCCTGCTAAAGGGTCTTTCTTCCTGCATCTCCCCTTCAGATAACAAAAGGCAGCTATCAGGTTACCCTGGAGCCTTCTCTCCTCTGTGCTGAACATCCCCATCTCTCTCAGCCTGTCCTTGTAGAGGTGTTCCATCCCTTGGATTGTTTTTGTGGCCCTCCTCTGCGCAGGCTCCAACAGGTCCATGTCTCTCATATGTTGGGGTAGTTTCTGCAGGAACAAAAAAAAATGGGCTTGTGATGGGTGGTAGAGAAACAAAATGGATTATAAATATGTTCTAGCTTAGCTTCTAACAACAAACCTCTAGAAATATTTTTGTGTGGCTGATGCTTAGGTACTTTAAAATTTTAAACAACCAAGATGAGAAAGCGCACAAATGTATTACAGTATACTGCAATAATGTTAGGAGACAGATCAGAGATTACAGGTGTTTTCCAGTATTCACTCACAGCTTAAATGTACCAATTCAACTGTACATTTACATCAAAAGAAATCTGCCGTCAAAGGCTTGGTGAAAAGGGTTTATATTTTCATTTTAATTATGCTTCTATGGAAATATCCCCATGTTTCTTGCTTGTTAGAACTCTGCTAAGAAGGGAGCAACCAGTTATGTACTTCATTATTCTAGAGAGCAGAGAAAATCTCCTAGGAATATTTGAAAAGTAAAGGGTATTGGAATACCTATAATCAATTTGCATGGATTTTGGTGAAGTGTCAGCACTTGCAACTGGCTATGCTAATGCTGATTTTGGGGAGCCATCACTCAAACTGCACCCCAATAGCAAACGAGAGGAGTATTTCTTTTCTAGGAGTTGATCTGTGTATTTTCTAAACAATACCACAAAACAGGGCATAGGTGAATCCTTTTCCACCAAATCTTTTCCTCCTTTGAAAAACCAATGCTTTGGAATTACCTATGACAGTTCATAACATCAACCTTCGAGACTGAACTGTTGAGGCAAATCCCTACATATTCAGAGCCGCAAGCAACATTCAGTGAGCTAAAATATGCTTTATGATAGTCTTAAAATCAGAATTACCATTTCCAGTGTGTGCTGAAATTTATGGGAATGCATTAAAGCTACAGCAAACCACCCCTGACAAGTAATTTGCTTGTAACTCTTCCTGCAGCACACATCATGGCGATGTGGTGCAAGAAGAAAGGATGCTGCTCAGCAGCAGGCAGACGCTGGTTTTCAGTGCCAGGCTTTGGATTTTCATTTCAACAAGGAAAATTATCTTAACCTACTTTATCCATTTTCTCTGAGAAAGAAATGCTCTTGTTTTTTCCAACAACTCTCTTGATTTTATAAAATGCTTGAAACTTGAGAAGAGGCTGGATATGCTTTGTCTCCATGAGAACTACTTCATCCTGATAGATTTAGTGGAGAATGTGTCTGTGCTCCATGAATCTCCCCCTAAGAAATAGCTGAATGTATTGTTTCCAAATACTAATTCTCTCAACTTCTCAAAATCCCTTGGCACTTATTATATTCATTCCTCGCAAGCAGTAGTGAAAACAAATGTTCTTTGTGTAAACAGACTTTGACAGAATGTGGGAACCTCAATAAATATGGTTATAATATGGCATAAAAATCAGCTTCAAATCTGTAGCAAACTGAAATTGCATGTGTAAAGAGTCTTGTCATTCAGCTTCAGAATAAACAACAACAACAACAAACGTATTCTGCAAAGTATTAAAACAGGTAAATTTCAGTGCTGGTAGCAATATGCTTGAAGACCTGAGAATGGCGTTAATGTGCAATGTTAAGTAAAACAGCTTCTCCAGAATGTCCTTTCACCTAAAAGATGATCTCTTATGTGTTGTTTTTCTCCAAGAAAAATGAGCATCCTCCCAATACTGCCAGAGACACGGGGTGTAGCTGTCCCTTCGGGTGGGTAATGACGTTGTAGGACCGATGGAAACCAAAGAGATTGTGAAACATTTACGTGGCTTAGTTAAGTTAGGAAAAAAAGTCCTTACTCCAGAAAACACAACTGGCCACAAAGCCTTTCTATGAGATTGGATACCCTGGGTGGCTTTCTGAGGCATGAGGCCAAAGGCCAAAAGAGCAAAACCACCCAAAAAGTGTAATAATTACCCTTCAGGGCAAAGAGCTGGAACTTATGAATAAAGACAAGGAAAACCCATTAAGTAATATTATTGACATGTGTCTGACATCACCAGTAGCCAACCAGCACTCTCCACTTGTACTCTGGATTTCTGAAATCATTTCTTAATGGAATAAGGGTTTTTAATTCATGATGTCTTTCTACAGATGCTTGAGCATGCAGGTTTGCCAGCCATTCACATTCCCAGTCTGCGTGATGTTAATAAATCCAAGCTTTAGTCAAAGCACAGTAGTAGTTCTCTGTTATATTAATATGCAAACAACTTTCAGCTTTGTGCAATAACATGAAATTGCTGTATATCAGCATTTCTTAAGCACCTGTCCCTGACAGTGCCAAGCTGCTCTGAGAATTACTGGGGGAAGAAATGAGAGAGACCATTTTCCGTGCGAGATGTATTGCTGCAGCAACAAATATACCTTTCGATTACATAGTGCAAACAGTCTTCAGTGCCAATTTCAGAGGCAAAATAAAGGAAAACAGGGCTCAGACGATGCTACAAGCCTGAAAAATGTGTCTGGACCACATAAGAAAGGCATAAATGGAAGATTTGTGACTCTTGAGGTTTTCAAGCTTTAGGGTCCAAACAGCTGCTTTACTTCCATGTTTTAATAGCAATGCAATTTGAAGGAGAAGTGAAATCAGAGCAGAGAGACTATAGGCTGAATAATGCAGTTGTGGAGCCAAAGCTGAGTACCCACTTAATGGAGCGTGAAAGGTTGGTTATAAGGATGGGAGTAGTCCTGAAACCAAGCAGTATCTCCCCTCCAAATGTCTGTGCCCCTTCTCCTCACCTATACCACAACAGAGATACATTTCCTCACAGGCTGGATGTGAAGAGGTAATTTTTTTTTTTAGGGGAAGGTGCACACACCCAGCAAGGTGTGTTCCTTACCATTTAGTCTTAGGGAGAAAATGAAGTCTTCCATCTTTAAAGGTCCACTGGGGGTATGATGATACAGATTTATCTAGAGTTTTCCTTTCTTTACTGTTTTGGTTGGTTTTTCACGGTTTTTTGTTTGGTTTGGTTGGTTTTCTTTGGCAACACCACAACTTTTCAGATTTAATAACAGTTCTTTCTGCTCAGGGCACATCTGCAATTGCCCGATTTAAGAAATTTGACCTCATTTTTGAGAAGCAGCATCATATTTAGATTAGTAAAGAACAGGTCATTTGTAATTCCAAAATTCAGTTATTAATGATGACTAAAAGAGGTACTTGAAAAAATGTGTGAGTGTTAATCGTGTTAATTTATTGGAGGTGTTTTGTATGCAGAAACAATTGTATATTTGAGGGGTGAGTGGTACTTCAGACGTTGTTTATATGCTGGGATAGACAGTCAATCACTAATGCCATCTCTGAGAACTCAGATGCCTGCAAATTATTTTATGCTATAGTTTTCCTTATAGATCTGCTGTATCCATCTTAGCACATGCCCTGAAGTTCTTTCTGTGTCCCTTTGTTCCCTGAACCAAGCTGTACAATGTGAAAATACTACTTTACACACCAATCAAGTAGATATCTACTGCAGCACTGGATAGTGTTGGCACTGATGGTTGTCAAAGCATGAAAAAGGTTGTGCTGAGGGCAGAAAAATCCACAGAAGAGCCCATAGTATCTCTTTTGTGTTCCTCATTTGTTCTCTTCATGTTTTGTTTGTTTTTTGGTTTTGGTTTTTCTTTTTTTTTTTTTATCCTGCTCCTTCCAAGCTTGTTTAGTCCTAGTCATATTGACAGCTTCACTTCATCCTGACTTAACATTACCAGTTGGCAGCACACCATACCCTACCAGTTGGAGCCAACTTAGCTCTGGAACCTACTGATGACTGTTGAGGAATGAAATATCCTCTTCCCCTGCCCTACCACTAAAGAGGATAGAATGTCACTGGCAGCAGCACTGATACAGGTCTGATACAGGTCTTTGCTTATCCCATTTTCTCTGTTCCTGCTGCTCCACCCAGCCTGGTGGACCAGGAAAAGCCATTAATTGTCAGTGCTGAACCATCCCTGCCTGTTGCTTGCGTACTGGAAGCTGCTTAATTTTCCATACAGGGGAGATCTGATTCTTCCCTAAATGTACTTTGTTTGCCTGGCAGGCAGATGACAAATTGGAAGTGGTGGGACCATCTCAAAAGTCAGAGAGGATTCAGACTCTGCACATAGCATTTTGGAAATGAAACTGAGGATTACTAAACTGGTCTCTATGGGACATTTCCTAAGTATGCTATCAGCCTTCCCTTGGGTGAAGATGCTCCTATGGTTTTGTGTCATTCATGTCTAAAGATGTGGTACTTCAGTGTTGTTAACAATAAAAAAGCATCTTTTATGTGCTTACCACAATAGCCCAGCCACAAACTGGGAGTTTTGGTCAAGAAGAAAAAACATTTCACTTTAGAGTCAGCTTGCAAAGTATCATTCCCATCAGCTTTTCTCTCTTCTTTTTGTTATTTTCCCCTCGAAGCCACTGAAGACTAGTATCCCCAGCTAACACAGTGTGGAATCAGCAGACTCCTTCTCACAATGCATCTAGCAAGCCTGCAGAAGCAGGGCCGTACTGCATCCCAACACAGCTATATGCTGAGGCTTAGGGACACAGAGGAGAGGAGGCTGCATCCTTCCCCTGTGCCTCACCTCTTCTACCACTGTAAGATGCAGAAGTTGAAAGTTAAGCTTTTGAGTTACCAGCAATTTCCATTTTGGTGCATTATTGGCTTTCCGGTAGTGCTTTTATAAGACTGTTTATAAGACAATAGACAATAGAAGAAGTTGCTGAGGCTCCCGGTGGACACATGTTGACAATAAACCCCTGTAACAAAGGTCAAATATGTGTTCCCAGAATAGCAGAGGGTAACATTGCCAGAGGAGCACAACATGGCAAATGAACTGATACAGAAGAGATGTCCTATTGTCCAGGCCATTGAGTCAGCTTGGCCCAAGAAGACTAATTTTCCAGTGGACCTGATCTCTTTACTTACAGCAAGGATATGACAACATGTCTCTTACACTGGTAATGCTTATGTCTAAGTAAAGGTCCCTGTAGTCATAGATATAAAGCTACTTAAAGTGGTTTGAAGTGTAAAGATGCAACACCACCCTGAATGTCATGTTCTTGACCAGGTGCCCCCACTGGTGGAAAGCCTTTCTCTCTAAGCGAGACACAAGAGTGAGTCAGACAGCAGTTTAATGTGGGTGGGGTGGCTCTGCATAGTAACAGGGGAAAGGAATTATAAAACGCTATGTCCTATTTCTAGAAAGCTGCAACTTTACTTTTCCTTGTATGAAGTGTCCTTGTGCAGGAAAACAATTTTTAACACATGTTGGCCAAGTGAAGTTTTACTCTTTCACTGGTCACTTTTCAGCTTCTCTCAGCACTTGACAAGAATCGAAAGCTGCTTTTTTCATGTGTGTTTGTGGTCATGTTGGTTGTGATCTGATAGCTAGAGGATGACAAGTTGCCTGATGGTGCAGGTCAACCCCGTAGTCATCTGCTGAAGGTAACTGCTGGCACACAGACTTCTCAGCTTGGATTTGGGGTTTGAAAGTTCCCCTTCATGTTACAGACATTGGATTGACTGACAGTTGGCATGAACAGCAGTATGAGCTTGTATGCAAGAACCTGGTTTGATAGAAAGTTTTGCATAGGCTTCAGAAGCACTTCTGAAAACAAAAACTTTCTGCTTGGAAAAGTGAACATACCACTCCACAAAAAATACAACCAGTCTATAAAGTGATCCAAGAAAGTCTGCAAGACAGCCTGCGTGTCCAGTGTGCGCCATCACTGCAAGAGCAGAGAGGCGAGGTTGCTATCACACAATGGCAACAATTGTCCTCTGTTTAATACCTATTTTTACTCTTCATGTCTCTACTTTTCCTGGCATGCAAAGGGCTGGAACTAAAGGCACCGCACCCTGGAGTGATGGGGGGGGGATGTTATAGTGGGAGTGCAGTGCCAAGGTTAAGGTTTGATCTTAGGCTCCCCTTGATTGGCATCATGGGGATTTTATGACTGACTTCGTCATATGAATACCTAAAGCTCTGGGCCAAGAGACAGGTTTGGTGTTGTTTTTTTTTTTTCAATTTTGGAGCCAGTGGTGGAGACAGGAAGCAGCTGTTCAGTAAAGGTCATATTGGTGGGCTAAATAAATTTCCTTTTGCAGAATACTAGTCCAGTAAAGCCAGTGGAATCACTTGAAGACCCTGATACATCCAAACGGTGATACCATGGCCAAACTATCAAGGAAGTTTTCAGTACAGCGTACCTTCTATGCTCTTGGACATCTGTGCCCCATCTGCCTTGCAAACTGTGCCTCCAGTTCAAGTGGGAGTAGCCTGAGGTGTGGCAGATGAGAGGGTTAATGGTACCTAGCAGAAACACTGGATATCCACTGCTTCCAACTAAGCCAGCAACTTGAAAACTTCCCAACAACAATATTGATTCTTCTTGGTTACTGAACTTCTGCAGCCAAATTCATAGCTCACCCATCCAGCCCAGAGGATTGATGTCTTCACAGCAACTGGCTCATTGTGAGCAAAGTTCCACGAGGGATTTTTATTATTGTTGTTATTTACAGCTGTTTGGCCTAGACTATATAGGAGCTAAGGTAATTAATAGGTATCCCTGGAAAGACACATGTTCCTGGAAATCCTCTTCTACCTTCATGAATTCCATTGCCCTCGCTATAGGTTTTGCCTTAGGAATGGAAACTAGCAATGAAAATCACAACCAAAATACCACTTTTCTGGTATACCAACACACTCTTGAACATCTTGCTCTATTAATTTTACTCATTTAAATGATGTTCGTGTTGGCATGATGGGCACATTCACTTTCTAGGAGTCTTCAGTGTCCAATCACAATCCTTCCTCCACTTACATGCAAAACCATTTTGATTCCACGCAGTTTGCTGGTGGTTATTCATTCCTAATTTTTGTGTGAAAATCTCCAAGAGAAGAAAGATTCTGGAAGGAACAGGACAAATACTGATTAGGAAGCTCTAACAAAGCAGACAAGTAAGAATAGAAAGAAAATGAAATCTGGAGACCTAACTAAAACACTCACTTCTGCAAGAGATGTCCAACTTTATGTTGTCTGGAATGGAAATAGTCTTGAGATATTTTGTCTTAACTGGTAGTGATGAAAACATTTGGCAGATATTTAGACATCTATAACTTAAAGAGTTTGGAATTTCTTTGTAACCATCTTTGAGATGGGAGAGGAGAACAAAGAACAAAGTCAATAAATGCGGTATTATATCTTAATCTTCAGCCACAAACAAGCATTACAGTGTGCTCATGGATCTCTCATCTTATTTAGAAGAGGAGCTCCAGAGAAATTTTTATTTCTTGGACATTGATATGTACAGTGGGTGTCCCACCAAAGCCACTGATTTAGTTGTCTCATTGGTTAAACTGCTTTGTAAATAGGAAAAACAAAATCTTCCTTTACCCCACCAATGCCTTACAAAGTTGCTCAGGAAAATTTGTAATGCATGAGGCAGCAGCAGTCCCATATTAACTTACAGACTCCAGACATTATGCAACCTGAAACTTTCCCAATTATACTGTCCTCAACAATTCCTACCCACACTTTCACATTCGCACACTCTTACAAGTGTGTACAAAATCTATGGTGATTTAACCTTTATCAAAATGGAATGCTTGATTTTAATCATTTAGGGGGAAAAAGAATAATAATTGTTTCTGACCTTAGCAAGGCAATTCATCCAAACATTTTGACATTCAGACTCCTGGAGAAGTGGCAAGGGGGGATCTGATGATGGTGGACACCACACTGAAAACCACACTTACCCACCACTGGACAAAAGTCAAGATAAGGACAGGGGTTCACTCAACAGTGATGAGCAAATGCATCTTCAGATGTCAGTTTGAATTTTGCTCAAGAGAACACTGTTGGCTTGCTCAACTTGGATGCTCCAAGGGCAACTATGCAACTGTATGAACTGAAATGTCTGCCTCCTGATTCAGTCCACTAAAAATGACTTTCCCTTTAATACAGCTTTGTTGATTAGCACCAATATCTGGCAGAATATTGTCCTAAATCTGCCATAACTATTCACGATACGGAGATCTCCCAATATATTAGGCTATGCTGCTTCTCTTTTCCTTCCCTGCCATTAGATGCAGAGCAAGAGGAGGAAGTGAAGAAGGTGAAGTATTGGAATAGACTGCCCAGGGAAGTGATGGAGTCACTGCCTCTGAAGGTGTTCAGGAAATGTGGAGATATGACACTGAGTGATGTGGTTCAGAGCGGAATATTGGCAGGGGTGGGTTGGAGTTGGACTTGGTGATATTAGTGGTCTTTTCCAGCCTTAATGATTCTATGATTCTACTAAGAGGATGGGTAAAGCTTTTCTGTACTGATCAGGCAGACCAGAAGTATTATTTCTTATTAAGTTTTGCAGCTGCTCTGAGACTTCTAACTTCTAACCTAAGCTGGTTCTGCATTGCCTGTCATAGGACAAGCTAAACTTCAGTTTAAGCAGACTTCTTGCAGGAGGCTGAGCTGGCAATGGGTTTCCACAGATGGAAACTGGAATACTTCATGGTCCATGAGCTGTGACATATTTGAGTGAACTGGTTCCTACTGGTTCTCCTGCTGCTGCCTCTAAATCATCTACTTGCCTGCTGTAACTTAGTTGTCCTTCAGCTGAAGACATCTGCCCCTCTATTCTGTCTTTACCTTCATCTCACCATCGTCTGTTGGAAGTTATTATCTTTTCTTGTGATGCTGCCTCAACAGCCTGGGTGGTTGTTTTCTCAGTTATTTTCAGTTCATTGCTAACCGATCTAGAGGGGCAGCAGGAGAGTGGTTGAAGATAGTAAGTTGTCCAGCTGGCTCAGTTGCTTTTGGAAGATGTGTGATCAAGCTGTAAATAGAACCATTTCCTGAGCTTTTCTTTCCAGACTTTATCTTGTTTGTTCATGTGAATGGTACCTGGGGAATAGCTGTGTCTGGCCTTGTTTTTCATTTGCCTGTATTTCAGCAATGTCATGTCATTACATTGGTGCAATACCAGATTTGGAGTGAATTCATCTGGATGACCTGTTCTTGATAGCCCTATAACCGTGGCCTGATGGAGTGTGAGTTGCCTGTATTCACACACTGCATAGTGAGGAGCATGCATTAGCATGTACAGCTGAGAAGATGTCAGAGCTCTCACCACAGCACATTTGATAGATGCTTTTTCAGTACAAAGCATGATCCAGAGCCACCAGCCGAAAAGGTACAGAATCTTTCTTGGTGGTCTCTAATACTGTGGACATGTGAGAGTCTCTGTTCAGTGTGAGAATGCACTGGGGAGCACCAGGTTGCTTAACGGCAAGCAGAGATGCAAACATAACCCATACGCAGCAGTGGGTGCAATGTGCCTACATCCTGTTCACAGGATTTCCACTCTCCTCACTTGTCCTTACTCAGTCAGTGTGGCTTTGGAAAGCTGCATTTGCTTGTGAGCATTTACATGTCACCCATGACACTGTAGCAGGCAGCTTAACACTTAATAACTTAATAACACGCAGTGCTAAGCTATCCGCTTTGTTAGCGTCTTTCCCGCAAGGATCTTAAAACACTTAAAATGGGGAAATGATTCTCTGTTTTTACCAAAGGACTATGTAGAGCCAAAGGATAAAGTGATCTTCACAGGAACACTTTCAAACCGAGCTTCCTGACTGCTTTTCCAAGATCTGTTAAAGAATAGCACTTTCATCCATCAGCCCTGACCAGCTCTGATCTTTGTGGCCACCAAACTTTTTTCCAGTTTTCTTCTTCATGCAGAACCAAGAGCCCTTCACTTCAGGACTCGGGGAGTGGGGGGGGGCACTGCCCTAACTTGTGACTATATCTGAACCCTTCTATGTCACCGTCAGCCTCAGGCTAACTAACTTCAGGTAAGCTGAGTGTGAAGCTTCACCAACAGTTTAGCTGGGGCAATCCAAAAAGCCTAAGTAAAGTTGCTGTCTGCTTTTTTAGTGTAGGAGGCAAGTGGATGCTTGGGGCTGCCAAGGGGCTCACCAGCACCAGGGAGCACTTCTGAGGTCAGAAACTCAGGGTTGGGAATGGGCTGGCTGTTGTCCACACGAGCTGAGAAATGAGGTAGCCTCTGGGCACCTTGTTTTGCACCTTGTTTTCTATTTCATTACCACATGTGACTTAGAGCAATTACAAATAAATAAATAAATGTTTTTTTCATCCCTGTTTAACAAATAAGGGAAGAATGAGTCCCACAGCATGGAGGAGGAGGTGGGTTTAGCTGATGCTCAGTCACTCCAGCAGTGCATTTGGCTCAATGTTCCTCACAGCTTTACGTGAGCTTCAGTGCCTGAAGGTCTCCCACAGCTGGGCCCATCACTGCATCATGTCCCAGGTGATTGTAGCATGAAACTTAACTTTCTAGGATTAAACTTCAGGATTTCCCTGCTCCTAAGTGAGTTCCAGCTCTCCAGAGTTAACGGCATCTTGGCCAGATCCTGCTTTCAATTACATGCAGATGTAAAAAGCAGGGTAAACGCAGTACTCTGCTATTCCCCCCAGGCCAAGCTGCTCTGTGCAAAGCTGGACCTTCCCACCTCTTGGGAGGTCGGAGGGAACCCCCCAGAACAGCAGGAGTGTCCCGCTCCCTGATGGCACCTTGGGACATAATGCGCCTCCATGCTGTCTGGCTCCTCTGTGGCCGGGAAAGGGTTTGGATGCGATTCATTCATTGCAATCAAAACCCAACAAGTACTGGAAGAAAGTTCAAATGTATGTGAAATAACTTGTCCAAAAAGCTGGCAAAGGCAGCTTATTTTTCCTGTCTTACAAGAAGTTATGCAATCAAGTGATTAATTACCCGTGGCACGGTCTGAGGGGTGAAAGATTAATATTCCTGGAGACTGCTGCTGTTGACCTTGTGTTATACCCGGGATGGGAATAGCCCGAGCTTCCCAGCAGAATAAACCTTGCCCAATGGCGAGACTGTCTTCTCCGTAGTTGAGTGAAGAGGTTAAAGTTTTATTTTTCTTCCCAATTCTGTCCCTCCGGCAGGAAACGGTACCATCAAAAGACTCCCACCCATCTCCTGGATAAAAAGGAAGTTCAAGTCTTTTATAATTGAAGGGCTCTGCCTAATGCAGCCTCAGCCATGTGGTGGGAGCCCAGCCTTGGACTCATGCATTGGTGGGAAATGACTGAGACACGATGCGTGTGCTAACCAGTGGGACGCGAGCTGCAAAACTATCTCAGCTGGTTGCAGTTAGCCCCGGGGGGCGAACCTCAAATTCAATCACAATTTCAAATCATGGTTCTTGCCTGCTCATTAGTGCACAATGTAATATTATTTCTTTCCCGGGGAAAGAACCATTTCCTGGGATGTGACAGAATTATTAATTCTGCATGCGGTTGCAGCAGTCATTCATTCTGCTCATCAGCTGAGGGTACCACATTTCTGCAGCACAGGAGGACACACATTTTCAGGCACTGAATGCATTGCTCACCCTACCTTTTTTAATGCAAGTCCATGTGCAGCAATCAGTATCTGTCAAAAGTCCTGCGCCGATTTACTGTCAATAATGTCAGCTTAGATGAAAATATGTTTATGTGATATCTTACTTAAAAGGTTGCTTTTCATTAGTTTTTGACTTTTCTAATCTAAGTGTTCACTATAGGAAGAGCTTGCTTTCCAAGGGAAGGGTGTGGAAAGCATTTTAGTCATTTTAGTCAGTGAAAGTGTGAGTATTAAATTGTAGCTTTCACTTCATTTAAAAGCTTGCCCACTGTTGTTTAGCTTCTGCCCCATTCTTTTGAGCATATCTTAGCATATCCCACCCTTCATGGCTGACTTTGCTGTTTTAAATACTCTTTTAAAGAAAAAAAGAAGAAGAAAAAAAAAAAAAAGGTCATTGTTCAATTTTAAGCTATATGAAGAGGGAGTAGAAGAAAGAGTATGTGCAATTTTTCTTTCTCAAGTAGTGGTTTCCATCAAAGCAGCTTGGCATGTGAAAGCTCCTAGTGAAGGCTAGAACCAAACGAAAGAAAGGAAACCAGGAAAAACAGGATGGGGGATGAGGGGTTACTTCATGTGCAATAAATAAAACCTCCTGTAATCTTTGGTCTTGTGAAAAGGTCAGTAGTGTTAGTGCCAAATAACTCCTTGTAGCAGGAATGCCGGACAGCATTGAGGCTGCCAGGGCCAGTGGGTGCCTCTCTCTGCTATAATGAATGGGAAGAACAAGACAGACAAAGTGTGAGATGTTGAATGGGAGCTAAGTGGGGTGGTTGCTCAGGGCTTGGGAATGGTCCGTCTTAAATGCTCCCGAAAGTTCTCCAAAAGACCGCTGTGTAAAGTGGAGCTCACAGCTCCTCATGTTCATTGATTATATTGGTCATATGACTTAAGTCTGAGACTGACATGGAAGAGCTTTGCACCTTGTTTGCTCCTGGATCTCTTGTCACAGTCTCAGGTTCAGTATAGGTGAGGCTGGAAGACACCTCATGAGATCATGTATTCCAGCTTCTTGGCTCAGTCCAGACTGAATCATGCAGGATCATGTCCAGTTGCGTTTTGACTATCTCTAAGACTGGAGACTCCACACCTTTCTGTGCAACCTTTGTCATTGTTCAACCACCTTCATAGCAAAACAAAGAAAAAGATTTTTTTAGTATTTAAATGGATTTTCTCTTCTTTCCAGTTATGCCCACCACCTGCCATCCTGTCATTGGACATCACTGGGAAGAGCCTGACTCCATCTTTCCTTCTCCAGTAAGGTATTTATGTTTAGTGATAAGATCATCCCTAAGCCTTTTCTTCTCTGGGATGAACAGCCTCAGCTGTCATCCTCTCCTCAAGACAGATACTGCAATCCCTTAATCATCTTTCTGAGCCTTTGCTGAACTCGTTCCAGCACATTTATGTTATGTATTGAGGCAACCAGAACTGGACTTAGATCTTCAATGCTGAGTGAGGATAGGGGCAGGATCACCTCCCTCAATCCTTCCTATTAGCTCAGGATGGCCTTCTTTGCCATAAGGACATTTTGCTGGCTTACAATTAGCTCATTGCCCACCAGGAACCCAAGGTCTTTTTCTGTAAAACAACTCTGTAGACAGCCAATTGGCTCCCAGCTCCTAGCGGTGCTCTGGAGTTATTCCTACCCATTCCATTGCCCTTTGAACTTTATGAGATTTGATGTATGCATTTGACCCATATCTCCATATGCTAAGGTCCCTCTGAGTTGGAACCACAGCCATCTGCTCTTTTAACTTTTCCTCCCGGTGTTGTATCACAAGCAAACTTGCTGAGGGTGTCCTCATACCCATCATCCAAGTTATTAATGAAGATGTCAAACACTGCTGGCCCCGGTATTAACCCCTGGGGTGCACCACTAGTGAATGGGCTCCAGATGGGCTTCATGCTACTGATCACAACCACTTGAGCTCAGTTGTTCGGCTAGCATTCGAGCCACCTCACTGTCCATTTATGTCATTTATGTTTCATCAGTTTGTCTATGAGGATATTACGGCAGACAGCGCTGAAAGCCTTGTTAAAAATGGCATAAACAACATCCTCTGCTACCCCCTCATGCACCAAGGCAGTCATCTTATTGTGGAAGGCTATCATGATGGTCAGACCTGATTTTAATGTATCAAGTTTACCAGAGTGCAAGGTTTTGAGAAATAGGAGAAAGGGAGCCACACCTCATCTCCCTCTGGCCTTGGTTTTCGTAATAGTTGGGGAGAAATCAGTGTTTGAGCTTTTGTTGTAACTAAGAATGCCTGTCTCCCTTCTGGGGACTTATGTATGTAAGGCAGAATTTACTGTAAAAGCTTAGTTACATGTGCTAGAATTTTTGACTCTGCTTTGGCATGAACTAAGAAAAAGAATAATCATTTAAAAATAAACCTAGCTATTGTATTTAACCTTGGCCCGTGCAGCCAGTGATATTCTGTGAGATGTTCCAGCTATCCACAGATTCTTTTCACCAAAGCTTCCCTTCAGGAAACAAAATAAATTAATGATACAAACAGGAAGCAGCTGTCTTTTCCTAAATAATAATTAAAATGGGGTCCCCTTAGAGGTGGGGGGGGGGGGGGGGGGGGGGGGGAATAAAGGGGAGGGAAAAGACCTGAAAAACTGTTGGTTTAACTTTGACCACCCTTCAGAGGACATGCTTAGAATAGCAACACAAGCTGTGAGGCCGGGAGGACTTACTTTCTTATGAGCCATTTTTGGATTTAAAGAAAAAAAAAATAAAAAAAAAAGGAAAGGAAAGGTCTTTGAGAGGGGCAAATGAGCAAGACAAAGGAATTTTGCTCTCTGAAAGCACACAGGCCCTCCTCCTTCAGTAGTATTCATATGGAAAGAAACATTAATCATCATAATCATTGATGCTGTTCTTCAGTGGCTTTCATCTGCTATCAGCAATCACTAGGAAATTCCAGGGTGTTCCTGACACAGTTATTTGAAATTCCTCTTTAGGAAAGAAGGAAGACAAGAGGGCTGGAAGCTCAGCTCCTTCCAGCATCAGAGTGGCAGTGACAGTAATGGTAGCACCAGGCAGAGGGTTCTGCTGTGCCCCATACTATGTTGGGGCACCCTAGAGGTGGAGGGACCTTGCCCCCAAGGTCTTAGCACCACAGCCTGCGGGTGACCACAAAAATGTCTTGGACTCCAGCACAGAAACCAGGGGAGATAACGAAGGCAGCCAAAACCACACTCAGCACAAGTGCTGGGCCTTTTTATCTTCTGTGATAACTGGCTGAAGCAGTAAGTTGATACAGTGTGATGGTGTATTTCTTAGCAGCATGAAATCACGTTTTACTACAAACCAAAGTTTTGAGTTTACTGTCTCTGAGGAGAAAGTGCTATGATGTAAATGTATGGCATGGCCCTGAGAAGGCTGGAGATGCTTCTTCAGTGAGTGCTTTGCCATTTGCTTGCATTGCCCTTACCTGTGGCACTAGGTGATAGATGCTGCTGGTCATAACATGAGCAGCTTTTTATGACTGCAGTTGGAGAACCTACTCAAAAGGCACTGGTGAGGCACTGGAGCAGGTTTCCCAGAGAGGTGGTAGATGCCCCATCCCTGGAGACGCCCAAGGTCAGGCAGGATGGGGTCCTGACCACCTGGTCAGGTGGTGTAGGTTTTCCTTGCAGTTCTCATTGCGGGGTAATTGGACTAGATGGCCTTTAAGAGTCCCTTCCAACTCAAGTGATCCTGTGATTCTATGATAAACCTGTGCCATGAGGCCTGATGAATTAGCTAGTGCCACCTTCCAAATACAGGGCTGGTGGGATAAACAAGTTTTGTGTTTAATTTGTAGGATTTCAAGACTCTGCTTGGCAGGAATATAGCCTTTTGTCAGCTGCCAAATGTACCACTGAGCTACTGAATGTGGTAGGGATTTGCACGTGAAAAAGGAGATAGTAGAAAAATTGGCAACAAGCCTTGAAGTTATCACAAATATTGATTTCTGTTCCCTTCAAGGTGTGGAAACTCCAGGAGGACGTTATGGCAGAGACCGTTGTCTGAGAATCAAAGTTTTATACCAATTCTGACAGAATTTTCTAGAACTGATGGTTTTTAAGATAGGAAGACAATAAGGCATCTGGATCTGAGAAAGATTTTGACAGGATTCCTTTTCTCTGTCCTCAGTGTCCCTATTACCTTTCTTCCCCCCCTTTTTTTTCTCTTTATTTCCTGTCCTAAAATCTCATGTTGACATCCTCTGAATGAAATGAGCAGCAGTACGTTTTCATTTTCAGCTGGGCACAGCAGTCTCCTGCCAGCCCTATATATGTAGCACTAGAGGGGCAGTGTTCATCCAGTGGTAAAAATGTGAAGGCTTCCTTTAACAACACAGGGCTTGGAAGTTTCAAAAAGTTCAGACAGGGCTGTCCGAGACACTTAGCAACCTTCACCAGGTCGCAGACTTTTTCCACAGAAAGTTTTATCTTAAGTTCCCCTTAGATAAGGATGCTGTCTTGACAGTCAGCATGGAAATTCCTGTCTGTGTCCTCTGTGTGAGAGGGAAACATGTTATGGGTCTCTGGTGGAAAAGGAAACATTGCCATACGAGGAATTTGCAATGTGTGTGCATTCCCACTGGAAGCACAGTTCTCTCCTTGGTTCTGTTTGTCTGTTGTCACCCATGATCTCTGCTGTAATATCCACCACTAAATAAGATGATGCAGTCTTCCTCTTTTCTGCCATGAGATGCACTGAAATAATAACAGCAGGGTGTTCTTCCCACAGTCAGAAAACGGTCAGTCGAACTCATGAATTCTGGACAAGTACAGCTCTTAAAACAGAAAACTTCAAGAGCAACAGAAGGAGTTAATACTTCTCCAGTGCCACAGAAACACATCCTTAAGTCCCAAGAACCAAAGCAGAGAGCAATGTAGATGTCACCTTTGGTTCTGCATGTGCTTGCTGCACTACATGGAGCAAAAACAGCAGCTGATGTGCATGACTTTGCAGGGTCTAGCTTTGCTGAAATGCAATATCATTAGACATCCACCACTTAGCATGCCTCCTCTTCCCAAATGAAGATGTTACAGTAGTAAAATTTGGAGAAAATCAGTTAAAATTGACATTTTAACTAGCAAAGCACAAAAGAAGGAGGAAAAAAGGAAACATATGTCTTTTGAGGCTTATTGGCTCCCGACAGTACATGTGCCCTCATTTTTAGTTCAAACTAAATTAATCTATTAAGGTACAGGAAACCTAATTTCATATCCAACTCTTCTTGGGCAGACACTGGAATACCAAAAAAGGCAGTTAGGTCTTTATCACAATGCACAATTCAAGGGAAGTAAGAGGTATTATTCATGAGGGTGTGACGTGATGGCCATGCTGATTCACTCTTGGACTCCAAAGCCCTCCCAGTATTTCCTAACCCTTGTAGCACTTGGAGCCACATTTACAAGGATCCTTATTTGGTGAAGAGGGCTACATGTTTAGGCCAACCCTTTTCCCTCCCTGCCACAAGTTATTGTTTTAGAAATGGTTCATAGAGGTGTTTTTCGTGTGTGTTTGTATTCTTTTTTAATTTTTTTTTATTATTATTATGTTTTTAGATTAAACTCCCTGTGGCTAAGAATAGCTTCTGTGATTGTGTGAGCAGCAGCAAAATGTAAAAAGAGTGTGAACAATGTGAATGTCACTGGAGGCAAAAATCCCACTCCACCCGTCGCGACACAGTCCACTTTGATATGTCTCCGGGTAGCGCTTGGCTAATTTTGTATCTTCCTCAGTGGGATTCCCAGTTGATGTGACAAAAGGGATAGCAAAGTGAGAGCAATCATTTTGCATCAAGTAATGCCTCTGGTACTGCAAACATGCTGATAATCAGAGACTGCCAACCCCAGAGGGCTACGAGCATTGACCAAGCTGGATGTTTTGTTCCATAACAGATGGCTTGCTATGAAGTACCCCAAGTCTTCAACTGATGGATTCTCAGGAGGTAGTTCCTGGCGTAGCCATGCATGCTTTGCTCCCTAACTGCTTGGAGAGGGCAAGATAAAGGAGCTCTAAATAATGTTGGTGGGTTTTTTTTTGTTTGGTTGGGTTTTTTGTTTGTTTTTTTGTTGTTGTTTTGTTTTGTTTTGTTTTGTTTTTTCCCAAATTATCTCTCAGGGGGCCCTGGTATCCCGATAGCTCTTGGTTCTCAGCAGTTTCTCAGAGGCAGAGTGGGAGACCCAGGACAGGAGGCCTCAGACAAGCTAGAAGGATATGAAGAGAAAGCTAAAAAGGCTGCTCAGTTGTTATTTGGAGACTCATCATTAAATGCCACTTTTCAGGGAAGAGAGAGCTGAGAATAGCTCAAACTCTTGAAGCTGCAAATAAACCTTTTAAAACAGATCCCAGGTAGGATGAATTAAATCTTATGCCCTTGAGTTTTCTGGGAAGCTGTACTGGAAATGCTAAGTCATGGCCTGAACCAGTGATTGAGCACCTGGTAGGAAGGCAATGCCAACCTAGGAGAGCTCAGCTGAATGCAATGCACCTGGTAGGGGTAGATCCTGGCTCCACCCCTTCCCAGACCTCATTTAAGGGTTGGCAGTGCCTTTCTGAAGGCTTCCAAAGGTAAGCAGCTTCATTTCTTTGTTTATATGCCTATGATTGTTGTGTTTCATCTAGTCATCACTAGCTGCTGTGTCAGACTTAGCAGCTCTGCTGTCATTGCTGCACTTTCCATTGCATTACAGAAGCTGAGGCAGTTTGTTTGAGACATGTGCTGTGTCAGCAGCTTCAGTGTTTTCTTGCCCAAATACCCATACCTATTCAGAAACCTAGTGAGCAAACTGGTGACCAGAGTAGAACTATAATTTAATGCAGCCATCTGGGTTTGCAACAGTTTCTGTGTTGTCTGCTGGAGGAACAAATAGGACAAGAATACAAGAGAAGTAGTGATGTACAGAAACAGTGTTATTGCCAAACGCTTGGTGATGTCAAGTAAGTCAAGTGATGGACTATTTGGGAATTATGGACATAGATCTCTCTGAAAGTAATGCTTTCTATTTCCGTGGGATCTACAGTAGATACAAAGAGCACAGTAACTGTGATAGAGCAAATTCTCAGTATTACAGAACACTATTTTTCAGCATTAGCTACCACTGTTAGCTATGCATTTTAGCCTGTGATCTGCATGCTTGTAAAAATCTGCACCAGTGGAGGTGTTCTACTGTTTTACAGCTGCTATGATGTCATCATTGATAGGGAAGTGTTGCCTACACAGTCCATCATTCATCAGCCCAAACAGATGGAAGACGGACGGTGCCAAATCTGGACTATACAGTGGGTGTGGAAGGACAGTCCAGCCAAGGTTGAGAGTGTGTTCCATGGCCTTCAAGCTGGTGCAAAGCTTGGCATTATCATGTTGCGAGAGAGAGGTTGTCATTTCTGGCCCGCCTTCAGTTCAGTCAGTATTGTAATGATTTATCTGGATTCCAGGAAACACAGAAGGATCACCCCTTTTTATCCCCAAAAGACAGCACACACTGCTGGGAGTTGTGTCTTGAACTCTTTCTTCAACAGGTAAGTCACATGTTGCCATTTGACTCCAGTTCATAGTGGTGATATCAGGGCTTGACTTCTGTAATGAAGCAATCCAGGAAACTGTCACCTTCAACGTCTTGTTTGTTCAATAGGTCCTGACAAACTTGTGTACAGTGTTATTTGTGTTCCTGCGTGAGCATTTGTGGGACCCATTTGACACGAACTTTGCAACATTCAGTATTACCACCATCATTTCTAGTGCACTGGAGGCAGTACTCACCTCCATACACAGTTCCCTGGTCATAATCCACCAATTCATTTAGACAAGTTGATGCAAGGGATGTCTAGTGGGTGAGGATGCGTGAAGATAGTGACCTTTTGGAGCTGATCATATAAAAACAGGGTAGTCATCCTTTATGAATATGAAGGTGTGTAAGGATATGAAAACAGCTTTATCATGTCAGACCAAAGGTCCATCTAACCTAACATCAATCCCCCAACAGAGCTCACAAGTCAAAGCCTAGGGAGGAGTAAGAACAATGGCAAATATGTACAGTACTTCCCCTCACTGCCCCCCCAGCCTCCAACTATTTTCAGCTCAGGAACTTCCTGAGCCAGATATGGTTTCTGTGTTTTCAGTAACTCTCAGTAGGCTTCTCTACAGTGTACTCTTCTTAAATCCATGTAAGTGTCTCATATCCACCGCATCCCTTGGTAAGAAGACCCCCAGCTCTTCTACCTGTTGCACTCGTTGTGCTAAGGGCCATCTCCCTTTATTGAATTTTCAGCTCGAGTCCTTCTAGCTTTAATAATGCTGCCCATTCTTGCACACGAAGAATCAGCACAACCTGTTTCATCCTGCTCCATGCCTCACAAACCCAGAGGCCTCTTTCATGTACCTCCCAGTCATTTCTTCTGTACCCTAAAGATACTTGTTCTACATGATAAGAAACTGAGCTGCAGGACAGATCTTGTGAAGAACGTGTGCTATTTTTGCCCATGGCCTTGCTCACCCTCAGACTCCAAAGGGTCTTGTTGCATCTTGTAGTCATGAATGAAAGCCTCTAGCTTGCTGAGAGCCTGAGTTCCAGCTCTAATGCTACAAGCAGCATGCTTTGGCAGAGCTATGGGGATATAAATAATAGCCTACACTCCAGTCTCAGGGAGGAACTGTTCCTAACCATGCCGTACTCGCACAAGCCATTCCTGGAAGCCTCTTCACTTTTCCATTCTCACTTGCACCTTCCTAACTTTGCCAGTAACTCATGCTCCAGCTTCATTTCCAGGGGTCTTGTGAGGTTATTCGAGTCTACAACCTGCTTTCTGTAGGCAAACTTGTGAAGGCCTTGGCAGCAGCCAGCACTTTAGCCCTTTTTTCTCATTGTATTGTCTTGTAAATCCCTTCTAAATACCCAGAGAAACCAGGAACTTGCCACCTGCCCAAGTCTTGCTGAGTACCTACTGGAAGCATTGCGTGCTCACTACTGGCTGTGTGTCACTGTGACCTCTGAGAGCGCCATCCAAAATAACCTCGTGCATGCAACCAGGAATAGAAAGAAAGGAAGGATGCATTTTATGTAAATGTAGTCAGAAAGTCTGCAAGACAAACCGCTTGAAGTGGTTTGAAAGATAAAGAAAAATGACTCACTTCCAGAAGGAACTATTTCTGCTGGGCTGAGAGGAGTATTGTATCTTAGACAGGTATGTGGTTGCCATTACAAAAGGTGAGTTTTTCTTGCCATGTGGATGGACTGGAGGTTGATTGGTTCAATATACTGTCCAATGGCCATGCAGGTGAGGTATGCTTTCTAACATTGAGAGAACTCTGCAGCTGGAGGATTTATCAGTTTACCTGCAGTGTGGTTTTACACACAGGTTTTGCAAGAAGTACTACTATGTTCTCAACATAACATGAACTTGTGAGGCACGTGTTCCCAGGAAAGCAGGAATCACCCAACTGATTTGGAGTAACAGTATATTTAATTAAACAGTCTGCTTGTCATGAAGCCAGTGGGCAGCAGTGTAGAGGATGGAGTGATGGTGGCCAGCACAGGCAGCCTTGTCCCAGTGAGTTCCAGCAGAAATTTCCTCTACCTCCTGACCATCTGCTCCTCCAACACTGATGGTTCACTGATGTTTGCCAACTCTTCCTCGCAAATGCAGCTATTTGTGCAACAGGCAGACAACAGTCACTTCTTCTTCCCCTAACCTCTTGCAGACAATTTCATTGAGTTAATCTATGGCTGTTGACAATATCTGGTTACCCAGGCTCCTACCAAAAACAGGTTGTGGGCCATTTCTGAGAGAGCTGAGCTATCATTCATCACAGCTTTCAGTACAGCACTCCTGGCTTTTCTAAAGCCCTGCTCACTTCTCCATCCATGGAGGACAGGAATGCAGTTTCACCCGGAAACCACCTTTCCCTTTTAAGCGAGTGCATTTCTGAGAGGCTTTGGTATTTCCCATCTCTTGATACCACATTTTTTCCACTGACTCCGCAAGCAGTGCCAGGAGCTTCAGCGAGTGCCTAAATCCATCAGCACACCAGGAAGCACAGGAAGCCAAACACCGAAGCTTCCCATCCCATGTGCAGCCGAGGGGTCAGAGCCACTCTGCCCTGCGGCGCGACGACCCATTACTGTCATCCCCTCATTGCCAGGACAGGAAGGCGCTCTCAGCCCGGCTCCGGCGCCCCAAGCCCTCCCCAGGCCACCTCTTCCTCTGAAGACATGCTGCAGATGCCGGGGCTGGTGGCCGGGTGGCACAAAGCCTGCATTGTCCGCGCTCGCTGCCCGGAGAGGCGATCTAATTGTCTTCCCCTGCTCACAGCAACAATTTGCTGGCAGCGAGGCTTGTGTCATTATATAACTGGAGATAGCCTGACTTGTAAACAGATCTCCAGAGCATGTCTGTCTTGCCTTATTTTGGATAAACAATAAGTTCCAAGCTGGCTGATGATACCTTGGTGCTGTTTGCAAAGGCACATAAAACAGTGGCAGGAGTGAGCAAAGCTTTTGCAGGGGGCAGTTTCTCAGGGCATCACCTTCTTGTTCTCATTGATAGGAAGTCAGTCAGGCAATTCCAGGAAACCTGGGGCTTTGACAATCAACCTTGAGATTTTGTGGCTCCTTTAGCACTGCTTGATTTCTATGCTTGTATTTGTGAGTTTTCCTTTCCCTCTTCTCATTTCCTATCACTATTCTATGGTACCTGGGAAGGGCAAAAGCCATCCTCTTCTATTCCCATCCATGAGAGAACAATTCCATGCATAACTTATAAGACAGTGAGGGACTGCCTGCTCACACAAGATGATGTTCAGTCTGCTTCCTCCTCTCTTTTGGAGATAAATCCTACCAGAGAAACCAAAACCTGTACTCTATTGGCCAAACTTTTACCTAAACAAAGGGAGAGATGCCCAAAGATGTCTTCTGCCAGTGCTCATTGGAACTGGAACCAAAGTTGTCACATCATCATAGTCATTTCACAGGCATGGGTTGATGGTTGGACTAGGTGATCTTATGGTCTTTCCAACCTTTATGACTTTATGATCTGTGCTCCTCACGCTCCTTGGCAACTTCTAGGGATGCTCTGCTCCTGAGTTTGTAGAGAAGAAACTACTCTTCCGTTTTGGCTTTCACCTTTTATGCTTGAACACATGGTGATACCAACAGACACGGATTCTAGTCTGGAGAGCTGACTGCAGGGGACAATTTAATCTTCATGTTAACTTTAATGCTGTGCTTCCTAGGTGGTTGTTTTGCTGCCTGAGCTTGAAGCAGCAAGTGAGGAAGGGAAGTCAAAAGGAGAAATTAAGTCCCTGGGCTGGAATTTCAACCCTCTCTGATTTTTCTCTATGAAGACCGAACAGGCTTAGAGGAAAGGGCTGCTCAAGCCTGGCCAGAGCCTTCCTGAAGGCAAGTGTCTGCGGTTCTACCCTTCATGGAGGAGGATTAAATCTGAATATCCCAGTATCAAAAACAGGCTATTTGCGTCTTTAGGGACATCCCCTTACTGCCTTTCCTCTAATCCCAATATTAAGTTTGCCTTTCCTCTCTCTCCTCTTTGCTTTTCCTGGGCCTCTGAAGCTCTGGACACTGTGTCCCTCCCACAGAAAAAGGGTAGAAAAATACTGTGAGGTTGCAACTCTATTCTAGCTTGGCAGCTGCTGGCTCTGCTCGTCCATCTTCCTCCACTACTCTCTCCCCCACTGTTAGATTCAATTTCATAAATAAATACCCCACGTATTGACGTCATTATAGGCCTTGAGAAACAATACTCCTGCCGCTTTCTTTGCTAAGCACGAGGAACAGAGGAGAGAGGGAGGAGGAACAGAAGCAACAAGGTCTTGGAAGATGAAGACTTAATATTCTCCTAATCGCCTCCCTCCCTTTGCAGCTATGCCCCAGCTGTGAAGAATACAAAGATTACCATTATCAGCGTGCCCTTGTGGCTTGAAAAAGGATAATCGAGTATCAAAAATTCCTATTACAGATGATTTTCTTTAGGAGAGAGGATGATGGGGACATAATCTGTCCAAGAAGCTGGAAGAATACCCTCAATGGTCCCTGTGCTCCTGTCATGAAATTACGAAATCTGTATTCAAAATGTGCTTACAGTTCATGTTTCTGTGTCTAAGACACCAGTGATGTTTCCAGCCACGTCTCATTGAAAATCTCTTTCCCTCACTTCATTACTGGAGGTCAAGTGGCTGCTTCATAGACTAAGCTGTGACAAGTCAAAGCCAAGACCACTGAGTTTGTGCCTTTTTTTTCCCCAGTTCTAACATTCCACTGCAGTACTCCTCAAAACTATGAAATAATTTGCGTTTTTATTGGTTTATTTTTCTACAAGAATAAAAGATTCCCTTCTCCATGTCCTTACTCTTTGCCAAGCAAGAACCTAGCTGGTTGGAAACCTAATTTTTCAGATCAGTGTTGGCAGATACCAGGAGAAGGCAGGGAAAGAGGATCTTGCAGGGCTCCCTGTAAAAGCTGGCATGATTTTGATGAGCAAGGCATTCCTTAGGATGCATGCAGCTGGGAGTGCAGCAGCAAAGCGGGGAGAGAAAAGACAGCAGATGTGAAAGGTTCTTATTTGCTTTATTGATAATGTATTACAAATGAAAAGTACAATAGGTGCACAATCTGGGAAGTGTGCATCTTGCCTATTGCTGAGTGCAGACAAGTGACACTGTCAGTGATGCATCAGTGCCTTTCCCAGGCTTCCTCACAGCCATATAAAACATCAGTGGACAACTGTATATACAAAATAATAATAATATTAATAAAATAAAAAACAACAAACACAGTTCTTCCCTTTGTTTCGTGCAACATCACCAAAGGAAAAGAGCTTTTCAGAGCAGAATGATGAAATGGATGAAGCTTTGAGGAAACAAGGAAGCAAAGAAATCAGTCAGTAGGATCAGTCTATCCTGACAGCATTGGCACTACTCGTTGAACACTAAGAAAACAGCTCAGCTGCTTTCTGGATTTAAAAATGAAAACTGATCTCAGAAATAACATCGAAGAATGGGAAAAGAAGAAAAGTACATAATTAGTATTTTTTTTTCTTCTCCTAAATCTCCCCATACCCAGAATAAACCAAGACAGTGATTTACACACCTTGCAAAGGTTGTGGCCACCTCCCTGCAGCAGGCTGCACACTCTCTCCTTTCCTCTATCCCACTGAGAATCTCATGGCAAAAATGCCCTCTGAGGTGATGCCTTATGCAAAAGTCCCTTGCCCTTTGCCTTATGCAGAGCTCAACAATAGCACTGAGATCAAGGGAGTGATTTTTTCCTGGGGCACCGATCACCATTACAGATTTCTCTCTTGGCTTCTTTGCTTCTTCGTCCCCATGTATGTCAGAAGAGCACAAGAAGTCGCTGGAAGAGACCGACTGGAGGTTTTTGGGTGTACAGACCCACTCCAAGCTGTGGAAATGCTCCCCAAGGATCTCCAAGCTATGCCTGTGACTTATTTATGGACCTGCAATGGAAATTTGCAGGCAACAGAAGTAACTCAAGGTCCCTCAGAAGAAGCAAATGTATGGGACAGCCAATCTCACCCACTCAAGGGACTTTGCTGTACAAGAGCAGGCTCAGAGCTTCCTGGGGCTGCTTAGATCTACCCTTGTAAGTCAGTGTGCTCTTTGCTGTGCCTGGGGGCACATTTTAAACAATTTCCCAGTTTTCCAGTGAGCCCAGATTTATCACTCTGCTCTGGACCCATGGCAGCTGAGGTGGAAAAGAGCCACTTTCTGATATGCAGCAACAGATGTACTTCCACTCCTTGGCAGCATCCCTGGCCTCACTACCCAAACCTCAACGTGTTTCTGTGCATTTGTCCCACCAATGCAACCACCACAAGCACCAGGATGCAGAAGGTGTCAAGGTTGTTGGCATCCCGGGAAGGAAGAGAGCTCAGTGCATCCGTGTAAGTGCCAGAATCTCTACTTTATTTTGCATAATAGAAAGGATTTTGAGTGCTTTGTTCAAAGCTGAGGACACTTCCAGCAGCATCAATACTTGGAAATGGCATTGGCATCATTATGGAGTTCCCAGCCCCAGTTGAGATGTGGCTGGAATTTCACATGTTTTTAAGCCATCTCCAAATGTCCCCCATGACCATGATTTATGCGGGGAGGGGGGAGAGGCAGCATATATGGAACAAATATGCCAAACAAAACTTCCAACAGCAGCCACCAGAAGCTGCAATCACATCAGTCCTCATTCCACAGGACACCCATTGACCTGAAGGTCAATGACAGGTGCTGGGGTGGGGACAGGGAACAGACCCAAACTTTTTACACCTGCAATGAATTGGAAAGGACTTAAGATTAAGTTCCCCTGTTGCTCAGTGTGGCCTCATCCCCACCCAACTCCAGCCCCAAGAGCAAAAATAAGCCAAAATTAAAAGAAAAAGTCAGGCTTTATATTCTGGATGGATATTTATTTGCTTAACAGGTTTTCTTTTTTTTTTTTTTCTTTTCTTTTCTTTTCTTTTCTTTTTTTTTTTACTTTTTTTTTTTTTTTTTTTTTGGTACAAAGCATCTCAAAAGCTTTTTACTTCTCTTTTTAAAAAATAAAAATTAGGTTTCTCTTAAAAAAAGACACATGGAAAGGAAGAGAAAAAAAAACAACTCAATTATTTTCAATCGTTGCCTTTGTTCTGCCTTCCCACCCCTCCCTCTTCCCTTTCCCCTTCTTCCCCCCCCTTTAATTTGGACCAATTTTCATTCTTTTCCATATATATTTAATAAAATAAATAAAAGATTTTCTTTGTTGTGTATTGCAGTGCCATTTTTTTTTAAACAAAGGCTTCATGGCTCAACATTGCAAGGTAATAACAAACAAAATGATTATACATTAAAATCCTTCCTCTCTTGAGACTCCCCTAGCCCTCCCCTCAAAACCACGAAATAGAATACAATTCAAGTAGTCTTTTTGTTTGTTTGTTTGTTTTAAATGTATGGATATATAAGACAAAGCAAGTACAGAACTGGTTAACAGAGTGTCCCCATTTTATTAGCAAGTGAGAGTATATCATAGGGAGATGTAATTGATTCCCCCTTTTTTATGGTTCCTAGACAGATAATATATATTATTTTAAAAACCAACCTATTTTACAGCCCTCTGTCCACCTCTCCAACCCATCTGCTCATTGAGTCCTGGGCCTCAAGCAAGAGACTTGCCTTTTCCCCGCCTGTGAACCTATCCCAGCCATCAGGCAGAAGGAGGCCACCACACTGATGGAAGTCACCAGGCTGGCAAAGGCCACCGTGATGACAGAAGCCGTCTATGTTGACAGAGACCATCCATGTTCATGATGGCCATCCATGCTGACAGAGGCCATCCATCATCCTGACTGAGGCCATCACACTGATGGAGAAAATCACATTGATGGAAGCCACCATGGTGACGGAGAGCGTCCATCATGTTGACCAAGGCCATCACATTGTCTGAGGTCACCATGCTGATGGAAGTCACCATGCTGACTGAGGCCATCGCACTGGTGGAGGCCACTATGCCAGGGGAGGACGCTTGCCCCATGGTGGGGAGAGGGTCCACATCATTCCAAAGGAACATCCTCCACAGCCTTGGGCATGGGGCAAGGGGAGGAGGGCAGGGGGTTCTGCAAGAAGGACGCAAGGGGCAAGAGAAGGAAAAGGAGATGGAGGGACAGGGGGCTGGCACTTCCGCACAGCGAGCAAGCCGTCGGGGTTGAGAAAATGGAGAAGCTGATCTTCACCAGGGTCCACGCAGAAGCAGGGCCTGGAGTTGTAACCGGCAATACCTTCGCCATTCAGAACAGTTTGTATCTAGAACAGTTTGTATCTAGAACAGTTCCCTTTTAGTCTAAATCATCTTGTTTTTTGTTTTTTTTCCTTAAAAAAATAAAATAAAAAAAAAAAAAAAAAAAAGAATGCGTGTAGATGTATTTCTGTGTGTGCGTGCATCTGTGTACATGAGTGACAGCCAACTAGCTCATATGGTCATGACCAAGCTATATTTCAGAAGAGAAAAGAAACACATTTATCACACTTTTCCTAAAACGAAAAGCTAAAATTTCAAGTTCAGTATTCGCTATCTTGTCCTTCCTTCCCCACCCTCCTTTGCTATTTCTGGGTTTTTTCCCTTCCAACTTACTTTAGCACCATAACACATTTTAAACATTACAATCCCTCTTCAGATACTACACAAAATGTCCCATAAAAATAGTGCTTTTTTGCCAAAAAAGTTATATAATATATTATATATATAAGTCAACTAAATCCGTGGCAAATGTGCAATGCAGACGCCTCCCCCATTTAAAGTGAGCATCAGCTCACTTCTTTTTTTTCACCCTCCCCCCCCCTTTTCCTTTTTCTTCTCTCTCTCTCTCTCCTCTTCCTCTCTTTCTCCCGTCAGTGATGGTTTCAAAAAGGTGCAAGTCAATTTGGAATCTTGTAATTAAGCACACACACAAAAAATGCAGATGGGTCTCCTCGGAACTTCGTCTCAGTTACATTTTCTTTTTAAAGGTGCAAAAAAAAAAAAAAAAAAAAAAAAAAGTTATAAAAATAAGAAAAGTTACCAATGAAAAAGAAAGGAAGAAAAAAAAAAAGAAGTTGGGTGGGAATGAGGCAAAAAAGTTACATCCCTCAACATTTCTCCCCATTTGTTTTTGCTTTCACTTTATTGTCAAGAAAGACATGGAATGGACTCTTCTTCTTGAGAGAAAAAAAAAAAAAACACACAAAAAAAATTAAAAGTTAACTTCATATCCTTTTTCCCTCTTGCTCTTTCTTTTGTCTTCTAGTGTTGGCACTGGGGATGTCACACAGCGCCTGGCAACAAGAAGTTCAAGTGCCCAACGGTCCCTTCGTAAGTACAAGGCTTGAAAAATACTGGGTGCACGAGGGAAACGAAACAGGCCTGGGAAACAAAACAACCCTCCCCCCCACCCCAAAAGGAGGACGCTGCACACGGCTGCTGCCATCCCCTCCTTGCTTGTGTCAGTTGTTTGGTTGGGGCCGGAGCGGCGTGATGGTGCCTGCCGCCCCGCTCCTCGGCTCGGGGACGGAGGGGCTCAGGGGGGCCGAGTCTCGCCAGTCTCTCCCCAGGAGATCATAAATCGAGCCGGCTGGTCACAGTTCATTCCTGGGGGCCGGTTGCTTCAGGGGATGCCTGCGACGCCGGGGGCCGCTGGCTGGGCAAGGAGATGAGGGGACGATGCATCGCCCTGGCTTCCTCAGCTGCTTGCAGCCCCTCTGCCTGCCACCGGTACCGGCGGGCGCGCAGGATGCCAGGCACCTCCCGCTGCAGCCGCTGAGAACTCTTCTTCTGCCACACGTTGTACTTGGAGTACTTGGCGTGAGATGGCTTCTGGAAGCTCTCCTGGGGAAGGGAGAACAACACAGCGTCAATACAAGGTGGGATACCAGCACCGCCCTGGGGCTTCCTCTACCCATTGCTGGTTGCCTGTGTTACAGGTTCTATTGAGTCCCCAGCACAAGGAGGTCGTGGACAGAGAAGGGCCACAAGAATTATTAGCAAGCTGGAACACCTCTCCTATGGGGAAAGGTGGGGAGAGTTGAGGTTGTTGAGCCTGGAAAAGGCTCCAGGGAGACTTTGCTACAGCTTTGTAGTATATGCTAAAGCTGGAGGAAAGCTTTTTACCAGGGCCTGTAGGGACAGGCCAAGGGGCAATGGTTTTATGCTGAAGGAAACTGCACATAAGGAGGAGCTTTTCCACAGCAAGGTGGTGAGATGCTTGGGACAGGCTGTCCAGAGGAGCAATGTGTTCCCGCCCTCTGAAGGCATTCAAGACCATGCTGGATGGGCCTTTGGGCAACCTGATCTAAGAGGGGGATCTGTCCCTGCCCATGGCAGAGGGATGGACTGGATAATCACGAGGGGGCCCTTCCAACTCAAACTGTTCTATGATTCAATGGTTAGAAGTTTGTTTTCTGCAATTTCTTTGATTCCTCAACAGCTATAAACACTTCAAGGCTCTGCACACTGCCTTGGCCACAGAAGCAGCAGATCATAGAGCCAGCAGCAGTCCTTCCCCACTGATGGCCTCCCTTTTCTCCTCTTTCTTGCTTCAGGCAGCTAGCATCCCGAGTGCAGCCCTACCTTGTTGAGGGCTGGGAGGCCCACGAGGGAGGTGGCAGAGAGGTCACGCTCTGACTTGACGGACTTGGCACAGTAGGTTTCCAGCAGAGCCAGGTCACAGCTCCGAAAGCAGCACTCCTCCACAATGCCACGGTTGATCCTCCTGTTATTTCGTCCCACTGGTCTACCTGTAGGGGCAGAGGCCTGAGCATTAGCCATCAATGTAGACCATAGCTTCGTCACCCTTTACCCATTGCTCCCAAAGCACTCATCTCCTTTGACATATGCCTGCAAAATGCCTGAGTTTCCCATGATGACTTTCCTAGACAAACACTCTCAATGCTGACGGGGTTCCTGGTGTGTGCATGACACTAATTAAAGGCACTTTCTATTGCTGTAATTTACTCCCTTCCTATTGCTCCTTAGCAAGCCCAGAGCGGGCAGCAGTCCGGATGCAGACGCCGCACCGATTACCACAAATGTCTGTGATGTTGATCCTGGCAAGAGAGTTTTATTAGAAAGAAGCAGCGCGGCACTGCGGCTGCCAACCTCCCTCTGCCGTGTTGACGCTTGGGCAGGTGAAGCGAACCAACGCCGCTAAATTTTACCAGATGGGATAGCTTGTAGACAGCTGCAGAAAGAATACAGGCCCATGACGGCATGCCAAGAATAGCTATTAAACTTAATCTTTTAATAAGGGTTCCTCTCCTGTTTCTTCCTGAAGAAGGATGCAAAAACCAGTGTCCAGTGCAGCAACAACCAAGCGCATCTCATGTCAGTATTTAAGTACAGCCAAAACACTCCAGAAGGAAGGCTCAGATCAGCTTCATTTTGTTCCTTTCCCTCTTGAAAGAAAATCAATAGGTAAATTTGGATTTTGGGTTCAAAACAAATGTAGTTGGGAACAGCAACTTCCAAAATGTATAACGGTCCCAAACCAGACAGTTTTCTCTGGACCTTCATACACTGTGCCAAGGCAAAGGGCTGAAGTGGAGAGGACCAGTGCCCACACTGGAGCAGAAGCCAGGATCAGTGGAGTTGCAAACGAGACCCAGGAACCACAGCCCAGCTGGGGGAATGCTTCCTTGACCCTGTGTACAACCCATGATCCCTCCATGTGCTCCACATGAAGGCACTCAAGACTTCAGGCTTTGGCTTGCAAGGTGTTGACTGATTTCCTCATGGGGAACTCCATCTGGATGGCCACCCAAAGTGCCCCAGGACAAGATGCAAAGCCAAAACATATTCTACGTGTGCAATGCAAGCACACATTCAGTACAGCCCTATGTGTATAGCACCAGCATGCAAAACACACCATGACCTTACCTCAACACAAACTCTGCAAAAGCAAAGCCCCTGGCAGCACAGCACCTGCTATCTGTCAAATTCAGCCCTCGCTCCATTTGCAGTGAGCCCTCTGCTCTGCTTTGGAGCATCACCACCCTGTACTGAGGTCACGAAAGCAAACGCAGTATCGGGTGCATCGCAATAAAGCAACTGACTCATACCGTGCAGCCCACCCTTGGCAGTCATTTAAATGCTTGATTTTCCACATTCTTCCCCATTCCACTTCTCATTTTGGCAATTATCTCTCCTTTTTCTTTTTTCATTTTATTTTATTTTTAACTCTTTATTTTTACTACTTCTCTGGAAAACTTTCAGATGCAACCTTTAGCCAGCTACATAGGAAGGTGAGAAGGATGGTTCCATCTCAGCAAAGGCTCAATGATGGAAGCACTGCTGGGAGTGCTTCTGTTTTTCTATCTTTAAAATGCTCATTGCCAGCTAGCATGCTAGGTTGGGCCATCCCTTGCAGTGCAGGTGGATGAGTTGGGTGCCCACTGCCATACACGTGACTCCAGGGCAGGCAATCTGGGTGGCAGTGTCTAGAAGAGAGGGGGGAAGGTAGACAACCCAAGGCCATGTGCATGTATTCTTCACACACGTATGCCCACCGTAGATGTCATTGCAGGGACTCTTACAGGTCCCTTCCAGCTCAAATAATTTGATGAATCTATATATATGCTGTATGTATATGATACATATGAATCAAAACCAATGCAACCACCCCACACCAAGGGCACTGTTTGGGAGAACCAGCCCTGGGCTATCGGCACCCCTTGTTTTGCCTACCCATGGACATGTCCCTTGCCCTTCAGCATTGCCCTTGCTCTGTTGCATAAAGTTCCTACATGCCATTCCCCTTGCTGGCACTGCTGCCAGCATCCCTGCAAGGGCTTGGGGGGGCACATCTCCCATTACATAATAGTCCGTACCCATCGAGCCAAATGCCAACCCCATCCTCTATGGGAACGCTGCTGCAGAGGAAAAAACTAGGCAAACATAACAAACAGGGATTTGGCCTCAGAAAGCACCTGGAGATAATAACCCAGGGGAAAAGATGCCAGCATATTTCTAGTTAACAGTGATATTGCTGCTGACCTGGATTGGGGAAAGAGTTTTGTTCCATAGCACAATTTACGCACTGACTAAAGGTTGAATTCCTTGGCTTTCACCCACCAGCAGCATCTCACTTGAGCATCACTGCCAAAGCCAGGACACGGCAAAGCAGAGGGTGAAGCATTTCTCCTCCTCCGCTCCCCATCCACTTCCCATTTCTGCAATTACTGCCTTCCCCTAAGACATCGTGCTTCCTCCTGGCCTTCTCAGGGGGCTTGGGAAGCAGATGTGCTCCTTGAAAAACTGCTCCACCAAAAATCTCTGCCTGCTGGTGCCCTTTGGCATCACACTATCCTGAAGGAGGCACCGAGCATCCTGGTGGGAATTGGTGAGCACTCCAATAGGGATGGTCAAGCATCCTGATGGGACTTGCTGAGCATCCTGGCAGTGCTCCTGTGACACCCCAGGGGTGGGGGCACCCAGTGGGATAGGAGGGTCCCTGGGTAGTGGTACCAAGGCATGTCCTCACCTTCTGTTCCCCTCTCCTCCGGTCCATCAGGCGGCAAGCCGTGTGGAAGGGGACTTTGGGTGCAAACAGTCCCCACACCCCTGACGCAGGAATGTCGGGAGCAACAAGGGGGCCTTTGTGCAGTGCCGTCCCCGTCCCAGTGCCCCCAGCCTGGCCCTCCCCTAGCCCCGGCACTGCGCTTTCCCCCCTGCTTTTTCCTAGTATTATTCGGAGGAGCGGCGGCACGCAAGAATGTGCCCCGTCAGCATAAGCAGCCGCAAAGAGCTAAATTCTTATCAGCTGTTGGAAAGGAGGAAACAGGAGCTGTTGTTTACAGAGAAGTCGGACGCCTCTCCCCCCACAGCCCCTTCTCCCTTCACTGCCGATGGTGCATGACAACAGATTTGCCGCAGAGACTTCCTCTTGCCCTTTTTTTATCTTTTTTTTTTTTTTTTTTTCCCCTATTTCTTTTTTTCCATGCTCAGCATCCATCCCCATGGCTGTGCCATAGGTCAAAATCACCTTGCCGGCACCTGCAAGCCTTTTGAGACATCCACAGGGATTGCTGCAGAAAAGGGAGAGCAACGCAGTGCCTGCAGCTGAGGGCTCCAGCCTCCTTGGAGCTGTTCCTTTGCAGACCCGGTGCTTGGTGGCCATGGGTCTCAGGTGCAACCGGGAATGTGGCAAGGGCTTGCCATGGGACCAGTGGCACTCATCCCCAAGGGTGTGCCATGCAAAGTGTTGTCTCTTTCACAAACAAGTCACATAAAACAGCTACCTCAAGACTTAAAGGTCTAAGTAGTAAAAGCCTTACAGTGGGGTGCCAATAGTGCTGAAACACTCAACATTATGGGATCTGGTAGGCAGTTTCAACATCCTGAGCCCCAAGCATCAGCCCTCATGTTATTTTCAAGGGCATCTGGCAGCTGGGTTCATGCTCTGTGCTAATGGACAGACAGGCATCTCCATCATCAGGGTGCACCCTCCTCAGGCTACGCTGTGTACTTCCTCACCCTGGAATACCAGGGGTGCAAAACACTGCAGACACACTGCATCCAAATGCAAACTGCTGCATCTTGGGATAGGGAAACTACACCTTAGCTTAAATCACTGCTGCAGCAGAAAATCAGCAGCAGATTTGCATGCTATTTCCACTTTTCTCAGGATTACCAAGCAGCTGCTTGAAGCAAGCCCTTTCCAGCATGCAGAGCCACCTATACTTGTGAGACAAGGCCATCAAAGACATCTACCACATGTATGAAACACACTGTTGGCACAGGTTTGTCCTCAGGTTGCACTTCTCATGCCAGCAGCAAATAGAGAATTGGTCAGGACAATCCCAACCTCAGTTTTAAAGACATAAACCAGGACTGTGAAACATAAATATGCCCTTATAGAGTCTATGTAGTGGGGATGACATTTGCTAGGAGAGGTCAGGAATGAAGATTAATATGGGCAAAAGAATTAATGTCTTCACTAGACCAACTGATGGAGCTAGAGGGAAGAAAGAGGTGGGCTGGGGATGACCAAGACTATCATCGAGTAGAGCTGGTGACAAATGTACATTCACTGCAGCCTTGACGGATGCTGAAGAGATGAAAATATGGGACTGGGGGGTCTCCTTCATCCCCCAGTGCTTGAGTTCTCCAGAAACATTTAACAAGAAGAAGGAAGGAGGCAGGTGAAAAAAGAAGAGCAAGAATCCCTTTGTGAGCACCAGACTGGTCACTTGGCGCAAAGCTATGTTTCTGCCTTCAAAAGTGTTTTTATTTTGGACTGAGAGGATGGGTTATTCGAGGTGAAAGGAGGTCAGTTTGTCTGTAAAACAAAAGCCCCATTCCCTTTCATCCCCAGAGAGGGGGAGGAAAGAAGAGAAGCAAGGGGGAGGGAGGTGGATACTCCTCTATAGAGAGAGGAAGAGGGAGCACCTCTATAGAGAGAGTGGGATGGGAGCTTGCCATGGATATGGAAGGTGAAACCCAGTCCCCTCACCCAATTGTGGCTTAGTAGTAGGAGAAAAGTGGGTGATGAGGAGAGGAAGGACAGTTATAGTGCAAACCCCTAGCTGGGCTCAGAGATAAAGGAACGGTGTTCCCAGAAACATTACATCACCAGAACAAAACCATCACCTGCAGGGCCTGGCTAGAAGGAAAGCCACCTGCAATGCCACCACCTGTGGGAAGTGACAGGCCGAAACCCAGTGGTAGCTGAACCATTCAGCCTGTCCCTGCACAGCCTATGGACGGAGTAACCTTCAGCCAACTGCAGTCCAGCCTGGTTAGGTATATGGTTGTATTGGAAATGTGAAGTCATGCCAAGAAGCAATGATGGAACACCTGGTGGGAAGGCACAGCCAACCCAGGGGAGCTCAGGTGCATGTAATGTACCTGAGTGACTAGAAGTGATGAAGCCAGGATCCACCCCTTCTCAGACCTCATTTAAGGGTTGGCAGTGGAGGTAAGAGGATCTTGCTGGAGATCCCTTCTTACCTGAGTCTCTCTGAAGGTAAGCAGATTCTTTCTTTTGTTTCAATGTCTATGTCTGTTGCATTTGAGTGAGTTCTTACTTGCTGCAGCCTGGGACCTTACTATTCTGCTGTCATTGCTGCTCTTTCCATTGTGTTACAAGGGTCTTTATCAAAGCTGGTGGCATCTTGCTCCCTGTAAATGCTAGATTGGTAATAGAGGGAGTATGGCTCTCAAGATCACTATATAAAAAGCAACTCACTACATTACTCAAGAGTGATTATATATTATTGTAATGTAAGTTTCTCCAAAGCAGAGGCAATGATGATGTCAGGTGCAGCTGCTACTTGCATTGTTTTCCCTGCTGCTTTGCCTTGCATCTATCCTGTAGTATATCATGGAGTTCAGTCAACAGTGGGTTGCAGGACATGGGCTCTTGCCTCTCCCATGCAAGGAGAAAACTATAACATTACCAGAAGGCATCACACCTAAGGCATCCTCATCTGCTCATGTATTATAAACATCCATCACCTAATTCCTCCTCATCTACTAGTTGAGCTCCTGCGCTGCTAATACCTGTGGTCCAAGCCTCAAAAACACACTCAAGGAAAGCACGTTCCAGGCAACACCCCTGAAGACCCCTGCACTCTCTGGACAACAGCAACACTGCAGATTTGGCATTGGCTATGCTGTTTAGAAGGTCAGACATCAGTGATGACAGCAAGAAGGCCACCTGGGAGAGAGGTGGGAGCAGCTCAAAACTAGTGGATGTATCCAAGCAGAGCATGCCTGGTTTTAAAAGCAAGCCAGAATCCCAGCTCAGCGGGGATCCTCATTATTTTGAAGACCTACCCACATCAGCAGTGAACCAACCTCTCTTATCACCAATGCTCAGCCATATCTGAGCATGGAACACAGGAGCTAGCTTTCCCATTGGACTATCCCTCAGCTCATCACTCTTCTCGCTCCTCTTCTCACCATGCACAATATCTCCTTAAAAAGCACTGGGGTGGAGAACTCATCCTTTCCAACCCAACCCGATTCCACATGCATCATCTTGGCATAGCATGAGGTGGGTACTGAGCATCCTGTAAGTACATACTACTTACTGAAGTAGAAGCCCCTGTCCCCGCAGACGAACTGCAACGTGTCCACCAGCTCCCCACCACAGAGGGTCTCTGCCGTGCCGTACGCCGCAGCTGAATCCAAAGCGTAGGCCAGGAAGGCCAGCAGTAGCAACAGCATCTGCCTGGCTGCACACATCCTCTGCACCTGGGGAAAGAAGCCATGTGTTAGATGGAAGGCTGGCATGTCCTACCTGAGCACATGCTTCACCAAAGCTAAAATGAATGAATTTTCTGCCTGCTTTTGGTGAAAGCTGGCTTTGGCTGGGAAAATAGTGGCCTTCTCCCCATGCATACAGAAGGCACTACTCAGGCAACCACAGGGCTGATTGCACAAGCTGTGTTTACTGGTGAGGATCGGAACCGGAGAGACACACCATAGAAGTAGAGTGGTCCATTGGGGTATCAGCGTGAGGATGCTGCCACAGCACTGCATGATGCAACATCTGCATGCTCTCCCTCAGCGATGAGCATCACTGCATTTATACAGCCAGATAACCACAGTGGCCAAGAGGACAGCAAAAAACTAAGAGGGGAGTTGTATCAGAACTGCATTCACCCATACCGGCTGCTAAAACTCAAGCAGAGCATCCCCTCTCCTCACTGATGCTCAGCCAAGGCCCTGGGTTTCACCTCCCATTTTCATCACCATAGCATCTGAGCAACTCGAGAATAATATCAGTTAATGAATATTACCTCACCCCCACGGGATGCTCAGAGATGGAGCCGAAGCCTGGGATAGATTAAATGACTCACCCAAGGTCACAGGGGAAGTCTGCAGCACAGCCAGGAAATTAGCCCAGCTCCCCTGGGGCCCTGCTGCGGCCCTGCCAGCAATAAAGCCACCCTTGCCACCAAATGCTATGAGCACAGAACTCCAGTAGTGTCAAAATGAAGCCATGGTCCCAAGTCTTAAGCTCTCCAAAGTAGTGGAGACTGTCATCACAGCACCAACTGCACTGCTTGAGTCATGGCAGCATCAGCAACACAGTCCCCTCCCAAAAAGCCTGTGGTTATCCCATGCTGGTTTTGTTCTTTTTCTGTCTCTCTTTTTCCTTTATTTTAATGTATGTGTGATGCTCAAACTACTCCCTGCCCCCCAGCTAGGCACTGCAGGGATGTGCCTGGACTCCACTACCTCATCTCCTTCCCCTTTCTAGTAATGCCCCTGCTATGGTGAGGATTCATTAGGGTGCATCATCTGCAGCAAGACTGCTTTGGCCCCAGCACCCCCTAGCTCAAGCTTTTTGTAAGCAGGGTGATATCTGATGCCAAGGAGACCCGATATGTTCTGCTCCTTTGCAAAACACTAACTACTGCAAAACTTGTGCTGCAGGTGCAAGCCTTGCCCGCCTTCTGCTCTTACTGGTTGCCCAAGCCTTAAATGCCAACCAAGAAGCCACCCTCTTGCTATCTATGTGGGACGAAGCCATGAGGATAGTGATGGACCCAGTGCTGACACCACACTAAAGGAGAATCGGCATAAGCCCTTCCTTCTCAGTTCAACTATTGGGTACTCGGTGCTGTGCCTCCACAGCCCCCTTGGGGCATGAGTGTGAAGACCTCTGAGCTTTTCATGCGTATACATCTTCCATCCCGATGGCTTATGCTCTGTCCAGCATCAGGAGTCAAAGCCTTTTGAGCCTTCATATTTATTGCAAAGCCTCTCCCATGCAACGGGTAATGGGAACAGTGTGGTGTTGGAGTTTTCCTGAAGGTTAAGGTCCCTGCAATGCTAAAAGAGATGCTACATAGATCCAAGTTTCATCCTTGTAAGTTGAATCAGTCATACTGACTGCCATCCCTCAGTAAGTGCACAGAGGAATGTCATGCATCTCTGCATACAATTTCAACCAGGACAGCAGGCTCCTGTTCCTCCCCTTGTCCACAGTGGCGCATCTGGGACCAGGAAACTGCCCTGGACACGCAGTGATACACCCACTTTGTGTTTGGGCACCTCTCTGCAGCCCTGTGACAGACAGGTCACACCGGTGGTGGCACAGCTATGGAGAGGCTTCCCTTGGAGCAGCACCAGTGTGATGGGAGTGAGTCCAAAGCAGATCTGCAGTGGAACTGCCCTCCTGCCTGAAGCTGCCTGAAGGATTTACTTTGCTGTGCTATCTGCTGGAGAGTCAACTGTGGTCCAGCTGCTGGGGAATCAGAAGCCAAGAGGCCACAGTGTGCTCAAAAGGCCCAGTTGCCAAATCTCAGAGGAAGGTTCAGGCATCTCTCGCATCCAGGCTTGAGCTGAGCCAAACAAACCATGGTGCCTCTCTCTTGGGCAACATCTCCCAAAAAACGGATACTGAACCTCCTGTCTGACCTAATTCCTTCTTCAGTCTGGCCTTCGTTACAATTTAATATGAACAGAACAATGTAGGAGGGAATTGACAGATGGCCCAGTCTGCAGAACTTGGACAGCAAAAATTAAAAATAAAATATCTTGCTCTTTGTGGAGCATCTAAAATGGCAAAAAGTTTTCAGTCTAAACCCAATGGTGTGTTCAGGGTGGGGAGAAAAGCAACATTTTGCATCTTATCTTCCATTGCCCTTCCAAAAAAGCAGGAAGATTGGACGTCTTTCTGCTGCAGAAGATACCCAACGTTTGTACAGGAAGCAACACCCAGAGCATCTCCATCCTAGCATGCAGCTGGAGACACAGCATCCCTCGCATACTGAAGTGTGTGCACAGGGCCATACAGGTTTTGCCTACAAATGTGAGATGGATTATCTTACTGCTGTGAGTGGATAGGGGGATGTGATGCATGGCATAGATGTCCCTCAGAGAGCAGAGTGCTTAGCTGGATTAGGGCACAGCTCTCTAAGGGCAAGAAGTGGGCACACATCTACTATCATCATGTCACACCAGGGCCCCCAGCTCTGCCCACAGGCACAGTGATGCCCTCAAGAGCCAAAGAGCAAGGGCCAGCATGGAGAGGGAGGTGCCTTGGCAGGCAGAAAGCAGCTGGGGCAGATGGGGTGGAGGAGCTGCCCATGGTACCCAATGCAGAGGAGCCCATGTGCTGTGTCTTGGTCTGGAGCATCCCAGGTCCCTCTTGCTGCCTGAGCCACGTGCACCTGAGGTTTCCCAAATCCTTATGCCTAGAGCCCCCAGGCTGCAAAAGCTTCTTTCTAAAGGAGAAAGGGTATAATCGCAGCTTGAAAGAGGCAAAATTTTCAACCACTGGGGCAGATAAAACCCGCCTAGGCTAGAGGGTTTTGCTGCTCAGCTTTTATCACTGGGATTGAAAAAATAAATAATAAATTGAAAAACCCCACACAACTCACCATTCTTGGCACCTGGCTCGTATGACACTTATATGGCTGAGGTTGGCAATGCCGCCTCTATTTTTAGCCATTGCTTTTTTGTCTTCTTGACTTGTCCCCATCAGCAGCCCCGTGCTGGGGGTCACCTTTCTGTGCCCGTGCCCCATAGGCAGCACTGCCAGAGCTGCAGAAAAATCAGGCTCTGAAAGGTGAATGGGGTATTCAGTACCATTTACTCACCCCGCTGGGGAGTATTGCACAAATGTTGGTATGCGGCCCAGAAACGTTTGATTTATGGCATGAAAAAAAGGAAATGCAATCTTGCTTAACTCTTCTAAAGACAGCTGGCAGGACCCGGGGAAGGGATTTAAGTCCATTTTAGTAGCCTCACTTAACTTCTTTCTTTATTGTTCTTCTCTCCTTTCTGCCTCCACGTCGAAAACCTGGAGCGTATCAGGGAAAGTTAACAGCAAGTTAAGCTGTTAAATCAGAAATTGTGGTGACTGGAGTTTACTGGCAACTGATATTCCCACAACACGTTGAACTTGCTTTATGTCTTGGCACAGACAACTTAACCCTTTCGGAGCCACACCATGGCCCCCACACAGATTCCTTCCCCTATCCCTCCTGATCCCCTCATTCTACTTCTCCCTGCCCCAACAGCCTCAAAAAGCAGAGCCAAGCCGGAGAGGAGCGGGAGGTCAGCTCCGGGACACAGGCGGGATAGGGTGGGCCACTTCCAGCACTCGTATGCGATTCTGGAGCTGCACCAGCGCCTCAGTTCCTCTAAAAATAAGACCTCACCTGCTGTGTTTGCTTTATTTTAAAAAAGAAAAGATGTACAGAAGTGCTTTTCCTTGCGAGGCCAGCTCCAAAGCCTATAGGAATCAATGGAAAGCCACGCACCAACACCTCTGAGTGTCTCGGTCAAAGCAGCAGCTCCATGGGCAGGCTGCAAAAAGGATCACCTGTCAGAAAGGGCCCCGGGACACACACGCAGCCGTCTTTGGGCTCTCCAATTTCATGCGGCGGTGGGAGGGGACCCGCGGTGTCAAATCTTTTATCCCTTAATGAATTTTCACAGGAGCTGGGATAGCCCCTTTGAAAGGCTGAGTGAACTTGTGTGGGTGTTGACACCGCCAAGCGAGATTTACAGCTCTGACCCGTTCACCCCCACCGAAATTGTCAAGTTGGGTCCAAAACAGTTCAGCAGAGCTCAAATCAGAAGTGTCAGTCAGTTTTATTCCTCCAGATGTCCTTAGCACAAAGTCACCCCTACAAAACCCATGACCCAGGCTCCTAAGCTCCGCTGTAAATCACGCTAGGAGGAGGAGAAACCAACCCAACACGCTGAGCCCTGCGGAGCGAAAGAAGAAACCGCACACGCAAACTGACAACAAATAAAAACAAAGAAAGCCAGGCCTGGGCCCTCCCAAGATGAGCTGGGAAGAGATTGTGGGTTTCCCATGGGAGGGTGGAAGGCAGCGCTGCTCTCCAGGTGCCCGCCCCAACCTGACTGTCACAGCGCACCATGGCCACATCTGGTACGGTTGTGCAGAATCTGTGTTTCCTCATGTGCCCCAATTCCCCACTGCTCAATGGTGTGCTAAAACCCTTCCAAGTTGCTCTCTTAAAACAATTACTGTAGGGAAAAGCAATTGGGAGGGAAAAAATAATAATAATAAAAAAAAATCACACAAAGTCGAGGGCTCCATGCCAACCATTAACTCTCACTCCATTTTGGCTTCGCTCTCTTGTTTTTCCTCTCCGTATTTTTATCCCTCCGAGACCGAACGCACCGCGCTGTTTTTCGGAAGAGTTTAGCGATCTCCCCCGCTTTCGGAGCCGCGGAACGGCCCGTCCCTTCCCCGCGCCGCCCCGTCTCCCCGCTTCCAAAATCGCGCAGCGCAGCGCCGGGGGGCCGCGCAGCGCCGCGACCTCGCATAGCCCCGGCCCCGCGGCCAGCCCAGCCCACGCACGATCGCGGCTGCCCGCACACGCGCTCTCCTGCCGGCCGCCCCCCACGCGGGACCGCCCCCCGCGAGCGAAGGGGCGCGCAAAGGGCGCGCAAAGGGCGCGCAGCGCTCCCGCCGCCGTCGTCCCCCCTCCAGGTGCGCGGCGTCCGCGGGGCCGCGCTCAAAACAACCCAAGCGTCGGGGAGGACGCGGGCAGGCGCACCCTCGGGGCTGCCCCGCACCCCCGCAGCGCGGCTCGCAAGTCGGCGGCGGGCAGCGCGGCGCGGGCCGGCTCTCGGGGTCCCTCTAGTGACACGCGTGGGGACGGCGGGCGGGCGGGCGGCGGAGCCGGCGCGGCTCGGATCGGCTCGGCATGGCACGGCACCGGCATCTCGGTACCGGCATCGCGGCACCGCGCGGTGCTGCCCGGTTCGGCGCGGCGCTGGCCCGGCGCGGCACGGCACGGCTCGGCGCGGCGCTTACCTTGGCGCTGCCGCTGCCGCTCTCAACTTCTGTCGGCGGCGGGCCGGGGAGGAAGGCAGGCTGCCGGCAGCGCTCATCCGTGTGTGCCCCGGCGCTTGCCATGCTGCTGTCCGGCCCTGGCAGCGATCGCGGCTCTGGCTCGCCTTCCCCGCTCCCTGGCTCTCTCTCCTCGCTTTGCCTTTTGGTATGTCAAGTCCCTGTTTGATTTGGTCTGGAGGATGTTATTTTGTTACGATCAGGTATTTTGTTATTCTAGAGAGCAGGCGAGCGCTTTCCTTTTTCTTTCTTTCTCCTTCTCTTTCTTTCTTTTTTCCCTCCTTTTTTTTTTTTTTTTTTTTTTTCTTTCTCCTTTTTTCCTCTCTCTCTCTCTTTTTTCTTTCTTTTTTTTTTTTTCCTCCTGGTTTTCCCCCCTTTTCCTTTTTTTCCTCCTCTTTCTCTCCTCCTGCCTTGACTGCCCCTTGGGTGGCTCTCACTTTTTGGTTGTTGTGGTGTTTATTGACTGCGTCCCCTGGCTGGGGCGGAGGGGCCGGCTGCCTGCTGCCCGCTGCTCCCGGCTGGCTGCCCCACGAGCGAGGAGACGGGCAAGGCGCTCTAGCTGCCCCCCTTTTATACCCCCCCAATGGGCATGCTCTGACTTCCCCAGTGAGCACCAGCCCGGCCACGCAGCCAATAATGTTGCAGAGCGATCCCTCCCTCTTTCTCCCTCCCTTCTTCGTAACCCTGCGAAGTCCAGCTCGGGGAGCGACGGGAAGTTTCAAGCCGCAGGCTCTCCCCGCCCGGGAGAGGGCTGTAGCCCACCCCTGCCGGCCGCTGGGTGGGCTGGGGGCCGCGCATCCTCTGACTCCCCCGGCAGGTGAGGACGGGCGGCTGGGGGCTAAGTCCCCAACCCCTGCCCGAGGTGCTGGGCCGTCTCTCCCTACCCTCCAGGGAACCGAAACCGCTGTGGGGAGATCGGAAGCAGCGGGATCTGTCCGTACCAGCCCTGCTTTTGGGTCCCGCTCTGACCGCACGGAGGGCACAGGTGGCTGTGCCATCCATCCTGCTCTGTGCCAGCCCCACAGCATCTGCGTGGCAGTTGCGGGCATGCAGGGGTGCTGGAGCACAGCTCTCCAGGTTCACACCGGTGCCCTGCCCCGTGTTATACACCCTTGTGTTGGCAGATGCACGCCTCGCTTTGGCTGCACACATCTTTAGGGATAGCATGGATGCCCGTGCTGCGTGGGGACGTTTGGATTTGGCATCCCACAGCACCTCCTGACAGCAGCGTCTGCTCTCTGGGCTGCCCCTGCTACACACCAGCTCGTGCAAGCAATTGCTTTCAAGCCAAAAGGACTTTTCCAAGGCTTTGCCATGAAGCAGCGTGTGATCTGAATTCACCCCCGTTGCAACCGCCGCTCCACCACCAGAGCTGCACGGCGATCACACCAGGCTGCGTTGTGCACGGCTCACCTCCCCAAAACCTGCCCTGCTGGGTATTGGCTGCCCTAGGGGTTGGCTGCAAAGACCCTACTTGCTTTCCACCAGCATCAAAAGCAAAGTCCCGGAGCATTCACATCCTAGGAACCGCATGGGTGGCTGTCAGCTCGCAGGGATGCGCAGCTCGAGTTGTAGTGCAAAGCATGCACTCACCCACAGCAGGCAGGGGCAGAGCTGCCAGCGTTGCGCTGCGGGCTACACATCACAGGTGGTGCTCACCGTAGGCAGTGGCACGAAGGGGTGAGGGCTCAGCAAATCTCACTAACACTTGCTGAGAAAACTCTTTTTAAAACTAAATGTTCACGTTTGTAGGGTGTTTTTTTTTCTTTTGAGAACAGAAAACTCGGTGCCTCTCTGAACAGCTGGAATTGCCATAAACATGCCGAGGAAAATGTAAGGCTTGGGTAGGACCAATCCCTTCCTGTTGAGCTTTGGAGGTCCTCCCCTGCCCAGCATCCTTCTCTTCTGCAGGCTGTCCCCTGGGTTGTGTCACTGTGCATTGTGCCCAGCAGACTCCCTGGTGTTGCGTGGTGAGCAGCCAGCACACATGGGAGAGGAGCGTGATGCTGGGAAAGCACTTGTGTGCATAGCGTGCTCCAATGTGGGCATTAGATCTTAGCTCCTAGTGTGAAGAATTGGTCTGGCTGTCGAAGAGAAGGGCTCTTGAGAAGTCCCACTGGCATCTTCTCCACAAAGAGGCATCTTCACTGATGCCCACCTTTGGCTGTAGGAGTTTCTCTGAAATGCCCAGGACTTAGAACATCCGTACCACGGGTCCTCCCTTTCTACTCATCTCCTTGAGGAAGATCAAGCACCTCTCCCCGCTGCAAGCAAAACTCCATCAAAGGGAAGGACTCAGCCTTGGCAGGGGGCTGTAAGCTCCTGTTAATAGCTGAAGGAGTCCGCTCCCTTCCCTTCCCCCAGCCCAGCGCAAGGACCTCCTGAAAGGAGACAAAAGAAAGCTTGGAGGGGGTTAATCTCCCTGAGAAAAACAAGTGATTTTCCAGTAAACAACTGCAATAGCAAACAATGGGGGTGAAAAATAGCGATCATAAAAAAGTCCGCTCTGAGGGGGGAAGAGGTGACCCAATAAGAGGTGTCCTTCTGGCTGTGGGGACAAACAAGGCAGCCTTTCCGTGCAGCTTCGGCGGCAGCAGCAAAATGCACCCCACAAGTTGCCGACTTGGGTCTACTTGGGCTTGTGCCTTTTGATCTTTTAATTGCTTCTTAGTTATCCTTCAGTGCAAATAAATAGTGCATTGTGTCAAGAAAGAGGAGGGGGGCGGGGAAGGAAAGAAAGAGACACAAAAGAAAGAGCTGTCGCCCAGAAGAGAAAAGGAACAGGTTCTTTCCCCCACCTTTAAAGGAGTGAATATATCTGTATTTAGGGGGGCGAAGGGGGAGAAGGGGATGGGATTAGAAATCAAAGCGAAATAGGAGAGAAGCGCATTAAGCCTCGGGCATCCTTACAGTAGGAAGGAGAGAGGGAGGTGGTAAAACCCTCAGGGAGTTTATACCGTGAGTTATGAGAGGATCCACGAGTGTAATATTGTTAAAGGTCAGCCCAAACCTAATTTAAACTAGGGATGTGTGACCTCCGCCCTTCATTTAATACAGTCATAAGGAACATTACACTGCAGATAGCTGGAACAATAGCTGCCTCCACCCCAAACTCCAGCCCCTGGCATTGCCTGACAGCAGGGCCTGAGCTGGAGGAGGACAAGGAGAGCCGAGGGCATGGCTGGACCTGCAGCAGAGAGAGGCAGAGATAGAGAAAGACGGGAGGAACACAGATTCCACCCCCCAGCATCATAGGAAGCTTCTGGGTTCCACCTGAATCCATTGATATGTCCAAGGGATGCCCATCTGCAAAGCCCCCAATAGCACTGACCGTCAGAGCCCACCCAAGCAGATCTGGGTGGCCACTTACACATTGTCAAGGGCCTCGAACTTTCCAGGGATGGAGGTAAGAACAGGAAAGCAGGGGCCAGGCCAGACCTTGCAAGCAGAGATGGGGGAAGTCACCCAATCCCAGCTGAACCAAGGCGTCCATTGATGCTCTTTGGTTTATTTTCCAGTGAGCAGGAAGGGGATTTCTTGACATTTGAGTTGCATGGTTGATGCTCGGTGCCTGCAGCATTATGAAAGTACCCCTTTTTGTAAATCATCTCATATTCACATTTGTCAGTGGTGAGGACAGCTGGGAGAAATCAGGCTATGCTACTGACATGAGACCACAGGAGGGTGGGGATGATTCCTGAGTTGGCATCTCCTGTCCTTGAAGACTAGCAGAAAATGTCATCACAAGACAGAATGGACAGTGATCAGAATGAGTCTTAAATGCAACCATTTAATGGCAGAGAAGTAATCTTAGTTGGCCCAGAGTGTTTTTCAGTGGCTTTAAGAAAGTGATACCTTCTGTTTTGTACAGCCCAGGAGACTGGCAATAACACGGTGTCCTTGTGTGCTGCTAAAATATATTGATCTTGGGGCAACTGGAACTGTTCTAACAGGAGAGATTCATTGGCGACAGGGGATGTGATATATGTAAGGTCCCTGCATGAAATTGAAGTCAAGGAACTTGGAATGGGAGAAATAATTCACCTGGGGCCCATGGTCAGCAAGGAGCAAACAAGAGTAGATGCCAAGAGGGTCTGTTCAGGTCTCCTTGTGTCTGCTGCTGAGTTGTTATATGGGCAGGGTCATCTTTTTGGCATGTTCAGGGGGAAAAGAGACTCTTGGAGCAAATCCTGCCCTGTTCTGCTGATGCCTTGGGGCACTCATTGTACTCGAGTGTTGCTAGCAGATGCACCCTAAGGACCTGGATGCTGCTGAACATTGCAAAACTGAAGTTCTTCAGAGGTATATTATTGCATTGTGCCAGAAGAATTTGTGACAGCAGTTTAACTGGATAGGTGTTTCCACCCCTGTTTATATGGAGGACAAACTTGCATTTCTTCAGACTGGACAGACTTGGTATTTCTGTAGCATCTTTTAAAACTCAAGGCACTGTGTGTAGCATGTCCAAAGCCAGGAGGCTGAGGGCTGGGTACACTAGAGGGTCAGGTCATCCCAGGGAGAGAGGGCTGTATCTCCTCTCTCCCCACCTTCTGTGGAAGGGAAAGCATCCCTTGGTCATCTGCCAAAGTGGACACCTAAAAGGGATTTCTGAGAAGGGTGGGATAGGGTAGACAAGGAAGAATGCTTCCTCCCTCCTCTGTTTTGTTGTTGTTGGGTTTTATTGTTTTTTTGTTTTTTTGCAGAGGGAGCCTGGAAAGCTCCAAGTTTTGTCTGATTATTCATGTAAAAAATGTTCAACAAATACAGTAGCAGGAGTATAGGTCTGTGGGTCTGTGCCTGCTAAGCACAGCTACGCACATCACAATTTCCTGCTCCCCCCACACCCCCCTTTTTTTTTAAGAAAACATTTCCATGGAAAGGCTCACAGGAATGTCATAGAGGAAGAAGTACAAGCTTCTTGAAGGACCAATAAGAGCTCCAGCAGGCACAACTGGTTCTTCCAAGCTCTGGGAGATGAGGTTGGCTCTTCACAACATTGTGCAAATAAGGGGAATTATTCTGGAGCAAGTCCACATGCTGCCCATGCACTGACTGTGCTTTGGTACAGGTCTTTAGATCTTCTCCTTGCCCCCCTGAAGCCTTCCAGCTCTGCCACCGCCTCCCAACCAGTTCAGCTCACGAATTTCAGACGTGCTTTAAAGGTGCATACTTGCAGCGCCCCTTTACTTCTCCTCAGAGACTGATGCATCGTAGAGAATATATGTGGGGCCCTTATTGAGTGTGGAGAGGTGGAGTGATGCAGTTACATCTCTGTTGTGTAATTAATGGCCTTGAAAAAAAAAAAACCCAGCCTGTTGGCTAAGCCCGAATACCTCTGAGGGGTTCAGGAATCTCAGCTATGTATCTTTCAGGCATTTCTTCCTCTTTTTTTTTTTTTTTCTTTTCTTTTTTTTTCCCCTCACATTGCTGCTGTGCCTCAGTGTGGGTCTTTGTTTGCAGCTCACATTGTCTTGGGGCAGAGCATTGGGTTGGAAGGTTCTCAGGGCCAGGGCTTCCCGCATTGGGGATCCCCATGACCACCTCTGCTTGCCAGCCCCAACTGGGGTCCCCCCATCACTCTTTCAGGGCAAGGGGCTTTGTGATGGGAGAAATGGATTGGAGATGCAGTGAAGATCCCAGAAGAAGGAAGGGCGTGGGGCCATGATCCCATGGGCAGGTGGCTGTGGATACAGGGAAAAGAAGCAAGGAGGTTGTGCATGTTTCACATAATCCATGCACAGCATTCCTCTGCCACAGGTATGGGCAAGTCACTCATTTTCCCTGTGTTTTGCATCCTCATCCATAGGTTAGGCATAAGAATACATCTTTTCCCCTTTGCCTTGCTTCCTTAGGGACTGGGACCGACCTTTGCTGGAACTGAGCCTACTGATACCTACAGCTGGAAGCAGTCACATGGGACTTTGCAGTAGGGTTCCCATTGCAGGCAACATGGGGACACATGTCCCAGAACACATTGCCCATGCCAAGGGTGACAGACAACCTCACAGGTGAGCAGGAGATGTGCACTAAATGGGGTAGGTGATTTGTTTTCTGGCTCAACCAAAACATTCACAGTCATAACCCAGGAGGGGAGGCAACAGCTCTTGGCAAACAAATTTACACTAAGTGCACTTCCCTGGAAATGTTTATACTCTACTGCTGAGAAATGTGGCGATAGAGCAGCACGGCGCCGGCGGAGCAGAGGATGCTGTGTTGAGCCAGCTCCCAGGCAGGGTGGGCTTAGGGAGGAAGGAAAGGTGGCGGTGGTGGTGTCACCATCCCCACCTACCAGAGGATGTTCACCTCAGGACAGAGGGGTGAGGGACAGCAGTGCACCCTCTAAAGGTCGGAAGTGTGTAGGGATGGTTTGGGGAGAGCTGGGGTGAGCTTCTGGGACATGATAACCATTGGTACCACGCATACTCAAAAGCCTCACCTCTGTGGTCTCCTGTTGGCCATTTGAGCTTCAAGGAGTGGTCTGTAGATGGGGTTGGGATCTCCAGGTAGTATTACAGTGCAAATAGGTATGGTGTGATCCTGTGTGATAGGGAAAGCTTTTTCATGGTGCTGGTTGCATTCCAGCACGGAGGAAAGGTCTGTGGACAGAAACGCAAGGGCTTTGTAGATGTCCCAGTGCTCCTGACTCAGGAAACTTTACAGGGTGCCTACCCTAAGCTAATTGCTAATTACTAGGCAAGTAACCCCCACAAAAATATACATATAGATTTTAAAAAGAGCACATAGTGGGCTCACATAGCACGTGTGTGCACGCATGTATTTTTGTGCTGAGGGGGTAGAGAGTTCTTGGCTAAGTAGGTAGAGCCAAATGGCAGGTGACTCAAATGCTACCCCTATTTCTGTCCCCATTTCAGTGATGCCACTCGGGGTGACTCACTTGCTGTCTCCACATCTCTTCATCAGCTGAAGACAACTCCTACTGGGATACACCGATCCTGGTGTGCTTCAGCATCTGGAAGATCCTAAGAGGAATGACACAGTGATGGGAAGCACAGGCACAATCCTGAACATCTCCATACCTGCTATGGGGCATAAGCCCAAGAGAGAGCTGGGGAAGGTCTAAAGAGGTTTCTATTCCCTTTGTATGTTTATGGCAGGCAGACTCTGAACAGGGTGGACTTTGCTTGCTGTCAGCATCAGAGGTGCTAATCCCATGTGCCGGCAGCCTGAGTGTGTGTGTGGCCGGTGTGTTCCCAGCCCTCCACGAAGCCCTGAAATCAATGGGCAAAGGGTTAATTGAGCTCCCGAGGCAGGTGGGAGCACAGGTCAGGCTGAGTGATATCGCAGACATGTTATTTGAAAAGCTAAGAAATTGTGGAATTCCTCACCTAATCCAACTTCCCCACAGTTTAAAGAAAACTGCAGTGCAAGATATGTCTACGTCTGAAGGAGACCCCCCCCCTTCCCCACGAGCCTTCCCCTGTGTGCTCAATATGTGCATATATGGAGCTCATGCTGCAAGCCACCCCACATCCTGCTGGGCTTTCAGCCACCAGGATCTCTTCTGGAAAAGCCCATGAGATGCAGCAGCACCATGGGGAGCCAGGTCCTCCGCTCCAGCTCAGCAGCCCAAGGAGCTGAGCAGCTGTATTGCTTTTGTATTTAATCAAAGCTGGTTTTAGCTGAAAGAAAAAAAAAAAAAAAAAGAAAGTGGGGTGTGAGGCTTTAATCTGGAAAGTTTTACAAATGGAAAAAGGCAATGACTAAGAAGACTTCCAGAAAAGTTTAGGCTTTTTTCTCCCCCACAAAATTTCCTATCGGTTCTTCATAAAAAAAATATTTTACAGGGTTCTGTTGGAAAAAGTGTTGCTTGCAAAAGGCAGGTGTTGGCAAAGGAGCCGAACCTCTGCCTGGCAAGTCTTGGTCCTCCCCTGACCATGGTGGCCCTTTTCCAACCTGAACCATCCCAGCAGCACTGTGGGCTGCAAGAAAATAAATGTGTTTTCTTGGAGAGTGGACAGGCAGCCTGATTGCTGCAGCTTGCTGGAGTGATGGTGGGACCAAGGTGTCCTCCTCCATTGGCTCCTGGGAGGCTCTGTGATGTCTTCAGCTTCATGGAACGCAATCAGTAGCTCAGTGATAATTTCTGGTTAGAGAAACATGCGCAGTAAAGAGTGAGAGGGTCAACTGGTTTCCCTCAAAGGGATGGAGTGGTGAGCTCACACTGGGAGTGATTGGAGGGCCCCTGGATATTTCACACCTCACATTTAAGGTGTAGGCAGCCCTCAGCCCATCCCCTTGCTGGCATGTCTCTGCAGAGCTGCTGGGAAGTGGCTGGAGGTCTAAATGTTGCTCAGCCCCTCAAAGAATGACTTAATGCCTCAAACCATTAGAGCTGAGGGTGATTCATCCGTTCATCTTTATGAGGTTCATCCATTCCAGTGAGGTTCATCCATCCCTCACCAAAAGCTGTGTCAGGATATATATGGCCAGGATGGAGGAGGAAGGTCCCCAGACCTCCTGGCACCATGTTAGCTGGAAAATAGTTAAAACACTTGCACAAAAAACTTTTGGTGAGACAATACAAATATCAGTGGAAATCAGTTGCCTCTTGCAGACCCCAGATCAGGACATCCCAGTTATGAGAGGTGGGTGCACTGAGCCTCTGTGGGACCGTGAATACATGAACGTGATTAATGATTAGCAAGTGGACTGGGTGATCTTCAGAGATCCCATCCAACCTCCAAGATTATGTGCTTCTGTGAATATATTCACGGCAATTGCATCCCCATTGCTAACCTGCCTCTAATTTATTTCTTCCAGGTGGGTTTTGTGCTGTGTTTTCCAAATCCAGCAGGTAGACCTTGGCAAACGAGAAGATTTTTTATGTTTTTGGCCTGGAAGTGAATTGTTTGGAATTTTTTAAGATTTTTGTATTATTATTTTTAGTTTTCATTAAAAGCAACCATTTCAAGCATGTACGGATCACACGGGTGTTTTATAGTCAAAACAATCACAGTAACTGCAAGAGGTGCCAGACTGGAACAACCCCTTCTGCAGTAATCTAATCAAAAGGAAAGAAGAAAAAAAGAGATAGATTGAATTCCATTGTCTTTGCGTGTTATATAAGGAAAGAGAGAAAAATCTAGCAACGGATAGCAGGCATCCCCTACAAGGGAGTCTTAGAGAAACTGACTTACAGATGTGTCACCATTAGGCGATGATTTGCCTGAATCACTGGAGTGTTTCAAGAGCTCCCATCCCAAATCCTGCTGAGATCCAATCCCAGGTCCTGCCCCAAACCATGCCTGTGCTGGGGAGGGCAGTGTTCCCAGGGGTCCCCCCTGCACCAATGCAACTAGGGGCACAGACCTGTCTCTGGTGTATGATGCCCATTTTACAGCTGTTTTCTCCCACCCCGTGCTGCCTCGGAGACCCACTTGAAAGCAGCAGCAGCAGCACTGTTGGGGTATATAAAGTGGAAGATGAGTCACTCAAAGCCTTTTCTCACTTTTGAGATGCTCTTCCACACTCAGATAGGGAGCAATCCCCCACGGAAGGGAGGTGGAATACGTGGGACAGATTTTATTTAATCTAAACAACTGGCTTGGGATGTTGGTGCTTGGTTTTGAAGTGAAGTGATTCTAAAGCTAAGATTTTCTGGGTGTTACTCTGTCAGCTTCTGGTCTCAGGAGTGGAAACAGCTAAAAGCAGAAGCCTTGATCTTCGGCAATTGCTTTGAAGGATTTGTTCTGGCTTTTCTGCAGTTCACAGGAAGGAGAGAGCCCAAACCTGGCTGTCCCAGGGAAGGAGGCAGGAGATGGCAACACTGGGCAGAAGTCAGCTGCTGCAATGAGGTTTGCTGCAGGAACTCCATTAGTGTGAGCATGAGCATGGCACAAGTCCTGATACCCACATCTCCACTGGGCTATCTGAAGAAGAGGTTCTTTAGCCATCAGACACAGCCCAAGCAAGACTTGCAAGGCAGTCTTTGTTACAGAGACACAGCATTATAGCCAAGGGAGAGGTGTCACCTCAGAGCTGTCACTACTATGGAGATCATGGAGATCTCCTTCTGCCCCACTAAGCCATTATGTGTTCAATGCCCAGCCTGCAGGTGTTGGCACTTGTCATTCCCAGCTTGCTGTAAATGAAGCAGTCTTGTGTTTTGGAATTATCCATGCCACAAGTGATCACAATTTCTCCTCTCAGATCTTATGTTAAGTGGCTATAAGGTGGAAATGCCCATCATTGGGTCAAGATATTACCATCTAAAAGACAGGAGCAGGGATCAACACTTGATGTAGCTGTGTGAAGCAGAAAGTATCTTCTGCTGATAGTGAGCACAGGTAACAGTAGGAGTGATTTCAGTGATGAAAGGGCCATAGAATTTGCCACAGCTGCTGCCAGAACAAGCATCTAATGCTGTTGTGAGCAATCAGCTCCCATTTAAAAGGCTCTGTGCAAGCAATGCAAGTCTCCTGTGTCAACAGCTGAACCATTCTACTGGTAGGTGTTTCTTGCTCGTTGAAAAGCCTTTCTATTGCAGTGAGTCTGACTTTGGTTTCTGGCTCCCATCATGTATTTGGCTGCTGTGTACCACAAGGAGCTTTCTCTCATCTGTTTCCTCTGGAGTAACATCTCTCCTAGTCTTATTGTTTTTAATCACGTTGCAGTGAGATGCCTTATTTCCTGGCAGCAAGGTAGGTTTCAGGCAGGTGAGGTCATCCCTGCTGCTCCTTTTTGCTTCTTTCTCAGTTCCCTTTCATCCTTGATGTACTTTGCATTAAGCATGTGGCTCATTGTTTTTTATCAGGCTTTGCAAGTGGTGTTAATCTGCCCAAGGCTGTGCTCATTTAACTGGAACATGCACAGTGTCTGCAGGAAATGCCCCCAGACACAGAGTGATGAGATCTTCCCCTGCTCTCAGGGCTTTGCTCTTCCAGTGTTTTGAGACATATTTATCTGATCCACATCAGCATCCCCTCGTGGGCTTGACCTAGCTCAATCCCACAGATACCTGGCTTTGTTACATGGCTCTCTAGTCACTGATCTGCACAGAGACAAGTTTCCAAATTACCTGTTTTTCCTTGAGGAAATTTCATTTAAGCACCTGGGGGATCAGACTGGTTAGGAGAGCATGGGGCTGATGTGCATTTGGGTAACTAATTATATTTCTATTACCATATGTGAACAGAGACATCCCTCCACTGCTGAGGCACTTCACTGGAGAATAACTGAGACTCTTTTCCTAAGCCAGGAGACTGTTACAGATCCTGTCAGTTAAGTCTTTAAATTCACTAAATTAGCTGTGTGTCACTCTTGTCCTAAATTTGAATGCAGCTCTGCCTTAAATACTTGGCAGGTGGGCATCTGGTAAGAGCCCAAATGCAGACCTAAATTAATAGGGCGGATTTCACTTGGGGGATGCTCACCCACATACTTGAGATCTCCAGAGGGTTTCCCAGCAGGTCTGTGCCCCGTTATCCTGTAGCGGAGCATCCCCCGCCCAAATCCAGACACAACCTTTATTTCAGCTCCTACCGCCCTGATAACTGTTTCAGATGTTTTCCTTGGGTTTCCCGAGCTGTCCTGGTCTGAAGCACTGAGTGCTCCCTCTGCTGGCTAAAATACTTTTTCGTAATCACTCATCCACACTAAATAGACGTGGGGAGAGAGCACAGATTTCCCAGGCTAGGTGCCACCTGTGGGACATAAATGCTGTTGTCCTTGACAGTGGGATGAAAAGGGCCAACAGCATCCAATCCATTCTTGTCCTGAACCAAAGTTCCCCCTGATATGGTTTCCAAATGCAAGGTGTATAATCCCAAATACCTATATAATGGAGGGGGGGGGGGGGGGGAAATAAAGCAGGTGGTACAGCAAGATGGGCTGGTGGTTGAATTCCCAAAGTCCCGGGACTCTGCTGCTTTGTGTGGGCACTGGTCCAGCAGTAATGAGATGCGGGGAGGTATCCCAGCTTTGCTTGAAATGCAATATTTCCATTCAGGGATGTCCTCTCTTGGTGTTTCACAAAAATCCAGATGTTATGGTTTTATGTTGTAGCAGAGACGAAGGCTTTTGCTTTTAATGTTGAATTTCCTCCCTGCCAGCATTTTCACTCTCTAGATAGTGAGGAAGTTGAGTTACCTGATACCATAGCAAACAATGCAAAGTCATAGCCCCTCCGTGGTGGAAAATTGGCACAAAATGCAGTTTTTATTCTAAGGAGCTTCCTGCAGCTTCTCCTTCTTCACCAGAAATCTTTCACTGCAACCATGGGAAATGGGTAAGGGGCTGAGAAAGGCACAGGCACCCATGCTGTCCCAAGTCAGATGCCCATGTGTTGGACTTCTTCAAGAGCCTGAGGTTTTAGGAACGTGATTCACCACTGGAGAAATACTACCTTTAAACAAAGATCAGAGCAGGAACAGCAGCAAACCAACTCCTCATTGTTCAAGATGCCTGCAAGGACAGGTAGATAGTCAGCTGTTCCATGTCTTGGCCAGCATCACCACTGGGGTTGATGGGTGATGTGCTTGTGGCACTCCAGCTGTCTCCTTGCTTATCTAATCCATGGCCTTGATGCAAAGCATTGCTCCAAGATGACGTGCCGAGCTCTATCAGGATTTTCTCTGGCCTTGGATTATCTGGATTTACTCGCTCCCTCCAGCATTTTAGGGTGTCCCTGGTGCTGCTTGCCGTGCTCCATGCCAACTTGCCATGTCTCACACATCTGCAGGCAGAGGTGCAGGATCCAGATGCAAGCCTTCCTTTGCTCTGTTCCCTGGCAGCCTAGAGGACTGCAGGGGGAAGGGAAGCCATGGCAGGGATCCTGCTTTAGCAGATTCCCAGCATTTTTGTGGTGCCCTATTTTGGTGACAGAGCCACGGGTAATTGCTGTGCTCTGGACAGATATGTGAAACCTTGGGATCTTTTCCAGATCATGAGGACTGCAAAGTCCAACAGGGAGAGACAAATTCCTTGGGTAAGGCTCCCAAGACCAAAGCTGCATTAGGAAGAAACTGGGATGCAAATAGCCACTTTGGAGTTAGAGAAGGTGCAGTGATGGATAGCAAGGGCCAATGTGAATGGCTAGAAAGTTGCTTCTGGTCCTTTGTTCTTGAATGGAATGCACAGCCAGAGCAACAAGCTCAAGCACCTCTGCACAGGGTGAGGGCTAAGGGAAAGCATCTCAAAAATGACACGGGGGGGCCTGCAGCTAAAAGCATAAAGGAAAATTAGGATGGCATCAGTGCTCAGTGTCACTCAGTGTCCCCAGAGTGAGGTCAGCAGTCTCACAGATGCAGAAGAGCTGCTGGAGGAGCACTTCCCACTTTAGTTACTGAAACTCATTATTTCAAGGCAAAGTGTCAGCATTTGGAAAAGCATGGCCACTCTTAGCTTGCAGGCACATAGAAAAATGACCAAAAACCCCCAATTTAACTGCAGTTTGTGCACCATATGTGATTTCACAAGGAGTATATAAGGACTTGAGCTGCTTCACTGTGTTTTCACTCACCACCAAAATCAGCAGGAGCCAAGAGCACATTTACTGGGGATAATTTGCAACGATCTCCTGTGACACTCACATGCCAGGTAGGAAAAGCCAGAAGGTTGGGTGTGCAGCACATCTGCAGCTTCTGGTGATGAGGACAAGGTTTCTGATATAGTGGGGAAAAAAAAGAATAACAAGTTTAGAAATGTTTCCATTGGAACCTCCACAGAATGGTTTATTGTCAACGAGAGGCGGGTGGTGTAATTTCTATTTGATTTTCCGTTTTCTGATTAGGGAAGAGGAAGCTGTGCTGTTTTCTGACCAAAAAAAGAAAGAGTTACATTCCAGAAATTGGCAGTTCTGTAAAAAATATCCTCCCCCTGAAAAAAACAACCCACCATTAAAAAGGCCAAATAACGACAACCTGGAAATCAAAAGCCAAACTCATTTCCATTATCCATTTTCTTCCAAAATGGGAAAACATTTAGTGGGGAATTTTAGCAAGAGCAACCATGTGCATCCTGGAAATCCTGATATTTATTGGGCATAAGAATAAGGGTTTTTTGTTGTTTTTTTTTAAAGCCATATTTTGGCCAACTCTTTCAGGAAAAGAAAGGAGCTCTGTGCAGCCCAAAATGTTTGTCCACATCCCTGAAATTGCTTGGGGATCGAAGGAAAGGATGAAGGCTCTGATCATTTCCTTGTGCACTCCTATGGGCTTGCTTAGCTTCCTGTTATTGTCCTGGCTCTGCTCCCACCCACACTGCCCAACAGGTCTGCAGGGATTCAGGATCCAGCCTGGCATCAGGGTCCAGAAAAGCTGGCTGCCTTTCCACAAGATCATTCACTCAGTGACAATGAGCTGGCAGCAACTTCCCAGATCAACTTATAGCATGATCTGAAGCTTTCTTCCTGCCCAAGGTGAAAGGAGAAGGAAGAACAGCTATGTTTTGTTGAGAATAGGTGTCCTTGGCAAGGTTCGTCTAAATCAGAGGGAATGTTGGTATAGTCTGGCAATTTCTTATGAATCTGTGAGTTTGGGGGGTAAAAGAGAACACTCTTCTACCCTAGAAAAGGAAATAATACAGTCAGATTAGCTTGAGGAAAGTGGCAGCCTTCTCTTCTTCTCCAGACAAGCTATGGCAGTGTAGCCTAACCAGCCACCCCAAGGATGCTGTTGGTGACCACACGCTGCCGTCCAGCCACTGTGCATCTCCTCACAGCAGCTCTGCTCGGGCCTGGATCCATTGCCATTCCTGCAGGAATCTCTCCCTTTTCCTCAAAACCAGAGCCCATGTCAGGAAGTGTTCAGGAAACAGGGGCAACTTTGGTCCTTTCTTTTCTGGGCAGCGTTAACAGCTCCACAGCCCGAAGAATTTGTCTTGCAATCCCCTCTGCGGCTCAGCTTTCAATTCTCTATTCAACCAGCATGAATGAAGCGAAGCCTTTATTTGCATTCTCTTCAAATTGCCCTTCACCGCTAGCATGAGACCTTTGGAAGTTTGTTGCAAGGAACAGCGGAGCCAAGATATTTTAGCTGGGCATGATGCCCCACCGCTACCGCAAAAAATAAAACAAAAAAATCACTTCAAAGCAACTGCTGAGTCAGAAAAAAACAGAGCTTGGATGCATTCACTTCCCAAAGATCACAATGCAAAACCCCAGTGGGAGGAGGAGCAGGGAGGGAGGTCAATGGAAGCGGCATTCCCTGTCCCTGAGTCACTTCTCCTTCAGGAATTCGAGAGATCCGGCTTCTCCACAGCACATCTGCTGGCACAGAGGGTTCATAAAGAAATGCCTCAAGGAAGGGTACTTCACAGTGCTGCCCATCCTCTGGTTTGGGGTTGAAGGGCCTTACAGCAGCCCAAGCCACCCAACAATATCATGTTTTCAAGGTGAGAAGCTTTGTGCTCCAGTGCAGAATGTCACCTATGCCTTCAAGCTTCCTTCTCCAGTGTGGAAGAAAGAGGGGGAAAAAACACCTTTGTTCTCCTTTGGCCTTTACCCCACTATTGCTCTTAAAAAGCAAAGAGCTGGCCCTGTCCAAGCCCTTTATGTTATTTTCAGTTCTGAAAAAGCAAAGTGTCTACAGAAGGGATTTTTTTTATTTGAGACTTTCTACAGCTTTTAAACTGATGAATGTTTTCTCCTGCACCTCCCACCATATGTTTTACACAGGATGGTTCTCACTTTTGGGATGAAGGGAATAAGGGACCTGCTGCCTTCTCCTCCCAGGATGCACAAATCCCAGTGGTTTAGTGCATGATCTTACCAATGGCACATGGAGAATAAAATCTCCATGATTTTATTCTCCACTCTGAGATGCCAGCAGGGTGGGTACCTGCATCTCCCACAGACCTGTACGGTGTCCATACTACTCTTCCTCCTGTTTAATCCAGCCTTGCTAAAACTGGTCCAGTCCTGCAGGAAGTGCTGATGTTGATGAATCAACATTTTCCAGCTTAAAAACGTGGCATTTGCAATTTCCCAACAAGTCCTAATTGAGAGCTTTCAGAAGAAAAGCAAACAAACAAGCAAGCAAACCAAACAATAGCAGAGGGCAGGGAACAAACTGGGCATCTCTGACCAGCTGTCCTAGCTGGAGCATTGCTCCCTAGGCTGTAGCAGCAGCCTCCAAAGCTTTTCTTTTTTACAACTTCTTTCCAATGGAAGCTGGTTTTGGCTTAGCAGAACCATTTGGCAAATGTGTGCTTCGACTTTCTTACCTCTGTTTTATAGGTATGCTGGGTGCATTCCCATTCTATGGTCCGGGACTCCAAAACTACTAAAACAGGACAACTCATCCTAGACGTTTCTCTATTTGTTATCAATATGTTGAGACAAATATTCCACTAAACCCTCTAGGATTCAACAACTCTTACTTGACTTCTCCTTTGTCCAAAGCCAGGGTAGGCTCTGAGTTTCCAAGTGCTGTGTCTACAGACAGCTGGAGACCCCAGGCTCTGGGAACTGAACCTCCTGCAAAGATAGATACCATCTGCAATTCAAAGTCTTGGTAGAAAGGAAGACCCTCTCCTTGTCTTGGCCAGGAACTTGCACAGACCCAGCTGGCACTGTAGACATGTTCATGCAACCTCCCTTTTATCCCCACTGACTGGCTGTAAGGATCACAGCAGAATATGTGGTGCTCTTGAGAATGTGAATTGGGGTGGAAGCGGTGCATGCTTTCCAACTAAAGCTGCTGGGTTATTCAGTAAATACAGTTTTGAAAAATCTTCCATCCACAACCTGATCTTCTCTTCAATCATGCAGAGACCAAGTGCTTTCATTACATATTTATGGTGTTGGAAGACAGTGGGATGAGTGCATGGAAAGTCTGTGTTAGGAAGAAAGCATGACTGATTCAGCACCACAGGAAGAGAAGTGGTACCTCCATGGACTTTGCTGCTGTTTCCATCCCCATAGTGCAGCATTTAGGCATGTGCTGATACAAGTATAGCAGTCACTGAGGCAATGTCATCTCCTACACCACCTCTTTCTCTTCAATTTTTCTTACTCCCATCTTTTACAATCATTTAGACCTGTACAGTTTTGTCAGGGGTTAGAGATGGAAATCTCAGATTTGCAGTAGCAAATCTCAGTCTCACCTCAAAAGAGCCTCTCTGCTTATTTACTTTCTACAGACCCTGGCTACTTAGTCCAGGATCTTGGTTCCATGTGATGCAGGACAAATCCCAGTGTCTCCACCAAGTCTTAGGTTTTCAGCTGTGAAGGAGAGCAATTCTTCATGATCTACAGCAAGTGTTAGATCTGCTTACCCTCCAGACTCTGAAAGAGAGCCCAACTACAGAACCTCTTCTCTGCCTATGAGCTCAGAGTGATTTTTCTTTGGGGTAGATGTGCAAAAAGTTGAGATTGCAGGTGCAAAAACAGGAGAGGAATCTGAAGCAGCATGCATCAGCCCCTCAGTAATCCTGCCTGTCTGAGTGCCTGGAGGTGCTTTGTTTCTGACAAATTTCAAGGCTTCTGCAAATATCTGGCGATGTGAAGTGTTTGTTGGCAGCAAGGGAAAGCAGAAGGCAGTCACGGAGGGCAAGCATCTGATCCAGGATCGATGCACTCAAAGCACAGCCCCGAGCATCAACAGTGATGGATGTTGCACTGGTGGCAGACAGCTCAATGAAACTCTTCTTGGTCAAAATCTGCTTTCTGCATCTGATTCGTCAAATACTTGTGGATAACAGGCACGTCCCAAAGTAAGAACTCTGCCTGGGACTCTGATGAGCAAAAGTGAGAACCGGACACACTTTACATATGGCATTTGGCCATGATTCTTCTTGTTACAGTTAATAGGTGACTCAATTCTTTGCTTAATCAGGACTGATCTCATTACACAACTGAGGAAGTTCTGTCTCCTGGCTACTTCTCTATATTTAGGTTGTGAATTGAAGCATGTTTTCACATGTGTTGCTCAGTAACATTTCCCTAGAAAGAGAAGTCTCTCTCAATGCTTTCCTTCTCTTCCATCTCATCCACCAGGCACCAAGGGTAGAGGATGCCTTGTGGGTCCCCTTTGGCTGTGCAACTTGCCTTCCTCCCTCAAAGCTACTTTGAGTGTTAAGCAATGGTTGGCTCCAATACCATTTAAAACTGCATCCTCTGAGCACAGCCAGCCAGTCCCTAAACAAATGGTGGTGTCCCTCCCCCAAGAAATGTACACAGACACAATGAACACACAAACCATGGACACATGAAATGGCACAAGTCTTCCAGTAGATCAACAAGGTTTATTGAAATGCTTTGAAGGTGCGATAGAGTAAGTGCATATCTGTGCCCACCGCTGGCCTCTTGGCTAGTTGCAGTAGTTCTCCAGTTGGTAGAGGGAACACGTATTATGGCAGCATTGCTCAACAATCCCTCGCTTGACCTTCTCGTATTCCTCCTGCTGAAAGGGCAGCACTCCTGCCTCACCATGCAGGGGATTGCTCACTGCCAAAGGAAAAGGAGGTAAATCATGGTTCATCCTACACCAGCCCTAGCTGTTGTGCCCCAGGTAGAGCCCCTTTTTCAGATATCAGCTGTATAAGACAAGAGCTGCCTGGGAAATGAGGAGCACTTGCAAAGATTTCCCAAAGCTGATGCTCTCAGAGCACTTCAGACACCAAGTTCCCTCTATTGTATGGGAAATTAGTAATCACAGCCTGAACCTCTGATTAATCAGCTGAGGCAAGTGTCGGCTCAGCTGTGGGAGCACAGGTGAGAATAATTTAGCTGTGCTTCCAGAAGGGGTGGAACTTTACTCCACCTCCTCCAAAACTCATTTAAGGGCTGACCACCACTAAGGCAGCATCTCTTGGAGATTGTTCTTTGGTGGAGTTTGCTTCAGTGTTTCCCAGCAGGCTGAAGGCTTCCATAAGGGTGAGTTTTTCCCCTGTAAATAACTGTTTGAATATCTATTACCATCTTTGTGTTTTTCCACCTTACACTTTACCCAGATAACCCCCTGGTTTACAGGGAAGCCATGTGAAGTGGACAAAGGGATACAGGGTCTTTACTGGGGGAGGCATACAGAGAAAAGGATAAACCCAGTGTGCTCCCTGGGATGAGCAGCTCGTAAATAAGATAATAGTTTGCTCAAAGTGATGAGCTTGAAAATGTGGGTGGAGCTGTTCAAGTTCTAAATGCCCAATGAAAATACAGCAAATGACAAATAAAATAGTGGTTTTTTCCTATAGGAAGAAAAGAGACACTAACAACCAAAATAAAGTGTCTGGAAAGCAAGACTAAAATATAGTTTCTAGGGCAGCAGAAAAGCATAGCACATGATGCAAAATCCCTCAGCACCTGAAGTGTGATACGAAGAACAGGTCACATGAGTAACAAGAAACCATTATGCTAGTTTGCTAAGGGGAAAATTTAGAAAAGATTTAGCCCAGTATTAAGTAGAAGAGGAAGTAGATGTTTTGTGATTTGTTTTTATCTTTTGAGCCAGCTGCTAGCAGAATGCAAACACAACAAACTCCTGTGACAAAGAGGTAGTGGCTCAGGTGGTAATCCTAGAAAAAGAGGTAGAAAATCCTCAGATATTTTCAGACAGGTTGGTTCTGAAATTCTCCATACAACATTTAAGGAACCCAACTCATTCATCATGGTCCTCAGGAGAAAATCTTCAAACAAGTAAGCAACTAGCAGCATGACTTGAATTTCAAAGTAAATCACAGCCAACTCTCTTCTTGCTTTCTGTGACGTTACTTTGCTTCATCTCCCACAGACCACTGAGACTATTTCACAGGGTAGTCACATATGCTGGAGAAAGATGCAGGTGAAATCAATACATGTTAGGAAGAGGAGTGGTAGGAGAGCTGTACCATAGTTAGGGGAGTTAAGTATTGTTCTGTCTTGAAATTGGAGAGTTAAAATGATTGGGACTTGGCAGGAGTCTTTTCTCCACCTATTGAAAATCTCCATTAGTGGCTCAGAAGATGGAGGAGAGTGTGTTTGCTAGGTTATAGGGGACCTGAAGCTGTGAGGAACTGCAAATACCTATCTCCGGGAGAAACAATACTCTTGCATTATGGCTGGTGCATTACAGATTGTGGCCTCGCCTAGGTACTAACAGCATGCTCAAAAGCTTGCTGGACTACCTCATCCCACCTGTATGAGAACCTGCACAGCTTGCTGTTGTACTTAGCTGAATGAAATCAGGTTGTGTTGCTGTGTATTTCCAGATTTCTGTTTTCCTGTCACTGCTAAGAGCAGCTTTTATGAAAGTTGGTTGAGTGTGAGACATGTCTAGTGGTGGTGAATGGATGTAGCAAGTGATAGAGGTCTCTGCCTTGGGAGAACTTGTAGTAGCTGGAAAAGAGTTGGACTTCCCAGCCATAAGAAGGGCTGTAGTCTGTACAAAATGCTTCTACCTCTGATGTTCCCACACCTGCATCTTTTAGTGATCACAGTGCTGAGCAGAGGCAGAATTTCCAGTGGGTCTCAGCATGGCACACTGCACCCCACACCATTCCTAAGTGACAGCTCAGGGAGGAGATTAGCAGCAAACAGAGAGCTGAGAAGTTGTGCTTTTTAATGTTATGCCTCTCTCTTACAAGTCTGTTTCCAATCTTGCATTTTAACTGCTGATAGGAGCCGTTCACTCTGCCCACAGCTCTGCTGGAGCTTGGGCTGTATCACATATGAATGCAAGAGGCACAGGACAGGCTCTTTCCCAAAAGAAAATGTTCAAAGAGTTTGCGACAAGTTCAGGAGCTTCCAGATCTTGCTGGAGGTTTGTAGCTCCCAAAGCTGGATCAGAAACTACTGCCTTGGTGGGAATGAGCTGCCTCATCTGGGGGCAGGGCAGGTGGCAGGGAGCTGAGTAGTTCTGAGCTGATAAAAGTGTTTCCTGTGTTACCGATTTACAGAAGAGCTGCTCTGCTAAAACAAAAGGCAAAGCAAGGAAACTAACCTACCGCATTTCTGTGGGGGCTGCAGAATGTCAGCTTTTTGTCCTCTTAATCTGCTGTACAGAATAAGGTAAAGATGGACACTGGCTGCATCACAACTTACTCTGGCTAATCCATTTACCACCGTGAAATAGGAGACAATATAAAGCTGTGGGGGGCTGCAAGCCTGCTGAAGGGCAAGATTAGTACTCAAAATTACTTAGGAAACTATAGAAACCCTTTGAAAAGATGGGATGCTGTTCCTCAAGGAATAGGAAAGATGCTAGTGGAAGGCAGGAAAACTGTCGCGCAATCAAGTCAAAGGGTAGACTGGGGTGAGTTGCTAGTTGTGGTCCTGCAAGGACTGCTGCTCCAATGGAGGAGTGGTACTGCTTCAGAAGAGACAACCCCCCTGTACAGGAATATGGTGTGATAACCATACAATACTGTTCTTCCAGTTTGCTTGCTTTTCGTAGATGGCAAGTCTTCTCCAGCCATCACCATTCCGTAATGGTATGGGCCAAAATGCAGAACAGTTTGTGTAGACAGAGAGCTAGAATATATGACCTAAAGAGGACTAGTGGTGCTGTTGAGGGCTTTTGGCTCACAGTAGGTTAAAACAAGATATGGAAGCAGTTTTTAAAAGGTTTGAAAATCACCCGTGAAGGAGAAATGGTAAATGATTCCTTTTGTCTGCTATGGAGAAGATGAGGACTAATTTATGGCTAGAAATGTATAGGTTAAATATTAGGAGGAAACATTCATGAAAAAAGTCAGTTGAGCACAAGAACAGACAGTTTCAGAAGGCAGGAGATTTTTATGACCATGCTTGATGTGGTCATAGAAGAGGATTGGGATAATGTGGGTGAAGAAGAGGGGCAGAAAGAGGCTTCTTGAGATCTTCCCACCTTTATTTTTCATGATTGCTCCCAGGTCAGTGTAATTGCCATGCAAATATTGGGATAACACTGTTTTTAGCCTCTCTCTACCAAGCCAAAAATTTGGAGCTTTCTGTGACAATTCCTTCTGCCTCATAAATACCCTTTCTCTGCTTGTTCTCCCACCTGCCTTTTTAGCCTGAAGATCCTTTTATGGGTGATACAATGCTGTTGGTATGTTGAAAGTATTCCTGGCATTCCCCATCAAGGACATTCCTTGCATCGCCATCAAAGGTAGGCGGTTGTTTTTTGCATCATATAGCATATGAATGTAGTCATGGTCAACCTGACTTACCTAGAGGCTGCTCAACATCCCGTCGGGCTTTGGGGGAGTAGAAGAAGCCACGTTCTCCACACACCAGGTAGAGAGCCTCCACTAAGTGGGAGCCACAGAGGTGCTGGTTTGCAGCTGCGTAGCTGGTCCCAGGGCCAGAAAAAATGAGGAGGGCCAGAAGAGGCAGTGATCGGATCCAGAGAGCCATGATGAGCTGAGGGAGGCCTAGAGGTAGGAAGCAAAGGAGACACAGGGAGGGTTGCAAGGGAGGAATAAGCTGTCATCAGGTATCTTATGTCCCTCAGCTCCTCTGACGTAAAAACAAGACTACAGAAGCAAATGGACCTTCTGAAGAGGAAAGAAATATTTTATGCATCAGGCTTTGAAAGTTATAACTGGTCATTTATTATAACCAGAAGCCTGTCTCCATCCACATGCTCGCACCAGCCTCCCTGCTGATTTCTCATAAAGAGACAAACCAGACTTCAAAATATATACACGGAGTGGCTTTTCATAGCGCAGCTTTCAACCTTTGGAGGTATTTAAATGTTTAGGATTTAAATCCTAAGGCTTTTATTAGTCTGACTCAGTGTATGCTGAGGATACCTCGCAGGCTGAGCAGCAGAGCCTGCAGTGCAAAATTCTGCCTTAGACACCCTGGAGCAAAGACAGTGGTACCAGAAATCATTTTGCTTAGCCCTGTGTCATACCTGCCCAGCAGAGCAGAGATAACTGGCACCTTCAGAGAAGAATCCCACTCTGCCGAAGACAAAGTGGTTGTACTTCATGCTGATCCCAAACCACAGTGGTGTGTTCAAAGACCTGAGGAGAGCTCATTTTCCTGGACAGTCAAGCCAGCTCTTGTTACCAACAGCTACATCCACTTAAGAAAACAGCCACAGAGACCAGTTAGAAGACAAAAAGGAGGCAACTGGACTTACCCAAAGAAGAGAGAAAGAGACGGAGAGAAGTTTGCTGATAGAGATGAAGACTGGTAGAAATTTCCCCATTCTCTTTGCCGTATTTATATGATTTACACCAGCACAACGGACACAGGAGCTTCACAAGCCCCACCTTCTCAGTGACACTCTAGTCAAAATTTTTGCTGCTTGTGCACATAAATTTCCCTAAATGTAGCATCAACAGGTCTTTAGGCAGGTTAAGAGGGAAGCATCACTTTGCAGTTTCCATCTCATTTCAGCTGACCTGCTTTTCTTTACCCGGAGCTCCGTCCTGAGCAATCAGTGACCCTTTTAGCAAGAGATAATAGCGCTATTACAGCCACAATGACACTAATGCTGGCAATAGGCACTGCTGGCATTGAGGCGGCCAACAGCTGTTTCTGAAATGCAAAATTAAAGGCAAACATGTTAATATGTTTGATTAATATCACTTTGGAAAGTATGCAGCAATGGGACCGAGCTGTCAGTGTGACCATGCTGCTGTCAGGTGCTAGAGAAAGGAAAACACATTACTGCATGAAGGCCATCCAAAGCCCCTCTGGCTGCCCACGTGGCAGGTGGTGAGACACATGTCCTGGGCTTGGGCAGGGGGAGACAACATCTGCATTTTGCAGGAGGCTTTGGATGGTTGTGTGAGCTCGGTGTGGGGCCAAAATCAGACCATTTGAAATCTGGTACTTTGCTTTTGAGTGCAACTAGAGCAGTCTCCACATTTAGTGAGAGCAATTACAGTGTGCTTGCGTTTTCTCACGTTCATAGAAGTTAAAGCTGGCTCATTTGAGCTGGTCCTGTGACACTGATATATTTTCTGAGTGCACTTGCTGTGGTGGGCTATTGAAATTCAATATCCTGTTGGGGAAATTGGAGGTGGTTAGCAGAAACCAGGAGATAGCTGGTTATCTCCATTCTGTCTGCTCCTTCATGGGGAAACAAATCCTTATGGCTGTGACCTCATAAATTCTCAGTCACTTCACCTTTCCTTCAGAAATTAAGTTACAAGTATGAGTTGCGTGGTCAGCACTCATCACTGTGAAGGAGAGCTTAGAAAAAAATGACTCGTATTAATCAGTGCAGCAATGACTCCTGATAGTTCTCCGAAGGTGGGCTTTAGTGGAGCGAGGACATAGGTTTGTCAGGCCTGCAACCCTGATGGACACAAGTCCCAGGTGGTTTATGGGAAGGGACCACCTCTCTAGTGATGGTAGCTGTTTAGGAAAAGACAAAGCAGATTTGCAGGTTGTGTCTACCTTAGCTTGCAAAGAGCCTGAAACAGATGAAATTTGTAATTTTTCATGATTTCAGTGTGTCTCAACTCAGACACCAGCTGCCTGAACTCCATTGCCTGCTTAACCTAGAACATGCCAGATTCTCCATAAAGAATATAAAGCAGAAGGAACTTCAGTGGAGTCAGCAAATGCTACTCTCCATTTCTTTCATTGGGAGCAGTTCCTCCCAATTACTTCCACCAGTGTCTAGAAGGTAGGAAGTCCAATTTACCTTTGTCATGTCTTGGAGCTTGAAGTATCATATGTTTACTAAAAGGACTGTGACTGCAAAAAGGTAAGTGAAAAGTGCTAAATCTCTGATGAGTACAAAGGGAAGAGGACTCAAGTCCTCAAATGGATGTGACAGAAGGTTATCGATTACATACCCTGCCATGTAGGTCTTTCATCCTCATACTAATAAACTCAACTTGTGATGCTCAACTACAGTTAATAGCATCTGCACAGTGTGTAACACTATCTCTGTCTTCCTTCCCCTCAAAAAAGATACTTGATGTACTTGAATGACCTCGTGCTATATCCATGAAGTGGGTCTCGAGTTTCAGGGAGATAGGAGTACTCAGACCTTCTCTCTACTAGGAAAAGATGGCAAATTAGTGGCTACAGAGGATAAAACCTGATATGTTATCAAGTTACCCACAGAGCACTGAGCCCCCAATCAGCATTTAAGGGGATCATTTGCAAAATTACCCTGTGAATCCCATCACCAGTCATTTTTATGTGTCCGCAGTAAGCTGTGAAGCATCTTTCTGTAGAAAGAAACCTCGGTCCAATGGTTGCCTTGGAAGGGCTGTGGAGCAGGGTGCTCCCCAGGTTAATCATACTCTGAGATTTACCATTTAGGGTTTTCCTTCTTGCATTTTTTTGAAAGTCACCAGAATACATCTTAACTTGTATTTATCTTACTGACAGTGGGCGTTTGCTAGGAGGCTTCTTTATCCACTGTCTTCCCACTTTGAGGTAACTTCCCTGCTGGGCTTCTCCCTTTCCCAGGGGCAGGGCTTGCCCCATTGACATAGAAAACCTGTTGCCTTTTGTTCTGAGATGGTCAAGTTGTTACTCAGTGGCTCCTCTCATGCTCGGCCAACCAAATCCTGAAGACAGCTTTGAAAAGCTCAGCCCAATTCCACAGCATGCCCAGGCAGAGGAAGGGTTTGTGGTAGCTGAGTGCTCAGAAATCCTCACTTTGCTGTAGTGTGTCTGCAAAAATAAGGCAAAAGATTTATAGGAAAAAAAAAAATAAAAAAATACTGCACTGGCTCCAAGTTCAACTTCTCTGCAGACATTTCCTTCTAGGAATATTTTCCCTTCCAAAATATGATAACTTTGATTATTTATTGGAAACCATATATTTTTACCTTAAATGGGCCTTTGGAATAATAATTTAAAACAAAAAAATGCTAGCCATGATATAAACAGATATAAAATGGATATAAACTGTGGAAAGTTTTGTCTCAGGAGGAAAGCTCCCATGCCAGCAATGAATTCAGAGAGAGGGGCAAAAGGGGAGCCCATTTCTCAATGGCAAATCCATATCTGTAGCAAACTCTCAGCCCAATCCCTCCAGGATGGGATTTCCAGTGATTTTCATGTGATGAAGCATAGCTTTGGATGGCTGACTCCTGCTCAGCTCTTGCTCCTCAACTCCACATGAGGCATGCTTACTGAAGAGTGGAAGTGGGCTGCTCCCATCTCCTGTCCATCGTGTTAAACCACGTCTGGACGTGACTTAAAGCCACCTCCCTTGCTCGCATCCCCCCACCCCCAGGCAGTTACACCAGTGGGAACAAGGTTTAGGCAATCCCCAGTGACATGTAATCAGGTTTTACTGTCTGCTGCCAGCACAATAAAATCTTTACTACTGTAGATGTCTTGCATTTTCTAACCCTGTCCGGCAAAAATAACAAGCCCATTATGGGGGAACTAGTTAACGATTACAAGTTTGTGCAAGTTTTACTGAAAGCAAAGGTCAAGATTGGAGGTGGACAAGTGCTCAGCTAGTGCCTGGCATCCCCAGAACACTGGCCACCACTGCTGAGGTGGCTTTGCCTTGTCCCCTTTGATAGCTCCTTTGCGGTTACCATCTGAAGATGAAGGAAGAGGGGATTCCAGCACTGTTGGTTATGCTTAATCACATGTATGCTTGCAGCTGAGCCCTGTGATGTCTGTATGATATACATGATATGTGGTGGCCCCAGCGGACAGGTGGGGCAGCCACCATGGGCTTGACAGGAGAGGGAGCTGCTATAGCAAAGGGTGAGGCTTATCTGGAGCCACACAATGAGAGTTGCTCTTGCTTCAAAAGAAGCATTGTGCAAGCAGGCAAGAGGGCTTCTCTTGAGGATAAAAGTAATCTGTCAGCTCCTTCTATAAACTAATCTAGGTGGTTATCTGGGTGCAGGACGTGTGAGCTGTCCCCATCTTCCCTCCAGACATGGAGCCCAAGAGTGATGCTACTGCCAGACTGCAGATTTCCCAATTTTCTGGGCTCTTCCAGTCTGGAAACATTATCTCACTGCTTGAGCACAGCTGATTCATGGATCAGAGGGTGTAACCCAAAGACCAGTGTAACCAACCAGGTTTGTTCCACTGACATCTGTCATCTTTGGGATCCCCATCCTTGCAAATTGGTTTCTCTGCATCTTGCCTGAGACCTGTTGGCCTCTGCCAACTCAAAACTCTACAGAAGCACAGCCATCGAGCAAAGCAGATAGAATTTAATGACCTTTAGAGTAAAAATTCCATCCATCTTGGGAAGAGCAAATGCAAGGTTAAATATAAAGGGAAAAAAAAAAAAGTATGCCCCTTTTAACCTGGTAAAATATTACTGCACATAGACTTTTTGAGAAGTTAGAGGTTGAAATAGCAGCTAAGAGCTGCTAATAGTTGCTAGACACAGCTATTAGCAGAAGCAGCAGAATAAATTGGTTTGTTTATCAATGAGGAGAAGATGAAATCTGTTGCTATTAATGGCCCAAAAGTAATCCTTGGTTTAGATAGAGAAACATTAGAAGAGGCAATGACACTCTGCTAGAGGACAAGTAATGAACAGCAAAAGCAGCAAATAACTTCCACAGAGTTGAGAAGCTCTGAAAAAGGAGCCTGATCAGCACCGATCCAAGAATACATTATTTTCAAGACTCTTACCACATCTGTCCACAACTGCAGGCAGTAAAGATTTGTGGTACTACTGCCATGGCTTCCACAGCAGGTGGCTATAGGCACCATTTGGAAAGTGAAGACAAGGATAACATGGAGAATCCTTTGATAAAACAGAGAAGAGCTGGTCCTTTGCCATCACAGTGGGCAGGCCACCAGAGAGCAGCAGATGTAGCAGAAAGTGATGGGTGTTATAGCCAGCCCATGCAGCAAGGTGGTAAGAGATAAAGAAACAATGAAGGGATGTTTTTTGCTTGCTCAGACTGGACTTGTCCCCTGCTGTAAAGTGGTCTCATAAATTGAAAATAAATGAGCTTGTCAGATATTTCTCTGTTTTATGATGCTGCTCTTCTCAGTAGGTGTTGGTGCACTGTGGACATCTGCCATGATTTTTCCCATGGTAATACTGGGGACTGTAAGTGACAACATAGGAGGACACTGAGGCACAGTGTACTACTTTCACACAGTGCTTCCTGCTGAGTTCCAACAGGAAGTTTGGAAACCCCATTTTCTGGAACAAACTTCCTCTTTCTCCTTTGCTTCCACTCTGGGACTCCCAGCACTGATGCTGTTAATTATCCCTGGCTAAGTGGATCATTTTGAGCACTTAAAACCACTTTCATGATTTGGAGGCACACCGGTAACCAGTCCTTAGGTTTGCCTAGGGGCTTCTAGACAAGGAGGTGCAAATCCTACTGATAAGACTTGTTAGTGTTATGGGGCTTGGGAAGGGAGGGGATTGGAGACAGGCACATGGATCGCGGGGCCAGGAGGGGAGAGCGGCCCCCCCTCCTGTGGGGAGTCCCGCAAGCAGTCGGGGTCATGCTGATTTACAGCAGCAGAGGAACTGGGGCCGTTAATTCAAAGTTGCCGCTTATCGGTGTTTGGAAAGCAAGCTCCGATCTGTTCGTTAGCGATTTGGCCTTTGCTGTAAATAGAGGGGCCCCTGTGCTTTGCTCTGACATTTTTGTCCTTATTATCTTGTCTTGGCCTCAGAGGGAGGTGGGAGAGTTATTTAAGGTTGACCTTAGTGGAAGGAAAATGAACAACTCCCTCTCCCCACCCTGTTTTTCTCTCCAAAGTCCCGGGTAACAACTGTTACGTTGAGCTATCTGTGTGGGATACTTAATCCTCCACCATCCTCGCAAATATTTTGTAGATCAATTCACCCTGCTGTGCCCAGAGAGCTGACAGAGAAAATAATCACAAAGAGACTGAGCAGAACTAATGCCAGGAGTGAAAAATGGATTTTGCATCATTATCCCTTCAGGAAAATCAATGAGGATGGACCGTGACTGCATTGGTGCTGGAGCTCAGTGCTGAACCTGTCTGGACTTACATCACTGTGGTAGAGTTTGAATTCAAAACTCTGTTTTGAACAAGCTTCAAAATTAGTTGCTCCATCCCAAAGTTAAACACAAGAACATCACCTGTAGGAGCACATGATAGAGGATGGTCAGGACAGGGAAGAGGGAGTATAACACGTGTGCTGGAAATATAGACCAAAACCCAAACCTCGCACAGTTCCAGGGCAAAGGACTTGAAGGATGTCAGCTCAAGTTGGAAATATGCCAAAGCTCAAAACTCTCATATTCTTGACCTGCCACTATTAACCAAACCAGCTGTGCCCTGGGAGCTCCACTAAGCTGCCTGAACACAGGGGTGCAATCTCATGCTCACCTGAGCATTGTAAACTTCTCTGTTCAGTTATGAAAAATCAAGAGATTTGGGGTCCTTTCTTATTTTGCCCATGCCAGAAAACTTTCAAAATATTGGATTCCCTCTAGAAACCTTTGCATTTTCCCAGCATCGTAATTAACAAGTGTAGGAAAAATTAAAACTCTTTCTTCTTTCTTCTTTCTTTTTCTTTTTACTTTTTTTTTTTTTTTTTAATTTTAATTTTTATTTAATAATGCAAAGTGCAGTATCTTGTCTGGTCCTTGTGGAAAAAAACATTTATTTGAGCTGGATTAGAAGTACGAATGACAGTTCAGGTCAGCCACAGCCTTATCAAAATCAATTCCCATCTCAGGGGGACAGGGATGTGTGTGCATACCTGCCACTGTAGAATCTGTAAATAATTGAGTTTTGATCCATGGCATCACGGCACAAGAAGAAAGATTGGGTCCTGAGGGAGCTGACAGAGGTTCAAGCCCCAGATCTGCCACTTAGACACTTTTTCCCAAAGCTGTTTAGGCATGTAATTACTTTTCAGGCTCTGCGCCTGGTCTGCGTCTCTCTGATTCTCTGCCTCCTTTTATCTGTCAGCCTTTTACAGGGACAAGAGCACTCCTCTACCTCCCAGGCGTGTAATGAAGATGAATTCATTACAGCTGTAACACTTTAATGAGCGCTATGAAGATACAGGCTATCCTTACAAGTCCTAAATGAGGGAACTCCCTCTCAGGCTGGAGTGTCTGAATGCATGGTCCAGACCTGTGTCAGCAAGGCATTAATCCACCTCTGTCAGCTATGCTGGAAGGGTTTTAACCAGAAAAAGAGCCTGGCTTTCCTGTAAAAGCCAAACTGGTAGCACTAAGTGGATTTTGTTTCCTCAGATATAGAAATAGCTCTGGAGTAGGACACGTTTACAGGACCTTGGGCATCTCTTGTGATCTCCAGGAGCCTTTGTGGTCCCTGAGCACTCTGTGTCCCATCTTCTGCTCCCTCATGGATGCAGCAGGTAGTTCAGGTTATCTAAAGTAAGCCCTGTGCTTAAGAAAGCAGGATCCATCCCTGATGTCTCTTAGGAAGATGTTCAACACCTTTAGGACCAAGGTTGCCCAACTCAGTCATTTGCAATCTGGACTGTTTAATGCCTGGGAAAAATCATGAATATTCCCACTGCCTGAGGGCAGATCAGTTACATATTTTTGTGGTCACAGAGGACTGCTGACAGTTTTACCCCGTTATTTTTCTCAAGTGACTTTTGTTTTGTTTTGCTTTTTTACAGCAAATCACATAAAGAAGTTGTATCTCTGTATAATCTCCTAGAGCTGGGGACCCTCGGTCCCAGAGAAGCATCTAAAAGGGTTGCACTGAGTGGGCTAGAGGAAGAGGGATCTGGCATAGGCAGAATACCCATTTGCAATCTTCACAGAAGGCATCTTCCCAGTGTTGAAATAAATCCTCCTCATTTCATATTACTGGAACCAAGCAGAAATAGTGGGAATTGCTGGGAGAGAAAGCATGTAGTGAAGGCAAGACTCCTGTTGTGCTACTATTTTAAAAGAAAAAAAAAAAAAGAGACCTCCCAACTACTGTTCCATGCATAATTTCACAATTAGTAATAGGCCGGCAAAGAAAGGTTTAGATCAGCTCATCCACAAACAAGGGATCATTTTCCATCTCAGAGTTCATATTTTACACAAGCACGGGTTGCAGCTCGCCTGTACTAATGGGCCCCAGGCTGTATTTTGCCTGCAGGCAGGATGGCAGACCAGGGTCTAGGAAGTAGAAGGATACAAGAGCCAAACTCAGGGTGCTAGACCAGAAATATAGTTTTTATTCTTAATATTATGTCAGCAGCAGCACAATTCCAAAATGAAAAATAATTCTGTTTCATGTTTCTTTATGCAGAGAGACAGAAAGACAGATCCATCCACAGCAGCAGCAGTGACAACAGCAGAGACCGCTCAGCAAGGCGCTGGGATGCACTGGGATGCACTGGGAGGGTATGTTAGGGCTGGCTAAGAGGAAAGCTTTTGTCCTATCTTCCACCCCTGCCTGCCCAGACCATGCTTAGTGTACTATCACATCAGCTTTCTCCTCGTCACCTTTCATAGAGTGCACAGCCACATTGGATGAAGTCTAGGGGAATGGCACAAAGGCTCCCATAGAATCAAAGAGTCGTTAAGGTTGGAAAGACTTCTAAGATCATCTAGTCCAACCAGCAACCCCCTTCCATGCCCACTAACCACATCTTCACGGTACTTGAACACCTCCAGGGACGGGACCTTCCTGGGCACCTTGTTGCAATGCCTTGCCACCCTTTCTGAGAAGAAATGTTTCCTAATGCCCAACCTGAACCTCCCTTGGTGCTAATTGAAGCCATTTCCTCTCATCCCATCTCTGTTACTTGGGAGAAGAGGCTGATGCCCCGCTTGCCACAGCCTCCTTTCAGGCCACTGTAGAGAACCATAAGGTCTCCTCTGAGCCTCCTCTTCTCCAGGCTAAACAATCCCAGTTCCCTTATAAGACCTGTAATGACCCCTAGCCCAAACCAAAGGACATGAGCTCATGCTTTGCTCTGAGAAGCCACATCATTATACACATTTGTTCCACTGACAGAAAGAAAGAATTTTATTATAGCATATTTTGGTGGAGAGTGTGACTGGGGCCCACATTGGTGCTCACCAAAGTCCTTCCTTTGGAGCAACACTCCTCTGTGCTTCCATTATGCTTACAGAGCAACTCTCTAAATCCAACCAGCCTCATGCACTGAATGTAAGGGATACCTTAAGATGAAACTGAAAGCTTGGGAAAATTCTGACTAGACTCAGGAAAAGCTTAAAAGTGGAAATAGTGGAGGGCTACAGGAAATCCCAACAATACCAGAGATTACAGCCTAGGCTGCTAGTGCCTCTCCTGGTGTCGCTTCAGCCCACAGGAAGCTGATGGGTGATACAAGCCAAATGTTCCCTGATATGGGAGAGCAAGGATCGAGACTCAAGGATACACCATCTCTTCTAGGGGACTGTTATGGGAAGCAGTAACAATAATCTGAGTTGGCTGAGACAAGGCAATGCCAGGATATCAAGTGCTCCAGTGTTAAAATTGTGCTTTTAAAAGAGTCTATCAAGTGACTTAAAATAAGCTGTCTTTAGAAAAGGAATACCATCTAGTGGCCCAAGAAGGCAATAAGGAGATGCAATGGCAATTAGAGAAGCAGATGAGCTTAGAAAAAGAGAGAGAAACTGCAAAAGATAAGGGATTAATGTATATAGTACAGTGAACCACTCTGGAGCAAGGGAGGGCTCAAAAGGGACCTGATCATAGTGAACGTGAAGCTATAATTAGATGCTTGCAAAAGCAGATTGGGACGTAAAGATTAAAAATAACTGCTGGATCTGCAGGAAGTGATGGAGAGAACTGGACTAGGAACCATCTGAGGAATATGATTTCAGGGATGATGCAAACGAATGGGGAAAGAAAGAATTTGAGAACAGAGGTATATCCCACAGCTGAAAATGACTGCCATCCTGGGACAGGCAGGTACAGCAGAACAAACTGCAGCAGCAGACGGGCAAGACAAGGAAGTGTCAACATTAATGGGTATGCTGGGGAATGTGGGGAGCTTTTAAAGAACTGACAAAAAATTACTTGTATATCTGCAGGACCATGTGTTCACCATCCAATCTCAGCAGAGCACTGTTGTCTCCACTCCTCCGGCAGCCACACTGCAGAGTCATGCTCCTTGGACAGGAGATAAATTAGGAGAACAAGTGGCACAAATGCACTCCATGATTCACATGTGGCAAGATGAAAGAGAAGGACTGATGTATGGAGCTGCTTTCACACTAAGAGACAAGCAGTATCTACTTGCATCCCACAGGGCCAAGCACCTGCCTTGCTGCACACGCTTTTCAGAAAGTGTTTGAATGATGGTCTCTGGAGGACACAGAAAAGATATTATGTAGAAGATATTCTGGGGACCACAGCTACAGAAGAGTTACAAGGAAGAGGCATCTGAGTTTTAAAATTAACAGAGCAAGAGGGATTTAAAGTCAGTTCGAATACAGCACATTTAATGCAGTCCCAGGTTAACCGATGGAGAACTGGAACTGAAGAAACAAGATAGATGTTAGGAAACGTAAACTTTCTGTGAAATAAAGACTCCCATTACTCAGACTGAACACTGGAGAGTGCTGGGAGGATTGGATTTCTTGTGGCACCATCTCTGTAGCTTTGCTAGTACTGTCAAAGCATTATGACAGTTACAGAAGAAACAGGAATGGAGCTGAAGCAAGGAGTGCAATGACAATTTACCTATAGCAAAAGAAGCTGCTCAAAAAGCAACTGCAATAGAACACACAGTTGAAGGGAAGTCAGTGATAGTAAGAATTTCAGCATGATCTCATTCTGTGGGAGCAGTACTGTTACAGAAAAGTAGTGGAGGAAAATGGATACCAATAGAATATGCATTCTCCCTTCTCCAGGGACCAGACCAAAATTTCCCTGACCATGAGCAAGCCAGGTCTGGTCTGGTCTGTGGTGGTCCTTGTAGCTTTCATCATTAATATTTTGGTTGCATCCTGATCTACACATACTCTACTCTTAAGCACAAAGAAAAGAAATGGGTTAAGATGTGGACATTCTTTGAAAGGAAACCAGCAATAAAACAAAGGTACTCTGTGCCCATAGGAGTGCTAAGCTTGTACAGAGAAGAAAAATAATTGAGAGTGGTGTTATTAGTGGAATGAGGGAACTAGAGAAAGGATGTTGGCAAGGAGCAAAAGCTCAGGCTGTCATAGGGAGCAGTAAAAGACATAAATCCAATATATCCTTACAGATAGCTACCTTGTTGATACTAGAGTAAAATACTGGTTGTCTTATAGTGAGAAGGGTGATGGTAAGCAGATAATGGGACACCCACAAAGAAAACTGGATGTTTATTTTACATGCTTAGAGAGAGAGTGGGAATAAAATATATGTGAAGGAAGCTAAAGCACGTAAGAAGGCTGAACCCAATGCTAAGAAACAATTTAATGAGCAAGTATACAAATGGACTCCGAATTTATTTACAGCAGCCCCAGCCAGGAACCAGCTAAAAGAAAAGAATGGATGGATAATGTGCCTTGGTGAATGAGGTCAAATCATCTCAGACTGTTACAAACAAACAAACAAATAAATAAATAAATAAAAGGGGGAAAGAGAGAGAGAAAGAGAAAGGTACTATAAAATAAAAAATGCAATAAATTTATATTTGGCCCCATATGAAGCCAAGAAAAATGACATGAGGTTTGCAGTTTACTCAAAGGTCAGTGAGGCACTGGCACAGCTGCCCAGAGAGGCTGTGGATGCCCCCTCCTTGGAGGGGTTCAAGGCCAGGCTGGAAGGGGCCCTGGGCAGCCTGATCTAGTATTTGGCAACCCTGCCCATGGCAGGAGATTGGAACTGGGTGGTCTTTAAGGTCCCTTCCAACCCAAGATATTCTGTGATAATATGACACAAAAGTGAACATAAGAAAACTGTCAGCACTGCTGCATTGGCTAAACCAGGGATACTGGCAGATACTGCAAACAGACAATGCACTTAAACTGTCACAGACAAAAGAAAGAGGTCTGTATCTGACACCACAAACATCTTTTCAGTGTAGGTTGGGGCTTTTCCCACTAGAAGGAATACAGCCACTGTAACTGTAAATATGCTGTTGAAGGAGATTGTCCACAGATACGGAACAGCAGTTGAAATAGGATGAATGTAGGAGAGCTTTTTGTAAGTGAAGTAACTCAAGTCTTATGAGTAACTGGGAGATTAAACAGACTCAGCATCCACTACTACTTGCAATCCTCCAGACCAGCAGGGAAAAAAAAAAAAAAAAGAGTGTTAAAAATAGACTAAACTTAATTGTAGGGCAATATCCAAAATGATGGACTGAAAAATTACCTTTGATCTTAGTAGGTTTAAGAAGCAGTGCCAAATGAGGGACTGGTTTACAACAGTGTCATATTTTGTTTGGCTAGTGTGTTCCTTGGTGGCTCCACGTCTAAGACTAAAATATTGGGCAGGGTAAGGAAGAAATAAGGCTCAGAAGCAACATGAGAAGAATAGGGAAGCTGTGGAAAAAATAATAAAATTCATACATGGATTATGAAGTAGAGGGCAAAATAATATATCTGAAATTGGATAGAAAGGAATAAGTGCACAGCACCCAGCCTGCTCAGTGAGCCCAGCCCTGTCCCACTTCAGGAGTAAGGGACTGCCACTCACTCATGCTGACGTGTGTGGCTGCAGCAGATCTGTTTATGTGCTTGCATGCGAGCGGTGCTGGTTTATGCCTCAAGCTTTGCTTATTTTCTATTTTTGTCGGGCAACAGATTTTACTACAGCCCCACAAGCAAGCAGCAGCTGAGAGAGTCATGGTGCAGGATGCAAACTCCAAGGCAAAGCGGAGGAGTTGAGGTCTCCGGCAGTTTGGAAGAATTTTTAACTTGGCTCCTCACTCCATATTAACAGCTTTGTTCTTTTTATAAATCGCGTTAATTATAGACATTCAACAAGGCAGAAAATGACTGTGAAGTGCCTTGGAGAATCCAAGGCAACCTTTTTGGGCTTTGAGGCCAAAACAGTGGCCTCTTTTTTGTAGTGATTTAGCTAACCTGTGACCTAGCCTTCCTTAGCCTCGATTACCTTGCTGCAGCTACTTAATATGATAGTAATAACTTAAGATCCCAAATTAAAAATTGTTACAGCTCTTAAGGGAACCTTGAGAGTTGCAGCTCAAAGATCTGGATCCACCCAGATTGGGAAATCATAGCTGAAGCTTTGGAAAAATGTTCTAAAATTACAACAGCTGAATGAAGTAGGTAGTTTTGTTCATTTACGGGACAATTCTCCAAGGAGGACCAATTGGAGGAGAAGCAGCCAGGCCTAGTGCTGAACTGCTGGTTTCTGTAATGCTCTTTTGAGCAAAGTGAGGAGGAATTTAGAAGGGGGTCAAATAAGGGAGGAGAAGAAGCAGAAAGGATGCTTGAAGCTAATGGGAGACTAACGGTGTGTTGTCAGCAGCTAGCCATTTACAATTGGAGAGAACTGAGGGTTAAATATACTTAAACATTAATCTGAAATGGGAAATATATATTGGGTTATTATTGTAAGGTTATTATGACTGAGCAACAGTAGAAGTGACGCTGAAGGGCTGTGGCATCTGTAAGTATTGGAGGCTATCTGCTCAATAGCAGAAATTAACTGTTAGGCCTTATGTTTCCTTCAGGAATAAGTGATAAAAATCCTTATGCAGAAAATAAGGAAGGTAGAAGTCTATACAGAAATGTTACTATTGATGATTGATGACTACCCATATTTCCCCAACCAGCTGTCCCCCTGACTGTTGTGCTGCCTCTGCGCATCCCAAGCCCAGCTCTGATACTGCCCAGCTGCATAACCTTGGGCCATACTTCTGAGCAAACTGCTCAGTCGTGAGACAGCTGGTAAGAAGATAAGGGCTGGAACAGGGGGAGGAAAACTGAGAGCTTTGAGCCAGAGCAAGTGATTTGTATCAACAGTGAAAGCTAGATGAAACTGGACTTGCGCATCTTAATTGTGTGCTACTTTCCTCAGAAGTGAACAGGAATAGTATTAGTTATGCATCTGAACTACAACAGGTGACAGTGATATTAGGCTATGCAAAACAAGGTGATACTGTGTTTGTGCAGTACTGGAGGACTGAAAGCATGTGAAATTATGCCACGGGACTTGAGTGCCGGAACTGATAAACTTAAGCACCAAGGCTGCCCAAGGCCACCAGCACACATGAGCATCAGCAGCTGTGGTTGCTATCTGCTGTGAGCAGCAGTAGCTGAGTTACTGAGTACCAACAGCACAGCTGATTGTGATGTGTCCCTCCCTTGATGAACTCCCATTAGGGAAACTGCAACACAGGTGGGGCTAGGAAGGTGAGAAGTGGGAGCCATTAGGAGACAATTGAAGCTGTAGATGATAAAAGGGGCTGCCACAGCATTGGCAGATTTTGAAGGAGGATTTGGAGGTTTTTCCTTTGAGTTTGGGATTCGTTTATGGTGGTTGAGATGGGGAGAATGCAGGTAGGTTGGATGCTCCTCTGTACTAGGCAGATACTGCTGGTTTAGGTCAATATATAATTTCAAGGATATTGTAGTGCTTTTTGTGTCCTTGTGAGGCTGTGAGCTCAGGGGGTCATGCACAAGAAGCTGAGGGGAAGGTGGGAGCTGAAATCTTAAATCTCATGATCTTGATTCCAGCAGAAGTGTTCCTGAACAGCTCTGCATTTTTTTAAGTGCAAAAAGCTGTAACAGGTAGGAGCTGTATCCAGGGGCCTAGTCCACAACTCTTGACTTCAACTTTGTAGCCTGACCTCTATCTTTAGACTGTGTTAAACCTCTCCCAGCAGTCAAAGGCAAAGCCACTTAAGATGCCACAGGACTTGGGTTTGTCTCTCTGCCTTCCTCTGAGCTGGCCCTACATTCCAATGTGGGAAACTGTTGGGGTAGCAGGGGGACAGGTAGCAGTGCAAATGTTTGGAGACAACAGGTAAAAGTTACAGGCTAGGAACGGGGGGGGGCAGAGGGGAATGGAAGAGCACAGTTCTCTTATTAACTGATCACATTGAGCGCGTTAATCAGTGTATGAAGCTCATCCCTTACACTCTCCAGGGAGTGGCAGATGGTCTGGGGGCTGTCCAGGAGCTCGATGCTGTGGGTGTACGGCTCGTATTTCACTGAGAAGGGCCGCTTGATATGTGCTGCATAGTTCCTGTAAGGAAAGGGTACATGATCTTGGTACAAGAAACAGGTCTTGAGCCCAGCTCCTACCCTCCTCCTCCCCATCACCATTCACCCAGATCACAACAAGCGAATGCCTCTCTCAGACGGAATATCCAACTTAACACAAAAGATTTGTTTTCTCATCTTCCCATCTTCACAGGGCTGTAGAAGTGACTGAGGTCACTCCATTCAGTGAGGACACTGAGTTTGACAGCAAGTTTCTTGGGGCTGAAAACATGGGCTTGCACCAAACTGGAGAGTGTCACCCAATGGCTATCTCCAGGCACTTTCTACTTACATTGCTTTTTTTTTTTTTTTTTTCAAAAATACCAAGAAGGTTTAGACACTAATTGCAGGGAAAACCTCTGACATTGTAGTATTTGATTCCTAAATCCTTTCTGCCATTCACTTGTTTGCTAATCTCTGCTTGGGGAGGAGCTGGCTAGCTTCAGGCCATGTTAGGATAGGATTGAGAGGCAGCAGGTCAGACCTGTGCACAGGGATGGGAATAGCATCACCAGCATGTTCTGAGCAATGCTGCACCATTTCATACCCAGGGCTGACTGGATACTGAACCTGAGTGATGACCCTGACTACTCCTGGCACATCTCAAGAGCAAGTCTTTGTCACCAGATGTACATGGCCAAGTGCTCAAGAAGGTCATGGTGAACACAGCAGGAGGGTTTCTCATATTCAGCTCCAAGGCTTACATCTGTACACTTGACAAGGTAGGCTTGTGGGTTTTTCTTTTTTTTGACTCTCAGTACTGAGTTGGGAAGCTGCGTTTGTGTATTTATGGCTAAAATCTCAGACTGAAAAGACCTGTGATGATGAACGAAGAAATAAGCACTGGGGCAGGCGTGCTCGTTGCTAAGGCTTCACCCTTCTGCTCCTGAATTGCTTAGCTTAGGGTGCCCTCTTGTGGCTATAGTAGGTCTGCACGGAATGGGAAATGCATCGCTTTTAATGTTCCCGGCGCTGATTCAGTGTGCTGTTGGAAGTCTGATTACCAGGATTTGAGGGGAAAAACATCACTGGCTTCAGAGAAGACCAGGGGTCACATAGCCGAAGCTGCAAGCTGCTGGAGGGTTTTGTGTTTTTTTGGTAGTACCTATCACTGTCAAAATTTTCTATTCTAAGTGAACAAGTAGTGTATCTTACCCCTTCTAAATGCAAGGAAATGGCCCGCAAGCTGAGTGTTTTTTTTATAAAGCAGACTGCATGTGATAGGAAGGTTTTCCTAGGTGTTTGCTTTTCAGCATCTGGACGCTGGGTTATGAGTGGTGCGAGTGAGTGCCATAAAAGCAGAAGTTGAAATATGACAAAACTTGCAATGTTATTTGTGTGAAATATCTCATCTGTGGGATCTGCAAAGTCATGCATGCTGTGTGATGCTCTGTCTCAACATACTCCCTCTCTATGCCAAGACAAAATGATATACACAGAAGTTTCTTCTTGTAACTAAATGTAACAGGACTGAGACTTCTTCCTGTAAATTGCTCCAACTATGGCCAAGGTGTTATTCTGAACTGACATCTGTGCACAGAGCTACCCCTGCAGTCTCAATCTGTTTGCAGTTGTGTGTGATGTGGAAACCAAGTTTATACTAGTGAGATAATGCATGGGGTCTGTTAACTATGCTAGAGGAAGGAAAACTCCCTTTTTCAATGGATCCATGTTATGCACTTGTTTTTCCTTACATCCAAGTTACTGCTGATGGCTGGGATTTTTGCTGATTGAAAGACAGTTGTGTAAATTCCCCAGCTTCTACTCTGAAAGACAAACACTTTTTCTGCCTCCTAAATTCAGAGATCAAAAACATTTTTAGCAGCTCTTCACATATCTCCTAAATCCTTTATGTGATTGATTTATGTTATATAAATATATAATTGTGTACGAACACAACTGATGTGTTCCAGAGGAACACGTGCTGATGGGAGACTGTGTGTATTGGCTGGTGCCTGACCTGGCTTTTCTGTGGTGAGGAAGCTGTGATGAGTGGTCTAAGCCTCTGTCTTCTGGACTTCCTACCAGCTCTCTACAATGTTGCCCGGCCTCTCCTGGGAACTGGAGATGATCTTTATCTCCTTATGAGATTTGCCCCTTCCTTAACTCTTTCAGCCTTGTCTCAATGAGTGCTTCTCTCTCTGTTCCACTCCTTTCTATCCAAACCCTCCAGCCCACCTTTTCCTGGATGCTTTGTGTGCCAATCAGGCAGAAGCTGTAAAAAATTAAACAACTGTAGGAACTGATAAATTACTTTGCTCCATGTAAAAACTGTGTGAATATTTATTAAGACCTGAATTTTTGAGAGGTCTAACTGAATTCTTTCCAGTTCTCTTCTGAGACTATGTACTGGAAGCAACTATGGTGACTTGTTTTGAAATAATGTAGCTTTATGTTCCTCTGAGTGCCCAGTCCTACCTCAGCTTGTTTTTGGCATCGCTGAAGCTCTCAGACACAAAATACACAGGCTGGTAGTTCTGGTCCTGGTAGGGCTGAACGGCAGCAGCGTCAGGATCAAAGTCCCGTACCTCTGGTTCATCTGACAAGGAGTGCTATGGACACAGTGGGAAAAGTTTCAGTGTGAAATGAAAGAACCCAGAGAAATCATGCTAGAAATGGAGACTAGATCAGCAAAAGACATTGCAGCTGCTCAGAGGTAGATGGGTTTTGTAGTAAAGATTTGTGCTGGGACTTACTATCAGCTCCCCGTATGAAGACAGGAGCCCTGCCCCATAGGCTTTGACTATCCCATTCTGTCTGCAGAGTCCAAACTCCACTGTAAACCAGTAAAGCTGTAAAAAGAAAAAAACAAATAGTGGACACAACTCCTCTTCATTTTTTTGTCCATGCATTGTGGTGAGGGTTTGGAGATACTTGAATGAATGTGTATGTGGTATGGCCATCAAATTGCACATAGGATAATCCTCTGCTTCCTTACCCTGCAGCTAGCCCTGCCAGAGCACAGTGTTAAAATAAACCACTGCCCCTGGCCGCTGAATGGTGCCATCACTGGGTGCCCTTGGAGCAGGTCAGTCACCTTGCTGAGGTAGAGCCAGAGGAAGTGAATGTAATTTAATCCTGTTCCAAAGAATCCTAGCAATGCTGTTAGAAATATGATGCTCGTTGATACTCTGGTGCCTCTGAAAATTGGGTTAACGTGCAAGTGAGCTCTGCTGTTCATCTGATCTCTGTTCTGCACAGTCATCTGGGACAGCTTATTTGGGGAACCTAGAACTGCAATTGCAGGGGTACCAGGCTGCACCTCTAGCACTACAGACATTCTACTGGAGGACCTGGGGTCCCTCTCGTGCTGACAGAAAAACTTACTGTTGCCAGTTTCTCAATTTCTTCATCAGTTGCTCCCAGAGATGCAAGCCCAATGTCCTGGGAATACAAGAGTAACGTCAGGATAGATTTGCATTGAGATCCATTGAAGCATGGTAGGGGCTTGGTCAATTATTCAGTTCTCACACTGTACAGGCATCTAGCTAGTATTTCTGAAAATTCATAGTGCATGTTTCTTGTGGATAGTGAGAGACTAAAGGAAATGTCAAGGTGTTTCTTAGGGAATTTCTGTCTGTCTCATAACCTGTTCTGTAGCTGGTGTCAGGGAGTTCACATTAGCCAGTGTTTCTGTTGGAACAATTTGTTTGAAATGACTTTTTTGCACATCTTTTCCTGGTCTCTTCCTCCCATTTCCCCTGCCTGGTGACTCCTGCTGCAGCCATTGTCCAGCTGCCCCACCTGTACTTCCAGGCTGGTACTCCCATATTGGCACTCCTGAGGTCTCCCTTCCTTCATCACCCCCAAACCATTCATGACCACCTTTTCCTTAAATCTACTTTTTTTCTTGATGACTACCAAAGGACAATTAGTGAGGCCTTTCCACACAGATTGCTCTTTTTTATTGCCTGGAAGCAACAGATATAGTCTACCTCAGCTGCCAAGCCTTTTCTGTTGCTTAGTTGCACTCAGATTAAAAGGCTGCCAAGTATTCTTCAGTTTATAGCCTAAAAGAAGGGTGTAAGATTGGTAAGAAGAGACAAGGCCAAAAGTGAACAGACATCATACAAGGTTGGAGCTGGGACAGTCATGTCACATGCTGAAGGAATAAGTACCAAACCCAAATGTGCTTATATATTGCAAAATCTGTCCCTAAGCAGATGTCTTCACCACAAGAAAGTGTTGCATGTGTTATTGCTATAGCAGTTGATTTTTGAGTCGTCCTGTAGAAACCCCTTTTAGCAAAGCAATGTTCAACTGCTGGTGTGGTATAATGAAAACCCAAGAAAAGGGAGGAGAGTCCTTGCCAGGACTGTGACAATCAAGGCTATTTGGGTTCTCACCTACTCCCTTACGCTCTTGGGGAGAAGCAGCAGAAAACTACCTTACCTGGGAGAACTGGGCAAATGTCTTGTCAGCCAGCATTGGGACATGGCCCAGCAGCTCATGACAGCAGTCCCTGCCATTGCCCAGGGGAAGGAGGAAAACGCAGTCAGCAGCAGATAGCTTGGCCATTAAAGGAAAAGCCAAATGTTCTTTGCCGGCCACCAGGGCTAGCAGTACTCACGGCTCAGGGGAGTGCATGGGTGAAGATGCATGGCGGATATACTGTGTGCACTGGAACACACGGAAGGCCAGGCTGGCAAGGAAGTCACGTGCAGACAACAGGCCAGCCACAGGCCGCAGCTGGAATCCAGTCCTTTCTGAAACAGAGCACAAAGCTTTGTGAGAGGGGGCAGTTCACAGACTGTGTTGCTGTCCTACGGTTTCAGCACCAAAAGAAAAATGTTCAGTGGTGGAGGATAAACAGCTGCTTTACTGCTAAAGCTAATGTTCCTGCTTCTACTAAGAAGCTCATTAGTTGTTCAGTGAGACTGATGATGGTCCTTGACTTTCAGTTGTACTAACCCTGCTTTGTTGTGGGTTCAACCACCTCTCCTTCTCCATATTTAGATTTCCCCATTGCAGCTGCCACCACTATGCTGGAGCCCTGGCAGCCCCAGTTCCCCTGGGCTTTTCTCTGCTCCATCTGGAGCTTGTACTCACCTTTCAGGAAGCGGGAGACCTCCTCCAGCTGGGGGATGTTGTTCTCATTGTAGCCACAGAATTTCTCCAGCAGATTAAAAGCTTCTAGGTACTCCTTGCAGGCATGGGTTGGATACAGGCTTTTCAGAGTACTGTACACCTCCTTCCTTCAGGATAAGAGGTGACAGTCAATGACTTGGCCATTTGTTCCTCTGGATACATGCTACCAGGTTCTCGTGCTTCTAGATTTTAGTCTGTGTTTTCTGCAAGGACTAAGTCTACCTTTTTTTTTTGCATGTCCATAGAGATACACAAATGTACATATGTATATGTTCAGAGGAGCATGCAGCATCAGTCACATCTGCACTGACCTTCAAGGTCAGAAGATGGTACTAAAGGCATTAACTGGAATTAAAATATTGTCTTTAGGTCAGTTCCTGGAGCTGTACTATAAAGGTAGTCAATGTAAACTAAATGTAACCTTGTTTAGGAGCTGGAGTTCTCAGTAGTACCCCCTAACAGATATAACTTCCTCTACGGGGAATCTCTCTTGGAAGAATCTCTTAGGGTTTGTTGTTGTTGTTTTGTTGTTGTGGTGGTTTTTTCTGTGTGTGTGAATCACTACAACAATCTAGGTATTGATTCCCAGCTTCTAGTGCTGAAGCCATGAGTTACGGATTATATCAGCACTCACCAGGTAGCAGTCTCCTCTGCTGTGTACTCCACATGAGGGATTGGGTCCCCACTGCAAGGCAAATGCACTGTTACTGACAGCATAAGAACACAAGCCAAGCTCCTCTCTCTGTTGAGAAGGAAGCCCTTTGTTAAAGCTCTGTATGATCAAACTTCTTTAAAACAAACAAGGTGGCAGGAAAGACAAAGTTTTAATCCTAGGTTATTTGCACAGGTGCAGTAGTGGAGACACTGGAAGTTACATATAAGCAAAGGATGAGCAGAAGCTTAGCAGGCTTAGTATTTCTAGTCAAAATGGTTTTCACTGGAAAAAAAATGGGAAGTATTTGGGGGAGGAAATTAATTTCATGTGCCTGAGCTGCTGATTATTAGAATGAATCAGTGGCTGGGAAATAAAAGTAGATAATAAAGACAACTAAACACATTTGAACTGCAGAAGAAAAAAAAAAAAGTATTGTCTGTGAGACTAAGGACAGCAAGAAAAAACATTCTTATAATAAGAGGAAACTGAAGAAGGCTGGTGCTTTTGCTTTTTCTGCATCATAATTACATTTTCTAAATCTTCCTGTTCTGTATTTTTAAATGAATGATTACATATTACAGTGATAAAGCATAGTTCCTGTTCTGTTAAGAGCCTGAAGGGATGTTATACAGCAGCCTATAAATGCTAACCTGAGAGACAAGAGAAGGCATCTTAAGTGGGTTCATCATCTTAGTATTTATACTCAGTCCCTTGGGTCTTTGTTGCTGTCACAGTGATTTCCTATGCATTTAATATTGGTACAAGACAAAAAACTATCACTGTATATATTCCAAAGTTTGAGTGTGCGTCAAACATGTAATTTAACAGAGCAGTCAGCAAGCCATGGTTGGATCACATTAAGTGTGCAGATAGCTGAAAGTGATCCAGGTAATTTCCATAGCCTGCTTTCAGCACAGCTCACTAAAGTAATCAACATTTAAGTGTTGCTTAAAGAGGCACTGTGGTGGAAGACAATGTTACTGAATAGGATCTAGGAAGTGTTTTACTAACCCAACTGAACTCAGGTGCTCTGATCGATGTAGTGAAGAGACTTAGCGCTATCACTACTTACATCAGGATGAGAGTATTAAGTAGGAGTACAAGCAGTAGTCTTAATTCTATATAAGATAATTAGGAGACCATCACTGAAATCTAGTTATCAGAAAGAGTTAGGAGTCTATAACTACCATAATAGGGTGGGAAAAGTGATAGAACTCTATCAAAGATGTGTATGATCCACTGGGCATAAGCAAAATCTACTGATGTTCTGTTTTGAAATTAAACATACTTTTCAGTCAGTACAATGTACAACTGGAGTAAGTTTTCCAGATATATGATAATTTTTTCAGTGTATAAAACTTTGAAGTTGAGACTAAATGTCATTCTAAAAGAGTTGCAACAGTTCATGGTTAAGTTAGAGATCTGGTGGAATTATACCCAGCATTTGTTACATGGGGAATTTATTCTGGCTGTATCAATATATGAATAAATGACCAGAGATGTTTTTAGGTTAGGAAGTAATTGGAATGGAAGAAGTGCACAAAGGGAGGTGACAAGGCTGAATGGGATAAAACACAAAAGAGGTGTCATGCAAGCAGCATTAATTACTTCACAGTAGGCTGTTTTGACATGGTATTAATCCTGCATGAATGTGAGGGAAGATACTTACTGCTTATAGTGAAAAGCAATTTCTGCTATTGATTTCCTCCTCTGGCGATATACCTGATCAGAGTAGCCCTAGGATGAAAAATAGGAACATAAGCACAATGTGTTTAGTTATTAAATTTCTAACCTGACAAAGTTCACTGCTGTCTGGAGCAACTGGTGGTTCCAGTACAATTCCCTGACCATCTGCATGAGTAGTTGTTCTCTAGCTCCTTATTTCTGAGAGCTGGCTCAGGACTCAAATGCAGATATGTACCCATATACTCACCGGGTGATCTAAGTCCAAGTCGGGGTCAAACTTGGTGACCAAATGATGGCATTTGTCCAATTCACATATTTTTCTGGGAAACCAGTGAACTGTGGGGAGAGGAGAAGCTATGAAAGCAAAAGATGGATGTGAGACTGCAGAGAACTGTGCAAGGAGGTGACCCTGAAGCAGTCTTCTCTTTTGGTCACATTCAGCATCCAGTATTGCTTCCCCTTTTGTGTGAATATTGAAGTCTTTGCCCCAGTTTCTGTCTCAACCACACCACACGCACACACACACACACACACACACACACACACACAAATCTAATAATTTATAATTTTCTTACATTTGTCTTCCTTGGTGGTCCTCACATCTTCTGCTACCCTTTTGATGGAGCTAATGAAAGTATTGAGGTCAGAGCTGTGCACCTCACAGCGCACAAAATATTCCAGTTCAGCAGTCCCTTCACGGGGCTTTCGGCTGAGTCTTGTCTCTAAGTGGTGGATTTTAGCTTCAAATGTCTTGTAGAGCATGGGAAAGAAGAACAAAAGCATTAAACAAGTCTGTAACGCTTGAAACAACTACTGGTACTTTCCAAAGATGTACAGGTGCTTGCGGGGAGGTCCCTGTTGCTGTGTTTAAAAATTATTTTGACTGAGGTAAACTTGCTTATCCGTTATCCAGGTTTTGTTTCTGAGAGGGGAAGTTTCAAGGGTGGAAAGCAACTTCCTATGGTCTTCCTTTTCCTTTAATTAATTGAATGTTTGGAGACGAGCTGCACGAGAGCCGGCGGGTGGTGCTGGCCGTGGTGCTGAACGTGCGGGACCGCCTTCGCCGGGCGCGTAGGTCCACTTGCCTGCCATTACAAGTGTTTGATATCCGTAGGAAAACAGAGGTTTAACTCACTCAGTGTACGTGCATTCACAGATGAATACACACACACCTGAGTATAAAATCTGGATTGACAGTTTATTTGTTTGTTTACAGCTAAAAGAAATCTGCAGATAGTTTACTTTGTTTTTAAGCCAGTCATTGACAGACAAAACAAGTAGGTGGGTTGAGTAGCTATTTGTCTGAGGAAAAAGGGTTTCACCCCTATTTCATATGCTTATGATAGTCTTCCTGAGGGAGTCATTACAGAGGTTTAACAGCCACCTTATTGCTGCTTAATGTCATTTGAAGAGTCTAGCCTCATTCTTGTTGCTAGTGACTGATAGAAAAGCTCCTACAAGACTTGCATCCTATCATTTCTTTAATTTTTATTCTTTTTTCTGTCTTTCTTGTTTTGTGGGGGGTTCTTGAGGAGTAGAGGAAGAGGTTTAAGAGGAATGTTTGTTCTGTCTACACTCAGCAGGTTGCTAAATTCTGCGTAGACTCTACTAGTTATATGGGGCTCATCATTAGAACTAATTCACACAGAGGATAAGAACAAGACAGAGTCTACAGTCGCCCAAAAGGTCTTGTTAGAGTTTTGGATGCTTTCTTTATCTCTCTGAAAATCTGGAGTACAAGCACAAGTCTGTGGACAATGACACAATCTTTCCAATGTCTCTTAGATATCCTTGGCAGAAGAACATTATTTCTTTTGTTAATCAGAGGCAGATGAGAAGGAACAGATGTGATGCCACAGGTAAATTAAATTTAGGACAGTGTTTTTGAATGTACCTACCAACTTCAATATTACATTGTCCCCTCAACAGTCAATACCTTTGCATTAATCTGACAGCTGTGATTGCATTACCTATGCTTTGACTGCATGTAACACATACAGCAGAGTGAAACCAGCTTCCCTGCAGCCTGGTTTATGATGAGGCAAATGTCATTATGCCCGTCTGCTTTCATATCTTGTACCTGCACTGCCAGAGGGATCTGGGAAATGAATTTTTCTCTGTTGTGGCCTGACATGTTTGTCTTTTTATTATCTTTAAAGCTCTCTCTGTGACAAGATCGAAGAGCTTTTTATTTATTTATTTTTTTAACCAAAGCAGATCTTGATGCTGCAAGTAATTTGCTCTAGAAAGAAACAAATAATATGTGGATGTAAACTGCCCCTGTTTTTTCCTTGCTGTTTAAATTATAAACATAAAATGCACTGTAACACACAGTCTGCCAAGTACAAGAGCCCACACCTCCATGTTTTATACCTGCTAAAGGTATGTTTATGTCTGTTAGGTAGCAGTTTTGTGATGTAGAGTTGCTGATTATCTGGTTTACACCACACGGGGTTGAATTTTGTAGGGAAGAGGGTCTTAAGCGGTAATAGAGAATGTTAATATGTGAGCAAGCAAGTTAGTATGTGACAGTGAAGTCACATACTAACTTCTAGTTACAAGTCTGTAGAAAACAGGTCAAGGGAAGTGATTCCTCCTTTCTGTGTGGGATAAAGTAGACTGCGTGTGGTGTGCTGTTTCCCATAGAAGAAAAATACTGATGTGCTGTAGCAAGTATAGTGGATGGCTGGCAAGATGAACTGGTGGCTGCAACATGTTATGTGAGAAAAGAAATAGGGAATTGGGTTTGTTCAGCCTTAAGAGGTGAGGGTGCAGGGGAAATTGCTTTAACCTAGTACCTGGTGGGACATTGCAAAGACAAAGCCAGGCTCATCTTAAAAGTGCACAGGGGTTGGATAAGAGGCAATGGGAACAAAGTGGAAGCAAAGACATTTTAAAAAACAAAACCAAACACTTTATACTTTACCATGGAGGCAGCAAAACACTACATGAGTGGTGAATCTCTACTTTACAAACATGCAGCAACTAGACCTGCTAGGAGCAGAAGGTTGGACTAGAAACTCCTGCAGGTCCCTTATAATCCATGTGACTGATTAATAGGAACAAATTGTCCTCTCCTCTCGCTGCTGAAGTTAACAAGATTAAACTACTATAGATAAAACATAGCACAGATCCTCAGTTAGCAAAACACTTTTGAATCCTTCCGGATGAGAATGTACCACATAAATGCAAGTTGTCATGTTTTGATTACTGTTTAAATAGTCAGTGCTTATCTCAAACTTTCAATTCATGGTACAGAGATCCTAGATAAAACAAGATTATATTGCTGGCTAGGGGACAAAAGTGCAATCAGATATGAGTTTCCGTCAGTTTTAATGCTATTTATAGGGTGCACCTCTGTGGAGGGACCAACACAACCTTTAACACTCAATTCTTAGATTATCAAAGCCTTGACCCAGTAGTTGATTAGTAGTGTGGAAAGGGAATTTGTTCTGTAGCCATGGCAGGACTCATGGTATGTTTTGAATGTTTGATCAGAGCCCAGTGCACACAGTGCTGAGCAGTAGAGGGTGCTGTCAGAGTATGCTACAAATAATATGGGTGTGAATTGTGGGTGTGAAATTGTGTGGCTGACTTCAGCAGTTAAGCAAAATTGAGCCCAGAGTGTTATAAAAGCACATTCCTAGTGTGGGCATGTTAGGGCATGATTAGAGTATGGCTGCGGGGAGATCGTGCAGACAGTTAACGCTTAACTTGCAGTAGTCAGACATAATCTGAATCTTCCTTGGTAGATTCAAGTGATACTTCTCTTCAAGCTGCCATGAGAAACATAGTCTTCCTTGAGTCCAATGAAACAGGTTAGAGACTCACCTCAAATACCTTAAGTGCTCGCGAGAGTGGAGAGGTCTTGACACCCTTGAGCATGAAGAATAGGTTCAGCATGGCTCTCCCATCCTTCTCCTCAAAAACAATTGTCTCTGTGGACTCTGCAGCATCAGTGGCTGCAGCTGCAGCCTCTCGTTCCTTCCTGGCATCTTCAATGAGGCTTTGGCGTCTACCAATGAACCGTGGAGACTGAAGGCAGAATAGAAATAAGTAATAATTCTTATGGAGCTGTGAGGGGGATCAGAGGCAACCCTGGTTGATGCATGAGGTGTGATTGGGGAAGGTGTGTGATCAGAGGAAGACTGGAAAGGCTGGGCTGACTTGCTCAGCTTTGCAAAGGAAGATCCGGTGTTGAGAACTAAGGCTTTAGAATTGAACTTTCAGAAATATGACAGTTTGGGAAAAAGCAGAATATGCATTATAGTATGACTGAAATGGTCTTTTCTCTCACACCTTCCCTAGCAATATATATATGTATATATTCTTCAAAAACTGAAAATCAAAAATAATCTTATACAGTTTTAGGGAGTCTTGTAATCTGAAGGGGACAAGTGCTAGATAAACCCAAAATCATTTAAGAAAAAAACATGCTATGAGGTGCAACTGGAGCCAGCAGCTGTGTCCTGGTCAGGAAGTATGAACTGTTTACAGGTGTATTAGGACAGTAGCCCATCTGCTCCCAGGACCTGATGCAATCTAAGCACACCACATGTCCTCGCGTTCTCTTCACAGCCCTATGCCTATTATGTCCTCAGCCACACTGAAAGAGTAAAAACATCCCACAGGTATTTTCTTCTGATTTAAGTGGATGCTTTACCACTGATTTATAATTAGAGCCACATCCATGCATACCTGAAAAGTCCTCCCACTGCTCTGGCAGTTGATTTTGTCCCAGCTAAGCCCTACAGTTACTTGGAATTACAGTTAAACTGCTGCACCTCTGTGCCTGGAGCCACGTTAAGTGGCTTATTTATATTTACAGGGAGCTATGTACCATTTCCTTCACTGCTGCTGCTTTCATTATACTAATAGCTTATATGCCAACTTATTTGTTTCTGGTCTTTCTGCAGTAAACCTTCTGCTTTAAAGCAGTTTGGTTGGTTCCAATTTTCTGCGTTCAGCACTCAAACTAGATGACAGAGCCTTAGAACTTGCTAAAAGGAACCAGAGGCAGCACTGAAAGTCTTATGCTTATTCAGCATCCATTCAGGGATGGATTGGCTGTATATTTTTATCCTCTGATTCTAATGAAAGCATTTGGTAAATAGATGCCAAACAAGCAATGTCTTCCCTACCCTGTGTAACTTTGGAGAATATTTCCTTTTGAAAAGCATCCTGCTCAACTACTAAGCCTATCTTCCCCTTTATTTTTGAAGCCTGCTGTGATGTTTCCTCTGAGAACCCTCTTGGATGCTTTAGCAGCACAGAGCTTCCCTCTGGCATTTGAAATGCAGCCTGAAAAACACCATACTTCTAGATACCAGACCAAGTGCTTCTTCCTTGTCCTATATATATATATATATATTTAATAATGAAACTCCTCTGAATTGATATTTGCTGATCCTCAGCTACTTTATTACTAGCTACTAAAAAATACCTTCTAACAAATAAGCACGTATTGCCGTTTGTCTAATTTGGTGGTATTTGCTCCCAAAGAGAGAAGCCCTCTGCTAAATACACAGGTCTTAACTTTTAAGAACTTGTGAGCTCATGTTTGGCTTTAGGCCTGTATTTTATATTGCTAATATGTTTAAAGCTAAGCTAGTGTTTGCTTTCAGGTGCCTGCAATAAGCCAGGCAAACAGACTTGGGCCAGCCACAGGGTCTGTGCTTTTCAGCAGTATGAAGTGTTTCAGCTAAAGAAGTTTTATCATGTTATGCCCGGAGGTGCAAAAGTGCAATAGGGATTTTCTTCTGGAATAGAGAGAGCAAAAGGAGGGGAGTCAGACTGCCATAAATCAAGTTAAATTTCCTCTGGAAGGAGTTGTGATGGTATAACCATGCTGTTAACAGGCAGGAACGGGGGATTTGGTCCATGTCTGCGGGCTCAGGGAGATCTCTTAGATCCACACATGTAGATCCACACATGTAGTGGGGAAGTTCATTAAATAAAAAGGGTGAGGCTGTTTTTTGTTAAGGAGAACGTCAGGAAGGGTCCGCCTGTTTGCTGCATGGTTGCTTGGTTTTTCCTCTCAGCATCATCTCTCCTGTTTCTTGCATTTATGCTCTCTGGGGCACTGCCTCCTTTTTATGGAAATTAGGCACCATTTTTTATATAAACTAACTAAAACAATCTCTTGTGATAAACCACTTCTGTTCTTTGGAAGGCAGTCTTATGTGGGATTTCTGACTTTCCCCATGGACTAACTCCCTCGGTGCCTATCCAGCTCAAGTGAGAAGTTTAATTTTGCAGAACACTTATTTACCTCCCTGGGGTCTGAGTCTGACTTGGTCATTCACCTTGCGCAAAGGATTAATTTTTATTTCTTTGACATTGCTGCAGCTATGTGTGCCTAGCTGTTAAAAACGTGATGCTTTGAATTTAAGCATTTAGGCTCATTATTTGTAACAATCTCAGGCAATCCTTCCTGCTGTTTGGCTTCCAGCTGCCATCTCCTGATTAAACACTCTGTAACTAAAAATCCCTGTTACAGATACAAGATATCTTGGGAAAAAAAAAAAACAAAAAACAAAAAAACAAAACCAGAAACAAAACCAAAAACAAACAAACAAAAAGAACAAACATGAGCAGAAAATCTAAATAAACAACCTGAAGGATTTTCCACAGGCTTTATCTCTGACAGGCACAGCTGGTGTGTGAAACACCTTCTGGTGTGGGTGAGTCTTGAGGTTGCCAAGCTCAAAGGGGACACCTCCAACCTGTTGTTGTAGTGGTAGGGACTGGGTGGCCTTAGAACACCAGGAGGGCTGGGGTTGAGTGCTGCCACACAAATGCAGAGTCATGCCTCTCACTTAGTGTGAGCCAGCAAAATAAACCATGGGATTGTGGAAATCTCCCATGTGAGGTAGGAGAGTTATTTTTCATTTATTTTTGCTTCACTGTGGATTTTTATTCCAAGAAGGGATGCAGAGGTAGTCTGAAGTATTATATCTGCTCTTCCAGGCTGCCACACTCTGGCCAGCATGTCCAGTGGACCCAGATTCCTGCAGCCCTTTCACCCAAGGATATACTGCCCATCAAACACAGCACATCAGCCCCACCTGTCCAACCACCAAACCCTCACCCCTTTGCCAGACAAGTCAGCATCTCAAGTGCTAATCTGACAAAGCAACCTGAAAAATCCTGTGCAGGAGGAAAGACTTCCCTGACTTTCATTTACTAGTGAAAGTGAGCTTACCTCTTTGTTTGTTAATTCCTTTTCTTGCTTTCTGGCATGCTATACGCTCCAGAACACCTTTTGTGCCTCCACCATGTTTCCTCTTACTAAGTATCCCGAGAGTGTCCCCTCCCTGTGCCATCAGGGGGCTTCCAGAGACTAGCCACCTCCATGACCCTCAGAGCTGTCTCATGCCTGTGGTCTCATGCCTTTTCCTGGCTCTCCTGACATTTGGGTTTTTGCTCCATCCCTACAGCCTACCCAATGGATTTACTAGAATTTGCTTTCTAAAGGCACCTGACATCCCAGTAGGAAGTTGCTTTTCCCTTATATCTGCAACTGTATGGTGTGCAGAAGTATTCCTCAAGGTAAAAACAGGGTTCTAAATAATGATGAGGGGATGGGAGCAAAAACGTGGGAAAGATGTACAGAGACAGCAGCAGCAAACTGAGTGAATTGCCTGACCCTTGTATGTTGACTGAAATGAAATGCATACTTTTCCATTATGCTATAACAGATGAAATCTCTGCAGCTTAACGTCTAGCAGTGAAGAATAGCATTAAGCTTTTCAAATTGCATTAAGTGCTGGGGGTGCCTTGTTACTCCTGCCCTAAGTCTACGGGTTACTTTTGGCTGCAGGGAGGTAAGGGTGTATTTGTTTTACCTTCCCCCCCTCCCCTTAATTGTTTGCATTTCACACATATCAGTATGTAGAGATGAATGTGGGGGTCATTTTCTTCCCCTGGCCTGGAGCCAGGGCTGGGGAGCTCCCCTAGAAATAGTGTTGGCCCCTCTATTCCTGTCTGCCACTGCCTATCACTGGAGGAGAGGATGCGTTTTTCAGGGGAGAGGGAAAAAGTGGGGTAGAGTTGTCTTACCATGATGGCTTCAGCTTGCTTGGAGTCCAGCTCCGACACCGCCCTGCGGAAGCCTTTAGCGGCAGAGGTGGAGATGTTGGGGGTTGGCATCTTCACTCTTCCACGAGCTCTGCTCTCTGCTTTTCAGCTCCTTGCCAGCTTTTTATAGGGTGAGGCTGACGTCAAAGATTCTTTCAAAGCTTCTCCCCTCCTGCTGCAACCCCCCCAACACCACCTCCCTCTTTTCCCCCCTCAGGCTGAGAGGAGGAGGGGACGTGAAGGAGAGAAGCATTTCTGTCCCATTAAATCTAATCGCCACAAAGATTGCAGACACCCTGCCTTCTCAGACCTGCCGCTCTCCCCACTTGTTTGCGTGTGCCCAAAAGATTTCTTCCCTGTCTTTTCGCTCCTCTGTTTTCATCTTTATATAATTCATTCTCTCACTCTTTTTCAATCCAGTACGTTCTCTTTCCTGGCTTGGGTGTTGAATGACAGGATTTTGATCCGTTTAAGGACAAAACAAACAGAAGGGAAAGATTTAGCCTTTTATTTCCCCCTTGTTTGCTATGTCACCGAGGCAGTAAAGAAGGAGGAAAGAAGCACCAATTCCCCCAGCCTAGGCTACAGGATTGGTTGCTGTTTTTGTGCATGCATATCCAGAGTTGGATTGGCCATGGTGTGCTGAGAGCAGACCAGCAGGATTAGGCCCCTTGTATCCTCAGAGGAGAAAAAGGCTGTGGAGAAAACCATGTGGGGGGGGGAAAGCCCACCTCTGCATCCTGTTATCCAAGGGCTTCGCTAATCTTCCTGCAATGCCTCAGAAGCCAAATGCCCAAGGAGATTTGGTCTGTGGCAGCATGTGGCAGAGCAGGACCCAAATCAGAGATGTCCTGAAGCATTCAGGCTTGGCCTTCTCTTCCTGTGGGGCTCAAGGGGTGCCTCACATTGCACTGGGGGGAAAGAAGGGGTAGGTTGGATATTAGGAAAAATCTCAGAAACAGTAGTGATGCACTGGAACAGGCTGCCCAGAGAGGTGGTAGAGTCACCATCCCTTGAAGTGTTCAAGAACCATGGAGTGATGGCACTGAGGGACATGGTTTAGAGTGGTTACAGGTATAGGCTGATGATTGGACTCAATGACCATAGTGGTTTATTCAACCATTCTGATTCTATGATTCTTTGACTGGCAGCAACTCTCCAGCATCAAGCTTTCCAAGGCTGGGAGAACTTCCCTGGGTTTTTGTATAGGAAAGAAAGGCAGGCTTGGGAGGGAGGAAGGTTATAATAATCATATTTGACTGTCAAATAAACTTCTAATTCTGACTGTACTCTTCTGTATTATGCTACCCTTTAAAACAGCAAGAAGAATACTGGACTTCAGCACTTTTGGTCTGAGGTTTTCAGTTCAATCTCAGGAAGAAGAAAAGTTTTCTTCATTCTGTTTTCTTAAAATCAGAAAGAACAACCATTTTGATAGATCTTTTATTTGTGGTACCTAGTTAAATTTGAAGGTCTTTTTAGAACACCATTTGCCAAGGATGATGAACCTAAAATCAGCCATCAAAGCAAATTCCACTTATTAAAATTTGTAATCAAGTTACTGAAAGGATAGCCTTAAAATGTCAGTTCACATGAAGAATGGAGAAAATGGATAAAGTACTTTAATAAAATGGGAACAGAACAAGTCAGTCAGCTTTCCTGCAGGCTCTAACAGATTGAGAGATCGCATGTGAGGGCTTTTCTAACAAACAGAGGCTTTAAAAGGAGCCGATAACATCAGGCAAATTTTCAAGATTATTGTACAAATATTTGGGATTACTTCAACTACATATTCTGATTTCCTTTTTGTCATTACATACTGTTTCTCCCCTTGTAAAATCTAGCACTCTACTTAAGCTCATCAATCAGCTCTTCTTTTTAGTTCATCACAAAGCCCTTGATTTTTAATTCCTTTATAGGGATGATAAATTAAGCATACAATTCCTGCCTTCTTTAAGCCCTGTTAATCTACCACCCCATGTCTGTCTGATGGCAAGATTCTTATATTGTACAGACTTGCTGTTAAGCACAGAGCCTCTGCAGAGCCAAAGTGCAGTCCTGCTTCCTATGCAACCAAGGAAAAAACATCTGCACCTCCGTAAACCTTCTGCTTAGGTTCATGTGAAAGTTCTGCTGATATCAGGCACGACTTCCCTCACTAAGAAAAGACTTTGAGGCCCTGGGTTGTTTATAAAGAAGGGCAACAAAACTGTGATGGATCAGGAGCACAAGTCTTATGCGGAGTGGGTGAGGGAGCTGTGATTGTTCAGTGTGGAGAAGAGGCTAAGTAGAGATCTTATTGCTCACAACAATGACTTGAAAGGATGTTGTGGTGAGGTGTGGATTGGTCTTTTCTCCTGCTTAACTAGCAATAGGGTTAAAGGGAATGGCCTCAAGTCATGCTAGAAAGTTGTTCAGATCTGGTATTAGGAATTTTTTTATTTTTTTTTTCTTTGAGAGTGGTGAGGCGATGATGGAGTTAATGTCTCTGGAAGTGTTCAAGAAACATGGAGATGTGGCACTGAGAGACATCACCAGTGGGTATGGTGGTGGTGGGCTGGGGTTGAACTAAATGGTAACAGTGTTTTTTTCCAGCTTCTATGGTTCAATGACCTTTAGGTGTGTGAGCCTACTTGGTTAAATTATGGCTCTGCTCCCACACCAAGGCTTTTGTATGTTGACTAAATAGTGAGTTTTCTAATTAAAGAGGAGCATTTAGGAAAGGTTATGAAGTAAATACAGTGGATCGATGAGTCTTCATTAGTGCTTTGTTTCTCAGGCTCCAATCACATGCCTGCCTGTGAATGTGTGTGAGTGCTATGTGTAACCAGCTGCGTGTTTTAGGGGATTTATCTGACGTAAAGCAGAAATGGCAAATATTGTTGGACATTGCACTTTGGATGCGTGGACCAAGAGAAAAACCTCCCCCTGCCAGGCTACTATCCCTCATCGTGAGAACTGTAGGGATCTCCATGCAACAGTCTGTGGTTTTGATATGAATTCCAGGGAGAATCAGTGGCAGAGGTGATGCCAGCCCAGTGACAGTGGAAGGCTCTCTAGTGGTCCAGGAAGCTTGAGGGACAGGCTTTGAGCTGTACAAGTATCCCACCGAATGCCAAAGTAAGGGACTGTGTCCACCATTGTGAGGGCAAGCTGCCATCTCCCATCACAGCTGAGGAGAAAACCCTACTGGCTATGCGGGGTGATCGGGTCCTCTTGTTGCTCTTTCTCCCACCTTTCTCACACCCTCTCCCTCTTTCCTTCCATAGCCTGAGTAATTACACTCTGCTACATGAAGCAATTACAGCAGTGGTTAGCCACCTCCGTCAAGAGATGTCTTTTTTTACTCATCTCCTTTCAACACTCCTGAGTGTCTCAAAGTTTAATAACCCATAATGATACCCTGGACTTCCGTGTCATTGCTGCCTCTAGGACTGAGGCATCAGCAGGAGAAAAAAAAAGAAAAAGAAAAAGAAAAAGAAAAAAAGGATAATTAAAATCCACCTCTACCTCTTAACTCTGCAGTATTCTATCATCTAGAAAGCACTAGTTTTTATGCTCACACAGCAGATGAGGCCAAGGAAAGGGAAGCTGCAAGGAGTAGAGCTGTGTAGCTCCTTGTTAAGTGTTTTGAGATGTATTCTGAGACCCTGGCATGAAAGCACAGCTGGATCAGGTGAGATTTAACAGCTTCAGACCTGCTCTGGTGGATGGGCTGGAGGCAGGGGTCATCTATTCCCTGACTTGTAGAGCTGAGCCCTGGGAGATGAAGAGCCCCATTGCAGGGATTATTATTCTCAGGGCAAAATGAAGACACATACACGCACAAGTACACACACTAGTGACAGAAAATCATTTCCTATAGGAGATGGAGTAGGGCTGTGCAACCCCCAGTGCCTTTTTGCCACGATCTGCGTTAGTATAATTCTTAAGTATGTTGTCCAGGATTGCTCTGCCCCACAGATGCAAATCCAATGACTGAAGGGTCACAACCAACACCCTTCAGCAGCTAAGTGCAAACCTCTGTGTCTGCGGCTTCACATTTCAGAGGGTCAGCTCAGTTTTTAACTAAATCTGAAAATATTCTATAACCCATCAAAAATGCCACCTTACTTTTGGCTTTGGATTTTGGGGCTGACTAATATCACAACACCACATTCAGAGTCAATTTGCATTCGTGCCGTTCGTATTTTGCTTCCAAATCAAGTCTCTCCTCTCTTTGGTCAATATTGAAATCACAATTCTGAAAAAAATAATTTTACAGAAATCAACTTTCCAGGTGAAAATAACCTGATTACAGGCAAAACTTACTGAGGAATATATTTGCAGAAGGAAGGAAGGTTGCTTGAATGGAGGAAAAACTCAGCACCTCCCTCTCCCCAGGAACTGGGTATTTAGCCCCGAGTTTTCAGAAATAAAAGCAACAGCAATCCCTCCATTTCTGCATCAGGAAATGGATCTGGAACATACAAGTGTAAATTCAGAAACACTGTATTGATGATTCACCCTTTCCTGCAGAATCCAAAATAACCATCTTGTCTCGGATCAATGGGGAAGCACTTAGGAGCAATTTTCTCTTTGGAAATGTGGGCAGCAAATAGACAGCTAGGAGCAGGGGGGTGGAATAAAATGCACTATCGCTTGGACCATGTTGTATGGTCATGAAAACCAATGTCTGACACCTCCATCCCACTGTATTTCAACTTGTAGACAAATCCTTTAGTAAAGTCTTCAGGGAATTTCACCTTTGTGGGGAAAGTTGCCTCCTACATGTATTGTAGCAGGTCTCCCGCTACATGGCCAGCCTTCGTGGTTTTAATTTGTATCTGTGATACTCAGTATTTTTCTCCTAGCTCTGGAGTCAGCTTTCCTTTGAAAATACATTGTTGCAGCCCTTTTGTGAGGAGAGGAAAGGATGGAGTCTAGAAACTCCCAGCCTGAGAGAAAAAACCCTCCAGAATCATCAGTAATTCTTGTATGGAAATCTGGCACAGAATTATTGAACACTGAGTTTGACACTCAATTTGCTTTTCTGGGTAAAAGGAAAAAAAGAAAAAAAAAAGAAAAAAAAGTATTATGTGGGTAAACAAGAGCCTGAGAACATCAGAAACATTATGACAAGAAAAATCAAATGTCTGGTGCTAATTCTATTGCCGGCAAGCAGTGCAGAAGATGTGGCAGTGCATTTTCTGACTGTTTGCTGTATGGCTGGGGGCATGTCATTTAACTCTGCCTTCTGTTTCAAGGCTGGTTATAGCTGTAGCTGCCACTTGTTTCATCACTACTGTGAAGAAATGGTTAATAGTGGGCAATGGATGTGGAAATCAATGGGAGCATTTGCTCTAGACTGCTTTCAGAAGGGTGAGCTCCCAGAAGGGGAAGCAGGGCTGTGGGGCCATGCTGCTGGTTCCAAGGCAATCATCTGGTTTGCTGCCCATTGTGTGATCCCACCTTTGGGAGCAATGTTCCAATTTCACTGCTGAAGAAAAGACATCTTCTGTGATGCATTTCTTAGGTCAACCTGACCAGAAGAGGTTCCAGGGCAGTGGAAGGTTTAACTTGCTTTCCAAAGCCTGAGAAATGTCTTTTCTTGCCTGTAGTGTGATTTCCCATTGAGCCTTTGCCTTGCTGAATACATACAGTAACAATTGATGTTACTGATAATTTTCTTTCCAAGTCCTTTGAACTCCCAGCACTAAAAGGTCTGCAGGGACCTGGATTCTGCAGCTCTTTCTCTACACAAATAAAGAAAGTTAGGGTCATACCCTTCTTGCAAATCCACTCATGCTATGCAGTAAGACATAATTTATCTAACACAGCATAACAAGAACTTGTGCAATACAGCTCAGTGATCCTACCACATGTACGCAAAATCATTCACTTCTAACTCCCTCTTTCCTCAGGCACTGGAGGATAAAAGCCATCTGCCTGTCAGACAAAAGGTCTGATGTGATCTTACCATTAGGAGTCACACAGAGGGTCTCAGACCTATGAAAATGTCACCATATTGACTTCATACAAATGTTTATTCATAGTTCTGTTTATAGGCAAAGCAAACGGATGAGATCCATGACGTAGACACAACCAGATCGGAATAGAAAATTGGCACCAGCATTTCAAAGTGAAGTCATTGCTTTTCTATTGTTTTATATCTGCTTAGGATCTTATCTGTTATTCCTGACAGGTAGCCATCAAGCAAGTGGACTGGAAAAGGGATGAGGAAACATTTTTCTTTTCTTTTTAGAGGGGGAATGCAAATGTATAACTCATGGCAAGATCCATGTCTCCCAGCAGGCTTAAGAGGATGACTCATCAAAGCCTTATGCTTGTCTTCAGGATCTTCAAGGTGTATCAACAGTATTTTATTGATCTATAGTCATGGAAAGTAAAGAAAGAAGAGTCTGAGATCTACACTGATACAATATGTCCAACCTCAGTAATTCTACCATTAAGCTACTGTGATGCCACCATGGAACAGAAGGATCTATATGGTGGTATTTCCTGTTCTCCCAGTGGTAGGACAGTTCTCTCCAAAAACAGATTCTTTAATCCAATCGAGGATACTTCAGAAGTTGAAAGTTAGGCAAAGAATAAAAGTTCAAGTTAGCAGTAAGAGATACATTTTTAATAGTGCGAGTGAGCAAACCCACTGAACATTCAGGAAGCTCTGTTCCCCTTTGTTTAAAGTTTCCTGAGCAGGATGGGATATTTCACTCAAAGACACAGGGACAGGACGCTAAGACTAGTGGGGGCTGTACACCAACATTCTGCAGCAGATGTGGAGGAGATACAGCTGTGACATCTTTGTCCCACAGCGACAAAGCACAGGGCTGAAGCAGCACTGCCTGCTGTCCCCAGTCAGGAGGGCAAGACAGACCCCTGCCATTTCCCACCATCAAAGGATGTCTGAATTCCTTCTGCCCTTCGCCTAGACAAGAGCTGGAAATTCGACATTTTTAGTGAGAAAAGATGGGTTAAAAAAACTCACACCATCCCTACAGAGGAAGACTTTAGCTTTCTCACGTGTACCTATGCTGGGAAAATGTGTGTTTCTTCATCACGTAATACAGTGGAAATTATGAGTTTTAAGTGCCTATCCTTTCCCCTTTCTCATGCTTCTGGTTGCAGTGCCTGTCTCAGGAGAGTTAATAGTATTTTCACTGATTTAATTTACATCAAGGACGTGCTAGATTGCAACAAGCTGTGCTTTTAAAAGAGGAAAGGAGTCATAGGCAGAATAGGAACCTAGAAAAAACCTCCTCATTCTTACACCCCAAACAGCACCAGGAACAAATAAATGCCTTCTGGGGGACAAGCTTACATTCAATTTTCTCCTTTTTCTCATATTGCTTCCCTGCTTTTCCCATTGGTTTGCCTTTGCCTGCTTACGTCTGACCTACAGTCCCAGAAGCCCAGCCATAGCCTGAAGGGATTTGCCTTGTGCCTTTAGTGGGATAGCATTAGGTTTTCCTTATCAGTCACCAGTAGGGCCATGTGTTTTGTCTCTGCTCCCCCTCCCTGCAGATGTGTGGTTGAGGGCAACGAGAGACAAGGGGTCCTTGTAAGTGACTTATGATAATTGCAGAGCAGAAACTGCTCTGAAAATCTAAATTCCTCTCTGACATTTCCAGTCTAAAGCTCCCACTGACTCAGCTGCTGCTTGTGATATTTAAACAAGGATTATCTCCTTTTTTATTCTTTTCTTTTTGATAATAGGATGGCAAAAGGTTATTTTAACACTTTCCTACAGTTTGTTTGGCTGATACAGAACCAACACTCCTCAGGATGTAACCACAGCTCTGCTTCCCAAGTCACTCATTTGGCATGACTGGGATGAATGAAGGCTCCATGGTTTAAAAAAAAATAATAATAAAAGAAGAAGAACCATTCCTTGAATTGTCATCTTTTCCATTTTTTTTTCTTTAGCACACATTTATTATGCTGGAAAGATGTATTTCTTTGGGTGTAAAAAGATGTATCCATTTGGTTCCAGTATGACTGCTCCAGACTCATCCTGAGATCTCAGGTATTTCACTTTATGTATTAAAAAACTGATAATATTTTGTAGGGATGCTGTACAGCATCTCCAAAAAAAAAAACCCTATAGGAAGCTGACAGCATTTTTTGATTCCTGAGAAAACAAGTACATCAGCATGAGGGGAGAACATCTGCTAAAGAAAGCTGTAATATGGTCCTCAAGACTGCTTCAAAATAACTGGCAAATGTCCCTCTCACCCTGTCTCCAAATGCCTTCACATTCTCAATAGCTGGAAGAAACAAGAGAGAAGGCATGGGCAGATAAGAGAAACAGAGCAGAAAGACACCCAGAAAACTGAGGGATGTGCCCTGGAAAGGAGAAAAGAAGGAGAGGTGCAGATGAAGGAGAAAACAAGGAAAACCAAGTTACCAGAGCAAAAAACCTTTCAATATTTGAGCTGAAGAGCCTTCAAAGTGCTCAGTTTCCAGCCGCTTCCCAGGCAAATGCTTCCTATCAGATATTCTCTGCCTATGTAGTTTTCTATGACCTGATGATCCTAGAGAAATTTCTTCTTCCTCCGTGTTTATCACTTATGTCTCACTACTGTCTCTTCTGCAGATTTGGCAGCTCTGTGGGAAGAGAATCAGGGCTCTCCATCACTTCAGAAGCTACCTGACAAGCAAGGGACAGCACTGCAGTCAAGGAAAATCCAAGACCAGGCCCTCACATCTGCTGTTCCAGCACTTCAAAAAGGTGTCCAAAATGCAAAAAGTCATGACAAAATTAGTATCCAGAAAAACTGTTGATCACAGCCTGAACCTCTGATCAACCACCTGAAGCAAGCAATCAGGTGAAGGTAATTCAGCTGTGCTATCGGAAGGGGTAGAGCTTGACTCCACCTCTCCTAGATCTCATTTAAGGGCTGACCAGCACTAAGGCTCGTTCTCTTTCTCTGGAGGTTACTCCTTTGTGGAATTTACTGCGAACCTTCAACATTGGTGAGTATTTTTCATTTATTGTAGATTGTCTTTCTGTCATGATAATCTTTCATACAAGACATCTCTTTAATCTCTGTTTACCTTTTGACTGTATAATTGTATAACTGCATACCCTGCAATGTCATTAGCAAGTTGTTTACTCCTTAAATTGGCCAAGAAATTGCTGAGGATGGGGTGAGGGAGCCAGGGCTGGGGACAATCCCAGCACTATGTGTTTTGCAAATGGTTTGGGAAAATCTGACCATTTCTTTTCTCTATTCAAAGAGATGGAAGGATTACTAAGTGGAAAAGGGTCTTTCAGGTAGATCTTCATATGGGGGTGGCCCAAGTAAATTTAAGTAGGACATATCCATATGAAAGCATGGAGAAGGCAGGTACAAGGCCTTGGGCTGGACACAGTGAAGGTTTGGGTTGGGAGTAGACATCTGTACTGCTCACATTGGCATTGGATGCCTCAGCCCCTATCTCACTACCACAGTCAGACAAAACAAACACATCCCTAAATGGAGCCACTTGTTGCTCTGCCAATAAGCAGCACAGAGTGGGCACAGAGACAGTTGCCTGTTGTTCCCCCATGACGTAACTGCTTTTCAGCCTGGCCATGCATAGAGGAAGTCTCTGCTGTGCCCCCGTTTGATCAGAGACAGCAATATTTAGATTAAATCCCCTCTTTTTAAATATGCAAAGATTGCAGAGCCGGCATAGCCACACTGCCTGTTTCAGACCACCATCCCATCTGTGTGTCCCATACAATGCGGCAGCCCTCAAGGACTTCATCCAGGGCACGGGAGATGCAGGGCAGATAATCCAGTCCCCATCTTCACCTTGTAGTGCTTCCAATTCGGGGTGCTCATTTCCAGTCCTGGTGTGTCCTCAGACAGTGGAGGCCAGAGGTGGTAATTCCTTGAGAATAGAACTCCCATTGAAAAGCACACTGATCTCTTTCAGCACAAACCAGTGAGCAGGTTGCAGGGAAGGGCCATGCCTCAGCCATCTTGTTGCTATTCAGGTCACCTGCGGGGGTTGGGGGAAGACAAAAACAGAAAGAAAAGATAAAGAAGTGTTTCCCTCTCTCCACCTTGGCTATGCACTTTCAAATTGCTAGGACAACTTTTGTGTAAAGACCATCTCTCAGTTTTGTTTTAATGACCGTTGCCGTTACATATCAGATTTGTTACCAAAGCAACAGCATTGCTCCTTACTTGAGGTCATCTGCTCAGGTGGTGTTTTTGTCCAAGCTTAAGATGCCTGTGTCTCAAGGAGCCCTGAAACACTCCCACTGGGGTGAAGTGGAGTAGATCAGCCTCCCATCTCCCACCCAGGTCCCCGGTGCCCTCAGGGTAGCCCTGAGCCCAGGGATGGAGTGGTGTCAGGGTTTGATGAGTGTGGGGCCAAGAAACAAGCTGTTGCCTGTGTGTGAGTCAGTGATCCAAGTTGGGCCCTGCACTGAGTCATAACCCAGGAGCCTCTCACCCCACCTTCTGGGTGCATCTGTTTGATGCTTTCTCCTGGCAGTGCTTTTCCCCTTCCTTCCATAGTGCTGGGGGCCTTTTCAGAAGAGGACTGGTATTTGTTCATCTCTGCAAGGCGCTTTGGAGGTCCAAGGACAGGAAGATACTGTGCTTTTCTTACAACAGCAGCAGAAGTCATATTCACATCCTTTCCAAGGTTATTCTTTAGTTATGGTCCTCCGTACTTTTCACTATCCTATTTCCTTTGTTGCCCTGTCAGGGCTCCGGTATGCAGTAAGTAAAAACAACCTGTTCCCACTGATACTCCAGCATGTCTTGTCATCTCCTGGTTATTCTCTAGTCTCACTGTAGATGAGACTAATCGCAGATAGATCTCTCTCTGGGCTTTTCTTGCTAGTGAAATCTGACAAGCAGAATCTCTTCTCCTACAGGCCACAGCTATACATGATGCTGGAAGTGTTTTGTTTCTTCCCGCTTCCCCACACTCATAGCTGAAAGAATCACCATTCTTCTGTTTTCAAGTGATGCATGGGAGAGGTGTGCAAGATAGTCTTTACCTGAAACATCCTTCAGAAGGCTGCATTTCCTTAAAGTAGGATGCAAAGCTGGTCTTGAAACCAGCAGTACCTATTTTGTATGCAAAATATATTTGAAGTCCCATTGCCAACTTCACTCTACCTTACAATCAATGGCATCAAAACTCTGTTAAGACTCAAAGAACTCTGATCAGAGGCATTCCCAGGAAGAAAAGAGTTATTTAAGCCATCCTCTCACTCCCTGTTCTACCATGGGCTCACTGCCCACAGGAGAAATTTGTCTTAAATGTACCTGATCTTGCAAGTCTCCCACACTTTCTGACCTCTCTGAAGGCTTCCCTCTTCTCAAGCACAGGATGCTGCTGGTCAGCCAGGGTTTGAAGTGGGAGGCAGAAAAGAGGAGCTGCTCACAAGGGCAAGCCCTGCATTGGTCCAACAAGGACTGAAAAACCCAGCTACTCTCAGGTTGGCTGCTATCCTCTGTGCTGCCAGTCCCTTCTACCAGGAGATGTCCACAAGGAAGAAATGTTTTCCTGAAATGAGAAGGACTTGGAACTGCTCTCCTCCTTTCAGTAAACACCCATTTATTTAATGGGTGGAGATGGGCATAAGGGAGCCTGCAATCTCATTATTCCCCTGCCAAATTTCCAGGAAGGCAAGCGTGCTGATTCCAGCTGGATGCAGAGCCTAAGCCCACAGAGGCACCCTGTCCCTCATTTGCTCTTGACATCATGCTCACTTGCCCCCCTTTTCTCTCTTTTTTTCTTTTCCATTTCATTTGGATCATGCATTGCCTCAGGGTGACCACTGATAATCTCTGTGGCCGGCCACCTGCATCTGTATCAGTCCTGTGATATGTCATGATGAAGGACAGGGAGCAGCTCCAAAGCTTCACATACTGCCTTTCTCCAGAGCTTTCTCAAAGCCCGTGCTACCCAAAAAGGCGTTCACTTTTAGACACCTGTGTGTACTAAGTTCCCAAAGACCAGGACACTTGTGTAACTTCTGAAGAAGTACCTGTCTGCTATGAAAAATATGGAATTGAAAGCTTCACCTGAAACTTTCTTTCTAAAACATCTTAAACCTCCTCTTAATGTGTTTCTTTTAAACTGCACTTTTATTTTCTCGTTGCTTCCCTCTTATAACTGGAGGCGCTTTTCTTCTGCCACGTTTCTTTACATCACTAATAATGCCCTTCTGAAGTGTTGCAGGGATGTGCTGGCATTCTGTATGATTTTATTAGGCACCGGTCCACTTCGAGGCATTGAAGAGGGCTTGAGAGCAGTGATTGTCAGGAGGCAGGGAGAGGCGAGGGAAGGGTAATTGAGGGTTTAGACAGTGCTTCACTCTGCCAGACACCTACAATCAAAACCAGGCGGGTGTATCGATCAGCCTTTCAATTGGTCTGCCTCTCCTTTTAGCCTTTTCCTGGGTGATGTGCATTGTGTTGAAGAGGTATGGATTTTTTTGGCTGCTAGAACTGGGAGGCTCGGAAAAATAGGAAGTTGTGCTTTATTTATGGGGTAAAGACAGGCTTGATGTCCCTAGGTGAGAGTATGTCTCCATGTTGCGGCATCACCTTATGGGTAGCAGTGCGTCCAGACTGGTCTGGGTCTAACAGAGCATCCCCATAGCAAATCCCTGCCATAAAACAGAGGAAGTGCGCCTCTCACTGCGGCGGGCAGCGGGCGGCGCTGTGGGGCCGACTTTGCCGAAATACCGTCCTGTGCTGCAGGGCGAGGGGAAGGAACCAGTCTTCGGGGAGGAGAGCCCGAGCAGGCTCGGTGCTAAGCTGTCCTAGCATCTTGGGATATGCAAGTGAGGAGCATTTCTCCTTGAAGAGAGGTCCTACATGCAAGGCTAGGACAAACCTGTATAGGACTCAATGCAAGCAGCAAAAAGCACGCGAGGGATTTTCCAGCCTGATATACACTGCTTGTATTGTTACTGCTTGTATCGTTGCTGCTTGAAAAGTCTCCTTGGCAGATCTTGCTGGCATTGGCAGTTGTGCCAGGGTAGCTAAGAGCTGGGGATCACTCAAGCAGAGTAAAGATGTTCTCTCCTTGCCCCCAGGCTTGTCAGTAAGGACTTGAGCTTCCAGCTCACCCTGAGGAGCCCTGGGCTTCAAGAATTTCTGCTGATAACAAAGGGATTGCATAAGGACAGATTCAGCTGAGTGCCAGGAGCTGGACTCATATTGTTGAGGGTTCTGGTAGCTACTACCCAATAGCCAGAAAGTGCATGGCACCAAGCCCATTTTTGGCTTTCTCTTTCATGACACCACTATCACCACTTTTTCTGGAAACCTGCTAAAACAGCAAAGATTTGAGGATATTTAACTTTTCTTCCCCTAGCCATAGGTCTGAGCTGAAGTGGGAGCTGCTAGGAGGTGCTCTCAAGGGCTGCTTTGCTTGCTTCTCCTGCTGCTTGCCTTCCTCCATCACAGAGATCTTGCTGCAGCTGAATGCTGAAGCTCAAGCAGCCTCTGAAATGGAGGGGAAAAAGAGTCAGGATCCATCCTATGGAGAGGAGATGGGTTCCTCAGCATGCCTTCCAGCCTCTGAATAGTTAAGTTTTCAGTGAGCTCACAAGCAGCACACACACAAAACACAATTAAAAGAGCAAAATGATTGCTTGTCACTGGAGGGCCTCTTTAGCTGGAAGAAGTGATTTTTCTTTTTCTTTTTTGTGTGTGTAGGTTCATGGGCTCTGAAGATGACAGGAAGTGAAAATCTGATTTGCTTGTGGATAGGGGGTTCCCAACTGCTGTCATCTCTACCCCCCTCCTCTGTTACTCTCCATCCATCCCACCAGGCACAGTGCCCTCTGAAGCACTGCAGGGTGCTTGGCAACTCCTTGGTTCTGCTGAGAAGTGACGTGTGGAGACAGTAGGAGAAGGGGAAATGTCACAGTGTCAGCTCCCAGAACTTGAAGGGACATCAGCTTGCCTGGGCATGGCTTACCCGGGGGGCAGTGAGGAAGATCCAATGTAGGAAAGGGACAAATCACAGCTATGGGCCAAGAATATCAGGAGAGCAGTTGGGGACAGTGTTTGAAGAATGGGACTGACCGGGCAATTGCAACAGCACTGTGTCCGGAAGGCACCTTGCTGCTAGTTTTTCCCTAGTGCTAGGACAAAGCAAGTATTCTAACCCTGAGCCTCAGCAGGTGACAGCTCACATCATTGGTCCTCTACATCCCCATCTCCTGCTGGCATCTCAAAGAGCAGCAAGGGTGGCTACAGCCCTCAGGGCTTTCCTTCTGCACACCTTTATACAGAGAGCAGGGACGATGCACCTGTCCCATACCCATGTCTTTCCTGATACTGTGCACTTTTGCACCATAAACTGGTGGAAACACCCTGTTCCCTTGTAAAGCTGCACAATAAATCCCATGCAAGTGCTTCTATCTGTTTTAAGGAAATTCTGTAGCTTGCAAAAGGCACGTGCCTAGTGGTTGCTCTCACCTCAAAAAGCTGGTTTTTTTTCCCCCCCTCTCTCTCACTCCCAGGCAACACAAGTCATTATTAAGCTGCTTGCTAACAGCAGCTAACTGCTTGGATGCTGCTGGACATCTCCCGGAGGGTGTTTTGGACACCAAAAAGGCTCTTCTCACTACAGGAGCTGTTAGGTATGTTGCCTGATCCAGGGCTCAGTTTGTAGTGTGCAGGCAAAGTTTTCTCCTTCCCTAAAACCCATAGCAATGCCCCAAACCTCCTAAAACAATAAAGATTTAAGAACAGCAAATCCACTCCTCCCACAGCCCCAAGGCTTGCTTGCAGCCCTCCTATGAGTAATAAAACTAAAACCTGCTTGTGCACAGCAGCGTTCAACCTGAAAGCATCCCCTCCCCTTCTCCAAGGGCTTGAAGTGCCCCTGCCTTAACCTCTCCTGCTTAAGGAGCCCCCCACATTTGGAAACTTTAATGTCATAACCTGTTTGTCCTGTTTAAAGTGCAGGGCAGGGCTGGGGAGCTGACAGATCTGAAGTAAGCTCAGCCTGCAGCTACCTTGCACCTTTATGGCTCAGTGAGGGAGAAAGAGGCGGAAAAACAGCCCTTGGAGCCTCGCATTTTTCTGTCTTATTTTTTTTTCTCCCCTTCAAAAAAGGAGTAGCATGAAACTTTGCCTGTGTGTTGGTGTGCAGATGTGGGGCAGAGAGAATGCAGCACAGTGATTCTTTCACTAATGAGCATCTGTAGGGTTTTCTCCCAGATCTGACCCCTTGAATGAGAGACGCTTGCAGGCAGTTTCTAAGTTAAAAAGGTTCTTTCCTTATCTCCAGAGTCAGGTTCTCACCTCTTTTCTTAATCCGCGCTGGCCAATGATGTTCCATGTTGGAAAGGCACTCTGCCATACTGTGCACCATGTGCACACATCCCACCCTTGCCTCACCCACACGCTTTGTGCCCCCAGAACTTGATGAGGGAGATACACAGTGCTGGGAAACTCTTGTGCATGGGTGTGATGTAGGAAGATGTGATTTTCTTAAAAACAGCATTGTTATCTGTTTAGGCATTAATTGGCCAAGAATACTTGAATATAACTTGTTGTCCTACATGTGCACATATGTCCTGATATGTCCTGACCTCAAGGTCAGGCTGGACAGGGCTCTGTATGCCTGGCTGAGCTGTAGGTGTTTGTGTTCGCTGTAGGGGTGATGGACTAGATGGCCTTTGAGGGTCCCTTCCAACTCAAACTATTCTATGATAATGCATTTATAGAAATAAATTGTTTATGATGTCAGCTCAGTGTTTTGTGTGCACTGATGCTGTAAATCCCATGCCAGGCAAAGAGGCAAATGCAACTGAGGGTAGGACCACACTGAATCCTCGGCAGGTGGCAGCACCATGAGAGCCCATGGATGGGGTCAAGAATAACCTTCTGTCCACTCCTTGCTTGAGATTCAGTCCAAATCTGGGATGAATAAGAGCCAAAAGTTATTAAAAAAATGCTCAAAGCAGCAGCGGGCAGTTGCATGTTACCACACCTTGCTTTCATCCCTTTGTCCCTACTACTCCTTTTGGAAACACTATGTCAGCCTGAGTACAGATAGGAAAGTCCTTTGGCACGCAGGTACACAACTGGGGAGGTGAGGCTGTGGGTCAGCACCTCCCAGGCAGGCGGCATGCAGGGTTCCGTGGCTCAACTGTTGCACGACACGTGCCTCAGAGCAGTGCCAAACGCCTTCGCCTTTCGGTAGTTGCAAACAAAAAGCTGAGCTCCCTGGCCACCCAACAGGAAACATCTGCAATCAGGAGATCATAAGGCAAGCCGGCAGTTTTTTATCCCTATTTCTTTTTTTTCTTTTTTTTATTTTTATGACAAAAATAAAATGATAAGTTCACTTTGAAACTTGTTCTTGACTTTAGTGTGTAAGAACTTAAAACAAACTGCTTTATGGCCCTCTTTGTCATATCTCTTCTTGCAGGTGGCAGAGGCGGGCTCAGACTGATAAGATTACTGATACGGAGTAAAACTGGTGCACTCAGAGAATGTGCTCATTAAGCAGGAATCTTAAGAAGTTGGAGATATTTGCCTAATGCCCTCCTCCTCCTCCCCACTGTCTTATGAAGCAGAGGGACCAAGGTGAGAGCCAGTGTGCCCTTGTTTTGGATCAGCTGAAATTTTGGGGCCTCATGAGAGGACAAAGAGTCACTGGGTTCCTTGCTGTCAGGTCAGCAGGTGAACATCTAAGCAAAGCCCAGGTTGGTGAGGGTTTGAAAACACCTTCAGGACCAATTTGGTGAGCCAAATCTGAGCAGTATCTCAGGCTGGATTTGGGGCTTTGGGTCTAAGGAGACCACTGGAGCTTACCTTCTGATTTAGGATCATCTTTGCTTACACAGAGTGATGCCTTGTTCTGGGGTTAGTGGATGATAAACACCTTAGTCATCATGTGTAAAGATAAGGGAACGAGTTTGCAACAAGTATGGCTCTGTTCTGCCTTTATTTGAAGACCAGATGTTAAGCAACCAATACTTCTTGGCCTTTTTAGTGGTTTAGTGGTTGCGTTAGGCATGTTTGACTCTTGTCTCTTTCTTTTCAGGAGGGGATAAAACTGTCACCGTGAAAGGAAATTAGTTCCTCGAACTCATTTCACCATGCTTTCTGCTTTTTGGCCAAGTATTTTTACATGCTTAGATTCAGGACTTCCTTGTTCCTTATTTATTGTTAATTAAAATAATGGTAACTGCCATTTCAAGGGGTGGAAATAAGAGGGGGTGGGCACAAAATAACTGCCTGTCACAGATGGGTATCCTCTCCCTCTTCTGATGGAGCAAGTCAGAAGCCCAGGCACCCAGCACATCAGTTTGGGGTTGGGGTTTTGAGTCACATTTGTAAAATATAATCCTAATGAGCTCAAATGTGGCCACAGAGGACATAGGTTTAGGAAAATGAACATCTTTCACCAAAGAGTTCTGGTGTTTGACAGGAGCTGTTTCCCTCCCCAACAGATGTGGTACCACCTAGAAAATAGCACCTGGAAATTTAAACTGGGGCTGTTATAATTTGGTTTATGTATAACTTGTTTTGATTCCATTTTTTCTCCAAAATTCCTTTGGAAAAGTATTGAAGGATAAGGATGGATTCCCAGCTCTGTGGCTGACCCCTTTCCGTGCAGCACATCCTCTCTATGGGGAGCTTTCTTTCACCATGTCTCATCTGTCAGATCCACTGTGATTACTTAGGGCAAAAGATAACATGCAAACACGCTGCTAGTATTCAAAGCACTCTGAAATATCAGCTCACATTACCACTCTATAACAAAGCAAAAACACCACAGATTACAGCTTGTGACACTGGGCATTTCCCAACCCTGTGGCTCACCCAAAGAAGTAATACCAGATGTAAACACAAAGGCAGTGTGATTTCTTTTGAATGTTAACTGAGCAGGCAGGGCGCTGGATGTTCTTTGGTGAGCCTCATACTTTGTTCTCACCTCACATGCAGAGATATGTTTCACTCTTGCCCTCCTGGACTTATTCCATTCTTGGGCTTCTTGCTTTCTTGGATTTCTTGCCCACACAGTCAAAACAATAAAGACCATCCTCATCACCTTCCTTGAACCTTGCCCAAGGAGGCTGTGGATGATCAGTCCCTGGATGTATTCGAGGCCAGGCTGGATGTGGCTCTGGGCAGCCTGGTCTGGTGGATGGTGACCCTGCCCATGGCAGGGTGGTTGAAACTAGATGACCACTGTTGTCCTTTTCAGCCCAGGCCACTCTATGATTCTATGATCACCAAAATCCCCATGCAATGCAAACCAGCCACCAACCAGCAGAAAATGGCTTGAAAGGAAAGTGGCAGTCTTCACAGCTTTCTTGGCAAGAGACAGCTGGTACCTCTTTACACCTCTTCACAACCAAACTGCAAGGTTATATGGCATCTCGTGATGAAGCACAACCCTGCAGAGATAGGAAGCAAAGGTGGTAACAGAAAGCATAGTAAGTTGATGGGGAAAAAGGCTTGTGTGGCCTGGAGGGTTCAAGAAGCAGGCTGAGGTAGGTAGGGGAGGGCAAGGTAGGGCAGGACAGAAAGCATGGGGAGGAAAGCACGGCATGGAGCAGCTCCCTCCTTTGCTCAAACCTGTCATTGCCTCCACATACAAGAGCTGATGGCAGAAGTGAGGTACCTCCTGGTGCAGACCTGAGTGGCAGAGAGCACTGCAGAAACCACTTTGTTTTACCCAAGAGGATATGTTTTGCTGGCTGTAAGCAGAGGAACATCTGGGCCCTTCCAGAAAACAAACAAAAACCCACCCCAAAGTGAAACTCTCTGACATTCCAGAAATAACAAATCTGCATCCCTCAGTATCTAAATCACAAAGCAGGAGCTCAAGCTGTAACATGCCGGCTGCTTTCTGCCTGGTGCTGTATTTTAGCCAGCTCTCCAAAGCGAACCAAAAGGCCTGGCTCCTCCTCCCGGGGAGATGAACATCCAGCAATAAAGACGCCCTAAATTACTGCGAGCAGAAAAAGTCTTGCTCAAGGCTGTGCAGTGCCTCAGCAAGGATCCATTTAAAGCAGCCGGCATAAGAGGACGTGACAAGACCTGCCGCAGGAATTGTACTGAAACTCTGAGCATGTCAGAGCAGGAGAGCATCAGGGCAGTGACTGATGAAGATTAGTCTAGATAGCGAGGAGGAATGGTATGTCAAAGAGGAGGGGGGGAAGCGATATGGCTACAGGGAAGGAAAGGCAGGGTGGAGCCAGCGATCCGAGCTGGTGGCCTGCCAAGGTACATATATGTTAATTGTGCAATCCTGCTCTCGGCTGGCCTGGCAGGTAACAAAAGGTGTGCAGGGTCTGCAGAGAGGGTAGAAGAGGAATGTTGCACGGCAGTGAGGGGAGGACCCTGCATCCCCACCAGATGGGGCCCCTACCCAGGAGGGCCACTGCCTGTGCCTCCAGACTGCTGATAGATGCCCAACATATAGTGAAATAAAATAATAGGAAATACTGGTAAGCCACCAACTGTACATAAGTAGTACCACCCCTCCAGAGACTGAATATGCCTACTCACTGCCCAACAAACCCAATCGCATTGCTGAAATCTGGCAAGGCTCTAGTGGCCCTTCGCAGCAGTTTGTCAAGCCACAGATTTCAAAGCTGATTATTGCCTTAGGTTCATACAGAGAGACACAGAGAAATGACCTCTCCTGGGTCAGCTGTAACCATCTACTTGCCTAAGTACCCCATCTACCTCCTCTCCATTTCAGCTCAGCTCAGTGCTCCTCTTCCATCTCATACTTTCTCTGTAGGTTGGCTAATGATATATGGGAGGGAAGAAAAGCTGTTTAAATACAGACAAAGGAAAGCCTAGGCAAAGTGGAGGACTGCAAGGCATGACCTAATGATAGTCATTTTTATGACCCAGCAAGCTCAGGCTAGGGTTTTATCAATAGGAGGACCACAGATGCCTCTGGTGTGGCTGAGTTGCAGGAAAGAAGATACCAGATATTATCTGGAATAAACTATCCCATGGAATTGACTTTACTGGCCATCAAAGGGACACAAGCTCCTACTTCAGGCGCTTTGTTTAGGTGAAATGTGCATAGCATTGGTTCCACTAGCATGTCCTTGCCATGTGCTGCTGCATAGGATGCCCGTATGGATCTGCATCCTATGGCCTTGCCCCAGGCTGCATGCCAAGCACAGCACAAAGCAGAAAGACACATCATAGCATCACAGCTGATCATTTGTGATTGGAAGCCAGGACTGGGGGGCCATGGGCTGATCTGGGTCAGGTCCTGTTCCTGGTCAGCAGATCTAACTGCCACAGAAACAGGACTGGAGTCAACCATCAAGTTGGTGGGCATAGGGTGAATCCCTGGGACCAGCACACATCATCTCATGCCAGCACTGGGGAAGAACCATGACACCAAGAACAAACTGCTCCCAAATTGCAGGGCTCTGGGTATCATCACCCTCTCCACCTTCCTGAGGATTTCTGAAGGTGTCTGCAAGATGCAATCAGCTCTTAAGAGCACTTAGCAAGTAGGAAGCACTTGTAGCTCTCCACACAAGTACCCATGGAGTAGATACACTCCCTAGCAGAGGTGTGCAAGGAGGAATCTGCTTCTGGTGCTTTCAAGCATGGTTTTCAAGCAGGGAGGATGCATCAGGCATCCAGCCTGCATCCAGCCAAAGGAGGGCTAAAATATAACAGTGCCTGGAGGTAAGGCACCTGTCAGTTGGTGTTGCTCCATTCCTAGACTGTAAATTGGTGCTTTGCTGATGCCCAGGCTTCTGCAGCAGAGAGATGCATAATACGTTACAGGAGGGCTGTCCTAGACAAGAAGTATTCTCGTGTGGGAGACCTATGACTGCAGTGACAGACCTGTGTGTGTGGTGCCATCACCTGCCCCATGTGTGTGTAGGTGGCCATCTCTTCTGCACCTCTGAGCTCCCAAAAATGAGGAAACAGGGAGACGGATATAACAGTGTGAGTTAGACTCTGAGAATCAAGGGCAGCCTGTACATTGCATGATGGGGTACTGAGCCCAGGCTGCATGGGGCCATTTACATCTGTTTCCTCTCAGTTTGCCAGGTCTGCCTGAAGTAGCACCAGCTAGGAGTCACACCAGGACCCAACAGTGGTATTACCCACTCTCACCAAAGTGCTGCAAAATGGGACATCTAAGTAATGCAGAACATGCCTTTTGAATACTGCAGTTCTGGTGGTTGCCAGTGGGTGATCCACATGCTGTAACACAAGGGTGCTGCTGCAAGTTCCTGGCCTTTCCACGGGGCAGTCACTCTTAGATGCAGCTGACACTCAGCATTTGCATGAATTTGATTATGGGGCAGGACAGATTTGAGCCTTTCTGTCAGAAGCAGCAGTGAGAACATCTCATTTGCCTTGCACTCCTGTTCACTTCCTGGCTTTGTGCAAACTAATGTTTTGACATGCAACGAAAGACCCCTTTGGCAAAGCAAGAGGGCAGATTTGGGGAAATTATGAGCTTGTATTCATGCTGTTTCTTTATCCTGTGCTCTGTGCTCAGGCTTCTTGGTGCAAAGTAGTAGCTCAGGCCCACAGGCTGCCCACCCAGCTACCAGCATTTCAATGTTCTCCTGACCCAAAACCCAAATGGTAACAATGACCTGCCAAGAAATAATCACATGAATTTTCATGAGCCCCATTTTCTTACTATTCTCGCCTAGATCCTTTATTTGACCCTTGAGGAAGAGGCATAAACGAAGATCCCTCAGATATTTCTCTCGGGCTGATGGATCTGTGTTGCTATGTGAATGCAGAAGAGCACTGATGGGGTGAAATGTGCTCTGTTCCTTGAAGGCTGAAGTAAGAGCAGAGCCTCTGAACTTTCTGTTTTGAACAGCTCTACAGTGCCAAGATTAAGCAAAACAGACCCTCCTCATTGTCAGTGTGAATTATGTGATACCAGTAAAGCAGAAACAGAGGAAAGACTTTAGCAGAAAGCTATAAGGAGAGAGGCTCATTTTCTCGTTGGAAAGAGCTGACTGTGAGAAATTAGGTGCACTGTTTGATCTCCGCAGCTCTTCAGCCCTGCTCTGTTTTGACACCAGTTCTGCACTTGATGCCTGAACCTCTGATACCTCCCTCATGTCTGTGAGCCCCATGTGCCCTCCAGGCAAAGAAATAGAGCAGAGCAAGGTGTTGGCAGGTCCGTAACATGTATTGCTCAAGCAATGCAAGCACTGTGGGCACAGGGCCCAGTTCTTGGTGCACAGCTCCGTGCTGGGATGTGCATATTTTGTGTCCATGTTTGAGACACCTGTTTTTGAAAACATAGCCCCAGGCCTTTATTTTATAGATGCCGTCAGTGATAAACACTACCTCCAACCAGCCGAAGAACGCAGCCAGAAGCAAGCGTGGCTGGCTGCAAGAGGAGCTCATGAGCTCACCACAGAGTGCACTCACCCAGAGATCTCCTTGTACTTTGCAAAAGGAGTTCAACCCTATTATCCCAGTTATTGCAGTTGAAACTGAACAGTAAATCCAGAGCAGCTACTACAGTAAATTGGGAAATACAGTGGAAGCAGGTACTGTGAATGAGTAGCTTGTAGTATTTGAGCTGTCAATAGGGCTCCCACTTCTGTTTCCACTTAAAGCTCTCGAGCTAGGTTCAGGTCTGGGCATTTTGGATGGCTCAGTCTCCATCACCTTCACAGATGTTGGCAGTGGGCTGGTAATAAATTGCTTGGCCATATTGCTTGGCTGAAGCAAATATCGAATATCTCAGCTGATGGTCAATGGGACCACAGCAGTTCAGCATCACTTTGGCAGAGTGCAGTTGAGATGAGGATGGAGAGAACCTCTGTGGATGAAGGGGCAAAGACTGCTGGGACAGTGGGATGGGGGTTAGCCTTCCTGCTATGAAGTAGAGCCTATCATATGTAGCATGACCCTAAGTGAGAAATCATGCTACCAAATGTCTGATTTTCAATGCTGGCTTGGGACAGGGGGAAAGTACAAGGCCGGGAAGGAGCAACAAGGGACATGGGGACAGTAAAGAACACATTCCCCTCATTGAGACAGGGAGGACAAGCTCTTGAGAGGGCCAGTCTAATAAGCTAAGAACACACATGCTCTCTCCAGTCTGATTCTGCTTCCTGGAAGAACTTTTACTGCCACTAAAATGCTTAAAGCTCTGTGAAGCTTTTGCCAGCTGGAATAGTCTCTTTGCACCTGTCTTTTTGTTGACACAAATCCCTTCTCTAATAGAGCTAATCACTCCGCTTTGATAAATCTGCCAGGCCCCCGATATGAGCTCCTTTCCAGCCCTTGATGCAAAACAAACAGACCATTGTCTCCACGGGGCCAGCCAGCCTGTTAATGGTTAAGCTGGGAGTGGGCAGGCTGGGGAAAGGAGGCATCACCGGCTGCACAGGGATGGGTCTGGACATCCCCAAAGCACTCACAAGATTCCACACTGGCAGTGATTCCTCTGCCACCAGACTCTGCAAAAATCATAGCTGAGGAGCAAATAACATTCATTCTTTTTCCAAAATCTTCAGGTTTCTGTCTTGTAGACATCCTATGAGGGAACTCAGCACAAATCCCTGCATGCACACATGGGAACACAAGCATGCTCTCAGATATGGGGGGAGCACTTCTATAGTACTGAGAATAAAAGCACTGGTCTTCACTGACCCTGTTGTCTGGACACCTAGTTCCCACGTTCACTGAGACAGTACTCCCAAATCCAATGTATTGGTAGATCCCTCAAGATGAGGAACCTGAAGCTGAAAAGAGCTTCAGGGCCAGGCACCAGAGCCCATGCCACACTCCTGGAGGCAGGACAACAGCCAACAGCCTCCACATAAGGATGGTGTGAGTGAATTTGGGAATTTATCTACAAAAAAAAAAAAAAGATGTCTGCAGGGTTCAGCATCCCCATCAGCTCTTTCTGGGGCTATGCAATTCATGTGAGAGCATCCAGCACCATGGAGTGGGATGGAATAGTCATTCCTGAAAGAGGAGCAATGGAAAAGTGAGAAGGTCTTTTAGGATGTACAGAGCAAAATGCTAGGCAGATAAGAAAATAGCTAAGTTTAGGCAAGGAGCAGGAAGAAAAAGTGAGGTCTGAAAGTGTCTATCTAAGAATGAAGGGCTATAAGGAGAAGAAAGCTGGAGGCATAATTTGGGGCATAAAATGATAAAACTTAGTTTGGGAGTAAAGAACTGGTGGCATCTGACTTAGACCGTGCTTTCCTGCAGTAGCACTCCTTCTTGGCTGCAGAGACCCTACCAGCACCAGAAACTCTGAGTAACACAGCAGCAACAGAGCCCTGTATTCTTCTCCATGCGCTGCTGCGTAGCCCTAGCTGAAGATGAGTGGTTCCACCTCACATTTCTCTTCAGAAGGAAGCAGCGCAAGAACTGCTCCATATCACAAGACTTTTGATAGTAGTTTTTCAGTGTTGGGTTTGTTTTTTTTTGGGGGGGGGGTTAGTAAGCCAGACCTTTTGGCCAGTTAACAGCATTCAGTGAGGCAGGCTACTCAGACTTTTCTATGTGCACAAGGTGAGCAAATGCAGAGGCTCTGATGCCCCATTTCATGGCAACCGAGTAACATCTGCCAAATTCAGTCATCCAATCCAGTTCCAAGGCAGAGCAGCAAATAGACATCAGGTGCTCACATTTTGCTGCTACAAGCTGCATCTGTAGAAAGATCTTTGAACATAATACTAGCTCTCTAGAAAGCTGTAATCAGCTCCACAGTGCTCAGCTGAAACCCGTAAGCCATTTGCACCAACTAACATATCCCTCAGCACCAGCAGATGCTTTCTCAATGGCTTTGCTCAGGCTTGCTATGTGCCTGAGGTGAGTGCTCTCTGTGCAGCCAACGAGACAGGAGGTGCCCAGGAGGAGCCCTGGCTGTGCTCCCAGCATCAGGAAGCATCTAGTCTATGTCCAGGCTGAGTCTCTGCACCTACTGCCATGACTTTCCACGGTCAGCCCTCGGTGTTGCTCCCCAGATATCTGCTGCTTGAAGATGCTGCCCAAAACTGAGGCCTTTAGGATTTTAAACTGTAAGTAAAGAAATAGGGGTGTTTTCATTTCTCCAGAGAAGGGCGCTGTAGTTAATTATAGCTACTAAAGCCTTTCTGCTTCTCTCCATCTTCTTCCCCCACTATGATGTTTTGAAGCCCCTTTTGTTATAACAAAGCCCTGAGGCATACTGCTCAGAACAGGTGCCACATCTCCACCCAACTTTTGGAAGCCGGCACTGTGGGACCAGCTGAAGAGCCAGGCACAAAGAGAGTTCTGCACTTGGCACGTGGTGGTTGCTGGAAGTGCCAGGCACTTTACATGGCTGAGTGATGCCTCCAGGAGGGGCACGGTGGCTTGTGGGAGACTGCCAAACTGGATGGTTAAGGACTTGTTCATGCACAGCCTAATCCTCATCCACCACTTATGTAGGTGCAGGAGCCTTCCAGCCGCTCCATACCCACCCGGGGAACAGGAAGAGACTTGCACCCAAGGGACTGGGCAAGAGAGGTGGGAGCCTAGCAGCACTGAACCAGGGTTTGCCCTGGGTACATAGGGAAAAACCATAGAGGTATTGCAGAGTGATGTAAAGCACCGAGAACCCACAACTGCCAAGATCTTTGGAACAAATGTGCATCCTCAAGGAAGCAGTCGGGAGGAACGCAGAGCGGATGTCAACAGGTTTGTTCCAGCATCTATGAGCTCTGTCCTGTCCCCACATTGCTTCCTTTTCTGCCTCCACTGGGGAAGGCCCAGGAAGAGAGTGGCTGCCTCTCCCTGCATGCACACATGGTATGGTATGGGCAATCTGTTTTTTTTCTTACACCCCCCCCCCCCCCCCCCCCCACACACACACACACACCCCTTCTTTTTCTCATTCCCCTAACAATTAATGTCAATGCAGAGAGGCAGGTGCTCCTGGCATGATGCCCTCCTCTTTGTTTACAGAACACTCCTTGAAGATTATTTGTATTGAAATTGTTTGGCTTTCCTCTCTCCTTCTCTTTTTTTTCCCCCCTCCTTTCCCTACACCCCTTCCTTCCCTACACCATGTTAGCATTATTACAGAAGCCCTGTGGACCACTGGGGAGAACTCATAGCTTTACCAACAAATGGTCACAAGCCTATACCAAAAAGCTCCTATTGCCTCAAAAATCCCCTCACTTCAGTGCACCTTTCTACCACTGCCAGGCTGTGGTGCAGATGCTCTGTCCTCGATCTTAGTCATCCCTGGGGACTGCAGGGCCACAGCCACAGGCTGGTGGCATTTCTGCATGATTCACCCAGGTGAGACAGATTACAGGGAGCTTTATGGCAGTCTTCTCACTGCTGCAAAACAGAAAGCAGCTGGAACAGGTTTGAGGCAGTGCTGGAAGGTTGCAAAAGATTGAGACAGAAGGCAAAACTGTGCTCTTTTTGAAGGGAAACAAAGTTTGGTCATACTGAAGTCTGGAATAAAAAGTAAATACGCAGGTTGCTCCAAAGGTAATGCCTCCTCCTATTTATCTCTGTTGAAACTATAACATGTACAAAGAGTGCAATAACACTATGTGCTAGAGCAAACTCTCATCTAGAAAACACTCTTTTTCAACATAGTCACCACCATTAGTTGTGCGCATTTTGGCAGCAATAAGCAAGAGCTGTGTTCTTAAAATTCTGTATGAGCAAAGGTGACCCTCTGTTGTTGTTGCCACTGCCGAAATGCAGCACTCACTGCCTATCCCAAGTCGCAGCTATGTGCTTGAGGAGCATCCTCCAAGCCAGCAAGATGCTGTTAGAGTGCTTCAAATAACCGTGCAAGCAACTGAAGTATTGCAACAGAGATTTTTCTTTTGAAATTAAGAAAAGAAGGCAGTAAGCATCTTGCACTGATCCTTCCCCTGTGTGTGTTGTTGCATACATGCCTGGCTGGCTCTCTTCATTTATACCCAGGGCAATGGCAGCCCCCAGCTGTTGGAGAACAAAGCAGGGCAGAAAACTCATCCCTCAAGGAACAGTCCCGATCAGTGGATAGTTGTCCATGTGGCTTTTCCCCCAAGAAAGGCAGCCTCACAAAGGTCTTCTAGCTCATTGTCCAGGCCCAAAGCTTCCTTGTAAGAGGCTGCTGGGCTTGTTGCAACAGATCCCAGGTGTGTGAGTGATGCCCTGCCTCACGCCTTTCACAGCAAAGCGCCCAGAGCCTAAGGCAAGCAGAGGGAGAGGAGGGAGTGGTGTACATGTTCCAATTAATCGGAGCAGAAAGAGAAAGCCAGGATCCGCAGCGCCTGGGGCGGCATGGATTTGAACAGGTTGAACCTGATGGCAGTGAAAGGAGGTGGCAGTGGGGACCCTGGCTGGCTGCTGGAGTCCCCAGCACTATCCATTGCCCCAGATTCCCCTGTGCTTGGAGCTACTGTCCTGCTGGGGCAGTGGACAAGCACAGAATAACAAACCCCATGTCCAGAAGCCAAGGCCTTCCCCCAGCCCATCCACTGCCAGTGCAAGCTGATGTTACACAATAACTGTTTCCCCCCCTTCCCCAGTGATAAATGTCCTCTTTCCAAGGAGGTCATTGGAAAGCTGGGGCATGGAGATACCTGGTCTGAGGAGGGTCAATACTATTCTCCTTTCTAGAATTAGGAAAATTCCCATTTTAAAGATTTTTTTTTTTTTCCAAGGTGACCTCACTATGCAGTTACCCAAAGACCCAGACCTGGCTTGAAGACTTGGCTAAAGGGAAAACAGGAATCATATGGGACAGAGGTTGCGAGGGGCAGGAGGACATGTTCTAGGGGAGAAGATAAAGCTGGAATCAGCAAGGCACTGGAGAAAACTCCCCTTCTTTAATCAGTGACTCCCAGAAGAGTAGGGAGAACCTTCTCTTGAAGCAGGAGATCTGGATAGGAGACAGAGGGCTCCCAAGCTTTGTAATGGGACTAGAAGGTCATGCCAAACAAGCAGGTTATATGTATATATATATATATATATATGTATGTATATATGTATATATATGTATATATGTTTTTCCTGCTTCTCCTTCTATGTGGCCTCTGCATGACAGTGCAGTGAAAAGCAACTTGACCAGGGAATACATTGCTTTGAGCAGAGGCACCCTTAGCTACTCATGTCTTTGGCAATAAATTAGTGACAGGGTAAATAAGTGTCCTTTCTGGAGCTGGGCTAAGTTATCCAGGTCTTCCCTGGTGGAGTCACTGTGGATGGTCCCACTGGCGGGCTGGGGGACAAAAAGCTGTGCTGACCATGCAACCTTTTGGCAGGTTAGCTCTGCCCATGTGTGTGCTTGCTCACCATGTGGTGTAATGACTCCACGTGGCTAATTCAGACCTGTAGGCATTACTGTAATGTAAATTATGAATAGTCATAATAGCAATTAATAAACATGCTGAAACAAAAATGTTCTCTCTGTTTAATTAACACTGGTCTTCAGCAGCTTTATCTCAGGTTGAGTGGCTATCTCATCAGAGCTGCCTTCAAACAATGCCCTGCCTGCCGTGGTAGGATGGACACATCTTCCCTCTGTAAATGGGAAAGCCTGTTTTCTGCTTTAGCTCTGACCAAACGACATTGAGACAGCATCTTGCAGCCTGCCTCTCATCGAAGAAAAAGGCCACAGAAATGGAAATTGCAGCTGGAGAAGCCCTGTGGCTTTCTTTGCCTTACTGGAAGTGAGATGTGAAATCCAGGGACAAGCTCTAGAGCCAGAGGAGTACAAGAAGTACAAGAGAGGCTTTTGGGCAAGCAGTGGCACTGAGCAGTCTGCAGGACTGGAACAGGATATCGCTGCTCATTGGGCAGCTGAGAAGCTCCCATTCCTTCACAGTCATCCCTACCCCCACTACCCAGCCATGCAGCCATGTTGCACAGATGTATTCCCCACAGACATCATGTTGGCTGGGCTCAACACTGCACAGCCATCAGCCAAGCCAAATCAGGAGGTTGGAGGCACACAGTGAGCCCCAGCCTTGCTCACAGCCCTCATTATCAGGAGGAGGAAGGCTCAGCCCTTGACCCTCTGCAGGCAGATGGGGATGAAAAGCATCCCAGCAGGAGCAGGGTGGGCATTTGCCTTCTCCACACTCTGACCTCCACTGCTTTGAAGAAGAACATCCGTAATCTTTACAAGGCCTTGGAGATAGGAGTGCTCTGGGCACACACAAGCCATCTGCTCCCATTTTCCTCTGCTTTCCCACCAAATCCCTCCCCACTGACCCAATCCGAGCTGACGTCCTTGCCGCTGCAGTAATGATTTATAGGGCTGTACATGCTGACAGTTAAGCCAGGTAAATTCAAGGTCCTGAGCACCTTCCAAAACCAGCTGCAGAGGATGAGATGTGGTGGATGAGAGCAGAGGAACAGTCATGCTTAGAGGTGAGGACAAACAGACAGGCAGGGACAGCATTAGCCTGATGATTTGCATCTCCATCAAGTGCTCTGCTGCACTATGGGGTTTTAATGAAAATACAAGGACCAGAGGGGTCATAGCTGAGACTTCATTCCTGGAATCCTGTTTCTGCTAATGCATAAAGGAATGTAAAACATCCATAGAGTGCATTGTGGAAAGAAAAATGGGGAATATAAGGGGGACAGGTGGCTCTTGACACCTGAACACGGCCTGTATCACAAGGCCAAGAGGGCTGAAGGTCCACAGTGTATCCTGCTGTGTCCCACAGTGACTTTTCAGTAAAGCTGAGCTCAGGCTGGGCATGGGCAGCACAAAGGGTTTGGGCTTGCTGAAATAGGGAAACTGGTGTTGGGGCTGGCATGGGGTGGGCAGGCCGTGCCAGCCGTGCCCTCCTGCTCCATCAAGATGCAGGAGATAGGGCTGTGGCCACACCAGGGTGCAAACATACATGCAGGCTCTTGCAGGCCCAGGCTTCCTGATGGGGATCTGCTGTACTCTTGTGTTCTTTTTTTTAATGAGAACTTCTTGTAATCGCCCCTATAAAACTGAGGGTGGGGAGCTGTTACTTATTAACGTCCACTGTTTCCAGGGAGCGTACAGCAGGGGATCTGTTGGGAGAATCAGGCTCAGATGGGCTGTAACATGCCATAGTGTGGCAGAGAGATGTGCATACACATGTACATGCATACAGATGGGCATGCACACACACACATGCACACCAATCATCATACCAGGTCACAGATGCCATCACCAACCCACCATGTCCTGAGCTTTCTGCTGGTCCTTGAAGTTATTTGCACTGACCAGCCTGCAAAGCAGGAGCAATAGAAATGCAAAAGTCCTCTGTGATGATTAATGCATCATGTGTACAAAGAAGGTCTGTGGTGAACGGAGGCTGGAGCCGGGATTAATTGCATACCTTGAAGTGGAGAGATTTATGTAAGGAAACAGACTTGGCGGGCTGCCCTGCTCCAGGCTGTGTTTACCTGCCTGCGCCTCCACACCTGTCGTGCTGCAGCAGCAAAATATTATTTAATAACATTTGAAGGGAGATCTTAATAGCTGCACTCACTCCCCGCCTTGCCCCACCTCCATGAGTACTGCAGTGGAGCCTGACCTCTCTACTTCAGCCCTTTAGGTGGGATTTGTGCTTGGCCAACCAGTTCAGGTGCCTATGACCCTGAGGGTCTCTCCCAGCTGATTGGGCTCCAGCAGTTGGAAATATTGTTGTTTCCATGTGTGCCCATCCCTTAAGTTCTCCTGCACACTCAGCTTAGAATCACAGAATCAGTAGAATCAGTAGGGCTGGAAAAGACCACTAAGGTCATTTATTCCTATTGTCAGCCCATCCCCACCATGCCTGCTAACCACGTCCCTCAGTACCACAGCTACCCTTTGCTTGTCCCACTGAAAGGGGAGCTGGAGAGCTTGGGGTGTCCCTCAGCCCAAGCACCCAAATTACAAAGCTCAAAGCAGCCAGGGCTTTGCCCCAGGCAGGTCGAGGCTCCTGCGCTCCATGTAGGACCAACTACATGTGTATATATATGAGCAGCACAGTTCCAAATGTTCTTTGTGTCCATTCAAATAAGAGACAAATATTTAGTACAACCCAGCTCAGAAGTGCTCGAGGGCATCTCTTGAAAGGGATTTGGATATTAATTGCAGTCCGTTTGTTGATTTGCATGCTTATCAGCAAGGGACAAGACCAAATAGAGCCCGGAGAGTCTGGAATGGGAGCACTTAGGGCTTTATTTCTTATCAGCAAAGCCCCTTGGTGATTATAAGCAAATGAGTGAGTGCTAAGGCCGGTTAGAGGAGGGAAAGGAGAAGTGCTTCCCAACTGCCAGAGCTTAGTCTCTCCAACCAGAACTGGGTAATGATAATGCCATTAAATGGTGCTGTAACCAATTAAGAAATCACTATCATCACTATTGGAAAGCAAGGACTGTACTTTGTGCTGCATTGGTCCAGCACATGCTGGGTGTCCTAAAGCCAACCAGGCACGAGCATGGCCAGGGAAGCATCCAATGCAGTTCTGTCTTCTGTACTAATTTCCCTGAGGTTTGACACTTTCTCTTCTCAAAGAAAACTTCCCACTAACCTAAACCATCCCAAACCTTATTCCTTGTTTTGTGTTATTGGAGGAAAACATGGTGCTTGGGTATTTTTGTTGGATTCTTTTTCTTTTTTACCCCTGCAGAACAAACTTCAAAGGAGCAGTGGGGACTTCTCCATTTCCATAAGAAAAGAACAGGAGAGCTGTCCTCCAGGGCCCCAGTGCATCCTGCCTCATTTCACAGATAACCTGGTGGGGTGAGGGGGGGGCTCCGGAGGGGCACGGTGGCAGGAGGACAAGGTCCCCCAAGGTTAATCACAAACCACTCACCACATTCATCACAGGGGCTGATTGATGAGCACCACTAATCACTGCCTGGCGAGGCTGGAGGTGACGCAGGAGCTACAGGGATATGGAGGGCATGCCAGATGGATGCAGTGACACCTAGAGCCTATAGAGGATGTATATCATAGGGCTTTTTTGTAGGGACACCTGTGCCTTGCCATACAGACATGGAGACTGACAGGGGCAGATCTCTCCAGCCCTTGGAAAACTCCCCAGCTTTCAGAAGGGACCAGGTTGTGGGATTCTGGCAGGAGGAAGGCTCAGGGAGAGGTGGTGTTGGATTTGTCTCACAGCCAGAAGGCAACTAATAGAGTTTCCATCCTCTTTATGAACTGAAACCTGTTTGAGTTTCCTATAGGAACGATCTAGGCAGCTAAAGTCACCCAAGTGAGGTCAGATGAGGACCTGATGCATTTACAGACTGGCTACCTGTGCATTTCCTACAATTTCCAACAACACAATACACTTTTTCTTTTACTCTGGTTCTAGCTGACGCTCAGACTTCCTGACAGGCTCTGCCCATAGTAATGAAATTTGCATTGGTGTTAACTATCTGGATGCAAATGATAGCAAGGACTGTGATGTGCCGTGATTTAACCTCTGTGTTACAGGTGCAATCAATGCTTTCCACTGACAACTCATGAACCTTTCTCAGGTGGCCATGCCAGCAGGCTTCCTACTGTGGATTTCTCCCACTGCTTCCAATGTGGGTTGCAGAGCAGCTTAAGGACATAGGAAATGGTAACGTTTTCAAATTTGGCTCCTGCAGTGCCAAACACAGAATGATTTGAATCCTACGTGACTGTTTGGACATGAACAAAGTGCTGCCCAGTTTTCTCTGGATGCAATTATTACCACTTAAAGGTGCAGGTTTTTCAGCCAGGGATTGAGACCGTAGGCTTATTTTTTTTTTCTTTCTATTAGATCTGTGTTGTAGAACAGGTACAGAGAATATCAGCAACAAAGAATGGTTTGTTTCTGGTACAGCCTCATACATTTCAACAGGCTTGACATTAAAGCCATTGAGAGCTATGTCAGTCTGGACTACAGTGAACTTTGGGCTGAATGTGTGCGCTTTCAGAGGTGACTTCTTCAATAGAAGTGCTTCAGCCTCCCATAGCACTCAAGTATATAGGGCAGGAGGCAACTCACCAACCCGTGACCACCTAAACTGGCTACAAGTGATGAATCCGCTCACCACAGACCCACCTACAGCCTCCAGGAGGGACGGGCATCACCCAGGGGCACTGGATCCCTTGTCAAATAGTCATCCTGCAGCAAGCAGAAAGACCACTTCAGTCTCTGTGGGCTATTAACACCAATGACTAGTCAAGTGACTAACTTGGAGCAGACACCACACTCTGGAATGGCCGAAGGGGGATGTTTGTTCTGGATTTTTATCATCTCCTGCCACACCTAGGAGTGCCTCTTCCACCAGAGGTAGTTAATTTTGGGATGGAGTTTCTGCAACATCCACTCAGTTAAAGTGAGTGCCATCATTGCCAAATTTCAGTGGGGCTGAGCACTGACAGCTCAGTGCACATTTCATGGGGGTCTGTGGAAAGCTTCAGCTCTACCCTTGATGGACTGGGACAACCAACACCTTTTTACCATCACCAGTTCTACTTCTGAATATTATTCCTGCCTGATGAAAGCTGAGTGCTGAACCAAACCGCCAGGACAAGGGTGGGATGGGCATCTCGGAGCGGGCGGCTTCTTATGAAAGAATGGTCCTTGGGCCTGGAAACGTATCTAAGTCAGGGTTGTTTTGCTATCCTGGGTGCATGTTTCAACGGCAACATTATTGTAAAACAGCTTTGTGTTTACTTTGTGTACAGAAAAGATAAAATCAGCATTTATATGCAAACATGAACCAACAAGGAATTTCAAAATCCTGCCATTTCACTCCTCTGAGGAGGAGAGCCAGGGTTATTGTGTAACCAGAAACATCTGAAAGCAGGGGATTTTCTGGGTCTACATTCAATTTAGATTGTAAGAGGCTAATTTAGGATCTGACTGTATCACCTTGAGCAGCCAAAAAAGTATTTGAAATGAACAGACAAGGACTTTGGGGTGGAGAGGTCTCCTCTGTTTTGGACAGCATCAAGCACACAGAATGAAGGCTTTTGGATTTCATAGGTTACGGGCTGTATCATGTCTCTGTGCTTTTGGATTGCTCAGGGACACGTGCAGGCTTGGAAAAACAGCCACACTCTCTTTTGGGGCAAAATTTGCAATATCTGTCTGAATCACTCCACCCCAACTTACTGTAGGGCATTGGGCAAGTGAACCCACCCCTGAGCACACGCTACCCTCTTACACTGTCCCCATAATCATGCCATCATTGCATTGCTGGGGCAGGTTGGGTGGCACATCTGTCCTACCCTATTCCTTGCCTCGCTCCCCATGGGGTTTATTTACATCAGGATGAGACGAAGGAGGTAGGAAAGGCTGCCTTTGGGGATGGCTGCAAAAGGGGACATTGTGTCTCCAGGGATGGAGCGGAAAGGCCTGGGGGATACAGGGCACTTTGATGCCATCTGGATGAAAGAAGGGATGGGGGGGAGAGGAGGGGTGACATCAAAACCCAAAATGCAACAAAGCCTCTTCCAGCTGGGACACAATCAGGACAGTCCCTTTATTTAGATGGATAGGGCTCAGCCCAATGCATGGCAGCCTGAGGCCATCCTGCCCCATCCTCATCCTCCTTGCCTCTCACTTTCTTTACTTCTTTCCATTTTCTTCCCTTCCTTTGCACCCCCTTCTGCCTTCCACCTCCCAGTTCTACCTCTTCTTTTTTCCAAGAAAAAAAGCAGAGTTGGACAAGATGTAACATTAATTTAAAGGTGGGCTGGGGGGATATTGAAAGCAGCAGAACAGAGGAAAAAGGTCTTTGTAGGGGGCAGGACATGCTTAGGGCTATTCTGCTGGATGGATCCCATTCCATGCTGCTTTAGGAATGTAAATTTCAGAACACCCAATCTACCCTAGTGGCTGAGGTAGTTTTAGGGTTATGCATCCCACCACTTGCATGCATCCCACCACTTCTCTGCAGCTGTCCCCAGCTCTGCTCTGCTGGGGGAAATTATTGCCATTGGAAAGGCTGTGCTGTTAGAGTCCATTGCACCAAGCAAGTCCCAGCTTTAAAATTCCCGATGTTTCCAGACCCTCGATAAAGAATGATGTCCAAAGTCCTCATATCTTGAGTCATAGAATCATAGGATCATCTAGATTGGAAAAGACCTTAAGCATCATCAGGTTCAACCAACAGATCTGATCCTTGCACCTTGGAGGAGCAGCTGTAGTAGTGAGCTAAAGGGATTGGTTTATGGGTACCCCATTGCTGACGCAGTCTCTGTGGCAGGACCACCTCCTCTTGCTGGGCTGCAGGAGCACAGGATGCAGCTGTGTGTGGTGCCTGATGCAGAGCAAGCTTGGAGCTGTTGAGCATCCTCTGCTCAAAAATAAATTCTCCATTCAGACCATAAATTATCAGGGGAAAGCAAGCAGCAGCAAATTCCCCACTTTATTCTCAATAAATAACTTAGTCAATTCTGGCAAACTCATTGTTTCCATATTGCTCAGAACTTAGTGGGAACCTTATTACTGGTTACTGTATGGCATACAGTGATGCTACCGAGGGGAGGATACCGTATTGCAATGGTGATGATGCTTCATCAGGGAGTGAGAAATAAGGCTGAAAAGGCAGCAAGGGGTTGTTCAGTTCACTTGCACCCAAAAGCCAGCAAAAGCAAACAGTTTGCAGGCAGTTTCCCACACCAAGTCCATCTGCCCTTCTGGCACTCCGGGTGCCACCAAGGATCCTAACCCCACAGTACAGTCCAACCAGCCATGTGATATGTAGGACATGGATACTAGCCTTGCTCTCTCCACCTGATTTTACAGCAAAGAGGTGGTTCATCATGATTTCTGCTAGACTTGAAAGGTGCGTGATTTTCTTTAACAGCAAGACTTGCCTGCTGGCAACTATTAGCCCCCTCCAGCATCATAAACAGAGTCATATTCAGCTTACACCACTTCTGAACTTGGCTTAGGTGCTCTTTTTCTGCTTGTACATCACTGTTTTCAACTCCAGTCTGCACTGGTTTGAAGTTATTACTGTCTGGTGGTTGGGGTTTTTTGGTGGTGCGTGCATCCTAAATGAGCTTTGTGGTCTCCCCACTTCAAAAGCCTCTTTGCTCTCACCTCTGTTTACTGACTGTCCTGCAATGAGACCAAAGACCGAAGGGTATAAACTACCCCTGTGCTGCCCTACATCTCTGTAGCATGTGAAGGTGCAGTGGTGGGACAGCCATCAATGCTGCTAGGGAGGGTTTGGGGGCATTGGGCAAGGAGTCAGTATAGACCATCCTTGTTTCCATTCAAATCAGACCCAAATGCAGCATGTGTTGCACACTTTGCTCTGGTGCCACATGTCTCCTGGGCCAGAATAAGAGATAGGGATAAATGCAGAGCCCCTTCAGCTGGGAATGGCACACAGGTGCTTCACCAAAGGAAGCAGGTGCTTGCACTCAAACCAGTTGGCTTCCATTTAATATAAGCAAGCCCTTGGTGCAGTCAAGCTGGTGTTGAGAACTAGAGGGAGGTCTCTATGTGTTGGTAAGAGGACTATTATGTTTGTGCATTCTTCTATACTGAGTTTTATTTGTCTAGTAGGTTTCATCTGTTCTTTGCAAGTATAGCTTTACTATAGGGACTGGGGCTCCTTTGTGAAGTCTTGGAGGAGCTGTATGTATGAAATGGGGAAATGACAAGAAGAGAGAATGTGTGAAGTATTACAACACTTCCTTCTATATCTAATATCTTGACAAAATCTATTTCTTTAAAGTAAAAAAAAAAAACAAAACAACAAACCTTGAAGTGTTTTGCTCTAAAGCAAGATATTTGCTGTGTTATAAAAGTGTCAACATCTCACTTACAAGCTGGCCATTCTTTCGGCAGTGGCTTTAACAGAAAATTCCCCTTGGGGCTATCATGCTTCTCTGTGTTGGTTTTTCTTCCCCTTTGTAAAAAAATAGAAAGCCAAACAACTTAAAAAGCAAGCACAGTTTACTGGGTCTGGTGACTGGGTAACCATTGTACTGGAGGTTTAAAGCAGTGGGGATGAGGCCAGGAGATGAAAGGGGATAGAAAGAAGGCAGGCTTTTGCTGCAGTAAGCTGGATGTTCTGAGGTCTGAGCTTTTAGCACTGCCCTGGTTCTGTTGGCCAACCATCCTATTATAAGAAGTTTCTTCTTTTCTACTGTCTATGCCTCTGATCCTACCAAGGTCTACCCATAAAAAGAAAAAAGCATTTATGGGGTTGAGGGTCGAATGTGTTTCGTTTCCTGCTGTCTGTGTGCCAAGTGAAGGATAAGCTGACTGAAGTCAGCAGGGCTATCCTAATGCTTCAAATCATGATCCTTTCTGTATCTACCACTGCTGATTATATCCTCTTACATATGTTTATCTACATGACTGTTTCTTCTCCACTGTAGGTCAACACTGATACCTTGGGCACATACTGAGTACTTCTTTTGGGTTCTTCTTGCCTGCTGGTACTGGAGCAGCCCATCTGCCTGGGCTTTTCCTGAGGATGATGTTTTTGGTGATGCTCCCAGCAGGTACAAAAGATCCCTCTCTAGAAGCTTAGCCCTTGTTCGGGCTAGTTTTCTGTTCTTGTGATTGTGTTTCAGTGTAGGCTTAAACTTCCTCCATGACTATTGGGGGAGAGGGGTCATCTTCAGACCTTGGGCAGAGAAGCAGTAACTCCTCCAAACAGCAGGCTCCAGGGAAGGATAGCCATGGAGCTAAGCCTCGAGCAGCCCAGGAGGAGGAGGAGCACCATTTAACCCCTGCAGTGAAATTAAGTGTGCTTTGTTGAAAGAAGGTGCTGGGTAAAACAAGTGGAACTTTCACCTGAGTACCTCAAAATGCTAACAGGGGAGGTGGTTGAAAACAGAAGGGTTATTTAAGCCTGAGGAAGGGGCTGCCCATCCTAATGTGGTCCTACAACTTATTTCCACTTCATCAGTGCATCTGTGATGTGGGAACTGCTGTGTAGGAAGATGGGAAGGTAGAGCCCTTCCGGTGGTGTGTGAGGTGGGCTGGGGGCAGGTTAACAAGCAATTTACAAACACCAAAGACCACACGGAGGAGGCCAGCAGCAGTGGGTCTGAGCAGCTGGAGCTGTGAGCAAACTGCTCAGGTCTGGTTTCCTCACTGGTTTTGTACATGTGTGGCTATGTCAATAGGTGTAAACATGAGGCTTGCAGAAGTGTTTTGTAGCTGCATGCTGACAAGCTTGTGCTCCCTGGTGACCCTAGCTTGCTGCTGCCTACTCTTCCCCACTAATTCTAAGGATTCCTCAGCATAATTCTTCTGTCTGACCCTCCTTCAACTCTGGGCCTGAGAGCTGGGTTTGTGACTTCCTTGGAACTTCTGTTTTGGGCACTGAATTCCTAGCTATATCCTTTAACAGAAATGATGTGTTCATGAAGACTCAGCACAGGTGACTCTCATGGGCAGAGGGCTCTTGTCCCCATGACTTCACTCTGACAGTTTGCACATATGGAGCAGGGAGGCCCAGAGGTGATCATATAGAATCCCTTATCTTAAAATCAGTATCACTGAACTGACAACTGTTTGTGGCTAACTTCTTTCTAACAGTGTTACAGTTGATGCCACTCTCATGTTGCAGCAACAGTAGCTTGGGTGATCTGCTGACCCTTGTAGGGGATGCTGGGAGTGACTTGTCTTGAAGCCAAACGTTGCTTTTGGAAATACTGAATAAATCAGTGCTTCTGAGGAAGGGAAACAGCTGCCAAGCTATAGTAAAATCATAAACACAAATGCCTTCTGCTGGAATGGGACACTTGTGAAGGCAAGCACAGTAGTCCTGCTTTCTAATTCGCTTGGAGAGGGGGTAAGCCATTGGGTCAGGCTGAGAATAAGCACATGGGATCTGCATGAGGTTTGACCTCAAAGCTCTTTTCCAGCCTAAATGATGTTATGTCTGACTGCATTTTTAGAGGTTCTCTGTGAAGATAAAGCCCTTAAGCCAACACCAGGAAAAGATCACTTGTTTCTCCCACCCCAATGAGGTGTTCCAAGTGCAGCGGATGGGTCAAGCTCAGGCCAGCTGACAGCCTCCCTCTCACCTCGGGGACTGCTGGTAAGCTGCATGGAGGAGAACCTCAGCAACAAATCCATTGAGCACTTTGATTCCCAGGGCCTTCCCAAGGGACAGCTTGTTACAGCAGCCTTGGTTAGGGAACAGGCCATAAGTATAACAGCTGTTCTTTAGTACAGTTCCTTGCCTGCAGCTCCTAATGCTATTCTGCTGTTAGAGCCTGCATTTTCACTCGGTATTTATTGGTTTCTTTTTTTTGCTGTTGTGTAATGTAAATGTAGAATACATTTATAGATCTGATTACAAAGCACCCACTGTAATTACTGAATCTGGGACTTCAGAGTGATTGTACCTCTCAAAATTTAGTGGAGAAAATTACATCTTCCCATTACTTAAGGTTTATACACACAGTTTCTGTAAAGTGGGTCAATTTTAATAACCCATTCTATCTTATTTTAGCTCAGCAAATTCTACAGACCAGCCTGTTTCACTCCACTAATAGCATTCACTGAAGGTGTTGAAGGGGGAAGCGACAGTCTCTGCCATAAGTTTCCATGCTCTTGTGGTGGTGTTTGAGCTCACAGCAACTTTTCTTGCCTCTGAAGCAGGGTATCCAGTGTGAGCCCAGAAATGATGGCCAGGAGATGCCTGCAGCACCTCCTGTACACCACCCAGGAAAGGAGCTGCCAGCCCTGGAGCCACTTGTTTCTCCTGTCCAGCCCATATTTGCAAAGGGGGTAGCACTGCAAGTAGTAGTAAGCAAGCATGACATGATGCTTTGCTGTTCCTCATTCCCTCATTCCCTTTAGTGTGTGGATACAACCCAGAGCACTGACTGATGCCCTCAGGCAGGCGTTAACTTGGTAGACACATACACCTTGCTGCCAAGAAACCATTTATAAATAGATTTTATTTATAAAGTCAATTTACATAAAATATGATACTCTTTTTAAAAACTGCATATGTACGACTTAAGAAATCCTAGCAAGTGCATACAAAAATGCCTTCAATGCATTTAAAAAACAAAACAACAACAACAACAAAAAAAACCCAACAACAAAACAACTTCAGTTATCAGAGAAGTGAACCTTCACACCAGGCAGAGTCAGACACCACAGTGAGACGCAACAGAACTTTGCAGTCCTTTAGTAAAGTGTTTGGGGAAAGAAAAACAAACAAACCCTTTCATCTAAACGGTGTGTATTCCCCAAACATTCCAGCTGGCAGTGTTCAAGAACAAGGGAATTGGACTGAAAATAGAGTTACCTCCTTACCCCTTTTCCCTAAGGTTTCTCCTACAAAAATAAGTCTTCATACACCACTGTTCCCATAGGCAGTTCAAGTTGCATACAAAATAGAATCTGACATTATAAAAAATTCCCTCCCCCTCCAGAAACAAGGAAGCATCAAGTAGTTTCCATTTCTTTTTTCCACCCTTTCCAAAGGCCGATGGGAAGTAGCTGCAAGGAGATGCGTGGCCATTCTCTGGAGTGGGTGAAAACCTTGTCTATCAGCAGCCCCGGAGCAGACATTGGAGCTGTGACACCATTGCACTTCAGCTTGGCGTGAGCTTGGAGCCCAGCAAGGAAAGCAGCCAGGAGGAACTTGAGAATTTCTGCAGATTTATTTTGGAGGGTACTGCTGGCTGCTGTGGAAGACCATAGGAATCGAGGTATGGCTGTGGAGAGATTGTAAAAACCCATGTATACTCCATCTACAACCCCACTGGCCTCTTCAGCTCCCACTTGTTACCCCAGCCCCAAGACCACTGCATCCATCCTATCAGCCACCTCAACACTACCACCAGCCACCCCAATGCCTTTGGCAACCCCATTGGCTACCCGAATCCCCATTGGCAACCCCAACCTGATCATCAATCCCACTAGCCATCCCAATCCTATCAGCCATATCAAACCTGTTGGCCACCTCAGCCCCTCATTGTCAATCTCATCAGCCACCCCAACCCCACCGGTCACTCAACCCCATCAGCTCCCCCACCAGCTACCTCAACCTCATTGAATTATGCAACCTCATGATCATTCAACTGCCATTGGACAACCCAACCCTACCGGCAATCCCAATGGTTATCTGACCCCGTTGGCCACCCCAACCCTACCAACAATCCCACTGACCACTTCAACTCTATGAGCCCCCCAAGCATAAAGGGCTGGGGAGCAGTAGTACCCCAAGCCCACCTCACCTCCTGCTAGCTCAGTAGCTCCCAAGCCAGCTGGTGAAATCCAGCAGCTCCTGCTCCTCGGGGCTGAGCACCGGCTCGTAGCCGCTCTCCTCGGAGGAACAAGGTGATGCAGAGGAATAGCCGCTACCTCCGCCGCTTTCCCCGACGGCCGCTCGCCCCGCAGAGCGGCCCGCTCGACCGTCGGGGAACGCGGCGGCGGCGTCGTGCTCGTCGAGGAGCCGCTGCAGGGCTCGGATGTACTCGACGGCGGAGCGCAGCGTCTCCACCTTGCTCAGCTTCTTGCTGGCGGTCCCGTGGGGGACGTGCTGCCTTAGAGCAGCGAAACCCAGGTTGACCAACCTCACGCGGTTGCGCTCCCGTTCGTTGCGCCGGGCCACGGCCGCAGCCGCGGTGCCGCCGCCCGAGAGGGAGGCGAAGGCCAAGCGACGTTTGCAACGCAGCAGCTCCGGAGAGGCGGGGCGGCGGCGGCAGCGTGAAGCGGCTGCGGGGGGCGGCGGCGGGGCACCGCCGTTCATCGCCGAGGGGCCACGGCGGCGGGGACGGGGAGCGCGGCAGCGCCGGGAGAGGTTGGGGAACGGGAGAGGAAAGGTGAACGGAGATGGCAAAAAGGAACAATAATTGTAACTGAAAAAGAAAAACAGAAGCCAAAGTACCTGCGAGATGGGAATAAAGGGAAGAAAACAAAAGAAGCAAAATGCGGGTAAGATGTGAAGGAAAGAGCGTAGAAAGAGAAAAGATTGCAAGTGAGATTAAAGAATGCAATAAGGATGCAGGAAGCACGAGTTGGGCGCTGAAAAAACGTCGGATGCAACGAAAGAACGCAAATAAAAGTGGGAGTGCAATGCAAATGAAACGGGAGTTAAAAAAAAAAACGCAAATAAAAAATAAATTAAAAAAATAAAGTTTAAAAAAAATATATATATACAAAAGAAGGGGGGGAGGAGGGGGGGGAAAGTGGGAAACGAACCCAACACAAACAGAAATCCCTATCGCAGAGCGCGGGGGCCGCTCAGCTCAGCCCACCCCCGGCTCCTTCCCAGCCCCGCTCCGCGTCTCTTCTGCGGCCGCTTGCCCCGCTCGCTGCTTATCAACGCCGCCGCCGCCGCTCGCGAACCCCCGCGGCCGCACGCGCCGCGCACCACCCCCAACCCCCCCCCAAACCCCCCGCTCGCGTCCGGCGCGTGGCACCGCAGCCGCCGGTAACACCCCTCCCTTCAACCTCCCCCCCCCCCCCCCCCATCCTCCCCACGGCTCGCGGTTGGCTTTATTTATTCAAATAGCCGGTTTCTTGCAGCCCGCTCCCCGAGGTGCGGCACCCTCGCGCTCCGCCTCCCCCCCCCTTCCATCACCTCCCCGCTCCACACCGACAAAGCTGCCCTCACCCTCAGGCACCTGAGTCGGAGGGAAGGAGCGCAGCCCGCTACCATCCTCCGCACCGCCGCCACCCCGCTTTCCCCAGCGGACCCCGCGGTGTTTTGACCCCCCACATCCCATCCCGGTCCGTTTGTAGACGGGGCGCTGCGCATCCCCTCCCGGCGGCGGCCGTCGGAGCGTTGTGCGGGATTATGGGGCCCCCTAGCGCGTAACTCTGCCCTGTGCTGCCGCTGCCTTCGGTTTCCTTCGGCTTCCTGCCGCGGCCGTTCTGGGGGGCACCTCCGGAACCTGCAGCCGAGGGGCTTTGTAAGAGGGCAGTGAGGAGAGAGTGGTGTCACGCTTTTTCCTGTGCAACGCGTTTTCTCTTGCGTATCTTTGCTCTGCAAGATGCATCTTCCTTCCTTTTCCCACCCATCTCTTCGTTCTGTTTTTTTTTGTTGTTGTTCTACTGCAGCTGCTGTTGTGGGACGGTTTTATCTCTTCCCCCGTTCTTTGACATATGGGAGGGCTGCAGCTATTTCCCACTGCACTGCTTCACCCTAACTCCGAAGCTGCGGATTGTTCAGGTATCAGGCACCGAGTCACTCTTTGGCCAGGTTGCTCTTCAGACTTCTTTGCCATTTTAACATCAGGAAAGATGCACCCTGCAAGCTCTGAAGCACAAAACCATGCAGAAGGTATCCCTGGACTTGGCACTGTCCTCCCCAGGTCTGCATTTTTGTGCTATTCCATATACGCAGCTTCTATGGCCACCTCAACCCCATTGGGCACTCAGCTCCCACAGCCACCTCAACCCCATGGCCACTCAACTGCATGGGACACCTCAACAACCCCATTGGCCACTCCAAATATTTTGTCCTCTCAACTCTCATGGACACCCCAACCCCATGGTCACTCAACTACATGGGACACCCCAACCCCATGGCCACTCAATTACATGGGGCACCTCAACCCCATTGGCTACATAAATACCCCCCATGGCCACTCAGCTCCATGGCCAGCCCAACCCCGTGAGCACCGCAAGCACCAAGGATTGGGAGAAGCAGCACCCCAAGTCCACCACACCACCCACCCACCAGCTCAGTAGCTCCCACTCAGAGATAAGCAATGGCTCACAGCCATTCTCATAGCCTGCTCCTACAGCTGTGAATTTGTGGTTGGGGGGCGTGGGGGGAATTGGGGTGAGAAGAAAGGAGGGAGGGACAATGTATGTGTGTGTGGGGGGGAGAAAACTGGGTATTTTGACACTGGCTTTTGCTTGAAAAGTTTCCGAAACACTGTGAGGAGCCCGTTGCTTGGGGCAGGAGTTAACAGAGTGCAGGAGGAGGAGGAACTGCACTTCCCGAGAGGCCCCACTGCGGCTGTGCCTCCTCCGGTGCCTTATCAGGAGCTGGGGGGACCAACAGGCAGCCCCACAGGGACATGGGGCTGAGACACGGGATGAGGAGCACCAAGTGCCAGCTGATTGCTGCCAGCCTCTGTGTCATGGTAAGTGTGCAGCTTTGGGGGGTGATGTCTGAAAAAATTGGGGTGAGGAGGAGGATGGCTGCTTTAAGCACTTGGAGAAGGGCAGCTTTCCCACGTTCTGTTTTTTGGGGTGTGGAAGGGTGAGCAGAATGAGCTGCTGGAGTTATCACAGGGCTGCGTAGTTATCGCTGGCCGCCAGCACCGTTCCCCGAGCTGATAGACTTCTGGTTTGCTGGGGCTACTGCTCTGCCACCACCACTTCGCAGCCTGAAAGAGAAAGGAAAGCAGAACGGGTGTTTTTCAGCAATGAAAGATGTTTGCTTCTGTGTTTAGGGGTCTAAACAAGAGTCCTGGTGTCATTCTGTTTGCTTCTGGGAGGGTGGTCACCAGTAGTGGGATGGGTGAGGATGTGAAAATGCAGCGCTCTGATGGGAGTGTGGCTGATGGAGTCCGCTCTGATGGGGTTGAGTGGCCATGAGGTTGGGGTGACCATGAGGTTGAGGTGGCCATTAGGGTTAGGATCTGCCTGCAAGGCAAAAGCAGTCCTGGGGAGCTTCTGAAGCAAATGTAATGGGAGCTTCCTGATGCTTCAGGGGAAGTTCAGGAGAAACCACAGTGCTGATGGGAAAATATGAACATTGGGAATGCTTCTCCTGGGCACTTTTGTACTGTGCCAGGAGTGCAGTGTTGCTGCTCTGGGGGCCCACTGAGGCCGGTGTTCCTCAGCAGTCTGAACTAACTGAGGTTTCACATGCAGTTTTGCTGAGTGTGCATTGAGATAGGCAGTAATGCACAGCATGAAGGATCTGTAGGTGTCATGAATTTGATTATTGGTAAGCAGAAATCGCTGCAGTTTGGATCGTCTAGGAAACGATCATTTTAGTGTGTGTCCAGAGTTTGTCCTTTTTATTGCATCTGGGAGCACGTTCATGCTGTTGGACACTGAGTCTGTATGCTTCTCAATGGTACCTTGATGCCTTGTAACTCTCTTGATGCCAACCTTCCCCTCCAGCTGCTGGGGCTGTCCATTGCTACACTGAGCACAGTCACTCGCTATGGGCTTCACTTCTCCATCATCAGCAACGTCGCCCTCGAGAGCAGCTCCTACCGGGCCATCCACCATACAGGTACAGCACACCATTGGAGAACAAAATGGCTGGGCAGGGAAGGCGCTCTGAGGCTAAAACCATCAACCCCACTGGCCACCCCAACCCCATGGCCACTCAGCCCCATCAGATTGGACACTATCACCTGTGTCCTACTGTTTTCTATTGAGCTCAGACGCATGTAGCATCTCCTCATTATTCCTAGCCCAGGTTGTAGCCTTGTCTGCACAGCTCAGCCCAGCTATGCCCTGTGGTGCTGGGAGGAAGCCAGTGGTGGGTGCTGCAGGAGATAGCTGTGCAGAGAGCCTCGATAGGGCATCTGCTGCAGGCAGCATCCTGCCTGGGGGCAGTCTTATCTAAGGGTGAGATATGAGGCAGCTCAGAGTGCCTGGTTCTGCAGCAGCCCCCATCCTGCGGAGCAGGTGGGGGATGATAGATCTCTCAAAAACCATTCCAGTCCTGCAATGTGCTCTTTTTATACCACCTCCCCCAGAAGCACTTATTTTTTTTTTATGTCTTCCCTCCAGCTTTCTACGTCGGCGTCTTCCTCAGCATGACCCTGATCCTCGCAGCCCTGCTGAGCGCGGTCGCCACTGTGCGGGAGTCGCGGTGCCTCACGGTCACGGTTCGTACCATGTCCCCCCTTGTCCCCCCCTTCGCCCCCCACCTCCCCGTGCAGCCCGGCCCTGAGCCGCCGCGCTGAGCCGCTAGGTGGAGCTCGGGGCTCGGCGCAGAGATCTGCGCGCTGATGGGCGGCGGAACCGTACACTCACGGAGTGGCTCGGGTTGAAGACCTTAAAGCCTTCTAAGCTTCAGCTCCTGCCCCTACCAGATCAGGCTGCCCAGGGCTCCATCCAACCCGGCCTTGAGCCCTTCCAGGGATGGGGTACTCACAGCTCTCTGGGCAGCTGTGCCACGGCCTCACTGCCTTCTGAGTAAAGAATTTCTTCCTAACATATCACCTAAATCTCAATGTTAGCCAAAAACCACACCCCCTCATCCTATTGCTATGTGCTGGTTGCTGTTGAGTAACCAAGGATAAAGATGAAGGATGATAAAATACCGTGTTCCAAAATCCTGGACTATTATCCCCCAAGCTCCTCTTAAACAAGAACTGCGACAGCTTTATTGACTCTCCTCCAGCTGCAGTTTTGTCTGGTGATACGTGGTGCAATGCTGAACGTAAACATCCTGCAGTTCTCATGGCCCCTGAAGGCCATGTCACCATTGTAGGGGAGGAAGGAAAAGGGCAATTTTGGTAGTGCTACTCATACAGAAGGAGTTTGTCTGTTTATCCTTGCAATGAGTGCTGGCTGGGCAGGGAGAGAGCAGGGAAAATGTGCCAGAATATAGCACGAGCTGTTTGCTTCACTGTCCCCAGGTGTGTGATTGTAGGCGAGCGCTGCAAGGGACCTTGACAACACAGCAGCACACTGTGCATCTTGCTTTAGCCGTGAATCCATCTCCTCATGGTGCTGCAAGGCATCCGAGTGCCAGCGCTCCCAGGAGCAGGCAGAGCTGAGGGTGGGATCCTCCTGAGGATGGGCTGCAGCTCGTGTTTGCCACACAGAAAGGCTGGGAATGAGGTCATGGACAGAAGAGGGACTGATGGCTGAGGGTGATGATGGGGTGGGAGGGCTCTGTCCTTCTCCTGCATGAACCCCTCTGCATTTTGCATGCAGGCTGTGCGCTACCTTTTCATTCCTTTTTGTTGGGTTTTGTTTTTGTTTTTTCTTTTCTTTCTGTTTTGCCTTATTCTTCTTCCTCCAAATGCCTTCTAATGTAATTACAAAGTTGTGCTTCCAAAAGCCTTTTGGTTGGCAAGAGGAGAGAACAGCCCATAATTCATTTATGAGATGCTCTGGGAGCCATGTAATTGCTTTACACTGGCTGCAGGCTCCCAAGGGGCCTCTCTCTGCTCCCAGAGCCGCAGGCAGAAAGGAATGGAGAGCACACACTGGAGGGCTGAGGTGGAGTTGAGCCACAGACTGTGATAGTGCAAGTGCTGGAAGGATGAGAGAGCCAGGGGAAGAAATAGTGGCGACACATCAATGCTGTCCAGGTTCAAATGGGAGATCTTTCCCATTGCTGTCAGTGGGGATTTTCAACCTGTCTTAATTTTCTGGTTTCTCAAGCCTTATTTTGATCTAAAATCAGGTGAAAGTTTTGACTTTCCTATGCAGTTTGTTTGGGGTTTCGTTTGAGGCAGCAAAATGCATGGGCTGGTTCCAGTGAGGAGCAATCTGATTATTCATCTTGCTGGCACTTTTGCTTTCATTTCCAGGATTTGATGTAACACATTTTCCTTTCTTGCAGTATGTGGAAGTTTGGGGGTTTCTTTCTTACTTTTTTTTCTTCTTTCTGTTTTCTTCTTATGAAAACCATACCTCTTAAGCAAAAGTTACTCTTCTTTATTCCATTAAGCTTGAATTTGATAAACTTTTGTGAATGGTTTATTTTTTAAGAGGTTTCAGCCATGTCATACTATTGGAATACTCATAGGGAGAAAAGAAAGAATAAGCTGTGATCAGATGGTGACTCTGCCCTGCTACGTATTTTGGATTTTGGAAGAGGAAACGTGGAAAGACTTGCAATGGGAATCATTTATGAGGAGTGCTCAGAGAGTCCTAGGATCACTAAGGTTGGAGAAGACCTCTAAGATCATGCAGTCCAACCACCAACCCATCCCCACCATGCCCACATCCCTCAGTGCCACATCTCCACAGTTCTTGTACACCTCCAGAACAGTGACTCCACCAGCTTCCTGACCAGCCTGTGTCAGCATCTCAGTGCTGCTGGTTCCTCTTGGCCAGGCTGAGCTGTGTACTTATGTCTGATGAGCCCATTTGTTCTTCAGATGTTTTACAGCCATTTTTGTGTGTGTGTGTGTGATCAGAGCCCTTGGCCCAGCTGTCACAACAGACGCTCGATGTTTACATCAGGGTCAGGTTTTGTTTGAGATCAGATTTGTTCAAATAACATGACAGCATGCCTGACTTCCAGCCCTGTGCCTGGGGAGGAGGACAGAGTCCGGCCACCTCCTGTGTCACTGCTGCATTGTTGAGGCTCTCCAGGGTCACTCGGTGGCCTTGGTTGTATTTCTGTCATTCTTTTGTCTGAACAAGACGGTGTGGCCAGTGCTGAGACATGTCAGGGGAAGCCCAGCTCCTTCCCCAACACTGGCTGCTCTCCATCTGCCTGTTGTATGCATATATGGACTATCCAGGCAGTTTTTCCCCACCATGAAACCCTTAGCTGAGTTTTAACTCAATGGAATTCCTTGGGAAGATTTAGGTTAACCATCCTATGGGAAGCTGAGTGCTTTTTTGGTCAGAACCTTTAAATAGCCACATTGTAATCACTGGTTCCTGACCAAGAGTCACAACATGCATCCCACTCCTGACAACTAACAGCAGTACAGGGCACGCCAAGAGGAAGTGATGCTGTGCTCCAGCTTTAACCAGACTTGCTCATGTGAGCACAATAAATATGTTCCTAGAGTGTTTTCAAATGGATGTTTTCTCCCCCTGTTGTAACTGGTCAGTCATAGTTTTCTCTTTCTCCCCAGGCATTTTTCTGCTTTGCTCTGGCCTTCTGTGGGATGATACCAGCTCTCTGCTGGAGATACATGCACAACACAGAGGTAAGCACTCTCCACAGGAGATTGACTTGTGGAATCGATGTCAAGAGACTTTCTTTACAGGTGATTTTTTGCAGTGATTTCTTGTATGGGAAATTGGTAATCACAGCCTGAACCTGATTAATCAGCTGAGGCAAGTGTCAGGTCAGCTGTGGGAGCACAGGTGAGAGTAATTTAGCTGTGCTCCCAGAAGGGGTGGAGCTTGACTCCATCTCCTCTAGACCTCATTTAAGGACTGACCACCACCAAGGTAGCTTCTTTTGGAGATGGCTCCTTGGTGGAGATTTCCTCAGTGGTTCCCAGCAGACCGAAGGCTTCCATATGGGTGAGTTTTTCCTGTAAATAACCTTTTGGATGTTTACCACCATCTTTTTCATTATTGTCACTGTACATTTCTACACTAGAAGGGGCAGTTGGTGGTAATTAAGCCATCCTCATCAAGGCCTATAAGTTGCATGTTATGTTACATCCATTCTTTAAAAGAGTAGGGCTGCCTTTCCCTGCAAGGTATCTAGAGGAAGAGGGAAACATGAGATACTCACTGTAGAAACCTTTGGGCAGGGCAAATGTCCAGGTAAGAAAAGATGTGAGACTTGCTTTAAATGGCTTTGGGAGGTTGCTTTTGAAAAATGGGCTGTTTGACTCTTAAAAAGTTATTTTTTTCTGAAATGCTGCTTAGCATCAGCTCCAATTCTGGGTAACGTTAGCTGGGAGCCTCTGCTCAGAGGCTGTGATGGGCTGTGGCCACCTCTAGCTCTTCTGACTTCCAGGGCAACCATCCAATAGCTGTGCTGATGACCCAGCTTTCCCCATGCTAATGCTTTGTGGCTTAGGGCTGACCGCTTGTTTCTTGCCCTTTGTCAGAGATTCCCTTGGCATGTTTTTTTTCCCTCTATCAGTTTGTCCAGCTACTTTGCAAACATGGGGTGGATACAGATGGCCCAGTAGCATTTTTGCTTCAAGTCCTTATCTGGTTTTTTTTTTGTTTGTTTGAGTGCTTTGCCTGCAAATGCATCTACATGTTATGGCTACCTTCGGTACTCAGTTTCTGGTTTTGTCTGAAACAAAACAGAAATTAGCTTTTCCTGGGCAAGATGAGAGTTTTTTGTTCAGTGTCTGCTTTCCAGATAAGGAAAGCCAGCAGTGCTTCTGACAACAGAAACATTAAAGTGCTTTTGGAGATCCTCCTGGGTTTCTCTTTTTGCAAAGATGAAAATTAACACGGGGGTTGGAAAAGAGGAAGGATTTAATTAGGAGTATCACTTACAAAACACTTAGAAATCTGGGTTTGCTTGAAAAAACTTGTCTCTCTAGCGAGGAAAGAATGTAGATATGAGTGTGTCCCAATCCCGGTTTCCTTGCCCACCAAACCACAGCAGATTCTCACTGTGTGCTAATCCTCTTGATTAAAAAAAACCACCTGAATTTCCTTTATAGAGCAAATCCTTCTTACTGAAAATCATTTGGAATGGGAAAGCCCCGTGTTCAATTGAAGAATGATTTTGATAGTTATTTTCAAGAGGCAGTAGATAGAAGCATTGTTTGAACATGATGAAAGCAAGGTGCCCTGCTTGCCTTTGGCTCCTTTGGAGACCTGTTTACATTGCTTCTTACAGAGAAGCTATGCAGGACAGGAGAGAAAGACAACTTATCTGTAAATATTCCATTTTCTCAGACCTGGGCACTGTAAACAAAATATGAACCTTTCTCATTTCCTAATCTCTGTTTTTCTGACTCCCTATAGCTACTGTTCTTTCAGAGATCTGTCACGTCTTTTTTTTACTTTCAAGTTACCTGCATCCCAGACAGAATCGGTGTCACCAGTCTTTGTAGAACTACTTAGACCAGACATCTGAGATCTATTGTGCTTTACCCTGAAAGCTTGAATCCTTCACTCAGTGTTGTGATTATCCCCTGCTCCATGGGTCTGTCCATGTGGCCAATAACCAGGTGTTGTCTTTTGTGCCCCCTTCTGTACCATCTTTGCATCCATCTGTCTGCACAAATTCAGAGGAGTTCATGTTGAGAAAATAACCTATTCCTTCTCAGTTCATGCTTGTCTGGAGGATTCTGCAAACAAAATGGGGGAAGGACAACTAAGGGTAACATCTCAGATCCTCCACCTGTTTCTCTGTCAATGCAACTTGAGTTCTATGAGATTGGTGGTGATCAGCAGTAATTAGCCTGCTGGCAAAATGCTTTTGCTGTCTCCTTGAGCTTTGCTGCATCCCAGTGGGAGGGTATCACATCTGTTAGAGGAGTGGCACCAGTGACAACCTATGAGAGAATAACACATGAAGAAGGGTAGCAAAAATGACCTCACTTTGACTGAACAGCTGTGACAACCACAGACAGGATGGGGTTTTCTGATGGTTTCCAGCCACATTAGGAAGCCCTGGTTCTTGAAGCCAAAGAGCTGAGTCTTTGTTTCCAGGAAAGAAGTTAATTTGAAGGCAACTCCTTTCCCATAAACCACTGCCCAGCACAGCATGGTGCAGCGGGTCCTGAGGAAGGGTGTAGGTTTATGCCATAGCTGGCACAGCTTGCGGGGCAGCTGCCTCCTCCTGCAGACTTGCCAGCTCTCCTCTCTTCACACACTAACTGCTGCTGGACAAACCTGCCTGCAGAGAAGAGCTGGAAATAGTTTCAAACTAGAACAGGGGATATTTAGATTGAATATAAGGTAAAAAGCACTTTACAATGAGGATGGTAAGGCTCTGGCACAGGTTGCCCTGAGAAATGGTGGAAGCCCTGTCTCCAGAAATATTCAAGGTCAGGCTGAACATGGCTCTGAGCATTTGATCTAGTGTAGGTGTCCCTGTTCCTTGTGTGGGAGTTGGATCAGATGGCCTTTAATGCTCCCTTCCAAGTCAAGCCATTCCTGTGATTTCTGGGTGCTCTGTTATAGATGAGAAGGGTTTTGGGTATTCCTGATAACAAACACAAAACAGATTTGCTCTGGGCTTTGCTGTGGGAAAGGCCCACGGATCTGCAGTGTTACATTTTGGTTTTTCTTTGCAACAGTGTAGGGAATGCTCCCAGCAGCCCCATGAGGGGAGAGTGAATCAGCAGAAACAGAACTATTGAAGGCAGTTCTGCATCAGAAGGTGCCTCTTAATTACAGATTTGATAGAAAGTAAACGTTAGCTTAAAAGCAAGTAAATTATGATTTCCTGATGCTGTGGGCACTTGAAGCCAAGCAATGGTGCAGTGGTAGTGCCAAGCTTCTCCTGGGTTGGGCTAGAGGAACAGTTTCCTTTGCTACAGGGTGCCAGGAAAAATAAATAGAGGGACTGCTGACGTACCCAAAGCCTCACAGCAGATGATTTAATCTCCTTCTCTGTACCTCCTTCACCCTGCTCAGGCTGTCAGTGTGCATCTCTTGGGTATCTGCCTGTGCTCATGGTGTTCACACCTGATTTCCTGCACCCTTTGGATGTAGGGGAGTGGTTGCTTGATGTTGCTTTGGTTTATGCTGGGGTCAGCTTCTACAGAAGTCCTGTGCAAGGTGATGGCCCCACCTAATGAAATACTTAAATACAAGTTCAGGTCACAATGATTCTAATGGGACTGAAACACAAGCTGGAGGTGGGTTCAGTGCTTTCCGAAACCAGAATCAGAGCATGCTGGCAAGTTCCTTTTTGATGCAGCAGGGCTGGGACAGGATTGCAACCACTTGCAGAGGTCTTTCAAGGGCCTTCACAAAAAGTATGGATTTGGCTGTTAAAACAACAGGAGTAGTCTGAAGCCTTCTTTGTTCCTGGTGTTATTCATGCTACCAGGCACAACTGCTCTAAAGTAAACACTGAGCTTTTTTGCTTTCTGAGAAGTATGGAAAAAAAGAAATAAAAATGAAAAGGGAGGATAAAACCCTTCCCCCCTTCCCTAAATATCGTTCATCTCTCCCATGTTTGCATTCCCATCACGTAGGAGACAGTACGCCCCTTTGTCTGACGTACTGCTGAGGCACTCATGCTTCATTATTTATTGTTGCCCCAGCTCTGAACCCGTGGCCCCTTTTCTGCTGTTTTCACTGCAGAGCTGCAGCTGCTGCCTCCAGCAGCATCAGCCAATGGTCCCCATCACCCCAGCATGGGATGGTTCTTCCAGGCTCACGTGACTTTGGTGCGGGGTTGCCCAGAGTGGTGGTGGGTGCTCTGTCCCTGGAGACACCCAAGTCAGGTTGGATGGGGCTCTGAGCACCTGATCTTGTGTAGGTGTCCCTGTTCCTTGTAGGGGAGTTGGACGAGATGGCCTTTAAGGGTCTCTTCCAACTCAAACGATACTATGGGTGATGGTGCTCTCCTGGAGTCAGATCTGTTGCTGGCTGATGCAACTTTTATGATGGCAGTTTCACGTGCTGCAGGTGAGAGATGGTTTGATCCCAACACTGGAAGGTTCATAAATGATTGTGATGGCAGCTGTGAGTGCCCTTGGCTGTATGCTGGTTCGGTAGTTCTGATATAAAATGTTGTAAACTGAACTACTTTGCTTTAAAAAAGGAATAAGGAAACAGGAAGGCCTTAGCACACTGAGACTGGTGTCTATGACAAGAGGAGCAGCATTAGGTCTGGAGAATTAAGGAGAAAGAAACCTTTGGTGTAGCAACCAGCCAGCTAGGCTTCTGCCCAACTTTTGCTGTTGGTTTGCGTGTGGAGCTAAGAAATGAGGTTTGCTTAGCAGCAGCTGAAAGGAGACATTCAAGGTCAGGTCAGATCAGGCTCTGAGCAGCCTGACTGAGCTGTAGGTGTCCCTGTACATGGTAGGGGAGTTGATTGAAGTGTCCTTTAAAAATCCCTTCCAATTCAAATGATTCTGTGTCCGTCTGTGTACATATTTGCACCCATATATCTGACCTTCTTGGCAGGTGGGGTACTCAGCTTGTGCACTGGAGACCACTGTGGTTTGGTGCTCTCCTGCCTCCAGGCAGCATTCCCCCTGCAAAAGCAGAGCTGTGCCCCTGCTCTGGGAAGCAGTGAGTCACCCACCCCAGAGCTGGCAGCTGCCGAGCACTTTGGCTGCCAATGCTGCTGCTCTGAGCTGGTCTCTGCCCCTGGAGGAGCTCTGCCTGCATCTGTGTTTCGGGAAGGCAACGCTGAAATGGGAGGGGAGCAGCGAAGCAGGTCAGCATTTTCATCAGCTCCTTGTGCAAACCACTTACAGCAGCAGAAGGTGCTGGAATTGAAGAGAAATAGCTCAGCAAAGTGTTGCTGCTGTGGACTTTATGGTTTTGCAGCGGCTTTTGTTTCCCCCTCTATTTGCATATGCTGTCAGTGATGAACAAAAAAGATTGTTCCTGTCCCAAAACCAGTAAGAGGGGGAAAGTGCATGAGTTATATTTATATATGTACATGCTATTTATTTAAATATATTTACCACTTAGCCTAAAAGATTCATTTGGGTATCCCCACTCTTACTTCACCAGCAGTCTCCAGTGACCTCCAGCATCCGAGAGGAGCAGCATCTCCTGATCTCACCCATGTGGAGGCGGGGGCTCTGAGCTATTCTGCTTTGCATGCTGGCCGTGTTTCTGCAGCTGTGAGCTCTCAGCTGGAGGAAGCCCGATGCGGGGGCGAGGAAGGGAGCTGAAGTGCTGTTAGGGAAGCATAAAGCTTCACCGAGTTGCAGTGACCGGGTTTTTGTTACTGGAACAAGGAAAGGTGTAGAAAGTGACAACCTCTTTATTCCAGTTTCACATCTTAAAACACTGCCTTACTGATACCAAGTGCATCCCTCTTGGCAGCAATGCAGATACAAAAGAACACTAGTGGTTTACAGAAACCAATTGCCTTCCTGAAATCATAAATTCTGCTTCTTTAGGGAGTGTAAAGGATATAGAGCATAATAAACAGTTGCAAAATTCCTTCATTCTTTTGCTCTAAGTGAAAAATCCTGCTCTATTAAGTTGCTTGATGTCAGCAGCATCAATCTCAGTGATTATTTTCCATTTGTTGCATCTGCTAACCTACCTCTATCACCCTTAAATGAATGTTTCATTAAGGAAAGCAGACAGTCATGGGAGACAGCAATTATTTGACTAATTTAGAGTTGGAATATTTTGCCAAGCTTCTTCTGGGAAAAGAATTACTCTAAGGTGTGACCTCCTTACCACTTAACCTGGAGATTTTTCTCAAGCCCAGCTGATGCTCCATCTTCAGCCTTAACTGATTTATTTGTTTGTTTTCTAATGGATAAGCCCTGGAATTGTATTTTCCTTCCAAGGGATATCTTTGTCCAGAAATACTCCTAGAATCATGGAGTCTTTTGGGTAGGAAGAGTCTCTTAAAGGCCATCTGGTCCAATTCCCTGCAATGAACATGGACACCTACATTAGATCAGGTGCTCAGGGCCACGTTCAGCCTAACCTTGAATGTCTCCGGCGATGGGGCTTCCACCATATCTCTGGACAACCTGTGCCAGTGCCTCACTGCCCTTACAGTAAAAAACTTCTTCCTTATATCTGGTCTATATTTCTCCACTTTCAGTCTGAAATCATTACCCTGTAGCAAAAGGTCCTGCCAAAGAGTCCGTCCCCTTCTTTCTTATAGTACCTCCTTCAGATATTGAAAGGCTGCTCTCAGGTCTCTCCAGAACCTCCTCTTCTCCAAGCTTAACAGCCCTAGCTCTCTCAGCCTGTCCTCATAGGTGCTGTGTGGTTTGAGCCCTGAGCGTATAGCGCTTGTCACTGATCTCCATCCAGACATTCAGCCACTGACCTCCTCCAGCAACAGGTCACAGTGTGCATTCTAAGCAGCTCTGAATCATGCTGTAAGTCATCAGTGCATCCTCAGGAAAAGGAAAACCCTTGTGACCAGAGTGGTGAAAATGTGGGTTGGAAGTGTAGGACCTCTGTAGGGGAAGCCCAGACAGGCTTTTTTTTTCCTCTATCTGTACCCACTGTCACGTGTTATCAGCTGAGTTATTAAGGGATGAGGCACAGCTGTGGCTTTCTTAAAGCACGTTATGAACAGTATCAGCATAACCGCTCAAAAAGCATCCGGTTGCCTAATTGGGAGAGAAAGCACCCTGATTAATTACTTTTTCTCCAACACCTGCTGCAAGAAAAAAGCCATTATTTTGGGATGGTGGAATGAAAATTGAGTATGTGATAGGAGTTTATGGTAATTTGGTGCAAAGTAGTGCAGTTATCTTTACTGTGCCTTGTTCCTGCTCCTAGGAAAGCTGAGGGATGAATTTGTGTCTCCTGAACAAAATGCACGCTGTCACAAATAAGGCTGTGTCATGAAGACATCTGGTGACTTTGTCTCACGCTTTCAGTTTTTATTTTTTCCCATCATTAGACATGCATGAGACTGTACCATTTTTGTCTGAGTAGAGGCTGCCACGTGTGGTGGCTGAGCAAAAACATAACCCCATCTTGGGCAGGGAAGATGGTGAGATGGTCAAGAAGGGAAGATTTAGGTTGGATAACAGGGGGAAGTTCTTTCCTGTGAGGGTGGTGAGGTGCTGGCACAGGCTGCCCAGTGAGGTTGTGGATGCCGTGTCCCTAGGAGTGTTCAGGGCCAGGTTGGATGGGGCTCTGGGCAACCTGGCCTAGTATTAAATGTGATCCTGCATGGTGAGTGGAGGTTGGAGCTTCATGATCCTTGAGGTCCCTTCCAACCCAAGCCATTCTATGATATAGTGACTTTATTACAGCAACCTGTGACTGTGTCTGCCTGTTGTACTGCCTATGCTCTGTGGTATGGTCCTCTGCACGGAAGGAAACAGCAGTGATAAATGTGGGGATTTAGGACTTGATAACTACCATTGCAATACTTAAACTAGAAAGTTATCTGGAGTAATCTGTGCAAACAAACTGCCACGTTGTCTTAAGGCAGCTACTTTCCGCTCCAAAATCAAATCGTTCTGGCAAAGCCCATCAAGATGATGTGGAGAAACTACAGTCAATTCGCTCTTTATTTGAAAAGAGGGGAAAAAAAAAACACTAAAATGCAGGCTTTGTAGTTGGATGTTTTGTGCCTTACTGTGATCTGAATCGTGTATTCAGAAAAATGCTGGAAACAAATGCTAGATGCAGTTGCTGGATAGAAGCACTGAGAAGGACTAATCAGCAGACTGTACTCCCAGGCTTGCCCAGACACATGTTCTAAAAGGAAATCGTTGCTGTAAAATAATTTCCATTTAATCCTTTGTGGTTTTGCTTCTTGGAGGCTGTTTGGGAAAATGAAAAATCAGTACCTAAAGGAGAACACAGCTCAGAAGTAAGCTCAGGAACACTGTGTAATTGAAGTCTTCGGTGGCCATGATGTGTCTGGAGATTATTCTCTCCTCATCGCTATCGCTGTGGCTGAGAAGTCTGTGAAGCAGTGACTGCCTGTGGCTCTTCCCTCACGGTTTCATGTGGTTGTAAAATATTTCTGCCATAGGTTTGTTGTGGGAATCTCGGCCCTTCAACCTTTTCCATCACCTGCCTTCTTTCAAATGACCTCAAAATGCTTGATGTCACTGTGGGATGTCTAAAATAAGAAGTCTCTTTGGAAATAGGTTTTGTCTGTTTGCATTCTATGAAGTACTGCATGCAGCTGTGCTGCTCGCTGTACTTACAATGCAGTGTGGAGCATATGTTATCTACAGTAGAGAATTTTGAATCATAGGGTGGTATGGGTTGGAAGGGACCATGCAAAATCATCCTTCCACTAGATCAGGCTGCTTAAGGCCTTGAGTGCTTCCAGGGGTGGGGCATCCACACTTTCTCTGTACAGCCAGTGCCTCACCACCCTCTGAATAAAGGGTTTCTTGTCTATATCTAACCTGAGTCTCTTCTCTCTTAGTTTAAAGCCATTACCCTATGCCTCATCACTACGCTCACTTTCAAGGTCAGTTCTTCCCCAGTTTCCTGCAGGCTCCTTCAGGTACTGGAAAGACTTTGGCTAATGAGGGATATAAAAGTGACAACACCACAAGAGTAGAATGAAAAATTATCCCCTTTTTCATTATTCTTAATCCATTTCTTCAGTGGAAGTAAGCTTTTTACTGAATTCATTTATTTAATTGCTGTTGCTGGGAAGCTGCTTCACGGCATACCCGAAGTTAGGAAATTTTGAATGTTTTGCTTTTTATTGGGCTTTAAGTTTTTCCTAGAGGGAGGATGGTGTGCACATCCACAGTGGAGTGCTGACTGGTGGCCTTGCTCCAGGATCCCTCGTTCCACCCCGTTCCCTCTGTCCTGTGGATCGATTCTCTGCTCTGAGATCCAAGCATTGCCTTCAGCCCATTCAGATCAATATGGGCAGGGAAGCAACAGGGAAATGAAAGGAAGAAATAAATCTGGGCTTTTTTGTTGTTTTTATTTCTCTCTCTCTCTCTCTTTTTTTTTTTCCTGGCACTAAAAGCAATTGTCATATTTTTTCCATTGAAAGCTGAGCAGGAGTTGGCTGGGATTTGTCAAGCTGCAAGTTCTCATACTTTTAGTAAATATTTAGGATCTGATTCACCACTGAGTCACTCCATTATTTTTTTGGGCTTAATTCAGAGGAACTCTTCCATCACTGCTGCCCATTGGAGGTGCTCTCATGCTCTCACCTTTATGTTTTAGCAAGGTGGCAAATAACCTTATAACCTCTTTTCAGAACAAGATGATACTGTCACCTCTCCCTGGCAGGACATGGGGGGGATGTGGAGGCATGTGTGTTACAGGCACTTATATTTCTGTATTTCTTTGACAAAACTGGCCAAAAGCTTCAGCTGTAAGATAATTGGGCAGCTGATCATCTTGGTGCACTGTACAGAAGTTTTTCTCTGTTGCAGGTAGAGAACAGTATGCTGGATGTGTACGACCTCGTGTATGAGGAGGTGAGGAGGAATGGCTCCAGCTCCAAGAGACATGAGCTGACTCGCATCCATGAAGTAGTAAGTTATCTCCCAGATTTCACAGAAACCTTTTTCTGGAACATCTGCCCATTGATTCCAACAGGCTCTGTTTTGCTAGTTCTGTTGTACTGTTTTCCTCTGGAACCAGCCTTTTGCCAAGTCTGTACATAGTATGAGACTGGCTATATATAGAACATAGAGGGCTCTCAGCACCTGAACTAGCCATAGATGTCCCTGTTCATTACAGGGGAGTTGAACTAGATGGCCTCTAAGCGTCCCTTCCAACTTAGATGATTCTATAACATGAGCTCTTGCAGTACTGGAAGTTGATAACTATCTCCCAAACCCAACAACATGGAATACATAGCATGGTAGGCATCTGCTTAGTTTAGCCACTATAATCAATGGTGAAACAATCCTTGTCTAGTGTTGTGTGTTCAGCTTCCATCACTGTGAGTACTGTTTACCTGCCTGCTTTGCTCCTCACAGCCCCATTTACCCACTCTGCCCTCTCTTGCAGTTCCTGTGCTGTGGGAAGCGCTCCCCTCTTGGAGACACAGCTGCTGTTGAGCACAGGATGTGCCGTCCTGGCACAGCGTGGGCTGCTGGACAGGTAGGGTTGCTTCTCTTTTGCTTCTCTCCAGCCTCCTCTTTGTCTTCTGCATGTGTGGAGGTTTTGTGATAGCACAGGCATGGCTCTGATGGAAAAACACTATTGAATTTGTCACGTGGTTCTGGTCTCTAAGGCTTAAAATGTGTTCTGCTAACAACAAATGTTGAAAGGCCGCACGGTGACTGTAATTCCTTTTCCCAAGGGCATTAACAGGTATTAAAAATTTAAATGAGAAACTCATAAAGCAGGATTATGTTGTCCAGGAGTAGCTTCATCAAGCAGACTTTATACTTGCTTGCAATATTCCAAAGAAGTGCTGCAGATCCCTCCAATATTAGACTGTGTATGCACTGAAGTTGTGACATAGGCTTCATAGTCTGAGTAAGTCTCTTGTATGCTTTTTTCCACTGGAATAACAAAACTAGCATCAGAACAAGTTGTCCCTAGAAAAAACAAATGGTGTTGCTACAGCTATGCAGAAATATTGCTGTTGTGTCTTGACGGGACAAGACAGAATTGCCTCAGATTGCATCAGGGGAGGTTCAAGTTGGATATTAGGAAAAATTTCTTCCCAAAAAGAGTGGTGAGGCATTTGTACAGGCTGAATGACGTGGTTTACTGTGGAATACTAGTAATAGGTAGACAGTTGGGCTAGATGTTCTTAAAGGTCTTTTCCAACCTTAATGATATGATGATTCTATGATAAGCAGTAACACAGCCCTTTGATGCACCAGTACTTGTTAATCCATGGTTTCCAGCTGTCTCCTGGAAAATCCAGTCTCAAAGAGGGTAGACATCAGCTCAAAGAGCAGGAAGAAAGAGTAAAGCAGCCTCAGGCACTACATGCCCTTGGTCAGCCCCACTAATTGTTTGCATTTGGTTGGAGGGAACTGTAGTAGTTGCTTGCTGCAGTGCATTCACTCAGGTGATGATGCTGTGGGTCCATAAGCAGTAAAAACCTTGTTCTGCAAAGTCAAGGGCAGGCTTTGTACATTCTTGAAATGACTCTTGGCTATCACCCACTAGTTTTCAGTGGGGTTGCCGGAGTGCTTAATGCTTATATATAATATATTATATGTAATAACATATATATAATATATATAATAATGCTGGTGGCACTTCCAATGCTGAGCTGTTTGTTAGTATCTTTGGGGAACATGCAGCATTGTGGCATGCTCTGCTTTCCTGTCTTTTTACAACAACCTCTCCATTTTCCAGAGAAAGGAAAACCAACACCATTTATGCATGACCACACTAGGTGTGTACATACATTCTCTACAGACTGAAATTCATCATACTAAGAAAATTGTAGGCATATTGTAGTAATGGAAAATATAATGCAGGTGTTTGTCTACCCACCTGAGCTTCTGACACACTGCAAGAGGTGTTTCTCTCCTTCCAGGACTGCCTACAAGAGATGCATAGCTTCCTGAAGAAGCACATGGGCTTTGTCTCCACACTCCTGGGCATCACCATTGGCTTCACGGTAGTTGTGCCTGTTTCTATATGCTCCTGACCCCACAGGGGACTTGTATCCTAAATAAGCCCCAAATGCTTGGGGACTTGGGGGGGTTTTGAAGATGAGCACTGGAAATAGAAGTGGTGTTGGCTTCCACCACAGAAATTAGAAAAAAAAGTAGGTTTTATCTTCTGTGGTATCTCCGTGCTGCTCTTAAGATAGGGAGAGTTCTCCTGACCAGTGTGTATGTAGGGATTTGGTTCCACTTTGACACAACAAAGATTAGAAGACTTCATCTCAAGGAAACGCAGAGGATCACAATTTGTGTGTGTGTGTATTTCATAATGCTAGTAATTCGCTAGGAAAGACATCAGGCAATGTTATAGGTACATTTCTACTTACATGGAATTATGTACATGCATACAGAGCTTTAGCATTAAGGCTTTATTGGATCTTAGCACCACTGAGCTCTTGTTCAGAAAATCCTCAGGACGTACAGCTGATGCATAGTGGAAAGTCATGTATGAATATTTGATGTTGCTTTCTAATTACCCTTTAGTGTAGGAGAAATTTTGCTTAAGCCATATCCACACTGGAGTGTTTTGTATTTTTCTATTTGTACACTTGTATTACACGACATTTTTCCCCACGAACTTGATGTTATAGCCAGATAATGCAAGAAAGCCTTTGAAGTGTGCACTAAAGGAAATCCCACCATGAGGGAGGCCATTGTGAAGGCAGGATGCAGAGCAAAGTGAGCCAGCTGGGACTACAGCTCTGATGTCCCCATCCCTGCGGCAGACGTGTCCCCACCGATCTGCACAATGAGGCCAACACAGAGCATGTTGTTGCAGCCCTTCTTACGCCTCCTGCAACATCCTCACTTTGATAAGCTGCCTGTGCAAATCCTGAGACGTGATCAGAGGCAGCACTGTGCACTCATCAGAAAAGTGTGGTACAAAGGAAGCGTGCTGTCTTCTACTCTTGCAGTGAGCATGTGTTGGGGGCTTAGTTTTGTTGTTTTTCATTTTATTCCAAACAATGCATGAGGTTGGTTTTTTTTTTCCTCTCCCTCTCTCTGTTCTGTACACAAAGGACTATTATGAGTTTGTTTGCATGGAGGGTCGTTTTGAGGAAGGAGTTTAAAGGCTGAGTTTCCTGGCTTCTTCTCGCTTTTGGATATTTTTAGGACTGAGCTTGAGCCGTGCTGTGCTAATTCCAGTCAGATGCCTTAACCACATGGGTTTTTTTTTTCCCTCTCTCCCATGTTGGAATTGATATTCACCCTTTTAGTGGAAAAGAGCTCCCTCAAGAACGGTCTGACACTTTCATACATAACAAGTTCAGAAGTGCCAATTGAACCAGCAGGCAACACTTAGGATCGCTTATTCACACAGCTGGAACATCCTCCTCTATTCAGCATTTAACTGTTTGCCCATCTTGTCTATTTCCTTTTAGGTTTATGGGATGGTTCTGACTTCTTTCCTCTGGTTCTCCATCCACTTCAGCAACAACCTGGACCGGAAAGGCAAATATACCTTGCAAGGAAGTTAGAAGCCTGTCTCCCAGGTTTCCCTACCAGGCAGAGCCAGCTCTCAGTGCAAGTCGATGCCTGGAGTCTCCCACCAAGCCTCTGGGAAGGCGTTGCGTTACTTACCTGTGTGCATTTCCAAGCTGTACCATCCAGGTGGAACTCTACAGAACAGCAGTCCTGCATCTTCACTAAGAATGGATGAGGACTGAGATGCACCTGGGCTTGGAGATGCAGGTTGCCTCCTGGAGTGAAGGATGGTATGTAGCATAAGGAGAATACACACAGCTCCCTAGGACACAACCTAAAGAAATACCATCTGAAATCGTAGCATTAAACCAGTCTTCTGTGCTGTCATACAAGAAGTTTCCTGTGACCTCGAAAGATGTGACTTCTCAAGGGCAAGATCTTTGGACTGCAGCAATGGGACCAATCTGCCATTGGCAAATATGTTTGCACTGGGTTTGGTATTGAAAAACAGGGAGCTGTGCTACCTGGGACAGTGCTCATCATTGCCTTTGAACAGGTTTCAAACCACCCTGGAGTATGTCAGCACCCAGCCACCACTACTGTTTTTTCCCTCTATCAAAATATTGCTGGAATTCTTGGTATAAATTAAGTGGGGGAAAAAAAATCAAAAAACAGTGTATGAGTTTTGAAGCAGTGGAATAAGGACACATCCCTGTGCATCTCCCTTTTTGAGTTTTTGAAATTCTGAGGATTAGGTCAGCCTTCTGGATGCTGCACTAATTTCACGTGGGCTCCTTCAACATACTGCCTCCATTCTGTCTCTTTCTGGCTTCACTAACCTACCACGCTGCTGTGAAATACAAAAGGACTTTGATATTGAACATATGCAGGGCTTGTGTTTAAATTAAGGAGAAACGGACTGATCTCCAGCCACTTAAAACACAACAGCGTCCACTTCCTCTTCTTTCCTTCTTATCAACAATAAGGAGGAATTTGAAAAGCTTCAGCCAGCTGAACATCTCAGGCGAGCTGAAATGATGGCTTCCTGGTGTGCTTTGCCCTCGTTGCAAGGAGGCAGAGCCACTTCTGAGCTGAAAACCATCGCAGCGATAGATTTATTTCCTGCTGGAAAATCTGCTGAGCTACAGTGATGGAAAATATCTGTTGAAGCAGCTTTCACCTCCCTCCTTTGCTGTGGCTTTTACCTGTGAAAACAGTAAGTGGCAATTGAAATTGTCTCAGCTTCCGAAGATGATCTCATTGAGATAAAAGAGGAAAACCCCTTGCTGATGTTCAGGACAGTTCCGGGCCCTTCGTGTGGACTGCTGTATGTATTAAAACAACATTACAGCCTGCAGTATCTCCCCAGATCTGGTTAGCATTCGAACACGGTTGCAGATGTTTTGTATTGGAAAGAATGGCACTGAGGGAGGAGGAGCCAGGGCTCTTTGCTCCTCTCCTCTGGTACAAGCAGAGCTTCAGTGGAAGCTTTGGAGGCAAGGCCAAGTCTAAAAGCACTGTGGAGCATCACCCAGCTTTCTCCTGGCAGTCACCAGCCCCATTCAAGCAGGAGTTTAGTGGTGATGTGCTTACTGTGCAGCTGCACCTGCAGACATATCCACTTACTGGTGGTGGGAGGAGATTCAGAGATATGTGTATAGGGGTTCTTAAGTACATTGCCCTCCTCAGAGACAGTCTCCACTGTGAGCTCTGGCTGTTATTGTCAAGGCTACTGCTGTTGTCATTCCTCAGGCCAGCTGGCAGCACACACGATTCCTGGGGTCCTCAATAAATACCAATCTCTTGCTAAAGGCTGTCATTCCTTCTCTTCTGCAATGTGCAGTGCTGGGCTGTTTGCAATGGGCTGCACTCCATGAGCCTTGTGGTGCTGGGAAGAGATGTTCCCTCTGCAGCTGCACATGCCTTAGCACCCAGGCTGCTTCTTACCAACAAGGTAAGCTGGAAGTCCTGCTCTATAGCCATAGCTGAGTTTTTTTGTTTTTTTGTTTTTTTTTTTGGGGGGGGGGAGGGGTATGAAATATCCAAACAAATTGTAATCTCCCCTACAAACGCTGTGTGTGTGTGTATATATATACATACACCATGCTCTTTGTTCCTATTTCACAGGGAAGGTTGCAGCCCTCATCTGCCTCTTCTTACCCAACCATGGAGGAGGGATAACAATGGGGACAGAGTGGTCAGAGCCTTCCATGTGACTCACCATGTGCCTGTTGTAGACAGCCAGGCCACTCTCTCTAAGGCCACAGCTCGCTTATATCAAGCAGTAGGTGCAGCTTTTTGTGTTCACTTCTCAAGCAGCACAATTAGCAAGGAGAAAAAGGCCTCACACAGCAGCTGAGGATGAGTGGGGCTTCTGCGCAGCAGAAAGAAAAGACCAAGGATTCAGAGCCCTTGTGCAAGCCTAGGTTAAGCAGTTAAGCAGAACCTGAAGAGGAAGTTGATTATGGGGACAGTGGGGATCTTTCAGGCTTCAAACTGCTTTGCTATATCCTGTCCCCCAGACAATGCTGGCTGCCACCAAATTACAACTTCCCCTTTGCTGTGCAATTTGAATTCAACCCCAGAGCTCATGCTGTTGAGTCCTTCTGAAGTCTTGTAATGAGGCAAACTTAGGTGAGAGGGCTCAGCAGAACCCAGGTTCACTGCTAACTCTTGCTGTTTACTTCCCTTAGGATCCCTGTTCTTTCCTAAGGCAAACTCCCCCTCTTGCTCTTAGCATCACTAAGTACCTCTGTTGTTTAACCCTGTGGCACACCAGCTTGCTGGCGGATGCACTGGTTTTCTTTTTTGCAGTGTTACATCAGCACTGAGCTGTTGCAGCCTCTATTCACCTGCTGATGAATTATACATAGGTGGCACAGCAGCAGTTCCCCACAATGCCGAGCTGGGCTCTCACCCTCCTGGCTATGCTGGAGAAGAGGAAATGTCTGCGCTGAAGTAAGAACCTGCTTGGGTTTGCTTTCTCCCTCCTATTCACAAGTGGTGCCTCTGGAAGCAACACCTGCACCAGAATAACAGCAGCTCCGGAAGCTGCTGCTGCCCTTCACCACTGCCTTCCTTCTTCACTTTATATAACCTGCCTATCACCATAGATACCCTGCTGTAAATATTTAAAGCATCAATCAGTGTGGAGGCAACTGCTGCAGGAGTTATCAGAAGCAGAACCTCAAAGTGAAGCTACAGGTCTCTGCTTATCCAGCAAGGAAACATGGGGATGCAGCAAGCAAAGATAGATGGGAAGCTCTCTGCCCTGTTCTCCCTACCAGAGCCAGCTCTGTATAGGAGCAGGAGGAGCATCACCATGGCCTATTTTTTGGGTGGCCCTGCGTGGAGCTAGGAGATAGACTCAATGATCTCGTAAGGGTCCCTTCTAACTCAGGATGTTTTATGACTCTATGTGTTTCATCCCAGAACTCATCTTCCCTACTCAGACCATAGATGGGGACCTTGTGGTGAACAATGCTTTTCTCAGAGCTCAGCTGGTGTCTGTGAAGGGTGGAGCTGCTGGTGTTCCCCTGCAGAAGCTGTCAGGCAGGCATGGGGCTGGGATGCAGCTCAACGCTGTGTCTGCTCTGGAGCCCTATGAGTCATACCCATAGACGGCTGTGCCAAAACCACGAGCATGACACTGACCTTTATAACAGCATCAGAAACAGGGGAGGAAGAGCAGCAGAAGGGAGTTAGACCAGCAGATGGAAGAAACACAGCGAACACCTCTGTTCTCTGCGACTTCACTCATTAACAGAGAAAGCATACTTAAATGGCTGCTCCTGGGGGTTGGTTTGTTTTTTTGTTTCGTTTTGTTGTGTTTTTCTCCTTTTTTAACATCCCCAACAGGTATTTTCTTCATTGGTTTGCACCCTGGGAAAGCAAACTGGCATTAACTGAGTGTCCCACAGAGCATCTGAATTTAACCCATCTCTGAATTAGGGAATTCCCCAGCCCTGTGCACAGCACCTGCACTCCATCCCAGGACGTGATAAGCACAACTTTGTGCAAATTAATTCAACTTACAGAGCAGCCTGCTTAGGAAGATCTGGTGAAGCTGCTGGGAGGCTTTGAAATGCATTCCTGATACTTTGTAGACTGTTCAGCACTGGGGAAAAGGCTGCATCTGATAGCGCAGACCTGCTTGAGAAACAGTCTGTGTTACCTTGACTCTGGAACTTGGTGTTTGTTTTGTTGGTTTGGGTTGTGTGGGGTTTTTTTTCAGTACAGAGGTCAAAGTTTTCAAGCATGCTCGGCTGAGCTGCCTGGAAGCAAATAAATTGATAGAAGACTGGGATGTTTGGATAAAATTTGAAATACTTCCCCACTGCCAAGCCGCAGAGAGGTTCAGATGGGATCTGTGACCCTTGAGCTGGAGCCCTGGACAATGTATGGTTCAGGCATGGGGATGCCCTAGCAGTAGGAACACATTAGCTCTGAGCCAGATTGTTTAGCATTTGGAGTGTATGAAAAGTTTTGTTTCTTGTTTGCTACTTCCCATAGATTCAGGCAGAAAGCAAAAGCCATGATACCACCTTCCAAATATCCCAAGCTCCCCATAGGTGGCTCCAGTGCCAGTTTGGTGGTAGTGATTGCAGTGGGGCTGCCAGCTTCCCAGCACACAGACACTGATTTGAGTGTCTTTCCTTCCTAAGCCCAGCTCTGGCTGTGCTGCTGCTGAAGCCTTATCAGTTTGCATGTGGTTCTTTCCCTTCCCTGCAGCAAACCCTGCTTGTTTTGGGCAGAAATCAAGGCACTGTGGGATCCTGTGTCATAGCAGGGGAAAAAAAATTGGGATCCTGTCATTATCTTTTGGATCAACTGGCAGGATCCAGGCAGGATTACACCTACAGCCAACGATTCAGTCTATCAGCTGGTGCATGAATACCCCTGTGAGCCTCCAGCTTCACTGGTAAGGCCAAATGAGTAAATGGGGCTTAGAAACAAAGGGTTTATGCATCCATGGCAAGCCCACGATTAGGGGATGCACTCAGTAATTGGGGAACTGGTTTGGCTTCTGTTCTGCCTCAGTTCTCACTGGGTGCTCAGCAGGTGCAGAGGGCAAAGCAGGGTTCAACAGGCACCAGGGGTGCTGTCTGAGCACTTGAACTCATTTCTGCTTTTTTTCTTTGTTTTCCTTTTTGACACATAAGGTCCTGCCTTCGATCAGGCTTTTGTGTTCTGAGTTCTGTTCTGACTTTTTGGTACCGCAGCCCTAAAAAATAAGCAACCATGCCTGCTGGTTGCACAGCAGGGTGTGAGCAGGCTGTGTTTCTAGGGATGCACAGATGAGCCAAAGTGAGGTTAGCCTAGAAGGTGAGGAAACTTTCTGCTGGTTCTGTGGTGCTTTTGGCTTTTAAAATTCAACTTCCAAGCTGCAATGTGAGGGATACTAAAAATGTCAACGCGTGTGACACAGATCTCTTTGATGGTGAGCCCTGAAATACCCCCAGATGGATGGGGAAAGGAGCAAAGCAAGCACGGTGAGTGCTTCTGCACAATTTGGAGGTGATCTTTTGGGTGGTGGGTTGTGTAAGGCTGAAAGGAAGCATTGGGAAGATGGGGGTGAGTTTTAATGTAAGAGCAAGTGGGAAAAGGGAAGGTGCGGGGGTGGGAAGGCTACAAGAGGGGGGAAAAAAAGAACAGGGGAAGGGAGAGGGAAGGGAAAAAGCAATCGAAAGGAAAAAGAGCGTTAGAGGGTGGGACCCGGAGGGCCCCCGCCGCTCGGGAGAGGCGGGCAGGGGGCGGCACTTCCTAGCGCTCCCTCCCTCTCTCCCTCCCCGCCGCCGCCCAGCTTGGCCTCAGATCGGGAGCTGCTGCCGCCGAAGCCGCCATGGGGGTAGAGGGCTGCACCAAGTGCATCAAATACCTGCTCTTCGTCTTCAACTTCATCTTCTGGGTAAGCCCCAGCGCGATGAGGGCGGTTGGGCTGTGCGTCCTGCTAGAGCCGGGGTATTTTCTATTCCTTTCCCCCCACCGGCCAGCCCCCATGTTGAGCTTTGCACCCTGCTATCAGGGCTTTTTGGTCGGCGGGGCGCGGGGAGCATTTATCCTTTGGTATTTTTTTATACGCGCTAACGCAGCTTTATTTATTTATTTATGTGTTTATTCATACGGCACATCTATATGCACTCACGTAGATGGATGTATTTTTTAATGTATATGCATCCTCGGCGCGAGGGCGGGGGTTCGGCTCTCTGTTCTCTCCCCGCACGTCCTGTTGCCGTGCGGTTTTTCGGTTGCTGAGGGCTGGATGGGGTGAGCCCCCCCGTGCGGAGGGGATGCGTAAAGCAGGGGAGGTTGGGGCTGGCGCTGCCCCTCGCAGCCCTGGCAGCGCCTGGAGCGGGCTGGGTTAGGGCTGGGCGCTGCCTTTGGGAACTTAGTGGAGCCGGCGGATATTCCCAAGGTGCTGAGGTTTGCTTTTCTGAGAAAGTTTCTCATGTAATAATTCATCTGCCTGGGCATGGTGGTGGCAGCGGGTCCTCCTGCGGGGGAGGGAGGTCACCGTTAGCGTTCCTGTCCGTTTTTCCCAATTCTGGGTCAGACGCCGACGCGTCAGGGAGCGGTGGAGGCGCTCCCGAATCCAGCCTGGTTTGAGACTCTGCTTTGCCTTTCTTCTCACATAGCGGTGACCGAGGAAGGCTGACAAACGGTGACGACAGCGGCATTAATTGATATCCGATGCTGTGCCAGCTGCAGGATGAGCTGGGACCGTCCTCCTCCCTCTCTAGGCAGCAGGACAGGGCTGTGTCTCCCTGGGCTGCTCTCCCACGAGCTTCGGTGCCTATCCGGGGGCTTTGCTTCCCTCCTGCTCCAGGCTTCCTGCCATTCTTGTTGCAGAAGTGTGGATGCAGAAAGGAAGGGTCCCATGGGGACAGGAAGGATACAGGAGGGCCCTGTGCTGCTGCTGCTCCTGGGGAGGCTCCCTCACTCGTGCTATATACCTAACTCTTAGTAAACCATCCTTTTACTTAAAAGGGGAACTTCCAGATCCATTTTTCTTCCCTTTATGGCTTTTGGTTCCTGCTCTCCAGGGCTTGCCAGCCAGCAGTTTATTCCGGGGGCTTTTCATGAGGCTGGGTGGCCAAACAACAGGTCTGATGGCTTCCATAAGCTGGAGTCGAGGGTAATTGTAAGGTTTAGCGCCTTATCAGTGCGGTGAGCAACACGTCTCGTGCCTCCAGCTATGGGTGGGGGATGCTTTGGTCGTTACCCCATCGTGAAGACCTGAGAAAGTTTTATGTTCAGAGGGAGGAAGCAGCGCTGAAGCGCTTGTCGCAGGGTGCCCGTGCTGCTGGCAGCGCAGCTGCCTGGGTGTCCCAGCCCCTGGGAGATATGGGATGAGGGGCTTGGGGCAGTGTCGATGCCAGCCATTTGGTATGCGAAGGCTGTGGAACTGCTCTGTTGCTTGTTGTGTGCTTGGCGCTGAGTCGAAAACAAGCGCGAGGCAGAACTGGGAGCTTGGCAGACACCGGGGCTTGGCCGCATGCTGAAAAGCAGCTCACTCCGGGGGAGGAAAGGAAGTAATTCTAAGCCTTGCTGTGTTAACAAGTAAGAAAGAAGCTGATAACTTTTTGAAGTGGCCTCGTTGTCCTGCTGGGGTGTAAATAAACGGACACCCCCGTAGCAGCGCAGGGACATAACAAAGCCGCCGTGTTGGGAAGCAAAAGTAAAATGTTGCTTCAGCACCAGTTGCCCTGGGCGCCTTGGCAGCAGCCCCGTCTGCCTGAGATTTCTCTCTTTTGGGGGCCGTTTTTCCCTCGTGCTTTAGGAAGAACCGGGCTGTTTTGCTGGCTGGGACATGCAGCTGGGCCATGATGGCTGTCAAGGAGCACACATAAGATTGCACGCACATTGCTGATGTGTGCAGAAGGGTGCTGGGAATGAGAGTCCTGAGGCTGCTCAAAGCTTTCTGAAACTCTGGAAGACCTGTGGCATGTCCAGTAGAGTTGTGCTGGGTTGTAGTGTGATGAAAGTGGGCAGACATCACTAGGGTGGTGGAACAGAGGACAAAGGCAGCTCCAGGAGAGCTTCACCCCACTAACAAAACACAGGGATAATAAGGAAAAGCTTTTATGTGCCACGAGCTTGGCCTGAAACCTCAGTAGAAATACTTGAATCCCATTTCTGTTATTTCTTGCATGGCTGAATTAGGCAGTATACTTGTGATATTTGAGAGCCACAGGGAGCAGTGACTTTTGGGAGATGGCCAGCTGTCCACGAAAGGTGCTGGGTTATTGGATGGTTGCTGAGCGAGCTGCCAAGCTCATGCCCTGAGGCACTGCTGGTGGAATGGCCTTAGCATGGTTCAGGTTGTGGCTGGTACATTGAGCTGGAGCCACTTTTATATAACCTGAGAGGCCAAAGGAGGCCCAGTAGGTCTTTCAACATGTGATTAAACATAACTAGAAAGGAATCAGCCTGCTCTCACCCAGCCCATCAGCTAACATGCACCTCCAGGCCCAACACACTGCCGCCTGCTCTGGTGAGGGGTCTAGGTTCAAAGAGCTCACTTCTGGCATGGTAGTGACAAGTTGATGGTTGGACTAGATGATCTTAGTGGTCTTTTCCAACCTTAATGATTCTATGATTCAGTCCTCCCTTCCATGCTACACACAGCTATTTTCTCCTATGCTTGCTGAGTTGTCTGTGGCATGGGTAGGGATGAAATGGAGGAGCACAGGGGGGACATGAAAGTGTAAGACCATGCATTACAAGAACAGGTTCAAGTTGCTGGGTATTCTCTTAACAATTCTGGGAAATTCTGCTGGTCACCTGCCAGCCTGCAAAGCACACGTGCAGACATTTGGTGACGCTGAGGAAGGTGGCAAGCCCGTACTTCCTCAGCCCTCAGTAGTAGCCCCATGGGGACTGATGTACTCCAGGGCTCGTTCCCCCAGTCACAACAACAGCAAGGCTTTAAATGCGGCTTAAAATAGGGAATGGAAACACAGTGAGAGAGATGGAGGTTGATGTGTTGCACAGCTCAAAGGCTCTGCTCAGAAGCAGCCTGGCAGGTTCGTAGAAACAATTTGAGTCTTGTTTGGGTGGCAGCCCCACACGCATGCCTGGACTGGAAACTGCTTAAACAGTGTTAGTCACAGTGTGTCACAGGCTTTTCCAGCGCAGTGGGGTTTATGTTTTGATCCTTGGTCTCCCTGGGAATCACAATGTTGCAAACACTGAGGACAGAAGTCTTTGCCAGCATCTTGCTGTAGTGACCTGGGGCTGGGTGTAGTTGTTAATGCACAGTGCAGCGTATTTCCACGTGCCTTGGCGGCACCTCCCTGTGATGTTTATGGGCTGTCGTGTGAACACAACTGTATCTGTGAGTCCTTCAGTGTCTGCCTGCAGGAGCTCATTTAAACAGTGCTCCATCCCATGGCAGTGCCTGCCTTCGCTGCCCAGGGAGGGAGCATTGTTACCAGCTGAGGGGCTGTTGTGTTCCTGTGGTTCATCTGTCAGACACCCTAACTATCTCTCACCTCCTGTGAGAGTGAATACGTGCCTTGGGAGCACTTTGATGCTGTGATAGAAAGTGATGTGTGGGTGTGTGTTATTAAAAAGAAAAAACAGTTGTATCATGGGTGGAGCTAAACACTGATGTGTGTGGCCAAAACGATTCTAAAGATGTATCTGAAATTGTTTTCCAGTACTGCTGGGGCAATTAACCCTTGTTGCTGGGTGCCAGTGCCTGAAGTTGTACCTGTGCAGGGAGCGCCACAGTGTGTCCCCCATCAGTGTGTGGGGGCACGGGGCTCTCACCCCTCCCCTCCTCCTCTTTGGGCTGCATTTGGCACCCAGCCTACCACTACTCTAGGAGTGTTCCTCTGGGTCTGTTTGGAAGGGCCTCACAGTGTTGTTGGGCTGGTAAC